>NC_091978.1:253903728-255137719 GCF_044704955.1 Pristiophorus japonicus | reverse complement strand
GTGGTGGGAAGGGGAGGGGGAGAGGTTGGGGAGGCGAGGGGGAGAGTTTGGGGAGAGGGGGGAGAGGATCGGGAACGGAGGGGAGGGGGAGAGGATTGGGAGGGGAGGGGAAGAGGAGGGGGAGAGGATGGGTGGGGAGGGGGAGGGGAGGGGTGGGGAGGGGGAAAGGGAGGGGAGGTGGAAAGGGAGGTGAGGGGAGGGGGAAAGGGAGGGGAGGGGAGCAGGGGAGGGGAGTGGGAGAATGGGGAGGGGGAAAGGAGGGGAGTGGATTGAGAAGAGATGGGGAGGGGAGGGGCAAAGGATGGGGAGGAGAGGCAAGGAGAGGGGGGGGAAATGGAGAGAGGAGAGGAGGAGGGGAGGGGTAGTAGAGGAGGAGGAGTGGGGAGTGGAGGAGGGGGAGGGGGAAGGGAGGAGGGGGAAGGGGGGAGGGGGAGGGGGGAGATGGGGAAAGGAGGGGAGGGGAGGGGAAGGGGGGAAGGGGGAGGGGAGGGGAAGGGGGGAAGGGGGAGGGGAGGGGAAGGGGGGAAGGGGAAGGGGAGGGGGAGAAAAGGAGGGGGAGAAGGGGGAGAAGGGGAAGTGGATGGGAGGTGAGGGGAGTGGAGGGGGAGTGGGGCGAGTGGAGGGGGTGTGGGGCGAGTGGAGGGGGTGTGGGGGGAGTGGAGGGAGAGAGGTGAGAGGGGGGAGGGGGAAAGGCTGGGGAAGATGGGGGCGGGGGGGATGGATAAGAGGGGGAGGGGAGGGGAGAGGGGGGGAGCGGGAGAGTGGGGGGAGGGGGAGAGGGGAGAGAGGGGGGAGGGGGAGAGGGGGGAGGCGGAGGGGAGGGAGAGGGGGGAGGGGAGAGGGGGGAGGGAGAGGGGGGAGGGGAGGAGGCAGAGGGTGAGAGGAGGGAGGGGGGGTGGAGGCGGGTGGAGTGGGAGGGGAAAGGGGAGGAGGAGGAGAAGGGGAGAGGGTAGGAGAAGGGGAGGGGGAGGGGAGGGGGAGAGGATGGGGAGGGGAGGGGAGGGTAGGGGGAAAGGCTGGGGAGGGGGAGATGAGTGGGAGGGGAGGGGAGTGGAGAGGGGAGAGTATGGGGAGGGGAGGGGGAGGGGAGGGGAAGAGGAGGGGGAGGGGAGCGAAGGGGAGGGGGAGGGGAGGGGGAGGAGAGCGGAGGGGAGGGGGGGAGAGGATGGGGAGGGGAGGGGGGAGGATGGGGAGAGGAGGGGCAGGGATGGGAAGGGGAGGAGGAAGCAATTGGGAGGAGAGATGGGGTGGGGAGGGGGAAGAGGTGGGGTGGGGATGGGGAGGGGGAAGAGATGGGGTGGGGAGGGGAGGGGGATAAGATGGGGAGGGGGGAAGATGGTTGAGGGGGAAGAGATGGGGAGGGGCGGGGGAGGGAGAGAGAGAGAGAGAGAAAAGGGGGGGAGGCGGGAGTCCTGAGGAGCGCTGATGTCACAGAAGAACAAGGAAGTCCCGGACTGTGTCAAGTGCGGAATTCCCCGGCGGCTTCGCTCCAACTACTGTCTGAAAATGAACCAATGCGATCAAAGGCTCTGCTTGGGCCATGGTTCTTCCGCTTGAGTCGATAATTTATAACAACCTGAAATAAAACAATCGTGTCTGGGTTAAAACATTCAGCACCAATTATACAGCGTCTTTATGAAAAACCAGACCCGGAAGGAACTGGCTCCAGGGCTTTTCAGCACGGATTCCGGGAAAGGTATGTCAACTTTTCAGCATCATTAAACTTATTTAGGAATAGCTGAGAAAGAAAACACAATCCATAACAATCCTAAGATAATTCATGAAAACACTGCGGTAAATCTCGTGTATTTCGTTCTCATGGTCTTGTGCAACAATGGAATGCAATACTGTAATGGTGTTTTATATCTTCGTAGATTCCGATGCTTTGTATGCATTTAAATTGCCATTAGGGACATAGGAACAGGGATTGGCCATTCAGGCACTCCATCCAAGGCCAACATATCCTTTCTGAATTTCCACAGCTCTCTGAGGCAGCGAATTCCACAGATTTACAACCCTCTCAGAGAAGAAATTCCTCTTCATCTCAGTTTTAAATGGGCAGCCCCTTATTCTAAGATTATGCCCCCCAGTTCTAGCCTCCCCTATCAGTGGAAACATCCTCTCTGCATCCACCTTATCAAGCTCCCTCATAATCTTATACATTTCGATAAGATCACTTCTCATTCTTCTGAATTTCAATGAGTGGAGGCCCAACCTACTCAACCTTTCCTCATAAATCCACACCCTCATCTCCAGAATCAACCTAGTGAACCTTCTCTGAACTGCTTCCAAAGCAAGAATATCCTTTCTTAAATATGGAAACCAAAACTGTACGCAGTATTCCAGGTGTGGCCTCACCAATACCCTGTATAACTGTAGCAAGACCTCCCTGCTTTTATACTCCATCCCCTTTGCAATAGAGGCTAAGATTCCATTGGCCTTCCTGATCACTTGCTGTACCTACATACTAACCTTTTGTGTTTCATGCACCAGGACCCCCAGGTCCCGCTGTACTACAGCACTTTGCAATTTTTCTCCACTTAAATAATAACTTGCTCTTTGATTTTTTTTTCTGCCAAAGTGCTCACCTCACACTTTCCAACATTGTGCTCCATCTGCCAAATATTTGCCCACTCACTTTGCCTATCTATGTCAATATTGCAGATTTTTTGTGTCCTCCTCACACATTGCTTTTCCTCTCATCTTTGTATCATGAGCAAACTTGGCTACGTTACACTCGGTTCCTTCATCCAAGTCGTTAACATAGATTTTTATATTCTAGCCCTCTAGTTATAAGGCCTTTTGATTCCATTAGCCTTTTTATTACTTTTTTGTAGCCATTATAAAATGTGCTGGCAATCTGCAGAAGCAAAGAGCAAAACGATTAAAAAAAGCGTTTGTAGTACCTGTCAACGTTAGATGATTTAAACCTCCATTAAACACGTTTGTTACCTTTTTATGTAGTGCTTATCAGATGTTTTCTCCACTAGGAGGAGCAGGTGAGCTTTGATGGACAGAGTGAAAGATGTAATCTAAACAAGCTGGACATACTCAGCAGGTCAGGCAGTATTTATGGAGAGAGAAACAGACCTTACTCTGTTTCTCACTCCACAGATGGAAACGGAAGCATAGTGATTATGTTACTGGACTGGTAATCAGAGGCCTGGACTAATGATCTAGGGGAATTTAAATTCAGTTAATTCAATAAATCTGGAAAAGAAAATTATTTTATGGTGACCATGAAACTAGCAGATTCTTGTAAAAAAAAAATATGGTTCATGTCCTTTGGGGAAGAAAAACTACTGTTCTTATCTGGTCTGACCTATATGTGATTCCAGACCCACAGCAATGTGCTTGACTCTTAACTATCCTCTGAAATGGTCGAGCAAGCCACTCCGTTGGAACAAACCGATATGAAAAGCAATAATAATAAAACCGGACAGACCACCCGGCATCGACTTCAGACACAAAAAAGACACAACCAGCCCAGTCGATCCTATAAAGTCCTCCTCGCTATCATCTGGGGACGTGCCAAAATTGGAAGAGCTGTCCCATGGACTAGTCAACAACAGCCTGACGCAGTCATACTCACAGAATCATGCCTTTCAGCCAATGTCCCAGACTCCTCCATCACCATCCCTGGGTATGTCCTGTCCCACCAGCAGGACAGATCCACCAGAGATGGCCACGCAATGGTATACAGTCAGGAGGGAGTGGCCCTGGGAGATCTCAACATTGACTCCAGACCCCATGAAGTTTCATGCTTTAGGTTAGTGCAAAGAAACCTGCTGTTTAACACCTACCGCCCTCCCTCAGCTAATGAATCAGTACTCCTCCATGTTGAACACCACTTGGTAGAAGCACTGCGAGTTACAAGAGCACAGAATGTACTCTAGTTAGCGAACTTCAATGTCCATCACCAAGAGTGGCTCGGTAGCACCACTATTGACTGAGCTGGCCTAGTCCTGAAGGAATAGCTACCAGACTGAGCAGGTGGTGAGGGAATCAACACAAGGGAAAAACCTACTTGACCTCATCCTCACCAATCTACCTGTGTTGATGCATCTGTCCGTGATAGCCTTGGTCGAAGTGACCACCGCACAGTCCTTGTGGAGATGAAGTCCCATCTTTACACTGAGGACACCCTCCATCATGCTAAATGGGATAGATTCAGAACAGATCTAGCAACTCAAAACTGTGCATCCATGAGGCATTGTGGGCCATCAGCAGCAGCAGAATTGTATTCCACCACAATCTGCAAACTCATGGCCCAGAATATCCGTCTCTCTACCGTTACCATCAAGCCAGGAGACCAACCCTGGTTCAATGATGAGTGCAGAAGAGCATGCCAGGGGCAGTACCAGGCGTACCTAAAAATGAGGTGCCAACCTGGGGAAGTTGCAACACAGGACTACATGCATGCTAAACAACGGAAACAGCATGCTTTAGACAGAGCTAAGTGATCCCTCAACCATCAGATCAGATTAAAACTCTACAGTACTGCCACATCCAGTCGTAAATAGTGGTGGAGAATTAAAGAACTAATGGGAGCAGGGTCCATGAATATCCCTATTCTCAATTATGGTGGAGCACAGCATACGAGTGCAGAAGACAAGGCTGGTACGTTTGCAACCATCTTCAACCAGAAGTGCCGAGTGGATGATCCATATTGGCCTCCTCCTGAGATCCCCACCATCATAGGAGCCAGTCTATAGCCAATTCAATTTACTCCACATGATATCAAGAAGTGGCTGAGCGCAATGGATACAGCAAAGGCTATGGGCCCCAACAACATCCTGGCTGTCGTACTGAAGATTTATGCTCCAGAACTAGCCATGCTTCCAGCCAAGTTGTTCCAGTACAACTACAACAGTGGCAGTGTGGAAAACTTCCCAGGTATGGACTGTCCACAAAAAGCAGGACAAATCCAATCCAGCAAATTATTGCTCCTTCAGTCTACTCTCAATCATTAGTAGATGGAAGGTGTCGTTGACAGTGCTATCAAGCAGCACTTACCAATAACCTGTTCACTGATGTTCAGTTTGGGTTCTGGCAGGACCACTCAGCTCCAGACCTTATTACAGCCTTGGTCCAAACATGGACAAAAGAGCTGAATTCCAGAAGTGAGGTGAGAGTGATTGTCCTTGACATCAAGGCAGCATTTGACCGAGTGTGGCATCAAGGTACCCTCATAAAATTGATGTCAATGGGAATCGGGGGAAAACTCTCCACTGGCTGGAGTCATACCTAGCACAAAGGAAGATGGTTGTGGTTGTTGGAGGTCAATCATCTCAGCCCCAGGACATTGCTGCAGGAGCTCCTCAGGGCAATGTCCTCGACCCATCCATCTTCAGCTGCTTCATCAATGAATTTCCCCCCATCATAAGGTCAGAAGTGGGGATGTTCGCAATGACTGCAGTGTTCAGTTCCATTCGCAACTCCTCAGATAATGAAGCAGTCCATGCCCGCATGCAGCAAGACCTGGATGACATTCAGTCTTGGGCTGATATGTGGCAAGTAACATTCGCGCCACACATGTGCCAGGCAATGACTATCTCCAATAAGCGAGAGTCTAACTACTGCCCCTTGACATTCAACTGCATTACCATCATCGAATCCCCTACCAGCAACATATTGAGAGTTACCGGGAAGTGTATCCGCCTGCAGCACCTGACAGACCGCATTGCGGCACTGGAGCTGCAGATGGATTCACTCTGGAGCATGCACGATGCTGAGGATGTTGTGAATAGCACGTTTAGTGAGTTGGCCACATCACAGGTAAAGGATACACAGCCAGATAAGGGATGGGTGACCAACAGGAAAAGCAGTGGAAGGAAGGTAGTGCAGGGGTCCCCTGTGGTCATCCCCCTGAAAAACAGATACACGGCTTTGGGTACTGTTGAGGGGGATGCCTCACCGGGGAGGGCAGCAGCAGTCAAGTTCATAGCACCGTGGGTGGCTCTGCTGCACAGGAGGGCAGAAAAAAGAGTGGGAGAGCTATAGTGATAGGGGATTCGATTGTAAGGGGAATGGATAGGCGTTTCTGTGGCCGCAACTGAGACTCCAGGATAGTATGTTGCCTCCATGATGCAAGGGTCAAGGAAGTCTCGGAGCAAGTGCAGGACATTTTAAAAAGGGAGGGTGAACAGCCAGTTGTCGTGGTGCATATAGGTACCAATGATATAGGTAAAAAACGGGATGAGGTCCTTCAAGCTGAATTTATGGAGCTAGGAGCTAAATTAAAAAGTAGGACTTCAAAAGTATTAATCTCAGGATTGCTACCAGTGCCATGTGCTAGTCAGAGTAGGAATTGCAGAACAGCTCAGATGAATATGTGGCTTGAGGAGTGGTGCAGAAGGGGGGATTCAAATTCCTGGGACATTGGAACCGGTTCTGTGGAAGGTGGGACCAGTACAAACCGGACAATCTGCACCTGGGCAGGACCGGAACCAAAGTCCTAGGGGGAGTGTTTCCTAGTGCTGTTGGGGGAAGGGTTAAGTTAATATGGCATGGGGGTGGGAACCTATGCAGGGAGACAGAGGGAAGTAGAATGGGAGCAAAAGCAAAAGATAGAAAGAAGAAAAGTAAAAGTGGAGGGCAGAGAAACCTAAGGCAAAAAGCAAAAAGGGCCACATTACAGCAAAATTCTAAAGGGGCAAAGTGTGTTAAAAAGACAAGCCTGAAGGCTCTGTGCCTCAATGCGAGGAGTATTCGGAATAAGGTGGACGAATTAACTGCGCAGATAGCATTTAACGAATATGATGTAATTGGCATCACGGAGACATGGCTCCAGGGTGACCAAGGCTGGGAACTCAACTTCCAGGGGTATTCAACATTTAGGAAGGATAGACATAAAGGAAAAGGAGGTGGGCAAGCATTGCTGGTTAAAGAGGAAATTAATGCAATAGTAAGGAAGGACATTAACTTGGATGATGTGGAATCGGTATGGGTGGAGCTACGGAATACCAAAGGACAGAAAACGCTAGTGGGAGTTGTGTACAGACCACCAAACAGTAGAAGTGAGGTTGGGGACAGCATCAAACAAGAAATTAGGGATGAGTGCAATAAAGGTACACCAGTTAACATGGGCGACTTTAATCTACATATTGATTGGGCTAACCAAACTGGAAGCAATGTGGTGGAGGAGGATTTCCTGGAGTGTATTAGGGATGGTTTTCTAGACAAATATGTTGAGGAACCAACTAGAGGGCTGGCCATCCTAGACTGGGTGATGTGTAATGAGAAAGGACTAATTAGCAATCTTGTTGTGCGAGGCCCCTTGGGGAAGAGTGACCATAATATGAGATGGAGAGTGACACAGTTAATTCAGAGACTAAGGTCCTGAACTTAAGGAAAGGTAACTTCGATGGTATGAGACTTGAATTTGCTAGAACAGACTGGCAAATGATACTTAAAGGGTTGACGGTGGATAGGCAATGGCAAACATTTAAAGATCACATGGATGAACTTCAACAATTGTACATCCCTGTCTGGAGTGAAAATAAAACGCGGAAGGTGGCTCAACCGTGGCTAACAAAGGAAATTAAGGAAGAGGCATATAAATTGACCAGAAAAAGCAGCAAACCTGAGGACTGGGAGAAATTTAGAATTCAGCAGAGGAGGACAAAGGGTTTAATTAAGAGGGGGAAAATAGAGTATGAGAGGAAGCTTGCCAGGAACATAAAAACTGACTGCAAAAGCTTCTATAGATATGGGAAGAGAAAAAGATTAGTGAAGACAAACATAGGTCCCTTCCAGTGAGATTCAGGTGAATTAATAATGGGGAACAAAAAAATGGCAGACCGGTTGAACAAATATTTTGGTTCTATCTTCACGAAGGAAGACACAAATAACCTTTTGGAAGTATGACTGGACCGAGGGTCTAGTGAGAAGGAGGAACTGAAGGATATCCTTATTAGGCGGGAAATTGTGTTTGGGAAATTGATGGGATTGAAGGCCGATAAATCCCCGGGACCTGATAGTCTGCATCCCAGAGTACTTAAGGAAGTGGCCATAGAAATAGTGGATGCATTGGTGATCATTTTCCAACTGTCTATCGACTCTGGATCAGTTCCTATGGACTGGAGGGTAGCTAATGTAACACCACTTTTTAAAAAAGGAGGGAGAGAGAAAACGGGAAATTATAGACCGGTTAGCCTGACATCAGTTGTGGGGAAAATGTTGGAATCAATTATTAAAAATGAAATAGCAGCAAATTTGGAAAGCAGTGACAGGATCGGTCCCAGTCAGCATGGATTTATGAAAGGGAAATCATGCTTGACAAATCTTCTGGAATTTTTTGAGGATGTAACTAGTAGAGTGGACAAGGGAGAACCAGTGGATGTGGTGTATTTGGACTTTCAGAAGGCTTTTGACGAGGTCCCACACAAGAGATTGGTGTGCAAAATCAAAGCACATGGTATTGGGGGTAATGTACTGACGTGGATAGAGAACTGGTTGGCAGACAGGAAGCAGAGAGTCGGGATAAACGGGTCCTTTTCAGAATGGCAGGCAGTGACTAGTGGGGTGCCGCAGGGCTCAGTGTTGGACCACAGCTCTTTACAATATATATTAATGATTTAGATGAAGGAATTGAGTATAATATCTCCAAGTTTGCAGATGACACTAAACTGGGTGGTGGTGTGAGCTGTGAGGAGGATGCTAAGAGGCTGCAGGGTGACTGGGACAGGTTAGGTGAGTGGGCAAATGTATGGCAGATGCAGTATAATGTGGATAATTGTGAGGTTATCCAATTTGGGGGCAAAATCACGAAGGCAGAATATTATCTGAATGGCGGCAGATTAGGAAAAGGGGAGGTGTAACGAGACCTGGGTGTCATGGTTCATCAGTCATTGAAATTTGGTATGCAGCTACAGCAGGCGGTGAAGAAGGCAAATGATATGTTGGCCTTCATAGCTAGGGGGTTTGGGTATCGGAGCAGGGAGGTCTTACTGCAGTTGTACAGGGTCTTGGTGAGGCCTCACCTGGAATACTGTGTTCAGTTTTGGTCCCCTAATCTGAGGAAGGATGTTCTTGCTATTGAGGGAGTGCAGCAAAGGTTCACCAGACTGATTCCCAGGATGGCTGGACTGACATATGAGGAGAGACTGGATCAACTGGGCCTTTATACACTGGAGTTCAGAAGGATGAGAGGGGACCTCATAGAAACATATAAGATTCTGACGGGACTGGACAGGTTAGATGCGGGAAGAATGTTCCCGATGTTGGGGAAGTCCAGAACCAGGGGACACAGTCTTAGGATAGGGTAGGCCATTTAGGACTGAGACGAGGACAAACTTCTTCACTCAGAGAGTTGTTAACCTGTGGAATTCCCTACCGCAGAGAGTTGTTGATGCCAGTTCATTGGACGTATTCAAGAGGGAGTTAGATATGGCCCTTACGGCTAAAAGAATCAAGGGGTATGGAGAGAAAGCAGGAAAGGGGTACTGAGGGAGTGATCAGCCATGATCTTATTGAATGGTGGTGCAGGGTCGATGGGCTGAATGGCCTACTCCTGCACCTATTTTCTATGTTTCTATGTTTCTATGTACCATTGACCAGAAACTTAACTGGACCAGTCACATAAATAACGTGGCCATAAGAGCAGGTCAGAGGCTGGGTATTCAGTGATGAGTGTCTCACCTTCTGACTCCCCAAAGCTTTTCACCATCTATAAGGCACAAGTCAGGAGTGTGATGGAATATTCTCCACTTGCCTGGATGAGTACAGGCCCAACAACATTCAAGAAGCTTGACAACATCCAGGACAAAGCAGCCCGCTTGATTGGCACCCCATCCACCACCTCAAACATTCATTCCATCCATCACCGACGTACCATGGCTACAGTGTGTACTATCTACAAGATGCACTGTAGCAACTCGCCAAGGCATCTTCGACAGCACCTCCCAAGCCCGTGACCTGTATCACCTAGGAGGACAAAGGCAGCAGGCGCATGGGAACACCATTACTTGCAAGTTCTCCTCCCAAGTCAGACACCATCCTGACTTGGAAATATATCGCTGTTCCTTCATCAAGGATCCTTGATCCCTGGATCAATATCCTGGAACTCCCTCCCTAATAGCACTGTGGGAGTACCTTCACCACACGGACTGCAACGGTTCAAGAAGGTGGCTCACCACCACCTTCTCAGAGGCAATTGGGGATGGGCAACAAATGACTGACCTGCTGAGTCTTTCCGGCATTTTCTGTTTATATTTCAGATTCCAGCATCTCATTATTCTACCTTTTGTAAGAATGAAAGTTGTGTTTTGTGTGAGGTAATTTGGTTTTGTTGTGGTTGCTCTAATCTAGGTAGGTGGTTTTGAACTAGCAGGGATCTGAATGCAATGTCTATTGTGAAGAGACAAGAACTAATTGCTAAGCTTTGAAACCTCCAAAGTCATGAAAACCAAAAGGTATATCTGATCATCTTTGCATACACAGCATGCCAACTTCTCCTCCTACAACCTTTTCTACCACACCACTGGATGGAAAACAAACCACTCCAGTAGCTGCTCACTGGCCGCTCTCTAATTCCTTCTCCTTTGGCCCACTACCCATGCATTCGTCAGGGCACCAACATTTTGACCTTTATCACTCTATCACCGAAGCCTAAGGATTCCTCTCCAAGCACGGCAATCTATTGCACCTGGAGTACCAGCTCCCTGGGTGGTAAGAAATGTCCAGGCTGGCTTTTCTTTCCCAGGGATCAATTTGTGTTCTGGTCCCACAGGTAACTCATGAAATGTTCAATGATTATCACCTAAGGTTCAATTGTTACCAAGTAATGGAAAGGCTTATGGTCCTAGATGCAACTATGACTTGGGTGTGGTTCTGCTCATTAACTAGGACATTCTTGTAGTTGCACATAAGGTGTCCTCAGCTAACTTCATCAGACAAAGATATTCAATAAGAGGTCTCCCATGTATATTCCTCAAAAGCTGCATGGTGCTGAGTGCCAAAGGAACCCCAAGACTATACTTCTCCAGATTGGCTTGAAAAATGGTTTCCTGACTGTCCAGATCATCACGAGTGACTGAAATATGTCAGACATGTCAAAGTTGATATAAGTCACCTTGTGGTAATTAGCAGGAGGTTTTGTTGCCCATGCTTGACCTGATTCCATGAAACTTCATGGGGTCCAGAGTCAATGTTGAGGACTCCCAGGGCTGCTCTGTCCTGATTGTGCCACCTCTGCTGGGTCTGCCCTGCCACTGGTACAGCACATACCCATGGAGGAATCTGGAACATTGGCTGAAAGGTATGATTCTTTGAATATGTCTATGTCAGTCTGTTGCTTGACTCGTCTGTGCGACAGCTCTCCCAATTTTGGCACAAGTCCCCAGATGTTAATGAGGAGGACTTTGCAGGATCGACTGGGCTGGGTGTTTCTTTGTTGTGTCCAAATCCGATGCCTCGGTCAATACCAGGTACCAGATCCATCCAGTTTTATTCGTATTATGCTTTTCTGTAGCGGTTTGATATAACTAGGCCATTTTAGAGGGCAGTTAAAAAATAAACCACATTGCTGTGGATCTGGAGTCACACATAATCACTTGATAAAGTGCACCATCCCCACTGGCACCTGGGAATCCCTGGACCAAGACTGCTCAAAATAGAGGAAGAGCATCCGGGAGGCCACTGAGCACCTCGAGTCTCATCGCCGAGAGCATGCAGAAATCAAGCGCAGACAGCGGAAGGAGCTTGTGGCAAACCAGACTTCCCACCCACCCTTTCCTTCAACCACTGTGTGCCCCACCTGTTACAGAGATGGTACTTCCCGCATTGGACTGTACAGCCACCTGAGAACTCACTTGTAGAGTGGAAGCAAGTCTTCCTCCATTCCGAGGGACTGCCTATGATGATGATGATAATCACATATAGATAAGGACAGCAGGTTTACTTTTCTAAAACACATTGGTGAACCAGTTGAGTTTTTATGACAATCCCATAGCTTCATGGTCACTTTTACAGATACCAGCTTTTTATTCCAGATTTATTTAATTAACTGAATTCAAATTCACAAACTGCCATGATGGTATTTAACCTCACATCTCCGGATTATTAGTCCAGGCCTCTGGATTACTAGTCCAGTAACATAATCACAATGCTACCGTACCTAGTGGGATAAATAACTAGATAACTGTTTTTTAGTGGTGTTTGAGGGAGAAATGTTGGCCAGGACACCAGGAGAATTGGAACAAGCAAATGGGACCTCGGTTTAACATCTCATCTGAAGGATGATCTCTCAAAACAATGCAGCACTCGCTCAGTGTTGCACTGCTCTGTCAGTCTAGATTATGTGCTTAAGTCTCTTCAGTGGACCTTGAACCCACAACCATCTGACTCAGGTGAGTGCTACCATCATCATCATATGTGGTCCCTCGTAACGAAGGTGACTTGCTTCCATGCCAAAAAGGGATGAGTTCACAGGTGTTTCAATGAAGGATCAAATATTCCAGGTCCTGAACTACATGTTGAAGGGTGAAAGATTCCTGTGTGTAGATTATTTTAACGTGTGGTGGCCGTTGCACAACAGGCTTGACAGAGCTAGATCTTGGTCCAGTGGCAAGGATTAACCAAGATGACTGGTTGCGACTGGATGGCATCTAAAGATCCTAACCTGGCCTATTACTGCCTTATCAGCCTCCATCCAATAATCAGTAAATTGAAGGAATCACCAATAGTACCATCACAAAGCACCTACACACTAACAACCTGCGCACCCAAGCTTAGCTTGGGTTGTGCCAGAGCCACTCTGCTCCAGACTTCATCACAGTCTTGATCCAGGCATTGATACAAATGGAATGTCAGAGGAGAGAAGAGAGTAGGCATCCTCCACATCAAAGCAGAATTTAAATAAGGGAGGCTGAGCAAAACTGAGGTCAATGGGGGTCAAAGGGGAATCTCTCCAATGGCTGGAGTTAGACCTGACACAAAGGAAGTGACAGGCTACTCAAAGCCTCTCTGCTATCTACAAAGTTCAAGTCAGGGTTGTGATGGAACACTCATCACTTCATAGAATCATAGAATGATACAGAACAGAAGGAGGCCATCATATCTATCGTCTCTTTGGCAGAGCTATTCAATTCATTCCACTCCCCTGTTCTTTCTGCAAAGCCCTGTAATTTCCCCCCTTCAAGTATTTATCGAATTCTCTTTTCAATGTTACTATTGAATCTGCTTCCACCACACTTTCAGGCAGTGCATTACAGATCGTAACAACTTGCTGTGTGAAAAAATGTATCCTCATGTCGCCTTTGGTTCTTTTGTCAATCGCCTTGAATCTCTGTCCTCTGGTTACTGACCCTTCTGCCACTGGAAACGGTTTCTCCTTATAGAAACATAGAAACATAGAAAATAGGTGCAGGAGTAGGCCATTCGGCCCTTCAAGCCCGCACCGCCATTCAATAAGATCATGGCTGATCATTCACCTCAGTACTCCTTTCCTGCTTTCTCTCCATACCCCTTGAACCCTTTAGCCGTAAGGGCCATATCTAACTCCCTCTTGAATATATCCAATGAACTGGCATCAACAACTCTCTGCGTTAGAGAATTCCACAGGTTAACAACTCTCTGTGAAGAAGTTCCTCCTCATAGTTCTAAATGGCTTACCCCTTATTCTTAGACTGTGTTCCCTGGTTCTGGACTTCCCCAACATCGGGAACATTCTTCCTGCATCTAACCTGTCCAGTCCCATCAGAATTTTAATGTTTCTATGAGATGCCCTCTCATCCTTCTAAACTCCAATGAATACAGGCCCAGTTGATCCAGTCTCTCCTCATGTGTCAGTCCTGCCATCCCGGGAATCAGTCTGGTGAACCTTCGCTGCATTCCCTCAATAGCAATAGTCCTCCCTCAGATTAGGAGACCAAAACTGAACACAATATTCCAGGTGAGGCCTCACCAAGGCCCTGGACAACTGCAGTAAGACCTCCCTGCTCCTATACTCAAATCCCCTAGCTATGAAGGCCAACATACTATTCGCCTTCTTCACTGCCTGCTGTACCTGCATGCCAACTTTCAGTGACTGATGTACCATGACACCCAGGTCTCATTGCACCTCCCCTTTTCCTAATCTGCCACAATTCAGATAATATTCTGCCTTCGTGTTTTTGCCACCAAAGTGGATAACCTCACATGTCTCCACATTGTACTGCATCTGCCATACATTTGCCCACTCACCTAACCTGTCCAAGTCACCCTGCAGCCTCTTAGCATCCTCCTCACAGCTCACACCGCCACCCAGCTTAGTGTCATCTGCAAACTTGGAGATATTACACTCAATTCCTTCATCTAAATCATTGATGTATATTGTAAATAGCTGGGTTCCCAGCACTGAGCCCTGCAGCACCCCACTAGTCACTGCCTGCCATTCTGAAAGGGACCTGTTTATCCCGACTCTCTGCTTCCTGTCTACCAACCAGTTCTCTATCCACGTCAGTACATTATCCCCAATACCATGTGCTTTAATTTTGCACACCAATCTCTGGTGTGGGACCTTGTCAAAAGCCTTTTGAAAGTCCAAATACACCACATCCACTGGTTCTCCCTTGTCCATTCTACTAGTTACATCCTCAAAAAATTCCAGAAGATTTGTCAAGCATGATTTCCCTTTCATAAATCCATGCTGACTGGGACCGATCCTGTCACTGCTTTCCAAATTTGCTGCTATTTCATCTTTAATAACTGATTCCAACATTTTCCCCACAACTGATGTCAGGCTAACCGGTCTATAATTACCTGTTTTCTCTCTCCCTCCTTTTTTTAAATGTGGTGTTACATTAGCTACCCTCCAATCCATAGGAACTGAACCAAAGTTAATAGACTGTTAGAAAATGATCACCAATGCATCCACTATTTCTATGGCCACTTCCTTAAGTACTCTGGGATGCAGACTATCAGGCCCTGGGGATTTATCGGCCTTCAAACCCATCAATTTCCCGAACACAATTTCCCGACTAATAAGGATTTCCTTCAGTTCCTCCTTCTCACTAGACCTCGGACCCCTAGTATTTCCGGAAGGTTATTTGTGTCTTCCTTCGTGACGACAGAACCAAAGTATTTGTTCAACTGGTCTGCCATTTCTTTGTTCCCCATTATAAATTCACCTGATTCTGACTGCAAGGGACCTACGTTTGTCTTCACTAATCTTTTTCTCTTCCCATATCTATAGAAGCTTTTGCAGTCAGTTTTTATGTTCCTGGCAAGCTTCCTCTCATACTCAATTTTCCCCCTCCTAATTAAACCCTTTGTCCTCCTCTGCTGAATTCTAAATTCCTACCAATCCTCAGATGTACTGCTTTTTCTGGCCAATTTATATGCCTCTTCCTTTGATTTAACACTATCCTTAATTTCCCTTGTTAGCCACGGTTGAGCCACCTTCCGCATTTTATTTTTACTCCAGACAGGGATGTACAATTGTTGAAGTTCATCCATGTGATCTTTAAATGTTTGCCATTGCCTATCCACCGTCAACCCTTTAAGTATCATTCGCCGTCTATTCTAGCCAATTCACGCCTCATACCATCGAAGTTACCTTTCCTTAAGTTCAGGACCCTAGTCTCTGAATTAACTGTGTCACTCTCCATCTTAATAAAGAATTCTACCGTATTATGGTCACTCTTCCCCAAGGGGCCTCGCACAACAAGATTGCTAATTAGTCCTTTCTCATTACACATCACCCAGTCAAGGATGGCCAGCCCTCTAGTTGTTTCCTCAACATATTGGTCTAGAAAACCATTCCTAATACACTCCAGGAAATCCCCCTCTACCGCATTGCTGCCAGTTTGGTTAGCCCAATCTATATGCAGATTAAAGTCACCCATGATATCTACTCTACCAAAACTCTTCAAGATTTAGAACACCTCTATCAAATCTAATCTCAATCTTCTCTGCTCTAAAGAGAACACCCCAGCTTCTTCAGTCTCTCCACATAACTGAAGTGCCTCATCCTTGGTGCTATTCTAGTAAATGTTCACTGCACCCTTTCCAAGGCCTTGACGTCCTTCCTAAAGTATGGTGCCCAGAATTGAACACAATACTCCAGATGAGCCCTAGCCAGTGTTTTCTAAAGGTTTAGCATCGTGGTATACTATCTACGACATCACAACACACAGACTTTACAAGATGACTCTTCACACAGGAACTTGTCAGATGACCACAGTCGGTGGAGCAGTAGTGCACTAGATGGAACTTATTAATTACACTTCTCCCTCCTTAATAAAGAAGTAATTATAACAATAATAATCATACATAACTTGCATGGTTATACATAACAAAAGATATGGATTTATTGTGCCATATTTACAAATCAAACTTAACCACTGGTTGTCTGTTTTGAAGAAGATACCTTCACTCTCGGATAGAACCTTACAAACATGGTGTCGAAATTAGACTCATTCTCGGCTGATCCTGAGGAAAGTTTTCCTCCTTGATCTACATTTGAACTCGCTATAACTTCAAACTCTTTGTCTGCCTGATTCGGACTCAGACTTAAATTCTGACTTTCTCTTAGACTTGTTTCTAGTACAGCTGATGTAGGATTTGCTACTTGTACTCTACTTGTAACAAGACTATCTGATGAGTCAGAAATAATCAAATCATTCCAACTTTCAACTCCTTCCACATCTATCGGTAAAACATGATCAATGTGAACAAACCTAAGCTGTCCATGATCAAATATCTTGTCCAAATATATGCGAGGACCACATATCTTTACAACTCTTCCTGGTAACCACTTTAACTACTTATGGTGATGGTTCTTCACTCTAACCTTCTGATTCAATTTCACACTTCTCACTCTTACTCATGATTCTCTTTCTGTCTTAATTGTTTCTCTTCAATGGACTGTGCAAAGTTTGGTTTTAACAACGAGAAAGTGGCTGTCATTTGAGAAGCAACTCTGCTGGTAGTTGTATGTGGAGTATTCCGCTAAGTAATTAGAAAATTAGCCCATTTGTGATCCAATGACAACTACCATTTCTTTGGATTTGGAGCCAACACTTGTTTGATGAGGGCACGTTTTACAATTTGTACAGTGCGCTCTGCTGCACCATTTGAAGCAGGGTGGTACGGTGGAACCTTGGTATGTTTCACACCATTTCTGTTTGTGAATTGTGCAAATTCTTCTGAACAAAATTATGGGCCATTAACAGACACAATTCTATCTGGGAGGCCATATAAAGAAAATAATCTTCGCAAATTGTCTAGTGTTTTACTTGTTGTTATTTTCCGCATCGGAAACACCTCTACCCATTTCAAATGGCTAGCAATAACAATGAACAATTGCTGTCCTTCTAGCTCCGCAAAATCTAATGTAACCTTTGCCACACCCTGGGAGGCCATTTCCAAGGCTGTAACGATACTGATGGTGGTTTCTTGCTTACCGATTGACATGTTGTACACTGACTAACGATGTATTCTATATCTTTATCTAGTCCTGGCTACCATAAGTAACTGCATGCAAAACTCTTGGTCAAACACATTCCCAGCTGCTGGTCATGAAGCTCTCCTAATAATTTAGATCTGAATTTATTTGGGACAACTACTCTTGCATCCCACATGTTACAATCTTTACTCTATGATAATTTATTCCTACGAATGAAGAATGCATGAATATCTTTCTCTGATACCTGATTTGGTCAGCCATTTGCTATGTAATCATGCACCTTTGACATAACTGGGTCACGTTTGGTTGCTCTACCGATCTCTTCAGCTGTGACTCGCAGTTCATCAATGTATGAAAAACAGAACACTTCTTCCCTATCAGGTGTAACTTGGGATGGGATTGGCAACCCAGACATAACATCAACATTACTATGATCAGATGATCGTCTGTACTCAATATCATACATATATACTGACAAAATCAAAGCCTATCTCTGCGTTCGGGCTGCAACAAGGTTGAAACTGGGGACTTTGGATGGAAGATTGTTGTCAGGGGTTTATGGTGCATAACAATGGTAAACTTATGGTATTTGTGAAACTTCTTGACCCCAAAAATTAATGCCAAAGCTTCCCTTTCGATTTGCACATAATTATGCTCACTGGCACTGAGAGTGCATGAAGCAAAAGCAATTGGTCTCTCCTCCCCATTACGTAGTATATGAGAGATCACTGCCCCAACTCCATACGGGGAGGCATCACATGCTAGCTTGATCTCCTTAGATACGACAAGGTGGACTAACATGGTGCTCTCTACCAACTGGCTTTAACACTCCTTGAAAGCTGTGTCGCATTCTTCTGGTCAGTTCCACTGGATCTGTTTTTTCAACAGTTCATTCAGTGGATGTAACAACGTAGCCAAATTTAGTAGGAACTTCCCATAATAGTTCAAAAGAACCAAAAATGATCAAAGTTCAGTGACATTCTTGGGAGTGGATGCATTTCTAATTGCATCCAGCTTTCCCTTGGTTGGATGTAAACCACTTTTGTCTAGTCTGTGCCCTAAGTACGCCACTGAGTTTTGAAATAATTCACACTTGCAGCAATCACTTGTACTCTGTGCTTCTCTAGCTGTTTGAGCACTTCACTCAATATGTTATGGATTTGCCTGTTTCGTGCTGAAATTAGTATGTCATCTAAATAACATACTACCTCTTCAATGCCTTGCAAAATCTGGTTCACCACCCTTTGGAATATGGCAGGGTTGGAAGACACTCCAAATGATAGCCTATTAAGTTGATATAGGCCTAGATGAGTATTTATAGTCAAGCATGACTTGGACTCCTCATCTAGTTCAAGTTGTAAATAGGCATTTGTAAGATCCAACTTTGAGAGATCTGACCACCTGTCAGTGTTGTGAACAAATCTTCTACATTTGGCAATGTATTTGGGAGATTACCCTCTAGTATCTGGTTTACGGTTACTTTATAATCACATTACAATCTTATCTTACTATCTGACGTAGGTACAACAACAATGGGTGTAGCCCAATTACATCGATCTATCTTAGAGATAATGTTCTCAGTCTCTAGTCTTTTGAGTTCTTGCTCAACTCTCTCCTTGAGTGCATGTGATATGGGATGTGTTTGCAGTAAACTGGTTTAGCGTCCTTCTGTACCCTGACACTCGCCTTGAAGCCTTGGATTGGACTCCCTATTTCGCAGACCACCTTCGGATACTTCTCGATGACATCATCCTTCGATGCAAATGTCATTTCAACTCGAAAAATCTCATTCCAATCCAGCTTCAATGATCCCAACCAATTTCTACCTCGTAAGGCAGGCTTGTCTCCTGCCACTACTAAGAGAGGCAAGCTCTGAAATTGATCCTTGTGTTTCACCAGCACGGTGATATGTCCTACTACAGAAATTTAGTCGCCTGAGTAGCCTCACAGCTTTATCTTTGATTTCTCCAATGGGAAATCACGCAATTTGTCGAGATATAGCAATTCCGGTACTACGCTCACGGATGCGCCAGTGTTGATTTCCATGGGTATGTTGGTTCCTGCAACTTCTACTTGGATGACGCTACTTCGGGAATTGCTGTTAGATACCTTCGTGCACCTGATGATGTGTATCTCTTTGTCCTGTTGCTTTTCATCCATGCTATGTCACTAGGGAATTCTACTTTTCGCCTTGAAAGTTGGTTTACAAGTTGCCTTCACAAGTTGCCCAGTTTTCCTGCAGAAGAAATACTCTACCTTCACATATGGACAACTTTGAGCAAAGTGTTGTCCCAGGCACTGATAATACAGCTTCAATGCTCTGTTACTTTGGCCAGTTGCTGAGGCCTTGGGACCCAACTGCTTTTTTCTTTTAACCAGCAGGCAATTCACCTCAGTTGTCTGATGACTGGAATTGGTGCAAAATTCTCAGGAATGTTGGTCGGCCATATCCATTGACATAGTTGTCTGACAAACTAAATCAAAAGTCAGATTTTGGGTTGTCAACAATGTGCTCCTGATTGATTCATTTTTCATCCCACAAACAAAGCGGTGACACAGTGCTCGGTCTTGAAAGTTTCCGAAATGACAGTGAAGAGATAGCTTCTTTAATGCTACACTGTACTCACTGATACCCTCGTCAGATAATTGATTTTGTATTCCAAAACAATAACTTTCAGCAATTTCCAGGGGCTCAGGACTGTAATGCCGAATCACCGTAAGTGCTGTGTCCTTTGGCTTGATAAGAACAAGCACATTTTTTAGGATTTCATACACCTCGGGGCCTGCTTCAGTCAGGAAAATAGCCTGTTTTTCTTCTAAAACCACCCGATTACTGTTTTTATCCTCGGGGACTTCAATGATACAATTTGTGGTGAAAAGCATTTCTAGGCGCTCCGCTCTGAAAGTCTCTCGGTCGCGTTGAAACACCCAAGCGCCCTATTATTCCCATAGGTACAGCCATCTGGACTGTTCAGTTCAGCCAAGTGTGCTTGAAATTTAACTTGGATTTCTAGCTGTTCTGCAACAAAAAGGACCTCTCTAGTCTCTCGTTTGTTTGGCTGGAATCAGCCACCAACAAAAATTTCATCTACAGTATCCAGGAATCATACCCATCATCGCCAATGTGATATATTCTCTACGACATCACAACACACAGACTTTACAAGATGGCTCGTAACACAGGAACTTATCAGGTGACCTGTCTCCTGATGCCTTTATTGCATTTACAGCAATGGCTGCATTGCCACAGTAGTCCACTGGGTGGAGCAGTATTCCACTAGATGGAGCTTGTATAACATAAGAACATAAGAAATAGGAACAGGAGTAGGCCATATGGCCCCTTGAGCCTGCTCCGCCATTCAATAAGATCATGGCTGATCTGATCATGGACTCAGCTCCACTTCCCCGCCTGCTCCCCATAACCCCTTATCCCCTTATCGCTCAAGAAGCTGTCTATTTCTGTCTTAAGTGTATTCAATGTCCCAGCTTTCACAGCTCTCCGAGGCAGTGAATTCCACAGATTTACAACCCTCTGAGAGAAGAATTTCTCCTCATCTCTGTTTTAAATGGGCGGCCCCTTATTCTAAGATCATGCCCTCTAGTTCTAGTCTCCCCCATCAGTGGAAACATCTTCTCTGCATCCACCTTGTCAAGCCCCCTCATAATTTTATACTTTTCGATAAGATCACCTCTCATTCTTCTGAACTCCAATGAGTCGAGGCCCAACCTACTCAACCTTTCCTCATAAGTCAACCCCCTCATCCCCAGAATCAACCTAGTAAACGTTCTCTGAACTGCCTCCAAAGCAAATATATCCTTTCATAAATATGGAAACCAAAACTGCAAGCAATATTCCAGGTGTGGCCTCACCAATACCTTGTATAGCTGTAGCAAGACTTCCCTGCTTTTATACTCCATCCCCTTTGCAATAAAGGCCAAGATACCATTGGCCTTCCTGATCACTTGCTGTACCTGCATACTATCCTTTTATGTTTCATGCACAAGTACCCTCAGGTCCCGCTGTACTGCGGCACTTTGCAATCTTTCTCCATTTAAATAATAACTTGCTCTTTGATTTTTTCTGCCAAAGTGCAGAACTTCCTTGTTTTTGTACTCTATTCCTCTACTAATAAAGCTGAGGATCCCACATACTGTTTAACAGCCTTCTCAACTTGCCCTGCCACCTACAAAGATTTGTATATGTACAGCCGCAGGACTCTCTGTTCCACTTTAAAATTGTATCATTTAGTTCATGTTGTCTCTCATTCTTGCAACCAAAATGAACCCACACTTCTCTGCGTTAAATTTCATCTGCCATGTGTCTTCCCATTTCAACAGTCTGTCGATGTGTTCCTGAAGTCTGTTACTATTCTCCTCGCTGTTTACTACATTTCCAAGTTTGAGTCATCTGCAGACTTTGAAATGATGCCCTGTATACCCAAGTTCAGGCCATTAATATATATCAAAAAGAGCAGTGTTCCCAACACTGACCCCTGGAGAACACCACTGCATACATCCCTCAAGTCTGAAAAACAACTTTTCACCAATACTCTCTGCTTTCTGTTCCTTTGCTAGTTTCATATCCACACAACCACTGTCCCTTTAGTCCCATGGGATAACATTTTGTGAACATGTCTATTATGGTGGGGAAGAAATTGGGGTAGTTTGTGACTCTTGTTAGTGCCCCCGAGGGCCGCTAACGGGGTGCAAATGGCTTTTCACCAAGGCTCGGCGTCACTAATGACTCCTGTTAAATTCGGCGGGAGTTTAGCAACGGCGTTAACCGGTAGCGCTCCGTTGCACCTGGCAGAGCCCCGTTTTCGGCCCAGAAAAAAAATTGGCCTGCACCCACTGAAGCTGCGCTGGGCGATGACAGCGACAGCTTCAGGGGACATGAACGGTGTGGCAGGAGGCTCGGAGGGCGCTAATTAAAGGGGAGGTGGCGAGTGGGTCAATAAAATATGTGCCGACTTATTTGTCATGGCCTGCTGCCAAATTGAACGCGGGGTCTGTGCCGCATGACACCCTGCTCCCTGGTAGTCCAGGTAGGACCCCGCAGAGTTGGCAGCTTGGGCCCTCCCCTTTAACGAAGGGGAGAGCCCCACCTATGCGGCAGCGCTACATGGCACCCCGCTCCCGACTCATTCACCCCATTAGCGCCCCAAAGAGGAAGTGGAGCACGTTTATTTGCACTCCACTTCCATTCGAGGGCGGTAATCCCAATTTCGAGAACAGGGCGGGACTTCCACGCCGGGCACAAAAAGTCCCGCCTCGGGATGTTACCGTCCCCAAATGGGGCACAACCAAATTTTTCGGCCTGTATATACAACATCAACTGTACTACTATCAGCCACCCTCTCTTGGACTTCCTGCAAGAAAATTCATGGGGTCTGTTATGTCTTGAATAAAGAGTCAGACTAGATAGTGCAAGCTGAAAGTAAGGTGTGACTGTAGTCCTTTATTACAGATCTCAGAGTGCCTCTCCAGCCTCTGAGGCCTCCTTATATACAGGTGCTCCCAAGGGATTGTGGGATCCCTTGGGACTTCAGGGGATAAGCCCTCTGGTGGTTCGACATGGTATTTACAGGCTTACATACATAACAACACTCCCCTCCGAGGTCAATAGTGTAACTATTTGCAATGTGAGTCGATCTGGGGCCTTCCTTTCCCTGGTTGATCGTCTCGGTGCAAATACTGGTTTTGGTGAGTCGTTTGTTGGGCTGGCCTTTCAGGGCTGCTGTGGGTGGTGAGTCCTGCTGGGCTGCTGCGGGTGATGGGTTCAGCTTCATGGTCAACCGTTGGGTCGGTTGCCACTTGTGTGTGTGTTGGAGGGTCGAAAAAGGTGGCGTCTATTGTGGGTTGTTCTGGATAGTCCGTGAATCTGAGTTTGGTTTGGTCCAAGTGTTTCCTGCAGGTGAGCCCATTTGAGAGTTTGACCACGAACACACTACTCCCCTCTTTGGCCAAAACAGTGCCAGGAAGCCACTTGGGACCTTGTCCATAGTTCAACACAAATACAGGATCATTTATCTCGATTTCTCGTGACACATTTGCATGATCATGATATGTATTCTGTTGAAGCCGCCTACTCTCTACCTGTTCGTGTAGATCAGGGTGGACTAATGAGAGCCTTGTCTTAAGTGCCCTTTTCATGAGCAGTTCAGTGGGCAGGACCCCAATAAGCGAGTGGGGTCTTGTGCGGTAACTAAGCAGGACTCGGGATAAGTGAGTCTGCAGTGAGCCTTTAGTTACCCTTTTCAAGCTCTGCTTGATTGTTTGAACTGCTCGTTCTACCTGACCATTGGACACTGGTTTAAACAGGGTAGATGTGAAATATTTGATCCCATTGCGGGTCATGAACTCCTTGAACTCGGCACTGGTAAAGCACAGCCCATTGTCACTTACATGGACATCAGGCAGGCCGTGCGTTGCAAACATGGCCCATAGGCTTTCAATGGTGGCAGCGGACGTGCTTGCCGACATTATCACACATTCAATCCATTTGGACTACGCATCTACAACCACTAGGAACATTTTTCTCAAGAATGGGCCTGCATAGTCGACATTGACCCTGGACCACGGTTTGGAGGGCCAGGACCATAAACTTAGTGGCGCCCCCCTGGGTGCATTGCTTAACTGTGAACATGTATTACATTTGTGCATGCAGGACTCAAAGTCTGCATCGATACCGGGCCACCACATGTGGGATCTGGCTATCGCTTTCATCATTACGATGCATGGGTGGGTACTGTGGAGATCACTGGTGAAAGTGTCCCTGCCCTTTTTTGGCACCACTACCCGATGACCCCATAGGAGGCAGTCTGCCTGTATAGACATTTCATCTTTGTGCCGCTGGTACGGCTTTATTTCTTTCTGCATCTCTAACGGGACACTAAACCAACTCCCGTGGAGCACACAGATTTTTACTAAGGACAGTAAGGGGTCCTGGCTCATCCAGGTTCTAATCTGTCGAGCGGTAACAGGTGATTGCTCACTCTCGAATGCTTCCATTACCATAACAAAATCTGTAGGATGTGCCATCTCCACCCTGGTGGTGGGCAATGGCAGCTTATTGAGAGCATCAGCACATTTTTCTGTGCCTGGCCTGTGGCGGATGGCGTAGTTGTATGCGGATAACATGAACGCCCATAGGAGGTGGGTGGGGTGGATTGACCCATCCACCTCCACGGAGGTGTGTGGGGGGCCTGACCCATCCACCTCCATGGCACGAACCTGGTATTGCAGTACTTCCAGGAACGGTGCAGTGGCTCTAGGCCTTTTGGCTAAGAGCATTGGCGCAGAGTGATCCTTGATGTGTGCAAGGTGACCTCTGGCGTTTGTGATTTGACAAAGAATTGGAAAGATTGGCAACGAAAAATTAAAAAGAAAAAAAAAAAAACATGAACGCCCATCTCTGGATGCTGGCTGATGCATTCGTATTTATCCCCTTGCTTTCAGAAAAGAGGATATAAGTGGCTTCTGGTCAGTTTCCAATTCAAATTTGAGCCTGAACAGATATTGATGCATTTTCTTTACCCTGTAACCACACGCTAACGCTTCTTTTTCGATCATACTGTAGGCCCTCTCGGCCTTAGACAGACTTCTGGATGCATAGGCAACCGGTTGCAATTTCCCAAATTCATTAGCTTGTTGCAATACACACCCGACCCCGTATGACGACACATCACATGCTAGTATCAAACGTTTACATGGATCGTACAACACAAGCAATTTGTTTGAACATAACAGATTCCTAGCTTTCTCAAAGGCATTTTCTTGGCTTTCACCCCATACCCATTCATCTCCTCTACGCAGTAAAGTGTGCAGGGGTTTTAACAATGTGCTAAGACCCGGTAAGAAGTTACCAAAATAGTTCAGGAGTCCTAGAAACGACCGCAGCTCCGTCACGTTCTGTGGTCTCGGTGCGTTCTCGATTGCCTCCATCTTTGAATCGGTGGGCCTGATGCCGTCCGTCGCGATTCTTCTCCCCAGGAACTCCACTTCAGGGGCCAGGAAAACGCACTTCGAACGTTTTAGCCTGAGCCCCACACGATTAAGCCGACTAAGAACCTCCTCCAGGTTCTGCAGGTGCTCGACGGTATCCTGACCTGTAACCAAGATGTCGTCCTGGAAGACCAAGGTGCGCAGGACTGACTTCTGCAAGCTTTCCATGTTCCTCTGGAATATCGCCGCGGCCGATCGAATTCCAAACGGGCATCTGTTGTTAATGAAGAGACCTTTCAGCATATTGATGCAGGTGAGGCCTTTCGATGATTCCTCCAGCTCCTGCATCATGTAGGCCGAGGTCAAGTCCAGCTTCGTGAAGGTTTTCCCTCCCGCCAGCGTCGCAAATAGATCATCTGCCTTCGGTAGCGGGTATTGATCCTGCAGTGAGAAATGATTGATAGTTACTTTGTAATCTCCACAGATTCTGACAGTGCTGTCTCCCTTGAGGTCAGGAACAATCGGACTGGTCCGCTCATTGAATTCGATCGGCGAAATGATGCCCTCTCATTGCAGCTGTCCAGCTCTATCTCCACCCTCTCTCTCATCATGTAAGGTAACGCTCTCGCCTTGTGATGGACGGGTAGCGCCCCCGGAATCAAATGGATCTGCACTTTTGCTACCTGGAACTTCCCGGTGCGTGGTTCGAACAGCGAGGGGAACTTGTGTAGGATCTGGGCACATGAGGTGTCGTCGATGGACGAAAGCGCTCGGAGGTCGTCCTAGTTCCAGCGTATCTTTCCCAGCCACTTCCTGCCGAACAGCGTGGGGCCATCATTCGATACCACCCAGAGTGGTAACTCGTGCACCGCTCCATCGTAGGAGACCTTTACGGTAGCACTGCCGATTATGGGAATCAGTTCCTTTGTGTATGTTCTCAGTTTAGTACGAATGGGAGTCAGGACTTGCCTTGAAGCCTTGCTGCACCACAATTTATCGAAAGTCTTTTTGCTCATTTGCACCTGTGTCCAGCTGAATGGACACCGGGAGTCCATTTAATTCAATCTTCAGCATTATCGGGGGACACTTTTTGGTAAATGTGTGCACCCCTTATACCTCTGCCTCCTCGGTCTGAGGCTCTGGTTCATCATGATCCACTGTGGATCTGTCCTCCTCTGCAACATGGTGGTTTGCAGGATTAGCAGGGTTTGCAGCTCGCCTGCACATATGTTGGAGCTGTCCCATTGTTCCACAGCCCTTGCAAACGTATCCTTTGAAACGGCATGAATGGAAACGATGATCACCCCCGCAATGCCATCAAGGTGTTAATGGCCTTGTATTCACCACCCTTGATGGTGGACTCTGAGTCATCTGCGGACGTGCAGCTGTAGGCATGTAAATCCTGCCCTGTACATTTCGATTCGAAAACAATGTTACTTTGTTCACAGTACTTGCAGCAGCCTTCGTGTGCTGAGAAATTTGTTTGGCATTGTCACTGGTGGCGATGAACGCCTGGGCTATCGCTATAGCTTTACTTAAGGTTGGGGCCCCTACAGTCAAAAGTTTGCGAAGTATTACTTCATGGCCAATGCCAAGTACAAAGAAGTCCCTGAGCATGTGCTCCAAGTGTCCTTCAAATTCACAATGTCCTGTAAGGTGACGTAGCTCGCCACTTCCTGGCCTTCAGACCTCTTGTACGTGTAGAATCGATACCTCGTCATCAGAACGCTTTCCTTCGGGTTTAAATGCTCTCGGACCAGTGTGCACAACTCATCGTACGACTTGCCTGTGGGTTTCGCTGGAGCCAGCAGATTTTTCATGAGACTATACATTGGTGCCCCGCAAACGGTGAGGAGGATCGCCCTTCGTTTGGCAGCATTCGCTTCTCCTTCCAGCTCGTTGGCCACGAAGTATTGGTCATGTCGCTCCACGAAGGTTTCCCAATCATCCCCCTCCGAAAATTTCTCCAAGATGCCCGCAGTTGTCTGCATTGTTGCGGTGGGGTTCATCATTTGTATCTCGTCGCCAATTGTTATGTCTTGAATAAAGAGTCAGACTAGATACTGCAAGCTCAAAGTAAGGTGTGACCATAGTCCTTTATTACTGATCTCAGAGTGCCTCTCCAGCCTGTGAGGCTTCCTTATATACAGGTGCTCCAAAAAGATTGTGGGATCCCTTGGGACTCCAGCAGATAAGCCTTCTGGTGGTTAAACATGGTATTTACAGGTTTACATACATAACAGGGTCTTTTACCTCTTTACCAGTGCAGTGACGCAAAAGGTCTTAGGGTCTATTTTTAAGTCGGTGATTTGGATTCTTCCTATCTTTGCATGATCACAACCATATGTCATTTTCCATCATGAGCCCACGTGACCTCCCATCCCGCCGGACTTTAAAAGGGTGATTTTACAAATGCACGCTGCCGGCGGAGAGCCTTTTCCATCAGCAAGGTAGGCTCGTAGAATTATCCCATTTACGTAAAAAGTATTGCTAATAATCCTTTCTTGATCCCAATTTTCTGCTGTGTGATGAGAAGCTGACCTGAAGTCTACGCCAATAAATTAAAACAAAAATCCATGTATATGGAGTTGCTGTTTTTGAAATTTTTTTGCAAATTGATTTCCATCTACATTTTTAAAACAGAATGGTCTTCCCTTCATTAAACTTGCACTCGGTATTCATTTTTTACCAAATATCACTGATGATAAATTAAAATACTTAAATAAAGGCCTTATTGTTCTAAGCAGAAACGAATCTAGGTGGAAACCATGGCTTACGTCTATTGGCTACAACCACCCACAGGGGACACTGCAAACTGTGAGGAAGAATGCAGGAGGTTACAGGAGGACATAGGCAAGTTAGCTGAATGGGCAGATTACTGAAATACAGTTCAAGGAAGGGAAACTGCAAGTCTACATGTGACTTCAGTCCCACATTAGATGGTTGATTCTTAATTCCCTGAGGGCAACCAGGAATGGGCAGTAAATGTGGCCTTGCCGGTGATGCCCACACCCCGAAAACAAATATATAGTTAAAAAATAAGATATTAAACTGAATGCAAGAGCAGAAAGATACAGGGGTCTGTATACATAGATCCTTAGGGTGAGATTGAATATAGAAGGCTATAAAAAGGCAAATGGGATTCTGGGTTTTATGTACTGAACATTAAAGCGAGTATTGTGTGTAGTTCCGGGCACCGCATTACCCTAAATATATTAGAGCTATGGAAAGGATACAGTGATTCACAAAAATAATGCCATGAATGAGATGTTATAGTCATAAAAATTGGAATTGGAGCTTTTTCAATGGAACAGATGGAAGGTTTTGAGAAATATAACAGAATATGCTCAGCAGGCCTGGCATAATCTGTGGAGGGAGAAACAGAGGTAAGATTTCAGACCAGTGACCTTCCATCAGACAGGAAAATGTTACAGATGCAACAAGTTTTAAGAAAGTACAGAGGCAGGGAAAGATGGGGAGGGGAGGAAAGAACAAATGGGAAGGTCTGTGATAGGGTGGAAGGCAGGAATGATAAAATGAAAAGCAGAATAAGTACCAACACCTGCTGTCCGATAAAATGGGAGCAGTGGTTATGATCTGAAATGGTGAGTCTGGAAGGTTATAAAGTGCCTAATTGAAAAATGAGGAGCTGATCCTTGTGCTGCCATTGAGCTTCATTGGAACAGTGTAGGAGGCTGAGGACAGAGAGGTTGAAGTGGGGGTGGAAAGCGACCTGAAGCTCAGGGTCACGCTTGTGGACAGAACAGAGTTGTTGAGCAAAGCGATCACCCAATCTGTGCTTGCTCTCTCCAGTGTAAAGGAGACCGCATCGTGAGCAGTGAATACAGTGTATTAAATTAAAAGAATTGTAAATAAATTGCTGTATCATCTGGAAGGAGTGTTTAGAGCTCTGGATGGTGGGAACAGAAGGGGTGAAAGCGCAGGTGTTGCATCTCCTGCGATTGCATGGAAAGGTGCCATGAGAAGAGGAGGGGGTGCTGGGATGATGGGAGAGTGGACCAAGGGAGTCATGGAGGGAGCTGTTATGTATGGAGAAAGAATCAGGCTGAACACTGAGCTCAAAGTATAGTGTGACCTTAGTCTTTTATTGCAGGTCTCCAGAATGCCCCTCCAATGTGTGAGGCCGACTTAAATACTTTGCTCCCAAGGGATTATGGGATCCCTTGGGACTCCAGGGGATGAGCCCTCTGGTGGCTGTACAGAGTAAATACAAGTTTACATATATAACAACACCCCCCCCTGCCCCAAAGTCAATAGTGTAACTATTTACAATGTGAGTCGATCTGGGGCCCTTCTTGACCTGGTTGATCGTCTCGGTGTGAAAGCTGGTATTGTTGAATCATTTGTTGGGCCCTCACTGGGCTGCTGTGCAGCTGGCCTTGCTGGGCTGCCTGGTGTGTTGGGTTCAGCTGGGCTGCTGTGGATGATGGGTTCTGCTTCGTGGTCAACTGTGGTGCCGGTTGCCACTGGTGTGTATGTTGGGGGATCAAAAAAGGTAGGGTCCATGGTGGGTTGCTCAGGATACTCCGTAAATCTGAGCTTGATTTGATCCAAGTGCAAGTGTTTCCGGTGAATGAGTCTATTTGAAAGTTTGACCCAAAACATCCTGCTCCCCTCTTTGGCCACGACAGTGCCGGGAAGCCACTTGGGACCTTTACCGACATTTAATACAAATACAGGATCATTGATTTCAATCTCGTGCGACACATTTGCGCTATCATGGTATGCACTTTGTTGAAGCCGCCTGCTCTCTACCTGTTCATGTAGATCAGGGTGAATTAACGAGAGCCTTGTCTTACGTGCTCTTTTCATGAGCAGTTCAGCAGGTGGGATCCGAGTGAGCGAGTGGGGTCTCATGCGGTAGCTAAGCAGGACTCGGGATAGGCGAGTCTGCAGTGAGCCTTCAGTTACCCTCTTCAAGCCTTGCTTGATGGTTTGCACTGCTCTCTCTGCCTGACCATTGGACGCTGGTTTAAACAGGGCATATGTGACATGTTTGATCCCGTTGCGGGTCATGAATTCTTTGAACTCAGCATTGGTAAAACATGGCCTGTTGTCGCTCACCAGGACATTGGGTAGGCCCTGTGTGAAACATGGCCCATAGGCTTTCAGTAGTGGCAGCGGAAGTGCTATCCGACATTATCTCACATTCAATCCACTTAGAATACGTGTCTACAACCACAACAAACATTTTGCCCAAGAACGGGCCTGCATAGTCGACGTGTATCCTGGACCACGGTTTGGAGGGCCAAGACCATAAACTTAGCGATGCCTCCCTGGGTACATTGCTTAGCTGCGAGCATGTATTACCTCTATGAACGCAGGACTCTAGGTCCGCATCGATACCGAGCCACCACCCGTGGGATCTGGCTATCGCTTTCATCATCACGTTGTCTGGGTGGGTACTGTGGAGGTCATTGATGAAGGTGTCTCTGCCCTTCTTGGGGACCACCACTCGATTGCCCCACAGACGGCAGTCTGCTTGTATAGACATTTCATCATTGCGCCGCTGGAACGGCATTATCTCTTCCTGCATTTCCACTGGGACACTAGACCAGCTCCTGTGAAGCACACAGCTTTTGACGAGAGATAATAAGAGGTCCTGGCTTGTCCAGGTTTTGATCTGCCCGGCAGTGACGGGTGATTGCTTACTCTCAAATGCTTTCATAACCATGGCTAGATCTGCAGGCTGCACCATTTCCACCCCTATGGTGGGCAATGGCAGCCGACTGAGAGCATCGGTGCAGTTTTCTGTGCCTGGCCTGTGGCGGATGACGTAGTTGTATGTGGACAACGCATATCTCTGCCCATCTCTGGATGGGGGCCGATGCGTTGGTATTTATGCCTTTACTCTCGGAAAGCAGGGATATAAGTGGCTTATGGTCAGTTTCCAATTCGAATTTTAGCCCAAACAGGTATTGATGCATTTTCTTTACCCCATAGACACATGCTAACACTTCTTTTTCAATCATGCTGTAGGCTTTCTCAGCCTTAGACAGACTCCTGGATGCATAAGCAACCGGTTGCAGTTTCCCAAAATCATTAGCTTGTTGCAATACACACCTGACACCATTTGACGACACATCACATGCTAGTACCAAACACTTACATGGATCATACCACACAAGCAAATTGTTTGAGCATAACAATTTTCTCGCTTTTACAAAGGCATTTTCTTGGCTTTTGCCCCAAACCCATTCGTCACCTTAGACATAGTAAGACATGCAGTGGTTCTAACAGTGTGCTAAGACCTGGTAAGAAGTTACCAAAGTAGTTCAGGAGTCCCAGAAACGACCGCAGCTCCATCACGTTCTGTGGCCTTGCTGCATTCTCGATTGCCTCCGTCTTCGAGTTGGTGGGCTTGATGCCGTCCGCCACAATCCTCCTTCCCAAGAACTCCCCTTCAGGTGCCAGGAAAATGCACTTCGAGCATTTTAACCTGAGCCCCATGTGGTTGAGTCGACTAAGAACCTCCTCCAGGTGCTGCAGATGCTCGACTGTGTTCCAACCTATGACCAAGGTGTTGTCCTGGAAGACCACGGTGTGCGGGACCGACTTCAGTAAGCTTTCCATGTTTCTCTGGAATATCGCCGCCACTGATCGGATTCCAAACGGGCATCTGTTATAAGCAAAAAGACCTTTGTGCATGTTAATGCAGGTGGGAGCCTTCGATGATTCCTCCAGTTCCTGCGTCATGTAGGCTGAAGTCAGATCCAGCTTCGTGAATGTCTTTCCTCCCACCAGCGTTGCAAAGAGGTCGTCGGCCTTTGGTAGTGGTCCTGCAGGGAGAACCGATTGATAGTTACTTTGTAATCACCACAGATTCTGACGGTGCCATCTCCCTTGAGGACTGGGACGAGGACTGGCCCACTTGCTGAACTTGATCGGGGAAATGATGCCCTCTCTTTGCAGCCGGTCTAGCTCGATCTCTACCCTTTCTCTCATCATGTACGGTACTGCTCTCGCCTTGTGATAGATGGGTCGCGCCCCCGGAATTAGGTGGATCTGCACTTTTGCTCATTTGAATTTCCCGATGTCTGGTTCGAACAGCGAAGGAAATTTGTTTATGACCTGGACACACAAAGTATCGTCAGCGGGTGATAGCACTCGGACGTCGTCCCAGTCCCAGTTCCAGTATCTTTCCCAGCCAGCTCCTGCCGAGCAGCGTGGGACCATCGAGTGGTAGCTTGTGCACTGCTCCATCCTAAGAGAGCTTTATAGTAGCACTGCCGATTACAGGAATCAGTTCTTTTGTGTTAGTTGTTAGTTTCGTGCGAACTGGAGTTAAGACTGGCCTTGAGGCCTTGTTGCACCACAATCTTTCGAAAGTCTTTTTACCCATGATGGACTGGCTCGCACCCGTGTCCAGTTCCATTGACACCAGGAGTCCATTTAGTTCAACATTCAGCATTATCAGGGGACAATTCATGGTGAATGTGTGCACCCCATGTACCTCTGCCTCCTCGATCTGAGGCTCTGGTTCATCGCGATCCTCCGTGGATCTGTCCTCCTCTGCAATATGGTGGTTTGCAGGCTTAACAGGATTTGCAGCTCGCCTGCACACTCGTTGGAGTTATCCCATTGTTCCACAGCCCTTGCAAACGTACACTTTGAATTGGCATGAATGGAAATGATGATCACTCCCGCAGCACCAACAAGGTGTTAATGGCCTTGCATTAATCACTCTTGATGGTGGACTCTGAGACATCTGTAGACGTGCAGCTGCAGGTATGTGTGACCTGCCTTGTACGTTATGATTCGAAAAGAACATCACTTTGTTCACAGTACTTGTAGCAGCACTTGTGTGCTGAGAGATTTGCGTCATATTGTCACTGGTGGCAATGAACGCCTGGGCTATCGCTTGGCCTTACTCAAGGTTGGGGTGTCTACAGTCAAATGTTTGCGAAGTATGGTTTCGTGGCCAATGCCAAGTACGAAAAAGTCTCTCAGCATGTGCTCCAGATGTCCTTCAAATTCGCAATGTCCTGCAAGGCATCTTAGCTTGCCGACATAACTCGTCACTTCCTGGCCTTCAGACCTTTTTTAGGTGTAGAACCGGTACCTTGCCATCAGAACGCTTTCCTTCAGGTTCAAATGCTCTCGGACCAGCACAAATCATCGTACGATTTCTCCATGGGTTTCGCTGGAGTGAGCAGATTCTTCATGAGGCCATACGTTGGTGCCACACAGACGGTGAGGAGGATCGCCCTTCGTTTGGCAGCGTTCTCTTCCTCATCTAGCTCGTTGGCTATGAAGTATTGGTCGAGTTGCTCCACAAAGGTTTCCCAATCATCTCCCTCCGAGAATTTCTCCAGGATGCTCACTGTTCTCTGCATCTTTGGGTTCGCTATCTGTATCTCGTCGCCAATTGTTATGTATGGAGAAAGATTCAGACTGAATACTGTGAGCTCAAAGTAAAGTGTGACCTTAGTCTTTTATTGCAGGTCTCCAGAGTGCCTCTCCAACTTGTGAGGCCTCCTTAAATACCTGTGCTCCCAAGGGATTATGGGATCCCTTGGGACTCCAGTGGATAAGCTCTCTGGTGGCTGTACAGAGTAAATACAAGTTTATATATATATATATATAACAGGACCGGTTCCTTTGGAATGCTGCAAGTGGAGCAGAAGAAGTGTTGACATCGTGCTGGAGGTGGCGGAAATAGCAGAGGATGATCCAAAGAATGTGGAGGTTGGTGGGATGAAGACATAGGGAAGCCTATTGTGGTTCTGGCAGGAAGGGGAAGAGGTGAGGGCAGTAGTGCAGGAAGTGGGCTGGACACGGTTGAGGGCTGCGTCAAACACGGTGGAGGGGAATTCTCGGTTGAGGAGAAAGAAGACATATCGGAAGTACTAGTGTGGAAGGTGGCACCAACAGAACAGATGTGACGGAGACAGAGAAGCTGGGAGAATGGAATAGAGTCCTTACAGGAAGCAGGGTGGGAGGAAGTGGATTTATAGTTTTCATCATAGGCAGTCCCTCGAAGCGAGGATGACTTGCTTCTACGCCAAAAACAGACGAGTTCACAGGTGTTTCAATGAAGGACCTAATATTCCAGATCCCAAACTACATCGTGAAGGGTGGAAGATGACTGTGCTTGGATTTTTTTAATGTACGGTGGCCGTTGCACACCAGCCACCACACGGGCTTGACAGAACGAGATCTTGGTCCAGTGGCAAGGATTACCCAAGACTAACTGGACACTAGCTCTGCTGCTCAGACCAAGCATGCACACAATTCGCAGTGTGGGCTGGCCCGTGTTGCCCCTGGGCCCTCGACTCTTCTCGGCCCCAGATTCACGCCTCTCCTGGGCCCCGGTCACTTCCTTCTACAGATTTTTGCCGCTCCTTCGCCCCTCCTGCTGTGCCTGCCCACACTGCAATCAGTGACCTGGCTTTGTAGCCATCGCCCTCCTGCCGCAGCATGGGCTGTTCCCTGCAGTGGTGTGCCACTGCATGCTGCTCCCTCCAATGGCCCCGGCCTGCTGCTGATCTTGCAGGTTGGGACCGTGTTGATTTCCGGGCCGGGTCACCGCATGCTGCTCCCCCCTTAAATAAGGAGACCAAAACTGTACACTGTACTCTAGGTGTGGCCTCACCAATACACTGTACAGTTGTAGCAGGACTACTCAGCTTTTATACTCTATCCCTTTGCAATAAAGGCCAACATTCCATTTGCCTTCCTGATTAATTGTAGTACCTGCATGCTAACTTTTTGTGTTTCAAGCACAAGGACCCGTAGGTCACTCTGTACTGCAGCATTTTGCAATTTTTCTCCATTTAAATAATAATTTGCTTTTTTATTTTTTCTGCCAAAGTAGATAACCTAACACTTTCCCACATTATACTCCATCTGCCAAATTTTTGCCCACTCCCTTAGCCTGTCGATATCATTTTGCAGATTTTTTATGTCCTCCTCACAACTTGCTTATCCCACCCTTCTTTGTATCATGAGAAAACTTGGCTACATTACACTCGGTCCTTCATCCAAGTCATTAATATAGATTGTAGACTGTTGAGGTCCCAGCACCGATCCCTGCGGTGCCCCACTAGTTACTGTTTGCCAACCAGAAAATGACCCATTTATCCCGACTCTCTGTTTTCTCTTAGTTAGCCAATCTTCTGTCCATGCTAATATATTACCCCCAACCCTGTAAACTTTCACCTTGTGCACCTTATCGAATGCCATCTGGAAATCCAAATACACCACATCCACTGGTTCCCCCTTATCCAACCTGCTCGTTACATCCTCAAAGAACTCCAGCAAATTTATCAAACATGATTTCCTTTTCATAAAACCATGCTGACTCTGCGTGAGTAAATTATGCTTTTCCAAATGTCCTGCTACTGCTTCCTTTAATAATGGACTCTAGCATTTTCCCAATGATCGATGTTAGGCTAATCAGTCTATAGTTTCATGCTTTCTGTCTGCCTCCTTTTTTAAATAGGGGCGTTACATTTGCAGTTTTCTAATCCTCTGCGACCTCCCCAGAATCCAGGGAATTTTGGTAGATTACAACCAATGCATCCACTGTCGCTGCAGCCACTTCTTTTAAGTCCCTAGGATGCAAGCCATCATGTCCAGTGTACTTGTCCATCTTTAGTCCCATTATTTTACTCATACTTCTTTAGTGACAGTGATTGTTTTAAATTCCTCCCTTCCTATAGCCCTTTAATTATCCATTATTGGGATGTTTTTAATGTCTTCTACCATGAAGACCGATACAAAATATTTGTTCAAAGTCTCTGCCATTTCCCTGTTCCCCATTATTAATTCCCCAGTCTCATCTTTTAAGGGGCCAACATTTACTTTAGCCACTCTCTTCCTTTTTATATACCTGTAGAAACTCTTATTATCTGTTTTTATATTACTTGCTAGTTTATTTTCATAATCTATCTTCCCTCTCTTTATTTTTTTAGTCGTTCTTTGCTGGCTTTTAAAAGTTTCCCAATCCTCTGGCCTCCCACTAATCTTGGCCATTTTGTATGCTATTGTTTTCAATTTGATACCATCCCTTATTTCCTTGGTTAGCCACGGATGGTGATCCCTTCTCTTAAAGTCTTTCCTTCTCATTGGAATATATTTTTGTTGAGAATTATGAAATATCTCCTTAATAATCTGGCACCTGCCTGCCATTGGGAAAGAGTTGCCCAGCCATCCCTCCCAAGATCTCAGTCATATCCCCATTGGCTCCCTCTGTAAAAGGACTGATGAAGAAATGAAAAAAAAAATCTGCAACTTTCTTCAGGGGTCAGTTTACTTCCCTGGCCTGGACTCCTGTAATGGTCACTTCTACCCATTTGGAAGATGATATGCCTCATCTCACATGGTGTACTGGCTTCCAACACTATGTCAGGTTCCCAAGTCGATAGCCCCACTCCTGGCTTTGTCTCCCTGATGATATTTGCCTTGTAAGGTTTAAACAAACATTCCGCCTCTGACAAGGCAGACCAGAAAATCCCTGAACTGCTGGAGATATAGCACAACCAGATCCCAGCTGTTTTCAGGTGGGTTCATCGCGTTCCTCCCGAAATTACGATGGGAGACCAGAGGAACCCCCACTAATTTTCGGGGTGAGTGTTTAATTGCTATGAAATCTCAATTTTTACAAAAACAGCACATGTCAGAGCCTTCAACAATGAGCATACACTCTCAAACCTAAACTTGTATGATTATTAGCTCTAGACATATAAATTATTCAGGAGCACTGATATTACTCTTCAGCACATAGTCATTTCAGTTGTACTGTACTATAACAACATCTTCCATTTATATAGCATCTTTAACATAGAAAAACATCCCAAGGTGCTTCACAAAAACATAATCAAACAAAAATAGTAGACAATCCAGACAACAAACTATAAGGTGAGTGGGAAAGAGTGGGGTGGGGGGTGCGTCACCGGAGCTTGTTCAAAGAGGTGGGTTTTAAGGAGGGTCTTAAATGAGGGGTTTAAGGAAGGAATCTCAAAGCATAGGAACTGCTGCCAATAATGAGGTGAAGGAAGGGACAATACACAAGAGGCCAGAATCAAAGGAACGTAAAGTTCAAGGAGGAAGTTACAGAGCTGAGAGGGACAAGGCCATGAAGGGGTGAGTTGAGGTTTACAGAGGCAGTGTGGAGGATGGAAGATCAGCAAGGAGAGCATTGGAATAGTCTAGTCTAGAAGCTCAGGAATCAGTGGAAAGAGTACAGAGTTTGCGGTGAAGGCTTCAGTCTTCCCAATGTTTAATTGGAGGAAATTGTAGCTCATCCATGACTGGATGTCGGACAGACTGGGGTCAAGAGAGATGGTGGAGTGGGCAAGTTGGATGTCACCAGTGTACACATGAAGCTGACCCTATGTCCTCAGATGGGTGTCGTCAAGGGTCAGCATGTACATCAGGGGGGCAATGATAGATCCTTGGGGCATGATTACATGGACAATGATTGGAGAAATGTACACATCTTTGTAACTGACTGTGACCAGTGTTTGATTATTACCATGTGAAAAGGTTACTGCTGTGATTCCCAATTTGATAAAGCTGATCCTTTGTTTGGATAAAATCCCATACATTTCCAGAGATTAGCCCATCTCAGCTCAATCCATCTTAAAATCATAGAATGATACAGCACTGAAGGATACCATTCAAGGACTTTGAAGAGCTATTCAATTTAGCTATTCCCCACAGTTCAGAAAATTTTCCTTTTCAAGTATTTACCCAGTTCCATTTTGAAAGTTATTATTGAACCTGCTTTCACCATCCTTTCAGGCAGTACATTCCAGATCATAACAACTCACTGCATAATTATTTTTTCCTCATGTTGCCTCTAGTTCTTTTGCCAATTACCTTAAATGTGTGTCCTCTGATTACCGAGCCTTCTGCCACTGAAAACAATTTCTCCTTATTTACTATCAAAACCCTTCAAGATTTTGAACACATCTATCAAATCTCCCCTTAACCTTCTCTGCTCTAAGAAGATCATTGTTGCTGGGTAAATATCCTCGCTTTCCCTACCTGACACCATTGTGGGAGTATCATTGCCACAGGACTCCTATCCTGTTCATCGCCCACTGGCACCTAAATGCCTCCAGCAGTGATTTCATCAACCTCCCTGACTGCTCACTTGGACTGAGCCCAATGATGCATAACCTCAGCCTTCTGTTTGACCTGAGCTGAACATCCTATCCCTGCATTTGATCCATCACCAAGACTGTCTTCTTGCACTTTCAGAACATTTCCTGCTCATGCCCCACTTCACCCTCTTCCCTCCACTGCTAAAACACACCTTTATCACCTTGAGGATTGATATTTATAATCCTCACCTGCCTCTTGCTTCTGTATCACAAACCTCAGCAAGTCCAGAAATTAAAGGTCTTCTTGCACACAAAGCTCTACACACCCATTACTGCCCACCTTTGCCATGTCCCATTGGCTTCTTCTGTCAAGCAAATCGATTTCAAGATCATTGTTCACATTTTCAAAATTCTCTATGAGCTGGTCTCTTTAGCACTACCCTCAAAATCTCTAACTCTAGATTGCTGCTTGTCCCTTGTCCTTTCAACTCCACCATTAATTAGATATGTGCTTTCAGGCATTATGGTCCTGTCCTGTGACACTCTTCCTGAATCACTTTGCCTTGCTATTTCCTTCTCTGCTGTCGCAGCCTCCTAAAAGCTATTTTAGGTTAGAAGGGGACAGAAAGCTTATGATTATCACACTAAAACAAAGGGGGACGTTAATAACTGATGTTTCTGCGTCAGTTATTTTCTGGTAAGGTTTTGATTTAAATATTTTTATTTATCACCAGTGGTACTTGATACCACTAGAGAGAGGTGGGGGAAGCAAGGGGGTGGGAAGATGCGGGGGAGAGCGAGTCATGAAGAGAGAAATTTGATGATAGAATCATAGAAATTACAACACATGGGGAGGCCATTCCACCTATCATGCCTGTGCTAATGCTAGCTTTTCAACTACAGCTATCTACTCAAATTCTATTTCCCTGCTGTATTCTTTCATATTCTTTCTTATCAAATATTTATCCAACTCCCCTTTAAATATTTTAGACCCTGAAATTCCATGGGGATCTTCCCAATCAAAATTGGGAGATTACCCAGAGAAATAGCTGAAAATGGCTGTATATGAAATTTCTCTAGACATCCTGCAAGTCTCCTGCTGAAGTCACAGTAGTAGAATGGGAGGACACCTTTAGAATATCCAGGCTGTAGTCTCTACCTCAATAGCCAGTTGTAATAAAGCATTACATGCTCTAAATCTTCTAACTTTTCCTTTGTTCTTCTAGTGATAATCCCAAGTCTATGCCACATTGTTACCAACTCAACAACAGATGAAACAATCTCTCACTACTAAGCTTATCAAAATCATTGTGGGATATGTGTTCCAGTCCTACTCAGGTTCTTTCCCTCACCTCTTTTTCTGGTACACTGATGACTGTATTGGTGCCACTTCCTGCTCTCACCCCAAACTGTAAAATTTCATCAACTTTGCTTCCAATTTCTACCTCTCCTCGCCTTCACATGGTCCATCTCCAACTCTTCCCTTCCCTTTCTCGACTTATCCATCTCCATATCTGGGGATAGGCTGTCAACCAGTGTTTTAAGGAGGGATATACTTGCATTGGAGGCAGTTCAGAGAAGGTTCACTTGGTTGATTCCTGGGATGAAGGGGTTGACTTACGAAGAAAGGTTGAGCAGCTTGGGCCTGTACTCAATGGAGTTCAGAAGAATGAGAGGTTATTGAGACATATAAGATACTGAGGGGGCTCGATAAGGTAGATGCAGAGAGGATGTTTCCACTCTTGGGGGAATCTAGAACTAGGGGCATAGTTTTAGAATAAGGGGTCGCCCATTTAAAACTGAGATGAGAAGAAATTTCTTCTCTCAGAGGGTTAAAAATCTGTGGAATTCTCAGAGAGCTGTGGAGGCTGGGTCATTGATTATATTTAAGGCAGAGATAGACATATTTTTGAGTGATAAGGGAGTAAAGGGTTATGGGGAGTGGGCAGGGAAGTGGAGCTGAGCCCATGATCAGATCAACCATGATCTTATTAAATGGCGGAGCAGGCTCGAGGGGCCAAATGGCCTTCTCCTGCTCCTATTTCTTACGTTCTTATCTGGCTACATGGAGTCGGTGAGTGCTGGAGATTTAGCTACAGTGGTGTTTGTGCCTGCTTGCCCCATCTAAATGAGGTGCCCTCACACTGACCCAGCGGGGACAACACAAGAGGACAACACAAGTGGATGCTGTCTTGGCATTATTGCCGGGATTGCACCCTAAGGATTTTTAATGGCCATTGTATAATATATTAATGGCAGGGACGAATCTCTAAAGTTCTCAGGTTTGTTCCAGAATTTCCAAGATTGTTCTGTAATATAATATTAGCAAAGAAAAAAAGCCCCTGAATGTTCCAGAATTCTTGCATTCTTGGAACCAATGCAAATCAAATCAATTAGTAAATGCATCATTTACGTGTGAAAACAAATATTTGTTCCCGAGCGCAACAGAAAATGTATCTATGTGTATGTGCTTGTGTTGGGCATGTGCATGTCTTGAGATTTCAGATTATGATTGTGGGAGAAATGTTGGCTTCTTTAGAAGTTTCTTGCAAGTTGGAATGCCTCTAGTGTTCAGATTCGACAAAGAATAGCAAGGGAGTAGTGATGTATTACTGCGTTTATTCCCCAACTTTGGAAGATACATAATTTATGAGTGATAAAGGCATGAATGAGCTTTGAGGTCTTTCTCATAAATAACTTGAGTTAAAAAACAAGCGCAGGCACAGGTGTAGTGGACATGTTGCCTCCTTCTATGCTCTAATTTCTATAATTCTATGAATGCATTTTAGAAATTCTTCAGCGATAAACAACTGGCATTTTAGGTTTAAACGTAACCCTTTCCTTTTTACCTCATTCATGGTTAGATCTGTTGTTTGCACTTTATTTGACTTCTGTTTTTTTTGTTTAAGAAAACTTTGTTTTTTTTATTCCTGCCACTTCTTCTTTGGATCCTTCTTTCAATCAAATTAAGAGCTTGCTTGATCTCCTGATGAGAACTTCTGCCTTTGCAGCGTTGAGGGTGTGTTTCTCATGTGGCAAAACTTCAGCCCACTACAAGGTTGAACCCCTGATGACCTTGTGGCCTTGGAGTTTTGCTGCGAGGGACCTCAGAGGCCACTCACAACGCAGAAAACCCATTGGCCTCCAAACCACTGATAATTTAATCTGCTGGACTGGCCTATAGGCCTTTGAAATTTAAAACTCACCCCGCCACTTACACAAGCTATAGCAACACTGGGCAGCAGGGACTAACATGATGTCTCCCTGGCATCCAGAATTGCTAAGTACATTGGATCATGTACTTCCATCATTTGTACATAGATCACAGTAAATGGGTAGGTAGATTGTTCACTGCCTAACAGGAAATGGGATAGACATAAAAATGGCTGGCAGTGTGATATTTTTACAGTTAATTTACCCAGTGTCATAAAGTCCATGATTCCACTCCACCCTCTCCTGCAAATCGCTCAGGCTGAACCCAACCATTCACAACCGTGGCAACCTTTTTGACCCTTATCTGAGCGTTGAAACTCCAGGCATTACCGAGACCACCTATCATGGCAACATCGCTCATCATTAAGCCACTTCACCCTCACTGCTGCTAAAACCCTTATCCACACCTTCGACACATCCAGGTTCTACTCTAATGCTCCATTCTGATTAGATTTCAACTCGTCCAAAACTCCATTGCTCATATCCTCCCCTGACAAAGTTTCAGTCCCCATCACCCCTGTTCTCACTAATTACTATTGGCCCCTTTGTCCTCAATGCATTGAATTCAAAATTCTAGTTCTGTTTTCTACACAGTCTATCTCTGTAACCTCCTCCACCCTGGCATAGCAGTTCTCTTGCGTCTCTGTCCCCCTTTTCGACATTGATCCTCTCTCCACTCCACACTCAGCTGCATATCCTTCAGCTGCCTCAGCTCCACAGTCTGGAACACCCGCTCTCCTCCTTATCTCGACATTCTGGAACACTCCCTCTCTCCTTATCTCCACAGTCTGGAACACTCCCTCTCTCCACACTCTGGAACACTCCCTCTCTCCTTATCTCCACACTCTGGAACACTCCCTCTCTCCACACTCTGGAACACTCCCTCTCTCCTTATCTCCACACTCTGGAACACTCCCTCTCTCCACACTCTGGAACACTCCCTCCTTATCTCCACACTCTGGAACACTCCCTCTCTCCACACTCTGGAACACTCCCTCTCTCCTTATCTCCACACTCTGGAACACTCCCTCTCTCCACACTCTGGAACACTCCCTCTCTCCTTATCTCCACACTCTGGAACGCTCCCTCTCTCCACACTCTGGAACACTCCCTCCTTATCTCCACACTCTGGAACACTCCCTCTCCCCACACTCTGGAACATTCCCTCTCCTCCTTAGCTCCTCTCTTTTAGACCTTAACAAGCTCCTCAAAAGCAGGTGCAGTCTCTTGCATTAAATTCTCTTCCATCACTGGTTGGTGTTAGGTTTCAGCTTTGTAAAGTGCGTTTGGATATTTTAATACATTAAAGATGTTATGTAAATGCAAGTTGTTGTAAAGCACTCACAACTTTAGCATGCATCTGCTATTTGGATGAATTGAATAAATATTGTATTCCATTGGCCCTGACATTTTTATGTCAACTCCAACGTGTTTCTGTGCACACTAAACAAAAAACCATATGAAAATAATACTTTCAAAGCATTGTAAACATTAATGAAAATGAATAAAATGGAAAAGGACATTTAGTACATAATTTCAGATATATTGGGACTGATCCTGTTCCTCTGCTCCACTGACCCACTACCACTCCCCTGGGGCAGCACCTCAGCATTCCTAGTAATCTGGTGAAGAACAGATTGCTGGGCTGCTGCGAGGACCCTGAAAGCCTGGGCCAACAGTGGTAAACCCAGCCACGATGGCAGCAGTCAGAGCTTCGGTGACATCAAGCTGAGACTTCAGGCAGCAGTCTGCGCTCCCACTGCAGCACTAAGACGTTGGGTCGATTCCACCTGTGCTCCAATGGCAGCCACGACATTGCCCATCACACGCACCATCATGTCTGGGTCGACATGCTCTCTTTGGGAGTTTTCCATCATTTCTAGCCTGGAAATCCTGGGCTCCAAGCTCTGCGCAGAACCCGTGCAATGTTGGAGGCAGACGCCTCCATGCTCCTTGATATTGCCATGTGGCTCTCTGGCAGGCTTACCATTGCATCCAGCAATTGGACAGCTTTCTCCTGCCAGAGTCTTCGAGAGGTGTGTGGCGAGCGTTCCCTGCCAGTATGTGGGAAGAGGACAGTCCGCCTCCTCTCCACGGCCATGGCCAGTGCCTCAAATGCTGCGGTGGAGAATCTGCGGGCTCTCTCCCTGTGCTCAGGCTCAGACATATGCTTCTCTGGCGTCTTCTTCCAGGTGAAGTTGTATGTGGATTAACAATGAGGTGCTGTAGCATCAATGTACCTCCCCTTCAAGTACTGAATAAAGCCTGTGCCAGACATGACTGGGAATTAGACTGGACCCGATATTGGCCCACCTGTTGAGCGTTAAGTGAATGAGCAGCGGTTTTAGCACTGAGAGCAAGACTATAATCATGTTAATGGGACTGAGCACGAATTTTGCGTGCTTCCTAAACCATTTTGACCTGGCGCAGCTTAACAAGCCTTAACACTGCTCGTTTCGTGGTCATATCCAATTTCTAGGCCTATAACTTTTCTATGTTTCTGTCATACTTTCTTCCTGCCACACGAGGGCATATTTTACCCACGAGAATCTGCCTCATTTTATCCAAATTAGACTATGCAGGATGATCTCGATTGTATTCTTTTTCAGTTGCTTTTGCCACAAATCTAATACTGTTCCAGCTGATTTATTTATTTTTGCGAAGTTTGTGTTTATCAAGATAAGTGAGCTTGGTGCTCGAAATGGAACATCTCAGTGTCAACTTCAGGCGCAGGCCAGGCACAGCCCGGTGAGATACAGAGGAAAGCTCTCTCTACTCGACCCCAACAACAGCCATCAGCCGTAACTTCAGAAGAGCACCTCCACTGCACATTCTTTCCCATTTCCCACATTAGACATTCTGTGGCCCCTCTAAGGACACTTTTACACTAGAGCTGTAACTTCGGTGTGAGGGGCTCTTACTTCACACCAACACTACGATTGTCATGCACATGGAGCCTGAATCAGGAATCAGCCTGACCTGACACTGGAAGCGGGAGTCTCCCTTCCCTTCGTTTTGGAATCAGTTTGAGCCTTGACGTCTGATTTACATTGCGCAAGTTTAGTGTCGGTCTGAAAGCAAAACCATTTTGTACCAATGGTGATACAAAAGCAAAATACTACGGATGCTGGAAATCTGAAATAAAAACAGAAAATGCTGAAAATACTCAGCAGGTCAGGCAGCATCTATGGAGAGAAAAACAGAGTTCACATTTCAGGTCGATAACCTTTCATCAGAACTGATGTTTATGGACTGTGTGTCTGTGTGAAAGGTTTCCTACTTGGCTAAAGTTTGTTGAAGTATTCAGCAGTATTTGGAAATTAGTTCACTAAATTGCAGCTTATTTTGGAAGATTGTGGCAGAAAGTAGAAGCATGCAGTTTTGGCTTCAACTGTGTGTGTGGATGGCTAGATGTGTAGACTGTATTTAAGCCCTGTCCACGGTGAAGTAATTTTTGAGGTGTCACTTCTTTGAATTACAATTGGATGCAATATCTTTTTGTAGCCACAAGGTGATGTCAGATGTGAATTTGTTTCATGTACTCTGGAGGAAGTTTTGTTCTGTTCTCTACTTAAAGAAAAATTAGATCTGTGAGTTTAAAGATCTCCCTCCTGTGTTGTCAAGTTGTATTATTGATAAACTGACACATTAAGAAGAGACACTGAAGAGCAGAATGACCTTGGAACTGCAACCCTAGATGCGCGTTCACCTTCAAAAGAAAATTAGATGAAAAGAATTCATCAATGATCTGGAATTTTCTAAAAACTTATGACAACACAGTGGTGTAAGTATAGCGTAAGCTAATTTTTACTGCAAAAAATTGAGGAAATTTGGATGTAAGTGACTTACATCCTTTTTTACATTACATCCAAATTTCCTCAATGTTTTACACTGATTCTGCAAATCTTCTACCAAATGCGCTGCCACTCATGAACATAGTTCTATCCCATACAAAAGTGTAGCTCATGCGAAATTCTTGAATTTACCTCAGTTCTAAATGGACTATAAATTTATGCCTAAAATTCATATTTCTGGACCTGGAGTTTTCACTTGTTTGCACTGTTTTTTTTTGGTGCAATTCGGCCAAAATCGATGTAACCGGCACAAAAGATTGTGGAATTTTAAGCACAATTTGCTTTCAATGCATTTAAAAATACCGTGATCGTTTGCACTAGTTTTAAAAATATCGTGCTGGATGCAGACCCCCCACCCACAAAATTGTCCACGCTCCAGGGTGAATGAATCAACATTGGGAGTTTCTGCTAATTGCGCTCGTTTGCAGGCCTTCAGGGAGGCTTTAAAAATTAAGCTGGTTCTTTTGGGTGCAAGGACACTCACTATAAGGTACATTTTAAAAGCTTTCAAATGTGATTTTTGTTTTAATTTACCAAGAAACAGACTAATGAACCCCAATATAACTAAAAAAGAGTTTTATATGTTTTTATAAAAGTGAATTTCTGTCATTTAAAATCGGGTTACTCACAGGTGGTGGATTGAGATTGTAATTAAAAAGGCTTATTTTTTGTGATAAACCTATTTTCAGCTGTTTTAATCAAACTTCATCAAGTTACCACTTTGAAATATATGATGGAAATGTTTTTAAAGTAATTTTTGTTTAAAATGATGTTTTAAAACACTGCCCAGTTGCATTGGCTCATGGCAGATTTTACGTTTAGAGATATGCAAATGAGTTTGAGCGGAAACTCGGGGGGTGGGGGTGGTGAAAACACTTTTGAAAATGGGCACAATTTTGTGCGCAGTCTGCACTGGAATCGCCAATTGTGCCAAAGCGGAACTCTACCCCACTGGTGTTTTAAGGCAATTTAAAATATATATTTCTCTTCACTCAGGCCTGAAATATATTTTCTGGCGCACCTATGAGTTTTGTAGTGGTACTTACTGCTGGAACTCCTGGGGCCCGAAATTGATGAAGGCCTCTGCCCGCCCAAGTGCCGCCCTAAGGACCGCTGATGACGGCCGAGGTCCCTGGCGGTTTTTCGGGCAGTATATTCATGAAGAAGGTCCCTCGAAGGTCGGCGGGCAGAAAATGAGCGACTTATGCTGCCAATCTGGACAGCAGCCGGCGGGAGCTACAAATCTCGGCGGCAAAGGCGCTTGCCACCCAAGTGCCGCCGAGGATGGAGTCGGGCCCACGGAGGGTCGAAGAGCTGGAAAGAAAAAGCATCAACAAAAAAAATCTAATCTGAACACCTTCAGGGGACCCCATCCAGGTAAGTCCCTGTAAATTACAAGACGTTCACTAACCTTTTTTTCAGCATCTTCCAACTTACCATCAGGGACAGACCAGCCTCCAGCCAGCGGTCCACCCCCGTTCTGCCGCTGAATCCCACCGACTCCCGCCCGAATGAATAAGAACATAAGAATATAAGAAATAGGATCAGGAGTAGGCCATACGGCCGCTTGAGCCTGCTCTGCCATTTAATACGATCATGTCTGACCCTATCATGGACTCAGGTCCACTTCTCTGCCCGGTTAAGAAACTGTCTATCTCTATCTCTGTCTTAAATTTATTCAATGATCCAACTTCCACAGTTCTCTGAGGCAGCGAATTCCACAGATTTACAACTCTTTGAGAAAATAAATTCCTCCTCATCTCAGTTTTAAATGGGTGGCCCCTTATTCTAAGATTATTCCCCCTAGTTCTAGTCTCCCCTATCAGTGGAAACATCCTCTCTGCATCCACCTTGTCAAGTCTCCTCATAATCTTATACGTTTCGATAAGATCACCTCTCATTCTTCTGAATTCCAATGAGTAGAGGCCCAACCTCCTTAACCTTTCCTCATAAGTCAACCCCCTCATCTTCAGAATCATATCGCATTTCGGTGGGCGGGAGCTCAGTTGCGCTACTCGGCCGTCCGCTGATGTCAGCAAGCGCTTCCCGGTGGCTCTCCCCTCACGCCCACTCCAGGCCATGTCGAAAGTGGCACTGGGCGGTTCAACCAGAGGAATGTTGGTGGCAGTCAGCAGCAGTGGGCGGTAAGGCCATCAGCTTTGGCCCCCAGCTACGGTAAGTAGATCCATTTTCAAAGTTCTACAGGAAATAGATCATAATGGGGGCATGCCTTAGACTCAAAGCTAGGCTGACTGGCTGAAAATAGATCGCTCGGGGCCTCCGCCGCTGTCAATCAGCGGTGGAGTCGTGGTGACGTCACAGCACATGTGCGTCACTACGCTCTCTCCCCTCCGTTAAAGGGGAGAGAATCTATAATTTTTTAACATTGGCCACTGGGTCACAAGGGAGGGTTTTGGCCGGGCCAGCGGCCTGGCACCCAAGAGGAGGTGCCAGGCTGCCCGTTGGTGGCCCGGCTGAACCCGGGGGCAGTATTTTGCCGGCCGATCAACAAGTCGGCCAGCAAAAATTTCTCCATTGCGACCACGGTAGTGGGCCCTCCCCTTTTAGGGCAGCCACGCTGACGGGCCGCACTCAGTTCGGAGATGGTGCATCGGCAGAAAAACCTGCTGGAGGCACCGCAGGGCATCGACAGATGGAGCTGAAAATTACTGGTCTGTATTTTTTTATTGCTTTTAAATTGGCAGTGCAACTACTTGGGCAGAATGGGGTCCAGGCCGAAAAATCCCCGACCTGAATTTAGGTCGGGTCGGCCTGTTGACCCCAAAGCGGCGGCCATTCGATTTTTAGGAATGGTCGTCGTATACGGACATTAATGGGTCTCTTTGAGACCCTGAATTTCGGCCCCCGCTCTTTAAATGCATTTTTATGGCATCAAAATGATTTGCATTACAAACTGATAAAATTTCTACAATTGTATTTTCTTAAACATTCGGATAGAGTTTCCGCTTTGGGCTTAATTGGGAAATTGCGCCCAAAATATGCTCGAAAATGCGGTGGTTAGGTTGCAGTTCAAGTTTCTGCTAAAATTCATTTGCATAATCACAAATGTAAATTCTTCAATGAGCTAGTGCAATTGGGCAGTGTAATAGAATGCAATTGTTGCTTTATTTCTTTCCATTGTAAAGTATTCCTGGATGTATTTCAGCATGGTAAGAGTGCAGTTTTATTAATACAACTGAAAATGGGTTTATCACCAAAAATAAGCATTTTTAATAAGGGTGCCCAGCCTCAGTGAGTAACCTGATTTAAAATCACTGAAAATGTCATCAGAAAATCTATACTGAACCATTTAGTAGCTTCATTGGTGTACAGTAGTCAGTTTCTTGGGCTTGGACTAAGGCAGAGAAAAACTTAAAAAAAGGTAGGTGCGCCCCGTTTCAGATGGAGGTCAATTTCTACCCCTATTACTTAAATGGAAAGAAAGTAATGTGGAAAATGAAAGGGATCTGGGGGCTCATGATTAACAACAAATTAAAACTATCGCAACAATGTTCAGTGACAGCGAATGAAGCAAATCAGATGTTGGGATGTATTAAAAGGTCAACATTGAGGAAAAATAGTGAGGTAATCCTGGCACATTATCAATCACTGGTGCGATTGAACTTCAAGTACCGTGTACAGTTCTGGTCACCGCATTACAAAAACAACCTCACCTTAAAACCCACCTCTTTGACCAAGCTTTATGTCATCTGCTCTAATATCTACTTATGTGACTCGGTGTCAAACTTTTGATAACACACCTGTGAAGCACCTTGGAACGTTTTACTACGGTAAAGGCACTATATAAATACAAGTTGTTGTTGATATTGCAATTACTGAGAGGGCAAAAACAGCAACCAGAATGAATGATGGAATGGATTTTGAGAATCGATTATGTAAACTGGGCATTTTCTCAGTGGAGACGAAGGGGTGGTGGTTTGATGGCCTTGATAGTTACCAGGGCTGGGTTTCGGAGGGCGAGCAGGAGTTATGATCAGGAAACAAGGAAGTACGTACGGGTTCAGTGCAGGTAGGTTTAGTGGTGGTGGTGAGGGGGGGGGGGGTGACAAAGCGCAGGGACTCGGGGGAGATCGTGGGTGTCATGTATTTAACCCCTGGTAACCTGTATTACACTACCACCAGAGGGCCTACCTGTTGGAGTCTGAAGGGATCCCAGCATCCCTTGGGATCATGGAATATAAGCAGGCCACCCACAAGATACCTGCACTCTGGAGTCTTATTAAAGGAGCTAAGGTCACACTTGCTCATGTACACAGTACTTAGTTTCATCCTTTATTATGAATGTATCAATTGGCGATGAGGTAACGAACAACCGCGCGAAAATGCAAAGAACAGTTGGTATCCTGGAGACGTTCTCAGAAGGGGATGTTTGGGAGGCCTTCGTGGAGAGACTCAACCAATACTTTGTGGCCAATGAGCTGGAAGAGGAAGAGAACGCTGCCAAACGAAGGACGATCCTCCTAACTGTCAGTAGGGCAACAACCTATGGCCTCATGAAGAATCTCCTAGCTCCGGCAAAACCAACAGCTAAATCCTAATCTGTGGGGAATGGGGTTACAGGAAAGTGTGCCAGCACCAGCACAGGCACTGGGAGCTGAATTGCCTCCTCCTGTGAAAAGAAATCCTTACAATCCTTATAGATAGGGGAACCGACAGGCGTTTCTGCGGTGTGACTCCCGAATGGTTTTGTGCCTCCCTGGTGCCAGGGTCAAGGATGTCACAGAGTGAATGCAGGGCATCCTGGGGGGGGGGGGGGGGGGGGGGTGGAGGGTAAACAGCTGGAGGTCGTGGTTCATATCGGGACCAACGACATTGGTAAAATGAGGGATGAGGTCCTACAGGAAGAATTTAGGGAGCTAGGAAGAAAATTAAAGGGTAGGACATCAAAGGTATTAATCTCCGGGTTACTATCGATGCCACATGCTAATGAGTATAAGAATAGAGGGATAGAGAGGATGAACACGTGGCTGGAAAATTGGTGTCTGAGGGAGGGCTTTAAATTCTTGAGGCATTGGGACCGCTTCTGGGGGAGATGGGACCTGTACAAACCGGACGGGTTGCACCTCAACAGCGCCAGGACCAATATCCTCGCGGGGAGTTTTGCTAGTGCTGTTGGGGAGAGTTTAAACTAGCTTGGCAGGAGGATGGGAACCTGAGAACGAATTCAAAAGGGAGGGAATTAAAGCAGAAGTTGGATAGCAAGAATCTAGAAAGCGAATCTGTAAGACAGAGGAAACAGAGCTTAGTGTGTAGTAAGCAAGGAGGTCTTCCTGTGCTGAATGATATATACTTTAATGCAAGGAGTATAGCGAATAAGGCGGATGAGCTAAGAGCACAAGTAGACACTTGGGAGTATGACATTATAGCCATTACAGAAACATGGCTGAAAGAGGGGCAGGTTTGGCAGATCAATATTCCTGGCTACAGGATTCTTAGACAAGATAGAAGGGGGGGTTAAAAAGGGGGGCGGGGTTGCTCTACTGATTAAAGAAACGATTACAGTGGTGAGGAGGGATGATATGTTAGAGGGATCATCAAATGAGGTCATATGGGTCGAATTGAAAAATAAAAAAGGGGCGATCACACTGCTGGGCGTGTATTATAGACCCCCAAACAGTGGGAAAAGATAGAGGAGCAAATATGTAGGCAACTTGCTGTGAAGTCTAAAAACCATAAGGTAGTAATAGTAGGGGATTTTAACTATCCATATATTGATTGGGACAAATTTAGTGTGAAGGATACAGAGGGTGCGGAATTCTTGAGATGCATTCAAGAGAATTTTCTTAGTCAGTATGTAGTGCGCCCAACACAAGAGGGGGCGGTCTTGGATTTAGTTTTGGGGAATGAAGCAGTGCAGGTTGAAGGGGTATTAGTGGGAGAGCACTTGGGTACCAGTGACCATAATTCAGTCAGATTCAAGTTGGTTATGGATAAAGACAAGAATAGGCCTGGAATAAAAGTTCCGAACTGGGGAAAAGCTAATTTTGCAAAGTTAAAGAATGATTTGACCATAGTGGACTGGAAACAGCTACTTGTGGGTAAATCAGTGACGGAACAGTGGGAGGCATTCAAGGAGGAGATCCGGAATGCTCAGGCCAAACATATGCCCTTAAAGAATAAGGCTGTGAAAAATAATTCTAGAGCCCCCTGGATGTCTAGGGACTTACAGGGGAGGATTAAGTAAAAAAGGGATGCTTATGTCATATATCAATGGCTAAATACTTTAGAATCTTTAGAGGAATATAGAAAGTTAAGAGGCAAAATTAAAAAGGATATTAGGAATGCTAAGAGAGAGCACGAGAAATTCTTGGCCAGTAAAATTAAGGAAAACCCCAAGGTGTTCTATAAATATATTAAGAGTAAGAGGGTAACTAAAGAAAGGGTAGGGCCTATTAAAGACCATGACGGTAATCTTTGTGTGGAGGTGGAAGATATTGATAGGGTTCTTAACGAATACTTTGCCTCTGTTTTCACAAAGGAAAGGGGTAATGCAGATACTGCTATAGAGTATAGAGGAGGAGTGTGATATTCTGGCTGAAATAAATATAGTGAGAGAGGAAGTATTAAGGGGTTTAGCAGCTTTGAAAGTAGATAAGTCCCCAGGCCCAGATGAAATGCATCCCAGGCTGTTGAGCGAAGTAAAAGAGAAAATAGCAGAGACCTTGACCATCATTTTCTAGTCCTCTTTGGATATGGGCATGGTGCCGGAGGATTGGAGGACTGCTAATGTAGTACCCTTGTTTAAGAAGGGAAAAAAGGATAGGCTGAGTAATTACAGGCCTGTCAGCCTAAACTTAGTGCTGGGAAAACTGTTGGAAAAAATCCTGAAAGACAGGATAAATCTGCTAGGCAAGGATTTGTTAAGGGAAGATCATGTTTGACGAACCTGATTGAATTTTTTGAGGAGGCCCAAGAGGGTCGATGAGGGTAGTGCATACGATGTAGTATATGGACTTTAGTAAGGCTTTTGATAAGATCCCGCATGGTAGACTGGTCATGAGGGTTAAAGCCCATGGGATCCAGGGCAAAGTGGCAAGTTGGATCCAAAATTGGCTCGGAGGTAGAAAGCAAAGCGTAATGATTGATGGATGTTTTTGTGACTGGAAGGATGTTTCCAGTGGGGTTCCGCAGGGCTCAGTATTGGGTCCCTTCCTTTTTGTGGTATATATCAACGATTTAGATTTGAATATAGGGAGTATGATTAAGAAGTTTGCAGATGACACTAAAATTGGCTGTGTGATTGATAATGAAGAGGAAAGTCATGGGCTGCAGGAGGATATCAATCTACTGGTCAGATGGGCAGAGCAGTGGCAAATAGAATTTAATTCAGAGAAGTGTGAGGTGATGCACTTTGGGAGGGCTAATAAGGAAAGGGTATACACATTAAGCGGTTGGCCACTTAATAGTGTAGATGAACAAAGGGATTTTGGAGTGCTTGTCCACAGATCCCTGAAAACAGCAGGCCAGGTGGATAAGGTGGTTAAGAAGGCATACGGAATGCTTGCCTTTATTGGCCGAGGCATAGAATATAAGAGCAGGGAGGTTATGCTTAAATTGTATAATACTTTGGTTAGGCCACAGCTGGAGTACTGCATGCAGTTCTGGTCGCCGTATTATAGGAAGGACATGATTGCACTAGAGAGCGTGCAGAGGAGATTTTCTAGGATGCTGCCTGGAATGGAGAATCTTAGTTATGAGGACAGATTGGATAGGCTGTGTTTGTTCTCATTGGAACAGAGGAAGTTGAGAGGAGACCTCATTGAGATATACAAAATATTAAGAGGCCTAGACATAGTGGATAGTAAGGGTCTATGCCATTGGTGGAGGGGTCCATTACGAGGGTGCATAGTTTTAAGGTGGTTGGTGGAAGGTTTAGAAGGGATTTGAGGGAGGTCTTCTTTACACAGAGGGTTGTGGGAATCTGGAACTCGCTGCCTGGAAGAGTGGTGGATGCAGAAACCCTCACCACTTTTAAGAGATGGTTGGATGGGCACTTGAAATGCCGTAACCTGCAGGGTTACGGAGCTAGAGCTGGTAATTGGGATTGGACTGGATGAACTTTTGTTGGACGGCGCAGATATAACTGTAAGTACTGCAGGGTATAGAATACGGCCAGGGTGATCTCCTGGACTAGTTTCGATCGCCTGGATGGGTCGGAGGGGAATTTTCCCAGATTTTTTTCTCCCTAAATTGGCTTGGGTTTTAACTGGTTTTTGCCTCTCCCAGGAGATCACATGGCTCCGATTGAAGTGGAGTGTAGCTGTTTTCAGTATAAGGGGTGTCACAGTTGTGTGAGGCGGAATGGTTGGGCTGGGTGCTCTTTGCCTTTCTGTCATTCTTCATAGGTTTATATGTAACCTTTAGCGCTGCTGATCAAGGGTCGTGCGGCTCTTTGTCGGCCAGCACGGACACGATGGGCCGAAATGGCCTCTTTATGCCCTGTAAATTTCTTTGTTTCTATGTTTCTATGTAACCCACTCAATTAAGTTATTTATCTCATTCTCTGCATAACATATGCAGTTTCTACCATTCCTCTGTACAATGTGGCGTGAAAGTCCCCGGAACAAATGCAGTGAAACTCAACATCAACGTATTTCAAATTACACAGTAAAACAAGCCAAATGGTAGAGTAACTCTCCAGATCAATTCATGTGATTCAATCATGGGAGCCTGCTGTCCACTATAAGAGTAATAAAAAAGGTACTAAAAAATAATAAAACTATGGCACAGTGACAATATTCGGTAGATGAAGGCACAGGTTGGATAAAAACAAAAACATTTGCAGCGTCACATGGTCAGACATCACATGGTCAAACCTCCAGGAATGCCTCCAACCAGAGTTGGCAACCCTATCTTGGGGGGTGAACGGTGGGGGTTGCTCCGTGCCTCTTACTCAAACTGCTGTTGGTAGCAAATATAAATATGAGCATGCAGTGGCTCAAACATCTGATGCAAAATTTGGGATCTGACTACAAACTTGTTGATCTCAGCCAGCACAGAACAGAAATGTGCTTTCATCATTGCTGACCTGTATGACACTTCCCCTGACTTTTGGAAGGGCCAGGATACTGTTAATCTCCCACGTGACTTTACACTATGTGCAGACTCATGCATGGTATTATATCTTTAATATCTTGTGTATAAAGATATACTGTTCACTAGAACAGTGCTGTGTGCCTATTAGCTTGTTACTAGTTTCAGTCTGATATGCCCCAGTTGTATTGGACATTCAGAATGGGCATCCCTCCCAATTCAACCAAAATGCTGTCCACCTAACTCAGCTCACTGTTAAACCAACCCCAATGGGACAAAGCAAGTTATTTTGGCTCCAGATTCAGGAATTTTACCCCACCCCGCGACCAGAAAAAATTGTACAATGCCTTCTGGAACATAGGGGATGATTTGAACCCCTTGACCCACGTTTGGTGGGAATGATGTGTGCGGGGGGGTGAGGGGATGTTAAAATTGTCTGAGTCTACTTTCAGGACTGAGGCCACACACTCGCTATCCAGTTTTATCTTCACCGACTTTGAAATTGGCCAAGGCTCACCCTGCAGACAATGTTCCCGCTAAGGCCGTGCAGTAATCGCTCACCGGCTTTCACATTGTAAATACTGCGCATGCGCAGAACTGATCATCACCGCGCCCTCTTGGCTACAATGCTGCAATAAAAGCCACCACAAAGCAAACTATCCAATCCAACTTTATCCATCTATCTTTCCAATATGATATCAAGAAATTAACTCAGTACCCTTATGCATTCCCTTAGTGACTGTCTTACGAACAGAAAACAGAGAGTCGGAATAAATGGTTAATTCTCGGGTTGGCTATCAGTAACTAGTGGGGTGCCGCAGGGATCAGTGCTGGGACCCCAACTATTTACAATCTATATTAATGACTTGGAAGAAGGGACTGAGTGTAACGTAGCCAAGTTTGCTGACGATACAAAGATGGGAGGAAAAGCAATGTGTGAGGCAGACACAAAAAATCTGCAAAAGGACATAGACAGGCTAAGTGAGTGAGCAAAAATTTAGCAGATGGAGTATAATGTTGGAAAGTATCAAGTCATGCACTTTGGCAGAAAAAAATCAAAGAGCAAATTATTATTTAAATGGAGAAAGATTGCAAAGTGCTGCAGTACAGCGGGACCTGGGGGTACTTGTGCATGAAACACAAAAGGTTAGTATTCAGGTACAGCAAGCGATCAGGAAGGCCAATGGTATCTTGGCCTTTATTGCAAAGGGGATGGAGTATAAAAGCAGGAAAGTCTTGCTGCAGTTATACAGGGTATTGGTGAGGTCACACCTGGAATACTGCGTGCAGTTTTGTTTTCCATATCTACGAAAGGGTATACTTGCTTTGGAAGCAGTTCAGAGAAGGTTCATGAGGTTGATTCCGGAGATGAGGTGGTTGACCTATGAGGAAAGGTTGAGTAGGTTGGGCCTCTACTCATAGGAATTCAGAAGAATGAGGTGATCTTATCGAAACATATAAGATTACCAGGGGGCTTGAAAAAGTGGATGCAGAAAGAATGTTTCCACTGATGGGGGAGACTAGAACTAGGGGCATAATCTTAGAATAAGGGGCCACCCATTTAAAACTGCGATGAGGAGAAATTTCTTTTTTCAGAGGGTTATGGATCTGTAGAATTTGCTGCCTCAAAGAACTGTGGAAGCTGGGACATTGAATAAATTTAAGACAGAGATAGACAGTTTCTTAACCGCTAAGGGAATAAGGGGTTATGGGGAGCGGGCAGGGAAGTGATCGGATCAGCCAACATCGTATTAAATGGCGGAGCAGGCTTGAGGGGCCATTTGGCCTACTCCTGCTCTTATTTCTTATGTTCTTATGTGTCCCTTTGCCTATCCTGATGTCACACAGTGCTACCCAGTGACTGCAACATGGCTGGTGGAAGGCTGCTGATTTTAATGGGGGATACTGCAAATGGCCTTCCAGGTCGACCTTGAGGAGCTGCTGGCTGGGAGTGTGAAATCAATCTTCTTCTTCTTGTTCTTTTTCACTATCCACTCCCTCTTCTTGGTCACCCACTGCCTTGGCAGGCTGCATTTCTTGGGTGTGTGAAATGAGGAAGCCACAAGGAGTTGTGATGAGGGGAGAATGGGAAAGCAAGAAAGTAGGAGAATGTTTGCCAGAAGTAGGAGAATGTTTGAGGATACCAGCATCTTGTATCCTTTCAGCCCTGCCGCTGGCCAAGGGCTCAGCCATACCGCTGCCAAGAGCCTCTCTTCCAAGAGGGTGAGGTGAGGCTAGGAATGGGAGATGTGCCTCGTGATTGGTGCAGATTGTTGGTAGGTGAGTGATTGGGGGTCGTGCATTGAGCAGTTTGTGAGGCTAGTGGTGCAGTTGGCAGGAGTTGGCTTTTGAAAATACATTCACTGACCTTGACCTGTGTGGTCTGAGGTCATGAAGCTTCTTTGGGCACTGGAGCCAAGTGGTGAGGGTGTACTCACACATCGGTCTTTCTGGAGGGCCTTTTGACCACTGTGGGTAGAGGGCCTGTTTTGAAGTGTTGACCCCTGCACAAAGCTGGAGCTGGAGATCCTGGTTGCCCCTTCCTTTGCTTGTTGAGCCATTTGTTTAGTGCTGAGGCAGTTTTCCCATTTGTTGAGGTTAGGAAGGTAATTCACCTTTAAAAGCTGAATATTCATATTTGGAACTTGTTTTTAATATTGAATATTTTTTTAAAGGCAGAAAGGTCTGCAAAATGTATTGTTTCACTGCATTTTATTTTATTGCTTCAGTGTGCATAACCCCTTTAATTCTCAGACCACGTACCCACAATTCCTTGCGAGTTCCACAGCCTCGCTTCCAGAGGCTGTGTCAAGCTTGCCCGCTGCACCTGGACAGGAACTTCGGATGGGATGACTCCAGCGACGCCACCAGGACGGCATTGTACGGAAAGTAAATGTTGCACCACCAAACTCCATGCCCCCCAGACCAATTTTGCTCCATTAGTGTTGCCGACACTTTCAACGGCTGTTAACGATAGTTGCCGGTGACACTGGCAACTATGCTGGCGAACATGAATTTTGCCCCCAAAGAGCCTGCAAAGGGATATAAACAGGTTTCATGAGTGGGCAATAAGGTGACAGATGGAGTACAATGTAAGCAAATGTGAGGTTGTTCACTTTGGTAGGCAGAATATGAGAAACTATTAAATGTTGGTATCCAGCGAGATTTAGGTGTCCTCGTACAGGGCTATTGGAGATGGGCAATAAATGCTGGCATTACTAGCGACACCCACATCCCAGAAACAAATAAAACAAAAGTTAGTATGTAGGTAACATAGAAACATAGGGCTAGACTTTCCACTTCACATCGCCCATCTAAGGCCCATCTGTGGCCCAAAATGGACCTCTATCACCCATTTTGAGCAAAAAGTGGAAACTAGGCCCAAAATATCGCCAGAAAAATAGGCCCCCAAATTTCCACTTTGATCGCTGAGATGATCGCCCAAATGATCGGCCACACAAGGCTCATCCCAAGTTTCAGCACTTAGCATGCACTTCGTTGGGCCAATGCAAGGCCCAAAAGAGTGCTCAAAAATAGTTGCTTTTTCAGGGCATTAGAGAGGGAAATGGGCACTACGGACATCATTTTTAGCCTCTGAGGAAGGGTGGAGAATTTAGAGAATAAAATTGATGCAAATTGTACTCAGAAATTTGGGACAAGGAATATAAATAGGTATTTATCACCTTATTTATGCATATATTGGAATTATTTATTAAATAGCTTTTACACAGTGAAGTTATTTAATGATATTCGCTGGGGAAACAGAATAAACAAACAAATCTGCATGAAGAACTGTACGTTGTAAAACTTATGTAAGTAAGAGAGAAGGTTCAAAAGTTGTAGAAATTTTTTTTTAATTAACAAACAAAGAACTAATGAACAACACCCTCTCTCCAATCCCCCACCCCCGGCACCAACCCACCCTTCCTTCAAAATCCCCAAAACGTTACAAGAAGAAGAAATGAACATTTTACAGAACAAGTGGCCATTTAAGTAATGATAACAAGTGACCATTTCAGTCACACTAACAATTGACCATTTCAGTCATAACAACAAGTGACCATTTCAGTGATGACAACAAGTGACCATCTCAGTGATGACAACAAGTGACCATTTCAGTGATGATAACAAGTGACCATTTCAGTCATGACAACAAGTGACCATTTCAGTCATGCTAACAAGTGATCATTTCAGTGATGACAACAAGTGACCATTTCAGTCATGCTAACAAGTGACCATTTCAGTCATGACAACAAGTGACCATTTCAGTCATGCTAACAAGTGACCATTTCAGTGATGATAACAAGTGACCATTTCAGTCATGACAACAAGTGACCATTTCAGTCATGCTAACAAGTGACCATTTCAGTGATGACAACAAGTGATCATTTCAATCATGATAACAAGTGATAATTTCAGTCATGACAACGAGTGATCATTTCAGTGATGATAACAAGTGACCATTTCAGTCGTGACAACAAGTGACCATTTCAGTCATGCCAGCAAGTGAGCATTTCAGAAAGAATGGAAAGGGAACAGTTAAGTAATGATAACAAGTGAACAAGTGAACATTTAACTTTATGCTGGGTTGCGTAAAATTTAGTTATGTTTAAATGTAACCCAGTAACATTGCAGATTCTAGTTACTATTTAGATCATTAATACATAAATATAAATTTCAACTACTCTCGCAGCTGCCAGTAAGCTGTTCCACCGTTTGCGGCACTGGTCCGGTGTGCGCGTTTCATTGGAGGCCGATGTGACTACGTCGGCTATTTCAGACCAAATCCTTCGATATGCACAGGGTGGAGGTTTCCCCTGCCCGCCCGTGTCAGATCCTCCCACCTGGAGCTGACAGAATTTACGAGGGCCTCATTTGCCTCTTCGCTGAAGGGTTTGGCCCTTCTCTTTCCTGCACCTCCCTCCATTCTTTAAATTTATCTGTAATTTGGATAAGACTTTCTGACCTGCTTCCTTTATTCTCTCTCTCTCTCTCTCTCTCTCTCCCAGACCCACCCAGAGCTTCTGAGCATGTGTGAAGACCCTTGACCTCTCAAAACACGGGAAGAAGCATCAACCTGAAAAAAAAAATCAACCTGCACATGCGCAGTAATGTGTTGCTAGGGAAGCTTTTTTTTTCATTCACTTCCATTTTCTTTGGGCGATCAGGAGATCGCCGAGAAATGACATCGCCCATTTGACATCGCTGGGCTAAGGCCGAGTGGAAAATCGCATTAAAAAAAATGGGTCTTGAGCCGGCGATCAGCACAGGCGGTAGGTCCCGCATCACTGGAACAAGGCCCATTTTTTTCGGCCTTAGCCTGAAAGTGGAAAGTCTAGCCCATAGAAAATAGGTGCAGGAGTAGGCCATTCAGCCCTTCGAGCCTGCACCACCATTCAATAAGATCATGGCTGATCATTCACCTCAGTATCCCTTTCTTGCTTTCTCTCCATACCTCTTGATCCCTTTAGCCATAGGGGCCATATCTAACTCCCTCTTGAATATATGCAATGAACTGCCATCAACAACTTTCTGCAGTAGAGAATTCCACAGGTTAACAAGTCTCTGAGTGAAGAAGTTCCTCCTCATCTCGGTCCTAAATGGCTTACCTCTTATCCTTAGATATGTTTCTATGAGATTCCCTCTCATTCTTCTAAACTCCAGTGAATACAGGCCCAGTCAATCCAGTCTCTCCTCATATGTCAGTCCTGCTATCCCGGGAATCAGTCTGGTGAACCTTCGCTGCACTCCCTCATTAGCAAGAATGTCCTTCCTCAGATTAGGAGACCAAAACTGAACACTATATTCCAGGTGAGGCCTCACCAAGGCCCTGTACAACTACAGTAAGACCTCCCTGCTCCTATATCAAATCCCCTAGCTATGAAGGCCAACATGCCATTTGCCTTCTTCACCGCCTGCTGTACCTGCATGCCAACTTTCAATGGCTGATGTACCATGACATCCAGGTCTCATTGCACCTCCCCTTTTCCTAATCTGCTGCCATTCAGATAATATTCTGCCTTCGTGTTTTTGCCCCCAATGTGGATAACCTCACATTTATCCACAATATACTGCATCTGCCATGCATTTGCCCACTCACCTAACCTGTCCAAGTCACCCTGCAGCCTCTTAGCATCCTCCTCACAGCTCACACCGCCACCCAGCTTAGTGTCATCTGCAAACTTGGAGATATTACACTCAATTCCCTCATCCAAATCATTATTGTATATTGTAAATAGCTGGGGTCCCAGCACTGAGCCCTGCGGCACCCCACTAGTCACTGGTTGCCATTCTGAAAATGACCCGTTTATCCCGACTCTCTGTTTCCTGTCTACCAACCAGTTCTCTATCCACGTCAATACATTACCCCCAATACCATGTGCTTTAATTTTGTACAACAATCTCTTGTGTGGGACCTTGTCAAAAGCTTTTTGAAAGTGGAAATACACCACATCCACTGGTTCTCCCTTGTCCACTCTACTAGTTACATCCTCAAAAAATTCTAGAAGATTTGTCAAGCATGATTTCCCTTTCATAAATCCATGCTGACTGGGACCGATCCTGTCACTGCTTTCCAAATGCGCTGCTATTTGATCTTTAATAATTAATTCCAACATTTTCCCCACTACCGATGTCAGGCTAACTGGTCTATAATTCCCCGTTTTCTCTCTTCCTCCTTTTTTAAAAAGTGGAATTGGAAGCAAGCAAATTGGAAGGCAAATTGCATGTTGGCCTTTATTGCAAGGGAGTTGGATTACAAGAGTAAGGAAGTCTTGCTACAAATGTACAGGGCTTTGGTGAGATCACACCTGGAGTACTGTGCACAGTTTTGGTCTCCTTATATGCCTTAGAGGTGGTACAACAAAGGGTCATTAGATTGATTCCTGGGATAAGAGGGTTGTCCTATGAGAGGAGATCGTGTGGATTGGGCCTATACTCTCTAAAGTTTAGAAGAATGAGAGGTGATCTCATTGAAACATATAAGATTCTGAGGGGGATTGACAGGGTAGATGCTGAGAGTTTGTTTCCCCTGGCTGGAGTGTCTAGAACTAGGGGGCCCAGTCTCAGGATAAGGGGGCGGCCATTTAAGACAGATAAGGAGGATTTTCTTCACTCAGGTGGTTGTGTATCTTTGGAATTCTCTGCCCCAAAGGGCTATGGATGCTGAATTGTTGAAAATTTTCAAGGCTGAGATAGATAGATTTTTGGACTCTAGGGGAATCCAGGGATCGTGTGGGAAGTGGAGTTGAGGTCGAAGATCAGCCATGATTGTATTGAATGGCAGGAGCAAGCTCGAGGAGCCGTATGGCCAACTCCTGCTCCTATTTCTTATGTTCTTATGTTCAAAACCCTAACATTGTTAAAAAAAATAAGTAAACCCAATACAGTTAATCCAAATTGCGGATTCCATGTTGGGTGTAGCCAGAACCATTCTGGTTGCTGGAAAAGACTAATATAAATGGATCAATGGATAATGGATTTTTGAGACCAGAAACTCTTTTTTTTAAATGCATATTGTGCAAAAAGATACTCTCTTCAGCACCCCAATGATACATCTTGTAAAGCCGATTAAGAGAAATTAGGACTATAAAAATGGATCATTTCCTAACTCACTGAAATTGCATGGATGAATGATAGTAATTTAATAATACTGATAACAATGAAAAACCAACAATAATACCCCCATTCCCCAGACTCCATCTCTCTCCCAAGCCCCATTCCCCGTCTTGCTCCCGCCGAGCCCTCATTCTCCAGTCTCGCTCCCCCCGAGCCCCATTCCCCAATCTCCAACTCTCCCCCGAGCCCCATTCCCCAGTCTCTCTACCCCCGAGCCCTATTCCCCAGTCTTTCTTTCCCCCCGAGCCCCATTCCCCAATCTCTATCTCTCCCCCGAGCCCATTCCCCAATCTCCATCTCTCCCCCGAGCCCCATTCCCCAGTCTCTCTCTCCCCCCACCCCCCATTCCCCAGTCTCTCTTCCCCGAATCCTCATTCCCCAGTCTCTCTCTCTCTCCACTCGAGTCCCATTCCCCAGTCTCTCTCTCCCCCGAGCCCCCATTCCCCAGTCTCTCTCTCCCCGAGCCCCATTCCCCAGTCTCTCTCTCCCCCATCCCCATTCCCCAGTCTCTCTTCCCCCGAAACCCCATTCCCCAGTCTCTCTCTTCTCCCCGAGCCCATATTCCCCAGTCTCTCTCTTCCTCCGAGCCCCATTCCCCAGTCTCTCTCTCCCCTCGAGTCCCATTCCCCAGTCCCCTGAGCCCCCATTCCCCAGTCTCTTTCTCCCCCGAGCCCCATTCCCCAGTCTCTCTCTTCCTCCGAGCCCCATTCCCCAGTCTCTCTCTCCACTCGAGTCCCATTCCCCAGTCTCTCTCTCTCCTCGAGTCCCATTCCCCAGTCTCTCTCTCCCCCGAGCCCCCATTCCCCAATCTCTCTCTCCCCCGAGCCCCATTCCCCAGTCTCTCTCTCCCCCGTGCCCCCATTCCCCAATCTCTCTTCCCCCGAATCCCCATACCCCAGTCTCTCTCTTCTCCCCGAGCCTACATTCCCCAGTCTCTCTCTTCCCCTGAGCCCCCATTCCCCATTCTCTCTCTTCCCCCGAGCCCCATTCCCCAATCTCTCTCTTCCCCCCAATCCCCCATTTCCCAGTCTCTCTCTTCCCCCGAATCCCCATTCCCCAGTCTCTCTCTCTCTCTCTCTCTCCTCGAGTCCCATTCCCCAGTCTCTCTCTCTCTCCCCTCGAGTCCCATTCCCCAGTCTCTTTTCCCCCCCGTCCCCATTCCCCAGTCTCTCTCTCTCCCTCCGTCCCCATTCCCAGTCTCTCTCTCCCCCGAGCCCCCATTCCCCAGTCTCTCTCTCTCTCCCCGATACCCCGCAATTTACAAGTGCCCTCATTCCCGAACCGCCCACAACCTGATTCTTGACTCTCCAGCAGCCCTTCCCACCCCCGACTTTTCCCGACACGCCAATTGGTCACGGATCTCTGCGTCGGTGTTCGAGTGACATCACTGATCCAGAGGCTTCTCTGAGCAGCAGCTGGTGGTGATCCGGTTGGGGGGTGTGGGGCGGGGTGCACGGATGAGCGGGTAGCATTCTGCAATGAGAAATTTAAAGCACTGCACGCCTGGGCTGCTAGAGGCAATGCTGGGGAGGGAATCGCCAATTTTGGGAAACTCCCAGCTAAAGCGGGAGGGTTGGCAATCCTACCCAGGAGCAAAATCATTAATTGTAAAGACCTGCCGGTTATGGGCTCAGAGGAGTGGGGGATGGTCATAGGTGTAAAATGACAACTTTATAAAACCATGCAATTTAATATTAAAGGGTAAAATAATAGGGCTTTGCCCATATTTGATATTGTAGTGTTGTAGCTGTATAGTTCAACCAATTTCAAATAGCAGCCAAGATCCCAATTTTTAATTTGCTTCCTGTTAAGTAAATTGTCAGCATCAGCTCTGTACTCATGTATCAGTATATGGATGCATGATATTTTTGACAAATGTGAATATTCTGGTATGGAATGTCTCAAACCACTGAGAAATTTTTTTTAAAGCTTTAATTGTGGCTTTGATTCTGTCGTTAAAAGGACTTTCCTGAATGATGTTGCTGCTTCATATTTTTTATAAAGGTATTATTTTAGGAACATGAGCTTTCATTAGTTAATAGCATTTCAGCACATTCATCGGCTTTATTTCTTACACTTGCATGAGTTTGCCACAGCAGACGTCCAAAAATCATACATATGTATGAGAGGAGAAGCCCTTCTAGCTCTCATTAACATTGACAAAGAATACCTCGAGCTGTGGGTGTTAGCAACTCCACACAGCCAGGCAAATGGAATTGTATTGAGGCATCATCAGATTAGCCAAGGCACTGAGTTTATTCCTCACTCGCTGGACCTTTCCTTCCTCACAATTATCACTTGCAGCAAGGTTACTATTTGCTAATGCTTTTTTCAAAAAATCCAATTAGATAAAGACAGGTTGCTCCTTTTATTAAAGAGCAAATGATGGGAAATGAAAGAGTAGAGAAATACAATTTATGGATTAAATTTCGCTCATTGAAATTTTTTTTAAAAATCCGATTTAACATATTGAATATCTCCATTATAGCTCATTCAGTGCCTTTTTGAAACTCTATGGATTTTTTTGTGATAAATCCTCATTTTACCCATGCCCAGCTCAGTTTCAATAATGTGCGTGCTGGTGCTTCGACTAGATGGATGCAGAGGCCTCCCTTTCTTCCCTGTTAATTGGTTGAGACCACCAGAATTCAGAGGCTACAGATGTCGCTGATGGTTTGCCTAGGGAGCACATTCAGGCCCATCTGTTGCGGTCTAGAAGCCTGTTCTTGTGTCCAAAAGGCCCTAATTTGATTCTTGTCAGAAACTAATGTAAATGCAGTTTACCTCTTGGGTCACTGCTGGGTTTTATGCCAGTGAGGTCCTCCCCCTCCTCCCCCATTTTTATACGATGGTTGAATAGGAAAAAAGGAGTTTCAATGTAAACTAAAGAAGCCCTTCATGTTAATGCATATTAAAAAGCACAATGTCTGCCTTACAATAGGGTTTTAATTTTATTCTGCATATAATTAATTGAATCCTTATAATAAGATTGTTGAAAGTAACAGAAAGTACCGCAATTGACATTGAGGTGGGAGCTGTTGAAATTTAACATCTGAAGTTAAAGTTGATTTCAGTAACCCAGAGAAGCTGCATTCACAATTTCAGATAGAAATCGATCAATAATTTACATTTAAAATATTAATGGAAGACTGCAAAAAACTTGCACATTCAGTTTGCAGCACCTATGCTCTTTGGCTGTATCAAATTAATTTGTGTACAGCTGAAAATAAACCACTTACTAAATTCTATCTTTGGTTGGAAGCTGACACACGGTGTATGAATCAATGTAAGCTTTCAGAGACGAGACTAAAAGTTGAGGTTCTTTCTTGCTTCCTTCGGATTGGTCTGTTCTGCAGTTATTTGGCTATGGACTAACCTGTGCGCTTTCTGACAGGTGAAAATCACGATGTATATCTTCTTTCTGCCTGTGCTTCCAGTTGTAGATGACTGCTTTATTTTTATAATTGATCATTTTTTAACTAATAGGTTTCCTTTATTTTCTCTTCTCCCTCCCTTCCCCCACATGCCATCCATAGTATTGGCCTTTAGTCAGGGAGTCAGGTTGATTGAGATTGGGTAACTCTTCCCCAGGGAACGTGCAAGTGCCAATGTCAATCACACTACGAATGATGCCCGAGTAATCTTGCATTATAATTACCTTACTCTCTCTCCCTCCTCTGCCTTTATGTTTGTTGTTAAATCTGCTGTATCAATTCTGCTAACCAAGGTAAAATTGGAGTTCAGAATCTACTGCTGAGCTACAGAAAAGAGATTTTAACCTCATAAATGATAGCAGGTGGCTCACGGACACCAGGCTCCTGGAATCCGAATTAAAAGCTTGCATTTATATAGCACCTTTAACAACCTTAGGATGCCCAAAATACTTCGCAATCAACAAGATATTTTTGAAGTGCAGTCACTGTTGTAATGTAGGGAAACCTAGCAGTCAAATTGTGCACAGCAAGGTCCCACAAATAACAATAAGATACATGACCAGATTATCTGTTTTTTGGTGGTGTTGGCTAAGGGATAAATGATGGCCAGGACACAGTAGAAAGTGGTGAGAAGTTGCAGGAGGTGATTGGTTTTGAACCGTCTGTGATTGCTAGTGAAAATAAACATTTAGGTACTGGATAGTGGGAAGGAGAAGGTTCTAAGGGATGCCATTTGTTAGAAGTCTCCCAGAGAGTCCCCTCTTATGAAATAAAGTGAGACACTACATTCCAATAATTTAAAATTGGACTCACATACATGCTAACTATCTACAAGGTCAGAGCGACCTATTGAAGCTTTTACCAAAAGCCCTAACACTAATGAGCAACGGTAATGTGAGGTGAAATACAGAATGTGTGGGGGAGAATGAAAGAATATCTATTTGGAGTGAGAATGGTTGCCGAACATGAGGAGGAATTCATACCTGAAGCAAATGGAAGTCAGAATGGCTGAGGGAGGCATAGCATCAATGGTTATAGGGAACTCCTTCAGAACCATTCTTACAAGTTATGTGTCCAATTACAACTGGATTCCCAAGATATTGATCTACTAATGAATAATATAATCTGTATATTGTCCTGCTTAATGCACATAACTCAGTTGAATCTCATGGTAGATGAGGACCTTGTTGTGATAAACATCTGGCAGCATTCACTTGTCCACGTTGCAGTTGACTCAAATTAGCAGTTCTCCAGTTACTGTTAATTAGATAATATTGTTGTTTGGCTCTCTCTTTCTGTGCTTGTCATTGGGGAGCTGTGTCATCATTGCGAGGTCCCCTCTGTCAGTCATGCACTCGAGTCAGATCAGAATTTTGTGAACCAGCAATTTGGACTGGAAAGGGTTTCAGAAATTTCCCTTAAAAAAACCTGTAGGATATAAGTTATGGACCTTTTGCACATTGCTGAAATCTAGTGGAGTTTTAAGACCCAAAAACTACTTTAGAACTAGCAAGAAACATAACATTAAAGATATATGGACAAAGTATCACCTTCGCACAACTAAAAAAATTTTGTTTGCCCTTGTATTTTACTGTCACTGTGAGGCAAATTGAGGATTTAATCTACTAGTGATCCAGATGGCATTTTTATCTCCCAAGTGGCAGTAACACTGGGAAAGTAGTATTTGCATTTCCCATAGGGAGGGGGAGAAGCAGCGAGGAGAAAATGTTACCAAAAACAACAGTTTCCGTGATACCAACTGAGAACTCGTGTCAGTACAACTATGAAAAAGCTAATTTGTGAAAGAAAATTCATAATAACATGTTCCTGACAGAACCTGAGTCCAGGAACAGATTTTTTTATCAATGCTTTTTGTACTAACTTTACTCCAAGCATTAAATTCTGCTCGGATTTTTTGTGTAATTATACTTAGTAATCATAATCTGGTGAACCAATTTACATATGTGCCAACTATCTGACTTTACATTACCAGAACCCATTGCCTTCTTATCTGTGTTTCATCCTTGATAAAGTGTAACATCCCCACCTGCACCTGGGAATCCCTGGCCCAAGACTGTCCAAAGTGGAGGAAGAACATCCAGGAAGGCGCTGAGCACCTCAAGTCTCGTCGCCGAGAGCATGCAGAAACCAAGCGCAGACAGCGGAAGGAGCGTGCGGCAAACCAGGCTCCCCACCCACCCTTTCCTACAATCACTGTCTGCCCCACCTGTGACAGAGACTGTAATTCCCATATTGGACTGTTCAGTCACCTGAGAACTCACTTTTAGAGTGGAAGCAAGTCATCCTCGATTTCGAGGGATGGCCTATGATGATGGTCTCTATTTCAGTGTGAAAATTCCTAAGTGCATCTCGCTCTCCAACCAGTTCTCTGTTCTGAGTACTGGTGAGGGCGATGGTTCCTCTGGGGATTACAGCCAGAACCATGTCTATGGCACCAGGGCTGTCTCAGCTGTACAGCGGGGGAGGGTGGGGGGGCTGGAAGGGGAAGGGTGGAGGAAGACAGGGAAAGCAATAGCAGCAGGGCATTTGATAGTTTGGGGAACAGATAGGCATTTCTGCGGCCGCAGACGTGACTCCAGGATGGAATGTTGCCTCCCTGATGCCAGGGTTAAGGATGTCATTGAGCGGCTGCAGAACATTTTGAGGGGGAGAGTGAACAGCTAAAGGTTGTGGTCCAAGGAAGGAGATTAAAAAACAGGACCTCAAATGACTCCTGGTGCCATGCACGAGTGAGTATAGAAATAGGAGGATAGAGCAGATGAATTCTTGGCTGGAGAAATGATGCAGAAGGAGGGCTTCAAATTCCTGGGGCATTGGGGCCGGTTCTGGGGAGGTGGGACCTGTACAGGCCGGACAGGTTGCACCTCAACAGAGCCGGTACCAATATCCTCCTGGGGAGATTTGCTCGTGCTGTTGGGGAGGGTTTAAACTAAGTTGGCAGGCGGATGGACACCAGGATATAGCATTAGAAAGGAGAAACAAAGGGCACAAAGAATTGGGAGAGATGGATAGCACGAAAGCAAGAAATAATAAGGTATTAGATGGGATCAGACTAAGAGAGAACACAGGATGATCTAGGATCGGTTTACAGTGTATGTATGTGAATGCACGAAACATAGTAGACAAGGTTGGTGAGCTGCAGGCGCAAATAGTCACATGGGGATATGATGTTGTGACAATAACGGGACCTGGCTCAAATCAGGGCAGGATTGGGTATTAAATATCCCTGGATATAGGGTATGAGATGGGAATTGGCGAGAATAGAGCGGTGAATGATACTTAAAGGGTTGACGGTGGCTAGGCAGTGGCAGACATTTAAATATCACATGGATGAACTATAACAATTGTACATCCCTGTGTGGCATAAAAATAAAAAAGGGAAGGTGGTTCAACCGTGGCTAACAATGGAAATTGGGGAAAGTGTTAAATCCAAGAAAGAGGCATATAAATTGGCCAGAAAAAGCAGCAAACCTGAGGAATGGGAGAAATTTAGAATTCAGCAGAGGAGGACTAAGGGCTTAATTAGGAGAGGGGAAATAGAGTGTGCGAGAAAGCTTGCAGGGAACATAAAACTGACTGTAAAAGCTTCTATAGATATGTGAAGAGAAAAAATTAGTGAAGACTAATGTAGGTCCCTTGCAGTCAGAATCAGGTGAATTCATAATGGGGAACAAGGAAATGGCAGACCATTTAAACAAATACTTTAGTTCTGTCTTCACCAAGGAAGACATGAATAACCCCCCGAAAATACTAGGGGACCGAGGGTCTAGCGAGAAGGGGGAACTGAGGGAAATCCTTATTAGTCAGGAAATGGTGTTAGGGAAATTGAAGGGACTGAAGGCCGATAAATCCCCATGGCTTGATAGTCTGCATCCCAGAGTACTTAAGGAAGTGGCCCCAGAAATAGTAGGTGCATTGGTGGTCATTTTCCAACATTCCATGGACTCTGGCTCAGTTCCTATGGATTGGAGAGTAGCTAATGTAACCCCATTTTTTAAAAAAGGAGGGAGAGAGAAAACAGGGAATTATAGACTGGTTAGCCTGACTTCGGTGGTGGAGAAAATGCTGGAATCAATTATTAAAGATGTTATAGCAGCGAATTTGGAAAGCAGTGACAGGATCGGTCCAAGTCAGCATGGATTTATGAAAGGGAAATCATGTTTGACAAATCTTCTAGAATTTTTTGAGGATGTAACTCATAGAGTCGATTAGGGAGAACTAGTGGATGTGGTGTATTTAGACATTCAAAAGACTTTTGACAAGGTCGCACACAGGAGATTAGTGTGCAAAATTAAGACACGTGGTATTGGGGTAATGTATTGACATGGATAGAGAACTGGTTGGCAGACAGGAAGCAAAGAGTAGGAATAAATGGGTCCTTTACAGAATGGCAGGCAGTGACTAGTGGGGTGTCGCAGGGTTCAGTGCTGGGAGCCCAGCTATTTACAATATACATTAATGATTTAGACGAAGGAATTGAATGTAATATCTCCAAGTTTGCAGATGACACTAAGCTGGATGGCGGTGTGAGCTGTGAGGAGGATGCTAAGAGGCTGCAGGGGGACTTGAACAGGTTAGGTTAATGGGCAAATGCATGGCAGATGCAGTATAATGTGGATAAATGGGAGATTATCCACTTTGGTGGCAAAAACAGGAAGGCAGATTATTATCTGAATGGTGACCGATTAGTAAAAGGGGAGGTGCAACGAGACCTGGGTGTCATGGTACATCAGTCGTTGAAGGTAGGCAAGCAAGCAGTAAAGAAAGCAAATGGCATGCTGGCCTTCATATTGAGGGGATTTGAGTATCGGAGCAGGGAGGTCTTACTGCAGTTGTACAGTGCCTTGGTGAGACCACACCTTGAGTATTGAGTGCAGTTTTTGTCTCCTAATCTGAGAAGGACGTGCTTGCTATTGAGGGAGTGCAGCGAAGGCTCACCTGACTGATTCCCGGGATGGCAGGACTGACATATGAGGAAAGACTGGATCGGCTAGGCTTATACTCACTGGAATTTAGAAGAATGAGAGGGGATTTCATAGAAACGTATAAAATTCTGATGGGACTGGACAGGTTAGATGCAGGAAGAATGTTTCCGATGTTGGGGAAGTCCAGAACCAGGGGTCACAGTCTAAAGATAAGGGGTAAGCCATATAGGACCGAGACGAGGAGAAACTTTTTCACCCAGAGAGTTGTGAACCTGTGGAATTCTCTGCCACATAAAGTTGTTGAGTCCAGTTCGTTGGACATATTCAAAAGAGAGTCAGATGTGGCCCTTACGGCTAAAGGGATCAGGGGGTATGGAGAGAAGGCAGGGGTGGGGTACTGAGGTTGCATGATCAGCCATGATCATATTGAATGGTGGTGCAGGCTCGAAGGGCCGAATGACCTGCTCCTGCACCTATTTTTTATATTTCTATGTTTCTATGATAGGGAAGGAAAGATGGGAGGTGGTGTGGCAATATTCGTTGAGGAGAATGTTACAGTGCTGGAGAGAAGGGATTTCCTGGAGGGGTCAAGGAATGAATCTATTTGGTTAGAGTTAAGAAATAATCGAGGTGCCATTACACTACTAGGTGTCATCATCATCATAGGCAGTTCCTCGGAATTGAGGAAGACTTACTTCCACTCCTGAAGTGAGTTCTTTGGTGGCTGAACCGTCCAATACGAGAGCTACAGACTCTGTCACAGGTGGGACAGACATTCGCCGAGGGAAGGGATGGGTGGGACTGGTTTGCTGCTCGCTCCATCTGCTGCCTGTGCTTGACCTCTTCACGCTCTCGGTGTTGAGATCGAAAAGCTCAACGCTCTCCCAGATGCACTTTCTCCACCTCGGGCAGTATTCTGCCAGGCACTTCCAGGTGACAGTGGTGATGTCGCACTTTACCAGGGAGAATTTAAGAGTGTGCTTGTAACGTTTCTGCTGCCCACCTTTGGCTCGTTTTCCGTGAAGGAGCTCCGCATAGAGCATTTGCTTGGGGAGTCTTGTGTCTGGCATGCGAACCATGTGGCCTGCCCAGCGAAGCTGATCGAGTGTGGTCAGTACTTCAATGCTTGGGATGTTAGCCTGGACGAGGACACTGATGTTGGTATGCCTGTCCTCCCAGGGGATTTGCAGGATCTCGTTGGTGATATATCTCCAGCAACTTGAGGTCCTCTGTGCATCATCCATGCCTCTGATCCAGACAGGAGGTATATTGTATAGGCCACCAACTAGTGGAAAAATTATGGAGGAGCAAATTTGCAGAGAAATTACAGAGAGGGGCAAGAACTATAGAGTAATGATAATGGGGGACTTGAACTATCCTAATATAGACTGGGACAATAATAGTGTAAAGGGCAGAGTGGGGGAAGAATTTCTGAAGGGTGTTCAGGAGAACTTTCTTGATCAGTAAGCTTCTGGCCCAATGAGGAAGGCGACATTGCTGGATCTGGTTTTGGGGAATGAGGTAGGTCAAGTAGAGCAAGTGTCAGCAGGTAAACATTTAAGGAATAGCGATCATAGTATAATAAGGTTTAGATTAGCTATGGAAAAGAAGAGGAAGCGACCTAGACTAAAAATATTTAATTGGAAAAAGGGAAATTTCAATGGGATGAGAACGGACCTTGCCCGGCTTTTGACAAGGTCCCACACAAGAGATTGGCGTGCAAAATCAAAGCACATGGTATTGGGGGTAATACATGGATAGAGAACTGGTTGGCAGACAGGAAGCAGAGAGTCGGGATAAAGGGGTCCTTTTCAAAATGGCAGTGACTAGTGAAGTGCCGCAGGGCTCAGTGCTGGGACCCCAGCTCTTTACAATATACATCAATGATTTAGATGAAGGAATTGAGTGTAATATCTCTAAGTTTGCAGATGACACTAAACTGGGTGGCGGTGTGAGCTATGAGGGGGATGCTAGGAGGCTGCAGGGTGACTTGGGCAGGTTAGGTGAGTGGGCAAATGCATGGCAGATGCAGTATAATGTGGATAAATGTGAGGTTATCCACTTTGGGGGCAAAAATGCGAAGACAGAATATTATCTGAATGGCGGCAGATTAGGAAAAGGGGAGGTGCAACGAGATCTGTGTGTCATGGTACATCAGTCACTGAAAGTTGGCATGCAGGTACAGCAGGCGGTGAAGAAAGCAAATGGTATGTTGGTCTTCATAGCTAGGGGATTTGAGTATAGGAGCAGGGAGGTCTTACTGCAATTGTACGGGGCCTTGGTGAGGCCTCATCTGGAATATTGTGTTCAGTTTTGGTCTCCTAATCTGAGGAAGGACACTCTTGCTATTGAGGGAGTGCAGCGAAGGTTCACCAGACTGATTCCAGGAATGGTTGGACTGACATATGAGGAGAGACTGGATCAACTGGGCCTTTATACATTGGAGTTTAGAAGGACGAGAGGGGATCTCATAGAAACATATAAGATTCTGATGGGACTGGACAGGTTAGATGTGGGTAGAATATTCCTGATGTTGGGGAAGTCCAGAACCAGGGGACACAGTCTTAGGATAAGGTGTAGGCCATTTAGCACTGAGATGAGGAGAAACTTCTTCACTCAGAGAGTTGTTAACCTGTGGAATTCCCTGACGCAGAGAGTTGTTGATCCCAGTTCATTGGATATATTCAAGAGGGAGTTAGATATGGCCCTTACGGCTAAAGGGATCAAGGGATATGGAGAGAAAGCAGGAAAGAGGTACTGAGGGAATAATCAGCCATGATCTTATTGAATGGTGGTGCAGGCTCAAAGGGTCGAATGGCCTACTCCTGCACCTATTTTCTATGTTTCTATATTTTCTATGATTGGAATCAAAGATAACAGGCAAAACTGTAGTGGAACAATGGGCTGCCTTTAAAGAGAAAATAGTTTGTGTACAGTTGAGGTACATTCCCACTAGGGGGAAAGGTAGGGCAACTAAAGTCAGAGCTCCCTGGATGTCGAAAGAGATAGAGAATAAGATGATGCAGAAAAAAAGCATGTATGACAGATGTCAGGTCGAGAATATATCTGAGAATCAGACTAAATATAGAAAGTTCAGAGAAGAAGTGAAACAGAAAATAAGAGGGACAAAGAGAGGGCATGAGAATAGAATGGCAACTAACATAAAAGGTAATCCAAAAGTCCTCTATAGGCATATAAATAGTAAACGGGTAGTAAGAGGGGGGTGGGGTCGATTAGGGACTGAAAAGAAGAGCTACGCATGGAGGCAAAGGGTATGGCTGAGGTATTAAATGATTACTTTGCATCTGTCTTCACCAAGGAAGAATATTCTGCCATTGACATAGTAAAGGAGGAGGTAGAGGAGATACTGGAGGGACTAAGAATTGATAAAGACGAAGTACTTGAAAGGGTGACTGTACTTAAAGTAGATAAGTCACTAGATGGGATGTATCCTAGGACGCTGAGGGAAGTGAAGGAAGAAATCGTGGAGATACTGGCCATAATCTTGCAATCCTCCTTAGAAATAGGGGTGGTGCCAGAGGACTTGAGAATTGCAAATGTTACAACCTTGTTCAAAAAAAGGTGTAAAGATAAACCCAGCAACTACAGGCCAGTCAGTTTAACATCGGTATTGGGGAAGCTTTTAGAAACAATAATCGGGGACAAAATTAACAGTCTCTTGGACAAGTGTGGATTAATTAAGGAAACCCAGCACAGAAGACAAATCATGTTTAACCAACTTGATTGAGTTTTTTGATGAGGTAACAGAGAGGGTTGATGAGGGCAATGCAGTTGACTTAGTGTACATGGATTTCCAAAAGTCGTTCGACAAAGTGCCACATAATAGGCTTGCCAGCAAAGTTGAAGCCCATGGAATAAAAAGGACAATGGCAGAATGAATAACAAATTGTCTAAGTGATAGGCCCCATCACTATCAATTATTATTTTCACTTGCTAAAAATGCACCTTTCACTAAAAAATGCCTAATCTATTAAACTACTCTCTCTATACCAGCCTCAGTCTAACACTGTTTACCAGTCTCAGTCTAATACTCTCTCTATACCATCACCCATCTAACACTAGGCCCATCACTACCAATAATTCTTTTTTCTTGCTATAAATGCACTTTTCACTAAAAAATGCCTTATAAGCGACTATTAGAACAATTAAATATAAGTAATAATCTGAGTAGATCTATCTATAAAGGACCCTTAAATAAGTCACAGCTATCTTAGATCAATTTTTTTAGCTCTACCCTCCACCCTTCCTTCGAACTTCAAAATGGCTTCCGTAATGCCCGGTTTGTTCAGTAAAGCCCGGGAAAAGCAACTATTATCCAGCGACGTTCTCGGCGAGCGATCAGCCTGGCGATGTGCCGAAACTTCAAATTGGCCATGTGTGGGCGATCAGCTCGACGATCAGTTCGGCGAAGTGAGCCGAAATTTGGGGGCTTATTTTTCCGGCGATGTTTCTGGCCTAGTTTCCATTTTATGCTCAAAATGGGCGATATATGGGCCATATATGGGTGATGTGAAGTGGAAAGTCTAACCCAGAGAGTAATGGTAAACGGTTGTTTTTTGGACTGGAGGAAGGCATACAGTAGTGTTCTCCAGAGGTCGGTACTAAAAATACTGCTTTTCTTGATGTATATTAATGACTTGGATGTGAGTGTACAGTTCATAATTTCAAAATTTGCAGATGACACAAAACTTGTAAGTACAGTGAATAGTGAGGAGGATAGTGACGGACTTTAAGAGGACATAGACAGGCTGGTGGAATGGGTGGACACATGGCAGAATAAATTTAATGTAGAGAAGTGCAAAGTGATACATTTTGGTAGAAAGAATGAGGAGAGGAAATATAAACTAAAGGCTACAATCCTAAAGGGGGTGCATGAACAGAAAGACCTAGGGGTATTTGTGCACAAATTGTTGAAGGTGGCAGGGCAGGTTGAGAAAGTGGTTAAAAAAAGTTTATGGACCCTGGGCTTCATCAATAGAGGTATAGGGCTGGATTTTCGGCTCATTTGTGCCTCGGTTAGTGCCTTGGCGGGGCGTTAAATGCTGTTTCTTGGCGTAATGCCGGGCATCCAGGGTTTACCGCCCGGCCGGTAGATTCGGCCACCGGTTAGCACCAGCGCAAAAACTTACGGTCCTGCCGTCCATTTTTAGTGTGATGGTGATGTCAATCGTTGTGCAACATTGCACTAGCACCCCGGATGGAACATTCTACCTGACCACCTCATTTAATGCCTACCCCAGGAAACGCCTGAAAAAAACAGGTGGTCCTAGGGCGTGGCAGGCAGTATTGTCAGCATTTTTAAATGGAGGGATGAGGATCTTACATCGCAAGTCATATTGACTACAACTGTTGCGCACATAATGCTACGTGAAGCTCCGACTTGCAAACTTCACCTTTATCTGCCATTACAGTGCCCTTACAACTTCAGTGAGAGAATTTAATGGAAGGACAATGCTAGTTCACCAGCATATCATGCTCCATGCTACTGCCAGGCGGTGTCAAGCTAGAAGAAGGGCTCTTGGCCATGTCGACCCACGGATGAGGAGAGGCCGAAGATGTCTCGAGAGGAGGGCTTACTCCCCATGGGTTTACAGGCATCAACGCTCATATCTCCAGCTCTCTGAGGAGCAGTGTGCGAGAAGGCTGCACTTCTGAAAGGAAGAGATATGCCATCTCCTACAAGCAGACCGATGCCTGAACCGCTCTGGAGACAGCCTTCAATACTCCCCTCAACAGGTATTTGAGTTCATTGTGGTGTGCTGCATGCTACACAACTTGGCCACCATAAGGTGCCAGGCATTGCCAGTGGGGATGGCAGGCCCAGCTCAGGAGGAGGAGGGCGACGAAGAGGAGCCTGGTGAGGCCCCTAGTGGATAGCCACACCATCGATGGGAGAGGCAGCGTGGAAATGCTACCAGACTAAGAGTCGCACGTCGCCAGCTCGTAATGGACCGGCTCTCCTAAATGGAGGAAACCGAGGGATGGAGCTAATACTGGACACACTATGTGCCCCCATAAAGGCACATCTCCGGTGAACATTGGAATGATGCACAAGACACCTATGGCAAATGATGATTATGAAATTTTGCTGCAACAAAGTCCCCAAAACTCCCCCCACCAAAATAAAACCATACAATATATAACATTATGTTGCAGGGCATTAAACAACAATAACACTTCTTTACCGCCACGAAGTTCGGCTCGGGCTCATAAAGTCCGTTGTGCAATGCCTGAGTTAACTCCAACGCTCCTCAATCTTACATTTTTGCTGAAACTTGCAGTTGAGGGCACTAACTAAATTCAGGCGCTATCTTTAACGCCCTGCTGCAATTAACGCCCGAAATCGCAAAAGCCAAAAATCCAGCCCATGGAGTACAAAAGCATGGAAATTATGATGAACCTATGTAAAACACTGGTTCGACCTCAACTGGAGTATTGTATCCAATTCTGGGCACTGCACTTTAGGAAGGATGTGAAAGCCTTGGAGAGGGTACAGAACAGATTTACGAGAATGATTCCAGGGATGAGGGACTTCAGTTGTGTGGATAGACTGGAGAAGCTGGGGTTGTTCTCCTTAGAGCAGAGAAGATTGAGAGGAGAGCAGATTTGATAGAGATGTTCAAAATCATGAGGGGCCTTGACAGAGTAGATTAAGAGAAACTGTTCCCATTGATGGAAGGATCAAGAACCAGAGGACACAGATTTAAGGTAATTGGCAAAAGAACCAACGGTAACACAAGAAAACCATTTTTACACAGTGAGTGGTTAGAATCTGGAATGCACTGCCAAAATGTTGTTGTGGAGGCAGACTCAATCATTGCTTTCAAAAGGGAGTTGGATAAGTACCTGAAAAAAAAATTGCTATGCTATGGGGAAAGGGCAGGGGAGTGGGACTAGCTGAGGTGCTCTTGCAGAGAGCCAGCATGGGCTCGACAGGCCGAATGGCCGCCTTCCGTGCTGTAACCATTCTATGGGCTAGATTTTACACTTTTGTGCTTATCACCCAAAAATGGGCATTATTTTCTACCTGGGCAGTAAAATTGGGTTTTCAGATCGCCGGCTTCTCGCCCATTCTCAAAGCACCTAGTCTCCATTTTTGAAATTGAGCGTTACCGCGAGCGATATGAAATGGGCGGTAACGTTAAATCTCGCTGACCTTCTGCCGTAAAGTGTCGCCGTCCTTAGCAATGGCACGGCAACGCTTGGTTCCTGTGATTCAGGAGGTCAAGGGTAATCATGACATGCGCAGAAGAGGAGACAAAGAAAGAGAGTGAGCTGAGAGGGACTGTATGCATGTGTGGCTGTGGTGTGTGCTTGTTTGATTGTTGTGGGAGGCACGAGGGAGATTCACCAGCAGCAAAGAGCCTACTAAGCACCAAGAACATAGTTGGCACCGAGTTTTTGTCCAACAAATAAGATATAACATGGAAGGGATGGAGGAGGCCCTGGAGCTGGTAGCCAGGAACACTGGCGGCAGAGGGCTCCCAGTGATCCCAGAGCACAGCACTGCACCCCAAGGTGCCGCACCCCCAGTGCCAACCACACATGAGAGCCAGGAGCAACATCTTGCTTCTGGCTCAGAGCACGCTCCCACCTCGGGACCGTCCTCTCCCGTATCCGTCCAAGCAGCGGGTCGGTCGTCATCCCCCCCCCCCCGCCCCCCCGCAATGAAGCATCGCCTGAGGAGCTCCTCGGCCAGCTGGCTTGGAGTCAGGAGGGGAAGGGGAAGGGGTAGAGGTGGAGAAGAGAAGCGGGGGGGAAGGGTTGTTTTCTACAGAAATACTTATAATTTCAGACAACTGTTCGGTTTAAATGTTTTTTATTTAATAAAACCTTGTTGCGCATTGGCTCAGATAGCTGCACTGTTACACGCTGGTGATTCCTTAACATCAAAGGGTATAATGACACTTATCTTCAATCAACTTAAACTTTAACAGTCACCAAGGTGATGGCCACCATTGATGTATGACCTGCACACCCAGCAGTGTGTCAGCTTTGTAAATACCACCAACGTTCTTTCAGGCAAAGCGCTCATTGATGAGCTCCTGATGTAAGGCTCTTGCAGCTATCATGCCACCACGGGCCCTTTCATGCAGTCTACAGGGGGACGGGGGCATGGCTTCAGCGTCAGCCTGATTGTCTGAGCCGATGTCAGCGTCCGCCTCCTCGTCCTCATATTCCTCTCTCTGGTGAGGTGGACTGCCAGGCTCATCAGGCAATTCTTGTCCCCTCCTGACAGCCAAGTTGTGCAGCATGGAGCATACCACCACGAATTGAGCTACCTGCTCAGGGTGGTATTGGAGCTCGCCCCCTGAGTGGTCCAGGCATCTAAAGCGCTACTTAAGTACTCCAGTGGTTTTCTCCACGATATTGCGAGTGGCTCTGTGGTTCTCGTTGTATCGCCTCTCGGCCTCGGTGTGGGTGTCACGCAGGGGGGTCATCAGCCAGATGGCGAGGCCATATCCTTTGTCACCAATCATCCAGCATTGACCTTGTGGCTGATTATTAAACAAATCAGATACAGCGCTCTCACGCAGGATGTGAGCATCATGGATGCTGCCCGGAAATTTACCATTCACTACCATTATAATTTGCTGGTGCTCGACAATGAGTTGGACATTCAGTGAATGGACTCCCTTGCAGTTCCTGAAAACCTCTGCATCCCGAAAAGGTGCCACATTGCGATGTGCGTACAGTCTATTGCTCCCTGCACCTTGGGGAAGTTAGCAATTCTGGACAATTCTAGAGCCCTCTCAGTCTGTGCCTCCCTGGTCATAGGGAAACTGATCAAGTCCCTCCTGTGTCCGTACAGGGCTTCAGTGACATGTCTAATGCAGCAATGCATGGCATGCTGAGACAGACCGCAAATGTCGCCAGCTGAGGCCTGAAAAGAACCCGACAGGTAGAACGACAATACCGCGGTGACTTTGACCTTGACGGACAGTGCAGTACTGATGGTGCTGGCAGGCTGCAGATCTCCCCTTATGAGCTGGCATACCTCAGTGATAACCTCTTTGTGGAAGCGCAGTCTCTGAAGGCAGGTGGTGTCGGGCAAGTTGAGGTAAGACTGCTTCTCCCTGTACTTGTGGGGGGGTGTAACGTCTGGTCCTCCTCATCAGTCTGGCACATCTTACATTGGGCACATAATGCCATCTCAAGTCTGCTGCATGTAATTGGTCATCAAAAGAGGGTGAGAAAGGACAGGCCCCATTGCAATAGCTCTCTGTTTTCCACCGATTGGTCACAAACAATGAATGTCCCGATGAAGACACGTATTCAAATCCAATCGGTCACAGTATGGTCAAGATGTTTGTACAGATGTTCACATCAACTCCAACAACGTCCAGTGTGCATCCGAACTCCCCCGAGGTTGAAGCACAGCAGCCTTTTAAATATGCAACATGTGATGTAGAACATGTGATTAGTTCTGGTTTGTTCCACTTTTTCCGGGCTTTTTTTGGGCGAGCGATATTGTGGGCGATATGTGTGCGAGGTGGTGAAAGTGACACTGGGCAATTACATGGCCGCTAGTTTTGGCAAATGTGATCTTTACGGAAAAAAAAGTGGGCGGGCGGTATTATTGAATCTTGACGTTAATTCCGCGTGGAAAGTAACGCTGGGTGATATTATGGGCGTTGATTGCACCCATTCTGATGATTCCGTCCAAAAAAAGTGGGCGAGCGGTATTATATTTTCCCGGTGTTACGCAAACACTCGGCGATAAGTTTCTGAAAAATGCCCGTCAGTTTCCATTTTGTGGTTAAATGGGCGATATACGTCATTTCAGCGGTAAAATGGATGTTAAGTGGGCGTTAAGCATGCAGAAAATGAGGAAACTCTAGCCCTATGATTCTATAAAAATCTAAATTTTCCAGATAACCAGTTAAATCAGATGGAGGCTTTCAGCCAGGTTCATCTGAGAGCACAGAATTCAGCTCCATGTCTTCATTCTTGTAATTGAGTATAGGGCATGGTAGGGTATGTTATGTTACTGGACTAATAATCCCCAGAATGTGGGTTCAAATCTCATTTTGAGAATTTTAATTTAGTTTTTTAAAAAATCAGTAAAAATGTCAGATTGTTGTAAAAACCCAACTGGTTTCTCTAGCCATATACATAGTAGAGGAGGGGTGGGGCCGATTAGGGAGCAAGATGGAGACCTGCGCATGAAAATGCACTAAATAAATCAGCAAAAATGTAAAACTTCTGCAGGTAAGATGTAAAAAATAAATCTCACCTTCATGAAGTGAGTGTTCACACCCCTCTTCAGAAATGCTTCCATGAACCATTGCTTCAAAATGCTCTGTTGTGTCCTTTAGCGGGCCGGTTTCCTGAAGTTGCACTCCTGCCTGGTGCAGAACCTCATCCATAGGGAGCACTAAATGGGAGCACAGGGATACACTCCCTGAGATTTCCCATCCATTTTGGCCCTCTGTTTTCTTTCAACCACTACAAGTGATTGAATATTGGGTGCATCTGCAGTTATTTTATAGTATTGTCATTGGAACATTTGTGTCACCAGTTCCTAAAACATTGGACTTCCTGGATGGTAGCCTTCGAAATCTGGCAGGTTTACATTGGACATCGGCTGCACATTACCCGTGCCTTGGGAATCAGTGACAGAAACAGCTCACTGAGCGATATATGAGCAGTTTAAGTTACAAGACCATGTCCCACTTCACATTTCACATGTCATAGGCCTGTATTTAGGAACTTTTGGGGGAGTTTTCAAGACTAGCCTACATGGACTCAATACAGACATTACCATTGCCAAACCTGTGTTTTTGTATAGCAGAATGTGGACCTGTGCTGAGGTGATTGTTTTTATCAGACATGCCTGAGTGAAGAAGGGGGCAGATGGCACTGATGCCTCACCTTGACCTGGGATGTTTTCAGGACTGTTCCAGCAAGGGTTACCACATCCCATCCTCACAATAACACTTTTTTCATCAGTGCCCCAGTTGTCAGCTGTCATTGCTAGTGACAGAGTGTTTGGCTGTTGTAGCAGACATTTGCAATAGCTTCAGAAAACTGTTTAAGCAGCTGGAAGTGTTTTTTTCGGAGATTGATAGATAACCAGTCACTGACCCTGAACATTTCTTTACCAGGTAATATAAGCATCGTGCTTACCTGGACAACAGTGTGATCCAACTGAGGAAAAACATACACTTGAGGAGAAGGTTTCCTCTATGTGATTAAATGTATGATTAAATCATAATCCCTTTTATAAAATGAGTTTTCAGTGTTTGTTATACATTGTACGTAAAGGACATTGTTCTCATTGCTTTGAAGTAAATTTCTGTTTTTATGTTTTCCCATAAGTTTTAACATCAATGTGTTATTACAAATTGCTTGAGGGAAGAAATAGCTTTGTAAATAATTATAAAATAACACCCAACAGCCAAACTGAGCTGCTGTATTTTTGTGGGCCCAGGAGGGGCATTCCTGTTCCCTTTGGCCCCATAAAAATCCCCTCAAAAACAGTTCCAAGTCTTTTTGGACATTCTCCAATTGTCCCTTTAAGGACCGCTGGTTATTCTACACTTTGCTTGGTACAAATGGTTGGAGCATGTTCCGCCCATTGTACTTGAAAATGATAACAGGCCACTATTTGCATATGTATGCAGCCTCCCACCTGTTTCATATAAGCATGGAGTGTGCCCATTTACATGCCCACCTGAAAGTTGCATCAGGCGGTCGTTGTGGTCCCAGATGCAGCCTGAGTTTCTACTGTTGGCCACCTGCTTTTCAGGCACAAAACCAGTGGCCGTTGAAACTCGCCCCCATAATCTAGGCTGACATTATAGTCTAATACTGAAGGAGTCAAGCATTGTCGGAGGTGCCTCAGCTGTCTGTTCAGGTGGACGTACAATATTCGAGGGAAGAGCAAGGAAGATCTCCCAGTGTCCTAGAAAACATTCTTTCCTCAACCAGCAACAGCATAAAAGGATGAAATGGTCATTCATTCATTTACTGTTTGTGGGACATTGCTGCCCTGATTGCCTACATATAAACAGTGACTACACTACAAATGTGATTCATTGGCTGTGAGGCACTTTGGGGTGCCCCCAGGACACGAGCATTATATAAATGCAAGTTCTTTCTTTCTATCAATAAAATTGGTTAACATCTGTGTTACAGTAACATGTCAAACAAGCATGTTATCCTTTAGAAATTTCTAGGATTTAGTTTTTTTTAATGCTGTAATTGTATTGAGATGATCTCTTGTACCAGTGCCAGGACTGCCATTTTGGAATTGCAGATCCAAACGGTTAAGCTATCCCAGAATGTAGTTGTATAACTGCTTGTTGAAATAAGGGGGAATATTTCTTGTGCGCATTATGTGTGGTGAAATCATAATCGTAAATGGTATTATCAGTTTGTTACATGTGGTGCTTAAATCATTTAAATAAAGACGTTGAAGAGGAGGTCACAAGGTAAGTCTTAATTTTTTTTGCGTACCTTCCCCCACCCATGCTCCGTACAGGTTTGGGCCTTGGGACCAGGACTTTCCTCCACATTTTGCCAGCAGTAGGCACTGCAGGGAGCAGGCCCTATTACTGGCACGGAACAGAAATTAGCACTGGTCATGAGCCTGGAAAGGTGCAACACACTTCAGGTGTGCTTCTCCTGTCCACAGCTGGGACAGAGTGTGCTGGGAAAATCACCCCCCTCCCCTCAGAGTCTTGTGGGTATGGCATTGGCCAATCCAAATCAGATATAACTTGCAGTTTTAGTGCCACCAGTCTTTCCAGAATTCAGGAGTGCGTCACCTACCATGGCAAGTCCACCAGACCTCCACCTGGTTCACTACTGCCCATTCAGAATTACCTTGTTTGGCAATAGAAATCAATATTGCCCATGGGAATTCACAATGCTTCAGTTTCAAATTGGCAGTAAAATCTGGACATCCGACTTAGCTACTTGTGCTCAAAGTTGAGGAGGCTGCAACAATTGGGATCAATGCTGTATTCACATTACATCACTATGGTCCCTATGTTGCCACCAGAGCTATAATGTAAATAGGATAATTCTGCTTTAGCTGGAGAATGCAGTACTAAAGTCAAGTCGTAGGTTTTTGCACGTACCTCCTCTGACAATAAAGCTGCAGCAGTAACCACTGCTAACTGAAAGGTTGGTGGTTCGAGCCCATCCAGGGACAGGCGCTTTGAAATTGTTCCTTTGTTCACAGGCACGATGGGCCGAATAGCCTCCTTCTGCGCTGTTTGACTCTATGATTCACTGGCCCCCATATTTCCTGTACAGACCTTTAGTAGCTATTGGAAAAGATGCACAGATGTTAAAATCAAGCCACAATTGAGATCTTTAAACAACTAGACACGTGCGCGCTTGTTTAACTGTTGCTGGTGGAATGTGGAAAACCGTCCAGCAATGTAAATGGGGCCTGATTTCAGAGCACCAGCAGCCGAGACAAACAACATGGGTTCTATTTGACGTACCGTGTTTTAGACTCGTACAAACAACCCTGTTTTGATGGATGTATGCTGTGGCCTGGAGAGTCAATCAATGAATACATCTTAAAAGAAAGCAGTGGTGTAGGTGCTGGGAAGTGGGTGCAATGTGTGTATATGTATGTGAGAAAAGAGTGTCGCAGCTGCTAATGTCCCAGCACCAAACCCAGTCAGAAACTAAGAAGCTAACGGATAATGTCCACAGAGGCTGTCGTGTATTTTGATGTAACTCGAGCATTATCTCGCCCTGCTTGAGTCTTGCAGATAATTGATGACGGTTTAGTTAATCATTTCTCCCCTTTGTTCACCAGGTAGTTCGCCTGAAGGATCTTTTATTTAGCTTTTGTGTCTTCCCATAGGTAATTGATCATTCCACACCCAGGGAAGTTCAATTCATAGTCGAATGAGTGGTCATGAATAACCAAGAGGTGGTAGCACTCCTACAGGAGTGCAAGCGGACCCTAGATGCACCCCCATCGGAACCGTCAGAAGAGGACAAGACAAAGTACCGGCAATGTGAAGGTGAGAGCTTTAGAGAAGTCTAGCAAAGGGACAACGCAGTGCCCGTGAGACCCACCAGCATGATCCATGCCGCAGAGAGATATGATGCTCGCTCATTTCTACTCCACTTTTCTTTTGGCAGGCGAGTGTCAGGAAATAACTGGATTTACAACACATGAATAGAATTTGGCCTTGAGTAGGGAAGGAAGAGTACTTTGTTACAGTGAATTGCTGTCAGTTCGCATTTTAAGCTCCAATAAACACAAGGAATGAATGGTTGCTGCGATAGAACAGTGGGCAAACTCCTGCGGCACACAGGTTCTTAGTACACTATGGTAAATCCTACTTTTAAAGGGCATTACCCTTTTCGGGACTGGTGTTGCCAGTCTATGTGTGCCTGCATGTGTCTAAGCTGCTTTGTAGAACTCTCAACAACACACAGGCCTCTCTTTACTAAACTGTCACATTTCAATACATTCATGTAATCTTTACCAACCCAAAGGAAAAGAAAACCTTCTCAGTCCTCATGGGTTACATTGCCTGTTAAAATGACTTTGTGAATGGGGGGTTGAGAACACTATTCACGGAGCCACTCCACAAACACTTCTACTTTGCAAACAGACACAATGGTTCACCAAAATAATTGAACAAATAGCAGCAAGCAATCTGCTACACACATTCATCAACACCCTTTCACAAATCACAGCCAAGGGGCTCAGGCTGCATTGGTGATGATTGTTGCACCTAGAGTTACGGCTCTGTGAGGTATTCCGTTTGCAGACAGGCTTGAAGGGGTTAACAGTGCTCTCTCCTTACAGCAGCTTTGGCCTAAGAGACCAAGTAGTTTCATTTGGCGAAGAGTTTTAATTTGCTGCAAAACCTTACCAGCTTTTGCTCCCTGGCCTCTTTATTCCACTTGAAACTCAAGGTAGACTGGGATTTGAACTATCTTTGTATCCAGATTACGTTCACAGAAAAGAAGTCTCCTGCTTTTTATACACCTGCTGAATGAAGCATGTGCAAAATAAGACCTCAGAGTGTGAGATATGAATTCAGACATCCACACACATTTGAAACATAAATCTATGCAACTAATTCAGGACAGCAGTTACAGGCCACTTGTTTCAACTCCCTTCCAAGTGTCTCCGAGTGCTTCAGTAATACTATCCATGTAGGGTCAACGAGCAGTTATGTGTATTCTTTGTAAACCACACATACTTTCCATCACCCCAGCACTCAAGAAATCTATGCTTAACTCTCTTAAAATGTGCCTATGAGAAAAGTGTGAACAATGTAAACAATCAGGGGACACCCCAATATCAAAGTGGGTAAATGTACTGTGTGGTGTTACACTGAACCTAGCAGCTCAGGATGTGCCACGTTCAATCCCTGGTTTGTTTTGCTTCCCATTAGACTCTCTAACAAAGAGGGTCAGCGTGTCTTTTACATTGTGATGGCTCCAGTATAACAACTGGAGCTGAGACGACATGGACAAATTCTTGTTAACCTGGTTAGTGCTACGGTTCCAATTAATAATCCCCCACAAATCTGTCGGTTTATGTCAGTAACTGGATGAACCTGGGTGAGGTCGGTAGAAGCAACCCATAATACCGATCGTTTCAGTTCTGGCTGAAATGCAGTGTCACCACACTTGAGCCGGCCTAGATGCTGGCAAGTGCACTGTGGCTCTCCCAAATTTCAGGAACAAAATTGGATAGTACGACAGTGATGGATAAATCAGTATTATTTAATACTACTTGACTCGTGTGGTACTGGCAATGTTATACTGCTACAGTATTAACAACATAGCAATCACAGACCATATTTTAATTTTTAAGAAGCCAATTAAACTCCACCAATTTATACAGGCATGGTCCATGTGATATTAAAGTGCAGCTTTAAGCAGCATTTAAAAGAGAAATGAGCATGAGTAACACAATCAGGGAAAATGATTTAAGTAAAGGATTGGTGGCAATGCAATCACAGAGTCCAGTGAGTAGAGTAGATTTTCTGCAGTGACATGCTCAATACTCATGACATTGATATCAATCTCACTCTGACCCAAGGTGCAGGTAGTTAATCACAGCATACAAATAGAATACTATTTCTTTAATGAAGACCTGCCTGAAACATGGAAATCCTATTACCCTTTAAACTGGCCTCCTTCAACTTTCTCAACTGGGCAGGACTTTGTTTTCACTCTCTAGATTGTATCATCCAGAGGGTCTAATCAATTTTGTTCCAGTCAGGGTTACATAAGAACCCCAGTAATCATTAATGACATGAAAGTAGGATAAGAATCTCTGGAACCTTCTCCTCAGGCCATTGGGGTGACCCAACAAACTTCAGCTGAAGGTAAAATTGCTGCTGATTACTACAGTAGAATCTAAAATGGGACTTCAGCTTTGTTAGTGCCTGTCCCTTGTTTTAATCAAATCCTCAGATGTGTGGCAAGTGATATTTCTAACTTTTTAGTTGAGATTTTAATAATGAACAGGAATGTCTCCTGGATATCATCAAACAAGGAGGTCCATACTCTTTTCTCTTGAAAAGAGAAGGCTGGAGGTGAACTAACAGAGGTCTTTAAAATTATGAAAGGTTTTGATAGATTAGAGACAGAGAGTGTTTCCACTTGTGGAGAAGAGCAAAACTAGAGGTCATCGATATAAGATAGTCATCAAGAAATCAAATAGGAAATTCAGAGGAAACTTCTTTACCAGAGAGTGATGAGAATGTGGAACTCACTACCTCAGGGAGTGGTTGAGGCGAATAATATAGATGCATTTAAGAGGAAACAAGACAAGCATTGAGAGAGGAGGGAATAGAGGGTTATGCTAATAGAGTTAGTTGAGGAAAGACGGGAGGAAGCTCAGGTTGAGCATAAACACCGGCATGGACTGGTTGGGCCGAATGGCCTGTTTCTGTGCAGTATATCCTATGTAATTCTATGTTATACTGAGGAAATGCTAGGAATGAAATTTATGATCACAAAGAGAGAGAAATTTCAAACCTATTTAATCAAAAGAGGGCGGATTTTAAGAATGCATGTTTCTGGTAGGAGAGCACATTGGAAAATCGCAGGCACCTCCCCCGTGATCTTCCATCTGTTCATTTTAATGGAGAGAAGATCATGGGCAGCTCACCAATGATTTCCCGAGGTACACTGCCAGGATTCGTAAAATCTGCCCTTTTGTGCTATCTCTAAGGGTGACATGTATCTAAACAGGATAGATTTCAAAACCAAAATGAATTATTTTCACTCCAAATGAGGAAGATGTGACAGTTCTGCAATAACCTTCCTTACGCCTTCAATGACGTCAATAAAATATTATTGGGAATGAAAATACATAAATACATAATACAAATGTGACTTAAACTGATATAATATTCCTTTGCTCTGAATTTTAAAAATGTATCTTACTTGCTGCTTTTTTAGTTTATTAAAGGAATATTGTGAGTTAAGAAGTTACTTTGGGTGCTGGACATTTCTCTAATTCTATTTGAGCACATCAACATCTGATGTCTAACTTAAATTATTTTTAGGGATATTATCTGATGGCACAAGATAGGTACAAAGAAGGAAGATTATTCATCTCGTCCATCTTACAGTTCCTCATGAGAGCCTCGAACTCTGCATAGCTGATATATTTTAGTAAAGCAGCATGGCCCTGAAATTCCATAGAGGTTCTCCCGGTCTATTGCCGCAGCCTAGGTGGGAGACCAGAGGAACCCCCAGGGTCTTTCCCTGTACTATCCAAACATACCAGCATAAAAAATTGACGGGCAGAAAAAGACCAGTTGGTTCATCAAGCCTACCCCACAACATGATGGCTGGAGCATCATAACTAAAAACTTTCTCCCTCTAAATCCTCCCTCTCACATAAGAGCATACGAAATAGGAGCAGGAGTAGGCCATTTGGCCCCTTGAGCCTGCTCCGCCATTCAATAAGATCATGGCTGATCTGGCCTCAACTCCATTTCCTTGCCCGTTCCCCATAACCCTTGATTCACCACCCTGCCCTGCACCGCCCACCCCAACAGCCATGTAATCTTGTAGGAGAGGCAATAAAAGGAGAAAAAAACCAGGACCAATAAGAGAAACAAATACTCTGGAAAAATTTTCTCGGACTCCCTCAGGCGATCAAAACTAGTCGAGGAGATCACATGAACCGAGAGTTATCTATAAAGACTCTTACCTTCTACATGATGCGATCTCTGCCCGAGTCAGGGACTGGTCCAGCTCCCTCTTGAAGGCACACAGAGAGTCAACACCCACCACACCAGCCACCAATGTACTCCAAAGGCTCACAACTCTCTGGGAAAAGAAGAACAGCCTAACATCCGGTCTATTCCTACTCTCACATAGTTTAAACTTGTTTCTTGTTCCTCCCCAATCTGTTAAACTGGAAAAATCTATCAGCATCTGATCCAGAAGTCCATTGCACACCCACAGTCCCATTTACAGCTCGCCTGATTTTCAGAAGGAAAGAAAATCGGGCGAGCTATGAAATGGCACCAATTCGCTGTCACCCACTTACCGTGTGGCAATAAAAGTTAAAATTACCTTTTTGGTGTGAAAGAGAAGTTTCTAATACTTGCTGTTAATTTGCCTTTTGCAAGTTTGAACTTATACGTTCTTGTGCTACTGCCACAACTTAGCTCAATGTATTGCTTCAGATTTACCTTTAATGTCCACTATTTACTACCTCCTACATCTCGATCAGGTCCTCTCAGTCTTTTCTTTCAATTTCTCAGAGCACTCCTCACAACTCAGTCCTCTGACAGAAGGGATCCATCTTGTGGCTTTTTCCCGCCGCCTCCTTGCATTCATGTTTTAAAAACTATAGATGTCATTCATTCCTCAAAGTTTGAAAAAAAGAAAGCTTAGCTTGGAATCAGCCAGAATTTAGTTTTGTTAATCCATCTTTATTCATTAGCATGAGGGGTTGGTGCACAAAGCAAAGCAGTATGAGGAGGTAGGTGGATGTTATTGATGAGCACCGCATGAGTGGATTAACTTAGTCACAAGGTAAAAGCAAGTGTCCAAACACTGATTTATATGTTTTAACTAATAAGGTATACTTGTTGAATTCTGGCTGAATTTCCAAAAAAAAATCAATTGCTTCAGAAATTCTGCAGGAATTCTCCCGATCTCCATCCGTAACTCCAGCAGGAGACTGGGAAAACCACCATGGAATTTCAGGGCCAAATATTCTTTTTTTGATAAATTTATCAGCTATGCAGAGTTCACAAAATGGCCCCGGAAAATTCTGCTTAAAACAAATCCCAGGCACTTTGCTACAGTGTGCATTACTAAGTGTCTTGATGACCATTTTGTCTCATTCCATTCCTGCTATGGTTCTTCATGCATAGAGTGTCATTGAAAGGATTTACTTCCTTTAAAAACGTTTTTAAGAGCTGATTGAGTTTGTTTACCTGCAGGGCATGGTATAGTAAAGCACCCAGTGACAGACAAACCATCATTATGACTCTTTTGTAAGGATTGAGCAGCTTGTAGTTACTCTCAAGTGGATGTGCTTTCACAACTTCAGATGCCATATCTTAGCATTTGCAATTGAGGTGTCTTTTATTTCTTTGAGATTTCCTTACATGAACTCTGACCTTCCTAGCTTCACTCTCTGTTGATCTGAGGACCCTGCTGGAACAGGCAAAGGAAATGAAGTGGCCCTTTGTGCCAGAGAGGTGGCAATACAAACAAGAAGTATGCCCAGAAGACAAAACAAACCTGAAAGATATCATCAGCAAGAAGCTGCCAGATCTGCTGGTATGAATAATGCACCTGTTACTCAAAAAAGCATTTCCTTCAAAAAAAAGTCCTAAATGAAAACAAAATAATTTTTCATTTAATTCAGACACCATCATAATACATCTTTAAATACTTTCAAGAACTTATATAAGGGGGTGTCTTTCTAGTTTTGTAAAATTATTTTCCTGTTTTCTCATTATACTTAATGAAACCAAACACACGCTGTTAGCCGAAGCTAATGAGTAAAAGTGACCTCTCTCACATGAACGGAGATGAGCCAATATTCCAAACATTTTGAAAGCCACAGACGTGGGGATCATTATAAAAGAGGGAGCGTCTCTTCCCTCCCCCATTTTTTAAACAAACAAAACCAAAACAACCCATTCTGTCTCAGGATTCAGCTGAAAGTTTTCATATGTTAGTTCCACAACTGATGACTGAACTTTCTCTCAGAATCTGTAAATTAAAATACCCTTCCCATAATAATGGATCTACAGTCATTTTTTTCCCCCATTACAAAGCCACAGATAAATATTTTTCCTTTTTTTCACACTAACTTTAAGTCCAAAAACAATTTTCCTGTGAACACATTGGAGAAATCGCTTAAAGGCTTACCGTGTTTTGTTACATGTTTTGTGCATGTTTTTTTGAGGCGGGGGGAGGAGGTTGTCTATAAAAGTAGTAAAGCTGTTTTTGTTCCTCCAAGACAGGAATTTATAGCTCTGCCTGACCTTCGCTATCCCACACAAAAGCTTTATAACTTTAGAGAGTTTGCCTGCATCAGAAGGCTTTCTCACAGAAGAAACACCTGCAGTAAACTCCCCAAGAAACCTGTGTATATGAGAGATTAATGCAGCAGTAATAGCGACCCCGTGTTTTTTGTATTATGCCTTCTCCCCAGGTAGACGGCTCTTTTCTGAGATGATACCAATTATTTATTGCCGAAACATCTGTTGATAACCGCAGCTGCCACAGCTAAACAAAGCAAATCATGGGGTCACACACTATTCAGGCCCAAAATCCAACCTCATGCCAGTTCGAACCATTCACTGATACTTGAGCCCATAGGTTAATGTCTCTTCTTTTAATGTTTCATCATGCTGCTTAAAAATACTTTGTAAACACCACAGACCTCGCGATCGGCTTTGAACTATTATTTAATCACTGCTGGTAATTTATATTCCAGTGCCATTGTGTACTTCTGAAAGAGAAAGAGGTGGGAAAAAAAAAGAATTTCCAAACTGCAAACAACAGCAGAAAGAGTGGCACTTTGACCTGTGATATTATTCAGATTTAGGAATATCAATTGTTTTACTGAGAAAGCACTGAGCACTTGCTTTGGTTGTGTGGGCATTCTGTGGCCCTCATTTGGAGGAAGAAGCGTGGATATAGAGTTCGAAAATATACTACAGAGTTAAAACAATTAGTTCAGGCAAAATTGCTTCCTCTTTTAATTATTCATTTTGTTTTTATTAAACCGCACAATCTCAAATGATCAAATGTGTGTTAATTTTAATGAATGCAGGATAGTGAAACTTCAAAAATTCACACCGTTACCTTTAACATTTTAAGCCTGTCTTCCGGGGGTACTCTGATTACAGTTTTTTTTTAACTCCTGTGAATTTTGTTTTGTTAGAGACACCTGTAAGAAAACTATAGGGAGGAACGTTTACCTAACTCACCGGGTGGGAAACCCACAGGATCGGGTGGAACGCCGGATTTACATCCAGCTCAATATTACTCTCCACTGACTTCAATGGAAAGTAAAATTGGGCGGGGTGTAAAACCAACATTGCACACAATCAAGTCAGTTTCCCAATGGGTGGGTTAGGTTAAAATGGATCCTATTTTGCTAACCACTTCACTATCTTGTGCCATAAAATTCTTCGGCAAATATAAATCCGTTTTAAAAATCCCTCAATATCACTTTAGTAATCATTCCTATCAACAACAGTGAAAGGAGGTTCATCATCAGGCATTATATCTTCTGAAAGTGATCAGTGTTCAACAACATAAAATACTGTGAAAATGTTCATTTTACTGATCAATGAATTGTTTTATGAAGATTCTTCCTAACATACAGTTCTCGAGCAACTGACTGCAGCTCCAAGGTAAACCTGTAGTGATTAACTCTGGCTGGCTGCTAAGAGACCTGCCCTTGTTTTTTAACTGGATCTTTTGCAATGGTCAATGCCAGCATGGTCTTGCATAATATAAAAGCAACTTCAGATGGGTAGTTTTGAAAGTGTCCTCTCTCTGGTGTGTCAGGCTCCTGCATGAAATGACTTGGAGCAGCCTTAATCCAGTTGATCACATTTTTGATACTAAGGGTTGAATTTCTGTGGAGGTTCTCCTGTTCTTCCACCGTAACTTCAGTAAAAGGGCTGTGGAAACCCTGGGAAAATTGACGTTCTTCCGCAGTTTCTACAGCTCTTCCACCAAAGTTCCAGCAGATGATCGGGAAAACCTCCGTGTAAATTCCCAATTTGGCAATCTTACTCATAGAAATCGTAAGTATAGCTTGTGTAGGAAAGAGAACAGTTCACATTAGTGCAGTAAGAAGGTGCTCATCTCAGACTGGGAGTTACGGTACAATTTTAGATAATGAAACAGTCCGTGCCCACATGCAGCAAGAACTGGGTGACATTCAGGCTTTGACTGATAAGTGGCAAGTAACATTCATACCGCCCAAGTGCCAGGCAATGACTATAACCACTGCCCCTTGACATTCAACGGCATTACCATCGCTGAATCCCCCACCATCAACATCCTGGGGTCACCAGTGACCAGAAATTTAACTGGACTAGCCACATAAATACTTTGGCTACAAGAGCAGGTCAGAGGCTGAGTATTCAACAACAAGTGTTTTACTTCTTGATTCCCCAAAGCAAGGCACAAATCAGGAGTGTGATGGAATACTCTCCACTTGCCTGGATGAGTACAGCTCCAACAACATTCAAGAAGCTCGACACCATCCAGGACAAAGCAGCCCGCTTGATTTCCACCTCATCCACCACTTTAAACATTCACTCCCTCCACCATCGGCGCACCGTGGCTACTGTGTACTATCTACAAAATGCACTGCAGCAACTCGTCAAGGCTTCTTTGACAGCACCTCCCAAATCCGTGACCTCTACCATCTTGAAGGAGAAGGGCAGCAGGCACATGAGAACACCATCATCTGCAAGTTCCTCCCCAAGTCACACACCAAACTGTCTTAGAAATATATCGCTGTTCCTTCATCGTCACTGGATCTAAATCCTGGAACTCCCTCCCTAACAGCACTATGGGAGTACCTTCACCACACGGACTGAAGCAGTTCAAGAAGGCAGCTAACCATTTTCTCAAGGGTAATTAGGGACGGGCAATAAATGCTGGATCAACTGGGCCTTTAGACACTGGAGTTTAGAAGAATGAGAGGGTATCTCATAGAAACGTATAAGATTCTGACAGGACGGGACAGGTTAGATGCGGGAAGAATGTTCCCAATGTTGGGGAAGTCCAGAACCAGGGAACACAGTCTTAGGATAAGGGGTAGGCCATTTAGGACTGAGATGAAGAGAAACTTCTTCACTCAGAGAGTTGTTAACCTATGGAATTCCCTGCCGCAGAGAGTTGTTGATGCCAGTCCATTGGATGTATTCAAGAGGGAGTTAGATATGGCCCTTATGGCTAAAGGAATCAAGGGGTATGGAGAGAAAGCAGGAAAGGAGTACTGAGGTGAATGATCAGCCATGATCTTATTGAATGGTGGTGCAGGCTCGAAGGGCCGAATGGCCAACTCCTGCACCTATTTTCTATGTTTCTATGTTGCCAGCAATGCCCACATCCCAGGAACGAATAAAGAAAAAAATGTTGAGCAGAAATGTCTTCAACAGCACCTCCCAAACCTGTAACCTCTGCTACCTGGCAGGACAAGGGTAGCAGGTGCCTGGGAACATGAGCACCTCCAAGTCCCCCTCCAAGTCACACATCCTCGTGACTTGGAAATATATTGTTGTTCCTTCATTTGTAGAAATAGAATAAGAGGAACATTATTGTGCACTTAACCTGTGATGTTCCTAAAATAAACACCAAAAATGCTGGAAATACCTGTCGGCATCTAAAAACAAAAAGATGGGTTGACACTTGCAGACCCTTCTCCAAAACTGATTTTATTTCAGATATTCAGCATTTGCAATTTTTTTTCCTTTTCCCCTTAATCTCAGAGTTATTAAAGCTGACAGCTGGTGATAAAATTGAGAAAATGCTCCATTTTGCAGCATGCACATCTTTCACCCGATGAACACAAATTAATTTGCAAGAATCCAAAATGGTTAACCATAGATTTAGCATTAGATTTGATAAATGAGTGCTCCCGACTCAGAGCTTTGTGTGATGGGGATCCTCTTCGGGAATGAAAGCTTGGAGGTCAGCGCAGCCCACATGATTTTCCAATAGATGCAAAACCATGTGGGTTATGCTGACAGTCTCAGGCTGAACCAACCTGTTTGTGTCCTCAGGGGCCTATTTGACCCCAAGTTTCCATCTCCATATTCTCTCCATTACATAGATTACCTATGTTCACCTCTGTTCAAATTGCCTACTGTGGCCCATATCGCAGTGCATCCACTGCTGAAACCCTCATGCACAGGCCTCATCACCTCCAGATTCGAGCACTCCAAAATGCTCAATGTGCATTCCTATTATGCAAAGCTCTGTGTGTCAGGAGTGCTAATTCAAAAGATCTATCCATTAATGATTGTTAGCTTTGAAGTACTGGACCATTGGGTCTAACAAACAGGAAAATATGACCTGAAATGAAGCATTAATTTCACAGATTAATTTAATTACTTCACTCACTTGCATTAGAGCAAGAACAACTTGCATTAGATATAGCATTTTTACCATAGGTAAATGTCTCAAGGATTTTCACAGAGGCAGGAAGGAAACATATGCAGAGCCAAAAGAAAAGAGTTATTAGAAGGGGGTGATCAAAAGTATGGTCAAAGAGAAGGGTTTTAGAAGGAGAGGGAGATGGAGGTTTAGGGAGGGAATTCCTGAAAATGAGGCCAATGCAGCAGAAGACTGTACCGCCAATGGTGTGGTGAAGGAAGAGGAGGTGGCAAAGAGGCTGGAATCAGAGCAATGAAGAGTTGGGGAGATGGGTGCGGCGGAGGAAGTTAAGGAGATAGGAAGGATGAGGCCATGGAGGGATTGAAAACAAAAGACAAAACATGAAACAGCGAAGGAGTGGAAAACAAAGTAGGCCAGCGAAGACAAGGGTGATGAGCAAGTGCAACTTAGTGTGGTATAGTATGCCGGAGCAGGGTAATGGATGAGCTGAGGTTCATGGAAGGTGGAGGATGGGAAGCCAGCAAGCAGAGCATTGGAGTAACCAAGTCTGGTGCTGATGAGGCATGTGTATGAGGTTTTCGGCAGAGGATGGATGCACAGAGGTTGGGGCAGAGGGAGGTTATTTGAACAGAGGTGAAAGTCGGCGGTCTTTGTGATGGAGAGGACATGCAGTTGGAAACTCAACTTTGGGTCAAACAGGACATTGAGGATGCAGGCAATCTGGTTCAACCTGAGACTGCGACCAGGATAGAGTGGAATTGGTGGCATGGGTATCGGGTTTATGGTGAGGGCGCCAAAGAAAATGGGGGTAATTTTAATGTAACTCAACTGGCTTTAATGGAAATTAAATCTGGGGGTCAGGAGTGGGTGTAAAACAGATGCTTGTCCCAATCCCATCAGTTTCCCACTGGATGGGTTAAGTTAGAATTACCCTCAATGACTTTGGTCTCGCCAATGTTTAGCTAGAGAAAGTTACAATTCCTTCAAATGTACATGTTGGACAGGGAGTCTGATGGCACAGAAGCAGTGGAGGGGTTGAGAGGGGTGGTGCAGAGTTAAAACTTGGTGTCTTCAGCATACATGTAGAAGCTGACCCTAAGTCTGTGGAAGTTGTCACCAAAGGGCAGCATGAAGATGAAGAGGACAAGGATGAAAATATAGGTGTGTGAATAGAAACCATAGCTGGAGATGCCATGGCGATGATCAGATAGGAAGTGGAACCAAACAACTGGCACCCCATCAAGCTGGACAACAGAGGAGAGGGATTAGAGAAGAATAGTGTTGTCAATTTGGTCAATGGCTGCAGAGAGGTGGACGGATAATGAGGATTGTGCACCATGCTCACAATCACAAAGAAAGAGAAAGAGAAAGTTATCATAGCTATCAGTGAAACACAATAAATTTCTGCACAAGATTGTAGGTTGTTAGATATTGTCAGGGTCATAAGTGGAAATAATTTATCAAAACTCACTGCTGAGCATGACATAGTCTACTTACTCTACTTAATACCCTTATAATGTTTATACGGTATGATGGTAGATAAGCAGTGGCAAACATTTAAAGAATTAATGTTGGTCCCTTAGAGGTGAAAACAGGTGAAATTATAATGGGAATAAGGAAATGGCAGAGATGTTGAGCAAATATTTTGTATCTGGCTTCACAGTAGAAGACACAAAAAGCATACCAAAATCAGTGGGAAACCAAAGGGCTAAAAAGTGAGGAATTTAAAATAATTAATATCAGTACAGAAAATGTACTCAAGAAATTAATGGCACTAAAAGTCGACAAATCCAAGACCTGATGGCCTGCATCCCAGGATTCTAAAAGAGGGAGCTTTATTGGTTGTGATCTTCCAAAATTCCCTAGGTTCTAGAACGGTCCCAGCGGATTGGAAGGTAGAAAATATAACCCTGCTATTCAAGAAAGGAGGGAGAGGGAAAACAGGGAACTACAGGCCAGTTAGCCTGACACAGTCGTCGGGAAAATGCTGGAATCCATTATTAAGGAAGTGGTAACAGGGCACTTGGAAAATCAGGGTCAACATGGTTTTATGAATGGGAAATCGTGTTTAACAAATTTATTAGAGTTTTTTGAGGATGTAACTAGAAGGATAGATAAAGGGGAATCAATGGATGTAGTATATTTGGATTTCCAAAAGACATTCGATAAGGTGTCACATAAAGGATTGCTATGCAAGATAAGGGCTCATGCGGTTCGGGGTAATATATTAGCATGGACAGAGGATTGGTTAACAGACAGAAAACAGAAAGTAGAGATAAACGGGTAATTTTCCATTTACCAGTCTGTAACTGGTATGGTGTCGCAAGAAGTGCTTGGGCCTCAGCTATTTACAATCTATATTAATTACTTGGATGAAGGGTTCGAGTACAATGTATCCAAGTTTGCTGATGATACAAAGCCAGCTGGGAAAGTAGGCTGTGAGGAAGATACAAAGGGGCCGAAATTGATCCTTTTTATAACAACAACAACAACAACTTGTATTTATGTAGCACCTTTAATGTAGTGAAATGTTCCAAGCGCTTCACAGGAGTATTATGCGATTTTAAAAGATTTGACCCCAAGCCCTGGTAGCGCCTCCGGGGGGGTGCTAACGGGGTGCAACGGCGTTTTTGCCCGGGGGGAGGGGGGCTTCGGGGAAATTGCCCCAGAGGTTTGGGGGGGGCGCTGTCCCGGCAGAGCCGCACTCCATGATTAGCACCCCAGGCTGATACACAACCAGCGATGACGTAATTAAGTAATTACGGGCTGACGCGTAACAACGCCCTCCCCTTCAGTTAAAGGGGAGGGCCGCTGCAAACTTTGCAGTCACGTTAGTGGCACCCACTGGGCCACCAGGGAGGGTTTCGGCCAGTGGCCCGGCACAGAAGTGAGGGCTGCCGGCTGGCGGCCCGGCCGAATCCATGGCCGCCATTGTCGGACCGACCGGCCTTCCTCTTCAAGGGCAGACGCACCACCCAGCCAAAGGCAGACTCCTGCTGGGGAAAAGCTGTCGGGGGCACCGAGCGGCGGCTGATCCACTCCCGTGGGGCAATTTCTCACGGGGCAATTTCCCACGGGGCGGAACGGGCGTCGCCGTCAGTCGATAAGGGGTCGACGGGATGGTGGGGCAAGAACATCCACCGCCCCAAAAATTGAGGGCAATGTCCCGATTGTCAGCAACTTCGCGGCGGCCGAGTGGTGAGTGCTTTCCACATCAGCGATGATGCCTCTTTAAAAAAAGGGGCAATTTCGGCCACATAAGATTCTGAGGGGGATTGACAGGGTAGATGCTGAGAGGTTGTTTCCCCTAGTCGGATAGTCTGGAACTAGGGGGCATAGTCTGATTATCATGGGTCGGCCATTTAAGACTGAGATGAGGAGGAATTTCTTCACTCAGAGGGTTGTGAATCCTTGGAAATGTCTGCCCTAAAAGGCTGTGGATACTGATTCGTTGACTATATTCAAGACTGAGATAGATAGATTTTTGGATTCTGGGGAAATCCAAGGATATGGGGATCAGGCGCGAAAGTGGAGTTGATGCAGATGATCTTATTGAATGGTGGAGCAGGCTCGAGGGGTCATATATCAGCTCCTGCTCCTAATTCTTATGTTCTGAACATAATAATTCTAACTTGTATTTCGTAGTTTTGTTTGTTTATTTAGTCCAATAATATCAGTAAAAGGTGTCACTTTGTTCTCATAATGTCTGCATTTTAAAAAAATTTCTGCTGGTATATCTCCACACAAGTGTTAAAATGGAGGATACATTATGGAGATATACTCATGAGATACAATTTAAAATTGAGAACTCAAGAGTGATGAAAAAAACTTTTGTTTTGGGGAGAATTATTGAAAATATAATTGACTTCCCAATGACTATGTGGGTGAATGTACAGCATGGCGTGGTACTGAACCACACATACCAGCAAGGTTCTAAGTTTCATCCCTGAACTATGATGAGTCAGTTGATCTCAGCCACATCTGGACTAGGGAGGAATAAAATCAAACAGTGTCCCTATGTTTGCTTAGTATTCAGAGAACCTAGCTGGCTATAGGATGAGGAGAGGATAAAACTTGTCTTTGATGCCTCTTCTAATTAAATAGCTCTCCAACACACACTGGCTAGATTCTCATGTGAAAATTGGTTACTAGAATGAGGTTCCGGAGGGCAGTTGGCACCCATGGAACTACCCTCTTAAGAAACATTGCCCCCAAAAATCTATGGGTGATGTTCCTGGTATTGGGATTGTGCCCACTGGTGCCCCCTAATACTAACCCCTACTGGAGTTTGCCAGGTCAGTTAGAGGGCACCTCATTTCCATGAGGCCGGCAAGCAGAGGTGCCATTTAGGGCATTACTTTTGGCACCTATGTTGCTCCATGCACTAGAAAACAAGGGCAGCCACTGTCATGGGGAGAGAGCCGATCCAGAAGTCATTTTTTGAAACTTGCGATGCCTGAACCTCACCTGTGAGGCCACATATGCTCTTGGCAAGGCTTGCAGGCTGCAACTCACTCAATACCCCGATACACCAGGTCCACGAGTGGGATCTCCCAATTTAGGGAGATCCTGCTTCTGGCTCTGCTCCCAGCCCATCATTTACATTATACAGGGCGGATGGAAGTTGGGGTCTTCCCTGTTTCTTTGGGGGTTCCACTGACCTCCGACTGCATTTAAGGTGGGAGATCGGTGACAACCCTGCGAAATATTAGGGCCTTTGCCTTCAGAAGCATAACAGATAAAAATGGGAGAGAATTGGAAATTAGTAAAGAGACAGTGTGAATTCTTTAAATGGTATTTTACTTTTAAATTTCGGAACTGAGCTGATAAAGCATTTTAAAGTGTAAAAGCGAATTTTTGAAGAAGAACTAATTTGAATAACAAGAATATGATGCCATCTCTATGAAAGATTCACACTGTTGAAAACCCCACATCTCTTATCAAAAGATTTTAGTGCAGATATTTTGTCAAAACACTTTCATGTAGAAATGTTTCTAGCTCTCTGTGGATCATTTAAAAAGTGATCGTTTACTGCCATACTGAGTCAGAACAGGAATATGGTTGAATGCTTCAAGTGCATGTATGGATTAGTGAAATATGTTTTTTAAGAGTCTATGCCTGTACCACATAGCATCGGACTTTTGTTGAAAAGTTGTACATTCAAACAATGACAACAGTTAAGCACAGTGGGGTAGCAGTGACCTGTCACCCCAGGTGCAGATGCAATGGGTCAAATGGAGGAATAACTATCCCTCAGGTTTGCTATTAAGTGAGTTGGCAAATATCCAAATACATGTGAATCCAACCTTAAATTGAGTGTTAATTTATGCCAAATCTGATTCAGATTATTACAGGAGAGGGTTACAGTACAATTATTATTGTATTAGCTGAGAATGGGGATAAGCCATTTTAAGATGCATGGCTCAGGCTAGTCTGGACTGATTCAAACTGATCTAACTAAGAGCCAGAACTAAACTGTAAAAGATTATAGGTCAGATTTTCCTGTCTCTCTTCGCCCCAGTGATAGGCAGGGGCAGCAGACCCGAAATGCATTGCTACTGTCCACCCCTGGATGCTGGGATTTCCAGTCCCGGGCCATTTAAATGTCCAGGTTTAGCCACCATGCTGACCCACCTCCCATCAGATCCGAGTGGCAGCAGAGGGGCCAGGAAAATCAGGGGCGTCGGCAATCCTCTCAGGCCTGTAGCTATGTCTGTGGTGCCCTTAACTGGGACTTCGTGTCTGCTGATGGCATTCAGAAGGTTTCACTTCCATCAGATGATCTTGGACGGGCTTAAACTGTTTAACCTGGCCCTAGCATGTAATCTTCAGCTCGCCTCATGGACCCTCCAGTCGAGGGGGATCGGTTACAGGCCACAGCTTCATACTTTTTGGGTACCCGCCCCCCCCCCCACCTCTCACCCCAGCCCTGAAATGCCAAGACAACATTAGTTCAGACAAATGAGGCAGGAAGCCAGGAAAAGCCCCTCCCCCCATCTATTAGAATACCCCCATCTGGTAGAACAGGTTCTCTCTCCTCCGTCGTCCAGGGCGACATGAGAACTCCTGCGCTATGTTAAAGGGGTAAGACCCGGTCAGGGATCCCGGGAATGAAGGTCAGACAACTCAGCCCAAATATCCCAGAAATAAAATACTGAACTTCACAAATTCAAATTTGTGCTGATTTCTAGCCTCACTATGCTCTTGCCTCAAGCCAATAACACTCCTTTAGATATAAAATCCTGAAATACTAAATTGCAGAGAAGAGATTCAGGAGAAAGTGGGCAGGAGTGCAGAACTAGGCTCAATCGTACATAGTAAACCACTACTGAATCCACAGATGGGTCCATGAGAAATGAGTGTTGACATATCGGGTGAAATCAGGAAGGGAGTCGAAAACAAAGGAAAATGCTCGCTTCCAGAATTCCAAACATTTGTGCAACAGATTAAATGATATTGGTTTACTCGTCCCTCTGCAGCAAGTCTCCCCACTAACTGCTCCTGGCTTCTGCCTCTTTTTGGTAACTAATCGGGGTTTTGCTATTTTAAAGTTTTCCTTAAAGTTAAGGACTCATTTCTCTTTCATAATTTGGTGGGACGCTGTGTTTGAAATGGTAGTGCTTCCTGAGAAGGGTTTCATTAATTTATCCCTCTCTTCATGATTCCACATTACTACAAACAATATAACTTTCTTCAATTTTTCCACAATGCTGTTGAAGTGCTTATTTTACTTCACAGAGACACAAGCAGATGTAAACTTTTGCAAACACTTTAGAAAGTAATTCAGTAAGTTTGTCTTCACTGCGGCAATGAATAGTTGACGGGAAAAATGTCTAATTAGTGTAAGTGCAAATAATAGAGCCACTTGGATTTTTTCACCCTCTTTGAGGGCTACTTTCCTCCAGATTCAAAGCCCTTTTGTTGCTGGAGTCACTTGCATTCAATCTTTTGTTCGGGGAGTGATAATAAATGGAAGAAGGCTGAGAGAATGGATAAAACCCACTTGCATTGAGGCTATGGCTTTGCGAGTTCCTTGATATTCAGCAATGTTTCCTAAAAGCCGTTCCTGTCAAACCGCAACTGGAACCACCTCTGGTCACTGAGGCAAAGGGATCGTACAGGCCTTTCAGAATTAACATAGAATCATAGACATTTATGGCACAGAAGGAGGCCATTCGGCCCATATGTCCGTTCCGGCCGAAAAAGAGCTATCCAGGCTAATCCCACTTTCCAGTTCCCATAGCCTTGTAGGTTGCAGCACTTCAAGTGCATATTCAAGTACTTTTTAAATACAATGAGGGTTTCTGCCTCTACCACTTTTCAGGCAGTGAGTTCCAGACCCCCACCACCCTCTGGGTGAAAAAAGGTTTCCTCAATTCCCCTCTAATGCTTCTACCAATTACTTTAAATCCATGCCCTTGGTTATTGACCCCTCTGCTAAGGAAAATAGGTTCTTCCTATCCACTCTATCTAGGCCCCTCATTATTTTATATACCTCAATTAAGTCTCCCCTCAGCCTTCTCTGTTCCAAAGAAAACAACCCCAACCTATCCAATCTTTCCTCATAGCTAAAATTCTCCATTCCTGGCAACATCCTCGTAAATCTCCTCTGTAAACTTTCTAGTGCAATTACATCTTTCCTGTAATGTGGTGACCAGAACTGCACGCAGTACTCTAGCTGTGGCCTAACTAGTGTTTTATACAGTTAAAGCATACCTCCTTGCTCTTATAGTCTATGCCTCAGTTAATAAAGGAAAGTATCCAGTATGCCTTCTTAACCACCTTATCTACCTGCCCTGCTACCTTTAGGGATCTGTGGACATGCACTCCAAAGTTCTCGACACTTCTCAGTATCCTACCATTTAATGTGCATTCCCTTGCCTTGTTAGCCCTCCCAAAATGTATCACCTCACACTTCTCCGGATTGAATGCCATTTGCCACTGTTCTACCCACCTGACCAGTCCATTGATATCTTCCTGCAGTCTACAGCTTTCTCCCTCATTATCAATCACACAGCCAATTTTTGTATCATCTGCAAATGTCTTAATCATGCCCCCTATATGGAACTCTAAATCATTGATATATACAACAAAAAGCAAGGTAACTAGTACTGAGTCCTGCGGAACCCCACTGGAAACAACCTTCCAGTCACAAAAACACCTGATGACTATTACCCTTTGCTTCCTGCCATTGAGCCAATTTTGGATCCAACCTATCACTTTCCCTCGTATGCCAAGGGCTTTTAATTTTCTGACCAGCCTGCCAGATGGGACCTTATTAAAAGCCTTGCTAAAATCCATGTCTTCTTCATAGGCAGTCCCTCGGAACCGAGGATGACTTGCTTCCGCATTTAAAATGAGTTCCTAGATGACGGATGAGTCCAATGCGGGACCTACAGTTTCTGTCACAGGTGGGACAGACAGTGGTTGGAGGGACGGATGGGTGAGGTGTTTGGGTTGTCGTGCGTACCTTCCGCTGTTTGCGCTTGGCTTCCGTGTGCTCCCGGCAAAGAGACTCGAAGTGTTCGGCGCCTTCCCGGATGCTTCTCCTCCACTTTGAGCGGTCTTGGGCCAGGGATTCCCAGGTGTCGGTGGGGACACTGGGAGTAATCCGGAGATTACCTCCTTTGAGGTCCTGCTTATTAATCTTTTTCTTAGCTCCTTAAAATCTGCCTGCAGGATCTCATCCCTCTTTCTACCTATGTCATTGGTACCGATATGGACCATGACCTCTGGCTGTTCACCCTCGCCTCTCAGAATGTCCTGAGGCTGCTCAGTGACATCCTTGCCCCTGGCATCAGGGAGGCTACATACCCTCCTGGAGTCATGTCTCCGGCCGCAGAAATGCCTGTTTGTTCCCCTAACTATTGAATCTCCTATCACTATTGCTTTTTTGACCTTCCTCCTCCCACCCCTCACCCTGTACAGCTGAGCCACCCATGGCGCCATGGACTTGGCTCTGGCTGTACTCCCAGAGGAACCATCACCCTCACCAGTACTCAATATCGGTTAGAGCACGACATGCACTCAGGGGACTCCTGCACTACCTGCCTGTTCCTTCTTTTCTGTCTGGCCAAACGCTCTCTACCTGCAAACTCTTAAGCTGTGGGGTGACCAGCTTCTGAAACGTGCTATCCACTTGTCTCTCAGCCTCGCGATGCATTGCAGTAATGCCAGCCGCTGCTCAAGCTCCGTAAACCGAAGCTCGAGCTCCTACAGCTGACAATACTGCCTGCTAATGTGGTTGTCCTGGATACGAGAAGCATCCTAACTTCCCACATGGCACAGGATGTGCATTCGATGGGAATTAACACATTTTGTTTGTAAAATACAGATTTTATTTGTCAATTGGCACAAGATTATAAATAAAAGTTCGATGAACTGCAGATGTTAGCAGATTTTTGGCTGCCTTATTTTGTGCTATCTTACTGTGCATAATATGTTTGCCACATTTGTCTACAAAACAATAAGGTACTGCCATTCAAAGTAAGTGTATTGAAGATCTTGAACTGGTGTTTAAACAGTTTATAAAAGGTGACAGTTAAAATTGGCCTTGATGTTACATTGCCAAACTTGGTTTCATTCGAACGTTAATCATTTTGTTGCTAAATAAAAAAGACTCACATGTCCATAATGCCTTTTTCAAGGTTCTTGAAAGCAACCAAAGCACTATACAGACATCGCGGCTAAAAATTCCACTGTGCTGCTTCTGGTGCACACAAAATTGCACTCAGCCAGTAATTTTCCAATTTTGAATTGTGCCGAGGGATCTTTAATGTCCATTTCAGCAGGCAGATGCGTCCTTGGTTTACCGCCTTATTTGAGAAAAGGAACTTTCAATGAGGCAGCACTCCCTCAGTGCTTAATTTAAATAGCAATCTAAATTATGTGCTTAAAGAAAGAACTTGCATTTATGTAGTGCCTTTCATGTCCTCAGGACATCCCAAAGCACTTTATGGCCAATGAAGTACGTTGAAGTAAATTAGGTTGAAATACCACCACTTTAGGAGGTTATACAATTTAAAAGAGAAGATTCAGTTCTTGGAAGTGTAATCACTGTTTTGTAGACACATGTGGCAGCCAATTTTCACATATCAAGATTCCACAAACAGCAATGAGATAACTGACCAGATAGTCTGCTTTTGGTGCTGTTGCTTGAGAGATAACTGTTGGCCAGGACACTGGGAGAACTACTCTGCTATTCTTCAAATAGTGCCATGGGACATTTTACATCCACTGGAACAGGCAGATATGGCTTCAGTTTAACATCTAGGGGTAGAAATTGCCCTCCGCCAGAAACGGGGCGCACCTACCATTTTGAAAGTGTTCTAGGCGCAGCAATGATTGTGGTGGCCTAACCAGCAAAATTCAGCTCCTCTGGCTTTTTTTAACAGCAGGGTGGAAGTGGATCATCATGGGGGCGGAAGTGGGAGCGACGCACAGTGGCCTTTACTAGCGGGGCGGAAGAGGGGGCAGGACGGAGTGGCCGCAGCTGTCAGCCAGACGTCATCGTGCTGGCGCGTCACAATGTCTCTCCCCTTCAGTTAAAGTGCAGGGCTGCTGCCAACTCTACATTCATTTTAGTTAGGCTCACTGGGCCACCAGGAAGCGTTTCGGCCGGGCCAGTGCCCTGGCACCCAAGAGGGGTTGCCAGGCTGCCTGTTGGCGGCCCGACCGAACCCGGGGGCATAATTGTCGAGCCAACATAGCGGTCGGCCGACAAAAAGAAATTTAACGTGGCGGCCACTGCAGTGCGCCCTCCCCTTTAAGGGCGGCCATGCCACCATTTCACACAGAGTGCATCGACAGCAAAAGCTGGTGATGGGGCCGCTCCTGCGGGGCAAATTCGGGTAAGGGGCAATGTTGCGAGGACAATTTCGCGAGGTGGTCCCGGCCTGACGGTAAAGGGTCGGCGCGTGCATGCCGCAGCGAGAAAACGGACGGAGCATTCCCGGACACCGCTCCGCTCCTGAGGAAGGGCAAGTTCTAAAATGGCAGCCCCTCCACTGATAATTGGTGGCCATTCCGCGCCGTCCCATGGCCGCTGCTTTCCCGCGGTCAGAGGCCTTATCGAAAGGGGCAATTTTGGCCCCCTAGTCTGAAAGACAGGACCTCCAGCACTGCAGCACTCCCTCAGTACTGCACTGAAGTATCAGCCTAGATTATGTGTTCAAATGCTGGATTGGGACTTGAACCTATGATCTCTGACTCAGAGGGAAGAGTGTTACAAACTGAGCTGGGGCTGATAGTAAGGCTTAAGTTTAGAAGTGGGTCTTCAAATCACGTCCTTCTGACTCAGAGGCAAGAGTGCTGCAAAATGAGCTTAGGTGGCACGAGGCGAAAGGAAGAAATCCACACATCACCTTTTTATTTTTGTTACTAATGTTTTATTCAATAATGAACAGAACTATATAAATATCTCCCTGACGTTCATTAGCAGTAACACAATCAGTCATTGCCAGTCTACAACTATTTTGTGTTGTATCAATAATCAAGTGCCCCCTGATTAAAGGGGGGTCACACTCCAAATACTTTTCAAGTACCCCCTTGTTTTTTTTGGTTTTGTTGCCAGTCTACATTCCCAGCCCATCTGACCAGCACTGAAACTAATTAGCAATTTTTAGACTCCTGGGCCTCACCATATTGCAGCCGCATTGGAATAGTTTCAGCTTTCACAGGCTGCAAAGTGAATCAATCAGAGATTTAAAATGTAAAGGACCATTAAACTACCCAAAGTAGTAAAACAGTACAACAGTACAAATTCATATGGCAGTAATGGTGGAGAACATAATAGATGAGCTCGTTCTGTCATTGCCATCTCATTAGAATACACCTGCCCATATTTAGGGGTCAAGTTTCGGCCTGAGTTGCTCCTATTTTTTTGGAGCAACTAGTTTAGAATGGAGTATCTTAGAAATTGCAATTCTCAGCATTTAGTTTGCTCCAGTTCTATTCAGTTAGAACAGTTTCATTTTAGAACAGATTTTTTTTTTCAAAAGGAGGCGTGTCCGGCCACTTACGCCCGTTTTGCAAGTTTAGGCAGCGAAAACTTACTCCAAACTAACTTAGAATGGAGTAAGTGTAGATTTTTGTATGCTCAGTAAAACCTTGCCTACACTTAGAAAATCAGGCGTAAGGAAGAGAAATGGGGGGGAAGGGAAGTTTACAAGCATGAAACACATCACTTTTACAAATAAAGAGCCATCATCAATAATAAATTATCAATAAATCAGCCAATAAATCAATCAAAAAAAATTAAAAATCAATAAATAAAAAATTAAGTTTCTACTCACCGACTGCAGCACCGGGAGGCCTCCAACAGCATGCTGGGACAGGCCCCCCCCCCCCCCCCCCCAGTGTGTCTCTCTCTGTCTCTGTCAGTGTCTCTCTCTCTCTGTCTGTCTGTCAGTGTGTCTCTCTCTCTCTCTCTCTGTCTGTCAGTGTCTATATGTTTCTGACAGTGAGTGGAGGGAGGTGGGGGAGAGGAGAAGGAGAGGGGGGGAGAGGGAGAGGGGGGGGAGGGGAGAGAGGGGGGAGGGGAGGGAGAGGAGAGAGGGGGGAGGAGAGGAGAGAGGGGAGAGGAGAGAGGGAGAGGAGAGAGGGGGGAGAGAGAGGGAGGGAGAGAGAGAGGGGAGAGAGAGGGAGGGAGAGAGAGGGAGGGAGAGAGAGAGATGGGAGAGAGAGAGGGAAGGAGAGAGAGATAGGAGGGGGGGAGGGAGAGCAGAGGGGGGAGAGGAGAGGGAGGGAGGGGAGTAGAGGAGAGGGAGGGGAGGGGAGGGGAGGGAGGGAGGGGGCGAGAGGAGAGAGGGAGAGGAGAGAGGGGGGAGAGAGAGGGAGGGAGAGAGAGAGGGGAGAGAGAGGGAGGGAGAGAGAGAGATGGGAGAGAGAGAGGGAGGGAGGGGGGAGGGAGAGCAGAGGGGGGAGAGGAGAGGGAGGGAGGGGAGGGAGGGGAGTAGAGGAGAGGGAGGGGTGTAGAGGGGAGGGAGGGAGGGGGCGAGAGGAGAGGGAGGGAGGAGAGAGGAGAGGGAGGGAGAGAGGAGAGGGAGGGAGAGAGGAGAGGGAGGGGGGGAGAAGGAGGGAAGGAGAGGGAGAGGGAGGAGAGGGGGGAGGCTGAACGGGCTCGGCTGACGAGAAGAAGCCGGGCCGAAGACTTCGGTCGGGGCCCGCCCCCAGCAAGGTGCCGGATAGGCGGGCCCCACCAAAGACGTGAAGAGGGAGCAGACCAGACCTGAAGGGGGTGGGGGGGGCCGTGGAGCGGGAGCTGGAGGGGGGCAGCGGCAGGCAGCGGCAGGCAGTGGAGCGGGAGCTGGGAGGGGTGGCGGGGGGAGGGAGCGGGAGCTGGGGGGGGTGGTGGGCAGGAGAGAGCCAGAGGGAGCAGGAGCTGATCAGGGTGGGGGGGAGCCGGAGTCACAGCCAGAGCAGGAGCTCGAGGAGGGAGGTCCAGTCCGACCTTCGCTGCCCCAGTGAGCCCATTCGGCCAGTGCTAGAGGCGGCGTGCTTCGGGCGCCTGTTTCGGGCGTCTGGAGCTACTGCACATGCGCGCGCACTGTAGCGCGCAGATGCAGAGGTCCCTGCACTGTTTTCAGCGCCGGGACCTGGCTCCGCCCCCCACAGCTTGTGCTGCGCTGCGCCAAGGGCCTGGATCGATCTGAGGGAGTGGAGAATACCGAGGTAAGTTTTCGGCGTGGTTTTGAGCGCGGAAATCAGGCGTGGCTCGCGGGGCTGCTCCGTTCTAGGCGCGGCCTGAAACTTGTCCCCTTAGGGTGGGCCTATTTGGCATCCGCTGTCACGGTAGTGGCAGCACTCAGCGGGGAGCTGGTATAATGACTCCCCGGCTGACCTCCCACTCCATTAACGCCTGAAATCAGTTAGTGACACATCAGAAAATCCTGGCTTTAGTGTCATAGGATATTCACCTGTGGGGTTCTGGGCGGCACTAGAGCCACATTGATTCTTACCATTCACTGATTCTTTAACATTCATACAAGTGCTCATTCCAGCATGAATCACTGGATAGTAACCGGGAAAAAGGGCCCTGGAGATTATTCCTTCATTGGTCCAGAGAAGCTGAGGCCAATTATAGCAGCTAACTTGGGGCAGACCAGGAATTGAATTTTCTACCTTCCTAGTCTGGAGAGCCCAGTAATGTATTGGGCAGTGCATTTACTTACCAACCATGTGGGGATCGCTACAATAATGCATTTTTAATTATTTTATAAATCACTTCTGAACAAAAAGCCAAATTTACTATTTTTTAAATTTTCAAATGCACAGATTGACAGATAATGATGAGATATGGTATATATAGTCCTATAGCATTCAGAGACATATATAGAGATGTATGCAGACAGTTACACAAGGACAGGATAACAATTGGACTGGATATTTACTGGATGCAAAGAGGAGAGTTGGGTGTTCAATGGCATGGGAGCTAGCTGTGGAGTTGGATACTTCCTAAGGCCTTAGCTGGTTTGGATTTGGAGAGATTGTGGAATGATTGGCTATGTCACTGCTGAGTATACATCTTCTCAGTGTTGGCAAGGACATTGTGTAAACCTGCACATCGTAATGACCATCACCTTCCAGAAAGCCTGTTAAGCACACCTATAGTGGGGGGAGCCAAGGGGATAGTGAGACTGGTTGTGGCTCTTGTATCGCCCAAGCCCTCTGTCCAGAAGGGCTGAAGGTGAAGTCCAGAATTCATGCCCATTTGATTACGCAGATTCTAGCACTTAACCAGGTGATTTGGTAATGTAGACTGGTGAAGCTGGATTCTCCTCTGTGATGCTGCCTGAAATGTAGCAGGATAGTAGTGGAGAATAAGGCAAAATCTGGTGGTGAGGCCTACCACCGCCTCACCACCCTGATCTGATACTTCCTCGTCACGTCGCTACCAAGACCGCCGTTGACCGTCTTTGCCCCACCCGCAACATACAAATGCTGGCACGGTCTGAGTCCCAGGCTGAGTTCCCTCTGTTTATTCCAATTGCCATCACTTCCTGTGACTGCCATGTGGAAGGTGGTGGTTGGCCCAGGCTAGAAGTGGTAGTGGCCCCAAGGTCAGGGAATGGATGTAGAGGGCCTAGTAGCAGCCACCTCTCCCTCCATATAGTCCCCATACACTTACCAGTCTCTGCCAGAGCCTACAAGCCCGAGACTCCATTAATCTCCAGAGCTCTTCTGCCCTTTTAAATATCCGACTGCATCTTCTAGTGCAGGAGCAGTGGAATGGCACCACTGGAATTTTGTAGCTGGGCACTGGTGGGCTCCCGCTTGGCAGCAGGAATCTGGTCAGGAGCCCACTGTGTATAATTAATGGCCGCTTACCTGGGAAAATAGGTCGGAGTCAGAGGGATAAGTATAATTCCTGCCCTGCCACTATTGTAATGCTTTTCATTTGTAGCCCATTTTATTTCCATTACTAGCCTGTAAATTATGCATAGTGCCAGTTTCTGAGCTTGTGTCCATGAGTGAGACATGCAGTGACACTGTGTCTCCTTCTTCCTCTTCTTCTCCCTCCTCACTTTCTTGCATCACCTCGGGGACAGGCTGCTCGGGTACTTGTTGATTATCTGAAATCAGAAAGGCACAGAGTCGGGTTATGGCGAGGGGAGTAGGGGGAGTAATAGCAAGATATGCATGCATACAGTATCAGTAGCTTGAAAGGGAGGAGATTGTGGGCTGAGGGGGAAGTGGGATGTGAGAAGAATGATTAGGAATGACCATACCGTTGTTGTCCCCAAAGGCTTCAAACTCGCCGGTTGCCACGGCCACTCCCACATGCCGCCCAATAAGCTGGGGTATTCTCTCCTCATCCTGCAGTTCAGCTTCCCCCTGCCTGTCTGCTGCTGCTCCCTCCAGTTGTGAGCTAATTTTGCCTGCAAGAGAAGAAGACGTGTGTGAGTGAGTGTGGTGCAATGCGTTTGGGTGATGTGCCTGACATCGTTAAATAGCTGTCAGTGTGTTCATGGTGTGAGATGTGGGTGTGAGTGTTGTAGCAATGGTAAAGTTGTGAGGGTGAAGTGAAGACCCCTGTGCTCGTTGACCTACATTGGCTCCTGGTTAAGCAACACCTCGATTTCAAAATTCTCATCTTTGTTTTCAAATCCCTCCATGGCCTCGCCTGTCCCTAGCTCTGTAATCACCTCCAGCTCCGCAACCCCAACAAGATATCTACGCTCCTCGAATTCTGCCCTCTTAAGCATCCCTGATTATAATTGCTCAACCATTGGTGGCCGTGCCTTCTGTTGCCTAGGCCCAAGCTCTGGAATTCCCTGCCTAAACCTCTCCACCTCTCTACCTCTCTTTCCTCCTTTAAAATACCCCTTAAAACCTATCTCTTTGACCAAGCTTTTGGTCATCTCCCCTAATTTCTCCCTATGTGGCTCGGTGTCAAATTATTTGTCTTATAATACTCTTGTGAAGCACTTTGGGATGTTTTACTATGCTAAAGCTGCTATATAAGTACAAGTTGTTGTTGTTGATAGGCAGAGATTATCCGCATGTGAGTGCTGGGGCTGTGGTACGTTGAGCAGTGTGTAAAGCTTGTGGTCTAGATGGTGGTATTTGGCATTTGCTGAAGCCTTCATTCACCTTGACCATCCTTGTGAGATCATTAAACTTCTTTCTGCACTGGATGGCCGACTTTGGCACCACAATGCTCACTGTCACATGTTCGGCTATCTCCTGCCACATCATACGGGAGGTGTATGGCGAGTGTGGGGAAGAGGACACCTGCCTCCTCTCCATGGCCACTACTCGTGCCTCCAAAGCTTCGTCCAAAAACCTCTTGGCTCTCTCTCTATTAGAACCCTCTGCATCTGCCTCTGCCTCAGGTGGCAGCTGCAATTGTAACTGCCCTAACAATGAGGTGCTGTACCCTCAATGCACCTTGGAAAAAGTCTGTGACACACATGACTGAGAATTAGACTGGGCCTACTATTGGTCCACCTGTTGAGTGTTAAGGCAATGAGCAGTAGTTTTAGTGTTGAAATCATGACTATAATCATTTTAATGAGAAGTGAACATGAATTGTGTGTGTTACCTAGACCATTTTGAGGTAATGCAGCTTAACACTGCCCGTCTCGTGGCCAATTCCTAGGCCAAAGGTTATTACTCGATCAGTGTAGATGGCTTGAATTGTCTGGGCACTGTTGGCTTTTTAGGGAAAGAACTCTTCCAAACTTTAATACATAAAAAATGCATCTGCTCATTATTTACATTCAAAGCTTTCGATTGGCTGGAAAATAAGTTTTAAAAGACAACTTTCAGCCAATGCGACATTTTTTTAATCAAATGGAAAAAAGAGAATGGGGATAAATTGGGACAACAAAGCAAGCAGAATTGAAGTGTTTACAGTTTTTGTTTTTAGTTCAAATATGTTTTAAAATCTTTATTTTTGTAGTTTAGGGTTAATGCTGTATTGAAACATTTTGCAGTTTTGATGAGTTATTATTGTTGTTTTTACTTCATTGTCAGTATGTGAACCAAAAGCAAACAAACCTGCTTGTCCCAGGGAATCAGGAGTTTCATTTGATCTGCCAGAGATCTCGGGGTTAAATTACTGGCTACCAGGTAGGAACTCTGAGTGATTACTCCGCAGTGGAGTTACCCGCTCCTTTAATTGGAGGCCATTAGTGACTGATTTACTGAATAAAAATATTTTTCCTCTATCAGCACATAAAAAAAAAGCAGTACTCGGAAAGAACATGATGTTATGTAAACTGATGTATTTTATTCTCGAAAAACAATAACATTATTAGTATGGTTTATCGAAAGAAATGTTGCCAGATAACTTTGGAATTATTCATTAATTAAAAACAAAATGTTAATCTTGCACCCCTAGAATATTTCATAATTACTAAAATGTTGAGAATTTATTTTAAAGCATGTTGTATAAAACATTATTTACCTTTAATATGGAAATTCACCTCTTTTAACTTTAGTTTTAAGATTCAAGTTATTATTGTTGTTTTTACTTCATTGTCAGTATGTGAACCAAAAGCAAACAAACCTGCCTATTTTCTATGTTTCTATAGTCCATTACCAGGGGTCACAGTCTAAGGATAAGGGGAAAGCCATTTAGGACTGAGATGAGGAGAAACTTCTTCACCCAGAGAGTGGTGAACCTGTGGAATTCTCTACCACAGAAAGTTGTTGAGGCCAATTCACTAAATATATTCAAAAATGAGTTAGATGTAGTCCTTACTACTAGGGGGATCAAGGGGTATGGCGAGAAAGCAGGAATGGGGTACTGAAGTTGCTTGTTCAGCCATGAACTCATTGAATGGCAGTGCAGGCTCGAAGGGCTGAATGGCCTACTCCTGCACCTATTTTCTATGTTTCTATGTTTCTATGTAAGAGTATCAATGAAAAAATAAAACTGTTGTAACTGAGAGCAAATTTTTATCAATTATAAAATATTTTGAATGAAGTCCTCAACTATTTATTGATAAATATGTCTATGGCTACAATATGAAGGGGTGCAAGATTAACATTTTTTTTTATTAATGAATAACTCCAAAGTTATCGGGCAACATTTCTTTAGATAAACCATACCTATAATGTTATTGTCTTTAGAGAATAATATACATCAGTTTACATAACATAATTTTCAATTTACAGTTATAGAAATTATTTAATCAGTGCTTGGGTGATCGATAAAATGCTTGTGTAAGGCAAGGTGAAAAGTGAAATTCACACTAAAAGTTTTGCAGCAGTTGTGAATTCTGGGCTACAATGAGTAATCGAGCTAAAGGGTGTCAGCCGGTAGGGACCGGTGGTGGAATGAAGCTTGAAGAGGTGGGTATTCACATGGACCAAAAGAAGGAGGAATGAGTTGCCACTGACACAATAGCTTAAAAGAGACAGGCATGGGGCGCAGTGAACAAAGTAGGAACAACGCATTTCCAAATGATTCAATGCAGATATAAAATAATTATCGTATTTACTGTGTGGAGTTTAATTTTGTCACAGGCAGCTGGATTTGGAGGTCTATTTATATTATTATTTATGTCTTGTATTGTTTGACCCACTTTTTAACTAATTTAGTAAACCATGTATATTCCAAACCTAGATCAAATAAGGATGTTAATCTTTCATTGCCAATTTCACACCTAATTCTACAATCTTCTTCTTAGTGGCTGCTTCAACTCTTAACCCGTGTATCGTTAAGATTGCCTTTGACTTTATTTCATTGATTGGGCTGTTAAACATTTTGATAGCAAGTGTGAAAAAGGGAGAGAGGTAACAAGCGAGAAACATTATACACTGTTTAGCAGAGCTGGACAATACCTTTCTAACAAATCATTTCTGTATAGAATTCCAGTTATATGGCATCAATTACCATGCAAAGGTTAATGCTGTAACCTAAATATAACCCCAAAACAGCTTTCTCCACATGACAGCACCAACTGTCCTCATCCCTCCCGCTCAGTTTGGAATAAAATATTAACCACATTAAAATTTGTTGTATTAAGTAGAGGCCAATTTAGGGAAACGTTATAGTATAAAATGCTGGATCAGTAGTACTCGTCGGGACAGATTTTTGGCTTAACCGGCTAGGCAGTAATCTGGTGGGCAGATTGCCCGCCCTTTATAGAACCTGACTTTATAGAAGCTTTATGGAAGCTTTCCACTCCATTCATCGTATCGTATCTTCACACTCTTCCCTGCCACAAGGCTGCACATGCCTTGGCGTTATCATTGTATTTGGCAAGGTCAGTAGCATTACAGGACTCAGACAAGAGTTGGCAGCAGAACAGATGGTCCATCCTTTGCGCCTCATCACCACGGTCGTGCATCACTGAGTTACTGTCATTGTAACCGCATTCCCGCATCACTACTTTTGATCGACTAGTACTAGTGCATAAGTGGTTGAGGCACTGCCAGATTGGCCAAGGTTCAGAGGCTCCCACTGGGAGTTGTTCATCAGATTAGATATCCAGACAATGCACCTTATTCTGTAGATGTGTTCTCCGAGCGTTAATTCTCCACCGCTTCATACTGGAGTTGAGAGGATTGAGATAGTGCCAGAGGCTGCATTTTGACTTCACATTACTCTGAGCAGAATGGTGCTGGAACAGTGGATGACTAGGATCATTAAATTGCCTGTTTCTTTCAACTCTGGCTATGGCTCCTCTTTGTATCTCTGCAATGCACAAATGTAGGTAAAGGTCATCTACCTTGGTTGGTTAAAGGCAGCCACTAATGCAACGGCAGCTGGCATTAAGAATTGAGTTCAATTTCTTTGCATGGATGGAGCGTTCCCATATTGTGCAAGCATATTCAACTGGTACTACAGCTGTGATGCTGATAGTGTTTGGGTCAGTGCCCCAATGAGCTAGCCAGATTTTGTTGGATGTTAGTCTTTTAGCTTTGCTCCAACTTTAGCTTTGGTCTTGATGATCTGTTCCTTGTAAGTCAAAGTGCGATCCAGTGTCACACCTAGGTAGGCAGGGTTGACATAATGATCAAGTCTTTTCCCATACCATGTAATATGTGATTCCTGTTCAGCTTCTCTACTCTTGAGGTGGAATGCACAGACTTGTATCTTATCTGGATTTTTCCTCGGTTATTGTGTCAGGCCAACTAGGGCATCGCTCAGAGTGACTTCGATCCTATCAAAAGTCCAGCTTTGAGTGGTAACACAAAAATCATCTGCATATAGGAAATGTTTAATACCAGTATGAATGGATTGGTCATGTGTATATATATTGAACAGCATTGGTGGTAGCTCACTACCTTGTGGGAGTGCATTCTATTGCTAGCTCCAACTGCTATATTTTACCGCATGAAATAAATGGCGATTCGTTAATAAAATTTGGATCAACTGCAAGATGAGTATCCTCCGTAATATTAAAGACCTTCTGCACAAGTATACGGTGATCAGCAGCATCGTAAGCAGTTGATAGGTCAACAAAGACAGCTCTCGTTGTTAGGCCTTGTTCAAATCCATCTTCAAGATGCTAGGTCAGGTTAAGAAGTTAGCTTGTATAGAACATTTCAAGAGCAGAAACCTGCTTGTTCTGGAGTAAGTTGTTGATTTCAATGGAATAAAAATTGGGTGGGTTCTATAAAGGGCAGATAATCCACCCTGCCAGATTACCATCTAGATGATGAAGATGAAAATCTAGCCCATAATGTGGTCCATGGATGACGTGTACCCCACCTCCACTTCACCCACAGCCCTACTTGACCACCACTGCCTTTAAAGAGCATTCCCAAAGCGGCTGGCCAAGGTGACAACGCCTCCTGCAGCTGCCATTGTTGATGCCCGGCGATGCTGTAGGGGGCGGAAGCAAAGTTTACATCCGGGGCAGTAACGGGGCGCTGCACACTGGATGACGTCACTACCTACGGGGCGCAAGAGATCGAGGTGGTAAGTCTTAGCGCCAGTGCAGAACCGCTTGTGAAGTTCTCAGGCGTGCCGCGGTGACCCTCGCAGGTGTTATCGGGAAGCACAAACCAGACCAATTTCTTCCACAACGTCTTTGACCAAGCTTTTGGTCACCCTTTTTAATATCTTCTTTGGCTCAGCGTTCATTTTTTTCTTACGCCTCTGCAAAGTACCTTGAGATCTTTTCCTACGTTAGAGGCACTATATAAATGCAAGCTGTTGTTGTCCTAGCAATAATAATATTACTATATTTTATCATTGTAGAAATTCTGAAGAGAACAGCACTGTACAGTCAGGCACTGAATGAAAAAGGCTCTCCTATATTCATTTAAATTCTATATTGTCTGGTGCGTTTTGCACAAAATCAGCAGAAAGCCAGGGTTACCAACTGTCCAGCTTTTCACTGGAATGTGTGGTAATTTTGACAAGGTGAACTGGACCTGATTATTAAACAGAAGTAAATATTTACTCTCACATGTCTGGTGATCAGAAATAGTTATTATAATTATTAAGGTCATTGCCCGAAATGCAAACCTCATCCATAGGCCTGCCCTGCCCTTGTCATGTCTCTGCTCTGCCCCTCGCATTCTTCTGCTGGACTTGGCTGATGGTGCATTCTAAGTGTACTTAAAAAAGAATCCAACTAGCAATGACCATCTGTTGGTTCAATAGGTCTCATTTTGGATGTTGCCACCACTGCTCTTTATTGAGCAGCCCACTGCTCTTCTGAGACTCTTCCAGAATAGTAATTCACAGCCCAGATAATCCAAACAGCACTGAAAACAGGACCAAAGTGCAAACTGGTTGTTGACCTATCTCTGTAAATTCATACACAGAGGGTAGTTTTGACTTTGGGCAATCGTGTAACACAGAGGATATCAGATCAGCCATCCATTATACAGCTCTCAATAAAAATGAAAATTGGGAGAGATGTATCAGGGGGCGATTTATCCAATATCAGCCGGATTACACTATCGCCCAAAGTCAAAATGACCACCTATGTTTCTTCTATTGTTCTGTCTCTTTCTGTTGCTTATCGATAGTGCATTTTGTTCTGTTGGGGGAGGGAGTGTGGAGGGGCGGTGGATGGAATTCCACTAAGTATAGTGTCATGTTGTTTTCCGTATAATATACGTGTTGTATCATTAATCTTTTTTAACGTTGTGACAAGAACTCTTGTGCCTTAAAAGCTTTTTCTCAATAGCTGTTTTCTATTGTACTAATCAGGGTAAGTCATCCCACCATTGATAAAATTTGCAGTTCGTTACAAGTGCGGCAGTGAAGGTTTTGCATTCTTATGTACACAGAGATTATGTTTGCACTTTTTAATTTTTAATTCTCTACGTATCGGTGCTGTAGAGATTTTTTATTTAAAGAAAATGTTCTCTCCACAGGTCTTTTTGAAAGCCTCCGTCTCGGTTGGTGACTATGCTTCTGCAGCTGCCACAGTCTTTCTGATTGACAGGTTTCTATACTGGGTCGATGCATCCAGCAAACTTCTGCAGATTGCCAAGGGCCTGCACAAGCGTCGCCTTGAAATACCAATCGCACCACAGGTGGTTGTTCGCCAGGCCCGAGTCTCTGTAAATTCAGGTGACGTAACTCCTGTTGATCTTTCTCTGTTTCCGTGTCTAAACTCCAATTAACAAGTACTTGACTAATCAAGAGGACATTTTGTTCTATTTGAGATGGGGAGGGGAGAGGAGGGGAGAGGAGGGAGAGAATGACATTCCACTGAGCATAGTACCATCTTTTCAAACCTACTGCTGACCCTTTGAACAGACACAAAGGCCCAGAAAGAAAGGGATTTAGAGCCAAAAGGGTAGAGTGATTGTGAATGGGTGTGGAAAATACTAATTGGTGGCTTTGTTCCCTCATAAATGTACCCTGGCGATTTCAAACGAGAGATGTCTGAATTGCTATACTTCTGATCAAGAGTTTAATAAAACAGATTAGTATTCTGTCAGTTTTTTCCCTATCTCTTTCATCACATCCACTTTTTCTCGCAAGGGCACTTGACTATACAAACAATACAGCTGCTGGCTGATTGAAGTAACCCAATCTGTTTTATCGCACTCCGTAGTTACCTGAATTGCAGAAAGTGCCCACTGCTTTGTTGTCTCTATACACTACTAAATTGCGAAGTGTACGGTATCACTACTGAATATAGTTCTTCTGATTTTTAGATTGCCTTTGTTAGACCTGAAGCCAGGTAAATGGCTACTTAAACGCCACAATGAATGTGGTCACTCAGGAGCCGTTCAATTGGTATTAGACTTACTGGAGAAAGAAAGTACAGGCAATAAAGGCAGTACAAATCATTAAAGTACTGCCAAGGAAAATGAAACAAAAATGGATAATAGCAAATGTCATTCTCATTTTTCAAAGCAATAAATTTGGAACTTTGTCGTATTTGTTCCGTCCCACTAGTAGGGTGAAGTCACATCGTGTGATGTTAGCGTTTGAATGCACTAATAATTCAGTTGAAATGCCTCTCCACTATTTTAACAGATTCATTTAATTTTTTAAAATCTCCATTAAAGTAAGCACTAATGAATTTCACACAAACAGATTTAGTGATCATATGCTAATATTATAGAGTGATTTCACTCCACAGTAATTTTATTTTGCACCTTTGCCTATGACTTTGGTAGATTTACCTGTTCATGGATAATAAAAGAAAGATTGCATTTATATATCGCCTTTCATGACCAAAGGATGTCCTAAAATTCTTTATACGCAATTAAGTACTTTAGAAGTATGGGCCCCAAGTTTCCACACGCGGCGAAAAAGGCGCACCTCAGAGCTGGTGCGCCTGTTTTTCGCACCGAAAATGGCGGCGGAAAATAAATGCGGTATTCTTGAGCTCCTTGGAGCTCGATGTCTGCTTGGCGCGGCGCACAGGGGGCGGAGCCTACCACTCGTGCCGATTTTGTAAGTAGGAGGGGGCGGATACAATTGAAATGAGGCTTCTTGGTGCCGGCAACCCTGCGCATGCGCGTTGGTGTGTTCGCGCACGCGCAGTCTGAAGTAAACATTGGCACTCGGCCATTTTTAAAAGTGCTGCAGAAAAAGTGAAGATTTGTTTCTTGGACCCCTGCAAAGGCTTGTATTTTAATTTTCTTGATATTTCTGTGTGTGAGGGAGTGCTTTTAGCAGCCCTGATGAATAAATCACCTGCTGAAATCAGTGAGTTCAGCTTTTCACTGCTAAACTTGCAGAACCGGTGCCTGCAAATTAAGGACTGTGTGTTTGGAGAAATAAGAGTGCCAATTCAACTTTGCAATGGATCAACGTCCACCAAGAATAAAGAATTTCTTGCATGAGGAAGTGGAGATATTAGTCAATGTAATTGAGCAGAGATGGCAGGAGCTAGATATCAGCAACAGAGGTCGCATAAAAGTGCCACCAAAAGAAATGAAGAAACGCTGGAACCAAGTTGCAGAAGATTACTGCGCAGTGGTGCATACCATGAGATCTGGAAGTCAGTGTAAAAAGAAATGGCACGATCTTGGTCAAGTAGTTAGTGTAAGTAATATTTCCCATTTTTAATTTAATCGTAATTGTAACCTGGCTATCTGTATGTCCCACCTTGCAGACTGACACACTCTGTAAAAAGTTATATTTTACTCTTTGCAGAAGAAATTGGCCCACAACAAAAGGGAGGCAACTCGGACAGGAGGAGGCGTGCCCAATCTGCATCCACTGACACCCTTGGAATAAAGGGTAGCTGCTATGATGAGTCGGACATGGAGTAAAGTAATCGGTACAGCACAAGCTGGGCCCGCACGCGAGGAAGAGGGTAAGTTCTGAAAATGCATCGTGGCCCTTTAAATCAACCTGCTGCCTGGCCTGCTATGTGTGAGAGTACTCATGCCACCCCCCGGCCCCCTCCCTTGCTGTTAAGCATTTGACTGTTCTGATGTATTTGCAGAACATGATGATGATGATGATGACGATGCTGCTGCTGCCAACCCTGAGGATCCTGAGGGTACAGAACAAGGACCAGTACAACCAGCTGCGGACGATCCAGACTGGATGATGGCAGCGATGACTGAAATGTCTGCAGGGGAGAGCTTCCAATTTAATGTTTATGAGCCCCCATCAAGGGGCATCAGAGTTTCAACCCCTAACATAGATCTTGGTTCCACCTTCCATGGTTTCACTTCCGATGTTGCGGGTCCCAGTGGTGCTGCTGGTATAATGCAGCATTCTACAATCAGTGCACTACCGTCCCAGCCTGCGCCTCCCTCTCGCATAGGTTCTGGTTCCACCTACTATGGTTTTGATTCCGACGCTTCGGGTCCCAGTGTTGCTGCTGATATCATGGAGCAGTTTACACCCATTCACCCAACATCCCAGCCCACGGCTCGCACTCAAGTGCTGTCGTCTGGAACACCGAGCATCCTACCGTTCCAGCCCGAGCCTCTCCCTCTAGTTCTGCTGTCTTCAACACAGAGCATCCCACCATTCCAGCCCGAGCCTCTCCCTCCAGTTCAGAAGTCTGGAACACAGCATCCCACAGTCCCAGCCTGCGCCTCCCTGTGTAGTGGTGCCGCTTGCAACACCGAGCATCCCACCATCCGTGCCCGCGCGTCCCAGTGTAGTGGTGCCACAAGGCAGACCCAGGCAGAGGAGAAGGAGATTGGAGACACGCTCTCCTGAGATGCAGCGTGCAACAGGTGCGGCTCAGGTTGTGGCATTGGGTGTGGAGACCAATGAGCTTACCCGATCACTCATCGGTGGCGCCAGTGCAGTAGGTGAAGAGTTGACGGTCCTGACGGGAGAAATAGCAGTAATGACACGGGAACTTAGGGAGGGAATGTCCGAGGGAGTGCAAGTGTCGGCACAGGCTGTCAGGGAGGGCCTGGTTGAGGTAGCAGCTGCAATAAGGGCACACAGCCCAGCCAATCAAATGACACCCCCATGAGGAAGTGAACATTCACTGAGATATGGATGAGACATGGTTGCAGCCTTTCTTTGCTGCTTTTGTTCTTGTTCTTGATGTAGCTGTAGTAGCGTTTTTCAAATTGAAATTGTTTTGTAAGTTTTGTAACTTTACAACTTATAAGGGATCTTATGGTTTTTAAGTGATCTGAAAGTGTAAACGCTCTCACATTTTTTTGTATCTTATTTAATTTTGCACCTAAAAAGTGATCCTGAAGTTTAAGTGTTCTTCAGAGTGTAAGATTTTTCACAATGAAACTGTTTTGTAAGTTTTGTAACTTTACAACATATAAGTGATCTCAGGGTTTTCAAGTGATCTTATAGTGTAAATGCTCTCACATTCTGTAAATTATTTAATTTTGCATCTAAAAGGTGATCTTGAAGTGTAAGTGATCTTAGAGTGTAAAATTTTTCACATAGAAAGTGTTTTGTAACTTTTGTAACTTTACAAGTTTCTAAGTGATCTTAAAGTTTTTAAGTGATCTTCAAGAGTCATATTAAAAAGTATAGTTTGATACAACAAATATTTTATTAGAGTGACGTTAACTTTTCAATAAAATATTTTTTCATTAAAACTGTTTCATGTTCCATTAACACAACACAACGTAGGAACAACTGCAAAGAATAAACATGTCCATATGCAAAAGTGGTCGCAGAGCCCTCAGGCATCAGTAGTTGAAGCATTCACGGATGAGCTGCTGGCGCAAGTCTCGAGCAATCGTTAAAGGGGCATGATGGACGGCCCTCCTCCGACCTCGTGCTCCGGCATCAGGCACTTGCATGCTTTCCTGATTGTTGTTATCGTCCACATCCTGGTCTTCCGTAATACTATCATCATGCACTGGACCCTCACGTCGGTCTTCGGGTTCCACTACCAGCTCCTGCTGCCTCATGATGGCTAAGTTATGAAGCATGCAGCACACAACAGTGAAGTGACCGACAATCTGAGGAGAGTATAGCAACTGTCCTCCGGAATGGTCCAGGCATCAGAATCGCTGTTTCAAGATGCCAATGGTCCTCTCAATGATGCTGCGCGTCGCAATGTGCGCCATGTTGTATTGACGGTCAGCTTCTGTCCGTGTCACGCGTATGGGCATCATGAGCCAGGTGGTCAGGCCGTACCCTTTGTCTCCCAGTAGCCAGCTCTGCCCTTCTGGCTGCTGCTCAAACATGTCAGATAGAACGCTGTCGTGTAGGATGAACACATCGTGGGTGCTGCCAGGGTATCTTGCATCGACTGACATGATGTGCTGCTTGTCGTCACACACGAGCTGCACATTGATAGAGTGGAAACCTTTTCTATTTCGGTACTGCTCAGAATCCTCCACAGATGCTCGCAAGGCTATGTGGGTACAATCAATGCAGCCCTGTACCTTTAGGAAGCCAGCAATCCTGAAGAAGCCCACAGCCCTCTCATGGATCGCTTGTGCGGTCATTGGGAAATTGATGAAGTCATTCCTTCGCGCATACAGTGCAGCCGTGACCTGGTAAACGCAGGCATGTATTGCACGTTGAGAGATGGCACACACATCTCAGCTGTAGCCTGAAACGATCCCGAGGCATGGAAAGAAAGTGCAGCTGTTACCTTCACTTCAACAGACAAGACAGTTATCCTTCTGCTTCTGGGCTGCAAATCTGCTCTCACCATATCACAGATCTCAGTGACAACTTCTCTGCGAAAACACAGCCTTTTCATACAATCAGCCTCGCTCATGTCCAGGTACGAGCGCCTGGTTCGATATTGTCGACGTGGGTAAGGTCTCCTGCCTATCAACCTACGGGCTACGACGTTCCTGGTGCGGTGAGCTCTAATCAATTCTCTCCTATGCAGTGAATTGATGGCAAACCATTGCATAATATGTGGTGTTGACAATGCAGCACCCATTCTGCAAATTTAAATATAAAACTGTCTATGTGGCTGCCTCTCCCTGTCCAAATGGCCTCAGTCCCCCTCACAGCTCGAAGGCTGCTGCTGTATCTTTGGCTGCCGGCCAGCCACTGACGCCGCCCCTAAAGCGTGGCCGAATGGCCTCAAGCACCTTAAAGAGCTGCGTGTGTCCGGTGTTCATTCTTCGGCTCCCGGCCAGCCACTGACGCCACTGCAATCCCATGGCCGAATGGCCTCACGTCCATCCGGGTGCTGCATCTTCGCGGGGAATGAAGGCCTGCCTCAAGCACCGCAGCTCAGCTCGAAGGCTGCTTGCTGCCTGCCGCTGCCGGCGAGACACTGACGCCACACCGCTGCCTGAAAGGCCTGCCTGAAGCACTTTCACACAGGTAGGAACATGGTTTATTTAATCTTTTCTTTGCTTATAATTTTTATTCAGGTTGGATTTATTTGTATAATATTTGTATAAGTATAACTAAGGATTGATTGTAGAATTTAATGACTTCCCTTCCCCGCTCCCCCCCACCTCCTTCCTGATGCCTAATTTGTAACCTGCGCCTGATTTTTTAAAGTGTAGACAAAGTTTTTTCAAGCGTACAAAAATCTTCACTTGCTCCATTCTAAGTTAGTTTGGAGTACGTTTTCACTGTGGAAACTTTCAAATCAGGCGTCAGTTTGGAAAATTCTGTTCCAAAGTGAAACTGTTCTACCTGACTAGAACTGCAGAAAACTAAATGTAGAGAATTCCGATTTCTAAGATACTCCGTTCTACACCAGTTGCTCCTAAAAATCAGGAGCAAATCATGTGGAAACTTGGGGCCATAATCACTATTCTAATGTAGAAAATGATGTAGCCAATTTGCGCACAGCAAGCTCCCATAAACAGCAATACAATAATTTGTTATTTAATGGGGTGCTAACGACTTACCAATCGAGCGCGGTGAGATGAATGACTTCCGCTAACTTGGCTGAGAGGTTTGCGGCGGCGGTAACACCTTGCACCATGATCTCCTGATCATGATGACATTGCCATGTACAGGTAGTGCCCTGGACCCGATCTTCGGATCCATCCCCTGCAGCATCGCCTCGTCAGGATACCGGGGAGAACTCCTCTGCTCTTCTTCAAAATAGTGTCATGGGATCTTTTACATCCACCTGAGAGGGCCGACGGGGCCTGGGTTTAACGTCTCATCCGAAAGACGACACATCCAACAATGCCGCACTCCAGCAGAGTGCCAGGCTGATCAATCACGGTCTAATAGAAATGGGAAGAATTGAAATAACACATTGCAACAATTTTTATACTTACCGTGCCAGCATCCCCTTTAACTTGCACTCCTGAAGCACCCAGCCTCACGAACAACGCCTCCTGCAGCTGGCGGTGTTTTCGCCAGGTGCTGCTGCAGGGGGTGGATCCGAAGTTTGGGTCCAGGGCGCTACCAGGGCGATGTGCATGGCAATGACATCACGATCTCCGGCCGCAGGAGATCGTGGTGCAAGACGTTACCTCCGCCACAAACCTCTCGGCCAAGTTAGCTGGAGTCGTTCATCTCACCGCGCTCGGTCAGTAAGTCATTAGTACCCCATTATCACCCCCCGGAGGCAATATCAGGAAATGCTAAGGAGGTCAATTTCTAAGCCTTTGGGTTTACGGAGCGTCTTAAAGGAGGTGGAAATGCGGAGAGATTTAGGAAGGAAATTCTAGAGCTTAGCGGCTTGGGCAGCTGAAGGCACGGCCCCTATTGGTAAAGCAATTAAAATCGGAAATATGCAAGATGCCAGAATTGGAGGAACACAGATATCCCAGAGGGTTAGTATTGTGCAGTCAAATGCATCTATTTTCTTTGTTTAAAACAATGATTTAACCTATTGCAACATTTTACATCATATAGCTCCTAATGCAATCATTGATAATGTATCATTGAAAAGTTCATTGTTATGTAAGGAGCTGCACAGGGCAGGATTTTCGGTTCTGCTCATTTCGGGGTGGCATTGGCGGCGGAGTGGTAAAGTTTACGCCTGGGAACAGTTTGCGCCTCAGTCAGCAAAATTGGGCAGCTGGGCCCTGAGTGTGGAGCGGAGCGCTAAGGGAGGCATTTACATACCTCTCTTAGGGTGCTAGGCTGGCTGAGCAAACGAAAATCCTGACCTAAACAGCTGGCCTCGGAGCGCTCTAAGAGAGGTCTGGGAGAAAAAAAACCTGAAAACAACTCACCAAAACATTTCCAATAAATAACTCATACGACTACAACATAAATCGTAAAAAAAATAAAATAAAAAACAATCACACTTACTTTGAGGTCGATATTACTTACCTCATGCTACAGCTCGGACCGCCCGCTTTCACAGGCGGTCCCAGCAGGTGCTCTATGGAGCACAACGGATCAGGCGGCAGCCAAAAATCGAGCTGCTGTCACAACCGGGGCGTTGCACACTGGCTCGCCTCTTCCGGGCAGTAATACTCCACGCCCCATCGAAACCAGTACCGAAAGTCCTGGGGAGGCGATGGAAGCTGGCCGCCCACCTGGAAGTGCTCACCGCCACATTTGTCGCCCCTTAGGTGCGCTAACAGGGGCAGCAGCAGACCGAAAATCCAGCCCTGTATCTGCAATAACCTGACAATTGTTACTATTTTCAGATATTGTCATACATACTGATTTTCAGTTTATGTGTATGGTGCTAATTTTGTTTAATGTTTTCAGTTGCTTTGTAAATAAGCAGCACATGTAATTATACAGTAAGCAGTATTTACAAATACATTTCATAACACTACTATAAAATCGTGAGTTCTGTGTAATTTGTCTACATCATCACAGGCAGTCCCGCGAAGCGAGGATGACTTGCTTCCACATCAAAAAGGGATGAGTTCACAGATGTTTCAATGAAGGACCTAATACTCCAGGTCCTGAACTACATCGTAAAGGGTGGAAGATGCCTGTGCATTGATTTTTTTTAACGTGTGGTGGCCGTTGCACACCAGCCACCACACGGGCTTGACAGAGCTAGGTCTTGGTCCAGTGGTAAGGATTACCAGCTCAGCTGCACAGGCCTAGTGCGCACACATAACACAGTGTGGGCTGGCCCGTGCTGCCCTTGGGCCCTCGCCTCTTCTAGGTCCCAGATTCACACCTCTCTTGGTACTGAGCCCTGAGGAACCCCACTGGAAACAGCCTCCAGTCACAAAAGCTCCCCTCAACCATTATCGTTTGCTGCCTGCCACTGAGGCAATTTTGGATCCAATTTGCCGCTCTGCCATGGGCTATTTTTTGATTCGCCTGCCATCTGGGACCTCATTAAAAGCCTCGCTAAAATCCAAGGAGCAAACAACTTCTTTCAGGGGGGAGATTGAGACTAATCTGCCTAATATTAGATTCCACAGCCAATTCCTTACCAGCCACAGGAAGCCCTCAATTCAAAAACGCTGTCCTCTGACTGAGCATTAAAGGGTTTATGGCAATTCCATGATTAATGTGAAACACGAACTCTAAAAAATGTTGCCTAAACAGCAAGGTGTCCTCACTGTAAACAGCAAGGATGTCTCGGAGCGGCTGCAGGGCATTTTGAAGGGGGAGGGTGAACAGCCAGTTGTCGTGGTGCATATAGGTACCAACGAAAGAGGAAAAAGCGGGATGAGGTCCTACAAGCAGAATTTAGGGAGCTAGAAGTTAAATTAAAAATTGGACCTCAAAGGTAGTAATCTCAGGATTGCTACCAATGCCACGTGCTAGTCAGAGTAAGAATCGTAGGATAGCTCAGATGAATACGTGGCTTGAGGAGTGGTGCAGAAGGGAGGGATTCAAATTCCTGGGGCAATGGAACCAGTTCTGGGGGAGGTGGGATCAGTACAAACTGGACGGTTTGCACCTGGGCAGGACTGGAACCAATGTCCTAGGGGGAGTGTTTGCTAGTGCTGTTGGGATGGAGTTAAACTAATATGGCAGGGGGATGGGAACCTATGCAGGAAGACAGAGGGAAGTAGAATGGGGGCAGAAGCAAGAGATAGAAAGAAGAAAAGTAAAAGCGGAGGGCAGAGAAACCCAAGGCAAAAATCAAAATGGGCCACATTACAGCAAAATTCCAAAAGGGCAAATTGTGTTAAAAAGACAAGCCTGAAGGCTCTGTGCCTCAATGCAAGGAGTATTCGTAAAAAGGTGGACAAATTAACTGCACAGGCAGCTATTAACAAATATGATATAATTGGGATTACGGAGACATGGCTCCAGGGTAACTAAGACGGGGAACTCAACATCCAGGGGTATTCAATATTCAGGAAGGATAGACAGAAAGGAAAAGGAGGTAGGGTAGCGTTGCTGGTTAAAGAGGAAATTAACGCAATAGTAAGGAAGGACATTAGCTTGGATGATGTGGAATCTGTATGGGTGGAGCTGCGGAATACCAAAGGGCAGAAAACACTAGTGTGAGTTGTGTACAGACCACCAAACAGTAGTGAGGTTGGGGACAGCATCAAACAAGAAGTTAGGGATGCGTGCAATAAAGGTACAGCAGTTATCATGGGCGACTTTAATCTACATATAGATTGGGCTAACCAAACTGGTAACAATACGGTGGAGGAGGATTTCCTGGAGTGTATTTGGGATGGTTTTCTAGATCAATATGTCGAGGAAACAACTAGAGGGCTGGCCATCCTAGACTGGGTGATGTGTAATGAGAAAGGACTAATTAGCAATCTTGTTGTGCGAGGCCCCTTGGGGAAGAATGACCATAATATGGTAGAATTATTTATTAAGATGGAGAGTGGCACAGTTAATTCAGAGATTAGGGTCCTGAACTTAAGGAAAGGTACCTTCGATGGTATGAGGCATGATTTGGCTAGAATAGACTGGCAAATGATACTTAAAGGGTTGATGGTGGATAGGCAATGGCAAACATTTAAAGATTGCATGGATCAACTTCAACAATTGTACATCCCTGTCTGGAATAAAAATAAAACTTGGAAGGTGGCTCAACCGCGGCTAACAAGGGAAATTAAGGATCGTGGTAAATCCAAGGAAGAGCCATATAAATTGGCCAGAAAAGGCAGCAAACCTGAGGATTGGGAGAAATTTAGAATTCAGCAGAGGAGGACAAAGGGTTTAATTAGGAGGGGGGAAATAGATTATGAGAGGAAGCTTGCCGGGAACATAAAAACTGACTGCAAAAGCTTCTATAGATATGGGAAGAGAAAAAGATTAGTGAAGACAAACGTAGGTCCCTTGCAGTCAGATTCAGGTGAATTTATAATGGGGAACAAAGAAATGACAGACCAGTTGAACAAATACTTTGGTTCTGTCTTCACAAAGGAAGACACAAATAACCTTCCGGAAGTACTAGCGGATCGAGAAGGAGGAACTGAAGGATATCCTTATTAGGTGGGAAATTGTGTTAGGGAAATTGATGGAATTGAAGGCCGATAAATCCCCAGGGCCTGATAGTCTGCGTCCCAGAGTACTTAAGGAAGTGGCCCTAGAAATAGTGGATGCATTGGTGATCATTTTCTAACAGTCTATTAACTCTGGTTCAGTTCCTATGGACTGGAGGGTAGCTAATGTAACACCACATTTAAAAAAAGGAGGGAGAGAAAAAACAGGTAATTATAGACCGGTTAGCCTGACATCAGTAGTGGGGAAAATGTTGGAATCAATTATTAAAGATGAAATAGCAGCGCATTTGGAAAGCAGTGACAGGATCGGTCCAAGTCAGCATGGATTTATGAAAGGGAAATCATGCTTGACAAATCTTCTGGAATTTTTTGAGGATGTAACTAGTAGAGTGGATAAGGGAGAACCAGTGGATGTGGTGTATTTGGACTTTCAAAAGGCTTTTGACAAAGTCCCACACAAGAGATTGGTGTGCAAAATTAAAGCACATGGTATTGGGGATAATGTGCTGACGTGGATAGAGAACTGGTTGGCAGACAGGAGGCAGAGAGTCGGGATAAACGGGTCCTTTTCAGAATGTCAGGCAGTGACGAGTGGGGTGCCGCAGGGCTCAGTGCTGTGACCCCAGCTCTTTACAATATACATTAATGATTTAGATGAAGGAATTGAGTGTAATATCTCCAAGTTTGCAGATGACACTAAACTGGGTGGCGGTGTGAGCTGTGAGGAGGACGCTAAGAGGCTGCAGGGTGACTTGGACAGGTTAGATGAGTGGGCAAATGCGTGGCAGATGCAGTATAATGTGGATAAATATGAGATTATCCACTTTGGGGGCAAAAATACGAAGGCAGAATATTATCTGAATGGCGGCAGATTAGGAAAAGGGGAGGTGCAACGAGACCTGTGTGTCATGGTACATCAGTAATTGAAAGTGGGCATGCAGGTACAGCAGGCAGTGAAGAAGGCAAATGGTATGTTGGCCTTCATAACTAGGGGATTTCAGTACAGGGGCAGGGAGGTTTTACTGCAGTTGTACAGGGCCTTGGAGAGGCCTCACCTGGAATATTGTGTTCAGTTTTGGTCTCCTAATCTGAGGAAGGACATTCTTGCTATTGAGGGAGTGCAGCGAGGGTTCACCAGACTGTTTCCAGGGATGGCTGGACTGTCATATGAGGAGAGACTGGATCAATTGGGCCTTTATTCACTGGAGTTTAGAAGGATGAGAGGGGATCTCATAGAAACATATAAGATTCTGATGGGACTGGACAGGTTAGATGCGGGAAGAAACATAGAAACATAGAAACATAGAAAATAGGTGCAGGAGTAAGCCATTCGGCCTTTCGAGCCTGAACCGCCATTCAATAAGATCATGGCTGATCATTCCCTCAGTACCCCTTTCTCTCCATACCCCTTCATCCCGTTAGCTGTAAGGGCCATATCTAACTCCCTCTTGAATATATCCAATGAACTGGCATCAACAACTCTCAGCTGCAGGGAATTCCATAGCTGAACAACTCTCTGAGTGAAGAAGTTTTTCCTCATCTCAGTCCTAAATGACCTACCCCTTATTCTAAGACTATGTCCCATGTTTCTAGACTTCCCCAACATCTGGAACATTCTTCCCGCATCTAACCTGTCCAGTCCTATCAGAATCTTATATGTTTCTATGAGATCCCCTCTCATCCTTCTAAACTCCAGTGAATAAAGGCCCAATTGATACAGTCTCTCCTCATATGACAGTCCAGCCATCCCTGGAATCAGTCTGGTGAACCTTCGCTGCACTCCCTCAACAGCAAGAACGTCCTTCCTCAGATTAGGTGACCAAAACTGAACACAATATTCCAGGTGAGGCCTATCCAAGGCCCTGTACAACTGCAGTAAAACCTCCCTGCCCCTGTACTGAAATCCCCTAGCTATGAAGGCCAACATACCATTTGCCTTCTTCACCGCCTGCTGTACCTGCATGCCCACTTTCAATCACTGATGTACCATGACACCCAGGTCGCGTTGCACCTCCCCTTTTCCTAATCTGCCGCCATCCAGATAATATTCTGCCTTCATGTTTTTGCCCCCAAAAATGGATAACCTCACATTTATCCACATTATACTTCATCTGCCATGCGTTTGCTCACTCACCTAACCTGTCCAAGTCACCCTACAGCCTCTTAGCGTCCTCCTCACAGCTCACACCACCACCCAGTTTAGTGACGTCCCAATGTTCCCGATGTTGGGGAAGTCCAGAACCAGGGGACACAGTCTAAGGATAAGGGGTAGGCCATTTAGGACTGAGATGAGGAGAAACCTCTTCACTCAGATAGTTGTTAACCTGTGGAATTCCCTACTGCAGAGTTGTTGATGCCAGTTCATTGGATATATTCAAGAGGGAGTTAGATATGGCCCATATGGCTCAAGGGATCAAAGGGTATGGAGAGAAAGCAGAAAAGGGTTACTAAGGGAATGATCAGCCATGATCATATTGAATGGTGGTGCAGGCTCGAAGGGCTGAATGGCCTACTCCTGCACTTATTTTCTATGTTTCTATGTTTCTATGTCTTCACTATAACCAGCAAGGAGGTGCCCTCACTGTAAATGAGCAAGGAGGTGCCCTCACTGTAAATGACATTGTCTACAAATTACCATAACAATAACTGAGTATGTAGGATTAGGGTTACTGAAAATGAGGTTATAAGACAACTGATTGATGGGTGACATGGGCCACTTTCAGAATATTTCCCATGGCGTTTTAAGTTCCCAATCACCTCTTGTGATTAGACCTGCAGAGCATCTGGCTGACTGCCCAGGGCTAGAGTGAGACTTAGGAGTGCTTCCCATTCAGCAGCTTTCAATGCCCGAGGACTTAACTTTGAGCTGAATGGCCCAGAAAGGCCCACACAACTAAACGTCACAAAACCAGTGGGCACAGCCCATCGTGGCCAGATAAACCCACACAATTTGGAGTAAAGTTAATCAATAGATTTAGTCATTCTCCAAGAGCAGCTAATGCTTTCCGATGGGCAGGTTTATGATGCAGATTGGGTTATTGATCATATAGGTGGAGCATAGCCAATACCTTTAGCATTGACTGAGCCACATATACTACCTGGCAACCGCAGGTTAATTGAAGTTTCCTAGGCTAATGGATAATGGATGAGAGGCCACAGAAATGAGTTTCATTTCACTGTTTGGCAAGATGAATGAATTTTTAAGGTTGTTTTTGATCTAAGCCCAGACTTTCAAAGTGCATGTATCCTCCTAGCTCTTTGCATTTCATCTACTCTCCTGAATGTGCGACCTCTTGTATTGGATAAGTGCAGCTAACAGACCATGTGTGAGCTGTGTGAGGAGAGGTAGAATGGGACCAGTGAGTGGAGAGGTAGAATGGGATGTGTGAGGAGAGGTAGATTGGGATGTGTGAGGAGAGGTAGAATGGGATGTGTGAGGAGAGGTAGAATGGGATGTGTGAGGAGAGGTAGAATGGGATGTGTGAGGAGAGGTAGAATGGGATGTGTGGGGAGAGGTAGAATGGGATGTGTGAGGAGAGGTAGAATGGGATGTGTGGGGAGAGGTAGAATGGGATGTGTAAGGAGAGGTAGAATGGGATGTGTGAGGAGAGATAGAATGGGATGTGTGAGGAGAGGCAGAATGGGGCCAGTGAGCAGAGAGGTAGAATGGGATGTGGGAGAATAGAAGTACAATGTTAGAGGAGAGATGGATTGGCAACCTTGACAGAATTTTCCATCACTGGAAAACAGAGAAAGACAGATGGGAGAAATTTCCAGCATGATGTAACTGTAAGTAATGTTGAATAGGTAACAACATTCCTTGCATTGTTGTATATCTGCTTTAATTTGTTGTTGTTGTAAAATGTTCCTATGGATACAGAAGTCGTGCTCAGAGGAGTTCATGGACTGCTCAGTACAAACAAAAATTAGAGGAATATTGGCAGCAGGCGTCTTACCTGTGGCTGCTGCCTCCTCCGGAATGCTTCGAGCCCGACTGGAAGCAATGCCTATCAATCAGGCTGATTTCCAGGCAGGGAACATGTCAAAGCAAAACTATGCATGGAGTCAAAACTCCACTACATGCAGGGAAACCCCAACTTCCGGGTTTCCCCGACAGAAACTCCACTCTGCCGCCTACGCAACCCATCCCGGTCAAGATTCAGTCCAGACTGTCAGTCTAGATTTTGTGTTCGTCTTGCTGCATCTTCCTAATTTCCACCTGAAATAAATAAATAAATAGAGCCCTGTTCATTTATTGAAGGCGAATGTCTGCTTATGTGTATGCCGAGGCCATCATTAGTCATACTAGTTTTATCAAAATGTTTCCGCCTCACCTTTTCAATTTTTTTTTCGATCTGGGCCTCACCATAAATCCTCATAGGCTTTCGACTTCTGTTAGCTAAAGATGCAAAAAAAGTCTGCAAAAAAAATGGTTATCTTCACCTTCACTTCTGATTATTTCTCTTCCTGCACTTCTGTTTCTATTTCTCTCTTACCCTTCCTTCGTTTGTTTTGCTCTCACACCTATCTGATTCATCAATTATGATTCCAACACTGTCTCACATCTATCCTTCACTTTTGTTTCTCTCACTGCCTTACTTCCTCTTTCTGCTTTTTTATTTGTCTCTCTTTTTACTTTCCTATTCCTCTTTTTATCCTCTTTCTCTTTTTTTTTTACATCTCTCTCTCCCCTATTTTCTTTCTCTCCTCTCTGCTCTATGCTTCTTTTCTCTTTTTCTGTTTAAGCTTTTACCTCAAGGAAATGAGCCCTGCATATGTGCAATTTGTTTGTTTATGTTGGACTTCAGTGAGTAGTCAACTGGACAGATAGGAATCATGAAGTATGAGATGAAAAGATGTGCTAAGATTACAGGATATTCATAGGCCTAGCAGGGTGCTCTGTTGTTTGTAGGCGAATGGGAAAAATTATTAGAGCCAGCTTGCTTATTTTGTGAATTTTTAATATTTTTGTCATAAGTTTTACTTTTAGTAGCAATATAGTGAGTGGGGTGCGTTATTGTTACCACAGCTGTATTTTCAAGAATTTAATTTATTGAAATCTGATTAGTCAAAATGTTGTTTCACTGTGAAGTGATTGCTAGATTATTTATGGTGGAATGTGATTGAGGCGAACATTTTTTGTAATACGATAATTATTGTATAACGAAAGTGGAAAATAACCAATTAGAAAGGAAAAAAATATAAAGGAGCATTATTGGATTGCCTGGGCACAGTACATAGAGGAAAATCAGTAGGGACGATCACACACCAGTAAGAAAGTTGGCCTAGTTTATATCCATTAGTTTAAATGGACAGAAAATTAGGCAAGCTCTGTTACCAATATGCAATCTGTCACCAACATGATAATGGCATAAATTTCTAGATAAACTTCCAGATAATGTAGAAGTTTGCCAGACTTGGTCGTTAATCCCCCGCTATTCAAGAAAGAAGGGAGCGAGAAAACAGGGAACTACAGACCTGTTAGCCTGAAATCAGTTAATGGGAAAATACTGGAATCCATTATTAAGGAAGTGGTATCAGGGCACTTAGAAAATCATAACATGATTAGGCAGAGTCAACAGGCTGTTATGAAAGGGAAACCATGTTTGAGAAATTTATTAGAGTTTTTTGAGAATGTAACTAGCAGGGTAGATAAAGGGGAACCAATAGATGTAGTATATTTGGATTTCCAAAAAACATTCGATAAGATGCCACATAAAAGGTTATTACACAAGATAAGGACTCATGGGATTGGAGGTAATGTATTAGCATGGATAGAGGATTGGTCAACGGACAGAAAACAGAGAGTAGGGTTAAACGGGTCTTTTTCAGGTTGGCAGGCTATAACTATTGGGGTGCCACAAGGATCAACTATTTACAATCTATATTAATGACCTAGATGAAGGGACTGAGAGTAATGTATCCAAGTTTGCTGATGATACAAAGCTAGGTGGGACAGTAATCTGTGAGGAGAACACAAAGAGTCTGCAAAGAAATATAGATAGACTAAGTGAGTGGGCAGTAAGGTATTAGATGGAGTATAATGTAGGGAAATGTGAGGTGATTCACTTTGGTAGGAAGAATAGAAAAACAGGATATTTTTTAAATGGTGTGAAACTTTTAAATGTTGGTGTTCAGAGAGATTTGAGTGTCCTTGTACAAGAAACACAGAAAGCTAGTATGCAGGTACAGCAAGCAATAAGGAAGGCAAATGGCATGTTGTCTTTTATTGCAAGGGGGTTGGAGTATAAGAGTAAAGAAGTCTTGGTACAATTGTACAGGGCCTTAGTGAGACCACACCTGGAGTAATGTGCACAGTTTTGGTCTCCTTATCTAAGGAAGGATATACTTGCATTGCAGGCGATACAACGGAGGTTTACTAGATTGATTCTTGGGATGAGAGGGCTGTCATATGTTTAGAAGAATGAGAGGTGATCTTATTGAAACATACAAGATTGACAGGATAGATGCTGAGGTTGATTCTCCTGGCTGGAGTGTCTAGAACTAGGATGCAAAGTCTCAGGATAAGGGGTAGGCCACTTAAGACAGAGATAAGGAAGAATTTCTTCACTCAGAGTGTTGTGAATCTTTGGAATTCTCTTCCCCAGAGAGCTGTAGATGATAAGTCCTTGAGTATTTTCAAGGCTGAGATAGATAGATTTTTGGGTTCTAAGAGAATCAAGGGATATGGAGATTGGGCGGGAAAGTAGAGTTGAGGTCAATGATCAGCCATGATCTTATTGAAAGGCAAAGCAGGATCGAGGGGCTGTATGGCCTACTCCTACTCCTATTTCTTATGTTCTTATTAAAGGTAAACCACAACAATAGGACAAGGAAGTATAGATTTAAGGTAGTGAAAGGAAAATTGAGGACCGACATCAGAAATTGCCTATGATGTACAAAAATGAAATGGGTTTCCAGGTTGGAAAATGGAGGCAAAAACCTTGGAGCCATTTAAAATATATTTCTGTGATGGGCAGATTGCAGGTTTTCGATATGGTTGCAGTAAAATGTCTGAATGACCAATATTATCGTAAGTTTTTGATGGAGACAAGAAATAGAAGAAATTTTATTCTGAAAATTCAAAAGGTAGAGTCTTCATTAAAATCTCTTCAGCACTAAGAAGCAAGTACGCCTTAGGAAAGCCTGTACAAAGCAGTTCTGTCCCTTTCATCACCACTATCACTAAAACAGTACTGTCTAAAGGGATGACTGTACAAGAATTATTGCATTGTTAATGCTTCTTAAATTGATTTCCATTTTTTTAAATGTTGACAGGTAAACTTCTGAAAGCTGAATATATCCTGAGCAGCCTCATAAATAACAGTGGGGCAACAGGTTAGTGATTACTTTAGTTACAATGACTTCCTTATCTATATGTTTTATATAGCTATACAGAATGAATTGTGTTTCCATTTTAATTTTGTCTTTGAGACTGTGTAGTAATCCTTTCAAGTAATTTTGACTCGATGCTTCAATGAGTCTGTCAGTTTTCTGCTGGGTTTAACTACATTACAACAGTGACTGCACTTCAAAAAGTACTTCATTGGCTGTAAAGTGCTTTGAGACATCCGGTCATCATGAAAGGCACTATATAAATGCAAGTCTTTCTTTCTATTTAACTGGAGAAGAATCACTGCTGGATCTAGTAAAGCTAGAGCAGATAAGAGAAGTAAGCATCTAGGCAATTGCAATCACAACATAATAAGGTTTAAGATAATGATTTTGAGAGACATAAGTAAGATAAAGAGGAAAAACATTGAAACTTAATTCATCATATATATTCCTCAGTGCAGCAAGAAATCTCATACTAGGACAGATTGTCATTTCAGACCCTAGGGTGGCACAATTTCCATGGGTGGTTCTTCTAACTGCCCCATGTCTATGCCCTTGACTCTACTTGATTTCCTGCATTGGAGAGCCCACCTCAAGACATAGCTTAGCTCCAGGTGAAAATGTTCCCTTGTGTGTGTATGGTTGTTCATCTATAACTTTCTTTCATTATTTATGGTACTATGGGTATTTAAATGGTTATTTGATGCGCATGATATATAATGGCTGTGATTTATATATAGGGATGGTATTCCTAGATTTAGCATCCAAGTAACATCTGAAAAATGGGTGCTATTCTTCCCCCCACCCCATTATGTGACTAGAAAACACAGCAGCTGTGGTTATAACTTACTTACAATCATGAATGATAGAATGACTTAGCACAGGAGGTTGTCATTCGGCCCATCGTGGAATTGTGCTCTTTGGGAGAGCTATCCAATTATTTCCACTCCCCTGCTCTTTCCCCATAGCCCTGTAAATTCCCTTCACGTAGTTACCCAATTCTTTGGAATGTTACTATTAAATCTGCTTCCACCACTCTTTCAGGCAGTGCATTCCAGAACACAACACACTGTAAAAAAAAGTTTCCTCAAGTCGCCTCTGGTTCTTTTGTCAATCACCTTAAATCTGTGTCCTCTGGTTACTGACTGTTCTGCCACTGGAAACGGTTTCTCCTTATTTACTCTATCAAAACCATTCATGATTTTGAACACCTCTATCAAATCTTCTCTTAACTTTCTCTGCTCTAAGGAGAAAAACCCCAGCTTCTCAAGTCTTTCCACATAACTGAAGTCTCTCACCCATGGTACCATTCTATTAAATCTCCTCTGCACCCTCTCCAAGGCCTTGACATCCTTCCTAAAATCTGGTGCCCAAAATTGAACACAATACTCTAGCTGAGGCCTAGCCAGTGTTTTATAAAGGTTTAACATCACTTGCTTGCTTTTGCACTCTTTCTCTATTAATAAAGCCAAGGATCCCATCTGCTTTTTTATAAAGTCTCCTACCACCTTTAGATTGTGTACATACACCCCCAGGCCTCACTGTTTCTACATCCCCTTTAAAATTGTACAATTTAGTTTTTATTGCCTCTCCTCATTCTCTCTACCAAAATGCAACACTACACTTCACTGCATTAAATTTCATCTGCCATGTGTCTGCTTATTGTACCATTCTGCCTATGGCCTCCTTGAAGTCTGTTACTATCCTCCTCATTGCTTACTACATTTCCGAGTTTTGTATCATCTACAAACTTTGAAATTCTGCCCTGTATACCGAAGTCCAGGTCATTAATATATATCAACAAGATCAGTGGTCCTAATACTGACCCCTCGGGAACCCCATTGTATACCTCCCTCCAGTCTGAAAAACAACTTTTCACCTCTACTCTCTGCTTTCTGTCCCTTAGCTAATATTGTATCCGTGCTTGACTTTTAAACCCTTCGGGCTGGTTTCTTGGTTTTCTGCTGCCCCTGTTAGCATCCCGGAGGGGCGACAATTGGAAAGTTTGCTTTGTGGTGGCTTTTATTTCAGCATTGTGGCCAAGAGGATGCTGTGATCGTCCGTAACAGAGGGAAGGTAAGGACAAATGTTGAATGGGGAATTGGGATTGTGGTCACTGGTACCGCAGGCAGATGATTCCATTCCGGATATCCTGGCCAGAAAGGGACTGTAGGGTCGCATCCTTCCTTCTGCTTCCTCCTCTTCTGCGTTTTCCCCTTCTCTCTGTGAGCAGATGCTGTAAATTTGAAATAAAAGCAGAAAATGCTAGAAATATTCAGCAGGTCAGGCAGCATCCATGGAGAGAGAAACAGAGTTCACATCTCAGGTCAAGGGACAGGAGGCTTTTATCAAGAAATGTCTTTATTTTTGGCAATGAAAAATTGGCTTTCATTTTCTGAAATTGTTGCAGAATGATGTAACTCTTTTCCGCTCACTGATGGACGCCATGTTTGGTACAGTGGTTCCACACAGCCCTCTCCTCATCTTTTGCAAGATGCCATATTTAGAGTCAGAAGAGGAGCAACAACCAAAAGCTGTTTTGACAGCTGCTGAGATATGTCTGGCCCGCTCCAGAAACACGAACAACTGGCAAAGGACCTTCCACCTTTCCATAAAATAGATCCATCCTGCAGTCAAAACAAAGAGTCCCACAATCAGATCTGCAGTCTGCTCCTATTCCCAAACATTCAGGGCTGGGTTTTTCTGGCGCTCAGAGGGCAGGTTCAGAGGCGGGTCCTCTGTCAAAATCTAAAAGATTGACAGCAGGGCGGTATCCCGCTCTGAACCCGCCTCCTCGTAAGTTTCCCAAGTGTCGGCTCTGCCTGCGCTTTGCAGACCCGGTGAGCCAATTCAAATACTTAAAAGTGTGTTTAAAGATATTTAAGCAGCATTTTACAGCTATTAACCATTTGTCCAACTTTTTCACGAGGGTCCCATCACTTGGGGATCACGTCACGTAAGTACGTCGGGTTTTCAGTGACTCTCCATTGCTTTGAATAGGTGATCATTTCACAGTTGTTCACTTTCCACTGTTAGAAGCTGGAGCCTTCAGGATTTTGAATACACTTTTGAGCTTTATGAAGGTTGGAAGTGTTTAGAGTATACTCTCTACCCACTGTCACCTTCTTGGAACAACATCTCTCACCATTGACAGATTGCTTCTGTCAACTCAACTTCAGATACCATCTATTCTATCAGCATCGGTGCCCTTGAAAAAAATCTCACCTTGGTCCTCAGAATCCCACCACGATCAGCCCCAACACCAATCTCATCAGGCACATCAGCATCACCAACAGCAACACCAAGTGTCTCTGCAATCACCTGAAGCTGCACAGGACACAGGGCATCAGAACCTGACCACATTGCTGCCCAGGGAGGGCCTAACCATGACCACATTTACTTCACTTGGGGCTGTACAGCCTGGCTGCCACAGGATGCGCCAGGTTGGCACCACCCCACACCAACATCATAAAGCATCCCTAATATGCCCAAGCCATTCTTTTCACACTCATCACCATTGCAGGGGTGCCATTATGTCTCACCATTCACTACAACTCACTAAAGCACTGCCAAAGAAGCACACAAATCTGTCCAAGAAGGCAAATTGTTGAAAATAAAGTTTTCAATGTTTGCAGAAACTTGACATGAACAGTGCCTACCCTTGTATGTTGTTAGTTGGAATGATTGGACAAGGATGAAGCTAAGTTTGAGGGGTGGCTAGTGAAATGGGGATGTGATAATGTAGATCGAGAGAGAGAGGGATGGTGGAGGTGCAAGATAAATTGGTGTGAGTAAGGATGTGCAGGGGTGGAGTAGGGAAGGGAGAGTGATGGGGATATGATGAGTGGCACAGCAGGATGAGGTTGATTGTGACTTTGCAGTAACGTTTCATGATCTACTGAGATCATTGAAAGGTTTGCACTACTGCAGCTTGGTCCTCCTGATGACATCCCTGCTTGTGCCCTCCTGTACAATGTGCAACCAGGCCGTGTTGGTGTCCAAGGGAGGTCTCTTCCACCCATTAGAAGGGAAGAGAACCTCCCTGCCTGCTATGACTCCCTCCATAAGCAAATGGAGTGCAAGAGCCTGGGTACAGCCGTGCACCTTTGCGCAGTGATTGTCACTGTTTGCAACTCCTCAATGCTGCAGAACACTAACAGCACAACTGTCACAATCAATGTGCGCATGGTCCTTTTAAGGAAACTGGTTTATGACGCGTCATCAAATTACGTCATTGGACTGCTTCCTTTTAATTGGCCGGGAACCTCGCAGGGTGGGCTTAACGAGACCAATTAGGGCAAAATCACTTCAACAGAGGACAATGTAACCAGGAGCGGTTGCAATCCGCCATCTACTTCAGCTGCACTTAGCTTGCCTTGGTATGTGAGATCGCGACCTCAGTTTGTATACCCAAAATTGTTTAACTTGTTCATCTACAATAAAATATCACAAATAGAGCAGTACAGACTTCATGGGGGTGAAATTTGACTTCAGCGTTAGTACAAAATGGGTGTTAGCAAATCAGCATCCCATTTTACACCCCGCTCAATTTTATTTTCTATTGCCTTCCATTCTTTATCATCTCAGACTTCACTCTTGCCAATCTTTTCCATGGTGATGGTCTGGGTGCACAGCTGCCTATACTGACGCTCCTTCTAAATGAAATTCTAGTGACTGGAGACTGGAAGAGGCTAAACTGTTTATCTGGTTCATAGCTTGAGGAACGAGGTGACTCGTAATCACTTCGAACATGGCCCATTGCAGGCTGTGAACTCTCCACTTCTGTGAGGACAGCTTGGCCTAGCCTGCTGTCTGGCTCTTGGACAGTCATTTCAGGTGGGTGGAGGACTAGTGTGGAAGTGCTGCTATCCTGAGAGGGAGCCTCAACTTCCATGGCTACATCCATCTCAACCCTACTTGAAACCTCCATGTAACTCTGTCCTCTATCAGCGGCTATATAGACCCAATGGCTTCAAGGACATCACAGAAGGCCATCTCCATTTCATGTCTCATTTGAGCAAATTCATCAGTAACCAAGCCCAGTGCTATGGCAATAATGCAATCCAAGGCCTGGATAACAACTGTTGGGCCATCGTTTTAGCCACTCTGCTGGGAGACTGTGCTGTAAATGGCTCTGGAATTACCATTCTATCCCAGTGTTTCTTCAATCTTCAAGCCAATTCTTAGCATCCACTCACACAACTGCTGGACTTGTCCATACTACCCACTATTTATTGGAAATTACTAGGCCGATCCACCAAACAACCGCATAGAGCAACCTCTTAAAAGCTAGGCCTTGGAGACAACGATTTCTGACCTCACCCACTGGGGAGGGAAGTAATTTTGCCCTCTAATGACAAGCTCTCTGGTTCTCTTCCTCCACCTGCTCCAGCTCCTGATCCCAGCCACTCATGTTCTGTCACTTAGCAGTTGTGCTGCCTTTGTGCTGGTCTATCTGAGCTGGTGACTGGGTAGGGTAAGTGCAGTGGTGGAGTGCTAGGTGTGCTGCTGCTTATCTTGGGACCATTGTCAGTTGAGTCCCAGAAGTGATCGGCTCTGAAAGCTTGAGAAAGCCCGACAAAGATACAAAAAGTGACAAAAAGGAACTTTGAATTATAATACTGATGTGACATAAGCAAGCATGTCACATGGTTCCCCTGTTGCTGGAAAGATTCATATGAAAGTTCTTCCATTAAGATGTTATATTGCAGTGTACTGGAAGGAGCCTTGGACTGCAATCCTCTGACTGGAAATTGTCCTCATCCTTCTCCATGTTCCACAACTGTGATTCGGTTTCCTTTTGTGCAGATGGCCTGCTCCTTGAAGTGGGGAAGTGCATTATAGAAACTTGCCTTCCTCCTGTTGCAAATCACAGTCTTCTATTGTGGTTTGCTTTTCCCTGTAAGAAACAAAATGGCAATGAGTGTTAAAACATAAAAGTGATATTTAAGAAGCCTATATCTGATCATCATCATCATAGGCAGTCCCTCGGAGTCGAGGATGAACTCACTTTTATTCTCAGGTGACTGAGGAGTCCAATACGGGACCTACAGTCTCTGTCACAGGTGGGGCAGATAATGGTTGAAGGAAAGGGTGGTCAGGGAGCCTGGGTTGGTGCATGCTCCTTCCACTGTCTACCCTTGGTTTCTGCTTGTTCTCAAGGTGCTCAGCGCCCTCCCAGATGCTGTTCCTCCACTTTGGCCAGTCGTGGGCCAGGGATACCCAGGAGTCAGGGGTGATATTGCACTTTGTCAAGGAGGCTTTGAGGGTGTCCTTGAAGCATTTCCTCTGCCCATCTGGGGCTCACTTGCCATGTCGAAGCTCCGTGTAGAGCGCTTGCGGGCATATGGATGCTGTGGCCCGCCCAGTGGAGCTGATCGAGCGTGGTCAATGCTTCGATGCTGGGCATGTTAGCCTGAGCGAGAACACTGACATTGGTGCGTCTGTCCTGCCAATGGATTTGCAGGATCTTACAGATGCTGCGCTGGTGGTACTTCTCCAGCATTTTGAGGTGTCTGTTGTATATAGTCCACATCTCTGAGCCATATAGGAGGGTGAGTATCACTACTGCCCTGTAGACCATGAGCTTGGCGTCGGATTTGAGGTCCTGGTCTTCAAACACTCACTTCCTCAGGTAACCGAAGACTGCTCTGGCACACTGAAGGTGGTGTTGGACCTCGTCGTCAATGTCTGCTCTTGCTACCGAGGTATGGAAAATGGTCAACGTTGTCCAAGGCCTCGTTGTGGATTTTGATAATCGGGGGGAAGCGCTGTGTGGCGGGATCAGGTTGATAGAGGACCTTTGTCTTTAGCATAAGGCCCATGCTCTCGTACGCCTTGGTGAAGGTGTTGACGATGGCTTGGAGTTCGGCCTCCGAGTGTGCGCAGACGCAAGCATCATCTGCGTACTGTAGTTCAATGACAGAGGATGGGAAGATCTTGGATCTGGCCTGGAGGCGGCGGAGGTTGAACAGATTCCCTGTTGTATAATTTAGCTCCACTCTGGCGGGGAGCTTGCTAAGGGTGAGATGAAGCATTGCAGCAAGGAAGATCGAGAAGAGCATTGGTGTGATGATGCAACCTTGCTTGACCCCGGTCTGGACGTGGATTGGGTTTGTGGTGGATCCATTGGTCAGTATCACAGCTTGCATGTCATCGAGGAGCAGACACAGGATGGTGACAAACTTTTGAGAGCAGTCAAAATGGAGGAGGACGATCCATAATCCCTCACGGTTGACAATGGCAAAAGCTTTTGTGAGGTCAAAATAGGCCATGTACAAGGGTTGGGGCTGTTCCCTGCACTTCTCCTATAGTTGTCGCACGGTGAAGATCATGTCCGTTGTACCCCTTAGTGGATGGAATTCGCATTGCAAATCTGGGAGGAGCTCTTCAGCCACAGGGAGAAGATCATTGAGGAGGATTCTTGCAATGATTTCCCTCTGGTCGACAACAGGGAGATTCCTCTGTAGTTACCGCAGTTGGACATGTCCCCTTTTTTGAAGATGGTCACAATTACGACGTTTCTGAGATCTCCTGGCGTGCTCTCCTCCTTCCAGATAAGAGAAATTAGGTCATGTATTCATGCCAAAGGTGCTTCTCCGTCATGCTTTAGTGATTCGGCGGGAATTCCATCTGCTCCTGTTGCCTTGTTATTCTTCAGCTGACGGATGGCATTTTCTACCTCGTGCCGGGCTGGGGTTGTGCTGAGATGGCGGCAGGTAGCATGCTGCGGGATAGAGTCAAGGACACTTGTGTCGAAGACAGAGTCTCAGTTAAGGAGATCTTCGAAATACTCCTTCCACTGAATGCTTCTCTGTCCTTGATGAGTACCTCACCGTTCTTGGCCAGCAGTGGGGCAGGGCCTTGGATGCTTGGACTGTGGGTGGCCTTGACGGCGCTGAAGAATCCATGTACGTCGTGGTTGTTGGCTAACCGCTGGATCTCTTGTGCTTTATGTCTGATGAGAGCGAGATATGTCTCATGCAGATGAGGAGGCATTCAAGCTTTGGAACAGTGGGCATGCTTTTGCTGTGAGCATGAGTGATGGTGAAAGAAGATTTAGAAGAGTGCAGACAGGAGGCTTTTAGGACCCATGCAAAATAAAGAGATTGCGAGGGATAGAATGTACTGAGGAGCAAATAATAATCACCTCGATGCAGCGCATAGCCAGCCATTTCCACTGTGCCCCTTCTGATGAGGTCAGTGAACTCCTTTCGACACTGTATCCATGTGCATTGGGTAGTACAGTTGGAGATTTCTATCTGCTATGTGCTACCACATATTGTATTCAGTTGTTTTGATGCTATTTTCCCAATGCAGCACCTATCTCTGCTTGTCCACAGCTTGCAGCAGCATTTCCATGCTCACCTCATTAAACTGTGGAGACACTTACCTTCTTTGTTAAGTTCACAATAACTCCACAATACTATATGCTGTAAGGTCAAACTGGTGTGACCTTAGTCTCTTTAATCAAACTCCAGAGTGATGAAGCAGCATGGCAGACAACCTTTTATACTTGCTTGCACGAGGTGTGCAGGTGACCCTTGGGTCTCCAACAGGTGTGCCCCCTGGTGGCAAGTCTTACACTATTATAAAGTTTACATACATAACCTCACTCCCCCCACCAAAGTCTTAGATATAAATTATTTACAAGTTGAGGCGATCAGGGGCTCTTCGTTCCCGGGTTAATCGCCTGAGTTGAAGTCCTGCCATGGGTGAGTTGGTCGGATCATTGCTGCACTGCAACGCGACTGGTCTGATCGGACTGTCGGGCATGGTGGGTTCATCCTTTTGATTGACAGCGAGGTCGATTGCTGGTTGGATGTGTGTTGGTGGATCAATGATGGTAACGTCCTCTTCAAACTGTTCTTGGTTGTCAGTGAATCGCAGTTTGGTCTCATCCAAATGCTTTCTGCATGTTTGTCCATTCAGAAGTTTGACAACAAACACTCTATTCCCCTCCTTGGATAAAACAGTGCCAGTAACCCATTTGGGACCATGACCGTAATTAAGAACAAATAAAGGGTGACCTTAATGTCACACGATACAGTCGTGCGATCGTGGTACATATTTTGCCAGGTTTCTACATGATCATTGAGATCCGGGTGGACTAAGGAGAGCCTGGTTTTGAGTGCTCTCTTCATTAACAATTCTGCCGGGGGAACCCCAGAAAGCGTGAGGGGTCGCGTCCGGTAGCTGAGCAGAACCCGGGATAACCGAGTCTCCAGGGAACCGTTCATCACGCGTTTCAAGCTCTGCTTGATAGTTTGGATTGCCCGTTCCGCTTGACTGTTGGATGTGTGCTTAAACGGGGCAGACCTGACATGTTTGATGCCATTGTGGGTCATGAACTCATTGAATTCCGAGCTGGTGAAACATGGTCCATTGTCACTAAAAAGGACGTTGGGCAAACCAAGAGTGGCGAACATGGCCCTGAGGCTTTCAATGGTGGAAGTGGACGTACATGATGACATTATTATACATTCAATCCATTTAGAGTAAGCATCCACTGCTACTAGGAACATTTTTCCTAGAGAGGGACCAGCGAAATCTACATTGACCCTGGACCATGGTTTGGAGGGCCATGACCACAGACTCAGTGGGGCCTCCCTAGGTGCATTGCTCAACTGTGAGCAAGTGTTACATTGGTGTATCCATGACTCCAATTCCGAGTCAATGCCGGGCCACCAAACGTGCGACCTGGCAATAGCCTTCATTATGACTATGCCTGGGTGGGTTTCCCTACCTTTTCTTGGCAAAACTACGTGATTCCCCCTTAGGAGACAATCCAATTGGATGGACATTTCATCCTTGCATCAGTAAAACGGCTTAATTTCGTCTTGCATTTCCCCGGGAACAGCCGACCAGCTCCCATTGAGGACGCAGTTTTTTACTAGTGATAGCACAGGGTCCTGACTAGTCCAGGTCCTGATCTGGTGAGGCATGACGGGTGACCCCTCACTCTCAAAAGCATCCATTACAAGAAACAATTCTGCGGATTGCGCCATTTCAACCCTGGTGGCAATGGTAGCCAACTGAGGGCATCGGCACAGTTATCAGTGCCTGGTCTGTGGCGGATTACATAGTCATACGCAGATAATGTTAGTGCCCATCTTTGGATGCAGGATGAAGCATTGGTGTTATTATCTTTGAAAACAGCGAAATGAGCGGTTTGTGGTCGGCTTTCGAGTTCGCACCAGAGTCCAAATAGATATTAGTGCATCTTCTTAACCCCGTATACGCATGCTAATGCTTCTTTCTCAACCATACTCTAGGCTCTTTCAGCCTTAGATAAACTTCTGGATGCATATGCAACCGGTTGCAGTTTGCCTGACACATTGGTTTACTGTAACACACAACCGACCCCGTACGAAGACGCATCACAAGCTAGTACTAAACGTTAACACGGGTCATACAATACAAGTAACTTGTTAGAACATAGCAGGTTTCCGGCCTTGTTAAAGGGTGTCTCTTGACATTTACCCCAAACCCAGTCCTCACCCTTACGTAGCAATAAATGCAAAAGTTCCAGCAAAGTGCTCAACCCGCGTAGAAAGTTACCAAAATAGTTGAGGAGCCCCAGGAACAAACGCAGCTCCGTCACATTCTGTGGTCTGGGTGCATTCTTGATGGCCTCCGTCTTAGAGTCCGTGGGTCTGGTGCTGTCTGCCGCAATCTTTCTTCCCAAAAATTCGACCTCTGGTGCCAAGAAAACACACTTGGAGCATTTCAGCCTGAGTCCCACTCTGTCCAGTCGCTTTAGAAACATAGAAACATAGAAACATAGAAAAGAGGGGCAGGAGTAGGCCATTCGGCCCTTTGAGCCTGCACCACCATTCAATAAGATCATGGCTGATCATTCCTTCAGTATCCCTTTCCTGCTTTCTCTCCATACCCCTTGATCCCTTTAACCGTAAGGGCCATATCTAACTCCCTTTTGAATATATCCATTGAACTGGCATCAACAACTCTCTGCGGCAGGGAATTCCACAGGTTAACAACTCTCTGAGTGAAGAAGTTTCTCCTCATCTCAGTCCTAAATGGCCTGCCCCTTATCCTAAGACTGTGTCCCCTGGTTCTGGACTTCCCCAACATCGGGAACATTCTTCCTGCATCTAACCTGTCCAGTCCCGTCAGAATCTTATATGTTTCTATTAGATCCCCTCCCATCCTTCCAAACTCCGGTGTATAAAGGCCCAGTTGATCCAGTCTCTCCTCATATGTCAGTCCAGCCATCCCTGGAATCAGTCTGGTGAATCTTCGCTGCACTCCCTCAATAGCAAGAATGTCCTTCCTCAGATTAGGAGACCAAAACTGAACACAATATTCCAGGTGGGGCCTCACCAAGGCCCTGTACAACTGCAGTAAGACTTCCCTGCTCCTATACTCAAATTCCCTTGCTATGAAGGCCAACATATCATTTGCCTTCTTCACCGCCTGCTGTACCTGCATGCCAACCTTCAATGACTGATGAACCATGACACCCAGGTCTCACTGCACCTCCCCTTTTCCTAATCTGCCGCCATTCAGATAATATTCTGCCTTTGTGTTTTTGCCCCCAAAGTGGATAACCTCACATTTATCCACACTATACTGCATCTGCCATGTATTTGCCCACTCGCCTAACCTGTCCAAGTCACCCTGCAGCCTCTTGGTGTCCTCCTCACAGCTCACACCGCCACCCAGTTTAGTGTCATCTGCAAACTTGGAGATATTATATTCAATTCCATCATCTAAATCATTAGTATATATTGTAAAGAGCTGGGGTCCCAGCATTGAGCCCTGCGGTACTCCACTAGTCAATGCCTGCCATTCTGAAAAGGACTGTTTATCCCGACTCTCTGTTTCCTGTCTGCCAACCAGTTCTCTATCCACGTCAGTATATTACCCCCAATACCATGTGCTTTGATTTTGCACACCAATCTCTTGTGTGGGACCTTGTCAAAAGCCTTTTGAAAGTCCAAATACACCACATCCACTGGTTCTCCCTTGTCCACTCTACTAGTTACATCCTCAAAAAATTCCAGGAGATTTGTCAAGCATGATTTCCCTTTCATAAATCCATGCTGACTTGGACCAATCCTAACACTGCTTTCCAAATGCGCTGCTATTTCATCCTTAATGATTGATTCCAACATTTTCCCCACTACTGATGTCAGGCTAACTGGTCTATACCTGTTTTCTCTCCCTCCTTTTTTAAAAAGTGGTGTTACATTAGCAGCCCTCCAGTCCATTGGAACGGATCCAGAGTCAATAGACTGTTGGAAAATGATCACCAATGCATCCACTATTTCTAGGGCCACTTCCTTAAGTACTCTGGGATGTAGACTCTGGGGATTTATCGGCCTTCAATCCCATCAATTTCTCTAACACAATTTCCCGCCTAATAAGGATATCCTTCAGTTCCTCCTTCTCACTAGACCCTTGGTCCCCTAGTACATCCGGAAGATTATTTGTGTCTTCCTTTGTGAAGACAGAACCAAAGTACTTGTTCAATTGGTCTGCCATTTCTTTGTTCCCTATTATAAATTCACCCGAATCCGACTGCAAGTGACCTACGTTCTTCTTCACTAATCTTTTTCTCTTCACATATCTATAGAAGCTTTTGCAGTCAGTTTTTATGCTTCCGGCAAGCTTCCTCTCGTACTCTATTTTCCCCTTCTTAATTAAACCCTTTGTCCTCCTCTGCTAAATTCTAAATTTCTCCTAGTACTCCGGTTTCTGCTTTTTCTGGCTAATTTGGATGCCTCTTCCTTAATTTCCCCTGTTAACCACGGTTGAGCCACCTTCCCCATTTTATTTTTACTCTCGACAGGGATGTACAATTGTTGAAGTTCGTCCATATGATCTTTAAAAGTTTGCCATTGTCTATCCACCGTCAACCCTTTAAGTATCATTTGCCAGTCTAATCTAGCCAATTCGCACCTCATACCGTCAAAGTTACCTTTCTTTAAGTTCAGGACCCGAATTTCTGAATTAACTTTGTCACTCTCCATCTTAATAAAGTATTCTACCATATTATGGTCACACTTCCCCAAGGGGCCTCGCACAACAAGATTGTTGATTAGTCCCTTCTCATTACACATCACCCAGTCGAGGATGGCCAGCTCTCTGGTTGGTTCCTCGACATATTGGTCTAGAAAACCATTCCTAATACACTCCACAAAATCCTCCTCCACCGCATTGCTACCAGTTGGTTAGAACCTCTTCCAGGTTGTGCAAGTGTTGGTGATGTCACGACCAGTAATCAGGATGTCGTCTTGAAACACAACGGTGCGCGCAACCAATTTCAGCAGACTCTCCATGTTCCTCTGGAAGATGGCAGCAGCCAAGCGAATCCAAAAGGGCATCTGTGGTATATGAACAGTCCTTTGTGCATGTTGATGCATGTCAATCTTTTCGAAGATTCAGCCAGCTCCTGTGTCATGTAAGCAGAGGTTAGATCCAGCTTGGTGAACGACTTCCCCCCTGCTAACGTTGCGAACAGGTCCTCCGCTTTGGTAGTGGGTATTGGTCCTGTAACGAGACTCGGTTGATTGTTACTTTGTAGTCTTCGCAGATGCTGACCGTGCCATCGCTTTTCAACACCAGAACAATTGGACTGGCCCACTCGTTGAACTCGACTCACGATATAATTCCCTCTCGTTGAAGTCTGTCCCGTTCGATCTCGACTTTCTCCTGCATCATATATGGAACCGCTCGGGCCTTGTGATGAACGGGCCGTGCATCAGGGACTAGATGGATCTGCAGTTTGGCACCTGTGAAGTTGCTGATGCCTGGCTCAAATAGCGACGGAAATTTGTTTAGTACTTGAGCGCACGAGACGTCATCCACCGAAGACAGTGTTTGATGTCGTCCCAGTTCCATCGGATCTTTCCTAGCCAGCTTCTGCCGAACAGCGTTGGGCCATCGCCTGGTACAATCCATAGTGGTAAATCATGCACAGCTCCATCATACGATACCTTCACTGCCGCACTGCCAATGACTGGTATGAGCTCTTTGGTGTAAGTGCACAGCTTTGTATGAATCGGGCTTAGTTTTGGCCTTTGTGTCTTGTTGCCCCACAGTTTCTCAAAAGCCTTCTGGCTCATAATTGACTGACTTGTGCCCGTGTCCAATTCCATGGAAATTGGAATGCCGTTTAATTTGACTTTCAACATTATCGGAGGGCTTTTGGTGGTGAAGGTGTGTACCGCATACACTTCCTCTTTAACCTCGGGTTGAGTTGCCTCTCTTACTCGTTCAGATTGATCCGCGCTGGATCGGTCAACTTCTGCCGACTCTGCCACGTGGTGAGTCGCAACATGTTTCCACATTCGCTGGAGGTGCCCCATTGTTCCACAGCCTTTGCACACGTAATGCTTGAATCGACATTGATGGGCTCTATGATTACCCCCGCAGTGCCAACATGGTGTTAATGGATTCGCATTTGTTGTGTAGGCATGCCTGTTCACTGTATGATGTCTGTAAGACTGTTATGCAACATTGAATGTACCCTTGTACTGTACACACCTTACTGGTACACTAGAGGGTGCTGTTGCTGGAGACCCAGGGGTTGCCTGCAAACGGCAGGCAACCCAGTATAAAAAGGAACACACAGCTTGTTGTCGTCACTCAGGAGCTGCTAATAAAGGACTGCAGGTCTGTACAGTTTAAGTACCATACCCTGCCTCGTGGAGGCATTATTAAAGGTGCCTACATACACCACAACTGGCGACAGGAATACGGGATCACGAACTACATGCTCAACATGTCTAACCTCAGCAACTTTCAGCAATTTACAGAGGGAGAAGATTGGGACGCTTTTCTGGAAAGATTGGAACACTTCTTTATAGCCAACGACCTGAACGGGGACACACCGCCACACTACCGAACAAACGCAGGGCCATCCTGCTTAGCAGTTGTGGGCCCACCATCTACGGTCTCGTCAGGGACTAACTAGCCCCGGAGAAGACAACCACCAAGAGCTATGAGGAACTTGTAATAATCATACAGGAACAACTAAAACCAAAAGAAAGCATCCTCACAGCCAGGCACTGGTTCTACACTTACCGGCGACCTGAGGGCCAAGAAATTGCCAAGTATGCTGCACACTTAAGAAGACTAGCTGCACCGTGTGAGTTTGGCGACCACTTAATGAAGCACTAAGGGACATATTGGTCATCAGAATCGGCCACGAAGGCCTCCTACACAAATTGCTCTCGGCTGACATCACGGTCACCCTGCAGAAAGCAATTCAAGTAAGCCAGGCCGACATGATTTCGGCCAGCAACTCCAGGTGAATACTGACCCAGGATTCTAAACCGGCGAGCGCAGTGCATTGCATGGACATTTCTAAAGGCAGAAATGCTGCCCCGAGTCCCGCAACCCTGAGTCTGCCACATGGGGCAAACGGATGGCCCCGTGCTGGCACTGTGGAGGAAACCACAGGGCCCACCAGTGCCACTACAAAGACTATGCATGCAAAGGCTGCAAAGAAAAAGGGCATCTTCAGAGAATGTGCAGAAAAGGCTGTACTCACTGTGTCTCTGATGAGTTGGCTAATCACCGGGGCTCCGACACAGATGAAGATGAAGCTGCTCAAACCCTGGAAGAAGAGTATGGAATCTTTACCTGCTCCACCGGAAGTTCTCCATAGATGATGGAAGTGGACATCGACGGGGTTCCCATCTCCATGGAGATCGACACGGGGTGAGCCAGTCTGTGATGAGCCAAAAGACCTTTGAAAAAATTTGGAGGAATCCTGCCACTCGACCAAAACTGTCTCCTGTCCAGGCAAAGCTGCTCCCCTATACCAAAGGTAAAATCCAAATCGTTGGCAATGTGGATGTCCAGGTCTCCCAGGGCGATGTGTTGCACAAACTCCCCCTATAGATTGTACCGGCGACGGTCCCATGCTGCTGGGCAGGAATTGAATGAACCGTGTCCACATCAGGCGAAATGGTGCTGTGGAAGAAAAGAGCACCACAACCTGCCTGCAGCAAGACCACAAAATGGCTGCAGCACAACTAGCATGTGGAAGAAAAGAGCACCACAAAATGGCTGCAGCAGCACAAGCAGCAGACCTGCATTCAAAATGGCCTCCTCCATGCCACGAGTCAACATGGAGGAGCATCATGTGACATCGAGCGGCCAATCGGATTTGAAGGCTCCCGAAAAGAAGACCGGTACCAAAATAATTTAAAGGGAAAGTTCCAACTATTTGAGTACAAGGACTTTAAAGCTAAAGATGCAATTAAAGGGTGCACGTATGAAAATGTATGCAATGTAACCATGAATTGTGATGCTGGTTTAACTAATGTGACTAATGAGATGAATGCAGGTGTCAGTAAGGTTAAGAACAAGTTTATTATGCTTAACAATAATGATAGAGATTGTGAAATGCCTAATGTAACCATGTCTGTTGAAACCAGGACACCCAAAAGTGATGCAAGTGCAAGAATGTATAATGCAGGCTCGACTATGTGTGATCAGAGCCAAGGTGTCATGTATACCGGTAGGACACTGCCAAAGGGCATTGGGTCCTACAGGATCCATGCTGATGCCAATGGAATCCCCCTGTGGGAGATCCCCAGGTCCAGCAGGCTACCTGACCATGTAGCCTGGACCTTTGGAACGAATGTGATGCCCCTTGCAGGACACACACACAAGCAGTGGGAGCAGACCCACTACAGGGACAGTGGTCAATGGGCAGCCCAGCCACCACCAATGGCAACCTGCACCAGACCAGCCCTATAGCCCCTGGCCACCAGGGCCAACACCAGAAGCATGAGGCCAATACCCTCCAGCTTCCCTGGCAAACCCTGGGATGACCTGACTCTCATCCCCATTGGTGGACAAGGAGCCCACCCAGTTTTGTGGCCCTGCCTACCACCCCACAATGACCCACAGCACAGTGTATACAAACCACCCACTGCTGCTGTGGCTACCTCCCCGAGGTATCCTACAACAGCGACACCCACTTGGTTTGTGTGTGAGGGAGGGGAAACGTACGAGGCCAGCCTCAAGCCCAGGGGTCACACCTGGCAACCACACAACCCTCACCACAACCTCCCATAGCCCAGCACTGATGACCTCCCCTGGTCATGACAACTAGGATATGAAAAATGCTCAGGGGGGAGTATTGTTGTATAGGTATGCCTGTTCACTGTATGATGTCTGTAACACTGTTATGCAACATTGAATGTACCCTTGTACTGTACACACCTTACTGGTACACTAGAGGGTGCTGTTGCTGGAGACCCAGGGGTTGCCTGCAAACGGCAGGTAACCCAGTATAAAAAGGAACACACAGCTTCTTGTCATCACTCAGTAGCTGCTAATAAAGGACTGCAGGTCTGCACAGTTTAAGTACCATACCCTGTCACGTGGAGTCATTACTAAAGGTGCCTACATACACCACAGCATTCATGCCCCATGGCGGACTCTGAGTCGTCCTAAGTCTGGCCTCTGCCATGTACAGTTCTGCCTGCTGAAGGCGTTATTTTATGCACAGTACTTGCCGGTGAGCTTTGATGCTGAGAAGATATCTGCTTAGTGTTATCGTTCGTGGACATGAAAGCCTGGGCTATTGTGATGGTCTTGCTCCAGGGATTCGGCAGACAGCAGTTTGCGAAGAATGACCTCGTGGTCGATTCCAAGCACAAAAAAGTCTCGCAACATTTCCTCGAAAAATACAGCAAATTCACACGGTCCCACAAGGCATCTTGGGTCGGCGACAGAGCTCGCCACGTCCTGGCCCTCGGAGCGATGGTGCGTATAAAAGCGATACCTGGCCATTAAGATGCTCTCCTTCGGCTTGAGGTGTTCCCGAACCAGCGTGCACAACTCTGCATATGTCTTGTCCATTAGTTTCATTGGTACTAGCAGATTTTTGATGAGGCCATATATGGTGGGCCCACAAACGGCGAGGAGAATGTGCTTGACCGCGTTACTGTCCGTATCCAGCTCATTGGCCACAAAGTACTGGTCAAGATGCTCAATGAAGGCTTCCCAATCATCACCCTCAACAAATATCTCAAGAATACATAACCGCGTGAAAGTTCATGATCTGTTACTCGTCGCCAATTGTTATATTCAGAATAACTCCACAAGACTGTATGCTGTAAGCTCAAAGTGGTGTGACCTTAGTCTCTTTAATCAAACTCCAGCATGCCGAAGCAGCATGGCAGACAACCTTTTATACTTGCTTGCACGAGGTGTGCCGGTGACCCGTGGGCCCCCTGGTGGCAAGTCTTATAAAGTTATAAAATTATAAAGTTTACATATATAAAATTCTTCATCATACTACTGTCTTCGTATCCTGCCAAAACAGCAAAAGAAGAAACATTATCAAGGAATTCAACTTGAAAAGCATAGGAATGAATTTTAACTCCCAAAAACGGGTGGGTTGGGGTCAGGTCAGATGTTATAATTTTTAAAATCTCAAACCGACCCGAACCAGCCTCCAACATGCCCACTTCCAGGTTTAACAGAGGCGGGATAAGGGGCGTGCAACCAACCCGCTCTCAGGAGGCGGGTTGGCAATTCAGATATTTTGAAGAGGCTGGCAGCCTCTGATTTAACCTGCTTTCCAGGTTTAACTGTGACCAGCCAGGTTTCCCAGGCCTCGGAAAACCTAGCAGCTGCATCGCCCATCAGACCCGACCCCATACAAAGACCCCTGGGGTCAGGGATCAGAACCCCCTGGGATCACCCCCCTGCCCTTGGACTCCAGTTGTAGCCTGCACTGGAGTGTGTGTCCCCCCGCCCCCACTGCCTGACTGGAAGGCAGAGTGCTACCTTCGATAGCAACGATAACAACAATGTCTCCGCAAGATCCTGCAAATCCCCTGGGAGGACAGATGCACCAACATTAGCATCCTCGAACAGGCCAACATCCCCAGCATTGAAGCACTGACCACACTTGACCAGCTCCGCTGGGCAGGCCACATTGTTCGCATGCCAGACACGAGACTCCCAAAGCAAGCGCTCTACTCGGAGCTCTTTCATGGCAAACGAACCAAAGATGGTCAGCGGAAACGTTACAAGGACACCCTCAAAGCCTCCCTGATAAAGTACAACATCCCCACTGACACCAGGAAGTCCCTGGCCAAAGACTGCCCTAAGTGAAGGAAGTGCATCCGGGAGAGCGCTGAGCACCTCGAGTCTCATCGCCGAGGGCATGGAGAAATCAAGCGCAGGCAGTGGAAAGCGTGTGCGGCAAACCTGTCCCACCCACCCTTTCCCTCAATTACTATCTGTCCCACCTGTGACAGATTCTGTGGTTCTCATATTGGATTGTTCAGCCACCTAAGGACTCATTTTTAGAGTGAAAGCAAGTCTTCCTCGATTCCGAGGGACTGCCTATGATGATTGTTATATCTTGCATAAAGAATCTGACCAGATACTGTGAGCTCAAAGTAACATATGACCGTAGTCCTTTATTACAGGTCTCTAGAGTGCCTCTCCTGAAGGAGATTTCAAGGGATTGTGGGATCCCTTGGGACTCCAAGGGATGAGCCCTCTGGTGGTTAAACAAGGTATTTACAGGTTTACATATCTAACAAAACTCCTCCGCCACCCCGCCACCCCCCCCGCCCCGCCCAAAGTCAACAGTGTATTTACAATGTGAGTCAACCTGGGGCCTTCCTTTCCCTGGTTGATCGTCTGGGCGCAAATGCTGGTTTTGATGAGTCGTTTGTTGGGCCCTCGCTGGCCTTGCCGGGCTGCTGGGTGTGGTGAGTCCTGCTGGGCTGTTGCAGGTGATGGGTTCTGCTTCGTGGTCAACCGCTGGGTCAGTTGCCGTTGTGTGTGTGTGGGAGGGTCAAAAAAGATAGAGTCTATTGTGGGTTGTTCTGGATAGTTCGTGAATCTGAGTTTGGTTTGGTCCAAGTGTTTCCTGCAGGTGAGTCCATTTGAAAGTTTGACCTGAAACACCCTACTCCCCTCTTTGGCCACAACAGTGCCGGGAAGCCACTTGGGACCTTGTCCATAGTTTAACACAAATACAGGATCATTAATCTCGATTTCACGTGACACGTTTGCGCGATCATGATATGTATTCTGTTGAAGCCACCTGCTCTCTACCTGTTCATGTAGATCAGGAAGGACTAACGAGAGCCTTGTCTTAAGTGCCCTTTTCATAAGCAGTTCAGCAGGGGGAACCCCAGTGAGCGAGTGGGGTCTTGTGCGGTAACTCGGGATAGGCGAGTCTGCAATGAGCCTTCAGTTACCCTCTCCGAGCTATGCTTGATTGTTTGCACTGCTCACTCTGCCTGACCATTGGACGCTGGTTTGAACGGGGCAGAAGTGACATGTTTGATCACATTGCGGGTCATGAACTCTTTGAACTCGGCACTGGTGAAGCACGGCCCATTATCCCTCACAAGGTCATCAGGCAGGCCGTGTGTGGCAAACATGGCTTTCAATGGTGGCAGCAGACGTGCTTGCCGACATTATCTCACATTCAATCCATTTGGAGTACGCATCTACAACCACAAGGAACATTTTTCCCAAGAATGGGCCTGCATAGTCGACATGGACCGTGGATCACGGTTTGGAGGGCCAGGACAATGAACCTAGTGACGCCTCCCTGGGTGCATCGCTTAACTGTGAACATGTGTTACATTTGTGCATGCAGGACTCTAAGTCTGCATCGATACCGGGCCACCACACGTGGGATCTGGCTATCGCTTTCATCATTACAATGCCTAGGTGGGTACTGTGGAGGTCACTAATGAAAGTGTCCCTGCCCTTTTTTGGCACAACTACCCAATTACCCCATAGGAGGCAGTCTACCTGTATGGACATTTCATCTCCGCGCCGCTGGTACGGCTTTATTTCTTCCTGCATCTGTAACGGGACACTAGACCAACTCCCGTGGAGCACACAGTTTTTTACTAAGGGCAGTCAGGGGTCCTGACTCATCCAGGTTCTAATCTGTCAGGCGGTAACAGGTGATTGCTCACTCTCGAATGCTTCCATTACCATAACTAAATCTGTAGGCTGTGCCATCTCCACCCCTGTGGTGCGCAATGGCAGTTTACTGAGAGTTTTCTGTGCCTGGCCTGTGGCAGATGGCGTAGTTGTATGCGGACAAAGTGAGCGCCCATCTCTGAATGCGGGCCGATGCATTTGTATTTATCCTCTTACTTTCAGAAAAGAGGGATATAAGTGGCTTATGGTCAGTTTCCAATTCAAATTTGAGCCCAAACTGATATTGATGCATTTCATTTACCCCATAAACACACGCTAACGCTTCTTTTTCGATCATGCTGTAGGCCCTCTCAGCCTTAGACAGACTTCTGGATGCTTAAGCAACCGGTTGCAATTTCCCAGATTCATTAGCTTGTAGCAATACACACCCGACCTCGTATGACGACACATCACATGCTAGTACCAAACGCTTACATGGATCATACAACACAAGCAATTTGTTTGAGCATAACAGTTTTCTAGCTTTCTCAAAGGCATTTTCTTGGCTTTTACCACATCATCTCCTTTATGCAGTAAAGAGTGCAATGGTTCTAACAATGTGCTAAGACCCGGTAAGAAGTTACCAAAATAGTTCAGGAGTCCTAAAAACAACCGTAGCACTGTCACGTTCTGTGGTCTCGGTGCATTCTTGATTGCCTCCGTCTTTGAATCGGTAGGCCTGATGCCGTCTGCTGCGATTCTTCTCCACTTCAGGCGCCAGGAAAACGCATTTTGAGCGTTTTAACCTGAGCCCCACAAGATTAAGTCGACTAAGAACCTCCTCCAGGTTCTGCAGGTGCTCGACGGTGTCCCGACCTGTAACCAAGATATCGTCCTGGAAGACCACGGTGCGCGGGACCGACTTCAGCAAGCTTTCCATGTTCCTCTGGAATATCGCCTCAGCTGATCGAATCCCAAACGGGCATCTGTTGTAACTGAAGAGACCTTTGTGCGTGTTGATGCAGGTGAGGCCCTTCGATGATTCCTCCAGCTTCTGCGTCATGTAGGCCGAGGTCAATTCTAGCTTCGTGAATGTTTTTCCTCCCGCCAGCGGCGCAAATAGGTCATCTGTCTTTGGTAGTGGGTATTGATCCTGCAGGGAGAAACGATTGATAGTTACTTTATAATCACCACAGATTGGGACGGTGCCGTCTTCCTTGAAGACTGGAACAATCGGACTGGCCCACTCGTTGAATTCGATTGGCGAAATGATGCCCTCTCGTTGCAGCCTGTCCAGCTCAATCTCCACCCTCTCTCCCATCATGTACGGTACTGCTCTCACCTTGTCATGGATGGGTCGCATCCCCGGAATCAAGTGGATCTGCACTTTTGCTCCTTGGAACTTCCCGATACCCGGTTCGAACAGCGAGGGGAACCTGTTTAAGAACTGGGCACATGAAGTGTCATCGACGGGCGAGAGCGCTCGGACATCGTCCCAGTTCCAGCGTATCTTTCCCAGCCAGCTCCTGCCGAACAGCGTGGGGCCATCGCCCGGTATCACCCAGAGTGGTAATTTGTGCACCGCTCCATCGTAGGAGATCTTTACAGTAGCACTGCCGATTACAGGAATCAGTTCCTTTGCGTAGGTTCTCAGTTTAGTACGAATGGGAGTCAGGACTGGCCTTGAGGCCTTGCTGCACCACAATTTATCGAAAATCTTTTTGCTCATTATGGACTGGCTCGTGCCCGTGTCCAGTTCCATTGACACCGAGAGTCCATTTAATTCAACCTTCAGCATTATCGGGGGACACTTTGTGGTAAATGTGTGCACCCCATATAGCTCTGCTGCCTCACTCTGAGGCTCTGGTTCATCGTGATCCCCTGTGGATCTGTCCTCCTCTGCAACATGGTGGTTTGCAGGATTAGCAGGGTTTGCAGCTCGCCTGCACATACATTGACGGTGTCCCATTGTTCCACAGCCCTTGCAAACGTACCCTTTGAATCGGCATGAATGGAAACGATGATCAACTCGGCAGTGCCAACAAGGTGTTAATGGCCTTGCATTCATCTCCCTTGATGGTGGAATCTGAGACATCTGCAGACATGCAGCTGCAGGCATGTGAGTCCTGCCCTGTCCGTTACGATTCGAAAACAACATTACGTTGTTCACAGTACTTGCAACAGCATTCGTGTGCTGAGAGATTTGTTTGGTATTGTCACTGGTGGCGATGAATGCCTGGGCTATCGCTATGGCTTTACTCAAGGTTGGGGTCTCTACAGTCAAAAATTTGCGAAGTATTACTTCATGGCCAATGCCAAGTACAAAGAAGTCCATAAGCATGTGCTCCAAGTGTCCTTCAAATTCGCAATGTCCTGCAAGACGTTTTAGCTCGGCGACGTAGCTCACCACTTCCTGGCCTTCAGACCTCTTGTACATGTAGAACCGATTCCTCGCCATCAGAACGCTTTCCTTCCGGTTTAGATGCTCCCAGACTCCAGCGAGCAAATTTTTCATGAGGCCATACGTTGGTGCCCCGCAAACGGTGGGGAGGATCGCCCTTCGTTTGGCAGCATTCACTTCTCCTTCCAGCTCGTTGGCCACGAAGTATTGGTCGAGTCGCTCCACGAAGGTTTCCCAATCATCTCCCTCTGAAAATTTCTCCAGGATGCCCACGGTTCTCTGCATTGTTGCGGTGGGGTTCATTATCTGTATCTAGTAGCCAGTTGTTATGTCTTGCATAAAGAATCTGACCAGATACTGTGAGCTCAAAGTAATGTGTAACCGTAGTCCTTCATTCAGCTCTCCAGAGTGCCTCTCCAGCCTGTGAGGCCTCCTTGTGTATAGGTGCTCCCAAAGGATTGTGGGATCCCTTGGGACTCCAGGGGATGAGCCCTCTGATGGTTAAACAAGGTATTTACAGGTTTACATATATAACAATGCTGATGAGATGTGCTGCTGCTTATTAAGCCTGTCAATCAGGGTGACTTCCAGGCAGGGAACCTGTCAAGGAGATAAGTCACAGCTGTGGAGTTAAAACTCCAATCTGAAATCCAGCCCCACTGTTCCCCACCCACACAACCCCCCCTGTCAATATCGAGGCCATACATTCTAGCGATGACTTCAGTCACAAATACATAAAAATCCACACACTCCAGTGCCTCCTAAATATATTTCTGGTGCGCTGCGCTCAATGAGTTCAGCACCCCCTCCCCAGCCTGAAACAGAATCCACCCGGGAAAATCAACCCTATATTTAATCTCTTTCTGAAATGTGCTATAATTGGTTTGAAAGGATCAGAGTAACGAGTACAGAGTAAACCAACCACATGACAGGTTGATACATGCATTTTGCTTTTGCTTTGGCGGCTGACTTTTTCGTTACTCATTGTGACATGCAGGTACTTGGGTCTATGAGAAAAAGAGTGACCGAACACTGGTACAGGCTGTCAGTATTCAGATAAGGGGACAGATACTACAAAAGCTCGGTAAGATCAAAGATGAATTTAAGGCCTTTGGCACCATGTTGAATAATGTTGTGACGTGTCCAGTTGATTTTATTTGGCAGGGTTAGGTCGTACGGCCTCTTGAGCCTGCATCGCCATACAATAAGACCATGGCTGATCACTTGATTTCCATAGATTCCAAAAATCTATCAATCTAAGCCTTGAATATTCTCAATGACTGAGCAGCCACAGCCTTCTGGGGTAGAGAATTCCAAAGATTCCCAACACTCTGAGTGAAGAAATTTCTCCTCATCTCACTCCTAAATGACGGACCCCTTATCTGAAGACAATGCCCCCTAGTTCTAAACTATCCAGCAAGGAGAATAATCCTCCCTGCATCTACCCTGTCAAGCCCTCTCAGAATTTTCTATGTTTCAATTAGATCACCTCTGATTCTTCTAAACTTCAGAGAGTACAGACCCACTTTACTCAGTCTCTCCTCATAGGATAACCCTCTTATCTCAGGAATTAATCGAGTGAACCTTTGTTGCACACCCTCTAAGGCAAGTATATCCTTCCTTAGTTAAGGAGACCCAAACTGTGCACAGTACTGTCTCACCAAAGCTCTGTACAATTGTAGCAAGACTTTCTTACTCCAATCCCTTTGCAATGAAGGCCAACAAGTCATTTGCCTTCCTAATTGTTTGCTTTACCTTCATGTTAACATTTTGAGTTTTGTGTACATGGACATCCAGATCCCTCTGAACACTATCATTGAATAGTTTCTCAACCATTTAAAAATTATTTTGTTTTTCTATTCTTCCTATAAAAGTGAATAACCTCACATTTACACACATTATACTCCATCTGCCACCTTATTGCCCACTCATTAACCTGTCTATTTGCCTTTGCAGACTCTTTGGGGGCGAAATTGGCCTTTTTTAGAGCCCCATTAATGCCTCCCAGGGGGCCCTCACCCGGGGAAAGGGGTCGATAGTGCCTCCGTGGAAATTGCCCTGCAGGTTTGGGGAACGTTGTGGTGTTAATGCCGCACCCCGCGATTTGCGCCCCGGGCTGGCGCATACTCATCGATTATGTCATCACTGTGCGCACCGACCCCTCACCGTCCTGCGCCAGCTCCTTTGCGCCCCACGGGGGGGAATTGCCCCAATGGGCAGCAAGGATGGCGCCGGCCATCCTGCAGCCCAACATTCCATTATGGGTGCCGGGCCGTTGGCCTGGTCAAGGGCATCCCTGGTGGCTTCATTGAAGGGGAGGGGCGTTCTGCCACGTCAGCACTATGCGGAGAATCCAAGTAGCACTGACGTTGCCGGAGGGGCGCTGGGCTCCAGAGCTCAGCGCTGGACTCAGCGCCGCTCTACCACCCTGGAAACACCACTCCACGGACCAGGAGCACCTCCGATAGCACTTGGCCTCCATTGTGGGAAGGAAGGGCCGAATTCCACACCAATGTCGGAACTTTCGGGCCAGCCGATAAATGTCCCGGCCCCGGAAGATTACCGCCTCCAAAAGAGGGCAATTTCACCCACTTTGTGTCCTCCTAGCAGCTTACTTTCTAACCTAGCTTTGTATTGTCGGCAAACACTCAGTTCCTGCATCTAAGTCATTAATGTAGTTTGTACATAGTTGAGACGCCAGCCCTGATCCTAGTGACATCCTGACAACCTGAAATTGGCCCATTTATTCCGATTCTCTGTTTTCTGTCCTTTAACCAATCCTCTATCCATGCTAATTTATTACCCCCAACCCCATGAGCCTTTGGATTAGATCAATCTTTTTTCAATAAGACCTACCTGGGCAATCTTTCACATTGTCGGACAATAACAATGTCATAGCTGCACTGAAACAGCGTGGCAGGAGGGGTGGCTAATTCCGATGTATTGGTCTTCAGCATTTCGGCTGGGATATTGTCAGGGCCTTTGGCCTTCACTCAGCTGCTAGAGTCCAGTGCTTTTTAATGTCACTTGGAATGAACTGAATTGGCTCGATACTGGCATCTATCATGGTGGGGGCCTCGTGAGAAGCGTGAGTGTCTGAAGATGTTTGCAAATACTTCAATCTTGTCTCTTGCATTCATGCTGGGCTCTGCCTTAATTGAAGATGGGAATCTTAAAGGAACATCCTTCTCCTGTTAACTGCCTGGTAGGTCGCCACCATTCTTGACTGGATATGGTAGTGCTTTCCTTACAAAGATGAAGTTACAATAATAGCCAAGTTTGCTGGATATGTGAAGGTCTGCACTATTCCAAATGTCACGCCATATTTATACCATGTCATAGAGTCAACAGGGCATTTAAACCACAAACAAATTACCACAGCTGGTCTCTGTAACAGTTCAAAACCTGTATTAGTAGTACGTACTAACACCAAGGTGGTGAAAGATTGGTCCCAGCAGAAAGCATATGGAATTTCACATGGAAAAGCGATCACATCAGTAAACCCTAAAAACAGAGTTATTACCGTTCCTCAAACCAGAACCAGAAAACATAACCGAATGTGATTCTTTGTGGCCAGAATGTGAGACTTTGGGGCTTGTGATCCATACGATATGTCCAGCGAGCTGCTGAACTGCAAATCGAATCCCATAATCAGGGAAAGGATGTGGAGGCTTCTTAATGTTGCTGTTTTATTTTTTTCGGATGAATTTTAGGACTGTGGTATGAAGCTGTCGAGCTGATCTGGGCTTCCATTGTGGGATTTTCTGAGCTTCCTCACCCAGATAAAAAGGTTTGTTTTGATTTTTTTTCCTCTTCTAATCTTCCCTGAAGATTTTCTCCCCCTAACCTTCCTCTCCTGAAAGCAATGCCTGGTACTGAAGTATGGTTTCACAGGCACCACCAGCCCCCTCAGCGAAATGACCGTTCCTCACCTGCAGGTCTGGACACCGAGAGCGAGAAATTGATGTCCTTTCCGCCAGCTGGTGGCACCAGCGATGCGTGAACAAATGGCAGTCGCTGCTCTTGCGCTAGCGAGAGGTGGTCCCCGCGGCTTCTGCCATATTCATGGGCCCCTTTGCGCCCTGGAACAAAAATGGCGGTGTGGTGACATCAGTCGGTGTGCAACGTTAACATAACATCACCTACGTGAACTTCGACCCTAGCGCTCAATTCAACACTGGGTCCTATGCACATCAGATTAACCTGGCGTGCAAGCAGGCTGATAGATGCTGACAGGGGCAATATCTCCAGCTGTTAAAGAGACATATGCATCAATCAGGTAAGTTTGAATGGGAAGATTTGGAATGTTTTTTTATATTTTATTGAAGTGGGGGCTTGCTGCAATAGAAGTGAAAAGTTTTTAATGTGTTTGGGAGTGCTGCTGGCTGCTTGCAAGGGCTCGGATGGTAAATGTAGGCCTTTGAGAAGACAGAACATGCTCCGAATGCTCAGCAGGTCTGCAAATTCCATGCAGTTCATATCTCAGGTCTGACTACTTTTCTCAATACAGACCAGGTACAGGACGCAAGACTCTCTTGGTTTTCATGTCTCAGTGCTGCAACACACAGTTAGAAATAATGTGCCCAAGTTTCCACATGATTTGCGCCTGATTTTTAGGAGCAACTGGTGGAGAACGGACTATCTTAGAAATCGCAATTCTCCACATTTTTTTTTCTGCAGTTCTAGTCAGGTAGAACAGTTCTACTTTGGAACAGAATTTTTTCTTCAAAAGGGGGCGTGTCCTGCCACTGACGCCTGATTTCAAAGTTTCCACAGTGAAAACGTACTCCAAACTAAAGTAGAATGGAGCAAGTGAAGATTTTTGTAGAACTGAAAAAACCTGTTCTACATATTAAAAAATCAGGCGCAGGTTACAAATTAGGCGTCCAGAACGAGGTGGGGGGGGAGGGGGGGGGGAAGGGAACTCATAAAATTCTACAATAATTCCTTATTTATACTTCTACAAATATTATACAAATAAATCCAACCTGAATAAACATTTATAAGCAAAGAAAAGATTAAATAAACCATCTTCCTACCTGTGTGAAAGTGCTTCAGGCACGGAGAATTCTGCAGTCAGCCTGAGGCGCCCGTTCTTCCCGCGGGGGGGGGGGGGGAGAGGAGGCGCCCGTTCGTCCCGCGGGGGGGGGGTGGGGAGAGGAGGCGCCCGTTCTTCCCGCGGGGGGGGGGTGGGGAGAGGAGGCGCCCGTTCTTCCCGCGGGGGGGGGGGTGGGGAGAGGAGGCGCCCGTTCGTCCCGCGGGGGGGGGGTGGGGAGAGGAGGCGCCCGTTCTTCCCGCGGGGGGGGGGTGGGGAGAGGAGGCGCCCGTTCTTCCCGCGGGGGGGGGGAGGCGCCCGTTCTTCCCGCGGGGGGGGGGGGGGGGCCGCCCGTTCTTCCCTCGGGGGGGGCGGTGGAAGGAGACAGTGAGAAGGCTGTAGTGAGATGTGCTGATGGCAATGTGCTTTTATTAAAAAAAAATTCAAAAATTAAACAGCTACAAAGAACTACAAAAATGGCCAAGTGCCAATGTTTTTTTCACACTGAGCATGCACGAATGCTCCAACGCGCACGCGCAGCGTTGCCGGCAGGAAAAAAACTAATTTAAATAGTACCTGCCCCCTCCCACTTACAAAATCGGCGCGAGTGTAGGCTCCGCCCCCTGGGCGCGCGCCAGGCAGACAAGGAGCTGCAGAACGCTCCAGAATCGCGATTTTTTTTTTTAGGCGCCGTTTTAGGCGCAAAAAACGGGCGCCCAGGTCGGAGGTGCGCCCGTTTTTTATCGTGTGGAAACTTGGGCCCAATATGTTTTCACTGAATATATTGGCCCTAAATTTCTGTAGGGTAATCCCGATCTACAACAACATCAACAACAACAACAACTTGTATTTATATAGCGCCTTTAATGTAGTCAACGTCCCAAGGTGCTTCACAGGAGTATTATGAGATAAAAATATGACACCGAGCCACATAAGGAGAAGTTAGCACAGGTTACCAAAAGTTTGGGCAAAGAGGTAGGTTTTAAGAAACATCTTGAAGACGGTAAGAGAGGTAGAGAAGCGGAGAGGTTTAGGCCAGGAGTTCCAGAGCTTATGGCCTAGGCAACAGAAGGCATGGCCACCAATGGTTGAGCAATTATAATCAAGGGTGCTCAAGAGGGTAGAATTAGAGGAGCGCAGATATGTCGGGGGGTTGTGAGGCTGAAGGAGATTACAGAGATAGGGAGGGGTGAGGCTATGGAGGGATTTGAAAATAAGGATAAGAATTTTGAAATCGAGGCGTTGCTTAACTGGAAGTCAATGTAGGTCAGCGAGCACAGGGGTGATGGGTGAGCGGGACTTGGTGCGAGTTAGGACATGGCAGCGAGTTTTGGGTCACCTCTAATTTACGGAGAGTAGAATTTGGGAGGTCAGCCAGGAGTATGTTGGAATAGTCAAGTCGAGAGGTAACAAAGGCATGGATGAGGGCTTCAGCAGCGGATGAGCTGAGGCAAGGGCGGAAACAGGCGATGTTAAGGAGGTGGAAATAGGCAGTCTTAGTTATGCTGTGGATATGTGGTCATATATGAGACCAAGGTTGCGAACAGTCTGGTTCAGTCTCAGACAGAAGTTGGGGAGAGGGATGGAGTCAATGGCTAGAGAACAGCGTTTGTGGCAGGGACCGAAAACAATGGTTTCGTTCTTCCCAATATTCAATTGAAGAACATTTCTGCTCATCCAGAACTCATCAAGCAGTCTGATAATTTAGAGGCTGAGGAGCAGTCAAGAGAAGTGGGACTAAGGTAGAGATGGGTGTCATTAGCGTACACGTGGAAACTGACACCGTGTTTTCAGATGATGTCACCAAGGGGCAACATGTAGATGAGAAATCGGAGCGGGCCAAGGATAGATCCTTGAGGGACACCAGAGGTAACGATGTGGGGGTGGGAAGAGGAGCTGTTGCAGGTGATTCTCTGGCTACGATGAGATAGATAAGAATGGAACCCAGGCGAGTGCAGTCCAGCTGGACGACAGTGGAGAGGCACTGGAGAAGGATAGAGTGGTGAATCATGCAGACTGTAGACAAGTCAAGGAGGATGAGGAGGGATAGTTTGTCCTTGTCACAGTCATGAAGGATGTCATTTGTGACATTGATGAGAGCAGTTTCGGTACTGTGGCAGGCGCGGAAACCGGATTGAAGAGATTTAAACATGCAAATACGGGAAAGGTGGGCACAGATTTGGGAGTTGACAACACATTCAAGGACTTTGGAGAGGAAATTGATGTTGAAGATGGGGCGGTAGTTTGCAAGGATGGAGGGGTCAAAGGTTTTTTTTTTGAAGAGAGGTGTGCTGACAGCAGATTTGAGGGAAAGGGGGGGACAGTACCTGAGGAGAAAGAACCATTAACAATGTCAGCTAACATGGGAGCCAGAAAAGTAATTTGGATGGTCAGCACTTTGGTGGGAATAAGGGCTAGGGAGCAGGAAATGGGTCTCATGGGCAGGGTGAGTTCAGAAAGGTCATGAGGGATGATTGGCGAGAAACTGGAGAATGATGTGAGGTCTACAGCCGTAATTTTGGCAGAACTCGTGTAAAATTGGTGTAAATGGCTGTTTTCAATGGCACATCAGAAAAACTCCTGCAGAAATTCAGGGCTCTAGTCTTAGAGTTGTAAGTAAAATAAAATATTAGAAAAGGACATTAATTACTCCTTCAGAGGACCTGGAGTCTTTGTTAATTACAATTGTTAAGAATTGGAGCTGTGCTTTTTTCTGTTTTGGAAAAAGTGCTGCGGTGAAATTATACTCAATATAGTTTAATTGTAAATTTTGACTTGAGAAGTATTCAGTGAAATTATCTCATTATGCCTGTCACTAAACATATGGGAACCAAGGTCTGGATTGAGGTGGAGTATACAACTATAGTCTGCTCTTCCAGACCACACATAGAATGATGGTGTAACACAATCATTCTTCCATTTACTTATTTCTTCATTCTGTATTTTTGAAAATTACACATTTGAGAATATTATTATATATTTTTAGAGCAGTACGGCAAAGCAATCCATCAGAGCCCCAATGAATAAGCATTGCCAGGAGTGGCTGGATGCAGGTCCCAACTAGATTTCAACCATGATGGGCAGTTCCAGCCATCTTGCTGCAGGGCCTTGAGAGAATTAGACAGAGATTTGTCCCATACATTTCTGAGTCAAGGAACAGGACTGACTGTGGCCCTGGAAGACAAGGGGAGCTAAACAGAAGCAAAGGGATTCATATCTTTAAAAACAAAATAAAGAATTTGCAGGCTGTTGATAGTAGAGTTCATAATACTGCAGTTAAGAACATAAGAAAATAAGAAATAGGAGCGGGAGTAGGCCATTTGGCCCCTCGAGCCTGCTCCGCCATTTAATAAGATCATGGTTGATCTGATCATGGACTCAGCTCCAATTCCCTGCCCGCTCCCCATAACCCTTTACTCCCTTATCGCTCAAAAATCTGCATCCCCGCCTTAAATATATTCGATGACTCAGCCTCCACAGCTTTCTAGGGCAGAGAATCCCACAGATTTACAACCTTCTGAGAGAAGAAATTCCTCCTCATCTCAATTTTAAATGGGCGGCCCCTTATTCTGAGATTAATTTTAGTTTTGGTTTCCCCTATCAGTGGAAATATCCTCTCTGCATCCACCTTGTCACGCTACCTCATTATCTTATATGTTTCGATAAGATCACCTCTCATTCTTCTGAACTCCAATGAGTATAGGCCCAACCTACTCAACCTATCTTCAGAAGTCAACCCCCTCATCTCTGGAATCAACCTAGTGAACCTTCTCTGAACAGCAAGAATATTATGCAAGTATATCCTTCCTTAAATACAGAGACCAAAACTGTACACAGTATTCCAGGTATGGCCTCACCAATAACCTGTACAGTTGTAGCAGGACTTCTCTGCTTTTATACTCTATTACCCTTGAAATAAATCATTGCTGTATCTGCATACTAACTATTTGTGTTTCATGCACAAGGACCCCCAGGTCCCTTTGTACTGCAGCACTTTGCAATTTTTCTTCATTTAAATTATAATTTGCGTGTCTATTTTTTCTGCCAAAGTGGATAACCTCACATTTTCTCACATGATACACCATCTGCCAAATCTTTGCCCATTCACTTAGCCTGCCTATATCCCTTTGCAGATTTTTTGTGTCCTCCTCACAATATGCTTTCCCACCCATCTTTGTATCATTAGCAACTTGGCTACATTACACTCGGTCCCTTCATCCAAGTCATTAATATAGAGTGTAAATAGTTAAGGGCCTAGCACCGATCCCAGAGGCACCCCAATGTTTGCCAACTGTAAAATTACCCATTTATCCTGACTCTGTTTTCTGTTAGTTAGCTAATCCTCTATCCATGCTAATATATTACCCCCAACCCCGTGAACTTTTATCTTGTGCAGTAACCTTTTATGTGACACCTTATCAAATGCCTTCTGGAAATCCAAATACACCACATCCACTGGTTCCCTCTTAGCCACCTTGCCCATTACATCCTCAAAGTACTCCAGCAAATTTGTCAAACATGATTTTCTTTTCATAAAATCATGCTGAGTCTGCTTGATTGAATTATGCCTTTCCAAATGTCCTGCTACTGCTTCCTTAATAATGGGCTCCAGCATTTTCCCAACGACAGATGTTAGGCTAACCGGTCTATAGTTTCCTGCTTTCTGTCTGCCTTCTTTTTTAAATAGGAGTGTTACTTTTGCGGTTTTCCAATCCTCTGGGACCTCCCCAGATTCCAGGGAATTTTGGTAGATTGCAACATATGCATCCACTATCTCTGCAGCCACTTCTTTTAAGACCCTAGGATGCAAGCCATCAGGTCCAGGGGACTTGTCAGCCTTTAGTCCCATTATTTTACCAAATGCTACTTCTTTAGTGATAGTGATAACTTTCTTCCCTTCCTATAGCCGCTTGACTATCCACTATTGGGATGTTTTTAGTATCTTCTACCGTGAAGACTGATACAAAATATTTGTTCAAAGTCTCTGCCATTTCTCTGTTCCCCATTATTAATTCCCGAGTCTCATCCTCTAGGGGACCAACGTTTACTTTAGCCACTCTTTTCCTTTTTATGCATCTGTAGAAACTCTTACTATCTGTCTTTATATTTTGTGCTAGTTTACTTTTATAATCTATCTTATCTCTCTTTATTATGTTTTAGTTCTTCTTTGCTGGCTTTTAAAAGTTTCCCAATCCTCTGGCCTCCCACTAGTCTTGGCCACATTGTATATCCTTGTTTTCAAATTGATACCATCACTTATTTCTTTAGTTCGCCACAGATGGTTATCTCTTCTCTGACAGTCTTTCCTTCTCATTGGGATATATATTTTTTGAAAGTTATGAAATATCTGCAAAAACTTCTTCAGATATATGAAGAGAAAAAGATGAGTGAAGACAAACGTAGGTCCCTTGCAGTCAGAATTAGGTGAATTTATATTGGGGAACAAAGAAATGGCAGACCAATTGAACAAATACTTTGGTTCTGTCTTCACTAAGGAAGCCACAAATAACCTTCCAGAAATACTAGGGGACCGAGGGTCTAGCGAAAAGGAGGAACTGAAGGAAATCCTTATGAGTCAGGAAATTGTGTTAGGGAAATTGATGGGATTGAAGGCCAATAAATCCCCGGGGCCTGATAGTCTGCATCCCAGAGTAATTAAGGAAGTGGCCCTAGAAATAGTGGATGCATTGGTGGTAATTTTCCAACATTCTATAGACTCTGGATCAGCTCCAATTGATTAGAGGGTAGCTAATGTAACACCACTTTTTAAAAAAGGAGGGAGAGGGACTTATAGACCGGTTAGCCTGACATCGGTAATAAGGAAAATGTTGGAATCAATTATTAAAGATGTAATAGCAGCACATTTGGAAAGCAGTGACAGGATCGGTCCAAGTCAGTATGGATTTATGAAAGGGAAATCATGCTTGACAAATCTTCTTGAATTTTTTGAGGATGTAACTAGTAGAGTGGATAAGGGAGAACCAGTGGATATGGTGTATTTGGACTTTCAAAAGGCTTTTGACAAGGTCCCACACAAGAGATTAGTGACAAAATTAAAGCACATGTTATTGGGGGTAATGTATTGACGTGGATAGAGAACTGGTTGGCAGACAGGAAGCAAAGAGTAGGAATAAACGGGTCCTTTTCAGAATGGCAGGCAGTGACTAGTGGGGTACTGCAAGGTTCAGTGCTGGGACCCCAGTTATTTACAATATACATTAATGATTTAGACAAAGGAATTAAATGTAATATCTCCAAGTTTGCAGATGACACTAAACTGAGTGGCAGTGTGAGCTGTGAGGAGGATGCTAAGAGGCTGCAGGGTGACTTGGACAGGTTAGGTGAGTGGGCAAATGCATGGCAGATGCAGTATAATGTAGATAAATGTGAGGTTATCCACTATGGTGGCAAAAATAGGAAGGCAGAATATTATCTGAATGATGACAGATTAGGAAAAGGGGATGTGCAACGAGAACTGTGTGTCATAGTACATCAGTCATTGAAAGTTGGCATGCATGTACAGCAGGCGGTGAAGAAAACAAATGGCATGTTGGCTGGCCTTCATAGCTAGAGGATTTGAGTATAGGACAGGGAGGTCTTACTGCAGTTGTACAGGGCCTTGGTGAGGCCACACCTTGAATATTGTGTACAGTTTTGGTCTCCTAATCTGAGGAAGGACATTATTGCTATTGAGGGAGTGCAGTGAAGGTTCACCAGACTGATTCCCAGGATGGCAGGACTGACATATGAAGAAAGACTGGATCGACCAGGCTTATATTCACTGGAATTTAGAAGAGTGAGAGGGGATCTCATTGAAGCATATAAAATTTTGACAGGATTTGTCAGGTTAGATGCAGGAAGAATATTCCCGATGTTGGGGAAGTCCAGAATCAGGGGTCACAGTCTAAGGATAAGGGGTAAGCCATTTAGGACCGAGCTGAGGAGAAACTTCTTTACTCAGAGAATTGTGAACCCGTGGAATTCTTTACTACAGAAAGTTGTTGAGGCCAGTTCATTAGATATATTCAAAAGGGAGTTAGATGTGGCCCTTGCAGCTAAAGGGATCAAGGGGTATGGAGAAAAATGAGGAATGGGGTACTGAAGTTGCATGATCAGCCATGATCATATTAAATGGTGGTGCAGGCTCGAAGGGCCGAATGGCCTACTCCTGCACCTATTTTCTATGTTTCTATGTTTCCATATTAAATGTCTGCCACTACTCATCAACCGTCCCACACTTTAATCTATTTTACCAATCCACTTTAGCCAACTCTACCCTCATACCTCACATAATACCAAACTAAGGACAGGGCTTCACCTCATGCCAGTTTTTTGTGCTAAAATCCTATTATATAGAAAACGTCACTATTATTGCCTAATAGGAACATTTGAAGATACGGTCGATTTTAAGTATCATGTGGCCAACATCAGGAGCACATCAGGTGACCAACCAGCCAGCCTGCCGCCCAGTAGTGCTGGTGGAAGGCCCAGTCCATGTTACTGGTGAACCATGCGTGTCAAATGGATGTCCATCTGCTACTCGCCAGCCCTATGCCCCATAGCGAGTGGGTTGGAGCCAAATGCGGTCGGCAGCAATGTGTGTCCAATGGAGCTCGGCAATTACAGTGGGGGCAGCCCAGGGAGACTATGACCTGTGGCCTACAGTAATCATATGGAGCCCAGGGATGCACTCCTGCCCTTCTGGCCCCCAAAAAATAATTGTAAACTTGTCGTTTTTGGTCTTACCCGGTAGAGGTGGTGCCGTGAGCAGGTGTCGCTCAAAATGGCAATCAGGTCCTTTGTACATCTCGTTGCATATTAAAAGGGCCTACCGCCTGAAACAGGCAGGCTGCCCAGCAAGAAGTTGTCAGCTTCATATCAATTTATCATCAGGATGCTCAAATTTGCTGAATAATTTTGAATATTTAGTTGCAACAGAATACCTGATGATTAGTTTGATCATTTTTGTTGTGAATAGAAATGACAGAGAACATATTGTAAGTGAAATACAATGATGTCATTTATTTTTCCTGACACATCTTTATGAACATGGGTCCTTGTAGTGTTAAAGGTTGCAGGTCATGGGTGAATGAAAAGCAGATTCCTCCTTGCACTGTTTGGTGCGAGAGATCTATTCTTCATCATTCAGCGATAATTAAAACAGCCAATATGTTGCCAGGATCCCATGTAAATCGAAGTTGCGCTGAGACAGGTGTAGATATTGTTGTAAGTTCAAAATGGTAAAGGATATAGATGTACTTAAAAAAAAAAGTAAATGAACAAGGATGACAATTGTGCTGTTAAATAGTGTTAAAACCAAAGTATGTTAAATTATTTGTAATTATAGGGAATTTCCACTTCACTGGGCATTTTGGCTGATGTGCTGGTTTCAATGAGTGATGAGGATTACAAGCGATTTAAGGACGACCCTCAGATGGACCTGGTATAGTATTTTTGACTGTTGATGCTTCTACCAAATTAAGTCCAAATGTTTCTGAATTATGGAATGAAACCAATGAACCCAATACTCGTATACCTAGAATTTGCTGTAATAAGTTACCTTGGGCTAGAACTTCCACTTTTTTTGTCTGCTTAACGCCCACTTAATGCCCATTTAACCATTGAAATGACGTATAACGCCCAGATATCGCCCATTTTGGCACAAAATGGAAACTGACGGGCATATTTAGGATACTTATCGCCGAGCGTTACTTTCCCCATGTGCTTAATGCTGGGAAAAAATATTACCGCCTGCCCACTTTTTTTGGGCGGAATCAGCAGATTGAGCGATTTCAACGCCCATATTATCGCCCAGCATTACTTTCCTCACGGACTTAACACCGAGACTCAATAATAACGCCCGGCAACTGTTTTTTGTCGTAAAGAGCACATTTACCCAAACTAGCGGCCATGGAGATCGCCCACCATCAATTTCACCACCTCGCACAGATATCACTCAGAATATCGCCCGCTCAAAAAACCGCCCACAAAAAGTGGAACTAACTGGAACGGACGCCAGCGGTGTGGCTGGCATTTGTTAAATCCCACTCTTACATGAGGAGCTGATATCAGAAAGATTTGACTGAAAGAGCGCTGATGTGAGTGACAACACTGACACACTGCTGTGTGTGCGCAGCTCATACATCAATGGTGCCCATCATCTTGTTGCCAGTTAAAGTTTACGTTGATTGATGTTAAGTTGTTTTTAACCCTTTCACGATAAGGAATCACCAGTGTGTAACAGTCCAGCTATCTGAGACAATGCGCAACAAGGTTATGTTCAAGAACAAAAGTTTAATACCAACATTGGTCTGAAATCATAAGTGACACATCCAATAACACCCAACCCCCGCCCACATCCCACTTTTTCCACCATTGACATAAATCACATGGTCAACATGTCCAGCAGCACAGAATACAAAGGCAAAGCAGAAGCATGGTCCCCAGCCCCCATACATTGCAACAAATTACATACACCTAGATGGAGATTGTTGTGTATGTGTATACCCTGTACACTTAATGTACAGTTACATAAGACCATTGAATGTATCTTCACACTGTATACAATATGCCTGTACCACCAGAGGTTGCAACTGGTGGAGACCTAGAGGTCACCTGCACACTGCAGGTAACCAAGTACACAAGGGAGCTCACCTTACTGTACCTTCATTCAGGAGCTGCAATAAATGGACTAAGGTCACAACAGTTCAATTGCAACACCTTACCTCATGGAGTAATTACTAGAGTGCTTACAGACACAATAACTGCCGACGAGAATACGAATTTCCACACGAAAAATGGCTAACCGTGGCAAATTTCAACAATTCGCTGATGGGGAAAATTGGGATGCCTTTGTGGAAAGGCTAGAACACTACTTCATCACGAACGACCTGGCTGGGAACACACCGACCTCGCTGGCTGATAAGCGCCGAGCCATTCTGTTCAGCAGTTGTGGGCCTACCGTTCGTGGCCTTGTCAGGGACTTGCTAGTCCCAGAGAAGACAACAACCAAAACATTTGCGGAGCTCGTAACGTTGACACAGGAACAGCTCAAGCCTAAAGAGAGCATCCTCACAGCCAGACACCGGTTCTACACATATCGGCGGCCCGAAGGCCAAGAAATCACAAAATATGCTGCAGACTGTAGTGTATGGAGAAAGAGTCAGACTGAACACTGTGAGCTCAAAGTAAAGTGTGACCTTAGTCTTTTATTGCAGGTCTCCAGAGTGCCTCTCCAACCCGTGAAGTCTTCTTAAATACCTGTGCTCCCAAGGGATTATGGGATCCCTTAGGACTCCAGGGGATGAGCCCTCTGGTGGCTGTACAGGGAGTAAATACAAGTTTACATATATAACAACACTCCCCCGCAAAGTTTATAGTGTAACTATTTACAATGTGAGTCGATCTGGGGCCCTTTTTGCCCTGGTTCATCGACTCGGTGTGAAAGCTGGTGTTGTTGAATCATTTGTTGCACCCTTGATGGGCTGCTGTGCAGCTGGCCTTGCTGGGCTGCCTGGTGTGTTGGGCCCTGTTGGGCTGTTGTGGATGATGGGTTCTGCTTCGTGGTCAACCGTGGTGCCGGTTGCCACTGGTTTGTATGTTGGGGGATCAAAAAAGGTAGGATCCAAGGTGGGTTGCTCAGGATAGTCCATGAATCTGAGTTTGATTTGGTCCAAGTGTTTCCGGTGAATGAGTCCATTTGAAAGTTTGACTCAAAACACCCTGCTCCCCTCTTTGGCCATGACAGTGCCAGGAAGCCACATGGAACCTTGTCCATTATTTAATACAAATACAAGATCATTGATTTCAATCTCGCGTGACACATTTGCGCTATCATGGTACGCAATTTGTTGAAGCTGCCTGCTCTCTACCTGTTCATGTAGATCAGGGTGAACTAACGAGAGCCTTGTCTTAAGTGCTCTTTTCATGAGCAATTCAGCAGGTGGGATCCCAGTGAGTGAGTGGGGTCTCGTGCGGTAGCTAAGCAGGACTCGGGATAGGCGAGTCTGCAGTGAGCCTTCAGTCACCCTCTTCAAGCCATGCTTGATGGTTTGCACTGCTCTCTCTGCCTGACTATTGGACGCTAGTTTAAACGGGGTAGATGTGACATGTTTGATCCCGTTATGGGTCATGAATTCTTTGAACTCAGCACTGGTAAAACATGGCCCGTTGTCGTTCACCAGAACATCGGATAGGCCTTGTGTGGCAAACATGGCCCGCAGGCTTTCGGTAGTGGCAGCGAACGTGCTAGCCGACATTATCTCATATTCAATCCACTTGGAGTACGCGTCTACAACCACAAGGAACATGTTACCCAAGAACGGGCCTGCATCGTCGACGTGTACCCAAGACCACGGTTTGGAGGGCCAAAACCATAAACTTAGAGGCGCCTCCCTGGGTGCATTGCTTAACTGCGAGCATGTATTACATCTGTGAGCACAGGACTCTAGGTCCGCATCGATACCGGGCCACCGCACGTGGGATCTGGCTATCGCTTTCATCATCACGATGCCTGGGTGGGTAATGTGGAGATCATTGATGAAAGTGTCTCTACCCTTCTTGGAGACCACTACTCGATTGCCCCACAGAAAGCAGTCTGCCTGGATAGACATTTTATCTTTGCGCCGCTGGAACGGCTTTATCTCTTCCTGCATTTCCACTGGGACACTGGACCAGCTCCTGTGAAGCACACAGCTTTTGACTAGAGATAATAAGGGGTCCTGTCTTGTCCAGGTTTTGATCTTCCGGGCAGTGACGTGTGATTGCTCACTCTCAAATGCTTCCATAACCATGGCTAGATCTGTGGGCTGCGCCATTTCCACCCCCGAGAGCATCGACGCAGTTTTCTGTGCCTGGCCTGTGGCGGATGGCGTAGTTGTATGCGGACAACGTGAGCGCCCATCTCTGGATGCGAGCCGATGCGTTGGTATTTATCCCTTTACTCTCGGAGAACAGAGATATAAATGGCTTACGGTCAGTTTCCAATTCGAATTTTAGCCCAAACAGATATTGATGCATTTTCTTTACCCCATAGACACACGCTAACGCTTTTTTCTCAATCATTCTGTAGGCTCTCTCAGCCTTAGACAGACTCCTGGATGCATAAGCAACTGGTTGCAGTTTCCCAAAATCATTAGCTTGTTGCAATACACACCCAATGCCATATGACGATGCATCACATGCTAGTACCAAACGCTTACATGGTTCATACAACACCAGCAATTTGTTTGAGCATAACAATTTTCTCGCTTTTACAAAGGCATTTTCTTGGCTTTTGCCCCAAACCCATTCATCCCCTTTTCGTAGTAAGACATACAGTGATTCTAACAGTGAGCTGAGACCCAGTAAGAAGTTACCAAAGTATTTCAAGAGTCCCAGAAATGACCGCAGCTCCGTCACGTTCTGTGGCTTCGGTGCATTCTCGATTGCCTCCGTCTTCGCGTTGGTGGGCCTGATGCCGTTTGCCGCAATCCTCCTTCCCAGGAACTCCACTTCATGCGCAGGAAAACACACTTTGAGCATTTTAACCTGAGCCCCATGCAGTTGAGTCGATTAAGAACCTCCTCCTGGTTCTGCAGATGCTCGACTGTGTTCCAACCTTTGACCAAGATGTTGTCCTGGAAGACCACAGTGTGCGGGACCGACTTCAGTAAGCTTTCTATGTTTCTCTGGAATATCGCCGCCGCCAATCGGATTCCAAACGGGCACCTGTTATAAACAAAAAGACCTTTGTGCATGTTGATGCAGGTGAGGGCCTTCGATGATTCCTCCAGTTCCTGCATCATGTAGGCTGAAGTCAGATCCAGCTTTGTGAACATCTTTCCTCCCGCCAGCATTGCAAAGACGTCTTCGGCCTTTGGTAGTGGGTATTGATCCTGCAGGGAGAAACGATTGATAGTTACTTTGTAATTGCCACAGATTCTGATGGTGCCGTCTCCCCTGAGGACTGGGATGATAGGAGTGTCCCACTCATTGAACTCGATCGGGGAAATGATGCCCTCATTTTGCAGCCGGTCGAGCTCAATCTCTACCCTTTCTCTCATCATGTACGGTACTGCTCTCACCTTGTGATGGATGGATCGCGCCCCCGAATTTGGTGGATCTGCACTTTTGCTCCTTGGAATTTCCCGATGCCTGGTTCGAACAGCGAAGGAAATTTGTTTAAGACCTGGGCACACGAAGTGTCGTCTGCGGGCAATAGCGCTCGGACGTTGTCCCAGTTCCAGCGTATCTTTCCCAGCCAGCTCCTGCCGAGCAGCGTGGGACCATCGCCCGGTACCACCCAGAGTGGTAGCTTGTGCACCTCTCCATCGTAGGAGACCTTTACGGTAGCACTGCCGATTACAGGAATCAGTTCTTTCGTGTAAGTTCTTAGTTTCGTGCGAACTGGAGTTAAGACTGACCTTGAGGCCTTGTTGCACCACAACCTTTCGAAAGTCTTTTGCCCATGGTGGACTGGCTTGCGCCCGTGTTCAGCTCCATTGACACCGGGAGTCCATTTAGTTCAACATTCAGCATTATCGGAGGACAATTAGTGGTGAATGTGTGCACCCCATGTACCTCTGCCTCCTCGATCTGAGGTTCTGGTTCATCGTGATCCTCCGTGGATCTGTCCTCCTCTGCAACATGGTGGTTTGCAGGTTTAACAGGCTTTGCAGCTCACCTGCACACTCATTGGAGGTGTCCCATTGTTCCACAGCCCTTGCAAACGTACTCTTTGAATCAGCATGAATGAAAACGATGATCACCCCCGCAGTGCCGACAAGGTGTTAATGGCCTTGCATTCATCACCCTTGATAGTGGACTCGAGACATCTGCGAACGTGTAGCTGCAGGTATGTGACCTGCCCTGTACGTTATGATTCAAAAACAACATCACGTTGTTCACAGTATTTGTAGCAGCACTTGTGTGCTGAGGGATTTGCTTCATATTGTCACTGGTGGCAATGAACGCCTGGGCTATCGCTATGGCCTTACTCAAGGTTGGGGTCTCTACAGTCAAAAGTTTGCAAAGTATGGTTTCGTGGCCAATGCCAAGTACGAAAAAGTCTCTGAGCATGTGCTCCAAATGTCCTTCAAATTCACAATGTCCTGCAAGGCGTCTTAGCTCGGCAACATAACTCGCCACTTCCTGGCCTTCAGACCTTTTGTAGGTGTAGAACCGGTACCTCGCCATCAGAACGCTTTCCTTCGGGTTCAAGTGCTCTTGGACCAGTGTGCACAAATCGTCGTATGATTTCTCTGTGGGTTTCGCTGGAGTGAGCAGATTCTTCAGGAGGGCATATGTTGTGCCCCAAAGACGGTGAGGAGGATCGCTCTTCGTTTGGCAGCTCTATCTTCCCCATCTAGATCGTTGCCACGAAGTATTGATCGAGTCACTCCACAAAAGTTTCCCAATCATCTCCCTCTGAGAATTTCTCCAGGATGCCCACTGTTCTCTGCATCTTTGGGTTTGCTATCTGTATCTCGTCGCCAGTTGTAGTGTATGGAGAAAAAGCCAGACTGAACACTGTGAGCTCAAAGTAAAGTGTGACCTTAGTCTTTTATTGCAGGTCTCCAGAGTGCCTCTCCAACTTGTGAAGCCTCCTTAAATACCTGTGTTCCCAAGGGATTATGGGATCCCTTGTGACCCCAGGGGATGAGCCCTCTGGTGGCTGTACAGAGTAAATACAAGTTTACATATATAACACAGACGTGAGACGATTGGCTGCACCGTGTGATTTTGGCAACCACCAAACCGAAGCACTGAGGGACATCTTTGTTATTGGAATCAGCCACAAAGGCCTCCTCTACAGGCTGTTCTCTGCGGACACCACAGTCACCCTGCAGAAGGCAATTAACATCAGCCAGGTATTCATGGCCTCGGCCTGCGATTCCAGAAGGATGATGACTCACCCCCAGGACTCTAACCCGGCAATTACCATGAACCGAATGGCACCTTTCAGAGGCAGGACTGTGACCCCGAGCCCCGCAACCCTGAATCTGCTGCATGGGGCCAACTGGCCAGCCCCATGCTGGTGCTGTGGAGAAGATCACAGAGCCCACCAGTGCCGATACAGAGACTATACTTGCAAAGGCTGTAACACTAAAGGGCATCTGCAGCGAATGTGTAAAATAAATTTTACTCACCGAGTCGCTGAAGAGTTGGCCAATCACCCGGGCTCCAGCATTGATGAAGACGAAGAGAGGGTCCAGGAGGCAGCTCAGCCCCAGGAAGAGGTATACAGAGTGTTTACCTGCTCCACCGAGAGTTCCCCATTGAAAACAGAAGTCGAAATCAATGGTGTTCCAGTCGCGATGGAGGTCGACACAGGGGCGAGCCAATCGCTGATGAGCCAGGCGACCTTTGAGAAACTCTGGGACAATCCTATCAAACAACCCAAAATGCTACCAATCCAGCTGAAGCTGTTCTCTTACACAAACGCCACCATCCCAGTCGTTGGCAGCGTGGATGTCCAGGTGTCCCACAACGGCGCGATGCACAAGTTACCTTTGTGGATCGTTGCTGGTGATGGTCCAACGCTGCTAGGAAGAAGATGGATGAAACAAATCCAAATCTGTTGGATCTGGGAAAGCCTCCAGGCCCCAGTAATCGACATCCTAAATGGCCCCAAATTTGGATGCATCGCAGCACCTGAAGGTCCTACCGTCCAACTCGACTGCATGGTGATGACACAGACCGCACTACCCAACGGCGAGATGATCCAACCCGAAAGACAAGACCTCACCTTCCGGGCTCCAGTGACAGGACTCTGAAGGAAGAGGATCGATGCAGAAGGTAAATTCCCGGCTTCAGTGGCAGAACCTGGGGCGTGAAGCATCACCGCAGCATACCTCGTGGAAGGAGAAAAGATGGCGCCTGCACCACGAGGTGAAGCACCTGAAATCAAGATGGCCGCGACCAGGCTATGAGGGCAGCGTTAAGGGAGCAACACGTGATGCCGAGCAGCAAACCGGATTGGGGTAAAGATTGCAAGGCCCTTTTAACGGAGACCGGCAACCCAGAACAATTAAAGGGACACTTTTTGTACAGCGATGCTGGTGATACTAATGTAAGAGATGTAATTAACAAATGCAAGTATCTAAATGTATCTTTGAACCGCGATGCCGGTAGGATACATGGAAAAGATGTAATATTGTACAGCGATGCCGGTAGTATACAGGGAAAAGATGTAATTGAGGGAAAAGATGTAATTGACAATTGTAGAGACAAGCAACAATTTGTAAAGACAACCAACAATGTCGAGTCGGGTGATTGCGATCGGAGCCAATGTATCATGAATGTAAATGATGGAATAATGTGTGATGCCGGGTGTTATTTTCATAATAAAGTAATGTAACTGAGTACTGTAGACATGAGTAAGTGTGACCTTAGCTCCTTTATTCAAACTCCAGAGTGTTGGTACAGCATGGGAGGCCTGCTTATATACAGTGCTCCTAAGGGATGCTGGGATCCCTTGGGACTCCAACAGGTATACTCTCTGGTGGCGGTATGATACAGGTTACACAGGGTTGCATACATAACATCACTCCCTCAGTCAATAGTACACTTATTTACAGGGTGAGATGATCTGGGGCTTTTCACGCCCTTGTTGATGATCTCGGTACAAATGCAGGTGTGGGTGAATTGGTTGGTTCTTCACTGGGCTGCTGGGCAGCCGGCCTTGCTGGGGATGGTGAGTTCAGCTTCGTGGTCAACTGTGATGTCGGTTGTCACTTGTGTGTGTATTGGAGGGTCGAAGTTGGTGGTGTCCTCTTCGGGTTGCTCATGGCTGTCTGTGAATCGCAGTTTGGTTTGGTCCAAATGCTTTCTGCAAGTTAGTCCATTAGCAAGTTTGACCTGAAACACCCTAGTTCCTTCTTTGGCTATGATAGTGTCAGCAAGCCATTTGGGACCATGTTCATATTTGAGTACACATACAGGGTCATTGACTTCAATATCGCGTGACAAGTTTGCGCGATCATGGTACATGCTTTGTTGATGCCTCCTGTCCTCGACGTGATCATGGAGATCAGGATGGACAAGAGAGAGCCTTGTTTTGAGCGCTTTCATGAGCAGCTCGGGTGGGGGAACAAGTGGGGTCTGGTGCGGTAGCTGAACAGGACTCGGAACAGGCAGGTCTGCAGGGAGCCTTCTGACACACGTTTCAAGCTTTGCTTGATGGTTTGGACTGCCCGTTCTGCTTGGCCGTTGGATGCGGGCTTGAACGGGGCAGATGTTAACCTGCTTGATCCCATTGTGGGTCATGAATTCCTTGAATTCAGCACTGATGAAGCATGGCACATTGTCGCTGACAAGGACATCAGGCAGGCCGTGTGTGGCGAACATGGCTCATCGGCTTTCGATGGTGGCAGTGGACATGCTTACAGACATTATTACACACTCAATCTACTTTGAATAAGCATCCACAACAACCAAAAACATTTTGCCTAGAAACAGGTCAGCGAAGTCAACGTGGATCCTAGACCACGGTTTGGAGGGCTATGACCACAAACTTAGCGGTGCCTCCCTGGGTGCATTGCTCAGTTGAGAGCAAGTGTTGCATTGGTGCACGCATGACTCCAAATCTGAGTCGATGCCGGGCCACCACACATGGGATCTGGCTATAGCTTTCATCATTATTATGCCTGGGTGGGTACTGTGTAGGTCACATATGAACGTTTCCCTTCCTTCCTTAAGCAAAACCACGCGATTGCCCCACAAAAGACAGTCCGCCTGTATGGACATTTCGTCTATGTGCCACTGGAACGGATTGATCTCTTCATGCATCTCCGCTGGGACGCTGGACCATAATGGGTGACTTTTTGTTTTCAAATGCATCCATCACCAAAAGCAAATCTGCAGGCTGTGCCATTTCCACCCAGCTGGTGGGCAATGGTAGCCAACTGAGAGCATCAGCGCAGTTCTCTGTGCCTGGTCTATGGCGGATTACATAGTTATATGCAGACAGCGTAAGCGCCCATCTTTGGATGCAGGCAGAGGCATTGGTATTAATCCCTTTTCTCTCTGAGAATAGCAATATGAGCGGCTTATGGTCAGTTTCTAACTCAAACTTGAGACCAAACAGATACTGGTGCATTTTTTTCACCCCGTAAATGCATGCCAGAGCTTCTTTTTCAATAATGCTGTAGGCCCTTTTGGCCTTGGACAAACGCCTGGATGCAAAGGCGACCGGTTGCAATGTTCCCCATTCTTTTGCTTGTTGTAACACACACCCAACCCTGTACGAAGATGCATCGCAAGCTAGCACTAAACGTTTACATGGGTTATATAGAACAAGCAGTTTGTTGGAACATAACAGATTTCTGACTTTCTCAAAACCAGCCTCTTGTGATTTCCCCCATACCCAGTCATCTCCCTTGCGCAGCACATGTAGTGGTTCTAGCAAGGTGCTTAACCCGGGTGGTAAATTACCAAAATAGTTGAGGAGTCCCAGAAACTACCGCAGCTCCGTCACGTTCTGTGGTCTTACCGTGTTCTTGATGGCCTCCGTCTTGGCGTCGGTGGGTCTGATGCCTTCTGCCGCGATTCTTCTCCCTAAGAACTCAACCTCTGGTGCCAGGAAATACACTTCGAACGTTTCAACCTGAGTCCCACGCGATCGAGCTGAATTAGAACCTCTTTCAGGTTCTTCAAGTGTTCGATGGTGTTCCGACTTGTGACCAGTATGTCGTCCTGGAAAACCATGGTGCGCAGAACCGACTTTAGCAGGCTCTCCATGTTCCTTTAAAAAATTGCAGTGGCCGATCGAATCCCAAACGGGCATCTATTGTAGATGAACAGACCTTTGTGCGTGTTGATGCAGGTGAGACCTTTCAAAGATTCCGCCAGCTCATGCGTCATGTAGGCCGAGGTCAGGTCCAACTTGGTGAATGTCTTTCCTCCAGCCAGGGTCGCAAATAGGTTGTCTGCCTTGGGTAGCGGGTACTGGTCCTGCAGCGAAAAACAGTTAATCGTTACTTTATAGTCCCCACAAATTCTGACCGTGCCACCACCTTTGAGAACCAGAACAATCGGACTGGCCCACTCATTGAAATCCACCGGCGTGATGATGCCTTCTCGCTGCAGCCTGTCCAGCTCAATTTGCACTTTCTCTTGCATCATATGTGGCACCACCCGTGCCTTGTGGTGGATGGGTCGTGTACCGGGAACCAAGTAGATCTGCACCTTCGCCCCAGAGAAACTTCCAATGCCTGGCTCAAACAACGACGGGAACTTGCTCAGAACCTGGGTAAATGAGGCGTCGTTGACGGACGAGAGCGCTCGGATGTCGTCCCAGTTCCAGCGGATTTTTCCCAGCCAGCTTCTGCCAAGCAGTGTGGGGCAATCCATAGAGGGAGTTCGTGCACTGCTCCATCATAGGAGACTTTTACTGTTGCGCTGCCAATTACAGGGATCAGCTCTTTAGTGTAAGTTCTTAGCTTGGTGTGAATGGGGCTAAGCTTGGGCCTGTGTGCCTTGTTGTGCCACAGCCTGTCGAAGGCCTTTTTGCTCGTGATAGACTGACTCGCACCCGTGTCCAGTTCGACTTTTAGCATGATTGGTGGACATTTCGTGGTGAAGGTGTGTACCCCGTACACTCTGCCTCCTCGGTTCGAGACTCTAGTTCAGTCTGATATGCCCTGGATCAATCCTTCTCTGCAACGTGGTGTTTTGCAGGGTTTGCAGCTCGTCTGCACATTCGCTGGAGGTGTCCCATTGTTCCACAGCCTTTGCACGCATAATGTTTCAAGCAGCATTGATGGGCTCGATGATCACCTCCGCAGCGCCAACTACCTCGCATTAATGTTTGATGGCGGACTCTGGGTCATCTGAGGTCGTGCAGCTGCAGGCGTGTATGTTCTGCCATATGCATTCCTGCCTGAAAACGACGTTACTTTGTGTACAGTACTTGCCAAAACCTCTTTATGCTGCAAAAATTGTTTGATGTTATCGCTGGTGGACATAAATGCTTGGGCTATCATTATGGCTTTGCTCAGGTTCAGTGTTTCAACAGTCAATAGTTTGCGAAGGATAATCTCATGGCCAATGCCAAGCACAAAGAATCTCTTAGCATTTGCTCAAGGAATCCATCAAAATCGCAATCTCCTGCTAGGTGCCTTAGTTCAGCGACGTAGCTCTCCATTTCCTGGCCTTCAGACCGTTGACATGTGTAAAATCGATACCTTGCCATCAGAAGGCTTTCCTTCAGATTTAGGTGCTCCCGGACCAGGCTACACAGTTCTTCATACGATTTGGTTGTTGGTATCACCGGAGCTAGAAGATTCTTCATGAGGCCATAGGTTGTTGCCCCACAGACGGTGAGGAGGATCGCCCATCGTTTGGCAGCGTTCTCATTCCCTTCCAGCTCGTTGGCCACGAAGTATTGGTCGAGTCACTCCACGAAGGCCTCCCAATCGTCCCCTTCTGAGAATTTCTCCAGGATACCAACAGTTCTCTGCATTTTCGCGTGATATTGTTCATTATCTCGTCGCCAGTTGTTATGTTCAGAATAAAGTAATGTAACTGAGTACTGTAGACATGAGTAAGTGTGACCTTAGCTCCTTTATTCAAACTCCAGAGTGTTGGTACAGCATGGGAGGCCTGCTTATATACAGTGCTCCCAAGGGATGCTGGGATCCCTTGGGACTCCAACAGGTATGCCCTCTGGTGGCGGTATGATACAGGTTACACAGGATTGCATACATAACACCGGGTTCAACATGTACGCCGATAAAACCAAGGGCAACCTCCTGTTTGAAGCACCCAGGTCCAGCGGGCTAACCGATCATGTAGCTTGCGCCTCCGGGACCAATATGATGCCCCAGGGAGTGTGGCCACACACAGAGGGCGCATACCCATTGCAGGGCCAGCGATCAGCGGACGGCACAAGCACCACTACTGACACCCTGCCCCAGATTGGTCCTACATTTCTGGCCACCAGGGCCAGTACCGGGAGCAAGAGGCCAGCATCCTCCAGCACTCTCGATGGGACCTGGGATGACCAGGCTCCCACTACCGCTGAAGGGCAGCAGGTAGACCCTGCAGCCCTCAAAGGAGGACAGAGAGGCCATACATTCCTGCCCACCACTAGGCAACGGCAAAGGCCCTGAGACTCAGCCAGGGGAGCAATCCGAGCCCACCCAGCTGGCAGGGGGCGCAGCACCGCCATCAGACAACCTGGACACAGTCCGGTTACTCTGGAACTAGTGTCCTCACCCAACTGCACCTACACAACTCAGGGGCAAGACTGTAATACTATGTATGTATCTTACCTATCATATGTACTCATTCCACTTCTGCAAAACCCAAACAATGATTTAACCAATCCTTTTTTTTTCATTCTCTGTACATGTATGTAAATGCAGATGTCGAGCTACACATATGGTTTATGAATGGCGGGGGGGGGGAGGGGGGGGAGGGGGGGGGAGGAAATGGATGTATGTAGCCATGGACACACATGGATCACACCCAGAACCCACTCAAACCCCACTGCAACCACCAACCGTTCACTGCTGATCATTTCCCAATGTCGTGGCAATAACGACTTGAGGGTCCACAGGGAGAGAGCCATTCCCAAGCATAGACAAAGTGCAAGGGCTTTGGACACTCAATTCAAGGGTCAGAGCAAGGACCAGTGGCACAAGGCTTAGGGGAGAGTGATGTTGTGTATGCATATACCCTGTACACTTAATGTACAGTTACATAAGACCATTAAATGTATCTTCACACTGTATATACTATGCCTGTACTACCAGAGGGTGCAACTGGTGGAGACCTAGAGGTCACCTGCATACCACAGGTAACCAAGTATAAAAGGGAGCTCACCTTACTGTACCCTCATTCAGGAGCTGCAATAAATGGACTAAGGTCACAGCAGTTCAAGTGCAACATCTTACCTCGTGGAGTCATTAGTTGATTGCTTACAGACACAATAGAGCTATAACACAGCCATCACCTGCACACATGCACCTCACTTTCCTTCCCCACTCTCTTTCTTCTCCCCACCTCTATCCCTTCCCCTCCTCGCTCCACGGTGTCTGAGGGGGGGGGGGAGGGGGGAGGGGGATGAAGGCAGATGCGGTGGGTGCACGGGTAAGGGTGCGAGGGGTGTCGAGGGGGCAACATTCTCTGAGGCAGAAGCAGGATCTTGGTCCTTGCTCTCATCTGTCAATCGCAGTGGTGGTGCAGAACCTAGCGGTGGAGTGCTGTGCTCGGGGACCACTGGGAGCTGGCTCCACTGTTCCTGGCTACCAGCTCCAGGGCTTCCTCCATCCCTTCCATGTTATATCTTATTTGTTGGACAAAACCTCGGTGCCAACTATGTTCTTGGTGCTTAGTAGGCTTTTTGCTACTGGTGAATCTCCGTCGTGCCTCCCACAACAGTCAGGCAAGCATACACCACAGCTACACACGTTTTCAGTGCCTCTGAGCTCCCTCTCTCTCTGTCTCCTCTTTTGCGCATGTCATGATGACCCTTGACCTCCTGAATCGTGGGAATCGAGTGTTGCCATGCCGTTGCTAAGGATGGCCATACTTTACGGCAGAAGGTCAGAAAAATTTAAACCTACCGCCCATTTGATATCGCTCACAGTAATGCCCATTTTCAAAAATGTAAACTAGGTGTTCTGAGAATGGATGAGAAGCTGGCAATCTGAAAAACCTTTTTTACTGCCCACACCGGAAACAACACCCATTTTTGGGCGATAAGCTCAAAAGTGGAGGTTTAGCCCCTTATTTTCCTGAGAGTTGCTAAGCATGCTGGTTATTCCCCGGTTTTACTGATTTCTAGAGCAATGCTTTAATAGCCACATAGTGAAAGGGCAGAATCAATACCACTGACTATCAATTGAGACCTGCAATTATGAGCCATTTTAACTGTTGAAATGTTGCTGGGGAGGCCAGGGCAGCCGTCGACTGAGCAATACTGGTGAAGAATAGAGCGTTGAGTGAGGTTTACTGACCAGGTGCTGGAAACCCTACTGGAAAGTCAGGAAGAGGACGAACGCACTGTATGGGTTAGAAACCCTCCCCACTGCAATGGTTAGTGCAACAAGCATGGGACGAGATGGCAGAAAGGGTGAATGCAGGGAGTGATTGTCAACTTAGTAAAACTAGCATTGCAGGTCAGATACCCGTTATAGAAACTGCCCAAGTTTCTTTTCCATTAATTTCAGTTTAATGCTCCAGAGGTAAGTTATCCCTCGTAGTGTCCAAGATGTCAGACCGAAATAAATCTGCTCAAGTAAGACAACAGTATTGATCTGAATGACAAGCACATGACCAGGTACACACGAATGATTGTCTTCTTTGCTGAAAGTTTAATCCTTTAATGATGGAAGGTGCTAAGCAGTATGACAAGGTTACCTAGATGCAGTGTTGCCATTATAAAACCAGTTAAGGAATGTTTTGTTTGATTGGAGACACTCGGAAATGATCTTATAGTTACTCTTAGGGAGTGTACATGGGGGTTAAAATAGCTACTCAGACTGGTAAAATGTGGGAAGTGGTGTTCCACAAGGATCAGGACCACTGTTGTTCACAATTTACATATACGATTTGGACTCAGGTATCAGAAGTACAGTTGCAAAATTGGTGGATGACACAATTGGGGGTGTAGTGAACATTGAGAAAGACTTCAATAAAATACAAGAAGGCATTAATCAACTTGCAGAATGGGTGTGTAATTGGCAAATAAATTTCAATATAGATAAGTGTGAGGTACTGTACTACATTTTGGTAGGAAGAATAAGGTGGTCACATAATGCTTGGTTAATTAGAGACTAAATGGGATAGAGGAGCAAAGGGATCTAGGGGTACAGTTACACAACTCACTAAAAGTAGCGATGCAGGTTAATAAGGCCATAAAAAGCAAACAAAGCACTGGCGTTAATTTCCAGAGGGATAGAATTGAAAAGCAGAGAAGTTATGTTGAACTAATATAGGGCTCAAATTTCCCCAGGAGTTGCCCCGCTTTTTTTTGAGTAAGTAGCTTTTTTTGAATAACTTAAAAATCGCAAATTTCCCCATTTAACTTGCTCCAGTGTAAGTCAGTTAGTTAGGTATTTTTTAGGTTAGTTTTTTTCTCCAAAAGGGGGCATTACCAGCCACTTACACCTGTTTTGACCATGGAAGCAAATTTGGCCAGCTAAAATTTACTCCAAACTAACTTAGGCCAGTGTATGTGGCCACTTTTGTAGGCACAGAAAAACCTTACCTACATTTAAGAAATCAGCCTAGGTAGCCATAGATAGGGGAGGTGGGGGGGGGGGGGGGGAAGTTAGAGGATTCAAAAGCACTAAACACCTTCACAGCATCAGCACAACATCAAAACAACTTCAGCACAACATCTTCACGACATCATGAAAAATAAATGAAAGATAAATCAGCTACTGAAAATAGAGCCGTCCTGCCTTGCCGACTGCAGAACGCACCAGCTAGCCCTCCCGCCAGGACTAGGGGCGGCAGGCACGATTGACTGTAGGGGCAAGGGATGTTTTTTTTTACAGTTGTTCCTAAATGTTGTGTGGTGATAATGGAACATGATTCAGTTTTAATGCAAAAAGTATTTTATTGGAAAGTCTACAATGTACTTCAACAACAACAACAACAACAACAACAGCAAAGAAAGGCTGCACCCATCTCTCACCCACATATCGGGGAATGTGCACTTTCTCATAGGGGCGGTGATGGTGGTGCAGGGGGGGGGGGCGGTGGGGGAGCGGGTGGGAGACCGGCTTGGGGGTCTCAACAGAGGCTGGCGTGGGGATTGCAGTGGGAGTGGCATTTGATTGTCAGGCCTGTGTGCCCTTATTGCAGCAGCTAGCTCCCTCATGGCCTCTGCCATCAATTGCACTCCCTCTGACATGCCCACCCTCAGTTCCCATCTCAGTGCTGATATTTCTCCCGACAGTGTCGCAACCTCATCACGCACCCCACTGACGGCGGCCACGAATGATCAGGTAAGGGCATTGGTCTCCTCACCCTCATTACATCTAATGAAGGTTGCATCTCACGAGAGACTGGTCGGCTTCTCCTTCCCCTTGTCGTGGGTCTGCATAGCAGCACCCCTCCAGTGCAAGGCGCAGGCTAGGATGGTGGGGCCTTGTTACAGCCTGCATTCCACCACCGCCACTGGAACCCGCAACCTCGGAAGGTGTGAAACCAAGGAATGTCGTGGCAGAACTCATGGAGGTGTCTGGCAAAGTGATGCCCTGTACCATGGACTGATCCACATCATGATCAGCATTCTCCCGTGAACACAGATCCATGGACCCCTCCTCCCCCCACCCGCCTTGGTCTGGAGCGGACGCATCTGGATCTTCTTGTTGATCTTCAGGATGTTCAGGATTATCTTCTTGTTCTGCAAAATACAACAGATCAGTCAAATGGTTAGCCGGAAAGGAGGGGCAGGATGGGTGGAATGAGTAGTCTCACGCATAGCAGGCCAGTTGGCAGATTGATTTGAAGGGCGACGTGCATTTTCATGATTGACCCTCATCCTCGCGTGTAGGCCCAGCTTGTGCAGAGATGATTCTTTTTCTGCAGGTGCGACTCAGCAAGGCAGTGACCCTCTGTTCCAGTGGCGATAGTTGGTGCAGATTTGGTTGCCCTCCTCCTGTTCTAGTTCTCTCCCTTTTGTTCTGGGCCAATTTCTTCTGCAAAGATGAAAATTTAATTTTTGCCACATGGTGAGCTTCTGATGGTTGGGACATATACAGATGATCACAGTAACAATTGCAATTCCATTTAAAACTCAAGATAATACTTACACTCACTACTTGACCAACGTCCTGCCATTTCTTTTTACACTGGTTTCCAGATCTTGCGGTATTCACCCCTGTGGAGAATTCTTCTGCAACTAGGTTCCAGCGTCTCCTCATTTCTTTGGGTGGAACTTTTGTGGGACCACTCTGACTGATATCCAGCTCCTGTCATCTGTCCTCAATGATAGTGATTAGTTCATCCACCTCCTCGTGCAAGAAGTTCTTCGTCCTTGTTGCACACTCTTGCGTCATTGGTGTATTGACACTCAGGTCATCTTGAAAACACACAGTTCTCATCTTTCATGCATCTATGCAGTACTCCTTTCCACTCCCTCAGCCACCCAAAAATCACAATTCACACCTTACCTTCTAATATGGCCCACTGCCAATGCTGCTGAGGCACTGAGGACACTCTCCCTTTAAATGGCCGATTGCCAAGGTTGCTGCCCCATTGCGCATGCGCGCACGCACAAAGGGAGAGCATCCCCCTGCCGGCACACGAGGACACGCCGGGCCCAAGCCCCGCCACCGTACCGGCTGCGCTGAACAAGCGCAACCCAAGCTCCGCACCCCCCCCCCCCCCCGCCCTCCCCCACAGGTTTCTCCGCGCCACGCTACGGGCCCACAGTGATCCAGGAATGGCCAAATAGTAAGTTTTCGGCGCATTTTTTTCCCCATGAAGTCGGCGCACCACATCTAACTACGCCGCTCTAAGCGGCTGGGGAAATTTGGGGCCATAGAACCTTGATTAGACCACACTTAGAGTACTGTGCATAGTTCTGGTCTCCAGATGTTAAAAAGGATATAGAAGCATTGGGGATTCACAGAAGATGATACCAGGATATACATATTAGTAAAAGCTGAACAGGCTGGGTTCTTTTCTCTGGAAAAGAGAAGACTGATGGAACATAGGAACACTGCAATAGGAGTCGGCCATTTAGCCCCATGAACATGTTCCGCCATTCATTGACATCATGGCTGATCTGGAACCTAACTCCATATATCCGCCTTTGGCCCATATCCTTTAATACCTTTGGCTAACAAAAATCTATCAATCTCAGATTTAAAATTAACAATTGATCTAGCATCAATTGCCGTTTGTGGAAGAGAGATCCAAACTTTTACCACAGTTTGTGTATAGAAGTGCTTCCTCATTTCACTGTTGAGAAGTCTGGATCAAAATTTTAGACTATGCCCCCTAGTCTTGGACTCACCAATCAGTGGAAATAGTTCATCTCCATCTACCCTATCTGTTCTGCTTAATTATTGAAAATTTCGATCTAATCACTCATTAACCTTCTAAATTCCAGTGAATTCAAACCTTGTTTGTGTAATCCCTCCTCGTAACTTAAACCTTGGGGGGCGAAATTGTCCTGCGGCTGTTTGGGGGCGGTAACCTTCCGGGCCTGGAAGTCCCACCCTGGCATGTAATTGGGCTTTGCGCCCGTCAAACAAGGCGGAGTGCCTAAGACCGGTCGCACCTGGGGCATCAGCGCAGATTTCAGCATCGCGCTGAAGAGATCAGCGCTACACTAACGCGCTGCAATGCCCCTCCCCTTCAGTTAAAGGGGAGGGCCGCTGCACACTCTGCAGGCCCTTTGGTGGCCGCCACTAGGTCACCAGAGACGCATTCGACTGGGCTAGTGGCCCGGCGCCCAAAAGGGAGTGCCGGGTTGCATGATGGCAGTCCGGTCGAGGCGAGGGCCGCCATTGTCAGGCCGACTGAATAGTCAGCTGACTAAATAAAACGGCGGCCCAGGGCGCACATGACCTCCCCTTTAAGGAGCGCCCCGGGCAGACATCATCGCCTGTTGCATGCCACTGAGCCCAACGCTAAATGCGCTTCTGGTTAGCTCAGCACTCAACAGGAGACCCAATATCATGTGGAGTCTGCTCTCTATTTAATGGTTGCCTGCAGAATGAAAGGCTGTCTGCACTTTTTAAAGTGGAGTTATTTTGAGACAGACCTACCTGATTGTGACTGGAGCTGGAGCAATGTCTTAACATGGGAGAGAAAGGGCACCTCACTTCTCCGATGCAGCACTGAAGGCCTTGGTGCAAGGGGTCTACAGGAGGAGGCAGGTCCCCTGCCCATGGGTGCGGCGCTGGAGGTCTTCCAGGCACACTGTCCGAACGCAGTGGGAGAGGATCTCTGAAGCCATCAGTGCCACTAGTCTTTTCCCCAGGACATGGATCCAGTGCCGGAAGAAGTTTAAAGAAGATTGTAAGAGCTTTTACAAGTATGTAAAAAGGAAGTGATTAGCAAAAGTAAATGTTGGTCCCTTGGAGGCTGTGACAGGTGAAATTATAATGGGGAATAAGGAAATTGAAGAGATTGTAAGCAAATATTTTGTATTTGTTTTCACAGTAGAAGACACAAAAAACTTATCAAACATAGTGGGGAACTTAAAGCAATTAATATCAGTAGAGCAAAAGTGCTTGAGAAACGAATGAGACTATAAGCCGACAAATCCCCTGGACCCGATGTCTACATCCCAGGGTTCTAAAAGTGGTAGCTGCAGAGCTAGTGGATGCATTGATTGTGATCTACCAAAATTCCCTAGATTCTAGAATGGTCCCAGTGATATGAAGGTAGAAAATGTTACCCCACTATTCAAGAAAGGAGAGAGAGGGAAAACAGGGAACATGGGCCAGTTAGCCTGACACAGTCGTCAGGAAAATGCTGGCATCTATTATTAAGGAAGTGGTATCAGGACACTTAGAAAATCATAATATGATTAGCCAGAGTCAACATGATTTTATGAAAGGGAAATCATGTTTAACAAATTTATTAGAGTTTTTTGAGGATGTAACAACAGGGTAGATAAAGGGGAACCAATGGATGTAGTATCATTTCTTTTATTTGAAAAGAGGAGAGCATGCCAGGGGATCTCAGAGATGCTGTAATCGTGACCATCTTCAAGAAAGTTGACAAGTCTGATTGCGGTAATTACGGTAGCGTTTCCCTGCTGTCTGCCAAGGGAAAATCATCACAAGAATCCTCCTCAGTCGCATTCTCCCAGTGGCTGAACAGCTCCTCCCAGAGTCGCAAAGTGGATTCCGCTCAGTAAGGGGTACAATGAACATGATCTTCACCGCATGTCAAATTCAAGAATAGTGCAGGGACCAGCAACAGCCTCTGTACATGGCCTTCTTTGACCTCACAAAGGCCTTCGATACTGTCAACCGGGAGAGATTATGGAGTCTCCTCCTCAAATTCGGCTGCCCTCAAAAGTTCATCAAGATCCTCTGCCTGCTTCACGGTGACATGCAAGCCGTGATCCTGACCAATGGATCCACCACAGACACAATACATGTGTGGACTGGGGTCAAGAAAGGCTGTGTCATCGCGCCAACATTCTTCGTGATCTTCCTTGCTGCAATGATGCACCTCACCCTCAATAAGCTCCCCGCTGGAGTGGAGCTAATCTGCAGAACAAACGGGAAACTGTTAAACCTCCGTCGCCTCCAGGCCAGATCCAAGGTCATCCCATCCTCTGTCATTGAATTACAGTATGCAGACAATGCTTGCGTTTGTGCACACTCGGAAGTCAAACTCCAAACCATCGTAAACACCTTCACCGAAGCAAACGAGAGTATGGGCCTTACACTAAACATCCGTAAGACAAAAGTTCTCTACCAACCTGCCCCCGCCACACAGTACTGCCCCTTCGATTATTAAGATCCATGATGAGGCCTTGGACAACATGGATCATTTTCCATATCTGAGGATCCTACTATCAACAAGGGCAGACGACGATGACGAAGTCCAACACTGCCTTCAGTGTGTCTGGCAGGATAAGTGCACCAACGTCAGTGTTCTCGCTTAGGCCAACATCCCCAGCATCAAAGCATTGACCACGCTTGATCAGGTCTGATGAACGGACCACATCGTCTGCATGCCCGATACTAGACTTCTAACACAAGCGCTGTACTCAGAGCTCCAACATGACAAGCGAGCCCCAGATGGGCAGAGGAAAAGCATCAAGGAAATCCTCATAGCCTCCTTGAAAAAGTGCAACATCCCCACCAACACCTGGGAATACCTGGCCCTACCCAATTGGCAAAGGTAGCCTTGAGGAAGAGTTCATAGAGTGTATGTGGGATGGTTTCTTAGAACAATACATTGTGGAACCAACCAAGGAGCAGACTATTTTAGATCTGGTAATGTGTAATGAGCCTGGATTAATTAATGATCTCGCAGTGAAGGAACCTCTTGGGAAGAGTGATCATAGCATGGTAGAATTTCAAATTCAGTTTGAGGGTGAGAAAGCTAGGTCTCAAACTAGTGTCCTGAACTTAAATAAAGGTAATTACAAAGATATGAAGGCAGAGTTGGTTAAAGTGGACTGGGAAAATGTATTAAAGAGTAAGACTGTGGAAAAGCAGTGGCAAACATTTAAGGAGATATTTCATAACTCTCAGCAAAGATATATTTCAGTGAGAAACAAAGACTCTGAGAATGATGAACCATCCCTGGCTAACTAAGGAAGAAAAGGATGGTATCAAATTGAAAACAAAGGCATACAATGTTGCGAAGAACAGTGGAAGGCCAGAGGATTGGGAATTTTTTAGAAACTAGCAAAGGATAACTAAAAAATGAAAAAGACAGAGAAGATAGCATATGAGAGTAAACTAGCAAGAAATATAAAAACAGAGAGTAAGAGCTTCTACAGGTATATAAAAAGGAAGCAAGTAGATAAAGTAAATGTTGGTCCCTTAGAGGATGAGACTCGGGAATTAATAATGGCTAATAGGGAAATGGCAGAGACTTTGAACAAATAATTTGCATTGGTCTTTACGGTAGAAAACACTAAAAACATCCCAATAATTGATAACCAAGGAGCTATTCGGGGGAGGAACTTAATAGAATCACTATCACTAATGAAGTAGAACTCAGTAAAATAATGGGACTAAAGGCGGACAAGTTCCCTGGACCTGATGGCTTACATCCTCGGGCTTAAGAGAAGTGGCTGCAGAGATAATGGATGCATTGGTTGTAATCTACCAAAATTCCCTGGTTTCTGGAGAAATCACAGCGCACAGGAAAACCGAAAATGTAATACCCCTATATAAGAAAGGAGGCAGTCAGAAAGCAGAAAACTATAGACCAGTTAGGCTAACGTCGGTCATTGGGTAAATGCTGGAGTCCATCATTAAGGAAGTTGTATCAGGACATTTAGAAAATCATAATGCAGTCAAGCAGAGTCAGCATGAAAGGGAAATCATTTTTGACAAATTTGCTGAAGTTCTTTGAGGATATAATGAGCAGAGTGAATAAAGGGGAACCAGTAGTTGTCGTGTATTTGGATTTCCAGAAAGCATTCGATAAGGTGCCACATAAAAGGTTACTGCAAAAGATAAAAGTTCACGGATTGGGGGTAATATATTAGCGTGGATAGAGGATTGGCTAACTAACAGAAAACATGAAGTTGGGATAAATAGCTGCACAGAGGTCATTTTCAGGTTGGCAAACTGTAACTAGTGGGGTGCCACAGGGATCAGTGCTGGGGCCTCAACTATTTACAATTTATATTAATGACTTGGATGAAGGGACCGAGTGTAATGTAGCCAAATTTGCTGATGATATAAAGATAGGTGGGAAAGCAAGTTGTGAGGAGGACACAAAGAAAGGGGCTATAGGGAGGGAGAAACTTAATACAATCACTATCACTAATGAAGTAGTACTCGGTAAAATAATGGGACTAAAGGCAGACAAGTCCCCTGGCCCTGATGGCTTACATCCTCGGGTCTTAAGAGAAATGACTGCAGAGATAGTGGATGCATTGGTTGCAATCTACCAAACTTCCCTGGATTCTGGTGGACCTCTTATGGCACCTTATCGAATGTCTTCTGGAAATCCAAATACACCACATCCACTGGCTCCCCCATCCATCCTGCTCGTTGCATCCTCAAAGAACTGCAGCAAATTTGTCAAATATGATTTCCCTTTCATAAAACCAAGCTAACTCTGCTTGATTGAATCATGCTTTTCCAAATGTCCCGCTTCTGCTTCCTTAATAATGGACTCCAGCATTTTCCCAACGACAGATGTTAGGCTAACTGGATAGAGGATTGGCTAACTAACAGAAAGCAGAAATCGGGATAAATGGTTCATTTTCAGTTTGGCGAACTGTAACTAGTGCGGTGCCCCAGGGATCAGTGCTGGGACCTCAACTATTTACAATTTATATTAATGACTCGGATGAAGGGACCGAGTGTAACATAGCCATATTTTCTGATGATATAAAGATAGGTGGGAAAGCAAGTTGTGAGGCGGGCACAAAGAAATGGGCGATAGGGAGGGAGGAACTTAATACAATCACTATCGGGTCGACTGAAAACTCGGGCGACAAAAAAATAGCGGCCTGGGACACACACGGCCTCCCCTTTAAAGGGTGCACCCAGCGGATGTCAGTGCCCCGCGGAGCTGGCATTGACATCGGCCCACACCAGCTTCGCGTCCCGTGGGGTAGAAAGGGGTTGGCGCACCGCCGATGATGTCATCACCAGGTGTGCGTTGGCCCAGGGTGCAAATCGCAGGGTGCACCGCAAACTCCAAATCGCACCCAAAATGTCAGGGGCAATTTCTCTCCAGGTGCCACCACTGCCCGTCCCCAGGCAAGAAGGCAATTGCGCCCCATTGGAGCCTACTTCGGCCCCATACCTCCTTAGAGGCGGTGCAATGAAGGTTCACAGGATTGATCCGTGGGATGAGAGGGTTGTCCTACAAGGAGAGATTGAGTAGATTGAGCCTATAATCTCTGAAGTTTAGAAGAATGAAAGGTGATATTATTGAAACATACAGGATTCTGAGGGGGATTGACAGGGTAGATGCTGAGAGGTTGTTTCGCCTGGCTGGATAGTCAAGAACTAGGGGTATAGTCTCAGGATAAGGGGTCGGCCATTTAAGACTGAGATGAGGATGAATTTCTGCCCTCAGAGGGTTGTGAATCTTTGGAATTCTCTACCCCAGAGAGCTGTGGATGCTTAGTCATTGAGTATATTCAAGACTGAGATATATAGATTTTTGGACTCTAGGGGAATCAAAGGATATGGGGATCAGGCAGGAAAATGAAGTTGAGGTCGAAGATTGGCCATGATCTTATTGAGTGGCGGACAGGCTCGAAGGGCCACATGGCCTACTCCTGCTTCTAATTCTTACGTACTTAGTTTCTTATGATCTCATATGAGTGGTTACGGTGAGTGAATGCATCTTCAAATACCATATTGCATCAACTGCACCACTAGGCTCAGACACTGCTCAATGCACTACGCCCCCAACAGCTATCTACCAACAATCTCGTGCAATCATGACTCATACCTCACAATCTTAGCTTCACCTCACCCTTACCACATTTTACCACTGCTGCAAGCCTCATACCCACATTTCACACCTTACACACAATGCCATCTATTCATTCATCAGAGGCATAGATACAGATGCTCCTCCTGAGTGTTCAGGGCAGCGGAACCATTGCTTGAGCACCTTGATGGTCAGCTCAATGAGGCTCCTTATGGCAGTATGGCTGTCATTATATGATTGCTGGCCATGAAATGTGGGGTTGCAGAGGGGCGTCATCAGCCAGCTGGACAGCGGATAGCCCTTGTCTCCCAGCAGCCACCCTCGGGTTTGACGTAGTGGCTGGGAGAATGCTGGCACAGTGGACTGGTGCAGGATGAAGGCATCAGGACTTGTTGTGGAGTATTAAAAATATAACACTCGACACAAGGTCCGTATATAGAGAAAAGAATTGTTTATTTAAACCTGATCAATCAAGGGAGATCCGGTCGCATCAGTACCGTTACTGGATGCAATCCTCACCGGTCTCATGGAACAGCCTGGGCTGTTACATTTTATACATTCAAAATACAATCAAAATAATGAAACTACGCAGGGAAGTGTTCCATTGCTTATTTGCGACCAGTCCCCACCCGCCTACTACTAATACATTGGTTAATATAGTTACAGTAATTTCATTGGTACATTCAATCTCTAATGATTTCATTGATACATTCAGTCATGGCTACTTTGGCTGGAAGGCCCCCTATGGGTTACGTGTTACATTTCTGTGAACTTCATTCCCAGGCTTTAACTCTTAGACTTGTGTCCTTGACAAGTACATCTGGTTATTCTCATTTCAAAGAGGCTTTGTTTTCTGTTATCTCGTGTGACTCGAAAATGGCTGCCTCAGCTTATTATTTCTGTGAACTGTCTATATTTGTCTTGTATGTGCTCTCAGGACTGTTATCTCCTCAGAGAATTCTCTGACCTTAGTCCTAGCCCCATGTGAACCCTTTGTTCTTTGTTTCAGCCTACTTGCTGGAATCTGGGACTCAGCTATTCCTCAATGAACACATTAAGCCTTTCTCTCAGCCTTTCTTGCTTAAGATTTTAAGTTTACTAAATTACTTTTCCCCTGATTAATTCTTTTCGCTACTACAGGACTGCTGCCAGGATACCGGGCATTCACAGTCATGATGTGTTGGGCGTGGTTGCACACCAACTGCACATTAAGAGAGTGGTAGCCTTTGCAGTTATAGTACATCTCAGCATTGATATGTGGTGCCCGCAAAGCCACGATGGTGCTCTGCACCATGGGGATGTCGGATATCTTGGCAAAGTCACATGCACGCTCCTCCTGCTTCTCTCTGTTGAGAGAGAAGTCAATGAAATCCCTTCTTTTGGAGTACAGAGCCTCTATGACCTCCCGGATGCAGCGATGGACAGTGAACTATGAGATGTTAGCTGTGTCGCCTGTTCCAGCCTGGAAGAATCGGTGGTGAAAAAATTCAGGGCCATGGTCACCTTGAGGGCCATTGACATTGCTGTCATCTCCCTGCTTTGAGGCTGGAGGTCTGGTTCCAAGAAGTGGCAGAGTTCTGTGACCACCTCCTTGCTGAAGTGGAGCACACATTGAATACATTGCTCCTGGCTTGGTGCACCTGCTGTGAGCCCTCCTCTCTCTGTGAGCAGCCTGTCTTTGCTGCCTTTGCTCTACTCCCTGTCACGCTGCAGTGCGAGGTAGACTGCAGGTTGAGGCCCCAAGCCTAGGAGCAAGTGGTGTACTCAGAGGCCTTCCAGTAGGAGCCAACGTCTTCCCAACATCCAGCAGCACATCCACACACTTTAACAACGGGAGAACGGTCGCAGTGGAGAGAAATCTAGGATGCTAAACAGAAAAGAAAAGGAAGCAATGCAGGAACGTGATTGTGGTAGGGATAACCACATTATGTCAGGAAGGGACAGATCATACAAACAAAAGAGTGCACTAACAAATAGGGTCCAGGAAAGAAAAAATAGCGATAAGACAATTAGGGTTACAGTACAAAATAATGTTAAGATGTCTAATAATGTTAAAAAGACAAATCTAAAAGCACTGTATCTGAATGCACGAAGTATCCGTAATAAGGTAGATGAATTAACAGCGCAAATAGATGTAAACGGATCCAATATAGTTGCAATTACGGAGACATGGTTTCAGAGTGACCAGGGTTGGGAACTGAATATCCAAGGATATTCGATATTTAGGAAGGACAGGCAAAAAGGAAAAGGTGTGGCCTTGTTAGCAAAGGATGAAATCAGAGCAATAGTGAGAAAGGACATTGGCTCAGAAAATCAAGATGTAGAATCAGTCTAGGTGGAGCTAAGGAGCACCAAGGGGCAAAAAACATTGGTGGGAGTTGTCTTTTGGCCTCCAAACAGTAGTGGTAATGTAGGAGATGGCATCAAACATGAAATTAGAGATGCATGTAACAAGAGTAGTACAGGAATCGTAGGTGACTTTAATCTACATATAGAGTACCCAAAGCAAATTAGTCATAATACTATGGAAGATGAATTCCTGAAATGTGTACGAGATAGTTTTTAGACCACTTTTTGAGGAGCCTACTAAGGAACAGGCTATCCTAGATTGGGTATTGTGTAATGAGAAGGGGTTAATTAGCAGTCTTGTTGTGCGGGGTCCTTTAGGGAAGAGTGACCATAACATGATTGAATTCTTTATTAAGATGGAAAGTGAAGTAGTCCAATCCACCCTAAATCTAAACAAAGGAAACTACAAAGGTATGAGGAATGAATTGGCTATGATAGATTGGGAAGATTCATTAAAAGGCAATGACTAACATTTAAAGAACGAATGCATGAATTGCAACAGTTACACATTCCTTTCTGGCATAAAAACACAAAAGGAAAAGTGGCCCATCCATGGCTAACAAAAGAAATTAAGTATTAGATCCAAAGAGGAGTCATACAAAGTTGCCAGAAAAAATAGCAAGCCTGAGGATTGGGAGCAGTTTAGAATTTAGCAAAAAAAGACCAAGCGATTGATTAAGAGGAGAAAAATAGAGTATGAGAGTAAACTTGCAAGGAACATAAAAACTGACTGCAAAAGTTTCCACAAGTGCGTAGAAAGAAAAAGATTAGTGAAGATAAATGTAGGTCCTTTACAGACAGAAACGGGAGAATTTATAATGGGGAACAAGGAAATGGCAGAACAATTAAATAAATACTTCGGTTCTGTCTTCACGGAAGAGGACACAAATAACGTCCCAGAAATTCTAGGGAACCAAAGGTCTAGTGAGCAAGAGGAATTAAAGGAACTGATTATTAGTAAGAAAATAGTGCTGGAGGAACTAATGGGGCCGAAGGCCGATAAATCCCCAGGGCCCGATGATCTGCATCCCAAAGTACTAAAAGAGGTAGCCATGGAAAGTGGATGCATTAGTTGTCATCTTCCAAAATTCTATAGATTATGGAACAGTTTCTGCAGATTGGAGGGTGGCAAATGTAACCCCACTATTTAAAAAAGGAGGACGAGAGAAAACAGGGTAGTGCAGACCGGTTAGCCTAACATCATTAGTAGGGAAAATGTTAGAGTCTATTATAAAGGATGTGATAATGGAACACTTAGATAATATCAATGGGATTAGACAAAGTCAACACGGATTTATGAAAGGAAAATCATGTTTGACAAACCTACTGGAGTTTTTTGAGGATGTAACTGGTAGAATAGATAAGAGAGAACTGGTGGATGTAGTGTATTTGGATTTTCAGAAGGCCTTTGACAGAATCCCACATAAGAGGTTAGTGTGCAAAATTAAAGCACATAGGATTGGGGATAATGTACTGGCACGGATTGAAAATTGGTTAACTGACAGGAAATAGAGAGTAGGAATAAATGGGTCTTTTTTGGGATGGTGGGCAGTGACTAGTGGGGTACCACAGGGATCAGTGCTTGGGCCCCAGCTATTAACAATATGTATAAATAATTTGGATGAAGGAACCAAATGTAATATTTCCAAGTTTGCTGATGACACAAAACTAGGTGGGATTGTGAGTTGTGAGGAGGATGCAAAGATGCTGCAAGGCGATTTAGATAGGTTGAGTAAGTGGGCAAACACATGGCAGATGCAGTATAAGGTAGATAAATGTGAAGTTATCAACTTTTGTAGGAAAAACACAGACAAAGTATTATTTAAATGGTGATGGTTTGAGAAATGTCGATGTACAAAGGGACCTGGGTGTCCTTGTACACCAGTCAATGAAAGCAAACATGCAGGTGCAGCAAGCAGTTAGGAAGGCAAATGGTATGTTGGTCTTCATTGCAAGAGGATTTGAGTATAGGAGCAAGGATGTCTTACTACAATTATACAGGGCCTTGGTGAGATCACACCTGGGGTATAGTGTGCAGTTTTGGTCTCCTTACCTAAGAAAGGATGTGCTAGACTTTCCACTTCACATCGCCCATATATTGCCCACATAATCACCCAAAACGGCCTTCTATCGCCCATTTTGACCAAAAAGTGGAAATTCAGGCTGGAACATCACTGGAAAATTAACCCCCCCAAGTTTCGACTCACATCGCTGAGCTGATCGCTGAGGTGATCGCCCGCACATCGCCGAGTGGAACATTCGGCGCATCGTCGGGCTGATCGCTCACCGGGAACATCGCTGGAGAATAGTTGCTTTTCCCGGGCCTTCCTCACAGAACTGGGCACTACGGACACCATTTTGAATTTTGGAGGAAGGGAGGAGACAGCTAAAAAAGTTGAGCTTATATATTGTGAGTTAGTTAAGGGTCTTTTACAGATAGATCCCCTCATATTTATACTTATATTTAATTATACTAATATTAGCATAGTAGATTAGGCATTTTTTAATTAAAAAGTGCATCTATAGCAAGTGAAAATGATTAATAGTGATGGCATTCTGCCATTACTTGTAACTGCTCACACGCTGGTTTCCGAAAAGATTAATCGAAGAGGTGGCAGAGTAATGCGGAGACAGAGGAGGTGAGCATACAGCCAGCGAAGGTACAAGGAAAAGCAATCTTACCTCAACTTGTCTGAAAACGCGTGTCTTAGGCAACTGCGCTTCCAGAACGAGGTCATCGATGAGATATGCCAGCTCAATATGGGGGATCTGCAGCCTTCCAGCACCATCAGAACTGCACTGCCTATTGAGGTAAAGGTTACTGCGGCACTATCCTTCTACGCATCTGGATTCAGCTGGCGACCTCTGTCATATCTCTCAGCACGCCACACACCGCTGCATTCGACAGGTGACTGAAGCCCTTTACGCTCACAGGATGGACTTTATAAACTTCCCTATGACCAGGGAGACACAGACCGGGAGAGCTTTGGGTTTCTCGAGAATAGCAAACTTCCCCAAGTTGCTGGGGGCATTAGACTGCATGCACAGTGCCCTGAAAGCCCCTTTACAGAACCCGGAGGTGTTTCATAACAGAAAGGGATTCCACTCCCTGAATGTGCAGTTCGTTGTCGACCGCAACCAAGTAATCGTGACAGTAAATGTTACATTTCCTGGCAGCATCCATGATGCGCACATCCTGTGTGAGAGTGCTATCCCTGACCTGTTTGTCAATCAGCCAGAAGGTCACGGTTGGATGCTGGGGGATACAGGATATGGCCTTGCCAGCTGGCTGATGACCCCACTGAGTAATCTTGTTACTGAAGCCGAGAAGCGTTACAACGAAAGCCACATAGCTACACTCAACTTCGTCGAAAATACAATTGGAGTCCTAAAGCAGCACTTCAGATGCCTGGACCACTCTGGTGGCAGCCTACAGTACCACCCTGACCAGGTCGCTGAGTTTATTGTGGTGCGTTGCATGCTGCATAACCTAGCTATAAGGAGAGGACAACAAATGCAAATTGGGGCTGCTGATCCACCTCCAGAAGGAGGGGAGGTGGAAGAGGCAGATGGCAAGGAGCAGGAGGGGGAGGAGGTGGCTGGTGAGGACCTCGGGGAGGACAATCAGCCTGGCGATGAAGCCATGGTCCCACCACCCCCAGAAGACCGGCGATATCCCGTAGGAGTTATGCGGCTGCAAAGTTGTTGCGTCAGCAGCTCATAAATGAACGCTTTGCATGAACTTACATTGGGGACAGTCACAGTTACAGTTATGGTTAAACAAAAGTTGCATTTGCATTGAGTTACATTTTAGCCTTGCCTGCACTGCCCTGGCCTGGCTATTGTTGTACAACAGTTGCATTATGTCCTAGCTCTGTCAAGCCCGTGTGGTGGCTGGTGTGCAACGGCTACCACACGTTAAAAAAATCCACGCACAAGCATCTTCCACCCTTCGGGATTTAGTTCGGGACCTGGAATTGTAGGTCCTTCATTGAAATACCTATGAACTTTTTGACGTGGAAGCAAGTCATTCTCGATTCAAGGGACTGCCTATGATGATGATGATGATGATGATGAATGCTTAACTTAACTAAACTTATGTTATTATAAGACAATGCACAACAATTGTTAAATTCAACAAAAAAATTTATTACTTTAACAAAGAATTAAAAAAAAATTTTGATCAACACCCCCCCCCCTCCCCCAACTATAAACGAACATTAACAGTAACAGAATTTAACATTAACAGTAACAGAATTTAACAGTAACAGAATTTAAGATGACACAACAATTTTAGCAAAAACACCCCCCCCTCCCTACCTGGACCTGCTGCCACATTTCCCTCCAGATTCCTTTCCCCTCGGTATCTGAGGCCCACCGGCCCGTTTTGGTCCCCAGAGGCCGAGACAAAGGTGGCGTGCAGCGGGCAATGGAAAGACTTCCTGCCGTGGTGGGCGTGTTGGAGTGGAAGACGAAGCTTATGACAGAGCTTATTAGAACATAAAGGTGTACATTAACGAGAGACGTTACATATCAATACATGGATTTCACTGCGCCAGAAAGCTGTAGCGGCTGCATCCCCTGCTCTTATTGCTTCTTATGCACAAAGGCTGCATGCATGACATGACATGACATGACATCATTCGGATATTGCATATTGCATTATAGTTACAGGATGTTACATTAATTTTTAAAACTGTTTGACACATCACTCACAAGACGCATAGCTGGGCTCCGCCAGACCGCAGGTGGTGGCCGAACGGCTTTCATGGCCCACCAGCGCAGCTGCACGCTCCTCGAGGTCCGTCAACGGTTATACCTGAGCAGAGCCCCCTCCAGTGAGCCTCTGCTCCGCAAGGTTGTTAGATATCTTCTTCTGCAAACGAGAAAAGAGCATGGCAAAAGCTAATTGACTAGGTAGTATCATGGAAACATAAGAACATAAGAATATAAGAATTAGGAACAGGAGTAGGCCATCTAGCCCCTCGAGCCTGCTCCGCCATTCAACAAGATCATGGCTGATCTGGCCATGGACACAGCTCCACTTACCCGCCCGCTCCCCGTAACCCTTATTGGTTAAAAATCTAACTATCTGTGACTTGAATACATTCAATGAGCTAGCCTCAACTGCTTCCTTGGGCAGAGAATTCCACAGATTCACAACCCTCTGGGAGAAGAAATTCCTTCTCAACTCGGTTTTAAATTGGCTCCCCCGTATTTTGAGGCTGTGCCCCCTAGTTCTAGTCTCCCCGACCAGTGGAAACAACCTCTCTGCCTCTATCTTGTCTATCGCTTTCATTATTTTAAATGTTTCTATAAGATCACCCCTCATCCTTCTGAACTCCAACGAGTAAAGTCTACTCAATCTATCATCATAAGGTAACCCCCTCATCTCCGTAATCAGCCTATTGAATCGTCTCTGTACCCCCTCCAAAGCTAGTATATCCTTCCTTAAGTAAGGTGACCAAAACTGCACGCAGTACTCCAGGTGCAGCCTCACCAATACCCTATACAGTTGCAGCAGGACCGCCCTGCTTTTGTGCTCCATCCCTCTCGCAATGAAGGCCAACATTCCATTTGCCTTCCTGATTACCTGCTGCACCTGCAAACTAACGTTTTGGGATTCATGCACAAGGACCTAAAAGAGTTTCATGCACAAGGACCCCCAGGTCCCTCTGCACCTCAGCATGTTGTAATTTCTCCCCATTCAAATAATATTCCCTTTTACTGTTTTTTTCCCAAGGTGGATGACCTCACACTTTCCAACATTGTATTCCATCTGCCAAACCTTAGCCCATTCGCTTAACCTATCCAAAGCTCTTTGCAGCCTCTCTGTGTCCTCTACACAACCCGCTTTCCCACTAATCTTTGTGTCATCTGCAAATTTTGTTACACTACACTCTGTCCCCTCTTCCAGGTTATCTATGTATATTGTAAACAGTTGTTGTCCCAGCACCGATCCCTGTGGCACACCACTAACCACCGATTTCCAACCCGAAAAGGACCCATTTATCCCGACTCTCTGCTTTCTGTTAGCCAGCCAATTCTCTATCCATGCTAATACATTTCCACTGACTCCGCGTACCTTTATCTTCTGCAGTAACCTTTAGTGTGGCACCTTATCGAATGCCTTTTGGAAATCTAAATACACCACATCCATCGGTATACCTCTATCCACCATGCTCGTTATATCCTCAAAGAATTCCAGTAAATTAGTTAAACATGATTTCCCCTTCATGAATCCATGCTGCAGCTGCTTGATTGCACTATTCCTATCTAGATGTCCCGCTATTTCTTCCTTAATGATAGTTTCAAGCATTTTCCCCACTACAGATGTTAAACTAACCTGCCTTTTGTCTGCCCCCTTTTTTAAACAGAGGCGTTACATTAGCTGCTTTCCAATCCGCTGGTACCTCCGCAGAGTCCAGAGAATTTTGGTAGATTATAACGACAGTAAGACACAACAGTTTAAAACGTTACATGCATGGTTGTTTCGGAGCTACAACTTGACACATATACATCGCTCTATACTGCAGCAGCCAGAGAGACTTAAAAACAGCACAGATTCAGAGCCCTGTCCGGACCTTAACAGGGAGCACATATAATACATGTATGAATAACAAGCTTAAATTCAATCCAGGAGATTCATTATAATTATTATTATAATTACAATTTGCATCAGTACAATATAAAATACTACTTACTCTTGCTGCAGCTATTAAACTGTTCCATGGCTTCCGGCACTGGTCGGACGTCCTCGCCTCATGGGAAGCCGAGGAGACCACGTCCGCGATCTGGGCCCAAATCTTCCGATACACATGAGGTGGGGGTTTCCCGTAAGCACCCCTGATTAATTGGCCCCACCGGGACTGCACCTCATCGACGAGGGTTTCGCCCTCTTTCGCCCCCGCCGCCCCACCCCCATCCCCCACATCATACTCACATTCGGACATATTTTCTCTGATCTGTAGCTAATCTGTATAAATCTCTTTTCTCTCTAATATGTATAAATCTCTTTTCTCTCTCCTCTATTTCACTGCCTTCTTCCTCTCTCGATATCCTCTCTCTCTCTCTCTCTCTCTCTCTGCCCCTCTCTTTGCCTTATGCGCATGTGTGGATGACCCCTGACCTCCCGAAACACGGGTAAACCAGTCACCAAAAAAAAAACTCGCATGGCTAGGGAAGCTTTTGCCCTCCACATCTAGTCCCATATACTTGCCATAGAGGGAGTGCAGCGAAGGTTCACCAGACTGATTCCTGGGATGGCAGGACTATTGTATGAGGAGAGATTGGGTCGACTAGACCTGTATTCACTAGAGTTTAGAAGAATGAGAGGGGATCTCATTGAAACGTATAAAATTCTGACGGGATTGGACAGACTGGATGTGGGGAGAATGTTTCGCCTGGCTGGGAAGTCTAGAACAAGGGGTCACAGTCTCAGGATGTGGGGTAGGAAATTTAGGACTGAGATGAGGAGACATTTTTTCACTCAGAGGGTGGTGAACCTGTGAAATTCTCTATCACAGAAGGCTGTGGAGGCCACGTCACTGAATATATTTAAGAAGGAGATAGATAGATTTCTGGACACAAAAGGCATCAAGGCGTATGGGGAAAAAGCGGGGATATGGTGTTGAGAGAGAGGATCAGCCATGATCATATTGAATGGTGGTGCAGGCTCGAAGGGCTGAATGGCCTACTACTGCTCCTATTTTCTATGTTTCTATGTTTCTGCAAGCCAGTGTTGATATAAACTCTGCAAGAGCCAGTACAAGAGAAAACAAATCAACTTACCTGCAAGTTGGATTTGTCCCTTTAAATAATGCTGCTGGGGGTCTCTCATGCAGCTATTCATGTTAAGGAGAGGGCGCTGTTTGGAAAGGCGACTTCCAAAGTGGCAGGTTGTGCGTCAAATCAGCGTTGCACACTGACTGACATCACGATCTGCCTACTCTGCATACTGACGGCGCACGCACGTCCCATCTGCACTATCGCCCTCACCAAGATGATGGTAAGTGCTGGCCACCCAGAAGTGGATGGAAGCGAGGCAGCTGCTATTTTAGTTCCGAAACCGGCCTTAATTGCTAAGGTACCGAATTCTGCGGCCTATGTAATTCTATGTCATTCTTAAAGGGGATTTACACAAGGAATATGCATCCTCAGTTTGTAGCATGAAGTATGTCTCGGAAGCTGTGCAGCTATATGAGATTGCCATTTTCAATGTACTTTTTGGAGCTATGAACCTATGTAATATTCTTCTGCTTGTAACCTTTAATTATTGCAAACAGACCTATACAGGAATAAAAACAGAGAATGCTGGAAATCTCAATGGGTCAGGCAGCATCTGTAGTCCCTTCGTCAAGCCCGAAACGTTAACTTTGTTTTTCTCTTCACAGATGCTGCCTGACCCACCGAGATTGCCAGCATTCTCTGTTTTTATTTCAGATTCCAGCATCTGCAGTATTTTGCTTTTGCATTGTGTTGTTGTAGACCTATACAGGAAGTGGTCCAAAGCAACTTAACCCATCGAAATCTTTCTAAGAGACCACATTAAAATAAAGCTGAGCCCAGCAAAAGATAAGAATAAATGGTGTCTGAGGAACTGCCCAAGAACTTGTAGAAGGCAGTTTGGGCGCATTTACTTTGCAGATAAGCATTGCAGCTTTAAGAAATAGGGCAGCTGCGGCTCTCGCTGGAAAGCATTTAAATTTATTCCAGGAGTACCCGTCTTCCTCGCTGCAATGAATTCCTCCTTGTCACATTTACCCCTTGCTCTATCATGCCTTCACCCATCCTCTTCTTTGACATTCCTTGTTCTTTGTTCCTTTATCGTTGCTGTGTCACCTTACCTTCCCTCTGTTACTGACCATCACAGTGTCCTCTTGGCCACAATGCTGAAATAAAAGCAACCACAAAGCAAACTTTCCGATCCAACCTTATCCATATGTGGATCCAATATTACATCAAAAAAATCAACAAATCACCCTTGTGTATTCCCTTAGTGACTGTCTTGTGTGTGCCTTTACCTATCCTAGTGATGTTATGCAATGCTGCCCCAGTGGCTGTTGGAAGGCTGCTGACTTTCAGTGAGGTACACTGCAGATGGCCCTTGCAGGACGACCTTGAGGAGCTGGTGGCTGGCAGTGTGAAATCGAGTGAGGGTGTTTCTTCTTCTTCTTCTTCACTCTCCTCTCCCTCTCCTTGGTCAATCACTGGCTGGGCAGGCTGGACTTCTTGGGTGAGTGAAATGAGAAAGGCACAAGGGTGGAGTTGTGGTAAGGGGAGGGTGGGAAAGCAAGTGGTGCATACTTACACCTTGTGCAGCATCAGAAGATATTATGGGATGAGGGGGAAGTGGAATTTGAGAGGAGGATAATGTATGAGGATACTGGCATCTTGTATTCTTTCAACCCCGCCGCTAGCCAAGGGCGCAGCCATGCCTCTGCCAAAAATGCCCAGCACTGTCTCCTCCAAGGGGGTGAGATGAAGCTCGGAATGTGAGGTGTGCCTCATGTTTGGTAGAGATTGTTGGTAGGTGAGTGATAGGTGGGGTGGGGGGGAGGTTACGAATTGAGCAGTATATGAGGCTAGTGGTGCAGTTGGTAGGAGATGGCTTTTGAAGATGCATTCACCACCTTGACCATTCGTCTGAGGCCATGAAACTTGTTTGGCCACTGGAGCTAGGTCGTTGGGGCGACACTGCTGGCAGTGACGGCTTCGGTGATCTGGTCCCACATTCTTCTTTCTGGAGGGCCTCCTGGCCCCTTCATTCAGTGTTGATCTCCTGCACAAAGCTCGAATGTTGCATCCGAGACCCTGGGTGCCCTTTCCCTGGCCTGTTGAGCCATTTGCGCTACTGCTGAAGCACTTTTACCATTTTTATGTGAAGAAGGCAGACTGCCGATTTGTGAATGATTTTTATATTTTTCAGAAGGCAGTTCACTTTTAAGGGCTCGAGACTGATTTCAAAACTGACAGCCCTGCGATGCATCATTGAGCCTCTTTACTGAGCACACAGCCTATCAGCAGCGCGAAAGTTGCCGTGCTATATGTTAAAATCATTTACATTAGAAATCAGCACCAAATTAATGTGCTACCTGCACTTTCTAAACGGGCACGAGCAAATCTTTTCGGGCCTTATCAAATTTACCGGCCAATGTGTTTGGTAATCATTCTACTTGCTGCATGAGCCTTCTTGTACCAGGGTGTCATGAGCCATGGCTGCAGCCTTGGTCCACTGTGAGCCTTATTTCCACTCTGCTTTCCTTCCACATGGAGAAACAGGCATTCCCCTTCATGGTTCTCTGCTTTGCAATGTACTAACTGGGCCTGAGAGAATGAGATTCCTTTTGTTTCATTTCAGGCACTGCATTGTGCACAGAGGGTCTGAATGACAACAGAGGTGCAATCAGTAATCCTGCTGATACTCCAATGAATTGCCCATCTTTTTATGTTTATTAAGTAATGCAAATGTGAAAAAAAGCATTTCATAATGTATTTAGTGATTAAACTAATGCAGCCTGACTTTCTGTTTCTTTCTCAGATTGTGGTTGAAGATTGCAGTGAGCGGCTCTTGGCAGCTGCTGAGGCAGGGAAACTGGCTGCTGTGCTCAGTCAGTACACCCCACTCTTTGTGCTGACAAACTTGGTGAGTATGGGATCTGTAGCAGGACTGGAAATATATTTTAATTTACTTGTCAAATAGAGGGCGGACCTTTATTTTTAAATCCATCTAAATTGCTTTCATGTGACAAAATATTGAACACTAACCAGAGGAAATGAACCCTGAAAGGAAAACACATCTCAGTTATAGATGGAGTTAAACAGTAGTCAATTTGCTTAGTGCTTGAAAACTGTTACTGGATTATTTAAATGTGTTAATAATTACAAAAGCTTTTATTAACCAGAATCATTTTATGTACTGTCACCTCTGGAAATATGATATAGTTTAATAGTGGTCATTTTGAATTCAGTTGTTTGAGCTTGCATTCCCAATATATTCAACCATGTGGTTTGTAATGTGGAACAAATCCTTCATGCAACAAAATTAGTTTTTGTTCACAATAAATGAATTGAATTGGAAGGTTTTTGATAGTGGGTACCGTCTGTCTATGTCAATGGGCCCAAGTTTCCACATGATTCGCGCCTGATTTTTAGGAGCAACTGGTGGAGAACGGACTATTTTAGAAATCGCAATTCTCCACATTTTTTTTTCTGCAGTTCTCGTCAGGTAGAACAGTTCTAGTTTAGAACAGAATTTTTTCTTCAAAAGGGGGCGTGTCCGGCCACTGACGCCTGATTTGAAAGTTTCCACAGTGAAAATGTACTCCAAACTAAAGTAGAATGGAGCAAGTGAAGATTTTTGTAGAACTGAAAAAACCTGTTCTACACATTAAAAAATCAGGCGCAGGTTACAAATCAGGCGTCCAGAACGAGGTGGGGGGGGGGGGAGGGGAGGGGAATTCATTAAATTCGACAATAAATCCTTATTTATACTTCTACAAATATTATACAAATAAATCCAACCTGAATAAACATTTATAAGCCAAGAAAAGATTAAATAAACCATCTTCCTACCTGTGTGAAAGTGCTTCAGTCAGCTCAGCGATGTGGCATCGTTCCCGCGAACGGGAGGGAGGGGCAGGCAGGCAGTAACCAGGCAGCAAGCAGCCTTCCACTTGAGGTGGAAGCCTTACAGTCAGCTCAGCGTCATTCCCGCGAACAGGAGGGAGGGAGGGGCAGGCAGGCAGTAACCAGGCAGGGCACTGTTTTCAGCGCCGGGACCTGGCTCCGCCCTCCCACAGCTCGTGCTGGCTGCGCCGAGTGCCACAGGACCTGTAAGTAGGTGGAGAATACCGAGGATTTTTTTAGGCGCCGTTTTAGGCACGAAAAACGGGCGCCCAGCTCGGAGGGGCACCCGTTTTTTTTCTTGTGGAAACTTGGGCCCTATATGTGGTGTCAGCTGCCAATAACTTTCTGAGTCTTACTCGTTAAAAAGAGTGTTGAGGTCAATAATTTGGTTTTCTATCTTTTCTGTAATATTTGTGAGAAAAGTATTGACAATAATAAAATGTTTCAAGGTGAAATGTTGCTTGATGAAACAAGTCAAACTAACTTAGATAACAGAAAATGCTGGACATACTCAGCAGATCAGGCAGCATCTGTAGAGAGAGAAACAGCATTTCAGGTCGATGACCCTTTTGTCAGAATGGAAGGTAATGAAAGGACATCGACCTGAAAAGTTAACTCTGTTTCTCTCTCCACAGTTGCTGCCTGACCTGCTCAGTATTTACAGCATTTTCTGCTTTTATTTCAGATTTCCATTATCTGCAGTATTTTGCTTTTTTACAACTAGCTTCGATACTGACTCCTAGAAACAGGCCTGCTCTTGTACCAGCTGAGTAATTACCCGTGCCTGTGCATACAATCACAAAGACTAGTACAGATGAGAGAGGCCATTCGACTCATCCTGCTTACCTTCCACAAACACCAATCACAGTACCCAAAATAAAAATAGAAAATGCTGGAAATCACAGTACCCAGCTGCCTTTTGAATGATTTCTGAGTTTTTACCAGCATGGCCCCATTTGTTAGACCGTGCCAGGTATTAATTTCTCTTTGCATGAAGAAGTGCTTCCCAACAGCAATCCTGAACTTGACGTTACACATGTGTATATGACAGTAGACGCTTTGAAAGCCAGGAAGCAGCAGTTGAGTCAGCAAGCAATGGCTGAGCCAACAATGGCTCTGGTAAAGAAAATGTTCGTGATTTGAAATAGAGCCTGATTTCTCTCCTGAATGACTGAAAGAACGAGAAATGTCAACAATCAATATATTCTACAGAAGGTATATAAAAAAGAATGAATACATATGAATGATTCAAATTGGCTCAGAAGTTCACAAGGTCACAAGATAGATAAGGATGAGGACGGCCATTCATTCCACTTTAGTTGATCCATTCAGGAGGTCTCTTCAGTCCCCTGATGAGGCATTTAACTGATCCTTAAATAATTCTGGAGTTTTCATGCTCACTCCTTTACCCAGAAGTCCATTCCATGTGTTGATCACTCTTTTATTTGAAGAACTTCCTGATGTAAGTCCGAAGTTCGGCCTTTACTAATAGGAACCTGGGTCCCCTTGTTCTATTCCTGCAATTTAGTTTGAAATAATGTTCCAGATCTACATTTTCCATACTGTTTACAATGTTAGATCCCTTTTTAGAGCCACCTTTTAGTCCCCTGCTTTTAAGGTAGAGCAGCCCAAGTTTGTTGAATCTTTCCTTGTATCTCAGTCCTCTGAGACTAGGGACCACCCTTGTGATTTCTCTAAATTGCCTCTCTTAGCTTGAACCTCTCAGTGACCAGAACTGGACACAGCATTTAAGGTGTGGTCAGACAAGAGCATCGTGCTGTTTGAATATGGTTTGCTAAGAAATACTAGAGCTATATATGGGTCATGACAGCATTTGATACTCTCTTCAGTGAGATTCTCTTCCAGCCCACAATTCACCATTAAAACTTAATTTGTATTTAGATTTTGATTGTTGATCATTATTATTTGTATTTAAATTTAGCTTCAGAATTTCTTTTGTTAGCTTGTATTTCTGTACTGATTTCTTCGGGTGAATTTTCTCACTGCTTCTAGTGTACGTAGCATGCAAGAATGGTGGAGGAGATTTCTTCAGGGAGGAGGTTCAGTTGGAAGCCATATTCGCTCAAATTTCACCTTTAAAAGCATTCCTTGAGTTTAGTTATGCTTCTAGAGCATTCCGTGTAATTTGCCCGCCAAATTGCCACTGGCCTCATATGCCTATGTCAGAGTGAGAGCCAATGGTGAAGCAGCTTTTATAATCCTGAGGTGGACCGTTGCTGCACTTGGGATAAGTTAGACTGAGTTCTCTGAGGTGCAGTAGTTGCCAGGGTGAGCTGATCAAGATATAAGTGAAAAGTTCCTGACAGAAGAGCCTGGAGATCTTTGAATTTCTGCAGGTGGAAAGCAATTTTGTTTTTTCCCATTCAGGCTACAAATATCTGCAGTTGCTTCTGGCCACTTCTCACAGGGTCAGGCCACTGGCAGATTTTAAGATCCCACACCTAATACCCACATTCAGGACTTCTCAGGAGCATGTATGGCATTCCCTATGGGCATACTCTTGTACGTCTTTGCCATGGAAGGGGAGCAGCACCATTGGATAGAGCAAAAGAATCTTATGCAGATAGAGGCATCACAGCCCATGTCATCACTGAAGTCTTCGATTCTGTACAACAAAGTCTATCTTCAACATCACAGGTTTACCTCCGTTCCCCCCACGTTCAAATGAAAGAACTTTTCTTCAAACTACTGCACATTTTACCACATGACGATGCATTACCTGATGTCAGCACCACCTAAGTGCCACCTTTCCTGTATGACTCTAACCTCCGGCCTGGGTGGTTTGGTCCTCATTATCCTCTTAACCATCCTCATCTCTCTCCCTGTGCCGCCCGTTATTGTGGTGTATCTGCAGGACAGGAGGGTAGAAGCCAAGACTACGTGGTGCGACAGTGTAGGTGCTCAGTCAGTAATCTGGTGCCAGCAAGGTGCCACCAATCTCGCCATCTCCCAGAGCAAGAGCTGACTGCCATCCCACAAACTGCATGATCTTCTCTTTGAAGGGGGTGAGTACTTATGGCTAGGGATCCTCCCACCTCCAGTGTCCTACCTGTGGTGAGGCTTGTACGCCAATTTGTCCTGCAGTAAAATAGATTGAATAAGAGGAATGCTAGCAGTTGAAGAATGCGTGAACATAAGAACATAAGAATTAGGAACAGGAGTAGGCCATCTAGCCCCTCGGGCCTGCTCCACCATTCAACAAGATCATGGCTGATCTGGCCGTGGACTCAGCTCCACTTACCCGCCCGCTCCCCATAACCCTTAATTCCCTTATTGGTTAAAAATCTATCTATCCGTGACTTGAATACATTCAATGAGCTAGCCTCAACTGCTTCCTTGGGCAGAGAATTCCACAGATTCACAACCCTCTGGGAGAAGAAATTCCTTCTCAACTCGGTTTTAAATTGGCTCCCCCGTATTTTGAGGCTGTGCCCCCTAGTTCTAGTCTCCCCGACCAGTGGAAACAACCTCTCTGCCTCTATCTTGTCTATCGCTTTCATTATTTTAAATGTTTCTATAAGATCACCCCTCATCCTTCTGAACTCCAACGAGTAAAGACCCAGTCTACTCAATCTATCATCATAAGGTAACCCCCTCATCTCCGTAATCAGCCTAGTGAATCGTCTCTGTACCCCCTCCAAAGCTAGTATATCTTTCCTTAAGTAAGGTGACCAAAACTGCACGCAGTACTCCAGGTGCGGCCTCACCAATACCCTATACAGTTGCAGCAGGACCTCCCTGCTTTTGTACTCCATCCCTCTCGCAATGAAGGCCAACATTCCATTCGCCTTCCTGATTACCTGCTGCACCTGCAAACTAACTTTTTGGGATTCATGCACAAGGACCCCCAGATCCCTCTGCACCGCAGCATGTTGTAATTTCTCCCCATTCAAATAATATTCCCTTTTACTATTTTTTTTTCCAAGGTGGATGACCTCACACTTTCCGACATTGTATTCCATCTGCCAAACCTTAGCCCATTCGCTTAACCTATCTAAATCTCTTTGCAGCCTCTCTGTGTCCTCTACACAACCCGCTTTCCCACTAATCTTAGTGTCATCTGCAAATTTTGTTACACTAAACTCTGTCCCCTCTTCCAGGTCATCTATGTATATTGTAAACAGTTGTGGTCCCAGCACCGATCCCTGTGGCACACCACTAACCACCGATTTCCAACCCAAAAAGGACCCATTTATCCCGACTCTCTGCTTTCCGTTAGCCAGCCAATTCTCTATCCATGCTAATACATTTCCTCTGACTCCGCCTACCTTTATCTTCTGCAGTAACCTTTTGTGTGGCACCTTATCGAATGCCTTTTGGAAATCTAAATACACCACATCCATCGGTACACCTCTATCCACCATGCTCGTTATATCCTCAAAGAATTCCAGTAAATTAGTTAAACATGATGTCCCCTTCATGAATCCATGCTGCGTCTGCTGGATTGCAGTATTCCTATCTAGATGTCCCGCTATTTCTTCCTTAATGATAGTTTCAAGCATTTTCCCCACTACAGATGTTAAACTAACTGGCCTATAGTTACCTGCCTTTTGTCTGCCCCCTTTTTTAAACAGAAGCGTTACATTAGCTGCTTTCCAATCCGCTGGTACCTCCCCAGAGTCCAGAGAATTTTGGTAGATTATAACGAATGCATCTGCTATAACTTCCGCCATCTCTTTTAATACCCTGAGATGCATTTCATCAGGACCAGGGGACTTGTCTACCTTGAGTCCCATTAGCCTGTCCAGCATTACCCCCCTAGTGATAGTGATTGTCTCAAGGTCCTCCACACATTCCTGTGACCAGCAATTTTTGGCATGATTTTTGTGTCTTCCACTGTGAAGACCGAAGCAAAATAATTATTTAAGGTCTTAGCCATTTCCACATTTCCCATTATTAAATCCCCCTTCTCATCTTCTAAGGGACCAACATTTACTTAAGTCACTCTTTTCCATTTTATATATCTATAAAAGCTTTTACTATCTGTTTTTATGTTTTGCACAAGTTTACCCTCGTAATCTATCTTTCCTTTCTTTATTGCTTTCTTAGTCATTCTTTGCTGTTGTTTAAAATGTTCCCAATCTTCTAGTTTCCCACTAACCTTGGCCACCTTATACGCATTGGTTTTTAATTTGATACTCTCCTTTATTTCCTTGGTTATCCACGGCTGGTTATCCCTCCTCTTACCGTCCTTCTTTTTCACTGGAATATATTTTTGTTGAGCACTATGAAAGAGCTCCTTAAAAGTCCACCACTGTTCCTCAATTGTGCCACCGTTTAGTCTGTGTTTCCAGTCTACTTTAGCCAACTCTGCCCTCATCCCACTGTAGTCCCCTTTGTTTAAGCATAGTACGCTCGTTTGAGACACTACTTCCTCACCCTCAATCTGTATTACAAATTCAACCATACTGTGATCACTCATTCCGAGAGGATCTTTTACTAGGCGATCGTTTATTTTTCCTGTCTCATTACACAGGACCAGATCTAAGATAGCTTGCTCCCTTTTAGGTTCTGTAACATACTGTTCTAAGAAACAATCCCGTATGCATTATATGAATTCCTCCTCCAGGCTACCCCGTGCGATTTGATTTGACCAATCGATATGAAGGTTAAAATCCCCCGTGATTACTGCTGTTCCTTTTTCACATGCCTCCATTATTCCCTTGATTATTGCGCGCCCCACCGTGAAGTTATTATTTGGGAGCCTATAATCTACGCCCACCAGTGACTTTTTCCCTTACTATCTCTAATCTCCACCCACAATGATTCAACATTTTGTTCATTAGAGCCAATATCGTCTCTCACAACTGTTCTGATATCATCCTTTATTAACAGAGCTACCCCACCTCCTTTCCCTTCTTGTCTATCTTTCCGAATCGTCAGATACCCCTGTATGTTTAATTCCCAGTCTTGGCCACCCTGCAACCATGTTTCTGTAATGGCCACCAAATCATACCCATTTGTAATGATTTGTGCCGTCAACTCATTTACTTTATTTTGAATGCTGCGTGTGTTTAGGTAGAGTGTTTTAATACCAGTTTTTAAACCATGATTTTTAGTTTTGACCCCTCCTGCAGCCCCTATATATTCAGTGGCCCTTTTTGTTTTTTGCCTTGGGTTTCTCTGGCCTCCACTTTTACTCATCTCCTTTCTGTCTTTTGCTTTTGTCTCCTTTTTGTTTCCCTCTGTCTCCCTGCATTGGTTCCCATCCCCCTGCCATATTAGCTTAACACCTCCCCAACAGCACTAGCAAACACTCCCCCTAAGACATTGGTTCCGGTCCTGCCTAGGTGCAGACCGTCCGGTTTGTACTGTTCCCACCTCCCCCAGAACCGGTTCCAATGCCCCAGGAATTTGAATCCCTCCCATCTGCACCACTGTTCAAACCACGTATTCATCTGAGCTATGCCGCGATTCCTACTCTGACTAGCACGTGGCACTGGTAGCAATCCCGAGATTACTACTTTTGAGGTCCTATGTTTTAATTAAGGCCTAGCTCCTTAAATTCATCTCGTAGGATCTCATCCCTTTTTTTACCTATGTCGTTGGTACCAATGTGCACCACGACAACTGGCTGTTCACCCTCCCTTTTCAGAATGTCCTGCACCCGCTCCGAGACATCCTTGACCCTTGCACCAGGGAGGCAACATACCATCCTGGAGTCTCGGTTGCGGCCGCAGAAACGCCTATCTATTCCCCTTACAATCGAATCCTCTATCACTATTGCTCTCCCACTCTTTTTCCTGCCCTCCTGTGCAGCAGAGCCAGCCATGGTGCCATGAACTTGGCTGCTGCTGCCCTCCCCTGATGAGTCATCCCCCTCAGCAGTACTCAAAACGGTGTGCCAACAGCAACAACAACAACTTGCATTTATATAGCACCTCTAATGAAGTAAAACGTCCCAAGGCGCTTCATGAGCCACATAAGGTGTTATGAGGGCAGATAGCTTGATCAAAGAGGAGCCTAGGTTTTAAGGAGCGTCTTGAAGGAGGAAAGACGGGTAGAGATACAGGGAGGTTTACTGAAAGAATTACAGAACTTAGGGCGTAGGCAACAGAAGGCACAGGTAGAGCAATTAAAATTGGGGATGCACAAAAGGCCTGGAGGAGCGCAGATATCGCGGGCAACATTCGTGTTAACGGACTGCACGGCTCATCTACCGTTTTGTGCATGTGCAAAATTTGACTTTGGAAAAGCTGGTCCTGGGCTGTGCGGGACCAGCAGATAGCTGCGCCGCTTAGAGGAATCATTGGATGTTGGGCTGGAGGAGGTTACACTGATTGGGAGAGACAAGGCCATGAAGAGATTTGAAAACCAGGATGAGAATTTTAAAATCGAACCATTGCTGGACCAGGAGCCAATGTAGGTCAGTGAAGCACAGGTGATAGGTGAATGGGACTTGGTGTGAATTAGGATACGGGCAGCAGAGATTTGGATGAGCTTAAGCTAATGGAAGGTGGAAGATGGGAGGTTGGCCAGGACTGAGTTGGATTAGTCAAGTCTAGAGGTAACAAAGGCATGAATGAGGGTTTCAGCAGCAGATGAGCTGAGGCAGGAGCAGAGTCGGGTGATCTTATGGAGGTGGAATAGGCGGTCTTTGTGGTGGCATGCATATGTGGGCAGAAGCTCATCTCAGGGTCAAATCGAACACCAAGGTTGCGAAAAGTCTGGTTCAGCATCAGACAGTTGCCAGGGAGAGGGATGGAGTCAGAGACTAAGGAATGGCGTTTGTGGCGAGGACTGAAGATAATGGCTTCGGTCTTCCCAATATTTAGTTGGAGGAAATTTCTGCTCAGCCAGTACTGGATGTCGGGACAAGCAATCTGACAATTTAGAGTCAGTGGAGGGATCGAGAGAGGTGGTGATGAGGTAGAGCTGGGTGTTGTCAGCGTATATGTGGAACCTGGTGTGTTTTCGGCTGATGTCACCGAGAATCAGTATGTAGATGAGAAATAGGAAGGGACCAAGGATAGATCCTTGGGGGATACCAGAGCTAATGACGCGGGAGCAGGAAGAGAAGCTATTGCAGGTAATTCTCTGGCTATGACTGGATAGATAAGAATGGAACCAGACGAGTGCAGTCCAACCCAGCTGGACGACGGAGGAGAGGGGTTGGAGGAGGAAGGTGTGATCTGCCATGTCAAAGGCTACAGACAGGTTGAGAAGGACGAGGAGAGATAGAATACCACAGTCACCGTCACATTTGTGACTTTGTTAAGAGCTGATTCGCTAATGTGGTAAAGCAGAAACCTGATTGGAGGGATTCAAACTTGGAGTTCGGGTAAATATAGGCATGGATTTTGGAGGCGACAGCATGTTCAAGGACTTTGGAGGCGAAAGGGAGGTTTGAGATAGGGTGGTTGTTTGCAAGGACAGAGGAGTCAAGGGTTGATTTTTGAGGAGAGGAGTGATGATGGCAGATTTCAAGGGGTGGGGGACAGTACCAGAGGAGAGAAAACTGTTAACAATATCAGCTAACATGGGGGCCAGGAAGGGAAGTTGGGTGGTCAGCAGTTTAGTGGCAATAGAGTCAAGGGAGCAGGGGATGGTCTCATGGACAAGATGAGTTCGGAGAGAACGTATGGGGAGATAGGAGAGAAACTAGAGAAAGGTGCGAGTTCAGGGCTAGAACAGGGGGAATCTTAGAGGAAGTTTGGCCCAGTGGGCTAGGGGAATAGGAAGGGAAGCGGTAGAGGCAGCTGAACAATTGGTCTCAATCTTTGTGACAAAGAAATCCGTGAACTCCTCACACTTGCTGCTGGAGGTGAGGGTGGAGGAGGCAGGGGAGAGTGGTTTAAGAATACGGTTTGCAGCAGAGAAAAGAAGCTGGGGGTTAGCTTTCCACGATCCTGGAATAGTGAACAGTAATGGTTTTATTGGGGACCAGGGCATCAAAAGTCGAGGTGAAGGTGTGGTTGAGCAGATCAGTAGCTGTAGAAATGTCATGGTAAATGGAGGGTCAAAGGCTGTACAGTTGGGATTTTGAAAGCACAGTTGTAAGTGAATTGGGAGAGAAATTTGTCCAGGGCGGACCCAGAAGGAAATAGGGCTGGGAAGGTCTGTGGGATGTGGGTGGAGAGCAATACAAGGAAGTGATCAGAGATGTCCTTATCTGTGATTGAGAAGCGAGGCCATATGAGATGGTAAGGTCAAGTGGGTGACCATGATAATGAGCAGGGGAGTTTATGTGGTTTATTTGAGTGATTAAGGGAGGATAAGAGGGCAGTGAACTCAGAGGGGAGATAGCATGATAATTTGAGATGGAGGTTGAAATTGTTATATATACAAACTATGGATATACTCTGTGTAGTCACTGTATAGTTGCATAAGATGGAGACTTGTTACCTGATGTACTGTCAATAAGGTTTACACTGTGTATATACTATGCTGGCACCACTAGAGGGTGCAACTGGTGGAGTCCGGGTTTTCCTGCCCCTGTGGCAGAGACTGTCCACCAGAGGGCACTGCGGTGGGAGACCTGAGGGTCACCTGCATAGGTGTGCAGGACCCAGTATAAAAGGCTGCCCATCATGCTTGTGCCTCACTCTGGAATTATGAATAAAGGACCACGGTCACTACAGTTTGAGTACAACACATTGCCCTGTGGAGTCATTCATAAGTGCATTACAAACATAACAACTGGCGACAAGAATACGGACTTTCACGCGATTATGTCTACCTTTGGCACACTAAAAGACTTCGCAGAGGGTGATGATTGGGATGCCTTCACGGAAAGGCTCGATCAATATTTCGTGGCAAACAACCTGGCAGGGGAGACGGACACATTGGCGGAGAAGCGCAAGGCTATACTGCTGACCAGTTGTGTGCCTGAGGTCTACCGCCTCATCAGGGACTTGCTGGCACCCACGAAGGCCAAGGATAAGACATATGATGAGCTGACTGAAATAATTTGCGACAAACTAAAACCAAACCAGAGCATCCTCACGGCCAGGCACAGATTCTACACTCACCGGGGTAAAGCCAGCAGGGTTCTCTAAAAGGAGACCTGCGACCAACTGAACTTAAAGAGACATTGTATGCATGGCAATCAATGTAACGAACCAATTAAGATTGTGAACAAAATGTTGTTGCGAGATGTCGGTACTATTCCTAACATAAAGAACAAAATGTTGTTGCAAGATGTCGGGAATAGTGTACCCAAAAGTAGCAAGCAAGCGAATTCAGGAGGGTAAAGGCGCTGATCCTGATGCTCCGCCCCAGCTGTTCCCACAAGTTATAGGCTAGCGAGCTCAGGAGGGTGAAGGCACTGACCCTGATACCCTGCCCCGGGTCTATCCCACGCTGCAGGCACCCGATGGCACTATTTGCCACGGACTTGGAAATGAAAATGGCGCCAATACGCGCAGTCGGCCACTGTTGCCCACCACCTGGGTGGAGATGGCGCAGTCCCCAGACCCAGTCGCTACCTCGGCCATGTCCGGGAGCGAAAGGTCAAAACCAACAAGTTCCCCAAACGGGACCCGGAACAGCCAGGTTCCCAACATCGTTAGAGAGTAGGCAGAAGATTCTGTAGCTCTCAAAGGACGACAGGGAGGCCACACACATCTGTGGCTCTGCCCACCATTAGGCAATGGCAAAGGCCCTGAGTCCTGGCTAGGTGAGCAAACCAAGCCCACCCCACTAGCAGGGGACACAGTGCCGCTATCAGGTGACTAGTTCCCCGTCCGGTTGCTCTGGAACCTGTGTCCTCGCATACCTGTACTGCTACCTCAGTACTTACCATGACTGAACCATGAATGCAATCTACCCAATCCTGGCGCACGACCACAAAACGTAACGAATATAAGTCACTGAACCAAGGTGTCACAATGTCTGTAATGCACTTATGAATGACTCCACGAGGCAATGTGTTGTACTCAAACTGTAGTGAACTTGGTCCTTTATTTGTAACTCCAGAGTGAGGCACAATTATGGTGGGCAGCCTTTTATACATGGCCCTGCACACCTGTGCAGGTGACCCTCAGGTCTCCCACCACAGTGCCCTCTGGTGGACAGCCTCTGCCACAGGGGCAGGAAACCCCGTTCTCCACCATTTGCACCCTCTAGTGGTGCCAGCATAGTATATACACAGTGTAAACCTTATTGATAATACAGCAAGTAACATTAGGCAACTATACAGTGACTATACAGAGAGTATATCTATAGTCTGCATATATAACATCACTCTCCCCCAAATCCTTTGTATCGATGACCTTTGCACTATGTGCTCTAGCTTAACTCTCCCCAGACATAAGTGCCAATATTCCTTGCACGTTGGCTATGCTTTGGCTTGGCTCTCTCCTTGTTAACCCCAAAGTCCTTTTGCCACAATATTGGATAGTGGTTACCAGTTTGGATGCTTCGATGATGCAGTGGAGGTTCCAGTAGGGGTTCTGGGTGTGATCCATGTGTGTGTCCATGGCTACATACATCCATTTCCCAACCCCCCCCACAGCGAGATCATGCAGCAGGCCTGTTACATTAACATACAGGATCAGACACAATGCAAGTACAAAGAAAGGAAGTTACAGTTTGTATCGTGACACCTTGGTTCAGTGACTTACATTCGTTACATTTTGCGGTCGTGCACCAGGATTGGGTAGATTGCATTCATGGTTCAGTCATGGTAAGTACTGAGGTAACAGTACAGCTATGCAAGGATGCAGGTTCCAGAGCAACTGGACGGGGATCCTAGTCGTCTGATAGCGGCGCTGTGCTCCCTGCTAGCGGGGTGGGATTGGTTTGCTCACCTAGCCAGGACTCAGGGCCTTTGCCATTGCCTAGTGGTGGGCAGAGCCACAGATGTGTGTGGCCTCCCTGTCCTCCTTTGAGGGCTGATGAATCTTCTGCCTGCTCTCTAACGGTGTTGGGAACCTGGCTGTTCCAGATCCTGTTTGGGAAGCTCGTTGGTTCTGACCTTTCACTCCCGGACATGGCCGAGGCAGTGACTGGGTCTGGGGACTGCACCGTCTCCACCCGGGTGGTGAGCAATGGCGGCTGACTGCATGTATTGGCGCTGTTTTCGTTTCCAAGTCCGTGGCAAATAGTGCCATCGGGTGCCTGCAGTGTGGGGCAGGGTATCAGGATCAGTGCCTTCACCCTCCTGGTGTCGCTGGCCTATAACTTGTGGGGACACCTGGGGCAGGGCATCAGTATCAGCGGCTTTACCCTCCCGAATTCGCTCGCTTGCTACTTTTGGGGACACTCTATTCCCGACATCTCACAACAACATTTTGTTCTTTACATTAGGACTGGTACCGACATTTCGCAACAATATTTTGTTCACAATCTTAATTGGTTCGTTACATTGATTGCCATGCATACAATGTCTCTTTAAGTTCAGTTAGTTGCAGGTCTCCTTTAAGAGAACCCTGCTGGCTTTACCCCAATCAAATCTTCTGTTAGACACCACTTGTTGGTCCCTCAGCGTGGCACCTCGGCTGCGGCCATCTTTTTTTTCAGCCATGCTGAACCTCGCTTCAGCAGGGATGCCATCTTGTCTCTGTCCTCGAGGTCGACTGCCTTGATCCTTCTCTCCCGCGATTCTGCCACAAAAGCTGGAAGAGTGCCTGTGAATTCGATCTTCGTCCCCAGGAGTCCTGCTGCTGGAGCCGGGAAGGTACTTTTAGGTCGCTCCGGTCAGATCATTGCCACGTAGTAGTGATGGACGGTCTGTGCCTCAGGTGCTGCGCTGGTCTGTTATCGGGTGCCTGGCCCAAGCGAAGCTGAGGTTTTGTTCTGCGTCTGAGCACGGGGGACATTGATTGCTGGAGTGAAGAGGTCTTCCCATTTCCACTGGATCTTCCCCATCCACCTTCTTCTGAGTAGCGTTAGACCATAATCTGCAACAATCCACAGAGGTAACTTGTGCACCATGCTAGTATGGATTACACTTACATCCGCACTACCAAGGACTGGGATCAGCTCCTTGGTGTAGGTGCGCAACCTTTCCTGTACTGGAACCAGCTCGGGTCGTTTTTCCTTCCATAGCCTTTCAAAGGCATCTTGGCCCATCACTGACTGGCTCGCTCCTGTGTCCACTTCCATGAAGACTGGAACGCCCTTTATCTCGACTTCCATCTTCACTGGAGGACAATCAGTGGTGCAGGTATACACTCCATACACTTCTTCTTGGGGCTGAGCTGCCTCTCTGGCCAAATCATCATACTGGATTTAAAGTCATCTACTGACTCCTCTGCTAGACGGTGAGTCATATTTCTTTTACACATACACTGGAGGTGGCCCTTCATATTACAGGCTTTGCATACGTACTCAGAAAACCGACACTGGTGAGCCCTATGGTTTCCTCCGCAACGCCAGCATGGTGCTACTCGGCGGACTCTGAATTCTGGAACCCTGAGGTCTGTGCTCTCTGCCCTGGGTAGGGCCAACTTCTACATTCTTGCCTGTGAAAGGCACCATTCTGTGTACAGTATTTGCCAGGTTTGAGTCCATAGGATGAATAATTTGCTTGGTGCTGCAGGTCGAGGTCATGAATGAATGACTGATGCTGATGGCCTTCTGCAGGTTGACTGTGGTGTCGGCAGATAATAGCTTGTGAAGGAGGCCCTCGTGGCCAATTCCTACAATGAAGATGTCTCGCAATGTTTCGTTGAGGTGCGTGCCGAAATCACATGGTGCCGCAATTCTCCTGAGGTTGGCAGCATGTTTTGCAATCTCCTGGCCCTCAGGTCTGCAGTGAGTGTAGAATCTGTGCCTGGCCGTGAGGATGCTCTGTTTTGGTTTTAGTTTGTCACGAATTATTTCAGTCAGTTCATCGTATGTCTTATCCTTGGCTTTCGTGGGTGCCAGCAAGTCCCTGACGAGGCGGTAGACCTCGGGCACACAACTGGTCAGCAGTATAGCCTTGCGCTTCTCCGCCAATGTGTCTGTCTCTGCTGACAGGTTGTTTGCCACGAAATATTGCTCAAGCCTTTCTGTGAAGGCATCCCAATCATCACCCTCTGTGAAGTCTTTTAGTGTGCCAAAGGTAGCCATAATCACGTGAAAATCGTATTCTCGTCGCCAGTTGTTATGTCTGTAATGCACTTATGACTAACTCCATGGGGCAATGTGTTGTACTCAAACTGTAGTGACCTTGGTTCTTTATTCATAACTCCAGAGTGAGGCACAAGTGTGGTGGGCAGCTTTTTATACTGGGCCCTGCACACACTAGTGGTGCCAGCATAGTATATACACAGTGTAAACCTTATTGAAAGTACATCAGGTAACAAGTCTCCATCTTATGCAACTATAAAGTGACTACACAGAGAGTATATCTATAGTCTGCATATATAACGGGCCTGCTGCATGATCTCACTGTGTAGGGAGGCGGGGGGGGGGGGGTGGGGGGAAATGGATGGATGTATCCATGGACACACACATGGATCACATCCAGGACCCCTGAAACCTCCACTGCATCATTGAAGCATCCAAACTGGTAACCACCACCCAACGTTGCGGCAAAAGGACATGGGGGTTAACAGGGAGAGAGCTAAGCCAAAGCACAGCCAAGGTGCAAGGGCTATTGGCACTTATGTCTGGGGAGAGCTAAGCTAGAGCACATAGTGCAAAGGTAATCGGCACAAAGGACTTGGGGGAGAGTGATGCTATATATGCAGACTATAGATATACTCTCTGTGTAGGCACTGTATAGTTGTATAAGATGGAGACCTGTTACCTGATGTACTATCAATAAGGTTTACACTGTGTATATACTATGCTGGCACCACTAGAGGGTGAAAATGGTGGAGACCGGGTTTTCCTGCCCCTGTGGCAGAGGCTGTCCACCAGAGGGCACTGCGGTGGGAGACCTGAGGGTCACCTGCATAGGTGTGCAGGGCCCAGTATAAAAGTCTGCCCACCATGCTTGTGCCTCACTCTGGAGTTACGAATAAAGGACCAAGTTCACTACAGTTTGATTACAACATATTGCCTCATGGAGTCATTCATAAGTGCATTACAGACATAACAGAAATCACCAAGGATGAGAAGTCGCTCGGTGCAGAGATTGAGAGAGAAAAGCAGTAAGGTTGACAGTAGAGAGCAAGAATCTTAAATGAGATGCAAAAGGCGTGGAACAAGGTGAGATGCTCAAAGGAGGAGAAGGTGCCAGAGGAGTAGGGAGACAGACCAATGTGTGATTTGGTGGTAAGAGCCACATCGCCAATGCAGCGGTTGGGAGAAGCGAGTGGTGGAAGGTCTATAAAAGCAAAATACTGCAGATGTTGGAAATCTGAAATAAAAACAGAAAATGCTGGAAATACTCAGCTGGTCAAGCAGCATCTCTAGAGAAAGAAACCGAGTTAATGTTTCAGGTCGATGATGTTTCATCAGAACTGGAAAAAGTTAAAGATGTAACAGATTTTAAGCAAGTGCAGGGGCAGAGAAAGGGTGGAAGGGAGGACAAAAACAAAAGGGAAGGTCTGTGTTAGGGTAGAAGACTGAAGTGATTAAATGACAAAAGGGATGATTGTGCAAAGCAAAAGGAGATGGTAATGTGACATGTAAAGAAACAAAAGGTGAGTCTAGAATCATTATCATCATAGGCAGTCCCTCGGAATCGAGGAAACATAGAAAGATAGGGTTTTGGTTTTTGCATGCTTAACGCCCACTTAACGTCCATTTTACCGCTGAAATGACGTACAACTCCCAGATATCGCCCTTTTAGCCACAAAATGAAAACTGACAGGCATTTTTCGGAAACTTATTGCCGAGCGTTAATTTTCCTATGTGCGTAACGCCGGGAAAAAATAATAACGCCCTCCCACTTATTTTGGGCGGTATCATCAGAATGGGTGAAATCATAGAAACATAGAAACATAGAAAATAGGTGCAGGAGTAGGCCATTCAGCCCCTTGAGCCTGCACCACCATTCAATAAGATCATGGCTGATCATTCCCTCAGTACCCCTTTCCTGCTTTCTCTCCATACCCCTTGATCCTTTGAGCCGTAAGGGCCATATCTAACTCCCTCTTGAATATATCCAATGAACTGGCATCAACAACTCTGTGGTAGGGAATTCCACAGGTTAACAACTCTCTGGGCCCAAGTTTCCACATGATTTGCGCCTGATTTTTAGGAGCAGCTGGTGGAGAATGGACTATCTTAGAAATCGCAATTCTCCACATTTTTTTTTCTGCAGTTCTAGTCAGGTAGAACAGTTCTACTTTGGAACAGAATTTTTTCTTCAAAAGGGGGCATATTCGGCCACTGACGCCTGATTTCAAAGTTTCCACAGTGAAAACGTACTCCAAACTAACTTAGAATGGAGCAAGTGAAGATTTTTGTAGAACTGAAAAAACCTGTTCTACACATTAAAAAATCAGGCGCAGGTTACAAATTAGGCATCCAGAACGAGGTGGGGGGGAGGGGGGGGGAGGGAAGTCATTAAATTCTACAATAAAACCTTATTTATACTTCTACAAATATTATACAAATAACTCCAACCTGAATAAACATTTATAAGCAAAGAAAAGATTAAATAAACCATCTTCCTACCTGTGTGAAAGTGCTTCAGTCAGCTCAGCGATGTGGCGTCGTTCCCGCGAACGGGAGGGAGGGGCAGGCAGGCAGTAACCAGGCAGCAAGCAGCCTTCCACTTGAGGTGGAAGCCTTACAGTCAGCTCAGCGTCGTTCCCGCGAACGGGAGGGAGGGAGGGGCAGTAAGCAGGAAGCCTCAGTGCTGATGTGCTGATGGCAATGTGGTTTTATTAAAAAATGTTCAAAAATTAAACATCTACAAAGAACTACAAAATGGCCGAGTGCCAATGTTTCCTTCACACTGCGCGTGCGCAAACGCTCCAATGCTCCAATTAGTTTTTTTGCCGGCAGGAAAAAAATGAATTTAAATAGTACCCGCCCCCTCCCACTTACAAAATCGGTGCGAGTGCAGGCTCCGCCCCCCTGGGCGCCACGCCAAACAGACAAGGAGCTGCAGGGCGCTCCAGAATCGCGCGGTTTTTTTCCGCCGCCGACTCGGAGGGGCGCCCGTTTTTTATCGTGTGGAAACTTGGGCCCTCTGAGTGAAGAAGTTTCTCCTCATCTCAGTCCTAAATGGCCTATCCCTCATCCTAAGATTGTGTCCCCTGGTTCTGGACTTCCCCATCATCGGGAACATTCTTCGCGCATCTAACCTGTCCAGTCCCGTCAGAATCTTATAAGTTTCTATAAGATCCCCTCTCATCCTTCTAAACTACAATGTATAAAGGCCCAGGTGAACCTTCGCTGCACTCCCTCAATAGCAAGAACGTCCTTTCTCAGATTAGGAGACCAAAACTAAACACAGTATTCCAGATGAGGCCTCACCAAGGCCCTGTACAACTGCAAAAAGACCTACCTGCTTCTATACTCAAATCCCCTAGCTATGAAGGCCAACATACCATTTGCCTTCTTCACCACCTGTATCTGCATGCCAACTTTCAATGACTAATGAAGCATGACACCCAGGTCTCGTTGCACCTCCCCCTTTCCTAATCTGCCGCCATTCAGATAATATTCTGCCTTCGTATTTTTGCCCCCAAAGTGGATAACCTCACATTTATCCACATTATACTGCATCTACCATGCATTTGCCCACTCACCTAACCTGTCCAAGTCACCCTGCAGCCTGTTAGCATCCTCCTCACAGCTCACACCGCCACTCAGTTTAGTCTCATCTGCAAACTTGGAGATATTACAATTCCTTCATCTAAATCATTAATGTATATTGTAAAGAGCTGGGGTCCCAGCACTGAGTCCTGCGGCACCCCATTAGTCACTGCCTGCCATTCTGAAAAGGACCCATTTATCCCAACTCTCTGCTTCCTGTCTGCCAACCAGTTCTCTACCCACGTCAGTACATTACCCCCAATACCATGTGCTTTGATTTTGCACACCAATCTCTTGTGTGGGACCAATGTCAAAAGCCTTTTGAAAGTCCAAATACACCGCATCCACTGGTTCTCCCTTGTCCGCTCTACTAGTTACATCCTCAAAAAATTCCAGAAGATTTGTCAAGCATGATTTCCCTTTCATAAATCCATGCTGACTTGGACCGATCCTTTCACTGCTTGCCAAATGCGCTGCTATTTCATCTTTAATAATTGATTCCAACATTTTCCCCACTACTGATGTCAAGCTAACCGGTCTATAATTACCCGCTTTCTCTCTCCCTCCTTTTTTAAACAGTGGTGTTACATTACCTACCCTCCAGTCCATAGCAACTGATACAGAGTCGATAGACTGTTGGAAAATGATCACCAATGCATTCACTACTTCTATGGCCACTTCCTTAAGTACTCTGGGATGCAGACGATCAGACCCCGGAGATTTATCGGGCTTCAATCGCATCAATTTGCCCAACACAATTTCCCGCTTTATAAGGATATCCTTCAGTTCCTCCTTCTCACTAGACCCTCGGTCCCCTAGTATTTCCGGAAGATTAGGTGTGTCTTCCTTCGTGAAAACAGAACCAAAGTATTTGTTTAACTGATCCGCCATTTCTTTGTTCCCCATTATAAATTCACCTGAATCTGACTGCAAGGGACCTATGTTTGCTTTCACTAATCTTTTTCTCTTCACATATCTATAGAAGATTTTGCAGTCAGTTTTTATGTTCCCAGCAAGCTTCTTCTCATACTCTATTTTCCCCTTCCTAATTAAACCCTTTGTCCTCCTCGGCTGCATTACAAAATTCTCCCAGTCCTCAGGTTTGCTGCTTTTTCTGGCCAATTTATATGCCTCTTCTTTGGATTTAACACTATCCTTAATTTCCCTTGTTAGCCATGGTTGAGCCACCTTCCACGTTTTATTTTTACTCCAGACAGGGATGTACAATTGTTGAAGTTCATCCATGTGATCTTTAAATGTTCTCCATTGCCTATCCACCGTCAACCCTTTCAGTATCACTCGCCAGTCTATTCTAGACTATTCACGTCTCATACCATCGAAGTTACCTTTCCCCCAAGTTCAGCACCCTAGTCTCTGAATTAACTGTGTCACTCTCCACCTTAATAAAGAATTCTACCATATTATGGTCACTCTTCCCCAAGGGGCCTTGCACAACAAAATTGTTATTTAGTCCTTTCTCATTACACATCACCCAGTCTAGGATGGCCAGCCCTCTAATTGGTTCCTTGACATATTGGTCGAGAAAACTATCCCTAATACACTCCAGGAAATCCTCCTCCACCGCATTGCTACTAGTTTGGTTAGCCCAGTCAATATGTAGATTGAAGTTGCCCATGATAACTGCTGTACCTTTATTGCACGCATCTCTAATTTCTTGTTTGATGCTGTCCCCAACCTCACTACTACTGTTTGGCGGTCTGTACACAACTCCCACTAGCGTTTTCTGCCCTTTGGTATTCCGTAGCTCCACCCATACCGATTCCACATCATCCAAGCTAATGTCCTTCCTTGCTATTGCATTAATTTCCTCTTTAATCAGCAATGCCACCCCACCTCCTTTTCCTTTCTGTCTATCCTTCCTAAATATTGAATATGCCTGGATGTCGAGTTCCCAGCCTTGGTCACCCTGGAGCCATGTCTCCGTGATGCCAATTACATCATATTCGTTAAATGCTATCTGCGCAGTTAATTCGTCCACCTTATTCCGAATACTCCTCGCAATGATGCATAGAGCCTTCAGGCTTGTCTTTTTAACACCCTTTGCTGAAATGTGGCCCTTTTTGCTTTTTGCCTTGGGTTTCTCTGCCCTCCACTTTTACATTTCTTCTTTCTATCTTTTGCTTCTGCCCCCATTCTACTTCCCTCTGTCTCCCTGCATAGGTTCCCATCCCCCTGCCATATTAGTTTAACCCTTCCCGAATAGCACGAGCCAACACTCCCCCTAGGACATTGGTTCCAGTCCTGCCCAGGTGCAGACCGTCCGGTTTGTACTGGTCCCACCTCCCCAGAACCGGTTCCAATGTCCCAGGAATTTGAATCCCTCCCTTTTGCACTACTCCTCAATCCACGTATTCATTTGAGCTCTCCTGCAATTCCTACTCTGACTAGCATGTGGCACTGATAGCAATTCTGAGATTACTACTTTTGAGGTCCCACTTTTTAATTTAGCTCCTAGCTCCCTAAATTCATCTTGTAGGACCTCATCCCATTTTTTACCTATATCGTTGGTACCTATATGCACCACGACACCTGGCTGTTTACCCTCCCCCTTCAAAATGTCCTCCACCCGCTCCGAGACATCCTTGACCCTTACACCAAGTAGGCAACATACCATCCTGGAGTCTCGGTTGCAGCCGCAGAAATGTCAATCTATTCCCCTTACAATCGAATCACCTATCACAATAGCTCTGCCACTCTTTTTTCTGCCCTCCTGTGCAGCAGAGCCACCCATGGTGCCATGGACTTGGCTGCTGCTGCCCTCCCCTGATGAGTCATCCCCTCAACAGTACCCAAAGCGGTGTATCTGTTTTGCAGGGGGATGACCGCAGGGGACCTCTGCACTACCTTCCTCCCACTGCTCTTCCTGTTGGTCACCCATCCTCTATCTGGTTATGTAACCTTTACCTGCGGTAAGACCAACTCACTAATTGTGCTATTCATCACATCCTCAGCATCGCGCCTGCTCCAGAATTAATCCACCCGCAGCTCCTGTGCCGCAATGCGATCTGTCAGGAGCTGCAGCCGGATACACTTCCCGCATATGTAGTCAAGGACACTGGAAGCGTCCCTGACTTCCCACATAGTATAGGAGGAGCATAACACTTGTCCAAGCTCTCCTGCCATGACTTAACCCCTAGATTAACTTAATTTGGCAACAATAATGCTAAAGGTTACTCACCAATCACCAGCCAATCATTTACCCCCTTGGCTGTGACGTCACCTTTCGATTTCTTTCTACTTATTTTTTGCCTTCTCTCCCTACTGCAGCTGCACCGGCTGGCAATTATAGGCTGCTCCGACATCCCCGAACCTCTTGCTATGATGTCACACTTCATTTTCTTTTCCTCGCAGGTCGGGGAGTCAGCACTGGTGGGGAAAACAAGACAAAGCAACAGCTCCCGCTCCCACTTGCCTGAACTTTCCCACTTACCAAACTCTTACCTTTGCACAATGACCTGTCGCCCATAATTACGCCCAGCGTTATTTTCCACACGGAATTAACACCGAGATTCAATAATACTGCCCACTCACTTTTTTTTGTCGTAAAGAGCACATTTGGCGAAACTAACTCCCAGGAGATCGCCCACCGTCACTTTCACCATCTCGCACACATATCGCCCCAAAAACCGCCCAGAAAAAGTGGATCTGTTCTGAACTAAAGCCAGCGGTATGGCTGCCATTTTTAAAATCGCAGGTCATTCATTCAAAAGGCTGCTTCAACTTCGGGGGAGTTTGCATTGACTCTGGAATTCTTCTCAGGTGAAGTGACTGTTATGTATGTAAACTTGTATATAACTTCTACAGCCACCAGAGGGCTCATCCCCTGGAGTCCCAAGGGATTCCACAATCCCTTGGGAGCACAGGTACTTAAGGAGGCCTCACAGGCTGGAGAGCCACTCTGGAGACCTGCAATAAAAGACTAAGGTCACACTTTATTTTAAGCTCACAGTATCCAGTCAGACTCTTTATTCATATATAACAACTGGCGACGAGATACAGTTGATGAACCTAACGTTGCAGAGAACAATGGGCATCCTGGAGAAATTCTCGGAGGGAGATGATTGGGAAACCTTCGTGGCCAATCTCAGGGAGATGATTGGGAAACCTTCGTGACGACGCGACCAATAATTCGTGGTCAATGAGCTAGAAGGAGAAGCAAATGCTGCCAAATGAAGGGCGATTCTCCTCACCGTCTGTGGGGCACCAACGTATGGCTTCATGAAAAATCTGCTTGCTCCAGTGAAGCCCACAGAGAAATCGTACGATGATTTGTGCACACTGGTCCGGGAGCATCTGAACCCAAAGGAAAGTGTTCTGATGGTGAGGTACCGGTTCTACACCTACAAAAGGTCTGAAGGCCAGGAAGTTCGGAGTTATGTCGCCAAGCTCAGACGCCTTGCAGGACATTGCGAATTCGAAGGACATTTGGAGCACATGCTCAGAGACTTTTTCGTACTTGGCATTGGCCATGAAGTGATACTTCGCAAACTTTTGACTGTAGAGACCCCAACCTTGAATAAGGCCATCGCGAAAACCTAGGTTTTAACTGCCACCAGTGACAATACTAAGCAAATCTCTCAGCTGCAACAAGTACTGTGAACAAAGTGATGTTGTTTTCGAATCGCAACGTACAGGGCAGGCCGCACTTGGCTGCAGCTGCACATCCGCAGATGTCTCAGAGTCCACCATCAAGGGTGGTGAATGCAAGGCCATTAACACCTTGTTGGTGCTGCAGGGGTGATCATCGTTTCCATTCATGCTGCTTCAAAGGGTACATTTGCAAGGGCTGTGGAACAATGGGACACCTCCAACTTATGTGCAGGCAAGCTGCAAACCGTGTTAATCCTGCAAACCACCATGTTGCAGAGGAGGACAGATCCACTGCAGATCACGACGAACCAGAGCCTCAGACCGAGGAGGCAGAGGTATATGGGTGTACACATTTACCACAAAGTGTCCCCCGATAATGCTGAAGGTTGAATTAAATGGACTCCCGGTGTCAATGGAGCTAGACACGGGCGCAAGCCAGCCCATTATGAGCAAAAAGACTTTTGAAAAATTGTGGTGCAGCAAGGCCTCAAGGCCAGTCTTGACTCGCATTCGCACAAAACTAAGAACTTACACAAAGGAAGTGATTCCCGCAATCGGCAGTGCTACTATAAAGGTCTCCTACGATGGAGCAGTGCACAAGCTACCACTCTCGGTGGTACCAGGCGATGGTATCTTTCCCAGGAGCTGGCTGGGAAAGATACGCTGGAACTGGGACGACGTCCGAGCACTCTCGCCCGCTGATGACACTTCATGTGCCCAGGTCTTAAACAAGTTCCCCTCGCTGTTCGAACCAGGCTTCGGGAAGTTCCAAGGAGCAAAAGTGCAGATCCACCTAATTCCGGGGGCGCGGCCCATCCATCACAAGGTGAGAGCAGTACCGTACATGATGAGAGAAAGGATAGAGATCAAGCTGGACTGGATGCAACGAGAGGGCATCATTTCGCCAATCGAATTCAATGAGTGGGCCAGTCCGATTGTTCCCGTCCTCAAGGGAGATGGCACCGTCAGAATCTGTGGTGATTACAAAGTAACTATCAATCGTTTCTCCCTGCGGGATCAATACCCACTACCAAAGGCTGACGACCTTTTTGCTACGCTTGCGGGAGTAAAGACATTCACGAAGCTGGACTTGACCTCGGCCTACGTGGCACAGGAGCTGGAGGAATCATCGAAGGGACTCACTTGCATCAACACGCAAAAAGGTCTTTTCATTTATAACAGGTGCCCATTTGGAATTCGATCAGCCGTAGCTATATTCCAGAGAAACATGGAAAGCTTACTGAAGTCGGTTCCGCGCACATTGGTCTTCCAGAATGACATCTTGGTTACAGGTCGGGACACAGTCGAGCATCTGCAGAACCTGAAGGAGGTTCTTAGTCGACTCAACTGCGTGGAGCTCAGGTTGAAACGCTCGAAGTGCGTTTTCCTGGCGCCTGAAGTGGAGTTCCTGGGGAGAAGAATCGCGGCAGACGGCATCAGGCCCACCGATTCGAAGACGGAGGCAATCGAGAATGCACCAAGGCCGCAGAACGTGACGGAGCTGAGGTCGTTTCTGGGACTCTTGAACTACTTTGGTAACTTCTTACCGGGTCTCAGCACACTGTTAAAACCACTGCACGCCTTACTGCATAAAGGAGACGAATGGGTATGGAGCAAAAGCCAAGAAAATGCCTTTGTAAAAGCTAGAAAATTGTTATGCTCAAACAAATTGCTTGTGTTGTACGATCCATGTAAGCGTTAATACTAGCATGTGATGCGTCATCGTATGGCATCAGGTGTGTATTGCAACAAGCTAATGAATCTGGGAAATTGCAACCGGTTGCCGATGCATCCAGGAATCTGTCTAAGGCTGAGAGAGCCTACAGCATGATTGAAATAGAAGCGTCAGCATATGCCTATGGGGTAAAGAAAATGCATCAATATCTGTTTGGGCTAAAATTTGAATTGGAAACGGACCATAAGCCACTAATATCCGTTTTCCGTGAGTAAAGGGATAAATACTAATGCATCGGCCCGCATCCAGAGATGGGCGCTCACATTGTCCGCATACAACTACGCCATCCGCAACAGGTCAGGCACAGAAAACTGTGCCGATGCTCTCAGTAGGCTGCCATTGCCCACCACGGGGGTGGAAATGGCGCAGCCCGCAGATTTAGTCATGGTTATGGAAGCATTCGAGAGTGAGCAATCACCCGTCATAGTCCAACAGATCAGAACCTGGACGAGCCAGGACCCTTTACTGTCCCTAGTAAAAAAATGTGTGCTTCATGGGAGCTGGTCCAGTGTCCCAGTGGAAATGCGGGAAGAGATAAAGCCGTACCAGCGGCGCACAGATGAAATGTCTCTACAGGCAGACTGCCTTCTGTGGGGCAATCGGGTAGTGGTCCCCAAGAAGGGCAGAGACACTTTCATCAGTGACCTCCACAGTACCCACCCAGGCATCGTAATGATGAAAGCGATAGCCAGATCCCACATGTGGTGGCCCAGTATCGATGCGGACTTAGAGTCCTGCGTGCACATATGTAACACATGCTCGCAGTTAAGCAATGCACCCAGGGAGGCGCCACTAAGTTATGGTCTTGGCCCTCCAACCCGTGGTCCAGGGTCCATGTCGATTATGCAGGCCCGTTTTTGGGTTAAATGTTACTTGTGGTTGTAGATGTGTACTCCAAATGGATTGAATGTGAGATAATGTCGGCAAGCACGTCCGCTGCAACCACTGAAAGCCTGCGGACCATGCTTGCCACGCACAGACTACCCAATGTCCTGATGAGCGACAAGGACCATGTTTTACCAGTGCCGAGTTCAAAGAGTTCATGACTCGTAACGGGATCAAACATGCTACATCTGCCCCATTCAAACCAGCATCCATTGTCAGGCAGAGACAGCAGTGCAAACTATCAAGCAGAGCTTGAAGAGGGTAACTGAAGGCTTACTGCAAACTCGCCTATCCCGAGTTCTGCTTAGCTACTGCCGAGACCCCACTCGCTCACTGGGATTCCAGCTGCTGAACTGCTCATGAAAAGGGCACTTAAGACAAGGCTCTCGTTAGTTCACCCTGATTTACGTGAACAGGTAGAGAGCAGACGGCTTCAAAAATTACATATGATAGCGCTAATGTGTCACGCGAAATTGAAATCAATGATCCTGTAATTGTATTGAATTATGGACAAAGTCCCAAGTGGCTTCCTGGCACTATTGTGGCCAAATGGGGGAGCAGAGTGTTTTGGGTCAAACTTTCAAATGGATCATTCACCGGAAACACTTGGACCAAATCAAACTCAGATTCACGGACTATCCTGAGCAACCAACTTTGGACCCTACCTTCTTTGACCCCTCAACATACACACCAGTGGCAACCGACACCGCAGTTGGCCATGAAGCAGAACCCATCACCGCAGCAGCCTAATAGGACTCACCACACCAGGCAGCCCAGCAAGGCCAGCTGCATAGCAGCACAGCAGCCCAGCGAGGGCCCAACAAACGATTCACCAAAACCACCATTGGCACCATGAAGATCAACCAGGGAAAGAAAGGCCCCAGATCGACTCACCTTGTAAATAGTTACACTGTTGACTTTGGGGGAAGTGTTGTTATGTATGTAAACTTGTATATACCTTGTACAGCCACCAGGGGGCTCATCCCCTGGAGTCCCAAGGGATCCCACAATCCCTTGGGAGCACAGGTACTTAAGGAGGCCTCACAGGCTGGAGAGGCACTCTGGAGACCTGCAATAAAAGACTAAGGTCACACTTTACTTTGAGCTGACAGTATCCAGTCAGACTCTTTATTCATATATAATAGTGACCATCTCAACAGACATATTTTCAGACACTGGACTATTGGGGGTTTACTCTAGGTATATTTTAGTGAGGAAATTATTGGTACTGATCAATCGCTATTATACTTTCATTGCAATGCGGCCAGCCATTTCTCAGCCTGCATCGATTAATACGTAGATGCTGCAGAGTGCAGATGGCTCAATATGTGATGCACATCATTATGTCCCCAATTTAAGACATGCAAGAATGAGAGGAGGGCCAGAACATACACACCTCGAATGTACAGGGAAAAGAGGTCTTACCTCGACGTGTCCAACCATACCTGCCTTCGAAGACTGCGCTTCCACAAGTTGGTGATCAATGAAATATGTGAGCTCATCAGGCCACATATGCAGCCTGCCATCAGGACATCAGTGTCGGTTGAGGTCAGCACGGCACTGTCTTTGTACGCGTCCGGTTCTTTTCGGGCCTTCGCGTCGAGATTTACCCTCTGTCTCACCATGCAACCCATTAGATAGGTCATGGAGGCCCTGTACACGAGAAGGATGGACTTTATCAGCTTCCCCATGACCACGGAGGCTCAGACTGACAGGGCTGGAGCATTCTACCGCATTGCTAAGTTCCTCAGGGTGCAGGGACCTATACAGTGAACTCACATCGCCATTCAGACACCTTCTCAGGACCGGAGCGTTTTCGTAACAGAAAAGGATTTCACTCCCTGAAGGTCCAACTAGTTGTTGACCACAACCAGATCATCATGGTAGTGAATGCCAAATGCCCGGGCACCTTCGATGAGGCTCACATCCTGCGTGAGAGCGCTGTCCCTGACATTTTTAAGAGTCAGCCCCACAGACAAAGCTAGATGCTTGGTGATAACCGACATGGCCTAGCCACTTGGCTGATGACCCCCCTGCGTGACACCCACACCGAGGCCGAGAAGCGCTACAACCAGAGCCAAAGAGACACACGCAATGTGGTCCAGAAAACAATAACTGTGCTTAAGCAGCGCTTCAGATGTCTGGACCACTCAGGAGGGGAGCTACAATACAACCCTGAGCAAGTAGGTAAATCTGTGGTCGTGTGCTCCATGCTGCACAATCTGGCTATCAGGAGGAGCCAAGAATTGCCAGAAGGGACTGATGCTCCACCTCAGGAGCAAGAGGAAGAGGAAGATGAGGGGCTGGACGCTGACCTAGGGCCAGACAATCAGGCTGGCTATGCAACCATGCCCACAACCCCCTCCAGACCGCAGGAAAGGGCCTGTGGTGGCTACATAGCTGCAAGACTCTTACGCGAGGAGCTGATATCTGATCGATTTGTATGAAAGAACGTTGCTGTGAGTGACAACGCTGACACACTGCTGTGTGTGTGCAGCTCAGACATCAATGGTGCCCATCACCTTGGTGCCAGTTAAAGTTTGCGTTGATTGGTTAAGTTTTATTTAACCCTTTCATGTTAAGGAATCACCAGTGTGTAACGGTCCAGATATCTGAGACAATGCGCAACAAGATTATGTTCGACAAAACATTTTTTATACCAACATTGGTCTGAAATCCTAAGCATCACGGGCAAAAACACCCAACCCCTGCCCACACCCCACTTTTTCCACCATTGACATCAATCAAATGGTCAACATGTCCAGCAACACAGAAAATAAAGGCAAAGCAGGAGGGTGGTCCCCTCCCCCCATACATTACAACAAATTGCATTCACCCAGATGGAGATATAACACAGCCATCACCTGCGGACCTGCACCTCAATTTCTTTCCCCCCTTCCCTGCTTCTCCCCACCTCTACCCCTTCCCCTCCTCGCTCCACGGCGCTTGGCTGAGGAGATCCTCAGGCGGTGCATCATTGCGGGGGATGAAGGCAGAAGCAGTGGTTGCACAGGTATGGAAGTGGCGGGCAGGGGTGGGGGGGGTTGCCGAGGGGGCAACATTCTCTGATGCAGAAGCAGAAACTTGGTCTTTGCTCTCATCTGTCGTTCGCAGTGGTGGTGCGGAACCTAGGGGTGGAGTGCCGTGCTCTGGGATCACTGGGAGGCCTGTGCCAGCAGTGTTCCTGCCTATGGCATCCAGGGCCTCCGCCATCCGCGGAATGTATTCAGTCATGGTGACCAGCTGTCGGGATATGCCCCCCAATGCTTCGATGATCTGGTCACCAATGTCTACAGTCCTCCTGGACAACTGTACCATCTCTCCGCTCTCTTGTGGCGCTCGTGCACCAGACTTGCGAGATCCACAAGGCCTCCGCGGGGTCGGTGCTGTCCTGGGGATAAACGGGGTGCCCTGTGGCAAGGTGCTTGAGGCCAGTACCTCCAGAGTGGAAGCGGGAATGACCGGAGGATCACTAGATGACCTTGGGGTGGAATGGCTTCTAGAGCGTGGCGATGCAGGTTCCTCGAAGTCGGCGGTCACATCAGTGCAGAACACACCCAGTGGATTGACGGGTGAGAATCAGAGCTCCTCAGCACCAGATGTAGGATTGTCCGCTGACTCCTGCCCCACGCCCCCACCTTCTGGCCTCTGTGGCCTTGCCTGGGACCGCGCTGCTGGCTGAACTGCAAAACACAAATGAGGTTATTAGAGGAGAAGGGGGTGCTAGGGTCACAAGGTGAGTCCAGCGCTACACACAGCATATGCATGACAAAAGCACCACCGCTATCAAGATCATCACAGACATCACATTTCATGATCATCAACACATTTGCATTGCAATGATTTTCATTAGGCCAGTATTATTTCTAGGACAATTTTAGAAATTATCTATCATATTTGATTGTTCGGATATGAGTGGGTTTCGCATCTATTAACTTTACGTCACGCAATGGTGTAACCTTTACTCACATGGCATCACTTCAAGGTCTGCAAATGCTTCCATGGCTGTCCGGGTGTACTTCCCCACGAGTGCGAGCACCCGCTCCTCCATGTCAGTGATGTCGCTGGTGACTGGTGGCCCCCCACCCGTTCGCCTCTGCACGGACCTCATCGTCGACAGCTTCTTCTGTAAAAGGTGACAGGACGACATGGCATGAGATCATTGCGTGATATCATTGCTAGGTACTGTCACAGAAACTGATACAACACATAACCGACAGATGTAATCATGATTATTATGATAATTATCATTCTTTACCTGAAGACGTGCAGCGTGACCGCAGGCTTTGAGTAAAACATTCCCAATAAAAGTGGAAGACCTCACATCTGCTGATAGTCACTCATGACTGTTACAAATCAAATTATATAAATACATAAGTACATGTAAATAAATGTAATACTTACTCTTGCGGATCCCACAAGGTCGTTTCATCGTTTGCGGCATTGGTTGCCCTCACGCACCTCGTTGGTCGCCGACAAGACCACCTCTGCTATCTCGGTCCATATCTTCTGGTAGGCCTTTGGGGTGGGCTTCCCACGCCCTCCCTGTGTCAAATCACTCCAGCGTAACTCAACCTCCTGCAGGAAGGAGACATTTGCCTCGTCCGAGAACCTCCTCGCTCTTTTTCACCCTCCAATGTGCTCCTCTCCCACCTCACTGCTCTCTCCAGTGTCAGTCTCCACAGCGTGCTGTGATGCCTCCTCCTCTCCCTCAATTATAGGCCAAATTCAGGCAAATATGTGGCTGGTAACAGCTAATTTTTGTTTCCCTATGTGCTGTAAAGCTCTAAAGTCTCCCTCCTTCCTCCCAAAGCAGCCACACCACACCCACACACGCCTTCAGTCCCTCTGTGCTCCCTCTCTCTCTGTCTCCCCTTGTGCGCATGTCATGATGACGTTATTATATATGTAAACTTGTATTTACTCTGTACAGCACCAGAGGGCTCATCCCCTGGAGTCCCAAGGGATCCCATAATCCCTTGGGAGCACAGGTATTTAAGAAGGCCTCACAGGTTGGAGAGGCACTCTGGAGACCTGCAATAAAAGACTACGGTCACACTTTACTTTGAGCTCACAGTGCTCAGTCTGACTCTTTCTCCATACATAACAGACCCTTGACCTCCTGAATCACAGGAATCGAGTGTTGCCATGCCGTTGCTAATGACGGCGCCACTTTACTGCAGAAGGTCAGCGAGTTTTAACTCTACCGCCCATTTCATATCGCTCGCGGTAACGCCCAATTTCAAAAATGGAGACTAGGTGCTTTGAGAATGGGCGAGAAGTCGACGATCTGAAAACCCATTTTTACTGCCCACACCGGAAATAACGCCCATTTTTGGGCGATAAGCACAAAAGTATAAAATCTAGCCCAAAGAAACATAGAAATTTACAGCACAGTAGAAGGCCATTTCTGCCCATCGTGTCCATGCCGGCCGACAAAGAGCCGCACGGCCCTTGGTCAGCAGGTGAAGGTTACATATAAACTTATAAACAATGACGGAAAGGCAAAGAGTACCCAGCCCAACCAGTCCGCCTCACACAACTGCGACGCCCCTTACACAGAAACATTCTACACTCCAACCCAACCGGAGCCATGTGATCTCCTGCGAGAGGCAAAAACCAGATAAAAACCCAGGCCAATTTAGGGAGAAAAAAATCTGGGAAAATTCCTCTCCAACCCATCCAGGCAATCGAAACTAGTCCAGGAGATCACCCTGACCATATTCGATTCCCTGCAGTACTTACCATTATATCTACGCCGTCCAACAAAAGGTCATCCAGTCTAATCCCAATTACCAGCTCTCGGTTCGTAACCCTGCAGGTTAGGGCACTGAAGAGCATCCAACACTCTTCCAGGCAGCGACTTCCAGATCCCCACAACCCTCTGCATAAAGAAGCCCCCCCCCCCCTCAAATCCTCTCTAAACCTTCCACCAACCACCTTAAAACTATGCCCCCTCATAATAGACTCCTCCACCGATGGAAATAGGCCCTTACTATCCAGTATGTCCAGGCCCCTCAATATTTTGTACACCTCAATGAGGTCTCCTCTCAACCTCCTCTGTTCCAATGAGAACAAACCCAGCCTATCCAATCTCTCCTCATAACTAAGATTCTCCATTCTAGGCAGCATCCTAGTAAATCTCCTCTGCACCCTCTCTGGTGCAATCACGTCCTTCCTATAATACGGCGAACAGAACTGCACGCAGTACTCCAGCTGTGGCATAACCAAAGTATTATATAATTTAAGCATATCCTCCCTGCTCTTATATTCTATGCCTCGGCCAATAAAGGCAAGCATTCCGTATGCCTTCTTAACCACCTTATCCATCTGGCCTACAACTTTCATGGATCTGTGGGCAAGCACTCCAAGGTCCCTTTGTTCATCTACACTATTAAGTGGCCTACCGCTTAATGTGTATACCCGTTTCTTATTAGCCCTCCCAAAGTGCATCACCTCACACTTCTCTGAATTAAATTCCATTTGCCACTGCTCTGCCCACCTGACCAAGAGATTGATATCCTCCTGCAGCCCATGACTTTCCTCTTCATTATCAACCACACAGCCAATTTTAATGTCGTATGCAAACTTCTTAATCATACTGCCTATATTCAAATCTAAATTGTTGAGATATACCACAAAAAACAAGGGACCCAGTACTGAGCCCTGCGGAACCCCACTGGAAACATCCTTCCAGTCACAAAAACATCCATCAACCATTACCCTTTGCTTCCTACCTCCAAGCCAATTTTGGATCCAACTTGCCACTTTGCCCTGGATCCCATGATCTTTAACCTTCATGACCAGTCTACCATGTGGGACCTTATCAAAAGCTTTGCTAAAGTCCATGGGCTAGATTTTACACTTTTGTGCAGATCCAGCATGGGCGTTAAAAATGGGTTTTCAGATTGCCAGCTTCTAGTCCATTCTCAAAGCACCAAGTCTCCATTTTTGAAATTGGCCGTTACCACAAGCGATATGTAATGGGTGGTATCATTAAATCTCTCTGACCTTCTGCCGTAAAGTGTCGCCGTCCTTAGCAATGGCATGGCAACACTCAATTCCCGTGATTCAGGAGGTCAAGGGTCATCATTACATGCGCAGAAGAGGAGACAGAGAGAGAGGGAGCATGTGTGGCTGTGGTGTGGCTGCTTTGGGAGGAAGGAGGGAGTTTCACCAGCAGCAAAAAGCCTACAAGTACCAAGAACATAGTTGGCACCGAGTTTTTGTCCAACAAATATGATATAACGTGAAAGGGATGGTGGTGGCCCTGGAGCTGGTAGCCAGGAACACTGGTGGCAGAGGGCTCCCAGTGGTCCCGGAGCGTGGCACTGCACCCCATTGCCAATGACACATGAGAACTAGGAGCAACATCTTGCTTCTGGCTCGGAGCACGTTGCCACCTCGGGATCGTCCTCTCCCGTATCCGTCCAAGCAGCGGTTCGGCCGTCATCCTCCCCCGCAATGAAGCATCGCCTCAAGAGCTTCTCGGCCAGGCGGCTTGGAGTCAGGAGGGGAAGGGGAAGGGGTAGAAGTGGGGAGGAGAAGCAGGGAGGGAGGGTAAGGGAAGGGTTGGTTTTTACAGAAATACTAATGATTTCAGACAAATGTTCAGTTAAAATGTTTTTTATTTAACAAAACCTTGTTGCGCATTGGCTCAAATAGCTGGTGATTTCTTAACATCAAACGGTATAATAACACTTAACTTCAATCAACTTAAACTTTAACTGTCACCAAGGTGATGCCCACCACTGATGTACCATCTGCACACCCAGCAGTGTGTCAGCTTTGTAAATACCACCAACGTTCTTTCAGGCAAAGCGATCATTGATGAGCTCCTGATGTAAGGCTCTTGCAGCTATCATGCCACCACGGGTCCTTTCATGCGGTCTACAGGGGGACGGGGGCATGGCTTCAGCATCAGCCGAATTGTATGGGCCGATGTCCGCGTCCGCCTCCTCGTCCTCCTCTTCCTCTCTCTAGTGAGGTGGACTGTCAGACTCTTCAGGCAATTCTTGACCCCTCCTGATAGCTAAGTTGTGCAGCATGGAACACACCACCACAAATAGAGCTACCTGCTCAGGGTGGTATTGGTGGTCGCCTCCTGTGTGGTCCAAGCATCTAAAGCACTGCTTAAGCACTCTAATGGTTTTGTCCACGATATTGCGAGTGGCTCTGTGGCTCTCATTTTATCACCTCTCGGCTTTGGTGTGGGTGTCACGCAGGGAGGGTCATCAGCCAGGTAGCAAGGCCATATCCTTTGTCACAAAGCATCCAGCATTGACCTTGTGGCTGATTGTTAAACAAGTCAGATACAGTGCTCTCACACAGGATGTGAACATCATGGATGCTGCCCGGAAATTTAGCATTCACTGCCATTATAATTTGCTGGTGGTCGACAACGAGTTGGACATTCAAGGAGTTGCAGTTCCTGAAAACCTCTGCATCCTGAAAAGGTGCCCGCATCCGATGTGCATACAGTCTATTGTTCCCTGCACCTTGGGGAAGTTTGCAATTCTGGAGAATCCTAGAGCCTTCTCACTCTGTGCCTCCCTGGTCATAGGGAAACTGATCAAGTCCCTCCTGCGTGAGTACAGGGCTTCAGTGACCTGTCTAATGCAACAGTGTGTGACATGGTGAGACAGACCACAAATGTCGCCAGCTGAGGCCTGAAAAGAACCTGATGCGTAGAACGACAATACCGCGGTGACTTTGACCTCGACAGACAGTGCAGTACTGATGGTGCTGGCAGGCTGCAGATATCCCCTTATGATTTGGCATACCTCAGTGATAACCTCTTCGTGGAACACATTCTTTGAAGGCAGGTAGTGTCGGGCAAGTCGAGGTAAGACCACTTGTCCCTGTCCTGGCATGGGGTGTAACGTCTGGCACATCTTACATTGGGCACATAATGCTGTGGAGCGTTCCTTTGGCCATCCCGAGTCTGCAGCATGTAATTGGTCATCAAGAGAGGGTGAGAAAGGACAGGCCCCATTGCAGTAGCTCTCTGTTTTCCACTGATTGGTCACAAGGAATGAATGTCCCGATGAAAGCACCTATTAAATTCCAATCGTTCACAGTATGGTAAAGATGTTTGTAAAGATGTTCACATCACCTCCAAAGACCTCCAAAGTACATCCGAACTCCCCTGAGGTTGAAGCACAGAGCCTTATAAATGATGCGACATGTGATGTAGAACATGGCGTCCATAACACTGTGATTGGTTCTGGTTAGTTCCACTTTTTCCGGGTGGTTTTTTGGGAGTTGTGTACAGACCTCCAAACAGTAGTAGTAATGTTGGGGAGGGCATCAATCATGAAATTAGGGGTGCGTGCAATAAAGGTGCAGCAGTTATAATAATGGGTGACTTTAATATGCACATAGATTGGGTTAACCAAACTGGAAGCAATACGGTGGAGGAGGATTTCCTGGAGTGCATAAGGGATGGTTTTTTAGACCAATATGTCGAGGAACCAACTAGGGGGGAGGCCATCTTAGACTGGGTGTTGTGTAATGAGAGAGGATTAATTAGCAATCTCATTGTGCGAGGCCCCTTGGGGAAGAGTGACCATAATATGGTGGAATTCTGCATTAGGATGGAGAATGAAACAGTTAATTCAGAGACCATGGTCCAGAACTTAAAGAAGGGTAACTTTGAAGGTATGAGGCGTGAATTGGCTAGGATAGATTGGCGAATGATACTGAAGGGGTTGACTGTGGATGGGCAATGGCAGACATTTAGAGACCGCATGGATGAACTACAACAATTGTACATTCCTGTCTGGCGTAAAAATAAAAAAGGGAAGGTGGCTCAACCGTGGCTATCAAGGGAAATCAGGGATAGTATTAAAGCCAAGGAAGTGGCATACAAATTGGCCAGAAATAGCAGCGAACCCGGGGACTGGGAGAAATTTAGAACTCAGCAGAGGAGGACAAAGGGTTTGATTAGGGCAGGGAAAATGGAGTACGAGAAGAAGCTTGCTGGGAACATTAAGACGGATTGCAAAAGTTTCTATAGATATGTAAAGAGTAAAAGGTTAGTAAAGACAAACGTAGGTCCCCTGCAGTCAGAATCAGGGGAAGTCATAACGGGGAACAAAGAAATGGCGGACCAATTGAACAAGTACTTTGGTTCGGTATTCACTGAGGAGGACACAAACAACCTTCCGGATATAAAAGGGGTCGGAGGGTCTAGTAAGGAGGAGGAACTGAGGGAAATCCTTATTAGTCGGGAAATTGTGTTGGGGAAATTGATGGGACTAAAGGCCGATAAATCCCCAGGGCCTGATGGACTGCATCCCAGAGTACTTAAGGAGGTGGCCTTGGAAATAGTGGATGCATTGACAGTCATTTTCCAACATTCCATTGACTCTGGATCAGTTCCTATGGAGTGGAGGGTAGCCAATGTTACCACACTTTTTAAAAAAGGAGGGCGAGATATAACAGGGAATTATGGACCGGTCAGCCTGACATCGGTAGTGGGTAAAATGATGGAATCAATTATTTAGGATGTCATAGCAGTGCATTTGGAAAGAGGTAATATGATAGGTCCAAGTCAGCATGGATTTGTGAAAGGGAAATCATGCTTGACAAATCTTCTGGAATTTTTTGAGGATGTTTCCAGTAGAGTGGACAAGGGAGAACCAGTTGATGTGGTATATTTGGACTTTCAGAAGGCTTTCGACAAGGTCCCACACAAGATTTTAATGCGCAAAGTTAAAGCACATGGGATTGGGGGTAGTGTGCTGACATGGATTGAGAACTGGTTGTCAGACAGGAAGCAAAGATTAGAAGTAAATGGGGACTTTTCAGAATGGCAGGCAGTGACTAGTGGGGTACCGCAAGGTTCTGTGCTGGGGCCCCAGCTGTTTACACTGTACATTAATGATTTAGACGAGGGGATTAAATGTAGTATCTCCAAATTTGCGGATGACACTAAGTTGGGTGGCAGTGTGAGCTGCGAGGATAATGCTATGAGGCTGCAGAGCGACTTGGATAGGTTAGGTGAGTGGGTAAATGCATGGCAGATGAAGTATAATGTGGATAAATGTGAGGTTATCCACTTTGGTGGTAAAAACAGAGAGACAGACTATTATCTGAATGGTGACAGATTAGGAAAAGGGGAGGTGCAAAGTGACCTGGGTGTCATGGAACATCAGCCATTGAAGGTTGGCATGCAGGTACAGCAGGCGGTTAAGAAAGCAAATGGCATGTTGGCCTTCATAGCGAGGGGATTTGAGTACAGGGGCAGGGAGGTGTTGCTACAGTTGTACAGGGCCTTGGTGAGGCCACACCTGGAGTATTGTGTACAGTTTTGGTCTCCTAACCTGAGGAAGGACATTCTTGCTATTGAGGGAGTGCAGCGAAGGTTCACCAGACTGATTCCCGGGATGGCGGGACTGACCTATCAAGAAAGACTGGATCAACTGAGCTTGTATTCACTGGAGTTCAGAAGAATGAGAGGGGACCTCATAGAAACGTTTAAAATTCTGACGGGGTTAGACAGGTTAGATGCAGGAAGAATGTTCCCAATGTTGGGGAAGTCCAGAACCAGGGGACACAGTCTAAGGATAAGGGGTAAGCCATTTAGGACCGAGATGAGGAGGAATTTCTTCACCCAGAGAGTGGTGAACCTGTGGAATTCTCTACCACAGAAAGTTGTTGAGGCCAATTCACTAAATATATTCAAAAAGGAGTTAGATGAAGTCCTTACTACTCGGGGGATCAAGGGGTATGGTGAGAAAGCAGGAATGGGGTACTGAAGTTGCATGTTCAGCCATGAACTCATTGAATGGCGGTGCAGGCTAGAAGGGCCGAATGGCCTACTCCTGCACCTATTTTCTATGTTTCTATGTTTCTATACCCTCCACACTATATTTGTCCCAATCAATATTTGGATAGTTAAAATCCCCTACTATTACTACCCTATGGTTTTTGGACTTCACAGCAAGTTGCCTACATATTTGCTCCTCTATCTCTCTCCCACTGTTTGGGGGTCTATAATGCACACCCAGCAGAGTGATCGCCCCTTTTTTATTTTTCAGTTCGACCCATATGGCCTGATTTGATGATCCCTCTAACATATCATCCCTCCTCACCACTGTAATAGTTTCTTTAATCAGTACCATGGCCCCCCCCCTGCCTTTTTACCCCCTCTCTATCTTGTCTAAAAAATCTTGTAGCCAAGAATATTGAATTGCCAAACCTGCCCCTCTTTCAGCCATGTTTCTGTAATGGCTATAATGTCATACTCCCAAGTGTCTACCTGTGCTCTTAGCTCATCTGCCTTACTCGCTATACTCCTTGCATTAAAGTATATACCATTCAGCACAGGAAGACCTCCTTGCTTACTACTTACTAAGCCTTGTTTCCTCTTACAGATTCGCTTTCTAGATTCTTGCTATCCAATTTCTGCTTTACTTCCTTCCTTTTTGAATTTGTTCTCAGGTTCCGATCCCCCTGCCAAGCTATTTTAAAGTCTCTCCAACAGCACTAGCAAAACTCCCAGCGAAGATATTGGTCCCGGCGCTGTTGAGGTGCAACCCCCAGAAGCGGTCCCAATGCCTCAAGAATTTAAAAGTCCTCCTCCTGCACCAACTGTCCAGCCACGTGTTCATCCTCTCTATCCTTCTATTCTTGTACTCATTAGCATGTGGCATCGGTAGTAACCCGGAGATTACTATCTTTGAGGTCCTACCCTTTAATTTTGTTCCTAGCTCCCTGAATTCTGCCTGTAGGACCTCATCCCTCATTTTACCTATGCCATTGGTCCTGATATGGATCACGACCTCTAGCTGTTTACCCTCCCCCGCAGAATGTCCTGCATCCGCTCTGTGACATTCCTGACCCTGGCACCAGGGAGGCACCAAACCATTCGGGAGTCAAGTCTACGGCCGCAGAAACACCTGTCTGTTCCCCTAACTATAGAATCTCCGATCACTAGAGCTCTTTTATTTTCGTCCCTCTCCCCTGCGCAGCTGAGCCACCCGAGGTGCCTTGGAATTGGCTCTGGCTGCACTCCCCAGAGGCACCATCGTCCTTACCGATAGTCAAAAAGTGAATATTGGTTTGAAAGCGAGATGGACTCCCAGGGGGACTCCTACACTACCTGCCTAGCATTCTTACTACATCTGGTGGCCACCCACTTCCCCTCTGCATGCACGCCTTTAAGCTGTGGGGTACCACCTCCTGAAACGTGCTATCCACATAGCTCTCAGCCTCGCGGATGCACTGTATTGACTCCACCCACTGCTCCAGCTCCGAAACACGGAGCTCGAGTAGTTGAACTCTGCTTCAGAAGAGGAAGACTTGCTTCCACTCTAAAAATGAGTCCTTAGGTGACTGAACAGTCCAATACGAGACCACAGTCCCTGTCACAGGTGGGACAAATAGTTGTTGAGGGAAGGGATGGGTGGGACTGGTTTGCTGCACGCTCTTTCCGCTGCCTGTGCTTGATTTCTGCATGCTCTCGGCGATGAGACTCGAGATGCTCAGCGCCCTCCCGGATTCACTTCCTCCACTTAGGAGGATAGATGTAAATAGATCTAGAATAGTCTAGAATAGATGTAAATGGGAATGGCAGAATCATCAATAACTGCCATCTGAAATAAATTGGAGCAGAGGTTATGGTCTGAAATTGTTGAACTCAACATTGAGTCCAGTAGACTGTAAAGTGCCTAAAAGAAAGATGAGGTGCTGTTCCTCGAGCTTCCATTGAACTTCATTGAAACAGTGGCCGAGGATGGAGAGATCAGAGTGGGAGTGGAGTGGAGAATTAATCTGACAGGCGACCAGAAGCTCAGGGTCACGCTTACAGACTGAATGGAGCTGTTCCACAACGCGATTACCCAATCTCCGTTTGATCGCCTCGATGTAGAGGAGACTGCATCATGAGCAGCGAATACAGTATACTAAATTGCAGGTGAAACAGCGATTTACTTGTACTAGTAATCTCGGGATTGCTACCAGTGCCACGTGATAGTCAGAGTAGGAATCGCAGGATAGCGCAGGATAGCGCAGATGAATACGTGGCTTGAGCAGTGGTGCAGCAGGGAGGGATTCAAATTCCTGGGGCATTGGGACCGGTTCTGGGGGAGGTGGGACCAGTACAAACCGGACGGTCTGCACCTGGGCAGGACTGGAACCAATGTCCTAGGGGGAGTGTTTGCTAGTGCTGTTGGGGAGGATTTAAACTAATATGGCAGGGGAATGGGAACCAATGCAGGGAGACAGAGGGAAACAAAAAGGAGCCAAAAGCAAAAGACAGAAAGGAGATGAGGAAAAGTGTAGGGCAGAGAAACCCAAGGCAAAGAACAAAAAGGGCCACTGTACAGCAAAATTCTAAAAGGACAAAGGGTGTTAATAAAACAAGCCTGAAGGCTTTGTGTCTTAATGCAAGGAGTATCCGCAATAAGGTGGATGAATTAATTGTGCAAATAGATGTTAACAAATATGATGTGATTGGGATTACGGAGACGTGGCTCCAGGATGATCAGGGCTGGGAACTCAACATTCAGGGGTATTCAACATTCAGGAAGGATAGAATAAAAGGAAAAGGAGGTGGGGTAGCATTGCTGGTTAAAGAGGAGATTAATGCAATAGTTAGGAAAGACATTAGCTTGGATGATGTGGAATCTATATGGGTAGAGCTGCAGAACACCAAAGGGCAAAAAACGTTAGTAGGAGTTGTGTACAGACCTCCAAACAGTAGTAGGGATGTTGGGGAGGGCATCAAACAGGAAATTAGGGGTGCATGCAATAAAGGTGTAGCAGTTATAATGGGTGACTTTAATATGCACATAGATTGGGCTAGCCAAACTGGAAGCAATACGGTGGAGGAGGATTTCCTGGAGTGCATAAGGGATGGTTTTCTAGACCAATATGTTGAGGAACCAACTAGGGGGGAGGCCATCTTAGACTGGGTGTTGTGTAATGAGAGAGGATTAATTAGCAATCTCATTGTGCGAGGCCCCTTGGGGAAGAGTGACCATAATATGGTGGAATTCTGCATTAGGATGGAGAATGAAACAGTAATTTCAGAGACCATGGTCCAGAACTTAAAGAAGGGTAACTTTGAAGGTATGAGGCGTGAATTGGCTAGGATAGATTGGCGAATGATACTTAGGGGGTTGACTGTGGATGGGCAATGGCAGACATTTAGAGACCGCATGGATGAAGTACAACAATTGTACATTCCTGTCTGGCGTAAAAATAAAAAGGGGAAGGTGGCTCAACCGTGGCTATCTAGGGAAATCAGGGATAGTATTAAAGCCAAGGAAGTGGCATACAAATTGGCCAGAAATAGCAGCGAACCTGGGGACTGGGAGAAATTTAGAACTCAGCAGAGGAGGACAAAGGGTTTGATTAGGACAGGGAAAATGGAGTACGAGAAGAAGCTTGCAGGGAACATTAAGGCGGATTGCAAAAGTTTCTATAGGTATGTAAAGAGAAAAAGGTTGGTGAAGACAAACGTAGGTCCCCTGCAGTCAGAATCAGGGGAAGTCATAACGGGGAACAAAGAAATGGCGGATCAATTGAACAAGTACTTTGGTTCGGTATTCACTAAGGAGGATACAAACAACCTTCCGGATATAAAAGGGGTCAGAGGGTCTAGTAAGGAAGAGGAACTGAGGGAAATCTTTATTAGTCGGGAAATTGTGTTGGGGAAATTGATGGGATTGAAGGCCGATAAATCCCCAGGGCCTGATGGCCTGCATCCTAGAGTACTTAAGGAGGTGGCCTTGGAAATAGCGGATGCATTGACAGTCATTTTCCAACATTCCATTGACTCTGGATCAGTTCCTATGGAGTGGAGGGTAGCCAATGTAACCCCACTTTTTAAAAAAGGAGGGAGAGAGAAAACAGGGAATTATAGACCGGTCAGCCTGACCTCAGTAGTGGGTAAAATGATGGAATCAATTATTAAGGATGTCATAGCAGTGCATCTGGAAAATGGTGACATGATAGGTCGAAGTCAGCATGGATTTGTGAAAGGGAAATCATGCTTGACAAATCTTCTGGAATTTTTTGAGGATGTTTCCAGTAAAGTGGACAAAGGAGAACCAGTTGATGTGGTATATTTGGACTTTCAGAAGGCTTTCGACAAGGTCCCACACAAGAGATTAATGTGCAAAGTTAAAGCACATGGGATTGGGGGTAGTGTGCTGACGTGGATTGAGAACTGGTTGTCAGACAGGAAGCAAAGAGTAGGAGTAAACGGGTACTTTTCAGAATGGCAGGCAGTGACTAGTGGAGTGCCGCAAGGTTCTGTGCTGGGGCCCCAGCTGTTTACATTGTACATTAATGATTTAGACGAGGGGATTAAATGCAGTATCTCCAAATTTGCGGATGATACTAAGTTGGGTGGCAGTGTGAGCTGCGAGGAGGATGCTATTAGGCTGCAGAGTGACTTGGATAGGTTAGGTGAGTGGGCAAATGCATGGCAGATGAAGTATAATGTGGATAAATGTGAGGTTATCCACTTTGGTGGTAAAAACAGAGAGACAGACTATTATCTGAATGGTGACAGATTAGGAAAAGGGAAGGTGCAACGAGACCTGGGTGTCATGGTACATCAGTCATTGAAGGTTGGCATGCAGGTACAGCAGGCGGTTAAGAAAGCAAATGGCATGTTGGCCTTCATAGCGAGGGGATTTGAATACAGGGGCAGGGAGGTGTTGCTACAGTTGTACAGGGCCTTGGTGAGGCCACACCTGGAGTATTGTGTACAGTTTTGGTCTCCTAACTTGAGGAAGGACATTCTTGCTATTGAGGGAGTGCAGCGAAGGTTCACCAGACTGATTCCCGGGATGGCGGGACTGACCTATCAAGAAAGATTGGATCAATTGGGCTTGTATTCACTGGAGTTCAGAAGAATGAGAGGGGACCTCATAGAAACGTTTAAAATTCTGACGGGTTTAGACAGGTTAGATGCAGAAAGAATGTTCCCAATGTTGGGGAGGTCCAGAACCAGGGGTCACAGTCTGAGGATAAGGGGTAAGCCATTTAGGACCGAGATGAGGAGAAACTTCTTCACCCAGAGAGTGGTGAACCTGTGGAATTCTCTACCACAGAAAGTAGTTGAGGCCAATTCACTAAATATATTCAAAAGGGAGTTAGATGAAGTCCTTACTACTCGGGGGATCAAGGGTTATGGCGAGAAAGCAGGAAGGGGGTACTGAAGTTTCATGTTCAGCCATGAACTCATTGAATGGCGGTGCAGGCTAGAAGGGCTGAATGGCCTGCTCCTGCACCTATTTTCTATGTTTCTATGTTTCTATGTTTCTATGTTTCTTCTTGCAATTTATTATTCACTGCCTAGTTAATGATGTGAGTGTTTCCAGTGCAATCATCCGCCATATTTAAGGCACTGATATTGTTAGTAGGGAACAAGTATCCTTACCTATTACCAAAACAGTTTGAAATCAATAGCTTTAACTGCAACTCTTTATTTCTTCCTCCCCAGAACATTTATGGAACATGTCTCCTTTCATATAGTTTTAAGAAGGAAAGGTCAGAGGAAGAAAGACAATTCTACCTTTCACAAGCAAAGGAGGCCTTTGAAATAGGTCTCCTTACCAAGAGAGATGGTGAAGTGATAACAAGTAAGCAAGAACTGCATGGGTTTGTTAAAGCAGCTTTCTCTCTTACAACTGTGCACAAGTGGCTCACGGATAACAGTGAAAATCTTACAGAGACAAGACAAATATGTAAAGAAGCGATGGAAAAATTGTATCTGTATTGCACTCAAACCCAGGAGACTTTCGCACAGGAAATCATGCAACTGATCAGCCAAGTAAAAGTTCATTTGCAAATAAAAGATCTCTGCAATTCTGACGTTAAGTCCTATGTCCCAGACCACTATAAACATTACTGGGATAAGCCGATAGTGAAGGGAAGGACGACCTTTGATGAAATCCTTGAAAGACACAAACAGTATCACACAACAATATGCACAGTATTTGAAAGTACTTGCAGAAGACAACAAAGTAACAGAGAGGCCTCAGCATATAGCTGTATAACTGCTTTCAAAACCGAAACAAAAGAATGTGATACTGCTGATGCCAAAGCATGCAAACCCCACCCCGGCCAAGATCTTCCTCAGCATCCTCTACCAAAAGGGACAACATTGAGGAAAAACAATGAAGAGTTACAGTACAGGAACAATGAATTATCAAGTGCAAGCAAATCACAAAAACAAAATGCAGACTCTTTGAAATGCAGTAGAGTTCCCCATGGCTGTTTAAGAAATGACCTACCACATGTGTCAACAGATGCTGAGACAGAATTGGATGATGTAACATCAGAGGGCAAGGGCAACACCGATAAAGGATGCACAAAAGCTCTGAGCAATAGCCATGGCTCCAGTTCCTCCATGAAATCCTGGTTCAAAGCATATAGGTCAGGATCTTCTGACAGCTGGGAGGAAGTGATCAGCCACAAAGGTAATGAGCTACCTGAGGATGGAAGGAAGCCATATCTGCTCACTGTGGACACAGAATGCTCAACAATCTTAACTGATGAAGTCAGAGAGCATCAGCAGAGAGGTCATAATGCAGAGAGCAAAGATTATAATTTAAGTAATAGTACTTTACAGTCCATCATTCCATCAATGCCTCAGTTATCTCTGCAGTGTACAGAAGTTAGAGCTTCTTCAGCCTCTTCAAACACTGATGGTAATCGAGGTGATATGAGGAAGAAAACTCCTTCATCTTCATCCTCAGGAGAACACAGGCCATTCGAAATGGTTGACCCTGATGCAGAGACAACTGCTGACACTGAAGAGGATAACATACCAGATAGTTACATAAAGACCCCTAGACATGATCCTTACTCTACCTCAGATCCAACTGGTAGAACTACATATCAAACTTCTCATTCAGATTCAGAGAACATTAGAAAAATTACCTCCTCATTTTCAGGACAGAGTGGCTCTGTTGAGATGGTTGACTCTGATGCAGAGACAGCTGATGACGTACAAGATAATATGAACAAGATGCTTCCAGCAACAAATGAATATGGCCATGCAAAATTCTCTTGTTTGCAGCCAGGTTCAACTGCTGCAAAGCCTACCTCAATTGGCAGTAATAATCCAATGAGTTTTACAAAGAAAAGCCTGTCATTATCAGAGGAAAGTGGATCATTTGAAATGATAGATGTTGACTTATTAGCAGAGACTGTTGATGGTACAGAAGAAAGCTATAATTTTCCAACTACCAAAGGAGCCTCTGAGATTGTACATAAATATCCAGATGAAAGCAAGAAACAGGAGACACATAATGATGCAATCCATAGGAAGAATAGTTCTACTCAATGTTTGCTACCCAACAAGGAATCTGACAAAGGGTGCAACAAAGTGTCACCAACAGAAGGTAAAAATGAAGGTGACAGCTTGAGTAACCAGCCTCTGAACAGAAGCCACAACTCCAACACCTCCTTTAAATCGTGGCACAAATCACCTTTTTTTTCAAGCAGTGGCTCAGACTTTGACTATATGAGTCCATCAATGAGTTCAAGCAGCAGTTCCTTTGTGTTTCTTTCAAAAAAGAACCAGGCATTTGCGAGACGTGTTATAACAGATGAAGATTATAAAATGTTGTTTGCAGGTGTAACCCATGAATGGCTTATAGAGAGAATTATGGGCACTGGAATATTTTACCCTCAGAAACTAAAAGATACTTGTCGTAAGTTATTTTTCATACTAGAGATGTTTTAGTAGCTATATTAGATAAATTAGAGCAATTTCCATTTAATTATCTCACCAGCTTTTTGTTTTTTTCCCAAATATCAGTCTCGTATTATTTCAAAAAGTGCTTTTGTATCTAACCGTTCCCTCCAAGTAAAAAGGAAAGACAGACTTACATTTATATAGTGCATTTCACGACCTCACGACCTACCAAAGGGCTTTGCAACCAATCAAATACTTTTTGAAGTGTAGACACTGTTGTAATGTAGGAAACGCAGCAGCCAATTTGTGCACAGCATGTTCCCACAAACAGCAATGAGATAATGATCAGATAATCTGTTTTAATGATGTTGGTTGACAGATATTGAGCAGGACACCAGGGAGATATTGACATTCCTTACTTTGATGAGCATGTGATAGGAGCAAAAGTAACATAGCAGATAATGTTTAATTTAAATAAAACATATCCTTCCTATCACTGCATAGAGCAAACTATTTTCTTTCTTATGCTGACCTGGTGGTCAATAGCATACCCTCTAGTGTTACCTTGGATTTTTTCATTTTAGATGTATCTAACTAGAATAGTTCATTTTGTACATTTCTACCTCGCACAGGATCAACTTAATATGCTTCTTAGATGTCCCTGACACATATGCTACACCACCTCCTTTATTGTTCACTCTGTCTTTTCTGACCACCCGGAATATCCCAAATATTATATTAATTCCCATCCTCTGGGTTTAGCCATCTTTCTGATACTCTGACTTCATGAAGTTCCCTACATGAAGTTGCCACAACAGCCTTCGGTTATGGCATCTTATTTCTAATGCTTCTAGCATTCAAATATATACACCTTAATATAGATGCGCCTCCTTTCATGGCCTCCTAGTATCTGCCTTTTACTGACGTCCAGTTTGTTTGAGTTTCTGTGTCTCTATCCACCCGTTGACTACTTTCTCTTTTGCTTCAGTCTCGCCTAGGATCTGGTTTCACCCTGCCCTCCCCCATTCCTCCAATCTACCTAGTTCAAATGATTTGTTTCTCGCAAGTCTCTTTGTTCCCCCTTGACTTCTGTGCAGCCCATTTCTCCTTTGTGCTCTGAACTGGAAGAGAAAATAGCCCATAATGGTTTCTAAACTGTCTGCAAACATTACAAAGGGGAGTTATTTTAACCTAATCCGCTTGGCAGGAAACTTGACGTGATTGGCTCGGCCAGCCATTTTACACCTCGCCCAATTTTACTTTCCATTGACTTCAATGGAAGAAAAATCGAGTGGGATGTAAAACAGGCCGCCGATCCGATCCCGTCAGTTTTCTCCTGGGCAGGTTAAATTAAAATTACACTCTGGAATGTGCCACAAGGGTAACCCCTTTATTCATCCTGGGAACCTACACAGGTCTTACTTCATGGTGCCTGCAATACAAGCAATAAAAAAAAACAAAAGGAGTGATGAAGACCTAACTGCAGACAGCTGATGTAAGGTAAACACATCATTATTTCTACATATATGCTAGCAAAGAGGTTCAATTATTATTATTCATGTCTCGATCACACAATCTCTGGCTGTTAAGCAAGAAAATTAAAACTTAAATGAACACACTAATTGAAAGATCATGCTTACTGAAAGATTATAGCACCATCATACAAAATGGCTCATTCACCATGCCATTCCAAACACTGCAGGTTATTGGCATTCCCTTTATTCACGTTGATTGTTTCATGATGGCTGTGTGGTTGATAATGAAGAGGAAAGTCATGGGCTGCAGGAGGATATCAATGTACTGGTCAGGTGGGCAGAGCAGTGGCAAATGCAATTTAATTCAGAGAAGTATGAGGTGATGCACTTTGGGAGGGCTAATAAGGAAAGAGTATACACATTAAGCGGTAGGCCACTTAATAGTGTAGATGAACAAAGGGACCTTGGAGTGCTTGCCCACAGATCCATGAAAGTTGTAGGCCAGATGGATAAGGTGGTTAAGAAGGCATACAGAATGCTTGCCTTTATTGGGCGAGGCATAGAATATAAGAGCAGGGAGGATATGCTTAAATTATATAATACTTTGGTTATGCCACAGCTGGAGTACTGCATGCAGTTCTGGTCGCGTATTATAGGAAGGACGTGATTGAACTAGAGACGGTGCAGAGGAGATTTACTAGGATGCTGCCTGGAATGGAGAATCTTCGTTATGAGGACAGATTGGATAGGCTGGGTTTGTTCTCATTGGAACAGAGAAGGTTGAGAAATGCTTGACAAATCTTCTGGAATTTTTTGAGGATGTTTCCAGTGAAGTGGACAAGGGAGAACTAGTTGATGTGGTGTATTTGGACTTTCAGAAGGCTTTCGACAAGATCCCACACAAGAGATTAATGTGCAAAGTTAAAGCACATGGGATTGGGGGTAGTGTGCTGACGTGGATTGAGAACTGGTTGGCAGACAGAAAGCAAAGAGTAGGAGTAAATGGGTACTTTTCAGAATGGCAGGCAGTGACTGGTGGGGTACCACAAGGTTCTGTGCTGGGGCCCCAGCTGTTTACATTGTACATTAATGATTTAGACGAGGGGATTAAATGTAGTATCTCCAAATTTGCGGATGACACTAAGTTGGGTGGCAGTGTGAGCTGCGAGGAGGATTCTATGAGGCTGCAGAGTGACTTGGATAGGTTAGGTGAGTGGGCAAATGCATGGCAGGTGAAGTATAATGTGGATAAATGTGAGGTTATCCACTTTGGTGGTAAAAACAGAGAGACAGACTATTATCTGAATGGTGACAGATTAGGAAATGGGGAGGTGCAACGAGACCTGGATGTCATGGTACATCAGTCATTGAAGGTTGGCATGCAGGTACAGCAGGCGGTTAAGAAAGCAAATGGCATGTTGGCCTTCATAGCAAGGGGATTTGAGTACAGGGGCAGGGAGGTGTTACTACAGTTGTACAGGGCCTTGGCCACACCTGGAGTATTGTGTACAGTTTTGGTCTCCTAACTTGAGGAGGGACATTCTTGCTATTGAGGGAGTACAGCGAAGGTTCACCAGATTGATTTCCAGGATGGCGGGACTGACATATCAAGAAAGACTGGATCAACTGGGCTTGTATTCACTGGAGTTCAGAAGAATGAGAGGGGATCTCATAGAAACGTTTAAAATTCTGATGGGTTTAGACAGGTTAGATGCAGGAAGAATGTTCCCAATGTTGGGGAAGTCCAGAACCAGGGGTCACAGTCTAAGGATAAGGGGTAAGCCATTTAGGACCGAGATGAGGAGAAACTTCTTCACCCAGAGAGTGGTGAACCTGTGGAATTCTCTACCACAGAAAGTTATTGAGACCAATTCACTAAATATATTCAAAAAGGAGTTAGATGTAGTCCTTACTACTAGGGGGATCAAGGGGTATGGCGAGAAATCAGGAATGGGGTACTGAAGTTGCATGTTCAACCATGAACTCATTGAATGGCGGTGCAGGCTCGATGGGCCGAATGGCCAACTCCTGCACCTATTTTCTCTGTTTCTATGTTTCTATGAGAAGAGACCTCATTGAGGTGTACAAAATATTGAGGGGCCTGGACATAGTGGATAGTAAGGGCCTATTTCCATTGGTAGAGGGGTCGATTACGAGGGGGCATAGTTTTAAGATGGTTGGTGGAAGGTTCAGAGGGGATTTGAGGGGCGGGGACTTCTTTACGCAGAGGATTGTGGGGATCTTGAACTCATTGCCTGGAAGAGTGTTGGATGCAGAAACCCTCATCGCTTTTAAGAGATGGTTAGATGGGCACTTAAAGTACCGTAACCTGCAGGGTTACGGACCTAGAGCTGGTAATTGGGATTAGACTGGATAACCTTTTGTTGGCCAGCGCAGGTATAATGGTAAGTACTGCAAGGAATCGAATACAGCCAGGGTTATCTCCTGGACTAGTTTCGATCGCCTGGATGGGTCGGAGAGGAATTTTCCCAGATTTTTTCTCCCTAAATTGGCCTGGGTTTTAACTGATTTTTGCCTCTCCCAGGAGATCACATGGCTCCGGTTGGGATGGAGTGTTTCAGTATAAGGGGTGTCGCAGTTGTGTGAGGCGGAATGGTTGGGCTGGGTGCTCTTTGCCTTTCCGTGATTGTTCATTGTTCGTAGGTTTACATGTAACCTTCAGGGCTGCTGACCGAGGGCGGTGCTGTTCTTTGTCAGCCGGCGTGGACACGATGGGCCGAAATGGCCTCCTTCTGCACTGTAAATTTCTATTTTTCTACGTTTCTATGATGGTTTGAGTGAATCTAGATTTTGGCATCATCTTTTCTGGTATTTTCTTCTTCTTTACAGAGCAAATTGGGAAATTTTCATGTGCCTTATTTCCACATGTGCCTTTTGTCACCAAAACTAAAACATTGTAAATGTTTCTCATGATGCAATAGCAAAGTTCAAAGAAGGACAAGCATCAAATTGAAGCCATGCACATTTTGTATTAAAAATGTATCCACATGAAAATCCTCAAAGTCTTTGACAGATTTGGGGCAAATTCAAGGTGGATGAAAACTTATTCCGGCAGAAATTGGGGCGGGAACCAGTTATGCCAGGTCTCCGTCCCAGCTGAAGTTTTGCGGGAGTTTCTTGTTGGGGTTGACATGGACAGTTGTTGTATCCGCCCCCTACTAATGTCAGAAATACAGGGCAGGGGAAGATCCCACTTAAATTCCTAATATTCCATCTATGGTGTCTCCAACATATTGTACACTTGCAGGAAGTATACAGTACTTCACAGAACTGTCCCTGGCTTAAAAATGGCCTGAGGCAGTCCACCCAAGGACTTTCAGGCACTTGGTAGTCGAGCTGATTTTTCTAACTTACATAAATCTTCCATCTAACCTGCAGGCTCTGCTGCCAAGCAATTGGCCAATGCCACATCTTCCTGATCCCCAACTGGTGAGCACCCCATCTACATAGATATTGGCATGGGCACCCACCAATAATATATAAATTGCCTGACTCTGGGAACTTTAGTCTTGGATGCTTTGAAAATCCAACTATGCCATTGTTACAGTGGTAGAGTGGGGTGGCTGGTTCTCAAGCTCAGAGTATCTATCTGCAGCTGTCCATTCTATGCAAATGAAGCATGTGGTTTCAACGTATTTTTGCAGGTGCTCTGTTATTTAAGTATAGCAAGAAAACCAACACTTGGACAGCCCAAGAAACTCTGGTTTATATTGGGAAACCTTTAGCTGTGGATAAAGTAGGCGCCCAGAGGACTGCTTTAGAGATACGCTTTCTACATCAGGAAGAAATACTCGGCAGGTACTTGAGTTTCCTATCTCTTCTCATAGTCGCCTTGTCATCCCACTTTCTTCTCCAAAAAATTTTCCTCTGGGATATGGGCATTGCTGATAAGGTTGGCATTTATTGCACATCTCTCGTTGTTGAGAAGGTGGTGGTGAGCCTTCTTCTTGAAGCGCTGCGGTCTGGGTAGTGAAAGTACATCCACAATTCAGTTAGGTATGGAGATTCCAGGATTTTAACTCAGCAACAATGAAGCAACGCCGATTAAAACTCTTTTGCTGGGTAATTATATTTTGTTATAAACTCTTATCCTCACATAAATTCTAAGCCATTATCTCCCTTTTCATTTATTATTTGCGTCAATAATTGCAGCTCCCTTGATGTGATAGCTCAATTGGTGAGACCCACATACCAGAAGTCCTAGATTTGATTATTATTATCTCTATTTAGCTAGCTGATCTTAGCGAGTGGAGCAATATGGGCTATGGAGGAGAATAGTAGCCAGGCTTCCCACTCCTGATAGCTGCTGGAGAGTGGAATGAGTGGACAGAGGGCTCAGTCGTGATTCTACTGTGGTAAAATGCCCTACAACGCTCAGTGTCTGAGCTTATAGTTTAAGTATGGCTAATTATCCCTTCATTAAAAGAGGCAGGAAAAATCAAAAAAAGAAAATTGTATTTGCGGTGTTTCCTATGAATCTCTGCATTCACCCACTATACAGAACAAGTGCAATGGAGTGAAGTAGGGCAAAGGGATTCCCTGCAGCATCTGTGCTCCGTATCACGGGAGAGGGGGAGGACCGTACTCGAATGTTTCTGTTTTTCAATCTACTGGTGTTTTCAATGTTTTTGTAATTAATATTAATGGCAGAAAATCACAGGCTATGTGTCTGCTTTTTCCCTAGATACACTCCCTGTTGTGCCTATAAAGTGCTCCTTTTACCTAATAGGAGTGAAATTTGGTGCCTTAACCATTTTCTGTCTTGCTATCCCAGGTATGTTGGAAAGCAGTATAAAAGAGCAAAAGAGCTCTCCTACCACTTGAATGATGTTGAACGGCAGATGACTGCACAACACTATGTGACAGAATTCAACAAAAGACTGTATGAGCAGCAAGTTCCTACACAAATATATTATATCCCAGCCTCACTTCTTCTGGTAAGTCCAGGTACATGTTTCATGTCATTTGTCACAACAGGTTGCTCAATGGCTAACATTTTAATTCCAATAGGTGTGAAAAAGAGTAAGCTTAGTTGTTAGTTTTTCACATTCTTCCAACCCATATCCCATTAATCAATGAATTAATTTGTCTCCACCAATGTTCCGTCTAAATTTTATTTTAGGTGCGCAGTCCATTTAACTGACTGCGCGGCCCATTCAGATTTTCACAGATAATCGATTTCTATACTGTAAAATCCAGGGGCAGTGCTGCCGAATGTGCATATTGCAAAATAACAGGCAGTGATTTACCAATAGACACTTTGCCCACCAGCAGCGTGTTCTCATAAATTCAGTCCCACAGGGTAGGTGGTTTTTGGGCTCTTAGAGACATACAGTGCTTTGAAGTGGCAGATCTCAATGACAGGAGAGAAAATCTTATAAATATGGATTGAGCAGATGCAATGCTTTTTGAAACATGGAATGAGCAGGATGGAGTATAAAAGAAGTTTGCAACGGGAGGATATTGTAGGTAGGAGATGGAAGGGTAGAAGGATCAAAGGGAATCAAATATGGGAGCGGGTGCATCAATCCTGGAAACATGGAGCAAATAAAAATGGAAAGAGACAGAGAATGAAGATATGGAAAAATTGCTACAATATCTACCAAGGTGGATTTGCTTTTTTCTGAGTTTACTGTAATAATTTTTTTTAAGGGGCTGGTTTCAGTGTAAGAACGTGTGTGAATGAGTCAGTGCTGCCTTATTTGTGCTGAAAATTTAATGGAATAATAATGAGGAAGGAAAATTCAAGATAAAATGGATTTAGATTCAAATTTTGTTTTCTTTTAATCAGCTTGTCAGGTTGATGTTACATAAGAAAGCATGTAAACATAAAGTGCCCCTGGCGATGTGTTCACATGTGTTCATCAATAAAACATAAAATTCACTCCAGGATATGATGCATGACTTCTGTTTCCTCAGCTTTTAGAAGACATGCAGATTGTGGGCTGTGTAAGCGTGGAGCCGTACATACTTGGGGAGTTTATAAAATTAACAAACAACACAAAGACTGTTCGCAAAGAATACGAAGCAACTATGTATGGACTTGCATTTGGACATTTTACCTATGAGTTCTCAAACCAAGAAGAAATAGTAGTTGATTTACAAGGTAAACTATTTCAATGTCATCCAATAGATAATTGCAGCCCTTAAAATGCACAAGTCAGTGATTCTGACAATTATACCAGGATCACACCAACTGGGGACATTCGCCACTGACCACACCAAAGTTCACAGGGTTCAGGAGAGGCCTCTTCATTTGCATAGCAGTGAGTACCCCCACCACTCGGGGCAACCACCATGATGAAGAGGCTGGAAAAATCAACCCATTGCTGCTGGTTTGGGGGAAGAGGTGGTGATACCAGGGCTTCCTGGAAAGAAATCCAAAGTTTCTCCTTTAGCTTTCTTTGTAAGGGATCACATTAAAAACTATTAAAAAATATATGTATTATTTTTCTTCAGGCCACGATCCAAGCCAGGATCCCCAAGTGGTCTCCACCTGGGCCATTGAAGTGACTGGTACACCTCCTTTCACTGCCATGAATCTGCTGGACCTCAGAGGTCGGGAATATATGCATTCTCGGGATTGGGAGTTCCCCATCCCACCCTCTCTGCCTCCCCACCCGCATCATCCCTTCCCCTTTCAAAAGACACTAACAGATCTTCCTTATCATTGCTCTCATTGAATCATAAATTACACTGTTATGCTGATGGGGAGGGGGAGGGGGGCGGAGAGATGCTGGGATTGGAAAAAAGGATAGATGCACAGCCTGACCAAAAGGATTTTGAAAGAAGTTTGTAAGAATTCTCCTCAGACAGTGAACTAGATGTTTTTTTGTTGTTGATGATTTTGTTTTTCTTACCCATTGAAGGCAGATAAAATTAGTTTCCTTCACATATCAAAGATACATTAAAAAGTCAACCTCTGCATGCAACTTGGGGAGCAACTGTTAACCTTTACTGTCCATCTGTTTAGGAAGTGGGTTTTTACAGCGAGGGCCAAGAAATATGTAATCTTACAAAAACATATGCATATATAGGGGAGCACACAGACTTAAAGCTCATGGAAACAGAAACCCCGAGGCACATTAGAAAATCTGGATAGGATGACGAGTTACCAGTTTAAAATGAAATTTTGCCAATACACCTTAGTCCGATGTAGCCACAACATTCAATATAACCAGCTTAGATCAATGTTGTTCATGACATTGTTGATGAATTAAAATTTTAGGAGTGGTAACTATGGGAAAACAACAATTTGATTATTTTTCTGAACCTATTAGACGTAGACTGAAGGTGACATTTGTTCTGTCTTTTGTTCTGTCTCAAAAAAAAATCTCCTCTAACTGTATCCACAATATTCCTCCACAGGCTGGATTACTGGAGATGGAAAAGGTCTTATTTACCTAACAGATCCTCAGATTCATTCAGTGAAAAAGCAACGAGGGGGATCTAACTTTGCAGACAAAGGCATTCGATACTTCCTCAACTGCCAGCACACAGAATGCAATGAGATTTGCCACATCCTTACTTTGAAAATTCCTGTCAGGGAGAGCTTGGAAGATACACTTTAAGCATTGTCTGGTTTCGAAAAGTATATTCAACTTTGTCAGAATCTTTCTGCATCGCTCCTATTGGTGCAGAAAAGCATCATTACATTAGTCCTGAAAATCGTCAGGCCGTGATCCCAGCAATTACATCAGGATCACATCTGTTGGTAACATCTAGTTCTAGCCAAGCCACTCTCTGGGTAAAGAAGTTTCACCTAAATTTCCTATTGGATTTATTAGTGACTATCTTATATGTATGACCTCTAGTTTTGCATTCCCCAAAGTGCAAACATTTTCTCTACATGTACCCTGTCAAACCCCTTCATAATTTTAAAGACCTCTATTAGTTCACCCCTCAGCCACCTCTTTTCTAGAGAAAAAAGCCCCTGCCTGTACAGCCTTTCCTGATAAGTATATCCTCTCAGTTCTGGTATCATCCCTGTAAATCTTTATTGCACCTTCTCCAATGCCTCTATATCCTTTTTGGGTGCCACCTAGCTCCACAGGCCAGAATGTCCGATGTATGTGTGGGGGTTTGGAGAGTGGGTTAACTCCACTCCCTGGAAAAATGATTCTATTTGCCCCTTTGTCGGGGAGCCGATAAGGTCAAAAGCGAAACAAAAATAGACCTGTTAGCTGTCTTTGGAGGTGCAGGCCATGCCCCCTCCCCCACAGTGGGCCTCACTTGCATCAAGATAGCAATCGGCATGTCTTTTCTAACTGGGCACATCTCCGTGGTTCTAATCGTGAGCGACCAAGGTCATAGGGACTCCCAACATTGGAAGTTCCTGCACCCTTCACATCACTGAACTTTTAAGGAACAGGCAGAGGCTCTACCCCTTACAAAAGTTCACGGGTTGGGGTAATATATTAGCATGGATAGAGGATTGGCTAACTAACAGAGAACAGAGAGTCGGGATAAATGGTTCATTCTCTGGAAGGCAACCAGTAACTAGTGGGGTGCCACAGATATCAGTGCTGGGACCCCAACTATTTACAATCTATATTAATGACTTGGAAGAAGGGACTGAATGTAACGTAGCCAAGTTTGCTGATGGTACAACGATGGGAGGAAAAGCAATGTGTGAGGAGGACACAAAAAATCTACAAAAGGACATAGACAGGCTAAGTGAGTGGGCAAAAATTTGGCAGACAGAGTATAATGTTGGAAGATATGAGGTAATGCACTTTGGCAGAAAAAAAAACAAAGAGCAAGTTATTATTTAAATGGAGAAAGATTGCAAAGTGCCGCAGTACAGAAGGACCTGGGGGTACTTGTACATGAAACACAAAAGGATAGTATACAGATACATCAAGTGATCAGGAAGGCCAATGGTATCTTGGCCTTTATTGCAAAGGGGATGGAGTATAAAAGCAGGTAAGTCTTGCTACAGCTATATAAGGAATTGGTGAGGCCACACCTGGAATACTGCGTGCGGTTTTGGTTTCCAATTTTACAAAAGGATATACTTGCTTTGGAGACAGGCCAGAGAAGGTTCACTAGGTTGACTCCGGGGGTGAGGGGATTGACTTATGAGGAAAGGTTGAATAGGTTGGGCCTCTACTCATTGGAATTCAGAAGAATGAGTGGTGATCTTATCGAAACGTATAAGATTATGAGGGGGCTTGACAAGGTGGATGCAGAGAGGATGTTTCCACTGATATAGAAACATAGAAACATAGAAAATAGGTGCAGGAGTAGGCCATTCGGCCCTTCGAGCCTGCACCGCCATTCAATGTATTCATGGCTGAACATGCAACTTCAATGGGGGAGACTAGAACTACTGGGCATGATCTTAGAATAAGGGGCCGCCCATTTAAAACAGAGATGAGGAGAAATTTCTTCTCTCAGAGGGTTGTAAGTCTGTGGAATTCGCTGCCTCAGAGAACTGTGGGAGCTAGGACATTGAATAAATTTAAGACAGAAATAGAAAGTTTCTTACATGATAAGGGGATAAGGGGTTATGTGGAGTGGGCAGGGAAGTGGAGCTGAGTCCATGATCAGATCAGCCCATGATCTTATTGAATGGCGGAGCTGGCTCAAGGGGCCGTATGGCCTACTCCTATTCCTATTTCTTATGTTCTTATGTTTTAAAGAGCCCTGTGGGAACTCCCAGCACAGGCCAGGACCTGGCATATCAGCTGCAGGCCTATTTTCTGACTCTTCCGACATTCCTACTGGAATTATAATGGAAGTGTGCTGGAATGGCCAAGGATTTTCGGCCCTGGTAGTTTTAGTGTACTGGTGTTCAAGTTACAGAATTATTCATTGCTAATGATGGGAATGCCATCTAGAATCCAGTAACTTCCAAAAATATTGTGCCCTACCCTTTCTTCAGCAATTAATTTAGTTTGTGTGTTTATAAGATCCTTTACTACTTTCCTTTATGGTGTCAGCTGGTCTTTCTTCACACTCACTCTTTGCCCTTCTAAACTCTTTTGCTTCACCAGTGTAGTTTCTATACTCTGCTTGATTTTCCTTTTTTAATATTAGCCCTAGATTTATCACACGCCTCTAAGTCTCATTTTAGTTTTTATTTCTGAATTCATCTTTCCTTTACTTAAGCTGTACCACTTCACTTCTTGTGGCAATATGTCTTATTTGTACCCTAATCATCTCCTGTTTGAAAGTTTCCTATTGTTTGTCGCATGTCTTATTTGCCAATTGTTATTTTCAGTTTATCTAGGCTTGTGCCCTTTTACCTTGTTGAAATTTGAATTCTTCCCCCACTCCAGTCAATCTTTGATTGTTCCTCCTACTTTTCAATATTTATCTGGAATCAAATTGTTATGGTTACAGTTTTCAAGATGTTTCCCTACCCTTACATAAACTTTGTAATACATTACCTGCTTCTCTACTTCATTTCGATCCAGTGCTTCCTTCTTCCTTGTTGGATTAAAAACATACAGGCCTCGAAATTGACGGACTTACCGCTCACCAGTAAGGGCCATTTCTTAAAAAGAAGTTGGCATCGCCTTACTTCCGCCCGCCTTTGGCGTTGGACATGGCGGCCTCCTTTTTGGTGAGGGCCATAGCATTTTTAGCGTTGGCCCTAGAAATGCAAATCAGCAGAGCGTGACGTCAGTTGGCATGCAACACCGAATTGACGCCACATCTGCAAACGTCATCTTTTTTGCTGACTTTAATGCTGGGTCCTAATCATGCTCAGAAAAGCAAGCTTGCAGCAGACCTACAGAGAGGCTGGCAGCACTTCTTAAAAGGGACAAAGACATCTTTCAGGTAAGTTTGAATTGAAGCTTTTGGACTGGATTTTTTATATTTAATTCAATTCGTGGCTTGGTGCAATAAAATGGCGTTGAAAGTTTGTAAAGTGGCCAGGGAGTGCAGGGAGAGCTGCTGGATGCTTGAAAGGCATCGGATAGTAAGGGAAAGCCTCTGAGAAGACAGTGAATCCTGGAAATACTCAGCAGGTCAGGCAGCATCCATGGAGAGAGAGAAAAACAGAGTTCACATCTCAGGTCGAGATGCTGTCTGACCTGCTGAGTATTGCCAGCATTTTATGCTTTTATTTCAGATTTCTAGCATCCGCTCACAGAGGAAAGAGGAAGATGTAGAAGAGGAAGACACGGAAGAGGAAGAAGCAGAAGAGGAGATCCGGAAGACAGGTTGCAACCCAGACAGCCCCTTTCTGGTCGGGATACCCAGGCTGGAATCATCCGCCTGCGGTACCAGTGACCACAACCCCAATTCCCCTTTCAACATTTGTTCCACACCTTCCCTTCCCCCTGTTACTGACCATCACAGTGTCCTCTTGGCCACAATGCTGAAATAAAAGCCACCACAAAGCAAACTTTCCGATCAAACTTTATACATCTGTCCATCCAATATGACATCACCCTTGTGCATTCCCTTCGTGACTGTCTTGTGTGTGCCTTTGCCTATCCTAGTGATGTCACACAGTGTTGCCCCAGTGCCTGCAGCATGGCGAGTGGAAGGCTGCTGACTTTCAGTGGGGGACACTGCAGACGGCCTTGCAGGATGATCTTGAGGAGCTGGTGGCTGGGAGTGTGAAATCGAGTGACTGCGTTGCTTCTTCTTTTTCACTCTCCTCTCCTTCTTCTTGGTGAATCACTGACTGGGCAGGCTGCATTTCTTGGGTATGTTAAATGAGGAAGGCAGTGGAGTTGTGGGAAGGGAAGGGCAGGAAAGCAAGAGTTGCATACAAGAAGGAGTATAACATATGAGGATACCAGCATCTTGTATTCTTTCAGCCCTGCCGCTGCCCAAATGCTCAGTCATGCCCCTGTCAAGAATAGCCAGAATCTTCTCCTCCAAGAGGGAGAGGTGAAGCACAGGAGTGGGAGGTGTGCCTCGTGTTTGGTATGGATTGTTGGTAGGTGAGTGATGCAGGGGGAGAGGTGGGTAATACAATGTGTGCAGCTAGTGGTGCAATTGGTAAGAGATGGCTTTTGAAGATGCATTCACTGACCTTGACCACTGGTCTGAGCTCATGAAGCTTCTTTGGGCACTGGAGCCAGGTCGTGGGGGCAACACTGCTGGCAGTGATTTCCTCTGTGATCTGGTCCCACATAGTTCTTTCTGGATGGCCACCTGGTCCTTGTGGGTAGAGGACCTCTTGTGTAGTGTTGGCCCCCTGCACAGAGCAGGAGTGCTGCATGCGAGACCTTGGGTGCCCTTCCCTGGCTTGTTGAGCAATTTGCGTTAATGCTGAAGCATTTTTTTTTAAATGTAGGTGCAGAAAGCAGTTCAGTTTTAAGAGCTGAAGACTGCCATTTAGGAATTATTTTAATATTTATTTTTTTCAGAAGGCAGTTGAGTTCTAAAGGCTATAAATTGCCTATTAAATGGTTTGTATTTTTTTCATTTTAGAAGACAGTTCTCTTTTAAGGGATCGGCACTGCTTTCTGAAATGGCAGCCTTGCTTTAAGCTATCACTGTTCTTGCTGCAGGGATGCTATGGCCGTGCTACGTTGGGCCTCCTGCTGAGAGTAGCGCTGGAAAAAGAGGATTGCCTGGTAAGTTTAGCTGAGGCTAATTTAAATTATCAGGCAGCACCAAAATAACAATGGTGCCTGCGCTAGAAATACGGGGGGGCCATTAGCTACAGCACGCGGTGACACCGGCAGCTCTTTGGCATACTGGAATTTCTAGGCCACACTTTTCCACCCAGAATTCATTCTTTTGACACAAGCCCATTCCCATTAATACCACGTCTGTTTGTTTTGGTGTAATAATTGTTTATGAGGAGCAATTAGATGGGATATTTAGCAAGCAGCTCTCCCGTCCTTTAGAAGCAGTGGGAGGCCCCCTCCGATTTGGGTATTTCACTAACTCTGTTTTAACTGCAACCACGTGTTCCCCCCCGCCCCCCCCCCCAGCCCCGAGCCACCCTCCACCCACCATCTGGCCCGGTTCCATCAGGTGGGGAGAGTTAACATTCTCAGCTCTGCTTTCATTCTGATGTGGATCTGAACAGAGAAGGAGAGGCATTGGATGAGGATGGCATATTTGACCATGTCGAACACTGAGGGGAGTTTGAGTAGGGCCACAGCGCCACAGTCAGTCATAGAGAGTGGCATTGGTGACTATGAATTAGGTTATTTCAGTGCTGTGTGAAGGATAAAAGGCCAACAGTAGGAACTTGAACTGGAAATTACAGTCGGTATAGGAGCTGGAATGACATGTTCAAGGAACTTGAAGGGGTAAAAAAAGGTTGGAGATGGACAACATTAGCATGGATAGAAATGTTAATACTGAGATTTTTGAGCAAGGTGTGATGAATGCAAATTTAAAACAAGAAACAAATAAAAAGACATGGGGCTGGATTTTCGCTATGTTGCCGCCTCTGTTTGCACCCTGGAGGGGTGGTAATGGCGGCAGAAATCACTTCCAGGCAGGCGGCCAGCTTCCAGCGAGACATTTGGTTTTCAGGGGCGCGGAGCAGTACCGCCCGGGAGAGGCGAGCCGGTGTGCAACGCCCCTGGTTGCGACACCATTTCAAAATTTGTTTTGCGCCTGATCCGCAGCGTGTCCTAGTGAGACCACCTGTGAAAGTTGGCGGTCCGAGCTGTACTGGCCGCAGTGAGAGAAGGAATGTCTACCCGAGATAAGTGTGATTGTTTTATATTTTTTTATTTTTGCGATTTATGTTGATGTGGCATCAGTAAGGTATTGGGAATGTTTTTGGTGTTTTGTTTGCCGATATTTTTTTTCCCAGGGAAACCTCTCTAGGGACGCTCCGAGGCTGGCTGTTTAGCTGGGATTTTCAGTTGCTCAGCCAGCCTAGCGCCCTAAAAGAGGTGTGGAATGCCTCCCACAGTGCTCCACCCCACACTCAGGGCCCAGCTGATGCATTTTGCGGCTGGAGACGCAAACCATTTCCTGGCACAAAATTTTGTGCTCTGCATGGATTAATGCCACAACAGAAGCACGACTGAATTACCACCCCTTTGAGTCCTTAATCACAGCAACAACAACAACTTGGCCAAAAAAGACCAGCCAGAGTCACTCAGAGGGTTTGTGTGGGCTGCATAGCGGGTCTCCATCCCGAACATTTCAACAGCGCGTTCTGCACTGCGCATTCAACTCAATTGCATCAATTGAAAGAGCCATGCGGGTTTCCCGACCCAATTAAATGGAGCAGGTCTGATGATGTCACCAATAACTCGTTTTCAGTGCAGATATTTTAAGCAGCCTTAAAGGTTGCTGTAGGAGAGATCAAGGTGTTTTAAAGAGCTACAAATTGCTACATAAGACTAAGATTTGTGTGGGTCATGGAGACACACAGACAGAAGGCTGCACCAAGATTCCCTGATGCCTCCCTGCAAGTGCTGGTCCAGGGAGTCAGAGCAAGCAGTAAGGCCCCCTTCCCTGCGGATGGCTGAAAAAGACCAGCCAGAGACACTCAGAGGGCATGGCTAGAGATCGCAGAGGAGGTCAGCAGCATGGATGTGGTGAGGAGGATGTGGATCCAGTGCCACAAAAGATTCAATGATCTCATGAGGCCCGGAAAGGTGAGTGCAAAGCCACACTAACTTACATCCTGTTACCCTAACCCCATCACTCTGCCTTCCCAAGTCTACTCCTGTACACCACTCCTCACACCAACCTGCCTTGCAAGGTGCACCTATCCCTCTTTGTCTATGTACATACCCACATCCCTATCTGACTATCCACCACTGAAACTCCCCCTCATCCTAATGCAATCATAGCAAGTAACACCACAGAGGGAGGCCATTTGGCAATGCCACGCCACTCCCTCATAGTCACCCTCTACAGGTGTAGCCCATCCATTCCTTACACTCATTCCATCACTCTCACTTGAAGTTCTTTTTTTCTCCTTGCAGGAGAAGAGAGCCCACAATAACAGGGAGGCAGAGAACCGGAGGTGACCCTCCAGTCTTCACAAATTTGACTCCAGAAGAGGAGAGGGCACTGGAGATCTCAGGAGTTGCAGAGCTGCTGGCGGTGGGACATGGAGAGAGGAGGACCTCCCAGCAACCTGGGGACAGAATTAAATCTCGTACAGCCACATGGCATACAATACTCACTTACAGTGACTGATGTCAGCAGCCAGTGAAATGTCATCATGTGCATAATGGTAACATTACCCATTCTTATTCTAATTCATCTCTTTACTCTCCCAAAGGTCCATCAACAGCCCCCCCCCGCCCCCCACCGAACTGTCCCGCTGCAGGAGGAAGATGACTCTTCAGAGGAAGCTCCAGCTTCTGAGGGTGCAGGGTCAGCAGACCCAAGCGCACCCAGCACTAGCGCTGATACACGCACCTCGGTGGGTCCTGTGAGACATAGAGTAGGTGATGGCAATGATGTGCTGTTCCATGGAAAGGATGGTCATCTGCATGGAGCAGCAAATGCACCAGTCACAGGAGAACATGCTTGCTGTGGACAACAGATGGCAGGCGCCCATTGGCCTCATCTCGAGGAGGGACTTTAATGTAGACTTTATGGCTCCAGTGATGTGCAACAAGGTGCTCTCCAGCTCCTTGCTAGCAGGGACGTGTGGGTGGCCCATGAGAGGGATGATGGAGAGAGGGGACATGGAAGTGAGGGCTCCTCTCAAAGCACTCCCACTTCTCCCCCATTGCATCCCCCTCAGTCAGAGCCCCACATGCTGACTCAGATCCTGATGGCCGAGTCTGCCCCTGCAAAGTTACAGGAGGAGCAATCTTTGGCAGAACTCTCACAGGCTCCAAAACCCAGAGGATATCCGCCAAAAGTGTCGCAGCAGAGAATTGAACAGCCTGCCTCTGCTGAAGCCACAGGGACAGTAGATGCATGTGGAAAAGAAAAATTACACAATCTTTGATGCGCAAGGCTATGATCAGGGGTGTATGAAAAAATGTTGGTGATATTTCAGTTATATTTATGATGCAAATATCTTTTATTTCTTTGCACACTTTCCAGTCTTGTCTATTTTTGCCTGCTATCTGGGAAGTGGCTTCGTCACTTGGAGTGAATGGTGAGACATTAACTAACTTCAAGCAATGAGGCTTTGGGTGACAGGAATGGCTTGGTCATTGTAGGACTGCTTTAAGGTGCTGGGGATGGGGGGGTGATGTTAGGACAGCATCTGCAAGCCATTTGGGTGCACTGGCGCAAGTTAAGTAAATCTGGCCATTATGAGGCCATCCCGGGGCTCTCGGCAGCAGTGTGCGCTGCTGCTGGTATCTCCACCTCTGGTTCCTCCTCCTCATGTACCACCTGTTCCTCCGAAGAAGAAGCTGTGCACTCTGCAGGTTGTTCCTCCTGCAGCTCCAATCCTCGCTGCTGCAGCGCACAGCAAACTATGATAGTGGAGGCCCCAACTGACGCATATTGAAGGGCTCCTCCAGATTTGTCCAGGTATCTGAACTGCATCTTCAGCATGCTGATTGCTTGCTCTATGACATATCTGCTGGACATGTGCCGTATATTATATCGCTCCTCGTCCTCATTGCTTGGCCTCCTCAAGGGTGTCATCAGCCACATCTTCAGTGGATTGCCCTTGTCTCCAAGCAGCAGCCGGTAACTGGTTGGAGGTGCGAAGAGCTGAGGGAGGGTGGACTGGCGCAGCACAAAAGAGTCATGACAGCTGGCAAGGACTCGAGCACACACATGCATGGTGATCTTTTTATAGTTGCAGACAAGCTGCACTTTGAGGGAGTGGAAGCCCTTGCGGTTCACAAACACTCCTGGGTGATGTGGGGGTGCCTTGATGGCTACATGTGTGCAGTCGATGATGCCCTGCACCTGTGGGAAGCCAGCCAGAGCCGCAAAGCTGAGCACCCACTCAGTAACACTGGCCTCATCAGTGGCAAAGTTTGCATAATTGGCTGACTTGTGAAACATGGAATCGGTCACCTGGCTGATCTATCTGTGGGTGGCCGACTGTGAGATCCTGAAAATGTCTGCTGAAGATCCCTGGGAGGAGCGTCAGGCGAAGAAGTTGAGGGCGGTGGAGACTTTGACAACCACTGGTAACGTGGGTGCACCAGGTCTTCTGGGCAGCAGGTCTTAGTCCAGCAAGCTACAAATGTCTGTGACGACCTGGCGTGATAGCCTGAGCCTCCTGAAACACTGCTGCTCAGTCATGTCCAGGAAGCTTATCCTCTGCCTGTATACCCTGTGTTCGGGGTATTGCCTCTGGCGCAGTGCAACCCTGTGGTAGCCCCCTCTCTCCTGTGGAGCCTCAGGTCGGTGAGGAGATGACTCCTGTTGTGGCTGCTGCTGGTTTGGCTGGTGTTGTTGGTGCTGGGGCTTATGTTGGTCTGATTCTGAAATCCAAGCTGAGACAATATAAGCAGCACCCATGCTGATCTAACACATGGCAGGTAAAGTGGAGATCAGAGGCACAAACTTTCAATGTTCTGATAGTGACGAGCAATGTGGTGAGAGTGATTTCCGAGATTGCAGAAATCACCTGCAAACTCCTGACAGTTAAATCTCTGCACAAAATGGTGTCAGCAAAAGCCTTTCCCTTAGGCAAGGAAGCAAGTGTAATGTGTAATGAGTATTTATGTGTTTTTTCTAGCCGTCACTTAATGGACTCGCACAATGTCACTGAGCTCCCACCTCCCCTTCACAGGCGAGGTTCCCGAGGTGCGTGAATCCCCTGTGCAACAAGTTAAAGCCAAAACCTGAAGTTAAAAAGGCAGTTAAGGGTCTCTCCATGAGCAGTTAAGTACATCAATGAGGTCACCCACCTTGCCCGGGCGGGTCCTTGGCATACCTGGAAATGCACCCAAATTAAGTGCGGAAGTCGGCGGAATGACAACAGGTTCCTGACGCGCTGTCAATTTCCGTGCTTTTAACTGCCGACCTCCCCTCAAACCGACACGCTTGGCCATGGAAAAATTCTGGCTCTTGTATATATATAGCGCCTTTAACATAATAAAATGTCCCAAGGCACTTCAGAGGAAAGTTATAAAATGAAATTTGACAACGAGCCATATAAGGAGATATTAGGGTAGTTGACCAAACACTTAGTCAAAGAGAGAGGTTTTAGGGAGCGTCTTAAAAGAGGAAAGAGAGATGGAGAGGCTTAGTGAGGGAATTCTAGACCTTAAGCAATTAGCAGCTGAAGGCACGGCCACTAATGGTTGTGCGATTAAAATCGGGGATGCTCAAGAGGAAAGAATTAGAGGAGCGCAGATATCTCGGACGTCTATGGTGCTGGAGGAGATTACAGAGATCGGGAGAGGTGAGGCCATGGAGGAATTTGAAAACAAGGATGAGAATTTTAATATCGAGGGGAATATTTATCGTGGGGTTCTAATTTTTCTTAATTTGGGCCATACTGAAAAGGCTGTATTTAATGCCTATCCCTAGTTGAAGAGGTGCTGGTGGTGAACCTTCAACTTGAGCTGCTGTGGTCCTTGTGCTGATGGTGCTCCCATAATGGTGTTACGTAGTGAATTCCAGGATTTTGATCCAGAGACATTCAAGGAACAACAACACATGCCTAAGACAGGAAGGTGTATGACTTGGAGGTGATGGTCTTCTCATGATACTGTTGCTCTTGTACTTCTCAGTGGTAGGGTTCACAGGGGTGAGAAGCTCTGTCAGAGAAGGATTTCAGTTTGCTTCGACTAATGACACTACACTAATTTTAGTGCTATAAATTAATGACTATTGTTGGATTCTAGTCGAGCATTAAGAACAGAGACCTCCCTCTCTCAGAATTGGTAAATTCAGTGCCACTGCCGAGCTATTTAATACAGGCTAACAAGAACAACTTACGTTTAAATGGCACTCCCACATAAAAGAGCATCTTAGAACACTATACGAAGGGGAACATTGGATGGAGAGCAAGAAATAATGGAAGTTAGGAGGGGAGACCAAAGGGCAGTCAAAGGGTTAACATCCAACATTATGGGAATCCCACTCCAGCGGCGAAAGAGCAGCCGAGCAGGGCACTTATTTGTGTTTGGATCCTGATACAGATCCCATTCCAAATTGTGGGGACAGGATCACCTTCCAGCAGAGATAATTATAGAAATCAGGAGTGGGAACCTCGGTTGATCCTTCTCCTTCCTAGCTCGGGAGTAAGAGGTACCAGTTGTATCACACCCAACACTATCTTGGCTGAGATCAGATAACTTAGCACACACCCAAAATCAAAACTAACATCGTCTGGCTTGAATGACTGAGAACTATGCCACATTGTGCATATTCCCAGTAAGCCTTTCAGGAAATGATATAAACACAGCTTTAAAAGAATAACCATTATAAATAAAAGAGGGTTGTTAAAACTTTAAATAGAAGTAGAGGAGCAAAGAGAATTAGGGGTTCCATACGCAAAACTTTAAAAGTGTGAGAACAAGTTCATAAAGGTGTGATAAAGCATATGGGAATCCCTAACTAGGGAATGGAGTATAAAAGCAAAGAGGTCATTGGTTAGGCTGCAGTTTGAATAATGGGGGCGGTTTAACCCTACCTGTACAGTGGAAACCGCCCAGGTTACCACCTGCCAGAAAGCCACCAAGAACCCATTCTTCCATATTTTAACCTGCTCCACTGAGCAGGCAGCATGACGTCATCGGGAGATGACTGAAATCAGAGCAAAACAGCTGAAAATATTAACATGTGTCATAATCACTGGGAAAGTTCAGGCCAAGAGCAGCTGCCAAGCCAAATTACTAGCCATTCAGAATCAAACCTATTGTGTTTTGGCATTAGTCCATTTGTGGTATATCTGCCTATGTATTTCACTGAATAATTGTCAGTCACATGAACCCCCTTCTGTCTTATTTGACTAGTAGTTGCATCATATAGCTTTGGATTACTGGAAAAATTGGCAGACATAATGCAGTATCCTGGAAACCACTGTGTGTGAAATACTTATCAGACATATCTGATCACCATACCAAATTCCAGGTTATTGTAAGACACACCCTACAAGACTATATCAATCCTTAATGGATTTTCAACAGTGCAATATGGAGGTGGCACACAGCTGTATAATGAGAAAATGCTGTTCAGTCGAGCAGGATTACCAAAGGGAGTAATCCTCCTTTTCATAGATTGCCGGCAGCTCCTTGACGACACAGACTCTGCCAGGTGAGCTGGAAACAGGCTCAGATTACACTCTCAATCTCATTGCACACCCTGTCCATCAGCCAAAGGCATTCGGCATATTGACCATTGTGAAAGGAAAAGCCATTTCACCTGCTACTGAACTGAAGGATCATTCTTCTTCTTCCCTGCACTTTACACTGGACACTGTTGCAATTTTATTTCTGTTTTATTGTCAAACCATGCTGGACAGTGGAAATGCTTGACTTATTTGAAGTTTGTAGAAATATATTTTAATCAGGAATTTCAGTATAAAACAATCCCTTGGCTTTGTAAACATTAAGAGGCCCCATTTATAGCTAATATAGCATTACAAAAATGTATGCCATTAATGATTCCATCAAGGAGCTGGGTGTATAATGAGATTTCCATGTGTCTTTTGAACGGTTGTTGGGGTTAATAGAAACTCTGCTACACTGCAGCCGTTTTATCCGCATGAGCTAATGATACCTGTCACGCACACAGACATTAAGAAAGGCTTAAAGGGAAAGAACAAAAAGTGTAATTCATCGGATAACATACGGCACGCACATGAATGAGTCCTACAAGCAAAGCCAGCGGCCAAATCCAGACTATAATGGACATTCTGTGCAGCCCACTCCTCCCACTTGAAGACAGTTGCAGAGCAGCCTGGACAGATCTGCACCTCAAACAACTTCCACTAACACTAACGCTTCCTCTACAAATTGGTTTTGTGTGAATACATATTCATGTCGTTAAGTTTAGGTATTTTCTCCATCTAGTGAAGTTGGAATTGAAGTTAGCTGCTGTGCTAACTTTCACTATTGGGACCGTGCTGGTCCTATTGCATGTTGATTACTACAATATTTCATCAAAGTGACCGATTTTACACCATTTACACCGGTCACGCTGACAACAAGGATGATCTCACATGACTACAAGTAGGGTGCAGGGGCTGTTCTTTAGCTCTATTGCCCTTTATCTTATTTGATCACCATGCAGAAATAAAATCAGACAACTTTAGGTGCAGTTTATTTCTCTGGTGTCTCCGAGAAGAGATTGAATGATTTTCCAAGGAAAGGAGACATAACATTTTAAAATATATTTAGTTTCATATCAGCTGTGTCTAATGAGCATTAAGCCAGGCTCAGGTATTTTTTTATTAAATACCAAAGGGCAGGGGTGACCTCGGTCCTACTCCTCTTCTCACTTCAACCTAATTTCTACCTTTTCTCGATATGTGCTTACTATACAGTATAAATGCACACGAGGCCCATGCTTGAGAGAAGGCCAGTCTGTGACCTGTCCTTTATTCCATAGCACTCAAGTGATGGAAGTGGGTGGAGCTTGCCCTTTTATATCTGAAGGTCCAGGTTAGGAGTGTCTCCCACAAGTTCACCACCTAGTGGTCATCGTTCTCACAGTGTACAACTTAGGTCAGATTATACATGGGTTACAATGCTGGTTGAATACATGACATCACCTCCCCCTCCCAAAGTCTCATTAGGATCACAGGTTGAGTCTCTCTGGTGGTTTACGCTCTCTTGTAGAGTGCCTGAGTTGGGGCTCCGGTTGTTGGGCACTGGCTTGAGTGTCTGCTGTTTGCGGTGCCTCAGGCCTGTCCGGACTGCTCACAGTGACTGGGCTCTCCTCCCTTTGGTTCCTGTGTTCGGTCACCTGTGGAGGAGTGAACTCTATATCGTGTTCTTCCTCTGCTTCTTCTATGGGGTTGCTGAACCTCCTTTTTGTTTGATCCACATGTTTGCGGCAGATTTGTCCATTGGTAAGTTTAACTACCTGAATCCTATTTCCCTCTTCGGCAATCACAGTGCCTGCGAGCCATTTTGGCCCTGCAGCGTAGTTGAGGACAAAAACAGCGTCATTTACATCAATACATCGCGCCCTTGCATTCTTGTCATGGTAGTCATATTGTGACTGGCGCCTGCTCTCGACAATTTCTTTCATGGTGGGGTGTATAAGGGATAACCGAGTTTTGAGCGTCCTTTTCATTAGCAGCTCTGTGGGTGGAACCCCTGTGAGCGAGTGTGGTCGGGATCTGTAGGCCAACAGGAGGCGTGATAATCAGCGTTGTAGGGAACCCCCTTGGATTCTGAGCATCCCCTGTTTGATTATCTGCACTGCTCGTTCTGCCTGGCCGTTTGAGGCCGGCTTGAACGGTGCCGTTCTGACATGGTTAATTCCATTGCCTGCCATGAAGTCCTGGAATTCAGTGCTTGTGGGCGTGGGCGGCGAACATTGCCCGTAGACTTTCAACCGTGGCAGAGGATGTGCTTGAATTTAAAATGTCACACTCGATCCATTTGGAGTAGGCGTCTACTACAACCAAAAACATTTTTCCCATGAAAGGACCTGCGTAGTCCACATGGATGCATGACAAGGCTTGGCGGGCCATGGCCAGGGGCTAAGGGGGGCTTCCCTGGGCGCATTACCCAGCTGGGCACACGTGTTGCACCTGCGAACACAAAGTTCCAGATCTGCGTCTATCCCTGGCCACCAAACATGTGACCTGGCAATTGCCTTCATCGTGACAATGCCCGGGTGCTCATTGTGAAGTTCTCTGATGAACACCTCTCTGCCCATCTGGGGCATGACTACACGGTTTCCCCACAGTAGACAATCGGCCTGAATCGAGAGTTCATCCCTGCGCCTGTGAAATGGTTTAAATTCCTCAGGGCATGCCCTGTATGTGGCTGCCCAGTCCCCATTCAGGACACATTTCTTGACTAGAGACAATAGCGGGTCTCTATTTGTCCAGACTTTAATCTGACGGGCTGTCACAGGTGAGCCTTCGCTTCCGAAAGCTTCAACAGCCATGACCATCTCAGCACCATGCTCGGTAGCCCCCTCAGTGGTGGCTAGTGGGAGTCTGCTGAGTACATCGGCGCAGTTTTCGGTGCTCGGTCTGTGCTGAATTGTGTAGTCATAGGCGGCAAACGTGAGGGCCCACCTCTGTATGCGGGCCGATGTGTTTGCATTTATGGCCTTGTTGTCAGCCAAAAGGGACGTTAGGGGTTTGTGATCTGTCTCCAGCTCAAATTTCCTGCCAAACAGGTACTGGTGCATTTTCTTTACAGCATATACACATGCGAGCGCCTCCTTTTCTACCATCCCGTAGCCCCTTTCTGCCTGGGACAGACTTCTGGAGGCATAAGCTACCGGCTGTAACTGACCCTTGGCATTGACATGCTGCAACACACACCCGACACCATAGGACGACGCATCGCATGTTAACACAAGTTTCTTACATGGGTCATAGAGCGTTAACAGATTGTTGGAACATAACAAATTGCGTGCTCTATTAAAAGCCCTTTCCTGGCTGTCCCCCCAGACCCATTCGCGACCTTTGCGTAGGAGCACGCGAAGCGGCTCTAGCAGCGTGCTCAATTTGGGAAGAAAGTTGCCAAAATAGTTCAGGAGCCCCAGGAATGAACGCAGCTCCGTCGTGTTACGGGGTCTGGGTGCTCTCTGGATCGCTTCCGTCTTGGACGCAGTAGGGCTGATCCCGTCTGCTGCTACCCTCATCATCAGGAACTCTAACTCTGGAGCTAGGAAGACGCACTTCGCCTTTTTCAGTCGCAGCCCTACCCTGTCCAGTCTGCGTAGCATCTCCTCCAGGTTGTGGAGGTGTTCTTCAGTATCGTAACCCGTGATGAGGATGTCGTCCTGAAAAACCAACGTCCCTGGAATCGACTTGAGGAGGCTTTCCATATTTCATTGGAAGATCGCGGCGTCCAAGCGAATCCCGAACGGACATCTGTTGTACTCAAACAACCCCTTATGTATCGTGATGGTGGTCAGCTTCTTCGACTCAGTCGCCAGCTCCTGGGTCATGTAAGCTGAGGTCAGGTCCAATTTTGAAAAAAGTTTGTCACCGGATAGCGTAGCAAAGAGGTCCTCCGCTCTCGGTAGCGGATACTGGTCTTGGAGTGACACCCAATTGATGGTGGCCTTGTAATCGCCACATATCCTGACCGACCCATCCGCCTTGAGCACCGGCACAATCGGGCTCGCCCAGTCACTGAATTCGATTGGCGAGATGATGCCTTGCCTCAGCAGGCAGTCCAATTCGCCTTCTATCTTTTCCCGCATCACGTACGGCACCGCCCTAGCCTTGTGGTGTACTGGCCTGGCGTCCGGGTTTATGTGAATCACTATCTTGGCCCCTATGAAAGTGTCAATGCTAGGTTGAAATAATTAGTCAAAATTTGTCCAGGATCTGTGAGCAAGATACTCGCTCCACAGAGGAAATTGCATTGACATCGCCCCATTTCCAGTTCATGACAGCAAGCCAACTCCTCCCCGGGACAACCCAGATTGGCAACCTGTTCTCCGAATCTTTGTGGGTCACGACTACCGTGGCGCTGCCTAGCACCGGAATGATCTCTTTTGTGTATGTCCGTAGCTGTGCGTCAATCGGCGATAATTTTGGCCTCTTGGCCTTGGACGCCCACAACTTTTCGAACTGTTTGATACCCATCAGAGACTGGCTGGCCCCCGTGTCTAGCTCCATTGATACTGGGATGCCATTGAGGAGCACTTTCATCATTATCGGTGGCGTCCTGGTGTATGAACTGTATACGTGCTCCACATGAACTCACTGAACTTCAGCTTCCAGCGATTTCCCCCAGCGTTCATTTCTGCAATTTCTGCAGGTATTTTGCTCATCTCTGCAAACTCCGGCTGAGTGAGTGCCTCCACGCCTCCAACATGAGCTGCTGTTTGAAACAAAAGGTCCCTTGCCAGTCGATCATCCCTGACTGCCCCTGTTATTGTCCTTGAGTGCGCCATTAACAGGATGTTGATGGCCCCATTACTGGAAGCATTGTCCCTTGCAATGGCATGAATCGCCGTTCAGCTTGCCATTGTCTCTGTCGAACTCTCCCTCTGGGTTCGACTACATGTTGGGGCATGCCCGACTGTCCTTGTCTGCCTGGAGAACTGTGTGCTGCTTTAACAATGTTGAATCTCTGTCCCAACCATTCCTTAACACAGTACCTCTCGTCTGTTCTGCTCATGGCCATGCTCGCGTGGTTTAAATCCCAGTTTCTCGTCGCCATTGATACGTCTTTACTATACAGTATAAATGCACACGAGGCCCATGCTTGAGAGAAGGTCAGTCTGTGACCTGTCCTTTATTCCATAGCACTCAAGTGATGGAAGTGGGTGGAGCTTGCCCTTTTATACCTGAAGGTCCAGGTTAGGAGTGTCTCCCACAAGTTCATCACCTAGTGGTCATTGTTCTCACAGTGTACAACTTAGATCAGATTATACATGGGTTACAATGTTGGTTGAATACATGACATTTTTAATTTTCTATGCTGTGTTATTCTTCAATCCCTTATTTCTGCCTTTATCGCATTTATGGCTTGTGTCAGCCCGCGGAAGCCTATTTTACGTTTGTGTGCAATTGTTAGGCGCTTTTTAATGATCAAACTCAATCTGAAATCTATTATGAAAACTAAAGTGTGGTACTGAAATGTCAAACATAATTCTCTAGAATGTCCAGAACTGTATCTGGTTAACAATGTTCAGTTATTAATTGTTCATAGCTAGTTCTGGGTTTTAATAGCCACTTCTGATCACTGATAACTAGTTCTAGTGATGAATGTCCAGTTCTACATCTATTTCTAGTTGTTAATGCCCTCTTCTTAGTTATTAGCCAATTATATTCAGTTATATCAGTTCTTCAATGTCAAGTTCTAATTTTGTAAAAAAGGGTTTACCTAAACAGGAAAGTTATTTTAATGCGTAACTTCAATAAAACAATTATAAATATAAGTACAAGGGGATAGCGTTTCTGCTAGGTTCGCCTACAATTGGCCAAACCAGTGCAAAAGATCAAAGAATATCAAGCGCAAGTTGCATCCAGTGCAAATCGAGTTTCTCTGATCTTTTGTGCTAGTTAAAAAACATTGAGGCTGAAATTTGTTTTATAATGTCGCCTGTTACTACCGGTGGTAGGCGGCAAACGGGTGGCAAAGGCCTACCGTCAGCCTTAAGCAGCGTCCACACCTGGGCAGAGATTCAGTAGGCTCTTTAGCCGAGGTGCCAAGAACTAACACTGTGCCAGCTAATGTCACCCATGTGGTGACATCATCCAGTGTGCAATGCCTCCCTGGCACCTCTATCGCGATATTTAGTTTGAACGTTGGCCTTCCGAATAGCCTGAAAAAAGTGGTGAGTAGTGAAACTCGGGCGGAATCGCCCAGAGAGCAAGGTAAGTTTTTTTTCTTAATTTATTTCTTCATTTTTTTTTTCATTAGTTGGAACAATGGGGAAGTTTGTGTGTGGGTCGGAGAAGTTTGAGATTTGTTTTCTTTCTTCCCTTTTCATCCCGTTTTTCAACTAGCATGGTGACAGCCTCCCGTTGCTAAATTCAGTAGACCTCCTGAGCTCCGAGGATGAGTGTGCAATGCCATGTTTTAGTGCTGCTCTCTCATCTTTGGGCGTTAAAACTGAATTTTGCAATTTGAGGCTGCACCTAATGCCTGGCGCTAAAATCAGCACTCAGGCGGTAACACCGCCTCAAAAACGGCCAATACGAATTTCGACCCATTGTGCTGGAAGCAGGCCCTGTAAAACTGGCCGCTTCCCCGATTTGAATTAATCACCATGGCGAGTTTCCATCAATTGGGAGACTTCGAGGAGGCTCTTAAAATTAAGCTGGTTTTATTAGACACAAGGACTAATTAATAGGCACCTTTTAACAGCTTTCAAATATTAAAAAAATATTTGATTTACGAAGAAACTGGCTAGTCTTCACCAACGAAATTAGCAAATGATTCTATATAGATTTTTTAAATAATTTCTGTTATTAAAAATCGGATTACTCACAGATGGTCGACTAGACACTGATTAAAAATGCTTATTTTTGTGATAAACCTATTTTCAGTTCTTAAGTACATCAATGAATATTTTTTATTGCAAGCAACGAAAAACAACTACAGTCTATTATGCTGCCCGTTTGCACTGGTTCATGGAAGATTAGGTTTGTGATTATGCAAATAAGTTTGAGCAGAAACTTAAATCATAAATTCACTTCGGAAAACTAGCGTGATTTTGAACGCAATTTGTGCCCGGATTGCTGATTGCACCCAAAGCAGAAACTCTACCCAATGTAATTCAGAGTTCAAGTTACCAAAGATAATGCAGGACTACTTCATGGCCCAGTGCTTCAGTGAAGTCATGAATGGCAGTTTGCATTTTGACTTGGTATTAGTAAGTGACCTGTACAACATACAGGAAATGGAAATCCTGCCACCTTTTGGAGTAGAGCAACCACAGGATGATCAAGTTTTATATGACATGAGAGTCAGAAGAGCTAAGGACCAGTAGTCAGGCTTAAGGTTAGCTTAAGGGTTAACTTAAAAAAAAGGGACAACATGAGGGGTGGGTCTGCAAAGCCGAGTAGCAAGGTTAACAGCTCATGTATGACCTTGCAGTGGGAGAGGCTGCAAATGGGAACCTTGACTGCGGCCTCACCCACTTAGAGAATGGATTCGGAAACATTACATTGAGCAGAGAGTGCACATTGAGATCATGCGGTGGCTTGAAGAGTTATGGCACACTGCTCTCCCACAGGATGAAGGAATCGAGGCAGCTGCCAGGATATCAGGCATTGACAGCGAGGATCATCAGCCTGTGATCGCAGACCAGCCGTACATTGAGGGAGTGGTATCCCTTGCGATTCCAAAAGAGCTCTCCAGCTTGGGCGAGGCCCTCAATGCCACATGCGTGCAATCAATGGCTCCTTGAACCCTGGGGAAGCCTGCTATCCTGGCGAAGCTATGGGTGCGCTCATCCTGGTTTTCTCTTGACATGCTGCACTTGATGCAGTCCAATCGTTTGCCATAGAGATTGTCGGTCACCTGGCGAAGGCAGCAATGTACTGCAAACTGCAAGATGTTGCATATATCGCCTACAGGAGATTGGATGGAGCCAATAGCATAGAGGTTGAGTGCTACTGTCACTTTCACTGCCACTGACAGCAAGGTCCTAGTGCCGATGTCAGCTGCCAGGTATGTCTGCAGAAGGTTGCAAAGGTCCGTGACCACCTCCTTGCGGAACCTCAGCCTTCTTAAGCACTACTCCTCAGGCATCTCAAGATAAGAGTAAAGCGTGCCGTAAACCCTGCGTGTATACGGCCTCCTGTCCCGCTGACTGGGGTGCCTCCTCTGGGGAGGATCCACATTTGCCTTAAGCTTTCTCTGCAGCTGGTGCCATTTCAATACGGCGCCACAGGACGACGTGGTGTGCCATTACTGCCCCATCACTTGGCACAGGTAGCAGCGAAACAGAGATTTCAAATTTATCCGATATGGCAGCCAACATGTCCCAGATACGTAGTCAATCTGACGAGTCAACAGCAGTACGACGCCAACACCCTACTCTCTGTGCAAGCATTAAAAGCAGCACTGACCGAGACCTCTGAGATCTGGCTGCAACTCTGGTTAAATAATGCTCCGGATTAGTTTCTTCCCCCTTGTGCAGTCCAACTTTTTCAAGCGTCATGGACGCCCGCCATTAAGTGAGGCGACAAAAGTGAATGTGGCGAGAAGGGAGCCAAAGAGGCATTGCACGCGTACTAATGTCATGATTTCCATGGCATTAGCCAGCGGTATGTTACGTTTTAACGCCCTTAAAAAATTACAACCAAATTTCGCATCAGGCATGAACAGCACCGAGCGCCTCTCCCAACACCGGTGTTATCAGCAGGCGTTAGCAAGCGAATATCGACCCCATAGAGCTTTATTAGAAACACAGCATGGCTTCTCAAAAATAGGTCATGCCTAACAAATTTGATAAAGAATTTTTGAGGAAGTCACTTGGGGAGTGGATGAGGGAAATCCAGTAGACATTGTCTACCTGGACTTTCAGAAAGCCTTTGATATGATGTCTCACACTAGGTTACTTCACAAGATGGAATCTTGTGGTAGCAGTAGAAATTTGAAATGCTGAATTAGGAATTGGCTCCAATTCTGCAGCCAAAATATTGTAGTTAAGGGATGTAGGTCAGCATGGAGACATATTGCTAGAGGTGTCCACCAGCGATCGATCCTAAGCCCACTATTCTTCACAGTCTTTATTATTGACCTGGGCAGCGGTGCTGGGAGTATGGTAAGTAAGTTTACAGATGACACCAAAATCTGTGCGAGGGGTAAGACAGTAGAGGACTGCAATCAAATCCAAAAAGATTTAGATATGCTAGGGGAGACCACACATTGGCAAATCACATTAAATTTAGATAAATATAATGTCATGCCTGTTGCTTGAGACAACACAGAATACACATATCATTTGCAGGGAACAATACTGCAAGTGGTGGAGGGTGAAAATGATCTTGGTGTTATTGTGCACAGATCACTGAAGATTCATGACCAATGCTGAGAAACTGTAGGTTAAGCTCAAAGGGTATTAATAGAATGTTTCAGTATAAATCAAAGGACACAATTTTGACAATAGTGGCCTTGGAAATTGTCCAGAGGATAGCTACAAGAATGATTCCTAGTTTAAAGAACCTCAGCTACTCAGGTAGGCTCAAGGACCTTGGTCTATTTACTTCAGAGCAGTGTAGACTTAGATGTGACCTGATAGAGGTCTATAAAATAATTAAAGAGCTAGATAGCATCCTTATTAATAGTTTATTTACATAAGAACATAAGAATTAGGAGCAGAAGCAGGCCACACAGCCCACCAAGCCAGCTCCGCCATTCAATAAGATTATGGCTGATCTTCGACCTCAACTCCACTTTCCCGCTCTATCCTCATATCCTTTGATTTCCCATTAGTCCAAAAACCTATCTATCTCAGCTTTTAATATACTCACGATTAAGCATCCATAATCCTTTGGGGTAGAGCATTCCAAAGATTCACAACCCTCTGAGTGATGAAATTCCTCCTAATTTCAGTCTTAAATGACCGACCCCTTATCCTGAGACTATGCCCCCTAATCCTAGACTCTCCAGCCACTAATTGGAAACTTAGTCTGGAGTGGAAACAAACTCTCAGCATCTACCCTTTCAATCCCCCTCAGAATCTTATAAGTTTCATGATCACCTCTCATTTTTCTAAACTCCATAGAGCAAAGGTCCAATCTACTCAATCTCTCCTCATAGGACAACTCTCTCAGCCCAGGGATTATTCTAGTGAACCTTAAACCTCCAAGGCAAGTATGTCCCTCCTCAGATAAGGAGACCAACACTGTGCTCACTACTCCAGGTGCAGTCTCACCAAGGCCCTGTACAATTGTAGCAAAACTTCTTTACTCTTGTACTCCAACCTCCTTGCTATAATGGTCAACATTCCATTTGCTTTCCTAATTGCTTGCTGTACCTGCATGCTAACTTGCTGTGTTTCCTATCACCTAAATCTCTCTGAGCACCAACATTTAATCGTTTCTTGCAGAATACAGTCCCATCTAGCTATGTATCATCAGTAAACTTGGATACATTGCACTCGGTGCCTTCATCCAAGTCATTGATATAGATTGTAAATAGCGGAGACCCAAGCATTGATCCTTGCACCCCAGTAGTTATAGTCTGTTAACCGGAAAATGACCCGTTTAACCCTACTCTCTGTTTTCTGTCTGTTAACCAATCCTCTATCCATGCGAATATATTACCCCCAACCCTAAGAGACCTAATCTTACTGAGCAACCTTTTTTGTAGCAACTTATCGAATGCCTTTTGGAAATACAAATAGACTACATCCACTGGTTCCCCTTTATCTACCCTGCTAGTTACATCTTCATGAAACTCTAATAAATTTGTTAAACATGATTTTCATTGCAAAAAGCCACGTTGACTCTGCTTAATCATATTATGATTTTCTAACTGCTTTGTTACGACTTCCTTAATAATGGATTCCAGCATTTTTCCGATGACTGATGTCAGGTTCTCTCTCCCTCCTTTCTTGAATAGTGGGGTTACATTTGTTACCTTCCAATCCACTGGGACCGTTCTAGAATCTAGGGAATTTTGGAAGATCATAACCAATGCAGCCACTATCTCTGCAGCCACCTCTTTTAGAACCATAGGATGTAGGTCATCAGGCCCAGAGAATTTGCTGGCTTTTAGTCCCATTAGTTTCTCAAGTACTTTTTTTCTACTGATACTAATTACTTTAAATTCCTCACTCTCATTAGCCCTTTGGTTCCTTACTATTTTTGATATTCTTTCTGTGTCTTCTACTGTGAAGACAGATACAAAATATTTGTTGAATGTCTCTGCCATTTCCTTGTTCCCCATTATAATTTCACCTGTCTCAGCCTCTAAGGAACCAATGCTTACTTTTGCTACTCTCTTCCTTTTTACATACTTTTAGAAGCTCTTACAATCTGTTTTTATATTTCTTGCTAGTTTCCTCTCATTCTATTTTCTCCTGTTTTATCAATGTTTTGATCATCCTTTGCTGGTGTCGACTGCTGCAGAGATCAGATCATATAGAAGGTAAGTGTATTTATAGATAACATTTGGTCCATGTGATTTCCTAGATTGGATTTGATCGCTTGAGGGGGTTAGAGAGAAACTTTACAGTGTATTTTTTCCCTTATTGGCCCTGGGTTATTCTGTGGTTTTGCCTCTCCCAGGAGATTACATGGTTGTCAGGTGGGTGTGCCGGGGAGGGGGGCAGAGAAGGTGAAGGGAGATAAGAAATGTTTAGCCATGATGGTCTAGCCATCTTGGTGTGGCGCGAGCTTGATGGATCAACCAATCTTTTCCTGCCTTTCATTTTCATATGTTCTTATTGCAGTCATTAGGATCAAGTTTGAATTTTTGTTCAATTCTAATTATTAATCTCCAAATTAAGTTCTACTTAGTAATGTTGAGTTATTAATATCCAATTCAAAATCAATTTTGAATTAATGACGCTCAGTTCTGTATCTAATTGCAGTTATTAATGTCCAAGAATTTGCCCAACCACATTCCTTATGGCCTTCAATAGTACCTCCACCATTGATATCCTGGGGCCACCACTGAATTAGATCATTTGGCCTAAAATTTACATTGTAAGGAGGCCTGCTTGTTTGAGGCAGGCATGCTTACCAGTGGCTGTCAAAGTCACCAGTGACTTCAACTTCTTCACCTCAGGCTCTTTCCAGGGATCTGCAGCAGACATTTGCGGTGTCTCACAGTTGACCACCAACAGATGCAACACACAGATCACTGATCACAGATCACTGATCACAGATCACTGATGCCCTGTTTGACAAGTCACCCAATTATATCAATTTTGCCACTGATGAAGCCAATGTTACTGAGCGGGTGCTCAACTTTGCCATTCTGGCTGGCTTCCCACGGGTGCAAGGGATCACTGAACATAAGAACATAAGAAATAGGAGCAGGAGTATGCCATTTGGCCCCTTGAGCCTGCTCTGCCATTTAATAAGATCATGGCTGATCTGATCATGGACTCAGCTCCACTTCCCTGCCCACTCCCCATAACCTTTTATTCCCTTATCGCTCAAAAATCTGTCTATCTCCGCTTTAAATATTTTCAATGACCCAGCCTCCACAGCTCTCTGGGGCAGAGAATGCTACAGATTTACAACCCTCTGAGAGAAGAAATTCCTCCTCATCTTAGTTTTAAATTGACTGCATACATGTGCCCATCACGGCACCCCATTATCACCCAGGAGTGTTTGTGAACCACACTCCCTCAAGGTGCAGCTCATCTCCAACTATAGGAAGATCATTATGCATGTGTGCGCAAAATTCCCTGGCAGCTGCCATGACTCTTCTGTCCTGCGCCAGTCCACCCTCCCTCAGCTCTTTGCATCTCAAAACAGAATTCCCGGCTGGTTGTTTGGAGACAAGGGCTATCCATTGAAGACATGGTTCATGACATCCTTGAGGAGGCCAAGTACTGAGGCCCAGGAGAGACATAATGAAAGTTACATTTCCATCAAATGTGTCATAGAGCAGACAATGGACATGCTCAAAATGCATTTCCGATGCCTTGACAGATCTGGAGGAGCCCCACAGTACACACCAGCCAGGGTCTCCAGAATTATCATGGTCTGCAACGCCCTGCACAACATAGATCAGCAGTGAGGATTAGCATTACATGAGGAGCAATGCACTGAGCGCACCGCCTCTTCAGAGGAGGAGGAGGAGGCGGAGCATCAGCTAGAGGATGAGGATGAGGAGGAGCTGGAGGAACCTGTGGTCCAGATCCCACCAGTAGCCGAGCACATTGCTGCCTGGGAGGCCAGATTTACTTAATTTTATGCAGTACATCCATATGGCTTCCAGATGCTGCGCCAGTTTGGCACAACCCCACAGCGACACCATAAAGCTTCTTCTTCTTAGGCTTACCCTCGAATCGAGGATGACTTGCTTCCACACCAAAAAGTGATGAGTTCACAGGTATTACAATGAGGGACCTGATATTGCAGGTCCCGAACTACATGATTATTGAAGGGTGGAAGATGCTTGTGTGTGGATTTTTTTAACATATGGTGGCCGTTGCACACCAGCCACCACACAGGCTTGACAGAGCTAGGTCTTGGTCCAGTGACAAGGATTAACCAAGACGACTGGAGACCAGCTCTGTTGCATGGACCTAGTGTTGGGCTGGCCCATGCTGCCCCTGGGCCCTCGCCTCTCCTGGGCCCGAACTCACGCCTCTCCTGGGCCCCGATCACGTCGCTCTACAATCTCTCGCCACCCTTTCATCCCGACCTCGCCGCTCCTCTGCTGGTTGCCGCCTCTCCTGCTGTATCTGCCCATGCGCCAATCAGCGATCTGGATTATAGTGACGCCCGATCCAGTCGCCTTCCTCCAAGTTGTCACACTCCTGAACCGGCTCACACTGTACCTTGCAGTGGCATGTCGCTGGTGTTTCCTCGCAGGTCGGGGCCGCGCTGAGTGCCGGGCCACCTCCACACCATTCCTTTTAAGGCCCCGACCATAAAACATCCATACAATGACCAAGCCATTCTTTTCACACTGACCACCACTGCTGGAGGTAAAGTTATGGCTCACCATTCACTCCAACCCACTCATCATCATCATAGGCAGTCCCTCGAAAGGAGGATGACGTGCTTCCACGCCAAAAAAGGATGAGTTCACAGGTGTTTCAATGAAGGACCTAATATTCCAGGTCCTGAACTACATCCTGAAGGGTGGAAGATGCCTGTGCATGGATTTTTTTAATGTGTGGTGGCCGTTGCACACCAGCCACCACACGGGCTTGACAGAGCTAGGTCTTGGTCCAGTGACAAGGATTAACCAAGACGACGGGAGACCAGTTCTGCTGCACGGACCTAGTGCGCACACATATCGCAGTGTGGGCTGGCCCGTGCTGCCCCTGGGCCCCTGGTCCCGAACTCACACCTCTCCTGGGCCCCGATCACATCCCTCCACAGTCTCTCGCCGCTCCTGCTGTATATGCCCACGTTACAATCACTGACCTGGAGCTTGCTGACGTCACTCTTCGCTGCCGTCGCCCTCCTGCACCAGCTCATGCTGTACCTTGCAGTGGCCGCCACGCTGCTCCCGGGTGCCACACTACTCCCGTACTGCCACGCTGCTCCCGGGCTGCTGCATCTGTTATGACCTCTGCCTGCCGCTAGTGGTCTCACGCAGGTCGGGGCCTCCAACCCACTAAGCCACTTCCAAAGGTGCACAAAAATTTGTCCAAGACTGGAAAGTGGTGAAAATAAATATTTTTACGTGTGAAATTACAGTAATGGAAACTTTACAGAAACATTAAATAAAACACCCAAGTGGCTACGCTTGTGAATCTACTTGTGTGTCATCTTGCGCTTACCCATGCTTCCACGAGATGCTACCCCTGTGGCTTCAGCGGAGGTAGAGACTGCCTGCTCACTTCCCTCTTGCAATTGCTTAGATGCTTTTGGCATCCTCTAGGTGTTGGAGCTTCTGATGTCTCACTTCCCTGCTACGACTGCTTATACACTCTTGACCAACGTCCTTTGGGGTTTGGAGCTTCTGATGCCCGTGCCAAAGTCTGCTCCTTCTGTGAGTGTGCAGGGGCAGACTTGGCTATCGATGTCCGAGGAGGCATCTGGAGCTCCGACTGAGGAGAGTGACAACGGGGAAGAAGTGTGAGCACTTTGAGAGGAGCCCACACTTCCATATGCCCTCTCACCATCATCCCTCTCATTGGCCACCCGCACCTCCCTGCTAGCAAGGAGCTGGAGAGCACCTTCTTGCACATCAGTGCGGCCATATTGACCCACGTCCACGTTGACATCCCTGCTAGAGTGGAGGTCTATGAGCCTTTGGCATCTATTCTCGATAGATAGCCATATATTCTCCATGGAGACCAAGTGCTTGTGTGAGTGGCGTATTAGCTGCTCCATGCAGATGGCCATCCTTTCCATGGAAGAGCCTACAGTCGCCATTGTCTCTGACACGGTGTTGCCTATAGAACCATAGAATGGTTCCAGCACAGAAGGAAGTCATTCAGCCCGTCGAGTCCATGCCGGCTCTCCGCAAGAGCACCTCAGCTAGTTCCACTCCACTGCCCTTTCCCCGTAGCCATGCAAATCTTTTTCCTTCAGGTACTTATCTAATTCCTTTCAAGCAGTGCATTCCAGATCCTAACCACTCACTGTGTAAAAAGGTTTATCATCATGTCGCCATTGGTTCATTTGCCTATCACCTTAAATCTGTGTCCTCTGGTTCTCAACCCTTCCGCCAATGGGAACAGTTTCTCTCTATCTACTCTGTCTAGACCCATCCTTATTTTGAACACCTCTACCAGATCTCCTCCCAACCTTCTCTGCTCTAAGGAGAACAACACCAGCTTCTCTAATTTATCCACGTAACTGAAGTCCCTCATCCCTGGAACCATTCTCGTAAATCTTTTCTGCACCCTCTCCAAGGCCTTCACATCCTTCCTAAAGTGCAGTGCCCAGAATTGAACACAATACTCCAGTTGAGACCGAACCAGTTCTTTATAAAAGTTCATCATAACTTCTTTGCTTTTGTACTGTATGCCTCTCTTTATGAAGCCCAGGATCCCATATACTTTTTTAACTCTCTCAACCTGCCCTGCCACCTTTAACGATTTGTGCACATATACCCCCAGGTCTCTCTGTTCCTGCGCCTCCTTTAGGATTGTACCCTTTAGTTTATACTTCTATTTCTCATTCTTCCTATCAAAATGTATCACTTCACACTTTTCTGCATTAAATTTCATCTGCCACGTGTCCGCCCATTTCACCAGCCTGTCTATGTCTTCTTGAAGTCTATCACTATCCTCCTCACTGTTCACTATACTTCCAAGTTTTGTGTCATCTTCAAATTTTGAAGTTGTGTCCTGCAACACTCAAATCCAAGTCATTAATATATATCAAGAAAAGCAGTGGTCCTAGTACAGACCCCTGGGGAACACCACTCTATACCTTCCTCCAATTCAAAAAAACAACCGTTCACCACTACGCTCTGTTTCCTGTCACTGAGCCAATTTTGTATCCATGCTGCCACTGTCCCTTTTATTCAACTTTGCTGGCAAGCCTATTATGTGGCATTTTACCATACACTTTTTGGAAATCCATGTACACCTTATCAACAACATTGCCCTCAATAGGGCTAGACTTTCCACTTTGCTCGCTAGGGCCCAAAAAATGGGCGATGTTTCAACCTTCATGATCGCTGGACCATCGCCCATTTTTTGGATCGTGACTTTCGGCTCGGCGATAGCCCAGCAATGTGAAACGGGTGAAGCGAGAGCCCAACGATGTGACATCGCCCAGTGATCGTGCAGCGATGGTGAAGGCAAAAGCTTCCCTAGCAACAGGCTTCTGCGCATGCATGTCTTGTTTTTTTGGTGAACATGTTTTTCCGCCTTTCGGGAGGTCAGGGGGCATCCACACATATGCAGAAGGGGGAGAGAGATCGAGAGAGGATAGAGAGAGAGATAGAGAGAGAGGAGGAAGGCAGAGACAGAGAGGAGAGAGAAAAGAGAGAGAGAGATCGAGAGAGAGAGATAGAGAGGAGAAAGGCAGAGACAGAGAGGAGAGAGAAAAGAGAGAGAGATAGAGAGAGAGACAAAGAGTATGTCTGACAGTGATGAAAGTGTTAGAGATGTGGAGACGGGGAGGAAGAGGTCCAAACCCTTTTTGGATGAGGCCAACGAGGCCCCCGTCGCGGAGGTCCACTCCTGGTGAGCCCAATTGACCGGGGGGGTGGGGGGGGAGGGGGCATGGTGGGAAACTAGCACCACAGATGTACCGTCAGATATGGAGCGAGATTGCCACTTGTCGTCTCGTCTGCGTACCACGAAGCCAGGAGATCCGACCAGTGCCGCAAGCGCTGGAACAGCCTTGTGGCTTCAGCAAGATAAGTACGATTTTACACTGTAATCATGTAAATTCTAAGTATAATTTTAATTATAATAGTCAATCTCCTGGATTGAATGTAAGCTTGTTATTCTAACATATATAAGATATGTCATCCACGCTAAGAACTAGACATGGCTATGAACCTGTGCCCTTTTTAAGTCTCTCTGGCTGCTGTCACTTACACAGGGACCCAGCATGGACTGGGGGAGAGCTGCCTTTGCTCACTGTATGGCCTGGGACAATTTTAGACATTAGCTCCTGTCATTGCCGAGTTCAATGTCGATTATATTCGAGGGAGGTGTTTGTGTCAAGCATTAGCTCCTAAACACACTGATCTTTGTTATAACAGTGCATCAATTGTGGACACAAACCCTATTAGTATATAACGTTGGAAACTGTTGTCTATAAATGATATAACCTAGTCAAGTAGCTTATGCCATGCTCTTTTCCCATTTGCAGAGGAAGATATCTCATAATTGGGTGCAGCAGAGGTGCACCGGAAGAGGCCCTACTGTAATACAGACACTGACCGGCCTTGAGGAACATGCTGCAGCACGAGTGGGGGCCCACAATCGCGCAGTCACCACCCGTGGTGTTGCCGGACCCTCCCATGTGTCACATGAGTAATGTGTCAAGCAGTGTTAAAGTAATGTAACAGCATTTCATTACAAAAAAATAGATGAATGATGTCATGTTACGCATGCAGCCTCTGTGCTACTCTGTGCTACTCTCAGGTTGACAACATAAGAACATAAGAGCAGGCCATCTGGCCATCTGTCCCCTTCTCTGTCCGCACCCCATAAACCCTCGCTCCCTTATCATTCTGTCTATCTGCTACTGATCTAGCCTCCACAGCTCTCTGGCACAGTGAATTCCACATAGATGTACCACCATATGTAGTACCATATGATGCATTAATATGTAATGTCTCTCGCTCACATTTATTGGAGTGGTGCTATTTCTCCTACATATGCCAGCGCGGCACAACAATCCCTTCTGTTCTAATAAGCTCAATTGTATTTTGCAGGACTTCCAGCTCCAGAGGTGCCAATGGAGGACACACCCTCGTATGCACCTACCCCATTGCATGGGTCATTCACCACGGGTGGTGAAGAGGAGACCACCGAGCCAGTGGAGGAGGAATACTTGGACAGAGAGGAGGATGCCCCTTGCATCCCTCTGTCTGTTGAACCTGCGGCCATGACATTGATTTCCACCGAAGAGGTAGCGTCAACAAGCGGCATGGAGTTGGCGACGCCAAGGCGCACATTGGTGCTGTCGCAGACCCCAAGGAGGCCGGGCCAGTGGCTTGAGCAAAGGCCTACCCTGGACGATGGTGTAGAGAGCCTGGCACGACTGTGCAGGGAGTCTGTTGTGATCAATTGCGAGCAACTCCAGGTGTTTGTGGGGTTCACGGAGGAATTCTCCCGGGTGTCTGCTTGCCAAGCGGAGGCGATGCAACAGATGATCCACGAGATCTGTAAAAATACCACCTCCTCCCATGCATTGCGGCATGAGTTCTTGGTGGCACACGGCGCAGCACCCCGAGCTCCCGTGACCACAAGCACCAGCACAAAGGTGGGTCCAGAGGAAGCACCACCTCCTGACTCAGAAGGCGATCCCCCTGTTTTGTCTTCCCCTCCAACAGCCCCCAACAGGCAATCGTGCCACCATATCCCCCACCATGGCAGGAAGGCTTGCCGTTGCCCACTGCACGCCAGCTTCGTAGCAGTACCCGGGACCAAAATGAGTGGGTGAGGTAAGGAGGCGGAGGGGTCCAGGATCTGAAGGGAAATGTGGTACATATTGTTCACATCGTTTATTGTTGGTGTTTTTATTGTTGTTTCACTGTTGGGGTGTGGGTGTGAGTGGGGGGGGGGGGGTGGGGGAGTGGTGGGGGGGGAAGGTGTTTTTGTGTTTGTTATTTAAAAATAATGTTCAAGAGCTATTAATTTATTAAAACAATTTTCTTTCACTTTACAATTGTTGTGCAGTGTCTTCTAATAACATAAGTTTTAGTAAAACAATGGCTAGGCCAGACCAAGTAAGGATGAAAGGTTACTTATTAATAGAAATATAATAAAACGTCTAATTGTAAGTGGATCTATCTTTAAAAGGCCCTTAAATAATTCACAAACTATCTAAGCCCCTGTTTAAGCAGCCTCCTCTCTTCCTGCAACGTTCAAAATGGCGTCCGTAGTGCTGAGCTCTGTCAGGAAAGCCAGGGAAAAGCAATTATTCTCCAGCGATGTTCTGGCTCCAAATATCTGAGGAGGTAAACAGCAGCAATGTGGTGAGGAGGATCTGCGGCAGTGCCACAAACATTTCAATGATCTCATTAGATCAGGAAAGGTGAGTACAAAGACACGCTCAACCTCATCCTGCTGTGTCTGTCATCACACCCTCATCACTCTGCCTTCCCAACCCTGCTGCTGCACATCTATATTCACACCAACATACCTTGCATGTCCACCCATCTGTCTCTATCTACATACTTACATCCCCATCTGACTAGCCACCTCTTACACTCACTCTCATCCTAATGAAATCATACCAATTAACAACACACAAGACCACTTCGCATTGCCACCCCAATCCATCATAGTCTCCCTCTAAAGATGCACACTGCACAATTGGAGTGTTGCAAACATTTCCAGAGGTAACTGCACTAAGACAGAGGGCTGCATCTAGGGTTTTCAAATGACTCCCGCCTTATGCTTATGGGGGGAGTCAGAGCACGTAGGGAGGTCCTCTTCTCTTCTAATGGGTGGTAGAGACCTCCCCAGGAGACCAAAAGAGCCTGGCTCCAAATATCTGAGGACATCAACAGCAGGGATGTGGTGAGGAGGATCTGGGTGCAGTGCCACAAACATTTCCTGACACTCATTCCATCACTCTCACTCAACCTTCTCTTCTTTCCTCCTTGCAGGAAAAGAGAGCCCACAATAAGAGGGAAAGGCAGAGAACAGGAGATGGATGCCATGACTGGCGACTCTAACAACAGAAGAGGCTGCCTTAGAAGTTTTGAGTTTTGCCGAGCAGCTGGAGGTGGGAGATGGAGAGAAAGGAACATCTCAGTAACCTGTTGACAGCAACATCAGTCACTCATATGGGGGGCTGATGTCAGCAGCCAGTGAGTGGTCATCATGTGCATAATGGTATCTGCACCCATTCTTCATATGACATATCTAACTCATCTCTTTACTCTCTCCCACAGGTCCATCAAGTGCCCCCCTCCACACCCCCCAACTGTCCAGGAGGAAGAGCAAGACGACTCCTCAGAGGAGCCTCCAGCCTCTGAGGGCACAGCATCACCAATAAGTGCACCCAGCACCAGCACAGATACACTCACCTCGGCGGGTCACATGCGAGAAAGAGTAGTATTGTCATCTCGTGTGTCACAAGTCACAAATGAGTAAGAGCATATGATGGAGACAGGGAGAGCAGTGGAGAGTCCTCGTGAAAGGGCACAGCATGCTCCCAGCTCTGCTCAGCTGCATGCAGACACTGTGCCTTGAGGGCCATCCAGAAAGAGGGCGTTCCTGAGGCTGCAGCAGAACGTACAGGAGGCATTGACAGATTTTGCGAGCACAACGTGTGCAAATGTCCAGAGAATGGAGGAGTCCATCTCCAACATGATCGAGTTTTTTGATGAGGTAACACTTTGGGCTCAACTTTCCACTTCACACTTGCCCATATATCGCCCAAAAAGACCTGTTATTGCCCATTTTGACTCAAAAGTGGAAAGTTGGGCCGGCACATCTCCGGAAAATTGACGTCCCAACTTTCGGCTCACATCGCCGAGGTGATCGCTGAGGTGATCGCCCAGCCCAACTTTCAGAGAGGAGACAGAGAGAGAGGGAGCTCAGAGGCACTGAAAGTGTGTTTGGCTGTGGTGTGTGCTTGTTTGGCTGTTGTGGGAGGAACAACGGAGATTCACCAGCAGCAAAAATCCTACTAAGCACCAAGAACATAGTTGGCACCGATTTTTGTCCAACAAATAAGATATTACATGGAAGGGATGGAGGAGGCCCTGGAGCTGGTAGCCAGGAGCACTGGTGGCAAAACATCTTGCTGGCTCGGAGCACGCTCCCACCTCGGGACCATCCTCACCCATATCCGTCCAAGCAGCGCTTTGGCCATCACCCCCCCCCCGCCGACCCCCCAATGAAGCATCGCCTGAGGAGCTCCTCGGCCAGGTGGCTTGGAGTCAGGAGGATAAGGGGAAGGGGTAGAGCTGGGAGGAGAAGCGGGGGGCAGTGGGGGGGGGCGGGTGGTGGCACAAGGGTTGGTTTGTACAGAAATACTGATGATTTCAGACTAATGTTCGGTTTAAATGTTTTTTTATTTAACAAAATCTTGCAGCACATTAGTTCAGATAGCTGCTTCATTACACGCTGGTGATTCCTTGACCTCAAAGGGTATAGTCACACTTAACTTCAATCAACTTAAACTTTAACTGTCACCAAGGTGATGCCCACCATGAATGTATCACCTGCACACCCAGCAGTGTGTCAGCCTTGTAAATAACAGCAACGTTCTTTCAGGCAAAGCAATCAATGATGAGCTCCTGACGTAAGGCTCTTGCAGCTATCATGCCACCATGGGCCCTTTCATGCAGCCTACAGGGGAGCAGGGGCATGGCTTCAGCGTCAGCCTGATTGTCTGGGCCGATGTCAGCGTCCGCCTCCTCATCCTTCTCTTCCTCTCTCTGGTGAGGTGGACTATCAGACTCATCAGGCAATTCTTGTCCCCTCCTGATAGCCAAGTTGTGTAGCATGGAGCACACCACCACGAATTGAGCTACCTGCTCAGGGTGATATTGGAGCTCGCCTCCTGAGCGGTCCAGGCATCTAAAGCGCTGCTTCAGCACTCCAATGATTTTCTCCACAATGTTGCGAGTTGCTCTGTGGCTCTCATTGTATCGCCTCTCAGCCTCAGTGTGGATGTCACGCAGGGGGTTCATCAGCCAGATGTTGAGGCTATATACTTTGTCCCCAAGCATCCAGCATTATCCTTGTGGCTGATTGTTAAACAAGTCAGATACAGTGCTCTCACACAGGATGTGCACATCCTGGATGCTGCCCGGAAATTGAGCATGCACTGCCAGTATAATTTGCTGGTGGTCGACAACCAGTTGGATATTCAGGGATTGGAATCCCTTGCGGTTCCTGAAAATCTCTGCATCCTGAAAAGGTGCCCGCATCGCGACGTGCGTACAGTCTATTGCTCCCTGCACCTTGGGGAAGTTTGTAATTCAGGAAAAACCTAGAGCCCTCTCACTCTGTGCCTCCATGGTCATAGGGAAACTGATCAAGTCCCTCCTGCGTGCATACAGGGCATCAGTGACCTGTCTAATGCAGCAATGTGTGGCATGCTGAGAAAGTCCACAAATGTCGCCAGCTGTGGCCTGAAAAGAACCCGAGGCTTAAAACGACAGTGCCGCAGTGACTTTGACCTCAACGGACAGTGCAGTTCTGATGGTGCTGGCAGGCTACAGATTTGTCCTTATCAGCTGGCATACCTCAGTGATAACCTCTTTATGGAAGTGCATCTCTGAAGGCAGGTGGTGTCGGGCAATTCGAGGTAAGAATGCTTCTCCTTGTACTTGTGGGGGATGTAACGTCTGGTCCTCCTCATCTGTCTGTCAACTTCGTACATTGGGCACATAATGCAGTGCAGCATTCTTTCGGTGATGTCGAGTCCGCTGCATGTATTTGGTCACCAAGAGAGGGTGAGAAAGGACAGACCCCATTGCAGTAGCTCTCTGTTTTCCACCGATTGCACACAGACAAGGAATGTCTCGATGAGCACACCTCTTCAATTCCAAACGGTCACAGTATGGTCAAGGTGTTTTTAGAGATGTTCACATCAACTCCAACAACCTGCAAAGTACATCCAAACTCCGCCGAGGTTGAAGCACAGCAGCCTTTTACAGGACGCGACATGTGATCTACAACATGGCGTCCATAACGCTGTGATTCATTCCGGTTAGTTCCACTTTTTGCGGGCGGTTTTTTGAGCGAGTGATATTGTGGGCTAAATGTGTGCCAGGTGGTGAAATTGACCACGGGCGATTTCCATGGCCGCTAGTTTGGGTAAATATGCTCTTTACGACAAAAAACAATCGCCGGCCGTTAATATTGAATCTTGGCATTAATTCCCTGCGGAAAGTAACGCTGGCCGATATTATGGGCATTGAATTCGCCCTCCTGCTGATTCCACCCAAAAAAAGTGGATGGGCCGTAATATTTTTTCTCGGCGTTAAGCACATGGGGAAAGTAACGCTCAGATAAGTTTCCGAAAAATGCCCGCCAGTTTCCATGTTGTGCCAAAATGGGTGATATATGAGCGTTATACGTCATTTCAGTGATAAAATAGGCCTTAAGTGGGCATTAAGCAGGCAAAAAAAGTGGAGATTCTAGCCCATAGAATTACAGAGTTTGATTAAGAGAAAGAGAAAGTCTTCTCGGGTCCTGGAGGTCTTTGGTTTATTGTGGCAGCATTTTATCTGCCTCTTCTCTTTAGTTCCAGTATTTTCAATGTTGCAAATTCTAATTGGGAATATTGGTGGCAATTGTTCAACAGTGCTTTCATGTCTCATTACCATGTCATCTACATGACATAAATCATAGAATTACAATTTATTACATTTAAAATAATATATTGGAACTTGGTATGCATTTTTAGAAGGTACATAGTAAATAAACGTGCTTGATACATGAAGTTAGAGAAATTGATCACTTTCTTTCATGAAGTGCCTTGTGCATTTCAATAAAATCTAGTTTAGATTTGACTTCATAATAAAATAATTGCAATCCTTTGCTAAAACAGAGCCTGTTTCTCTCACTGTCAATGAATAACTATGCCACAATGCAAAGAGTGTCTTAACCTGAAGCATTTGTATTTATTTCCCCATCATTAACCCCATAACCTCAGCCTTTAATTTCATTATGAACTTTCAGCCTTCCATCTATAGAAGTAGCTTACCTGATTAAAGCTAATCATCTGAGCTGCATAGAAGTGGACAATAATTCTCTTTTTTTCCATGCACTTCTTTTTTCAAACTATCAAAGATCTTGCTGGTTCTCCTAAATTTATTGGAGTGTCGTAAATACCTTGGTTGAAAGGCTGGAAGTTTCAGAACCCGCAGGGCACTAAACCCAAATTTAGAATGGCAGTGGTGAAGGTAATATTCACTTTAAGGGGTTTTTGTTAACAGCAAAAGTAGCTTGTGAATGCTTGTTTCATGGTTGAAGAGGTCAATGTAAGTGCACTGACCACTACCATCAACTAGATCTGACCTCTTGTATCCAATTCAAGAGTAAAGGAACAATCTCTGACTAAGAGATAGAGAAAGTTCTGTGACTGTTATTGTGAATTATTTGTTGGACTGAGCAGGCTAACAAAATGGCAGAGAGAGCAAGAATGACATGCTGATCAATTGACACGTAAAGGAATGTGGTTGGGTGCTGATGCCCTCTGTCCTGTTAGGTGATTGCAGAAAAGGTAGGTGGTGTTGGTGGTGCTGCTGGTGTGCCTGGTGCTGCTGGTGTTGGGGCTCATCATGGTCCAATTCTGAGGACCAAGGTGAGATAGAAAAAATGGCACCCATGTTGATGGACTAGATGGCAGGTGAAGTTCAGATGACAGAAGAATTCTGTCAATGGTAAGTGAGTTCTTTCAATGAGGTGACACTGGATGGAGACATTGCTGGAAACAATTGCAGCCTGCAGAATCTGTGCTGTAAATGGACTGAGGAAAGTGATCGTCTGTCAGGTGGGAGCTTTCACTGAATATTTCACGCTGTCAAGTAATCAGCGGGAGCAATGGCCACAGAACCCCCACCTCAGGTTGACAGATGTGGGTCCCGAGCTGCGTGAACCCATGCAGGGAAATTTTAAAAATAAGTCAAAAAAGGCTCTTAAGTGTCTGTAAACTACCTGATAATCATCTCAATAGGGTCGCCCGCCGTTACTGGTCGAGTTGACTCTGTGATGACATACGCTCCTGGGGGAAAGGTGCATGGGAGCAAGATGACAGCGGGTTCCCGACCCATTGTCAAAAGTAACAACTTTTCCACCCGACCCACCACCGATTGCACCCACTACCATCCCATAAAATGTGGCCATTGTCTGGCTTCCAGTGGACCTACACACACTTTTATTGGGCTTATAGACACCAGCACCAGAGGCTCAGATTCCCTCCTGCTTGTGTCACACAAATGCACGACTGAGCTCCAATCCAGATTGAGTTGGATATTCATGGTCTAGAAAAACAGCACAGTTAATGATTACATATTCATTTTCAACAAAGAAGGATCAGCTGCTTGAAGTCCAGTCTCTATTGATTAAATTCTTCCCTACATGTGCTTCAGCTCCCAGTCCAGATGCTCAACTAATTAACATCTAGATTCCATAAGATTAAAAGAAAGTCCTTAATAATCTTTTGAAGAGGTCATCGTGAGGGGATCATGTCCAGGAATCAGCTGCTGGTCAAGATGGGTTTAATTGTACCTCATGGACTCCTCAGCTCCAATAGAAAATTAGAAAGTTTATTTGCTTAAGATCTCTTGGATGACATATAATTTTACAGGCAACTCTCGATTATCCGGGTCCCTCGGGGATTGGGCTATGCCGGATAAACGATTTCTCCGTTAGAGCGAGTTGACATTACAGTTAATGCTTACAGTACTGCAGGTGTGCTCTAACCAATAGCTGCAGCGTATCTTCTAATCCTTAAATTTTAGTCCTCTAGGTCTAAAGACCATTAGGCTTGTTGATTACTTCCTGTAACTGTTCATGGCATTTGAATGAATTATGAGAGGCAATGGACCTGTGTGCGAGCAGCAGCGGGAGCTGAGGCAAGGCAGTGCGCTTAAAAGCAAGGCTCAACAGGCAACATTTGAAAGGAGCATCAGAGTTTCAAAGTGACGTCACACATACGGAATTTTAAATGCCATTACAACAGTTTTCCGTTGCATCCGTATGTGGATAATCGAGAGTTGTCTGTATAAATTATTTTGTGTGTTGTATTTTTTTTTTAAGTTGCATAATTTGATTATTGCAACCATTATCTAGAAATTACGATTGCTGATAATTGCAGATGAATACTTAGTGGTCAAATGACTTTCTTCTGGCTGCTATTTTAGTAGAAGTGCTTTAAATATCAAATAAAGGAATGTCACACAATCAGCCACTATTGCTGCCAACAGTAATTTCTTCATATTGTAAAGTTCAAAAATCAATAGCTTTTTCTTTAAAAACACACACACACACATACATACTGGCTCAATGATTTACTCAGCTGTAGCCGATCAATCCAAAGATAAAATGAATTACAGGCAGATGAATAGGTTAGTCATACTGTAGCATTTTATTCTAACATTAAGCAATTTCAGCTATGCTTCGACACAATATAATGTAGCACAACTCTTTGGGTAGATCCGAGGGCCTCCTCGTAGGACTGCTCCTGGGCACGGCCAAGGGCGCCATCAGCCGGTCCAGGCAGCGGGCGGTCGAGGGGGTCGTTCAACCTGACTGCCAGCCTCTCTTCCGTGCTTACATCCGGGCCAGGGTGTCCCTGAAGATGGAGCACGCGGTGTCCACCAGTACGCTTGTGGCCTTCCGCGAGAGGTGGGCGCCGGAAGGACTGGAGTGCATCATCACCCCCGGCAACCAAATTTTAATTTGATTTTATATGTTTTAAAGTTTAATTTGTTTATTGTGCTGGGTTTTAGTGCCCCCCCCCCGCCTTTTAACCAGGGGGCACTTGTATAATTTGTGTTTTTAGTGCCCTAAAAAAAAAGGGCATTTGAAAAGTGTTTGGAGTGTGTGTGTCCCCCCGCCCCTCCCTTAATCAGGGGGCACTTGATTTAATGTTTATTTTTGTTTTCTACAAAAAGAGTTGTAGCACAACTCCTCCATTATTTGAAGGGACTGCTCCTCAAATTCTGGTTGCACCTCAGTTCTATTCTGATCTTTGGACATCCTGTGCGGAGGAGAGTGGGCAGGTCGGAAGGCCTCCTCGTAGGTCTGCTCCTGGGCATGGCCAAGGTGGCTATCAACTAGTCCAGGCAGCGGGCGGTCGAGGGGGTCATTTAGCCCAACTGCCTGCCTCTCTTCCATGGTTACATTCTCGCCCGGGTGTCCCTGGAGATGGAGTACATGGTGTCCATTGGTATGCTCACGGCCTTCCGCGAAAGGTGGGCACCAGAGGGACCCCTGGCAACCAAATTTTAATTTGTCGTCTTAATGTTCAAAAAGTTTTATTTGTTAATTTGTCGGTTCTAGTGCCCCTTTAATAAGGGAGCACTTGATTTAAAGTTCGACTTAAAATTATTGTAGCACAACTCAGGAGTGAAGTTGCCACGATCAAATGCTAACAAATCTTGTGAGACTATCTCAAAGAGGCTTCACACAGGATGCAATGTAATTGCAACTGACACAAGTCAAACTTACTGAACTGCATTTTCATTTTTTTTACGTTGGTATTCTCCCTATGCTAACATTAAAAATTTAAATCAGTGTCATGTATTCCACTGTCATTGTAACCCATGTATAAACTGACCTAAGTTGTACACCGTGGGAACATCGTTACTGGTCACAGAGTGATCTTCTCTCAAGTATGGGCCTCGTGCACATTTATACTGTATAGTAAGGACATATCATTGGCGACGAGAAACTGGGATTAAACCACGCGAGCATGGCCACTAGCAGCACAGATGAGAGGTACTGTGTTGGTGATGATTGGGACGATTTTATTGAGAGACTACAGCAAAGTTTCATCAATAAGGAATGGTTGGGACAGCATTCGGCCGACAAATGCAGGGCTCATCTCCTGACGGTTTGTGGATCCAGGACGTACTTCCTGATGAAGGACCTTCTAGCGCCAGAGAAGCCAGTGGACAAGACTTTTGAAGAGCTCAGTAAGTTGATTGGGGAACACTTTAAACCGGCGAGCAGCATGCACATAGCAAGTCACCGGTTTTACATGCACCGGCGGCGAGAAGGGCAAAGTGTTCCAGACTTTGTGGCAGACCTCCGGCGACTGGCGAGGCTATATAAGTTCCCAGATGCATGCAGAGTGGAGATGCTGTGAGACTTTTTTATTGAGGACATCGGGCACGCTGGGGTTTTCAGGAAAGTGATTGAAACCAAAGACTTGACCCTGGAAACGGCGGTTTTGATGGCCCAGACATTTATCTCAGGGGAGGAAGAGACCAGAATGATGTTTGACAAAAATCTTGGCTTAAATGCAGAAAATCGACAGAGAGTCAACATTGTTAATGCGGCACACAGTTCTCGAGGCAGACAGGGGCAATCGGACATGCCCGAGCATGTAGTCGAACCCAAAGGGGGAATTCAACAGAGACAATGGCTAGCTGAACGGCGATTCATGCCATCGCAAGGGACAATGCGGCCAGTAATGGGGCCATCAACACCTGTCAATGGTGCGCTGAAGGACAGTTACAGAGACAGTCAGAGACGATCGACTGGTAATGGACCTTTTGTTTCCAACAACGGCTCATGTTGGAGGTGTAGAGGCAAACACCAAGCCAGAGCTTGCAGGTATCAGCAATATACCTGCAGAAACTGCAACGTCAGTGGTCACATGGTGCATATGTGCAGGAAGCCTGCAGCCAGGTTAATGTACGAGGAGGACAGGCCCAATGTAAGCCCTACGAGGCCAAATGAACACTGGGGGAAATCGCTGGAAGCTGAAGTTCAGCGAGTTCATGTGGAGCACACATACAGTTCATACACCAGGACGCCACCGATAATGATGAAAGTGCTCCTCAATGGCATCCCAGTATCAATGGAGCTAGACACGGGTCCAGCCAGACCCTGATGCATATCAAACAGTTCAACAAGTTGTGGGCGTCCAAGGCCAGGAGGCCAAAATTATTGCCGATTGACGCACAGCTACGGACATATACAAAGGAGATCATTCCGGTGCCATGCAGCACCACGGTTGTCGTGACCCACAAAGATTCGGAGATCAGATTGCCACTCTGGATTATTCCGGGGGACGGTCCTGCACTACTGGGGAGGCTTGCTGTCATGAACTGGAAATGGGGCGATGTCAATGCAATTTCATCTGTGGAGCGAGTATCATGCTCACAGGTGCTGGACAAATTTGACTCATTTTTTCAACCCGGCATTGGTACTTTCATGGGGACCAAGGTAATAAACCCGGACGCCAGGCCAGTACACCACAAGGCCAGAGCGATGCCGTACGTGATGCGGGAAAAGATAGAATGCGAATTGGACCACCTGCTGAGGGAAGGCTTCATCTCGCCAGTCGAATTCAGTGACTGGGCGAGCCCAATTGTGCCGGTGCTCAAGGCAGATGGGTCGGTCAGGAAATGTGGCGATTACAAGGCCACCATCAATCAGGTGTCACTCCAAGACCAGTACCCGCTACCGAGAGCAGAGGACCAATTTGCGACGCTATTCGATGGCAAACTTTTTTCAAAATTGGACCTGACCTCAGCTTACATGACCCAGGAGCTGGCGAGTGAGTCGAAGAAGCTGACCACCATCACGACACACAAGGGGCTGTTTGAGTACAACAGATGTCTGTTCGGGATTTGCTCGGCTGCCGCGATCTTTCAACGAAATATGGAAAGCCTCCTCAAGTCGATTCCAAGGACGGTGGTTTTTCAAGGTGACATCTTCATCACGGGTCACGATACTGAAGAACACCTCCACAACCTGGAGGAGGTGCTACGCAGACTGGACCGGGTAGGGCTGTGACTGAAAAAGGCGAAGTGCGTCTTCTTAGCTCCAGAGGTAGAATTCCTGGGGAGGAGGGTAGCAGCAGACGGGATCAGACCCACTGCGTCCAAAGCGGAAGCGATCCACAGAACACCCAGGCCCCGTAACACGATGGAGCTGAGTTCGTTCCTGGGACTCCTGAACTATTTTGATAACTTTCTTCCCAAATTGAGCACGCTGTTAGAGCCATTACACGTGCTCCTACGCAAAGGTCGCGAATGTGTCTGGGGGGACAGCCAGGAAAGGGCTTTTGATAGAGCACGCAATTTGTTATGCTCCAACAACCTGTTAATGCTATATGACCCATTTAAGAAATTTGTTTTAACATGCAATGCATCGTCCTATGGGGCCGGGTGTGTGTTGCAGCATGTTAATGCCAAGGGTCAGTTACAGCCGATAGCTTATGACTCCAGGAGTCTGTCCCAGGCAGAAAGGGGCTACAGGATGGTAGAAAAGGAAGCGCTTGCATGTGTATATGCAGTAAAAAAAATGCACCAGTACCAGTTTGGCAGGAAATTTGAACTGGAGACAGATCACAAACCCCTAACGTCCCTTTTGGTCGACAACAAGGCCATAAATGCAAATGCATCAGCCCGCATGTAGAGGTGGGCATTCACGTTAGCCGCCTATGACTATACCATTCAGCACAGACTGGGCACTGAAAACTGCGCCGATGCACTCAGCAGGCTCCACTAGCCACCACCGAGGGGGCAACCGAGCACGCTGCTGAGATGGTCATGGCTGTTGAAGCTTTCGAAAGCGAAGGCTCACCGGTGACAGCCCGTCAGATCAAAGTCTGGACAAATAGAGACCCGCTATTGTCTTTCGTCAAGAAACGTGTCCTGAATGGGGACTGGGCAGCCACGTACAGGGCATGCCGTGAGGAATTTAAACCATTTCACAAGCCCAAGGATGAACTCTCGATTCAGGCCGATTGCCTACTATGGGGAAACCAAGTAGTCATGCCCCAGATGGGCAGAGAGGTGTTCATCAGAGAACTCCACAATGAGCACCCGGGCATTGTCATGATGAAGGCAATTGCCAGGTCACACGTTTGGTGGCCAGGGATAGATGCAGACCTGGAACTTTGTGTTCGCAGGTGCAACACGTGTGCCCAGCTGGGCAATGTGCCCAGGGAAGCTCCCCTTAGTCCCTGGTCCTGGCCCGGCAAGCCATGGTCACACATTCATGTGGAGTATGCAGGTCCTTTCATGGGAAAAATGTTTTTGGTTGTAGTAGATACCTACTCCAAATGAATCGAGTGTGACATTCTTAATTCAAGCACATTCTCTGCCACGGGAGAAAGTCTACGGGCATTGTTCGCCACCCATGGTCTACCGGACATCTTGGTCAGCGACAATGGCTCATGCTTTACAAGCATTGAATTGCAGGACTTGATGGCAGGAAATTGTATCAATGGTATCATGTCAGAACGGCACCGTTCAAGCCGGCCTCAAACGGCCAGGAGGAACAAGCAATGCAGATAATCAAACAGGGGATGCTCAGAATCCAAGCGGGTTCCCTACAAAGCCGCTTATCACGCCTCCTGTCGGCCAATAGATTCCGACCACACTCGCTCACAGAGGTTCCACCCGCAGAGCTGCTAATGAAAAGGACACTCAAAACCAGGTTATCCCTTATACACCCCACCATGAAAGGAATTGTTGAGAGCAGGCGCCAGTCACAATGTGACTTCCATGACGAGAATGCGAGGGCGCGATGTATTGATGTCAATGACCCTGTCTTTGTCTTCAACTATGCTGCAGGTCCCAAATGGATCGCAGGCACTGTGATTGCCAAAGACGAGAATAGGATTCTGGTAGTTAAACTTACCAATGGACAAATCTGCCGCAAACACGTGGATCAAACAAAAAGGAGGTTCAGCAACCCTATAGAAGAAGCAGAGGAAGAACACGATGTAGAGTTCACTCCACCACAGGTGACCGAACACCGGAACCAAGTGGAGGAGAAAACCAAGGCAAAGAACAAAAAGGGCCACTGTACAGCAAAATTCTAAAAGGACGAAGGGTGTTAAAAAAACAAGCCTGAAGGCTTTGTGTCTTAATGCAAGGAGTATCCGTAATAAGGTGGATGAATTAACTGTGCAAATAGATGTTAACAAATATGATGTGATCGGGATTACGGAGACGTGGCTCACGGCTGGGAACTCAACATCCAGGGGTATTCAACATTCAGGAAGGATAGAATAAAAGGAAAAGGAGGTGGGGTAGCATTGCTGGTTAAAGAGGAGATTAATGCAATAGTTAGAAAGGACATTAGCTTGGTCATTGAAGGTTAGCATGTAGTCATTGAAGGTTAGCATGCAGGTACAGCAGGCGGTTAAGAAAGCAAATGGCATGTTGGCCTTCATAGCGAGGGGATTTGAATACAGGGGCAGGGAGGTGTTGCTACAGTTGTACAGGGCCTTGGTGAGGCCACACCTGGAGTATTGTGTACAGTTTTGGTCTCCTAACTTGAGGAAGGACATTCTTGCTATTGAGGGAGTGCAGCGAAGATTCACCAGACTGATTCCCGGGATGGCGGGACTGACCTATCAAGAAAGACTGGATCAACTGGGCTTGTATTCACTGGAGTTCAGAAGAATGAGAGGGGACCTCAAAGAAACGTTTAAAATTCTGACGGGTTTAGACAGGTTAGATGCAGGAAGAATGTTCCCAATGTTGGGGAAGTCCAGAACCAGGGGTCACAGTCTGAGGATAAGGGGTAAGCCATTTAGGACCGAGATGAGGAGAAACTTCTTCACCCAGAGAGTGGTGAACCTGTGGAATTCTCTACCACAGAAAGTAGTTGAGGCCAATTCACTAAATATATTCAAAAGGGAGTTAGATGAAGTCCTTACTACTCGGGGGATCAAGGGTTATGGCGAGAAAGCAGGAAGGGGGTACTGAAGTTTCATGTTCAGCCATGAACTCATTGAATGGCGGTGCAGGCTAGAAGGGCTGAATGGCCTGCTCCTGCACCTATTTTCTATGTTTCTATGTTTCTATGATGTGGAATCTATATGGGTAGAGCTGCAGAACACCAAAGGGCAAAAAACGTTAGTGGGAGTTGTGTACAGACCTCCAAACAGTAGTAGTGATGTTGGAGAGGGCATCAAACAGGAAATTAGGGGTGCATGCAATAAAGGTGCAGCAGTTATAATGGGTGACTTTAATATTCACATAGATTGGGCTAACCAAACTGGAAGCAATACGGTAGAGGAGGATTTCCTGGAGTGCATAAGGGATGGTTTTCTAGACCAATATGTCGAGGAACCAACTAGGGGGGAGGCCATCTTAGACTGGGTGTTGTGTAATGAGAGAGGATTAATTAGCAATCTCGTTGTGCGAGGCCCCTTGGGGAAGAGTGACCATAATATGGTGGAATTCTGCATTAGGATGGAGAATGAAACAGTTAATTCAGAGACCATGGTCCAGAACTTAAAGAAGGGTAACTTTGAAGGTATGAGGTGTGAATTGGCTAGGATAGATTGGCGAGTGATACTTAAGGGGTTGACTGTGGATGGGCAATGGCAGCCATTTAGAGACCGCATGGATGAACTACAACAATTGTACATTCCTGTCTGGCATAAAAATAAAAAAGGGAAGGTGGCTCAACCGTGGCTATCAAGGGAAATCATTGATAGTTTTAAAGCCAAGGAAGTGGCATACAAATTGGCCAGAAATAGCAGCGAACCCAGGGACTGGGAGAAATTTAGAACTCAGCAGAGGAGGACAAAGGGTTTGATTAGGGCAGGGAAAATGGAGTACGAGAAGAAGCTTGCAGGGAACATTAAGACGGATTGCAAAAGTTTCTATAGATATGTAAAGAGAAAAAGGTTAGTAAAGACAAACGTAGGTCCCCTGCAGTCAGAATGAGGAGAAGTCATAACGGGGAACAAAGAAATGGCAGACCAATTGAACAAGTACTTTGGTTCAGTATTCACTAAGGAGGACACAAACAACCTTCCGGATATAAAAGGGGTCAGAGGGTCTAGTAAGGAGGAGGAACTGAGGGAAATCCTTATTAGTCGGGAAATTGTGTTGGGGAAATTGATGGGATTGAAGGCCGACTAATCCCCAGGGCCTGATGGACTGCATCCCAGAGTACTTAAGGAGGTGGCCTTGGAAATAGCGGATGCATTGACAGTCATTTTCCAACATTCCATTGACTCTGGATCAGTTCCTATGGAGTGGAGGGTAGCCAATGTTACCCTACTTTTTAAAAAAGGAGGGAGAGAGAAAACAGGGAATTATAGACCGGTCAGCCTGACCTCAGTAGTGGGTAAAATGATGGAATCAATTATTAAGGATGTCATAGCAGCGCATTTGGAAAGAGGTGACATGATAGGTCCAAGTCAGCATGGATTTGTGAAAGGGAAATCATGCTTGACAAATCTTTTGGAATTTTTTGAGGATGTTTCCAGTAGAGTGGACAAGGGAGAACCAGTTGATGTCGTATATTTGGACTTTCAGAAGGCTTTCGACATTGTCCCACACAAGAGATTAATGTGCAAAATTAAAGCACATGGGATTGGGGGTAGTGTGCTGACATGGATTGAGAACTGGTTGTCAGACAGGAAGCAAAGAGTAGGAGTAAATGGGGACTTTTCAGAATGGCAGGCAGTGACTAGTGGGGTACCGCAAGCTTCTGTGCTGGGGCCTCAGCTGTTTACACTGTACATTAATGATTTAGACGAGGGGATTAAATGTAGTATCTCCAAATTTGCGGATGACACTAAGTTGGGTGGCAGTGTGAGCTGCGAGGAGGATGCTATGAGGCCGCAGAGTGACTTCGATAGGTTAGGTGAGTGGGCAAATGCATGGCAGATGAAGTATAATGTGGATAAATGTGAGGTTATCCACTTTGGTGGTAAAAACAGAGAGACAGACTATTATCTGAATGGTGACAGATTAGGAAAAGGAGAGGTGCAACGAGACCTGGGTGTCATGGTACATCAGTCATTGAAGGTTGGCATGCAGGTACAGCAGGCGGTTAAGAAAGCAAATGGCATGTTGGTCTTCATAGCGAGGGGATTTGAGTACAGGGGCAGGGAGGTGTTGCTACAGTTGTACAGGGCCTTGGTGAGGCCACACCTGGAGTATTGTGTACAGTTTTGGTCTCCTAACTTGAGGAAGGACATTCTTGCTATTGAGGGAGTGCAGCGAAGGTTCACCAGACTGATTCCTGGGATGGCGGGACTGACCTATCAAGAAAGACCGGATCAACTGGGCTTGTATTCACTGGAGTTCAGAAGAATGAGAGGGGACCTCATAGAAACGTTTAAAATTCTGACAGGTTTAGACAGGTTGGATGCAGGAAGAATGTTCCCAATGTTGGGGAAGTCCAGAACCAGGGGTCACAGTCTAAAGATAAGGGGTAAGCCATTTAGGACCGAGATGAGGAGAAACTTCTTCACCCAGAGAGTGGTGAACCTGTGGAATTCTCTACCACAGAAAGTAGTTGAGGCCAATTCACTAAATATATTCAAAAGGGAGTTAGATGAGGTCCTTACTACTAGGGGGATCAAGGGGTATGGCGAGAAAGCAGGAAGGGGGTACTGAATTTGCATGTTCAGCCATGAACTCATTGAATGGCGGTGCAGGCTAGAAGGGCCGAATGGCCTACTCCTGCACCTATTTTCTATGTTTCTATGTTTCAGTCACTGTGGGCAGTCCGGACAGGCCTGAGGCACCGCAAACAGCAGACACTCAGGCCAGCGCCCAACAACCGGAGCCCCAACTCAGGCGCTCTACAAGGGAGCGTAAACCACCACAGAGACTTAACCTGTGATCCCAATAAGACTTTGGGGGGGTGGTGATGTCATGTATTCCACTGTCATTGTAACCCATGTTTTAACTGACCTAAGTTGTACACCGTGAGAACATTGACCACTAGGTGGTGAACTTGTGGGAGACACTCCTAACCTGGATTTTCAGGTATAAAAGGGGAAGCTCCACCCACCTTCATCACTTCAGTGCTGGCTAATAAAGGTTACTGGTCACAGAGTGACCTTCTCTCAAGTATGGGCCTCGTGTGCATTTATACTGTATCGTAAGGACATATCAATCAGGAATTGGACGCCGTGAGCACAGCATGTGCATGTGACATTCCATTTTGTCTGGCCAGCGAACAATGTGCAGCTGATAATATAACTCATTATTGCCAGCTCTGCATTGCTGTGTACAGTGTGAAACTTGTACTTGTAGTAAAACAGCACCCAGACATATAAATGACAAGGTAGACTGATTAAATAACTATGAGATATGTTTTCCTCTGTCATTTTTAGCAGAAAGATAGACATGATTATAAAGAGATGTTCCATTTTATATTCAAATCTACTATTTCACTAAAGATTACAAGCAGAGCATTAATTTACTGACTGATCAAGAACCTAACAGGAATTAGCGAGGGGGGAGGGAGAGAGAGAGAGATCCAGAATGAATGATAAACGATATTTGACTAACGGTGAGGGGACATATTGACAACACAGGAAGCAATGCTGCTTACTAAACAGGTAGCTGACGGACAATATTCTGAGATCATATGAGACATTCAACCGTAATTGAGATTGTAGTCATATTTTGGGGGCTAAAAAGTGGATATAGACATGAAATAGGCAGTGTTGAGGCCAAACGAGATTAAGCTGCCCAATCTGAAAATGATCTAGGTAGCAAGCAAAATTTGTGCTCACTCTTCATTAACATGATTATAGTCATGATTTCAGGGCTAAAACTGCTGCTCATTGACTCAATGCTCAACGGGTGGACGAATATCGGGGTCAGTGGAATTCACAGTAATGTTTGCTACAGGCTTTTTGCAGCACCTTATTGTCAGGGCAGTTGGGTTTGCAGTTGCTCTAACAACCATGAGAAGGACCTCAAGGACAAGGAATAGATCTGTATACATGACAGATTGTTGCACCGGGGAGAGAGTCTGCAGGTTCTCCGATGAAGATCTGGAGGCGTTGGTAGTGGCCATGGAGAGAAGGCGGGCTGTCCTCTATCCCCAAACTGGCAGAAAGGTCATGCCCTATATGCCCTGAACACTGTGGCAGGAGATAGTGGACTATGTGACAGCCAGCATTGCAGGAAGAAATCTAATGATCTCACATGTTTAGTCAAGGTGAGTGAAGGCTTCAGCAAATGCCATATCCCACAATCTGCACCACTGCTCAATGCACCATACCCCAAGCACTTGCCTACCAACAACCTCTACCTATCGCCACTTGCACCTCACAATCAGGGCTTCACTTCACCCTCACAACTTTACCACTGCTGCAACACTCATACCTACATAAGAACATACGAACATAAGAAATAGACGTGGGCCACCTGGCCCCTTGAGCCTGCTCTGCCATTTAATAGGATCATGGCTGATCTGATCATGGACTTGGCTCTGCTTCCCTGCCCACTCCCCATAACCCTTTACTCCCTTATCGCACAAAAATCTTTCTATCTCTGCCTTAAATATATTCAATGACCCAGCCTCCACAGCTCTCTGGGACAGAGAATTCCATAGATTTATAACTCTAAGAAATTTCTCCTTGTCTCCATTGTAAATGGGTGGCCCCTTATTCTGAGACTGTTTCCTCTATGAGTGGAAATATCCTCTCTGCATCCACCTTGTTGAGTCCCCTCATTACCATGTTTTGATAAAATCACCTCTCATTCTTCTGAACTCCAATGTGTATAAGCCAACTTATTCAACCTATCTTCATAAGTCAACCCTCTAATCTCTGGAATCATCTCACACCTTGCATACACTGACTGCTATTTAACTATGGCAGGCACATCACCCAAACACACTGCACCACACTTACTCACTGTACTTTCTCTTGTAGGCCAAGCTGGCACAGAATTGGAGGGAGCTATAGCAGACCGGTGGGGGCTGGTGGCTATGCAGGATGTCTGTCAGCTGGAGGAGTGAGTATCCCAGCTAATAGGTCACCACGTGGTTGACGCCATGGTAACCGGTGCCGTTCAACCCCTTGGGAACAACAGTATATTCATTCCTAATCCTCCTCGCATCCTATTCAGCTCCCTCCTCCCCCGCCCCCCACAAGTCCACAATCTTTTCTCACTTTCAAGCTACTCATGCTGTATGGCTTTCCTCACCATAATCCGACTCTTGCCTTTCTGCTTGGGGAGAGAGAGAGAGAGAGAGAGAGAGAGGCGCACAGGTTGAGGCACTGGGGAAGAGTGGGCTGCAGCAAGGCCGGGGGAAAGGGTAGCTCAGGGTTCAGCTTTCCTAGACGGTGAGTTCACGGGCGAGTTCTGCAGCACAGGATTAAGATGAGGACCTCGATGGGGAGGCCTTCACAAGAAGGGTAATTGTTAGGCACACAGAATTGATGGGTGCAATGGCAAGCCTGCTAGAGTGCCTCTCCGCAATGTCAAGGAGCATAGAGGAGTCCGCCTCATCTGTTGTACAGAGAATGGAGCCCAGGATTTCCAGTCTGGAAATGACGGTACACGCCCAGAGAGTCCTGGCGACCGAGACATGATGAGCGATGTCGCAGCTTCCATTGCAGCACAGGTGGAAGCGCCCCAACGTGTTTTCGTGCTGCAGCGAAAGTCGTGCAGCCTCCACTTGAGGTCGCCCAAGTTCACACCGCTTCATCGCGGCTGGGTTTACCACTGTCAACTGAGGCTTGCAGGGTGTCACAGTCAGCCAGCAATCTGTGCTGCAAAGGATTGTTAGGCTCTGCCTCATGCGAGTGGCAGTGGGTCAGTGGGCAAGAGCGGGCTGCAGCAAGGCCGGGGGAAAGGGTAGCTCAGGGTTCAGCTTCCCTGGTGACAGTATTCCTGTTCCCACCTCTGCCACTCGCCATTGACTTGCTGCTGTCTGCCAGCCAGCCAGCCCAGACTGCTGCTGCTGCTCATGCCGAAGTGGTGCAGTCTACAGCCAGGCCTTCTAGGGCCAAAGCTGTTCGAGTTCTTCTGCAAGGCCATCTGAAGCCTCCCACACGGAAACTCAGCAGCCTTCCACCAGCTATGCTGCAGCAAGTGGGGGAGCACTTTGTAGGAGCACCAAATTGGGAAAAGCCAAATGAAACGGCAGCACTAAGGGACTGCATAAGGGTTAATATGTGTGAATTGATTTGTGATAAATTTATTAATTTGTGTTTCGAATCTTTTGTGGTGTCTCTCATTTCAGCTTTATGCCCAGGAGGACGCTGTGATATTCTATGACTGAAGGATGGTACGATGGGGATGTGATAGGCAAAGGAGATCTGGAGTTTCATTTATTTGAATTGGAGTCTGATGAGCTGTTCATGGACAGCCCATCTGGAAGGACAATTGGCTGCCTGTCCCCTCCCTCCTTCCTCCTTCCTCTTGCTCCTCCTCATTCTGAAGGCTTTGTGTCTTAATGCAAGGAGTATCCGCAATAAGGTGGATGAATTAATTGTGCAAATAGATGTTAACAAATATGATGTGATTGGGATTACGGAGACGTGGCTCCAGGATGATCAGGGCTGGGAACTCAACATCCAGGGGTATTCAACATTCAGGAAGGATAGAATAAAAGGAAAAGGAGGTGGGGTAGCATTGCTGGTTAAAGAGGAGATTAATGCAATAGTTAGGAAAGACATTAGCTTGGATGATGTGGAATCTATATGGGTAGAGCTGCAGAACACTAAAGGGCAAAAATCGTTAGTGGGAGTTGTGTACAGACCTCCAAACAGTAGTAGTGATGTTGGGGAGGGCATCAAACAGGAAATTAGGAGTGCATGCAATAAAGGTGCAGCAGTTATAATGGGTGACTTTAATATGCACATAGATTGGGCTAGCCAAACTGGAAGCAATACGGTGGAGGAGGATTTCCTGGAATGCATAAGGGATGGTTTTCTAGACCAATATGTCGAGGAACCAACTAGGGGGGAGGCCATCTTAGACTGGGTGTTGTGTAATGAGAGAGGATTAATTAGCAATCTCATTGTGCGAGGCCCCTTGGGGAAGAGTGACCATAATATGGTGGAATTCTGCATTAGGATGGAGAATGAAACAGTTAATTCAGAGACCATGGTCCAGAACTTAAAGAAGGGTAACTTTGAAGGTATGAGGCATGAATTGGCTAAGATAGATTGGCTAATGATACTTAAGGGGTTGACTGTGGATGGGCAATGGCAGACATTTAGAGAACGCATGGATGAATTACAACAATTGTACATTCCTGTCTGGCGTAAAAATAAAAAAGGGAAGGTGGCTCAACCGTGGCTATCTAGGGAAATCAGGGATAGTATTAAAGCCAAGGAAGTGGCATACAAATTGGCCAGAAATAGCAGCGAACCTGGGGACTGGGAGAAATTTAGAACTCAGCAGAGGAGGACAAAGGGTTTGATTAGGGCAGGGAAAATGGAGTACGAGAAGAAGCTTGCAGGGAACATTAAGGCGGATTGCAAAAGTTTCTATAGGTATGTAAAGAGAAAGAGGTTAGTAAAGACAAACGTAGGTCCCCTGCAGTCAGAATCAGGGGAAGTCATAACGGGGAACAAAGAAATGGCAGACCAATTGAACAAGTACTTTGGTTCAGTATTCACTAAGGAGGACACAAACAACCTTCCGGATATAAAAGTGGTCAGAGGGTCTATTAAGGAGGAGGAACTGAGGGAAATCTTTATTAGTCGGGAAATTGTGTTGGGGAAATTGATGGGATTGAAGGCCGATAAATCCCCAGGGCCTGATGGACTGCATCCCAGAGTACTTAAGGAGGTGGCCTTGGAAATAGCGGATGCATTGACAGTCATTTTCCAACATTCCATTGACTCTGGATCAGTTCCTATCGAGTGGAGGGTAGCCAATGTAACCCCACTTTTTAAAAAAGGAGGGAGAGAGAAAGCAGGGAATTATAGACCGGTCAGCCTGACCTCAGTAGTGGGTAAAATGATGGAATCAATTATTAAGGATGTCATAGCAGCGCATTTGGAAAATGGTGACATGATAGGTCCAAGTCAGCATGGATTTGTAAAAGGGAGATCATGCTTGACAAATCTTCTGGAATTTTTTGAGGATGTTTCCAATAAAGTGGACAAAGGAGTACCAGTTGATGTGGTATATTTGGACTTTCAGAAGGCTTTCGACAAGGTCCCACACAGGAGATTAATGTGCAAAGTTAAAGCACATGGGATTGGGGGTAGTGTGCTGACGTGGATTGAGAACTGGTTGTCAGACAGGAAGCAAAGAGTAGGAGTAAATGGGTACTTTTCGGAATGGCAGGCAGTGACTAGTGGGGTACCGCAGGGTTCTGTGCTGGGGCCCCAGCTGTTTACATTGTACATTAATGATTTAGACGAGGGGATTAAATGTAGTATCTCCAAATTTGCGGATGACTCTAAGTTGGGTGGCAGTGTGAGCTGCGAGGAGGATGCTATGAGGCTGCAGAGTGACTTGGATAGGTTAGGTGAGTGGGCAAATGCGTGGCAGATGAAGTATAATGTGGATAAATGTGAGGTTATCCACTTTGGTGGTAAAAACAGAGAGACAGACTATTATCTGAATGGTGACAGATTAGGAAAAGGAGAGGTGCAACGAGACCTGGGTGTCATGGTACATCAGTCATTGAAGGTTGGCATGCAGGTACAGCAGGCGGTTAAGAAAGCAAATGGCATGTTGGCCTTCATAGCGAGGGGATTTGAGTACAGGGGCAGGGAGGTGTTGCTACAGTTGTACAGGGCCTTGGTGAGGCCACACCTGGAGTATTGTGTACAGTTTTGGTCTCCTAACTTGAGGAAGGACATACTTGCTGTTGAGGGAGTGCAGCGAAGATTCACCAGACTGATTCCCGGGATGGTGGGACTGACCTATCAAGAAAGACTGAATCAACTGGGCTTGTATTCACTGGAGTTCAGAAGAGTGAGAGGGGACCTCATAGAAACGTTTAAAATTCTGACGGGTTTGGACAGGTTGGATGCAGGAAGAATGTTCCCAATGTTGGGGAAGTCCAGAACCAGGGGTCACAGTCTAAGGATAAGGGGTAAGCCATTTAGGACCGAGATAAGGAGAAACTTCTTCACCCAGAGAGTGGTGAACCTGTGGAATTCTCTACCACAGGAAGTAGTTGAGGCCAATTCACTAAATATATTCAAAAGGGAGTTAGATGAAGTCCTTACTACTCGGGGGATCAAGGGGTATGGCGTGAAAGCAGGAAGTGGGTACTGAAGTTTCATGTTCAGCCATGAACTCGTTGAATGGCGGTGCAGGCTAGAAGGGCTGAATGGCCTGCTCCTGCACCTATTTTCTATGTTTCTATTCTCCTCTCCCTCGTCCTCCTGAAGTGGTGCCACAATTCCTGGTAGCAAGGACTGTGCCCTCATGATGGCCAAGCTGTGGAGCATGCAGCAGACCACCACAGACACCCGATCCGCCGAGTAATGGAGGGCTCCCCCCGAGCTGTCAAGGCCGCATAACCATTGCTTCAGTAGCCCGATGGTCTGCTTGATGATGTTCCTGGTGGCAGCATTGCTTTCATTGATTGTTGGGGTTGCGGCGGGGTGTCATGAGCCAGATGGAGAGCAGATAGCGCTTGTCTCCGAGCAGCTAACCTTGAGTTTGCTGTGGTGGTTGGAAGATTGTTGTCACACCAGACTGACGCAGGATGAAGGCATCATGACTGCTGCCAGGATAGTGGGCATTGACATTGAGGAATCGTTGTCTGTGGTCGCACACGAACTGCACATTAAGTGAATGGTAGCCTTTGCAGTTATGGAAGATCTCAGGATTTTCATACGGTGCCCACAAAGCTAAGTGTGTGCAGGCAGTGGAGCCCTGCACCATGGGGAAGCCTGTTATCTTGACACAACCACATGCACGCTCGTCCTGCTTCTCTCTGCTCAGAGAAGACAACATAGTCCATTCTCCTGGTGCAGAGAGCCTCTGTGGCCACTCAACTGCAGTGATGGATGGTGAACAGTGAGATGATAGCTATGTCTTCTGCTGCGGACTGGAAGACTCCGCAGGTGAAGAAATTGAGCACCACGGTGACTTTGACTGTCACTGGGAGAGGCATGGTCGCCCTGAACTCAGGCTACAGGTTCTGTTGCAAGAATTTTATGACCACCTCCTTGTTGAAGCGTACCCTCCTAAGACACTGCTCCTCGCTTAAGTGGAGGTAGGAGAAGTGCTGTCGGAAGAACTTGGTTGGTAAGGCCTCCTGTTAAGAGCCCTGAAGGCACTCCTCCTCCCTCTGTGCACATGTTCACGTCTTCCTCGCTGCCTCCGCTCCCTCTACTGAAGATCCTGGAGGGCGAGTTGTACAGCCCCCATGACTGTGAGCAGAAGCCTTTAAAAAATAATAAAAGCGTTCTGCACTTGCAGCAACACTCCCTATTACCATAGAACCTTGAAAGAAGTTAATAAAACTGTTGGAGTTGCAGAAAGTATCACAGCCAGTCAAACTGCATAAACGTGTCAGGTGCAACTAATTGCTGAGGATCCCTTTAAATATCTGGGTTTGAAGGCATGGCTCACGGTGATCCAGGGAGGGCCCCACAGAGTCTGCAGCTTGTCCCTCCCCTTTAATGAAGGGGAAGGTCCCTTATACGTGGCAGTGCTATGCAGCCAGTGTGTAGTGCTGCGCTCCATTCCCTCAGCACCCCAGAGAGGAAGTGGAGCGTGTTTTTTTGCACTCCACTTCCTCGCAGTAGCGATAACCCCAATTTCGCAAGCGGGGCAGGACTTCTGTGCCTGGCGCAGGAATTCCCATGTCGTGGATGTTGCTGCCCCCAAATGGGTCGCTACACAATTTCCTGGTCAGTGTATCACAGTAATAATGTGGTGCTAAATAACTTAATGCCTGATAGATGTTAAAATATGGCAGCCATAACACATATGGCTGCAAGACTGTCAGGACTGGGAACTAAATATACCAGGTTATAAGGTCTGCAGGAAAAGTAGGGAAAATGGTCGAGGAGGAGGAGTAGCCTTGGTGATTAAGGATGAAATCACTTCAATGATAAGAGTGAATATAACGAGGTAAGCAGGCAGTGGAAACTGTATGGGTAGAATTTTAAAAAGGAAAGTGTTATATTTGTAAACTTGTATTTACTCTGTACAGCCACCAGAGGGCTCATCCCCTGGAGTCCCAAGGGATCCCACAATCCCTTGGGAGCAAAGGTATTTAAGGAGGCCTCACAGGTTGGAGAGGCACTCTGGAGACCTGCAAAAAAAGACTACGGTCACACTTTACTTTGAGCTCAGTGTTCAGTCTGACTCTCCATACATAATAGAAAGGTCTAAAGCATGCATTTGGAATTGTGTATCAGCCCCCTGGTAACAGCTGTGTATTGCTCGATTTTGTATACAAGAGATTAGACAAGCCTGCAGCAGAGACAGTGGTTTTAATGGGGGATTTTAACTTGCATATAGATCGAGATAAGAAGAAATCGTGAATTTCGAGTGTGTCCAGGATAGTTTTCTACAACCATATGCCCTAGACACAACAAGGGGGCAAGCCATATTGGATTTAGTAATGAGCCAGATTTAGTTAACATCCTAACCGTGGATGAACATTCATCCAATAGAAATCATAACCTGATCAAGTTCAACGTAGTTTTTGAAAGGGAAGAAATGGCTACTAAGATTCTAGATTTAGGTAAGGCTGACTTCAATGGGATGAGACAGAGACTGTCCACAGTAAACTGGGCAAATGTGTTACTGGATAAAACGATAGAAGATCAGTACTCCCACAGTGCTGTTAAGGAGGGAGTTCCAGGATTTTGATGCAGCGACGATGAAGGAACGGTGATTATATTTCCAAGTAAGGATGGTATGTAACTTGGAAGGCAACTGGCAGGTGTTCCCATGCCCTTGTCCTTCTAGGTGATAGATGTCACGAGTTTGGGAGGTGCTGTTGAAGAAACCTTGAGTTGCTGCAGTGCATCTTGTAGATGGTACACACTGCAGCCACAGTGCACCGGTGGGAGTGAATGTTTAAGGTTGTGGATGGGGTGCTGATCAAATGGGCTGCTTTGTCCTGGATAATGTCGAGTTTCTTGTGAGTGTTGTTGGAACTGCACTCATCCAGGCAAGTGAAGAGTATTCCACCACACTGCTGACTTTTGCCTTGCAGATGATGGAAAGGATTTGGGGAGTCAGGAGGTGAGTCAATTACCACAGAATATGTAACCTCAGTCCTGCTCTTGTAGCCACAGTATTTATGTGGCTGGTCCAGTTAAGTTTCTGATCAATGGTGACCCCCAGGATGTTGATGGAGGGAGATCTGGTGATAGTAATGTCATGGGACAGTGGCCATTGCCTGACACTTATGTGGCCTGAATGTTACTTGCCACTTATCAGCCCAAGCCTGAATGTTGTCCAGATCTTGCTGCATGCGGACATGGACTGCTTCATTATCTGGGGAGTTGCGAATGGAGCTGAACACTGCGCAACCATTAGCGAACATCCGCCAACAACTATAATCTTCCAAAGTTCTCATGATTCAGGAACCATTCCTTTAGATTGAAAAATTGCGTATGTCACTCCACTAATTAAAAATGACGCGGGAAACCAGAGAATTACAGACTGGTTAGCCTAAAATCTGTTGTCACAAAATTCCTAGCGTCTATAAGGATAGGATGGCTGAACACCTCACATTTTCAGTTGATCAGAGAGCCAGCATGAATTTGGGAAAGGAAGGTCATGCCTGACAAACCTGATTGAATTTTTTGAGGAGGTGACTAAAGTAGTGGACAGGGGAATGTCTATGAATGTTATTTATATGGACTTCCAGAAGGCATTTGATAAAGTCCCACATAAGAGACTATGAACTAAGGTTGAAGCCCATGGAATTGAAGGCAAATTACTGACTTAGTTAGGAAATTGGCTGATCAGCAAGAGACAGAAAGTAAGGATAATAGGTACTCTAATTGGCAGGATATGACTATATGGTGTCCATGTTGGGGCCTCAACTATTCACAGTATTTATTAATTACTTAGATGATGGCATAGAAAGCCATATATCCAAATTTGCTGATGGCGCAAAGATAGGTGGCATTGTAAACAATGTGGATGATGGCATACAATTACAAAGGGATATCAATAGATTAAGTGAATGGGCAAAATTGTGGCAAATGGATTTTAATGTAGGCAAATGTGAGGTCATCCACTTTGGACCTAAAAAAGAATAGAACAGCTTAAAAACAGTGGTGGTCCAAAGAGATTTGGGGGTCCAAGTACACAGGTCATTAAAATGTCATGAACAGGTACAGAAAATAAACACAAAGGCTAATGGAATGCTAGCTTTTATATGTAGGGGATAGGAGTTATGCTGTAGCTACACAAAGCCCTGGTTAGACCACACCTGTCGTACTATGAGCAGTTCAGGACACCACACCTTGGGAAAGATAAATTGTCCTTGGAGGGAGTGCAGCGTAGGTTTACCAAAATATTTCCTGGTCTCCACAGGTTAAATTACGAGGCAAGGTTACACAAATTAGGGTAGTAGTCCCTAGAATTTAGAAGGTTAAGAGGTGATCGTATTGAAGTTTTCAAGCTATTAAGGGGAACAGATAGGGTAGATAGAGAGAAACTCTGCTGATTGCTGAGTTTTGAAGTTTAGGAGTAGGGGCCTAGTCTAAAAAATTTAGCCAGTTTTTTAAGGTGTGAAATTAGGAAAACTTCTACACACAAAGGGGAGAAATTCACTATTGCCCCATTTGAGGTGCTAAATCTTTTAAAACTTTTAAAAAGTTTGAAAAGTTAGCACAGCAAGCGCTAATTTTTTCAAACTTCTAAAAATTTGCCATTTGCGCTCCAATTCCTCCTCGGAGCGCAGTTGGCAGCAGATGAGTTCAGCAGCTCTGCCGCGTTGAAAAGTTCCTTCCCTCCCTTAAAGGGAAGGGCCATCGCTGCAGGCTCTGCAAAGGAAAACCAAATTACCTGGACCACAACGGAGCCCCGATGTCATGCGGTCAGTCGCCACTCAAACAAATATGGCGGGAGTCAATGTCATAGCCTGCCCGGTCACAAAGCCAGTTGTGCCCCAATATCACTAATGGGAGGAGCAAAGGCACCCAATTTCATCCCCAAAGGGTGGTAGAAGTTTGGAACTCTCTTCCACAATTGATTCGAGAGCAATTGTTAATTTTAAATCTGAGATTGATAGAATTTTGGTAACCAAAGGTATTGTAGGATATGGGCCAAAGGACTTCGGTCACAGTTCAGCCATGAGCTCATTGAATGGTGAAGCAGGCTCTAGGGGCTCAATGGCCTACTTTTGTTCCTATGTTCCGAGAACAAAATCAATGCAGTTAATGATGCCCTAGTTTGAGGCATTAAGTGGCTCCTGTGTTGTGAATAAGCACAGTCGGCTGAAACAATAAATATTATGCAGAAGCCATTTATTGCTGAGTGCATTGCAGAACTAAAGCTTATTTTCACTCTGCCACACCTCGTTTTGAAACAACAGTGTTGAGTAGTTGCAATTAGACTTGGCAGCAGGTGCAAAATCAGTACACTGTTGTAAATCATTGCATCTACAAACAGCAAAATATGTCAAAAAAAATAATTGGCATGGTTAAAGTATGCTTGTCAACTCTGATGTCACCTTCTAGGACTGTTGCTCTAGTTTATGGTCCTATTTGATTGACTCGAGCTGATGTTACACATACAACTAAAACTACTTTTCCTTTAAATCAGTCTGGAAGCCTGATCTGTGCTGCAAGGATTAAGAAATGCAATGGTTATCACTCCCATTTGTGTCCAAAGAATATTTTGCCACTATTGCTTCGAGACAGAGCTACAACACTAATAGTTCTTGCATCTTTGGTTCGCCTCTTCCAGCAAACTGGGGCTATCAGAAAAATTAGCTCTGGATTTTCAGTTGCTCAGCCAGCCTAGTGCTCGGGTGTGAAACGCCTCCCTTAGCGCTCCGCCCCACACTGCGGGGGGCGGGGGCGGTCTGTTATTCCTGTCAAACCGATCTAAGAATTTAACCTGAAGATTCTGCATTGGATTTATCCAGCAGCTTCTCTCATTGAGCCCCCTGCACACCCATATCAAGGCGCACAGGATCCGCCATCTTTTATACAAGAATTATTTTGTCTTCAATTTATGAACTGGCACTGTGACTCGCCGAGGAGAAACCTGCTTTAATATTCCAGGATTACTGTACATTGATCTATGGAATTCGTTTCCCAAAGCTCAAACAGCAGAAAAGAATCTGACCCAATTAGTGAGGTTTTCAGAGAGCATTCCTTTTCATATTCCATACTCTATTCACTCAAATGAATCTGCTAGAGATGATGGTTATAACTTACCTCAACTAGATGTTCGTTCGCCTTGCTCTAAGATTCCTTTGACTGACAGCTATCCAGACAGTGTCATGAACTGAAACAAACAGGTTTCCTCCATTACAGAACATAACATCAGGAGACTTTGGGGCGCAAATGCCTTGCCACCCCGGTGTGCCGCTGGCAACAGCTCCCACCATATTGGGTGAGAGTTTGTGGCCGCACTATGGCTTTGCGCCCCAATCTCCTGCGTCCAGAGATTCTGACGTCATCGCCACGTGCATCGCCCCCCCCACCCCCCCATTAGTGCCCTGGACCTGAAATTCGCTTTCGCCTCTGCAGCAGCGCCGGAAGAAAGCACCGATCATTGCAGGAGGTGCGGACCAGGTGCCAGCCGCTACCAGGGCGAAAATTAAAGGCGAAGTAGGCGAGTAAAATGATTTTTTTAAACTTTCCTACGTTTTACCGCTGCTGATTCCATTTTTTTCATGGGGTCCTGGCCACGATCGCTCAGCCTGGCATTCTGCTTGAGTGCCGGGGCTGATCATGCAGCACCCCCACTCCTGGTGGTCCAGGTAGGTCTGTTTTTCTTCTGCAGAGTCGGCATCGTGGGCCCTTCCCTTTAAGTGAAGGAAGAGCTCCGCGGACGCGTAATGCTGCACAGCCCAATGTGCAGCGCTGCTGAGACGTCCGTCCTGTTAGCTATCCAAGAAGGAAGTGGAGCGCTTTATTTAGTGTTCCACTTCCTTCCGGGGTGGTAACCCAAATTTCTCGAGAGGGGCAGGACTTCAGTGCCTCCTGATTGTTAACACACCCAAACGGGACGATACTGAATCCCTTTAGCCATTATTATGCATCTAGCTATTGCCATCAAATGCATCCTTGTATACATCCTCTAACTCTCTGAAAATTAGTTAATTGTTTGCATCTGCATGCTGCTGATCTTGGTTTCATATACTCTCTTATGTTTTGCAGGTAGACTCTAAAAGAGTTTCATATACTCTCTCTTCCGCGCGTACATCCGCACCAGGGTGTCCTTGGAGATGGAGCACGCGGTGTCCACCGGTACGCTCGCGGCCTTCCGCGAGAGGTGGGCACCGGAGGGACTGGAGTGCATCATCACGCCCGGCAACCAAATTTTAATTTGATTTTACGTTTTTTTAAGTTTAATTTGTTTTAATTGCCGGTGCTTTTAGTGTCCCCCTTCCCTTTTATAGGGGGCACTGGGGAAAATTGTGAATTTAGTGCCCAAAAAAAAAAACCAAAAAAGAAAAACACAAAAAAAAAAAAAAAAGGGGGGGAAAAAAAGGGCCTTGTAAATGTCTGGAGTGTCACCCAGGTCGGGTGGCACCGTTTAATGTTTTTATGTTTTTCAGGTAAACTCAAAAGAGTTTCATATACTCTCTTATGTTTTGCAGGTAGACTCTAAAAGAGTTTCATATACTCTCTCTTCCGCGCGTACATCCGCACCAGGGTGTCCTTGGAGATGGAGCACGCGGTGTCCACCGGTACGCTCGCGGCCTTCCGCGAGAGGTGGGCACCGGAGGGACTGGAGTGCATCATCACCCCCGGCAACCAAATTTTAATTTGATTTTATGTTTTAAAGTTTCATTTGTTTTAATTGCTGGTGTTTTTAGTGTCCCCCTCCCCTTTTATAGGGGGCACTTGTCAAATGTGGAATTTTAATGCCTAAAAAAAAACACAAAAAAAACCCTACAAAAATACAAAAAAAATATTTTTTTTAAAAAGAGAGCTGTCATAAGTGTCTGGAGTGTCCCCCAGATCGGGGGGCACTTGATCTAATGTTATTTTGTACTCCCCAAAAGAGTTGTCATATACTCTGCTCATCCAAGTATGCTTAATGAGTCTTGTCCCCCCCCAATTGACTTTGAATAAGTCTAAAGTGACTGTTCTGCACTGAACTCTGCCAGGGCTGTTTAGTTTGAATTTAGTTGTGATGATATCGAAACCATAACACGCACAACTTATGGTCTGGCAATCTCTGGTATATCTGAGGCTGAGTATTTTCAGGATTGATATAATAGCCCACAATTTACTATAGCCAGCGAACAAGCGGCGCCGCTTTTCACTGGAACTTGCTGTAAGTTAAAGATCCAAATGTCGCAGCGCCCTCTACAGGGCCTCTTGGGCCTGTGAACAAGGCAAGCAACTGTGTGTCTCCTTGACCAATCAAACTGAAGTATTGTTAATGAGGAAGTCTCAGTTAGAATACTGATTTCAATGTTAAATCAGCTACAGAATGAAAAATATATTGGATTGAGAACGAAAAGAGACAGAGTAAAAACAATGTTACTTTAAATTATAATTTTATTAAATCTCCAGTAACAGTTAAAATTTGAATGACACTCCACACTTGTAATAGTTGATTTTCAGTGCTAGAGAGGTTGTTTGGCTATAATTAAGACTTATCACACCGTTAAAAACGGTACCTACATTCAACTGGACAAGCCTTAACTTTCTGTGATGAGTTTAGTCCGTATCTACGGCATAAGTTCAGGATCTTTACGCCATTCAATACATTTGAATGGGAAGCCAGATGCCGTGATACCATTTTTGTGCAGTATATGGAGGGGCGGTGTATCTCAAATAGCAACTTCTGGATTTTTGCATTTATCGGCGCTCACCTGAAGTTGCTGCCTGATTTTCACGTTATTTTTACAGTAAATTTTGGCCCATTGTATACATTTTTAAATTTGTATTGCATTCTTTTGAAGAGGTGTCCGCCTTGGTTCAGTGGTAGCGCACTCATCTTGAGGCTAAAAGATTGTGGATTCAAGCCCCATCCCAAAGATTTGAGCACATAATCTAAGTTGGCACCTTTGTGTAGTACTGAGGAAGTGCTGCACAGTTGGAGGTGCTGTCTTTCAGATGAAACATTAAACTAAACCCTCATCTGCTCTCTCTGGTGGATTTAAAATATTTCACTTCAAAAGTACTTCTTTGGCTGTAAAGAGCTTTGCAATGTCCTGAGGTTATTAAAGGCACTAATAATCATCTTGGGGAGATGATTTAGGAATGGGGAGGATTGGACTGTATAAGCATGATTTCTTTGTTGTCATGCATGATTCCTAAAGTAGGAATGGTTGTGGGAATGAGGTTCTCCATCATTGTAATATTGTGGTTCATTTGATGCCTTTCTTTCCCTCTATTGGGAAGGGAATAGATGGTGGGAAATTCAACTCTCATCAGAGGCTCAACCTAACTTGATTCAGAGTTAACTTGATTTAAGTTGCATATAAATGAACACTGGAAGCATTCATAACAAGTTGACCACACTTGAAATGTAATAGAAGTCTTAGAACTAACTAACCCCCAATGATGCCGATGAGTGCATGTATTCTGAGCCTGTCTGCAGGATAAATATATACCTTGGACTGATATGCACAGACTGATCAAACATAACCCTAAAAGGATTAACAAGAGAATATGAAATGGAATGTGTAAAAAAAAAACAAATTCCCCAAATCTAGTAGGATGAAAAAAGCAACCAAAAGTGTAAAAATAAAGCCTTACCTCGGAGCAAAGTAGGATCTGGAAATAAGTAGAGTTGTAGAGCCAATGCAAAAGTAAGAGATTATTTCAGTATTATTACAAGAGGATCAGCAAAGAAGAAATGACATCCCTTAAGGATACATGTGGGTGGTGGGGATGAAACTGAGGATGAACTAAAAATAATTCCTCAGAATATTCCCTCAGAAGAAGACACTAGTATCACACCATCTATTGTAAGAGGTTCTACAGTGAAACTTACTTTGGCATCACTTGCCTGGAGCTCAATCAGTAAGTCCCTTGGAATGGATTATAAATACCCAAGAACACAGTGAAATTAGAATTGGAAAAATAACAGTGTGATATTTATATTCAGAAGAGGTGACAAAGCAAACTTGGATAAGTACAAGTAGACTTGTATCAATAGCTGGCAAAATGATGGAATCTAGTTTTAGGAACAAAACTGAAGATTAGCTGTTTAAAAATACTTAATAAATGATAGCCAATGAGGTTTCAGAAAGGGATGATCCTGTCTGACCTTTTATTTTTTTGACAAAGTGACATCCTTATTGTTATATATGTAAACCTCTAAATACCTTGTGTAGCCACCAGAGGGTTCATCCCCTGGAATCCCAAGGGATCCCACAATCTCTTGGGAGCACCTGTACTTAAGGAGGCCTCACAGGCTGGAGGGGCACTCTGGAGACCTGCAATAAAAGACTACGGTCACAATTTACTTTGAGCTCACAGTATCTAGTCAGACTCTTTATTCATACATAACACTTATTACTTGGAGGATGTGAGTCTGGGTGGGGTAGAAGAACAAGGGGATCTCTGAGTACAAATACACAAATCACTAAAAGCAACGACATAGATTAACAAGGCCATAAAAAGGGCAACCAGGCACTAGGGTTTATTTCTAGAACGATAGAATTGAAAAGTAGTGAAATTACGATAAACTTGTATTGAGCCTTGGTTAGACCCCACTTGGAGTACTGTGTACAATTCTGGTTACCATATTATAAAAAGGATGTAGAGGCACTGGAGAAGGTGCAGAGAAGATTTACAAAGATGATACCAGAAATGTAAGGGTATACATATCCAGAAAGGATAAGAAGGCTGGGTCTCTTTTCGCTTGAAAAAAGGTTAAGGGGTGACCTAACAGGTCTTTAAAATTTTGAGGGGTTTTGATAGAGAATGCTTCCACTTGTGAAGAAGAGCATAACTAGAGGCCAATCATATAAGATAGTCACCAAGACGTCAAATAGGAAATTCAGAAGAAACTTCTTTACCAGAGAGTGGTGAGAATGTGGAACTCGCTACCTCAGGGAGTAGTTGAGGCAAATCCTATAGATGCATTTAAGGGGAGGCTAGATAGCATATGAGGGAGAAGGGAATAAAGGGTTATGCTGACAGTTAGATGAGGAAAGACGGGAAGAGGCTCAAGTAGAGCATAAACGCCGGCATGGACTAGTTGGGCCGAATGGCATGTTTCTGTGCCGTATATCCTTTTGTAATCCTAAATTACACTGGGAATCCAAATTATGTAGTGTATCTCACCAATCATTTACCATATCCAGTGATTGTGGAGCGGCAAGGCAAACTGAATGCCAAACTATATTGCTAAATCAATAATCTAAGGCTATCATGCTGGAGCTGTATGGTGCTCTGATGCACTTGTTGAATACAGTGTTTAGTTCTGGTCACTGAGCCACAAGGGAAACATCTAAGCCCTATAAACAATGCACAGAATAGCCACAAAGCTGATCCTTGATGCCAGAGGACTGGGTTATGTGGCAAGGTTGGGAAAATTCAAACTCTTCAGACTGGAAATGAGGTGAATGATATAGAAGTATATAAAACACTAAGTGGAATATAATGGGTTATTCTGGAGCACTATTTCAAATTAAACTATGATAAGGGTACAAACAAGTAAAAGACAACATCAGTACTGATGTAAGAAAGGACCTCGTTATACGAAGAGTGATTAATATCAGGAATTGTCTTCTGGGTATAGTAATGGAGGCAAATCATTCAGGAAGCAATTGGAAATTATAGAATTCTATAAAAGGATGAGCTAGATAGGCCAACTGGATTCCCTCACAAATATAAATGCGGATGATCTTTGTAACAATCTGCTTATGACATGGTTCTTTCTTACTATCGTTTTATATTTAGATGGCTATTCTCCTCCTCCTGTTTTGTTTTCCCTGGCTATTGATCCCCTGGTGGTGTATGTGGGGCGCAGGTCGGAAGGGGTGAGATCCGGAGGTCGGGACCGGCGAGCAGAGGACGGACGAGGCACGGAGGAGCGGAGAGATCGGAGCCCAGAGGTGGAGCAACATGGACAAGACCAAGAGAAGGTGCAGCACAGGCCAATAGCAAGGCTGTGAGGTCATGAGGCTCACATTGCATACTATGAATTCCATGTAGAGAGAGGTCCTGTGGGAAGGAGAAAGGAAGGAGGAGAGGAGGAGTATGTTTGAGTTTGTGTGTATGTATTGGCATATGCGGCGGAGTCTGGTCTCCAGTCATCTTGGATCCCCTTATCACTGGATCAAGACCTTGCTCCGTCAAGTCCGTGTGGTAGCTGGTGTGCAACGGCCACCCCACATTAAAATAATTCACGCGCAGGCATCTTCCACTGTTTAAAATGAGTTCATCAGTCACCTGAGTACTCCTTTTTAGTGTGGAAACAAGTCATCCTCGATCCTGAGGGACTGCCTATGATGATGATGATGATGTGAGGACCAATCCTAATTTCAAAGAAATTGTGAGTAACTATGGAGCATAAAATACCCTTGTAAGCTGTTCATGTGCTAATGCATATCTCTAAACTGTTGAGGCTGAGATTTTCCTCACCTCGGTGGGTACGCGGCAGGTAATGTCGCTGGCAGGTCCCGACCCAGCTACTGGCTCCATTCCACCCTGTGAAATGACTTTCTGTTAATGGGGCTTATTAAGCCTGCCCAGCACGTTTCCCGAACCACTTAGAGAAAGCGGGTCTGGTGACGTCATTTGATGACATGTCATCAAGCGGTTTCTTTAAAAGGACCATGGCCAACTTTATTTCTATAGCATTGGAATGTTGTAAACACTTACAGTGACTGCACAGAGATGCAGGGCTGCACCCAGGTTCCCTCATGACTCGCTCCATATACTTCTGTAGGGGGTTAGAGCACACAGTGAGGTCCTCTTCCCTTCCCATGGAAGAGACCTCCCCAGGACACTAATGCAGCCTGGTTGCCGATTGCACAGGAGAACATACATAAGAACATAAGAAATAGGAGCAGGGGTAGGCCATTTGGCCCCTTGAGCCTGCCCTGCCATTCAATTAGATCGTGGCTGATCTGATCTTAGCCTCAACTCCACTTCCCTGCCTGCTCCCCATAATCCTTAACTCCCTTATTATTCAAAAATCTGTCTATCTCCACCTTAAATATATTCAATAACCCAGCCTCCACAGCTCTCTGGGGTAGAGAATTCTAAAGATTCGCAACCCTCAGAGAAGAAATTCCTCCTCATTTCCATTTTAAATGGGTGACCCCTTATTCTGAAACTAAGCCACCTAGTTCTAGATTTTCCCTTGAGGGGAAACATCTTTTCTGCATCTACCCTATCAAGCCTCCTCAGAATCATTCAATAACCTTACCTCTCATTCTTCTAAACTCCAATGATTATAGGCCCAACCTGCTCAACCTTTTTTTCATAAGACAACCCCTTCATCACAGGAATCAACCCCGTGAACCTTCTCTGAACTGCCTCCAATGCAAGTATATCCTTTCTTAAATATGGAGACCAAAACTCTTTGCAGTACTCTAGCTGTGGCCTCACCAATACCCTGTACAGTTGTAGCAGGACATCTCTACTTTTATACTCCGTCCCCCTTGCAATAAAGGCCAACATTCCATGTGCCTTCCTAATTACTTGCTGTACCTGCATACTAACTTTTTTGTGTTTCATGTACAAGGACCTCCAGATCATTCTCTACCTCAGCATTTTGTAATCTCTACACATTTAAATCATTTGCATTTTTATTTTTCCAACCAAAGTGGATAACCTCACATATATCCCCTTGCAGATTATTTGCATCCTCCTCTCAACTTGCTTTCCTACCTATCTTTGTAACATCAGCAAATTATACTTGGTCCCTCGTCGGCGAGAGGTGCGTGGAGAGGCGTCGGGAGTTCGTTGGAGAGGCCTATAAAAGGCACAGCAGGGAGTCCGGGGCCCAGCGTCGGTGAGAGGTGCATGGAGAGGCATCGGTAGTTCATTGGTGAGGCCTATAAAAGGCACAGCAGGGAGTCCGGGGCCCAGCGTCGGCGAGAGGTGTGTGGAGAGGCATACTTGTGCAGCTACAGGGAGAGGGCCAAAAAGAAGTAGAAAGAAACAGAAAGGTGACGTCACAACCAAGGGGGTAAGTGATTGGCTGGTGATAGGTGAGTAGTTTTTCTTTTTTCTCTTCTATAACAGTGAGTAAACTTTAACATTGTTGTTGCCTATCTAAGGGTTAAGTCATGGCAGGACAGCTCGGTCACGTGTTATGCTCCTCCTGCACCATGTGGGAACTCAGGGACGACTCCAGTGTCCCTGACGACTACGTGTGTGGGACGTGTATCCGCCTCCAGCTCCTGATGGACCGCGTTGCGGAGTTGGAGTTGAGGGTGGATTCACTCTGGAGCATCCACAATGCTGAGAATGACGTGAGTAGCACGTGTAGCGAGTTGGTCGTACCGCAGGTGAAGGGTCCACAGCCAGATAGGGAATGGAAGACCAGCAGGAAGAGCAGTGCAAGGAAGGTAGTGCAGGGGTCCCTTGTGGTCATCCGCCTGCAAAACAGATACACTGCTTTGAGTACTGTTGAGGGGGATGACTCATCAGGGGAGGGCAGCAGCAGCCAACTTCATGGCACCGTGGCTGGCTCTGTTGCACAGGAGGGCAGGAAAAAGAGTGGGAGAGCAATAGTGATCGGGGATTCAATTGTAAGGGGAATAGATAGGCGTTTCTGCGGCTCCAGGCTGGTATGTTGCCTCCCTGGTGCAAGGGTCAAGGATGTCTCGGAGCGGGTGCAGGACATTCTAAAAAGGGAGGGAGAACAGCCAGTTGTCGTGGTGCACATTGGTACCAACGACATAGGTAAAAAAAGGGATGAGGTCCTACGAAACGAATTTAAGGAGCTAGGAACTAAATTAAAAAGTAGGACCTCAAAAGTAGTAATCTCGGGATTGCTACCAGTGCCACGTGCTAGTCAGAGTAGGAATCGCAGGATAGCGCAGATGAATACGTGGCTTCAGCAGTGGTGCAGCAGGGAGGGATTCAAATTCCTGGGGCATTGGAACCGGTTCTGGGGGAGGTGGGACCAGTACAAACCGGACGGTCTGCATCTGGGCAGGACCAGAATCAATGTCCTAGGGGGAGTGTTTGCTAGTGCTGTTGGGGAGGAGTTAAACTAATATGGCAGGGGGATGGGAACCAATGCAGGGAGACAGAGGGAAACAAAAAGGAGACAAAAGCAAAAGACAGAAAGGAGATGAGGAAAAGTGGAGGGCAGAGAAACCCAAGGCAAACAACAAAAAGGGCCACTGTACAGCAAAATTCTAAAAGGATAAAGGGTGTTAAAAAAACAAGCCTGAAGGCTTTGTGTCTTAATGCAAGGAGTATCCGTAATAAGGTGGATGAATTAACTGTGCAAATAGATGTTAACAAATATGATGTGATTGGGATTACGGAGACGTGGCTCCAGGATGATCAGGGCTGGAAACTCAACATCCAGGGGTATTCAACATTCAGGAAGGATAGAATAAAAGGAAAAGGAGGTGGGGTAGCATTGCTGGTTAAAGAGGAGATTAATGCAATAGTTAGGAAGGACATTAGCTTGGATGATGTGGAATCTATATGGGTAGAGCTGCAGAACACCAAAGGGCAAAAAACGTTAGTGGGAGTTGTGTACAGACCTCCAAACAGTAGTAGTGATGTTGGGGAGGGCATCAAACAGGAAATTAGGGGTGCATGCAATAAGGGTGCAGCAGTTATAATGGGTGACTTTAATATGCACATAGATTGGGCTAAACAAACTGGAAGCAATACGATGGAGGAGGATTTCCTGGAGTGCATAAGGGATAGTTTTCTAGACCAATATGTCGAGGAACCAACTAGGGGGGAGGCCATCTTAGACTGGGTGTTGTGTAATGAGAGAGGATTAATTAGCAATCTCGTTGTGCGAGGCCCCTTGGGGAAGAGTGACCATAATATGGTGGAATTCTGCATTAGGATGGAGAATGAAACAGTTAATTCAGAGACCATGGTCCAGAACTTAAAGAAGGGTAACTTTGAAGGTATGAGGCGTGAATTGGCTAGGATAGATTGGCGAATGATACTTAAGGGGTTGACTGTGGATGGGCAATGGCAGACATTTAGAGACCGCATGGATGAACTACAACAATTGTACATTCCTGTCTGGCGTAAAAATAAAAAAGGGAAGGTGGCTCGACCGTGGCTATCTAGGGAAATCAGGGATAGTATTAAAGCCAAGGAAGTGGCATACAAATTAGCCAGAAATAGCAGCGAACCCCGAGACTGGGAGAAATTTAGAACTCAGCAGAGGAGGACAAAGGGTTTGATTTGGGCAGGGAAAATGGAGTACGAGAAGAAGCTTGCAGGGAACATTAAGACGGATTGCAAAAGTTTCTATCGATATGTAAAGAGAAAAAGGTTAGTAAAGACAAACGTAGGTCCCCTGCAGTCAGAATCAGGGGAAGTCATAACGGGGAACAAAGAAATGGCGGACCAATTGAACAAGTACTTTGGTTCGGTATTCACTAAGGAGGACACTAACAACCTTCCGGATATAAAAGGGGTCAGAGGGTCTAGTAAGGAGGAGGAACTGAGGGAAATCCTTATTAGTAGGGAAATTGTGTTGGGGAAATTGATGGGATTGAAGGCCGATAAATCTCCAGGGCCTGATGGACTGCATCCCAGAGTACTTAAGGAGGTGGCCTTGGAAATAGCGGATGCATTGACAGTCATTTTCCAACATTCCATTGACTCTGGATCAGTTCCTATCGAGTGGAGGGTAGCCAATGTAACCCCACTTTTTAAAAAAGGAGGGAGAGAGAAAACAGGGAATTATACAGCCTGACATCGGTAGTGGGTAAAATGATGGAATCAATTATTAAGGATGTCGTAGCAGCGCATTTGGAAAGAGGTGACATGATAGGTCCAAGTCAGCATGGATTTGTGAAAGGGAAATCATGCTTGACAAATCTTCTGAAATTTTAAGAAGATGTTTCCAGTAGAGTGGACAAGGGAGAACCAGTTGATGTGGTATATTTGGACTTTCAGAAGGCTTTCGACAAGGTCCCACACAAGAGATTAATGTGCAAAGTTAAAGCACATGGGATTGGGGGTAGTGTGCTGACATGGATTGAGAACTGGTTGTCAGACAGGAAGCAAAGAGTAGGAGTAAATGGGGACTTTTCAGAATGGCAGGCAGTGACTAGTGGGATACCGCAAGGTTCTGTGCTGGGGCCCCTGCTGTTTACACTGTACATTAATGATTTAGATGAGGGGATTAAATGTAGTATCTCCAAATTTGCAGATGACACTAAGTTGGGTGGCAGTGCGAGCTGCGAGGAGGATGCTATGAGGCTGCAGAGCGACTTGGATAGGTTAGGTGAGTGGGCAAATGCATGGCAGATGAAGTATAATGTGGATAAATGTGAGGTTATCCACTTTGGTGGTAAAAACAAAGAGACAGACTATTATCTGAATGGTGACAGATTAGGAAAAGGGGAGGTGCAACGAGACCTGGGTGTCATGGTACATCAGTCATTGAAGGTTTGCATGCAGGTACAGCAGGCGGTTAAGAAAGCAAATGGCATGTTGGCCTTCATAGCGAGGGGATTTGAGTACAGGGGCAGGGAGGTGTTGCTACAGTTGTACAGGGTCTTGGTGAGGCCACACCTGGAGTATTGTGTACAGTTTTGGTCTCCTAACCTGAGGAAGGACATTCTTGCTATTGAGGGAGTGCAGCGAAGGTTCACCAGACTAATTCCCGGGATGGCGGGACTGACCTATCAAGAAAGACTGGATCAACTGGGCTTGTATTCACTGGAGTTCAGAAGAATGAGAGGGGACCTCATAGAAACGTTTAAAATTCTGATGGGTCTTGACAGGTTAGATGCAGGAAGAATGTTCCCAATGTTGGGGAAGTCTAGAACCAGGGGTCACAGTCTAAGGATAAGGGGTAAGCCATTTAGGACCGAGATGAGGAGAAACTTCTTCACCCAGAGAGTGGTGAACCTGTGGAATTCTCTACCACAGAAAGTTGTTGAGGCCAATTCACTAAATATATTCAAAAAGGAGTTAGATGTAGTCCTTACTACTTGGGGGATCAAGGGGTATGGTGAGAAAGCAGGAATGGGGTATTGAAGTTGCATGTTCAGCCATGAACTCATTGAATGGCGGTGCAGGCTAGAAGGGCCGAATGGCCTACTCCTGCACCTATTTTCTATGTTTCTATGTTTCTATGTTTCATCCAAGTCATTAATATATAGATTGTAAATTGTTGAGGCCCCAGCACTGATCCCTGTGGCACTCCACTGGTTATAGTTTGCCAACCTGAAAATGACCTCTCTGCAGCCATTTATTCCGACTCTGTTTTCTATTAGTTAGCCAATCCTCTATCCATGCTAATATTACTTCCAACCCTATGAGCTCTTATCTTGTGCAGTAACCTTTTATGTGGCACCTTATCGAATACCTTCTGGAAATCCAAATACACGATATCTACTGGTTCCCCTATATCTACTCTGCTCATTACATCTTTAAAGTACTCCAGCAAATTTGTCAAACATGATTTCCCTTTCATAAAACCATGCTGACTCTGCTTGACTGTAATATGATTTTCTAAATGTCTTGTTACTACTTCCTTAATAATGGACTCCAGCATTTTCCCAATGACAGATGTTAGGCTAACTGGTATATTGTTTCCTGCTTTCTGTCTTCCTCCTTTCTTAAATAGGGGCGTTACATTTGCAGTTTTCCAATCCGCTGGGACCTCTCCAGAATCCAAGGGATTTTGATAGGTTTTAACCAATGCATCCACTATCTCTGCAGCCACTTTTAAGACTCTAGGATGCAGGCCATCAGTTCCAGGGGACTTGTCCAGCTTTGTCCCGTTAATTTGCCTCGTATTTTTTCTCTAGTGATAGTGATTGTTTTAAGTTCACCCCTCCCAATAGCCCCTTGATTATCAATTTTCGGAATGCTTTTAGTGTCTTCTATCGTGAAGACCGATACAAAATATTTGTTCAAAGTCTCTGCCATTTCCCTGTTTCCCATTATTAATTCCCCAGTCTCATCCTCTAAGGGACCAACATTTACTTTGGCTACTCTCTTGCTTTTTATATACCTGTAGAAACTCTTGCTGCCTGTTTTTATATTTTTTGCTAGTTTACTCTCAAACTATTTTCTCTCTCTCTTTTTTTTAGTCGTTCTTTGCTGGTTTCTAAAAATTTCCCAATCCTCTGGCCTTCCACTGTTCTTTGCAACATTGTATGCCTTTGTTTTTAAGCAAACAAGGATGTTCTCAGGAGGACCTTGCTGCAGTGGCACCAACCTTTCAATTATCTCATTAGATCACGAAATGATGGTAGAAAGCCACACTCATGCAACTCATCACATCCCCATCACTCTGCCTTCCCTATCCTACTGCTGCACATCCTTACTCACACCAACTTATCTTGCACCTCCACCCATCCATCCCTCCTTCTTTGGCAGTCCCTCAGAGTCGAGAATGACATGCTTCCACACTAATGAGTTCACAGGTGATTGATGAGTCCAATGCAGGACCTACAGTCTCTGTCATAGGTCGGGCAGATGGTGGTTGGAGGGACAGGTGGGTGGGGTGCTTGGTTTGTCATGCACTCCTTCCGCTGTTTGCATTGGCTTCCTTGTACTCCCAGAGAAGAGACTCGGTGTTCGGCGCCTTCCCGGTTGCTTCTCCACTTTAAGCAGTCTTGGGCCAGGGATTCCCAGGTGTCAGTGGGGATGTTGCACTTTTTCAAGGAGGCTTTGAGGGTTTTCTTGAAGCTTTTCCTCTGTCCACCTGGGACTCGCAAGGCGTGTTGGAGCTCTGAGTAGAGCGCTTGTTTTGGGAGTGTAGTAGCGGGCATGCAGACGGTGTGACCCATCCATTGGAGCTGATCGAGCGTGGTCAATGCTTCGATGCTGTGGATGTTGGCCTGAGCGAGAACACTGACATTAGTGTGCCTATCCTGCCAATGGATTTGCAGTATCTTGTCGAGGCAGCGATGGTGGTACATCTCCAGTGCTTTGAAGTGTCTGCTGTACATAGTCCATGTCTCTGAAGCTTATAGGAGGTTGGGTATCACTGCTGCTCTGTAGACTATGAGCTTGGTGCCGGGTTTGAGGTCCTGGTCTTCAAACACTCTCTTCCTCAGGCGACTAAAGGCTGCACTGGCACACTGAATGCGGTGTTGGAATTCTTCATCAATGTCTGCCCTTGTTGACAGTTGGCTCCCAAGGTATGGAAAATGGTCCACATTGTCCAAGGCTTCTTCATGGATCTTGATAATTGGTGGTGGGGGGCGGGGGGCAGTACTGTGTTGCGGGGTCAGGTCTTGCGAATGTTTAATGTAAGGCCCATACTCTTGTAAGCTTGGGTGAAAGTGCTGACGATGGTTTGGCATTCAACCTGTAAGTGTGTGCAAACGCAAGCATCGTCTGCATACTTTAATTCAATGACAGAGGATGGGACAACCCTAGATCTGGACCCGTTTATTCTGTAGATTAGCTCCACTCCAGCAGGGATCTTTTATTGAGGGCGAGATGAAGCATTGCAGCAAGGAAGATCGAGAAGAGTGTTGGTGCAATGACACAGCCTTGCTTGACCCCGGTCCGCACGTGTATTGGGTCTGTGGTGGATCCATTGGTCAGGATCATGGCTTGCAGGTGACAAACTTTTGAGGGCAGCCAAATTTGAGGAGGACTCTCCTTAATCCCTCATGGTTGATGGTGTCTATATTATCACATCCCCGTCTCACTCGCCACCCCTCACACTCATCCTCATCCTAGTGCAATCATACCAACTAACACACAAAGGTAGGCACTTGGGTGTTTTATCAAATGTTTATGTAAAGTTTCTGCAAATGTGGTGTCAAACATTGAAACCTTTATTTTCAAAATGTTACGTTCTTGGACAGATTTGTGTGCACCTTTGGAGTGGCTTAGTGAATTGCAGTGAATGGTGAGACATAACGGTGCCCCCCACCCCGGCCCGCAATGGTGGTGAGTGTGAAAGGAATGGCTTGGACATTGGAAGGATGCTTTATGGTGTTGGTGTGGGGTGGTGCCAACCTGGTGCACCTTTTGGCATCCAGGGTGTACATCGTCAAGTGAAGTCAATCTGGCCATGGTGAGGCCATCCCTGGCCTCCCGGGCAGCAATATGCTCGGGTGCTGATGCTCTTTGTTCTGTGCAGTATCAGCGGATTGCAGAGAAGCTTAGTGCTGTTGCTGGTGTGCCTAGTGATGCTGGTGTTGGGACTGTGTCATAATCTGAGGACTCGTCTCTGGTTGGGAAAATGTTGGGAGTCCATTATTAAAGAAGCAGTAGCAAGACATTTGGATAAGCAAATTTCGGTCAGGCAGAGTCAGCATGGATTTATGAAGGGGAAGTCATGTTTGACACATTTGCTGGAATTCTTTGAGGATGTAGCGAACAGAGTGGATAAAGGGGAACCAGTGGATGTTGTGTATTTGGACTTTCAGAAGGCATTTGACCATGTGCCACATAAAAGGTTACTGCACAAGATAAAAGTTCACAGGGTTGGGTGTAATATATTAGCATGGATAGAGGATTGGCTAACAAATAGAGTCAGGATAAATGGTTCATTCTCTGATTGGCAACCAGTAACTAGTGGTGTGTCGCAGGGATCAGTGCTGGGACCCCAACTATTTACAATCTATATTAACGACTTGGAAGAAGGGACTGAGTGTAACGTAGCCAAGTTTGCTGACGATACAGAGATGGGAGGAAAAGCAATGTGTGAGGAGGACACAAAATCTGCAAAAGGACATAGACAGGCTAAGTAGGTGGGCAAAAACTTGGCAGATGGAGTATAATGTTGGAACGTGTGAGGTCATGCACTTTGGCAGAAAAAAAATTGAAGAGCAAGTTATTATTTAAATGAAGAAAGATTGCAAAGTGCTGCAGTGCAGCGGGACCTGGGGTACTTGTGCATGAAGTACAAAAGGATAGTATGCAGGTATAGCAAGTGATCAGGAAGGCCAATGGTATCCTGGCCTTTTATTTGCAAAGGGGATGAAGTATAAAATCAGGGAAGTCTTACTACAGCTATACAAGGTATTGGTGAGACCACACCTGGAATACTGCGTGCAGTTTTGGTTTCCATATTTACGAAAAGATATACTTGCTTTGGAGGCAGTTCAAAGAAGGTTCACTAGTTTGATTCCAGGGATGAAGGTATTGACTTATGAGGAAAGGTTGAATAGGTTGGGCCTCTACTCATTGGAGTTCAGAAGAATGAGAGGCGATCTTATCAAAACATATAAGATTGAGGGGGCTTGACAAGGTGGATGCAGCGAGATGTTTCCACTGATAGAAACATAGAAACATAGAAACATAGAAAATTGGTGCAGGAGTAGGCCATTCGGTCCTTCGAGCCTGCACCGCCATTCAATGAGTTCATGGCTGAACATGAATGTACCCCATTCTTGCTTTCTCACCATACCCCTTGATCCCCCTAGTAGTAAGGACTACATCTAACTCCTTTTTGAATATATTTAGTGAATTGGCCTCAACAACTTTCTGTGGTAGAGAATTCCACAGGTTCACCACTCTCTGGGTGAAGAAGTTTCTCCTCATCTTGATCCTAAATGGCTTACCCCTTATCCTTAGACTGTGACCCCTGGTTCTAGACTTCCCCAACATTGGGAACATTCTTCCTGCATCTAACCTGCCTAAACCCATCAGAATTTTAAACGTTTCTATGGGATCCCCTCTCATTCTTCTGAACTCCACTGAATACAAACCCAGTTGATCCAGTCTTTCTTGATATGTCAGTCCCGACATCCCGGGAATCAGTCTGGTGAACCTTCGCTGCACTCCCTCAATAGCAAGAATGTCCTTCCTCAAGTTAGGAGACCAAAACTGTACACAATATTCCAGGTGTGGCCTCACCAAGGCCCTGTACAACTGTATTAACACATTGTTGGCTATAAAGAGCCTCGCTATAGCCAACAAATTACTGTTGTCAATATTAGCAGATGAATGCTAAAGTGCTCGAATGCTTTTCCTTCATCCACCATTTTATTGCAGGTTGTAAACCATTTATTTTAAATGTGTTAATCCCTCTGCTAAAATAGCAGACAGAGGAATACCATATAAGTACATCAAGCATTCATATATCGCCAACAGTAATTTCTACATTCATATGTGTGTGATCTATCCTATCTATCTATCTATCTATCTATCTCACAGTTAAACCTTTTACAGGTCGGGACCATAAAAGGAGTGGCGAACGGTGGCCATGGGCAGCGAGGCAGCGTACCACTGCAAGGTACTGCACAAGCTGGTGCAGGAGGGCGACAGCAGCGAAGAGGGATGTCATCAAGGTCCAGGTCAGTGATTGGAGCGTGGGCAGATATAGCAGGAGCGGCGAGGTCGGGGCGAAGGAGCGGCAAGAGATTGTAGAGGGATGTGATTGGGGCCCAGGAGAGGTGTGAGTTCGGGGCCAGAAGAGGCGAGGGCCCAGGGGCAGCATGGACCAGCCCACATTGCGATATGTGGCGCACTAGGTCCATGCAGCAGAGCAGGTCTCCAGTCGTCTTGGTTAATCATTGCCACTAGACCAAGGCCCAGCTCTGTCAAGCCCATGTGGTGGCTGGTGTGCAACGGCCACCACACGTTAAAAAAATCCACGCACAGGCATCTTCCACCCTTCAGGATGTAGTTCAGGGCCTGGAATATTAGGTCCTTCATTGAAACACCTGTGAACCCATCCTTTTTTTGGCGTGGAAGAAAGTCATCCTCGTTTCGAGGGACTGCCGATGATGATAACATTGTATAAATTCATTATGTAATGTTCTTCATTAAACCTCAAAAATGTTCATAAAAATATTCCTTGTTACTTGTAGGTCAATGTCATCAACCTGAAACATTAACTCTGTGTCTCTCCACAGATGCTGCCTGACCTGCTGAGAATTTCCAGCATTTTCAGTTTTTAATCAAGCAGAGGAATTCCTTTTCTTCCCTTATAAAAAAGACAGTCACAGTATTTATTAATAAATTGTTATTTTATTTGCCAAGATACTCTTGACATTGTCATTCAACGTACACTTCTCTTGTTCCTTGAAATTATTTTATTTTCATCAGTGGTTCCAAATGACAAAAAGGATTTACATTTATATAGCACCTTACATGACTTCAGGATGTCCCAAAACAATTACAGCCAATAAAATACTTTTTAAGTGTCGTCACTGTTGTAAGGTAGAAAACACGGCAGCCAATTTGCACACAGCAAGTTCCCACAAACAGCAATGTAACAATGACCAGTTAAATCTATTTTATAGTGATTTTGACTAGAGTTCTTTCTGACACTCAAATATTCTCTGTAGTGTTTTGATAAAAAGCAATTAAGTGATTCCTTATTCTAATTCGGATGTAGTTACTCCTTAAAATAATGATTCTCAGTGGGCATCAGTTAATAGGCAGGATTTCTCTTGCCATCGACACAGTGGCCAGAAGGTATATTTAGAGTCCTCAAAATGAAATAAGTACATCTTCTGAATGCTCGACTAGTGTGTCCAAGAACGACACTGAGAGAAAACCTGCCTATATTTAAATTATTAGTGCCTCATTGAGAATTATTTGATTTTAATGCAATTATATCATATATGGTGTAAATATAACTAAGATAAAACAAATAACATAATTTACTATTGCTATTTATGTAGCACACTAAACATAAAAAATAGGTGCAGGAGTAGGCCATTCGGCCCTTCGAGCCTTCACCACCATTCAATAAGATCATGGCTGATCATTCCCTCAGTACCCCTTTCCTGCTTTCTCTCCATACTCCTTGATCCCCTTAGCCATAAGGGCCATATCTAACTCCCTCTTGAATATATCCAATGAACTGGCATCAACAATTCTCTGCGGCAGGGAATTCCACAGGTTAACAACTCTGAGTGAAGAAGTTTCTCCTCATCTCAGTCCTAAATGCCCTACCCCTTATCCTAAGACTGTGTCCCCTGGTTCTGGACTTCCCCAACATCAGGAACAATCTATCCGCATCTAACCTGTCCCGTCCCATCCGAATCTTGTATGTTTCTATGAGATCCCCTCTCATCCTTCTAAACTCCAATGTACAAAGGCCCAGTTGATCCAGTCTCTCCTCATATGTCAGTCCAGCCATCCCGGAAATCAGTCTGGTGAACCTTCGCTGCACTCCCTCAATAGCAAGAATGTCCTTCCTCAGATTAGGAGACCAAAACTGAACACAATATTCCAGGTGAGGCCTCACCAAGGCCCTGTACAACTGCAGTAAGACCTCCCTGCTCCTATACTCAAATCCCCTAGCTATGAAGGCTAACATACCATTTGCCTTCTTCACCGCCTGCTGTACCTGTATGCCAACTTTCAATGACTGATGAACCATGACACCCAGGTCTCGTTGTACCTCCCCCTTTCCTAATCTGCCACCATTCAAATAATATTCTGTCTTCGCGTTTTTGTCCCCAAAGTGGATAACCTCACATTTATCAACATTATACTGCATCTGCCATACGTTTGCCCACTCACCTAACCTGTCCAAGTCACCCTGCAGCCTCTTAGCTTCCCCCTCACAGCTCACACCGCCACCCAGTTTAGTGTCATCTGCAAACTTGGAGATATTACATTCAATTCCTTCATCCAAATCATTGATGTATATTGTAAAGAGCTGGGGTCCCAGCACTGAGCCCTGCCGCACTCCACTAGTCACTGCCTGCCATTCTGAAAAGGACTCGTTTATTCCGACTCTCTGCTTCCTGTCTGCCAACCAGTTCTCTATCCACGTCAGTATATTACCCCCGATACCATTTGCTTTGATTTTGCACACCAATCTCTTGTGTGGGGCCTTGTCAAAAGCCTTTTGAAAGTCCAAGTACACCACATCCACTGGTTCTCCCTTGTCCACTCTACTAATTACATCCTCAAAAAATTCCAGAAGATTTGTCAAGCATGATTTCCCCTTCATAAATCCATGCTGACTTGGACCGATCCTGTCACTGCTTTCCAAATGTGCTGCTATTTCATTCTTAATAAATGATTCCAACATTTTCCCCACTACTAATGTCAGGCTAACCGGTCTATAATTACCCGCTTTCTCTCTCCCTTCCTTTTTAAAAAATGGTGTTACATTAGCTACTCTCCCGTCCATAGGAACTGATCCAGAGTCGATAGACTGTTGGAAAATGATCACCAATGCATCCACTATTTCTAGGGCCACTTCCTTAAGTACTCTGGGATGCAGACTATCAGACCCCGGGGATTTATCAGCCTTCAATCCCATCAATTTCCCTTACACAATTTCCCACCTAATAAGATATCCTTCAATTCCTCCTCACCTAGAGAATATTCAAATAACTATAAAGGATCATATTTACATCACATATTTGTATTTTTGTATATGGGATAATTATTAATACTGATTAACCTATAACTTGAATCTAGCATGGAACTTGCGTTACACTAAAACACATTTTCTAAATTACTTTCTCATCTGTTTTAGAACATAATTTATAAACTGCATATATCTATGTTTGTGTGTATATTACATATTTGTTTTAAGGGGAAGAACGAAGTGGTTGTCAAGACATTTCTTTTTTGAAAAGCAATGTTCATCATTACAAAAGCACTCTATTTGCAATAACTGATAAATTAACGCGATGTTTTAATCTAAATTTTAGTCACTATATAAAAGTGCGTCGAATCTACCGAATGTGTTAATTGAATCATATAGAGTATTGGCGTATTTCCGTGGGGACTAAAAATCCCTAATAAACAATTAAATATGAAATACATACGTCAAACAATATTGAAGATTAAAAAAATAGGATTCTTCTCATCTAAATGAAGCATCTGAACTCTGCAAGTGTTCTACCACCAGTAAGGCCGTACTGAATGAAGCCAGAACACTGACACACATAGACATGTTTACAGTTGCACATTGTTCACGAATCGTCTGGTGCGGTCCACAATCAGTTTATTCATATTTCATAAACTGCGCCATTCCCCTGCCTCTGCATGAAGACACCAAGCTACATGACGTGACCTGCTGTTGGGACAAGCAATCTGAAATCGGGCAGATGAGTATAGAGACGCCAGCTCCAGAGTGAGATTGTGGAGAATGAAATCTTCCATTGGCAGTCCCTGCCCATCTGCAAAGCGAGCCCTGCTCAGGCTTGGGCACCGACACAACACTCAGCTGTCACAAACAATCGGCCAACCCCGCTTAATGCAGGGCAGCTGACATCCACAACCCAGAGGCTATGCAGCACGTACTTACTGTCTCTGTATGATGGAGCCACCAATAAAAAAAATCTATTCAAATTACAAGTCCCAAACTTTTAACCCAAATCTTTGCCTACACAACTGTTCATTCATCCAAGTATGTTCAGAGTGAACATTACTTTTTTTTAAATTAGAAAGGTTTCGGTCTGAGGACCCTTTCAGTGAAGTAATGAAGAGAATATGATCCCATCATTTTAATTGGTTCTGATTTGTAAACAGCGTCCCCCTTCTTGGTCCCTTCTTTCTCTGTTCAACTGCACAGATGCCGCCTTTCAAACAACCAAAAAGCAGCTATTAGCAGCAAATTCAGCGAGTACAATTAATGAAGGTACACGCAAGAGTCAATCCGGCAGATAAAAAAAGAACCTAATATAGCCATGGTAACTTGCTGCAAGCATTACTTCCCTCGTTTCTTAAGTTCAGCAGTGAATCGTGTTAACTGGGTGTCAGCACAAATCTGCCTTTAGATTGCCACAAGAAAACTTACAGTTGTAATAATCAACTTGTGTTTAGACTAGCTGCAACTTGAAAAACTAAATATATCATTTATCCTTTGCATAGGGACAACAGTGAGTTGTTTCTAAACTTTATCTCGCAACAAAGGACAGTAGAAACTTTTGTTTAAAAGCAATATGGACTGCAGGCTCAGCTATAACTGCAAACATTATATTATGCACGCTTAAGAATGTTCTGTAATACTAATAAATCCTGTCACTATACATTGTAACTTAATCGGCATTTCCTTTTTGATTGCGAGTTTGTTACTATAGAAAACTCCATTGATTTTTTTAAAATTCTATAGTTATTTGTGACTCTTGTTCAAGATGGGGTCATAAAATTGCAACGCCAGGGTATAAGTACACAACTGTTATAAAGTGAATCGATTCTTCTTGTATTTGAAAACAGTCGAACTGTTCAATAAGGGTTTGTTTCACTCTAAACGCTGCTATCGAAACCAGACTACTTTAGAGCGTTCTTTCTCCTCTTCTCCCATAAGAAAGAACTTGAAGGGTCATTGACCTGAAACATTAACTCTGTTTCTCTCTCCACAGATGCTGCCTGACCTGCTGAGTATTTGCAGCATTTCTGTTCTTATTTTGCATTTATATAATGCCTTTCACAACCTCAGGTGTCCCAACGCGCTTTACAGTCAAAGAAGTACTTTTTGAAGTACCGTAACTGTTATAATGTAGGAAGCAATGCAGCCAATCTACCTACAGCAAGGTCCCACAAACAGCAATATGATAATTACCAGATAATCTGTTTTTCGGTAATGTTGGTCAGACGGGGCTTCAGTTTAACATTTCATCTAAAAGATGGCACACCTGCCAGTGCAGCACTCGTTCAGTACTGCATTGAAGTGTTAACCTGGATTATGGAATTCAACTGGAGAAGTGTGAAGTAATGCGTTTGGGGAGGGCCAACAAGGCAAGGGAATACATAATAAATTGTAGGATACTGAGAAGTGTAGAGGTACAGAGGGACCTTAGAGTGCATGTCCACAGATCCCTGAAGCTAGCAGGACAGGTAGATAAGGTGGTTAAGAAGGCAATGGGATAATTTTCTTTATTAGCTGAGGCATAGAATATAAGAACAGGGAGGTTGCGCTTGAACTGTATAAAACACTAGTTAGGCCACAGATAGAGTACCGCGTATAGTTCTGGTCATCATATTACAGGAAAGATGTACTAGAGAAGGTACAGATGAGATTTACGGGGATGATACCAGGACTGGAGAATTTTAGCTATGAGGAAAGATTGGATAGGCTGGGGTTGTTTTCTTTGGAACAGATGAGACTGAGAGGAGACTTAATTGAGGTGTATAACATTATGAGGGGCCCAGATAGAGTGCATATGAAGGACCTATTTCCCTTAGCAGAGAGGTCGATAATCGGAGGCATAGATTTAAAGTAATTGGTAGAAGGATTAGAGGGGAGTTGAGGGGAACTTTTTTCACCCAGAGGGTGGTGAGGGTCTGGAACTCACTGCCTGAAAGAGTGGTAGAGGCAGAAACCGTCATAGCATTTAAAAATTACTTGGATATACAGTTCAAATGTCGTAACCTACAAGGCTACGACCAAGAGCTGGAAAGTGGGATTAGGCTGGATAGCTCTTTTTTGGCCAGCACAGATACGATGGGCCTAATGGCCTCCTTCTAGAAACATAGAAACATAGAAATCTACAGCGCAGAAGGAGGCCATTTCGGCCCATCGTGTCCACGCCAGCTGACAAAGAGTTAAATGGCCCTCGGTCAGCAGCCCTAAAGGTTACATAGAAACCTATGAACAATGAACAATGGCGGAAAGGTAAAGAGCACCCAGCCCAACCAGTCCGCCCCACACAATTACAATACCCCTTGCACTGAAACATTCTACACTCCACTCGAACCGGAGCCATGTGATGTGATCTCCTGGGAGAGGCAAAAAAATCAGATAAAAACCCAGGCCAATTGGGGAAAAGAAATCTGGGAAAATTCCTCTCCGACCCATCTAGGCGATTGAAACTAGTCCAGGAGATCACCCTGGCCGTATTCAATTCCTTGCAGTACTTATCAGCATATCTGCGCCAGCCAACAAGAGGTTATCCATTTTAATCCCACTTATAAACTCTAGGTCCGTAACCCTGCTGGTTATGGCACTTCAAGTGCCCATCCAAGCACCTTTTAAATGCTCACTCCACAGGCGCTCACTCCACAGACGCTCACTCCACACACGCTCACTCCACACACACTCACTCCACACACGCTCACTCCGGCACTCATTCCACACACGCTCTGTGCCGTGAATTTCTATGATTCTATTATTATATGCTCAAGTCTCTGGAGTGAGACCTGAACACTCAACCTTTTGACTCAGAGGCATGATTGATCTCTCTGCTACATGCAGTTATACTGCAACTTTTGTATTGATGCAAGAAATTATACAGCCAATTGTAAATCAGGTCCATGATCTGACCTCTAAGAATGAAAGAACTTTTGTTTATATAGCATCTTTCACCTCAGCAACTCCCAGGTGTTTCAAAGCCAATGAATTACTTTTGAAGCATAATTACTGTTGTCATCTAGACAAATGCAACAGCAGCCAATTGCACATAGCAATGCCCCATAAACAATAAATGAGAGGAACGACCAGTTAATCTGTTTTCTGTGCTTTTGGTTAAGGGAAGGAGGTTAGCCAAGACACCAGGAAAATGCCCTGCAGACGCAACATGGATTCATGAAGGGGAAATCATGTTTAACTAATTTACTGGAATTCTTTGAGGATATAACGAGCATGGTGGATAGAGATATACCGATGGATGTGGTGTATTTAGATTTCCAAAAGGCATTCGATAAGGTGCCACACAAAAGGTTACTGCAGAAGATAAAGGTACGCGGAGTCAGAGGAAATGTATTAGCATGGATCGAGAATTGGCTGGCTAACAGAAAGCAGAGAGTCGGGATAAATGGGTGCTTTTCGGGTTGGAAATCGGTGGTTAGTGGCGTGCCACAGGGATAGGTGCTGGGACCACAACTGTTTACAATATACATAGATGATCTGGAAGAGGGGACAGAGAGTAGTGTAACTAAATTTGCAGATGACACAAAGATTAGTGGGAAAGCGGGTTGTGTAGAGGACACAGAGAGGCTGCAAAGAGATTTAGATAGGTTAAGCGAATGGGCGAAGGTTTGGCAGATGGAATACAATGTCGGAAAATGTGAGGTCATCCATCTTGGGAAAAAAACAGTAAAAGGGAATATTATTTGAATGGGGAGAAATTACAACATGCTGCGGTGCAGAGAGACCTGGGGGTCCTTGTACATGAATCCCAAAAAGTTAGTTTGCAGATGCAGCAGGTAATCAGGAAGGCAAATGGAATATTGGCCTTCATTGCGAGAGGGATGGAGTACAAACAGGGAGGTCCTGCTGCAACTGTATAGGGTATTGGTGAGGGTGCAGTTTTGGTCACCTTACTTAAGGAAGGATATACTAGCTTTGGAAGGGGTACAGAGACGATTCACTAGGCTGATTCCGGAGATGAGGGGGTTACCTTATGATGATAGATTGAGTAGACTGGGTCTTTACTCGTTGGAGTTCAGAAGGATGAGGGGTGATTTTATAGAAACATATAAAATAATGAAAGGGATAGACAGGATAGAGGCAGAGAGGTTGTTTCCACTGGTCAGGGAGACTAGAACTAGGGGGCACAGCCTCAAAAAACGGGGGAGCCAATTTAAAACCGAGTTGAGAAGGAATTTCTTCTCCCAGAGGGTTGTGAATCTGTGGAATTCTCTGCCCAGGGAAGCAGTTGAGGCTAGCTCATTATTGAAGGTATTCAAATCACAGATAGATAGATTTTTAACCAATAAGGGAATTAAGGGTTATGGGGAGCGGGCGGGTAAGTGGAGCTGAGTCCACGGCCAGATCAGCCATGATCTTGTTGAGTGGCGGAGCAGGCTCGAGGGGCTAGATGGCCTACTCCTGTTCCTAATTCTTATGTTCTTATGTTCTTATGTTCTTTTCTTTAAGGAGTGACATGGGATCTGTTCTGCCTTGCATTGAACTTAGTGACAAGGAGCTCTGCATACGTATACTTGGGTTCAAACCCAGTACTCTTTTCCTCAGGCAAATAGGAGTGTCTGCTCTCTCATAATGTATTAATGACTGAAAAGTAAGTTTACAAATTGGTTTCAATTTATATTGAATCACGAACAGTTTTGTATTATGTACTACCACATACTAGAAATAGAACTGACACTGCCCAAAACCATTTCATGTACGCATCACATAAATCTAGTCATAAGTCGATTATCACAAATGTATGTTTTAATCTCTTTTTATTTTAAAACTTTCCTCTTGCAGTCTCAATACACGGGTTTATTTGTTCTGCCTTTCCCTACTTCTATATTTCTTTTTGAAATCTAAAGGTGTGACATCCAGTTAACACGATCACATCCACTGCTGTATTTGCCCCTCTGAACAATAAAACTTAAAATTAGCCTGTTGCTATTTATTTAACACACTACACTATAGAGAATATTTAAGGAACTATAAAGGATCATACTCACATCACATATTTGTGATTTGTAATTCACATCATTTAAATAAGGCCTAAGGTCCAATATCAGGTGTGTCTCTGACCTACTCGTTCTGACACAGGGATTATGGCCAGCGCTGGACTGACTTGATACCTATAAAATATGGCTTTCCTCTATCTGTCTCCCCTATTCTGCTTGCTTTTCATTTTTCTGTTTCTCTAAATCTTTCTGCTTGTCTTTCTGTCATCTTCTGGTTCTCTTTTTGTCTTTTTCTTCTTTATTTTCAGGTGGAAGATGGGAGGTGGTAAATCATGGTTTGCTGGAGAAAGAACTCTTTAATGGCTGTATGCTGCATTTAGGGTAGAGGTTATGGAGAATTTGTGGCCTCAATGGCTCCCATCACCTCCAGCAATCAATCAGGCTTCCCCTCAGTCCCTTTCAATCATGATCACGTTAAAATTAGTAAATGTGAGAAAATATATATTTTCCAATATCTCAACAAATTATTTGATCATAAAGGGTGGACATCATAGTTGAGCCCAATCATATCCCCATCCAATATTCACTTATGTATACTTCCAGCAGGGATGACAGGAATTCTGTCCAATTATTAACCGTCCTTACCTGAAAGCTCAGAGTGAAAGTGCTGCATGCCACCACCAATCCAACTGAGATCAGATAACAAAGAAACATAGAAACATAGACATAGAAAATAGATGCAGGAGTAGGCCACTCGGCCCTTCGAGCCTGCACCGCCATTCAATATGATCATGGCTGATCATGCAACTTCAGTACCCCATTCCTGCTTTCTCTCCATACCCCTTGATCCCTTTAGCCACAAGGGCCACATCTAACTCCCTTTTGAATATATCTAACGAACTGGCCTCAACAACTTTCTGTGGTAGAGAATTCCACAGGTTCACAATTCTCTGAGTGAAGAAGTTTCTCCTCATCTCGGTCCTAGATGGCTCACCCCTTATCCTTAGACTGTGACCCCTGGTTCTGGACTTCCCCAACATCGGGAACATTCTTCCTGCATCTAACCTGTTCAATCCCATCTGAATTTAATATGTTTCTATGAGACCCCCTCTCATTCTTCTAAATTCCAGTGAATATAAACCTAGTCGATCCAGTCTTTCTTCATATGTCAGTCCTGCCATCCCAGGAATCAGTCTGGTGAACCTTCGCTGCACTCCCTCAATAGCAAGAATGTCTTTCCTCAGACTAGGAGACCAAAACTGTACACAATATTCAAGGTGTGGCCACACCAAGGCCCTGTACAACGGCAGTAAGACCTCACTGCTCCTATACTCAATTCCTCTTGTTATGAAGGCCAACATGCCATTTGCCTTCTTCACCGCCTGCTGTATCTGAATGCCAACTTTCAATGATTGATGTACCATGACACACAGGTCTTGTTGCACCTCTCCTTTTACTAATCTGTCACCATTCAGATAATATTCTGCCTTCCTTTTTTTGCCACCAAAGTGGATAACCTCACATTTATCTATATTATACTGCATCTGCCATGCATTTGCCCACTCACCTAACCTGTCCAAGTCGCCCTGCAGCCTCTTAGCATCCTCCTCACAGCTCACACTGCCATCCAGCTTCATGTCATCTGCAAACTTGGAGATATTACTTTCAATTCCTTCGTCTAAATCATTAATGTATATTGTAACTAGCTGGGGTCCCAGCAAGGAACCTTGCGGTACACCACTAGTCACTGCCTGCCATTCTGAAAAGGACCTGTTTATTCCTACTATTTGCTTCCTGTCTGCCAACCAATTCTCTATCTACGTCAATACATTGCCCCCAATACCATGTGCTTTAGTGTTGCACACCAATCTCTTGTGTGGGACCTTGTCAAAAGCCTTTTGAAAGTCCAAATATACCACATCCACTGGTTCTCCCTTGTCCACTCTACTAGTTACATCCTCAAAAAATTCTAGAAGATTTGTCAAGCATGATTTCCCTTTCATAAATCCATGCTGACTTGGATCGATCCTGTCACTGCTTTCCAAATGCACTGCTATTACATCTTTAATAATTGATTCCAACATTTTCCCCACTACCAATGTCAAGCTAACCGGTCTATAATTCCCTGTTTTCTCTCTCCCTCCTTTTTTAAAAAGTGGGGTTACATTAGCTATCCTCCAATCCATAGGAACTGATCCAGAGTCTATAGAATGCTGGAAAATGACCACCAATGCATCCACTATTTCTAGTGCCACTTCCTTAAGTACTCTGGGATGCAGACTATCAGGCCCTGGGGATTTATCAGCCTTCAATCCCATCAATTTCCCTAACACAATTTCCTGACTAATAAGGATTTCCTTCTGTTCCTCCTTCTATCTAGACCCTCGGTCCCCTAGTATTTCCGGAAGGTTATTTGTGTCTTTCTTAGTGAAGACAAAACCAAAGTATTTGTTCAATTGGTCTGCCATTTCTTTGTTCATCATAAATTCACCTGATTCTGACTGCACTAATCTTTAATTTGCTTCACTAATCTTTTTCTCTTCATATATAAAGAAGCTTTTGCAGTCAGTTTTTATGTTCCCGGCAAGCTTCCTCTCATAATCTATTTCCTCCCTCCTAATTAAACCCTTTGTCCTCCTCTGCTGAATTCTAAATTTCTCCCAGTCCTCAGGTTTGCTGCTTTTTCTGGCCAATTTATATGCCTCTTCCTTGGATTTAACACTATCCCTAATTTCCCTGCTTAGCCACGGTTGAGCCACCTTCCCCGTTTTATTTTTACGCCAGACAGGGATGTACAATTGTTGACATTCATCCATGTGATCTTTAAATGTCTGCCATTGCCTATCCACCGTCAACCCTTTAAGTATCATTCACCAGTCTATCCTAGCCAATTCACGTCTCATACCATCAAAGTTACCTTTCTTTAAGTTCAGGACCCTAGTCTCTGAATTAACTGTGTCACTCTCCATCTTAATGAAGAATTCTACCATATTATAGTCACTCTTCCCCGAGGGGCCTCACACAACAAGATTGCTAATTAATCCTCTCTCATTACACAATACCCAGTCTAGGATGGACAGCTCTCTAGTTGGTTCCTCGACATATTGGTCTAAAAAACCATCCCTTATACACTCCAGAAAAATCCTCCACCACCATATTGCTACCAGTTTGGTTAGTGTTATGTCTTCAGATTCTCTAATAATGACTCCATGAGACAATGTGTTGTGCTTGAACTGTAGTGACTCCAGAGTGAGGATCACACATGGTGGCCTGCCTTTTATACTAGGCCTGGCACACCTGTACAGATAACCTACATGTCTCCCACTGCAGTGCCCTCTGGTAGCACACCTTTTAATAGTACAAGCAGTAACCATGTAGGCTACATGACATCACTCTCCCCCAAGTCGTTAGTGCAAATCTCCTTTGCATTGACTGTGCTCTGGGTTAGCGCTATCTGGTTGATCCTTGGAGGGTCGTTTCCATCTTGGGTGAGTAGGTGCTTTCGTTGCAGTAGAGTTGCTGGTGGTTTCTGTTTGTGCATCCATGACCACACCATTCTCTCCACCTCCACCCCCCACCCACCGGCCCACACATACAGATTGTGCCATTGGCTCATTACATTCATATACATTGAAGTCCAAAAACAAAATTTGCATTTACAGTGTTGCATTCGTGATACCATGGTGAGATAAGTACATTTGAATGGTGAGGTACATACTTGGAATATACTTGGAATCAGTGCTGGGGTCAACACCGGTGCGTGAGGACAAACTAGTGGCAGAACTTCTGGATGGTGTCCGGTTAGTCTGGTGGCGGTGCGGTGCCCAGTGCTGGCAGTGGGAACCTGGTTGGCTCAAGTTGCCTGCTCTCGGGGCCTTTGACGTTGCTCCTAGTGTCGGGCAGGTTCACAGATGCCTGTGACCTCCCTGTCCTCTCCTTGTGCCCCTTGCCTGGGCGTTATTTGGTTTGGGATCCTGGCTGGTCCCAGTCCCATTTGGGAGAACCGTTGCGGATGACCCTTCATTCCCGGGTGTAGTCTTGGTGACGATAGGGTCTGGATGCTGCGCCTTAGTGCAGTTTTCTCTTTCAGGCTCGTGGCGGTTAGTGCCATCGGGAGCCTAAGAGGTGGAGCCGATTGGGGGCAGGGTATTGATACCGTTGTCGTTGTCCTCCTGAAATCGCTTGCTCTGCAGCTTGTATTTATTAGCTGCTTGTGGCCACACTCCATCGTGCATCACTCTGGTCCCAGGGATGCAGGCTACAGCACTGGGTAGCTCGCTGGGCCTGTGTGCTCCCGATGGCAGTTTGCCCACTGCATTGACTGTATGCAGTTGAAATCATACATCGCACAATGTTTCATTACTTATTGTAAATAACCTATAGCTCTGATCGCAATCGAACGACTTTTCCTTGCTTATTGCATGTACACAACTCTCATCATCAATTACACATTTTACATGATCGCAATCGCATGACTTTTCCTTGCTAATTGCATGTACAGAACTCTGATCATCAATTACACATTTTACATCCAACTAACAGTTGCTGTTACATTGATTTTTAATTGTGGCACTGTCCCTTTAAGTGTGGTGGGTTGTGGGCCTCCTTTAAGAGAGCCTTGCTATCGTTACCCCAATCCTCTTCTTCGCTTGGTGCCACATGTTGCTCCATCAGCGCTGCACCTCGTGGTCCGGCCGCCGCCATCTTTTTCTTCAGCACCTCACCTCGTGGTTTGGGTGCCATCTTTCTTTCATCCACGATGTCAACTGCTGTGATCCTCTTCTCCCCGGGTTCCACCACCGAAGTTGGGAAGTTGTCTCTGGGTCAGATTTTCTTCCTCCGGAGTCCTGCCACTGAAAGGTGCGTTTGGGTTGTCTCACCTCGATCATCTCCATGCAGTCGTGCTGAGCGGTCTGTGCCTCGGGTGCTGTGCTGGCCTGCTCTCTGGTGCCGGATCCAACCTCAGGTGGGGGTTTGCTTTGCCTCTGAGCGCGGGGGACGTCGATCGCTGGAGGGGTGAAATCTTCCCAGCTCCAATGGATCATCTCCATCCACCTTCTTCCGAGTAGCGTTGGTCCATCACCTGCAACAATCCACAGGGTTAACTTGTGCACCGCACCGTCATGGAGTATCTTTACTTCCGCACTACCAATGGCTGGGATAATCCATTGTTGTAGGTGCGCAGCTTTGCCTGAATCCGGACCAACTTGGGTCATTCAGCCTGATTGTCCCATAGCCTCTCAAAGGCTTCTTGATTTATTATTGACTGGCTCGCCCCCGTGTCCACTTCCATGAAGATTGGAACGCCATTTATCTCGACTTCCATCCTCAACAGAGAACATTCGGTGGTGCAGGTATATAGCAGGTAAACATGTTATTTATCTCATCGTGGGGCTGAGCTGCCTCTCTGACTATCACTTCATAATCCACGCTAGATTCCTGGTCATCTGCAGACTCTTCATCAACACAGTGAGTCATATTTCTTTTACACATTTGCTGGAGGTGGCCCTTTGTGTTGCAGCCTTTACATACATAGTCTTTAAAATGACACTGGTGAGCCCTGTGATTTCCTCCGCATCGCCAGCAAGGTGCTACTCGATTAGCCCACCTCGGCGGACTCTGAGTTAAGGGACTCGGGGGCCTGTTCTCTCTCCCCTGAGAAGATTCACGTTCTACAGTTCAGCCTCTGTGCACAGTACTTGCCGGGTTTGAGTCCTGAGGATGAGTCATCCGTCTAGAGCCGCAGGTCGAGGTCATGAATGCTTGGCTCACGGAGATGGCCTTCTGCAGTGTGACTGTGGTATCCGCAGATAGTAGCTTATGAAGAAGGCCCTCATGGCCGATTCCGATGACAAAGATATCCCGCAGCGCTTCGGTGAGGTGTTCGCCAAAATCACATGGTACCGCCAGCCTCCTGAGGTCTGCAGCATATTTTGCGATCTCCTGGCCTTCGGGCCGTCAGTGTGTATAAAACCAGTGTCTGGCTGTGAGGATGCTCTCTTTGGGCTTGAGTTGTTCTTGGATCAGCGTTACAAGCTCCTCGTACGTCTTGGTCGTTGTCTTCGCTGGTGCCAGCAAGTCCTTGACGAGGCCATAGACAGTGGGCCCACAACTGGTTAGCAGGATAGCTCTGTGCTTATCAGCCAGTGCGGCCAGATTGTCACCTGCCAGGTCATTTGCTGTGAAGAAATGATCGAGCCTCTCCACAAAGGCTTCCCAATTATCACCATCGGCAAACTGCTGTAATAGACCAAGGTTAGCCATTTTCACATGAAGGTCCGTAATCTTGTCACCAATTGTTATGTCTTCAGATGCTCTAATAATGATTCCACGAGACAATGTGTTGTGCTTGAACTGTAGTGCCTTAGTCCATTTAAAGTACCTCCAGAGTGAGGATCACACATAGTGGCCTGCCTTTTATACTAGGCCTGGCACACCTGTACAAGTCTCTCACTGCAGTGTCCTCTGGTGGCACACTTTGTAATAGTACAAGCAGTAACCATGTAGGATACATGACAGTTAGCCCAATCTATATGCAGATTAAAGTCACCCAAGATAACTGCTGTACCTTTATTGCACGCCTCCCTAATTTTTTGTTTGATGCTGTCCGCAACCTTACTACTACTGTTTGGTGGTCTGTACACAACTCCCACTAGTGTTTTCTGCCCTTTGGTGTTCCACAGCTCTACCCATACAGATTACACATCATCCAAGCTAATGTCCTTCCTTACTATTGTGTTAAATCTCCTCTTTAACCAGCAACACTACCCCACCTCCTTTTCCTTTCTGTCTATCCTTCCTGAATATTGAAGACCCCTGGATGTTGAGTTCCCAGCCTTGGTCACCCTGGAGCCATGTCTCCATAATCCCAATTACATCATATCCCTTAACAGCTGTCTGCGCAGTTAATTCATCTACCTTATTACAAATGCTCCTCGCATTGAGACACAGAGCCTTCGGGCTTGTTTTTTAAAAACTCTTTGTCCTTTTAGAATTATGTTATAATGTGGCCCTTTTTGATTTTTGCCTTTGATTTCTCTGTCCTCCACTTTTACTTATCTCCTTTCTACATTTGCTTCTGCCCCATTTTACTTCCCTCTGTCTCCCTGCATAGATTCCCATCCCCCTGCCATATTAGTTTAAACCCTTACCAACAGCACTAGCAAACGCTCCTCCTAGGACATCAGTTCCGATCCTGCCCAGGTGCAGACCATCCGGTTTGTCCCACCTCCCCCAGAACCGGTTCCAATGTCCCAGGAATTTGAATCCCTCCATCTTGCACCATTCCTCAAGCCACGTATTCATCTTAACTATCCTGCTATTTCTACTCTGACTAGCACTGATAGCAATTCTGAGATTACTACCTTTGAGGTCCTACTTTTTAATTTCAGTCCTAGCTCCCTAAATTCAGCCTGTAGGACCTCATCCCGTTTTTACCTATATCGTTGGTACCTATATGCACCACAACAACTGGCTGTTCACCCTCCCCCTCCAGAATGCCCTGCAGCTGCTCCATGACATCCTTGACCCTTGCACCAGGGAGGCAACATGCCATCCTGGAGTCTTGATTGCGGCCGCAGAAACACCTATCTATTCCCCTTACATTTGAATCCCCTACCACTATAGCTCTCCCACTCTTTTTCCTGCCCTCCTGTGCAGCAGGGCCACCCATGATGCCATGAACTTAGCTGCTGCTGCCTTCCCCTGATGAGCCATGTCCCCCAACAGTATCCAAAGTGGTATATCTGTTTTGGAGGGAGATGACCGCAGGGGACTCCTGCACTACCTTCCTACTCCTGCTCTGCCTGATGGTCACCCATCTCTATCTGCCTTTGTAACCTTTACCTGCGGTGTGACCAACTCACGAAACATGCTATTCACACCATCCTCAGCATCACGGATGCTCCAGAGTGATCCATGCACAGCTCCAGTGCCGTCATGCGGGTCTGACAGGAGCTGCAGCTGCACACACTTTCCGCACACATAGTAGTCAGGGACACTGGAAGTGTCCCTGATTTCCCACATAGCACAGGAGGAGCATAGCTCTCTGCCATGACTTTACCCTTAAATTAACTTAATTTGGCAACAATGCCAAATGTTTTTTACTGATAAGAAAAAGAAAAAAGATCAAGAAAAAACAAAAACTACTCACAAATCAACCAGCCAATCACTTACACTCTTGGCTGTGACGTCACACTTCGATTTCTTTTTACTTCTTTTTTTACTTTTGACTCTGTTGCAGCAGCTGGCTCCTCCCCGACTGCCACTGCTCCTCGCTGCCGCTGGGCCTTTTATAGGCCTCGCCGCTCCTCCCCGACTGCCACTGCTCCTCGCTGCCGCTGGGTCTTTTATAGGGCTCGCCGCTCCTCCCCGCCGCTAACTCCCTAAGATCAGAGATTGAACCTTGATCTTTGTTGTTTACATAGATCAACTAATCGTCACCTTAATCAGCTGAGGGAGTACACATGGTGCTAGAAATTGGTTCTCACTGGCCATAATCCAGAAGGAGTAGGCCTGAGGTACACCTGATATTGAGCCTCAGGCCTTACTTAAACAGTATTCAAAATAAATTGAAACCAAATCACAAGCTTAATTAGAGATGGTTGGTAAAGGAAGTGGAAAATTATTGCACCGGTGCAGTAGATGATGTTCTTCTTAACTGGAGGTAAAAAGAGTATGTTGGGTCAGATCCGAGGTAAGGAATACAAGAGGAGGGGTTTATGCTTGAACTGTATAAAACACTAGTTAGGCCACAGCTGGAGTACTGCATGCAGTTCTGGTCACCAAATTACAGGAAGGATGTGATTGCACTGGAGTGGGTACAGAGGAGATTTACAAGGATGTTGCCGGGAGTGGAGAATCTTAGCTATGAGGACAGATTGGATAGGCTGGGTTTGTTTTCATTGGAACAGAGGAGGCTGAGGGGAGACCTCATTGAGGTGTATAAAATTATAAGGGGCCTAGATGTAGTGGCTAGGAAGGGCCTATTTCACTTAGCAGAGGGGTCAACAACCAGGGGGTATACATTTAAAGTAATAGGTAGAAGGTTTAGAGGGGATTTGAGAGGAAATTTCTTCATGCAGAGGGTTGTGGGGGTCTGAAACTCACTGCTTGAAAGGGTGGTAGAGGCAGAAACTCTCATCACATTTAAAAAGTATTTGGATGTGCACATAAAGTGTCGTAACCTGCAGGGTCACAGACCCAGACATGGAAAGTGGATTAGGCTGGATAGTCTCTTGTTGGCCAGCACAGACACGATGGGCCGAAATGGCCTCCTTCTGTGCTGTAAACTTCTATATGATTCTATGATATAATTCTAATGGAACAAGCTGCCAGCTTCTGCATGAAGTGTTGATTTACTGAGTACCTTCATGAGAAAGCTGGTCTGGTTCCTGGTTAAGGTGAAAATCACGTCTTACAAGAGGTATATATCAATGAATATGTCAAAGTCTTTGGGTCTTCTGAACTAGTTTTGATTGCATAGAGAGATTGGAGAGGAATTTTCCAGATTTCTTTTGCCCCTAACTGCTCTTGGGTTTAATCTGGATTTTTTTGTTTTTTTCGGGAAACTTCATGGTACCTAGGGGAGGGAATCTCTTGATGTGTTGCATAAGACATCACGACTGCATGGGACAATCTAAATGGACCAGCAGGTCTTTACCTATCCAATATTTTCGTATCTTCCTAACTATACAAAAATCTGTACAGGTTGGCCCTTTATTGGCAGCCTCACTCAGAGAGGGCATAAGAAATACTGGTGTGGAAAATGGAAAATTAACACTGTTGCCGTGACTTTTTGAAGTTTGGGTTAAGACAGTTTGGGTCAGAGTGGATGGAGCTTTACACTGCTTTGGCTGTCCAATACTTGACCTGAGAATGTTTGATGCTGTGTAACAAAAGTAGAAAACTGTCTGATCTTCTAGTACTGACTTTGACTTCCTTTGCAAAAAATAGTGCTACAACCTTCAGCTAAATATACAGCTGTGAACAATTGTTAAAAAAACTCAAAGTTACCATATTCAGATAGTTCCTTCTATAACTCAATAACTGCCAGTTCCATGATGGCATGATGGCCAGAGTCATGCAAGATGGTTAAGTTTCCAATCCCTTCCAATGGAGTCAAACAGGACTGTGTTCTAGCTCCCACCTTGCTTGCTTCAGGAATTTGGATAAAAGAATGTATATTCACTTCAGCATTGATGGTAAATGATACAATTTCCACTGCCTGCAGTCCAAAACTAAGACCTCTGAAGAACTTATTTGGGAGCTGCTTGTTTGCTGCTGATCATGCCCTTGTTGCCCACATAGAAGAGGACCTCCAGGTCATCATGGACCATTTCTCGGATGGTTGCAAGAAATTTGGCCTCAATATCAGCCTGAAGACAATGGAAGTTATATACCCTGTCAAACCTTATGTGTTACTCAATATTACCATCAAAGGATACATGCTGTCTAGAGTGAATAAGTCGATCTACCTAGGAAGCACCATGTCAAGTAATGCACTCCTAAAAGATGAAGTGAACCACAGATTGTTTAAAGCCAGTATTACTTTTGGAATGTTCCGTGTGAGGTTGTGGAATAAAAGGGGCATTAAACTGACAAGAAGACTTAGACAATAGATATAACATCCTTACTGTATGTGTGCGATAGCTGTATCAATTAGTCACCACATCAGAAAGCTCAATCGGATCCATCTAGGTTGCTTCAGAAAGATCATGAAAATTTGATGGTGGCACAGGATTCCGAACACGGAGATGCTCAGAAGGGCAAATATGTCTGGCAGAGAGTAATTATATAAAGGCGCATCTATAAGTGACTGGGTTGGTCACTGATGCCTGATACCAGAATATCCAAGAAAGTATTCTGCAGTAAGCTGAACCTTGCTAAACACTCTCGTGATAGTCAGTTAGGATATAAGGATTGCCTAAAGACCAATCCAAATAGAATGTGGCATCTCAATTGATATATGGCAGCATTATGCTAGTGACAAAAAAAAGTGCCAAAAGATGATTCACGTGGCACAACAAAGCTTAAAACAAGTTGTATACAACTAGCTGAAGAAAAGAGAGCCCAAAGGAAATCAAGGAAAGATCAGCCCTTGGGTCAAGCTAACATATGATGTCTTGTGTGTGCAAAAACATTCCTTACAAATATTTGACTTTACAGTCATATGAGACTGGACAATCCATTAACATCATCTATAACTCAAACAAAAACTTTACTACTTAACACTACAGAATTCATGTCACAAATGCCAATATTAAGATTACAGTTCTTACGATGTAGATAAGGTTTAGCACCTTTGTTTTAAGGTCTCAACTCATTCCTATAAAAATGAAAGATATTTAATATAAATTACAATAGATACAATGGGTAAACTAATCGCAGATTACCTTGTTTGCAGACTCAAAAGATTCAATGCAAGACATGGAATGTTTGGTTCTGACTGGTAATCTTTCACGTATTTTTGGCCAGATTGATATGTTACATTGTACAATCAAAAAATCAAAGTAACAGTTTTACAAGAATCATCAGCAGTTTAAAGGATCACAGGAATTGGTATACCATTGGAAAGTGAATTTTAGGGGAAACTGTATGGAACACCAATCATTCTATTTAGGTCTCTCACTGATTGTTATCACCCCACATCAGAAAATAATGCAATTAAAATTATCTTATTTTCTTTTGCATGTACCACTATTAGCTATTGTGAATAATCTCTTTTCCAGAAAACCAGGAGCCCAAAGTATAATATTAATCACAATTTTCTGTTGAACAATTTTTATTTGCCATTAATTTGCCATCAATTGTAATGGAAGAATGATTTTTTAAACTTTACTTTGTATTCCTGGTGGTTTATAGATTGTAGAAACAGTACAAGTTATATCTCCTCGTAGAAAGTGGACTGCAGCGGTTCAAGAAGGCGGCTCACTGCCACCTTTTCAAGGGCAATTAGGGTTGGGCAATAAATGCTGGCTTTGCCGGCAATGTCCACATCCTGGAACAAAAATAAAATCCACTGCCCATATACCCTAAATTGGGGTATTGCCTTGGGCGCGGTGCAGCCGTGCGCTGATGCCCACTGTGCCTGCATACCCTGTGTTGGTGGTATCACCTTGGGCGCGGTGCAGTTAATCGCTGAGATGAAGTCTAAAGCCCATTTATCACCCATTTTCACAAAAAATGGAAACTAACACCAATTTATCACCTATTTATCGCCAGCGTTAGTTTTGGCATAAAGTTAACGCTGAGAATTAGTTAAACCACCTGCCCATATTTTTTTCTCAAATTATGACGTCAACAATTGTGCACCACCCAGAATACTGTTTAGAATAGAAACTAATGCCCAGAAACAGCCCAGAATATCGCCGAGCATAACTTTTGGCATCTCACCCATATATCGCCGAAAAGATCGCTCACCCAAAAAATCACTGAAAAAAAAGCTGCATTGACCTTAACCCAGCAGTATGGAAGCCACCTTGTAAATCGGATGACTTTTCATATAAAAGGCTGCTACAAGTTCTGGTAGTTTTGAATTAATCTGTGAGTGCTTTTACGGTGGTTTTAAAATCTGAACAACTATCGAATCATATTGTGTTAAATTTGAATTTTTTATATGAGTTTTTGGAGGACAATTTATTAATTCTGAAGAATACATAGTAATAGTAATATTAATGGGGCATGCAATTTCTCAGCCAGTATTGATGACTACTCATATGCTGCAGACTAGAGAAGGGAGAAGGTATATTGAAGAGCATTACGTGCCCAATCAAAGAGGTGGCAGACTGATGAGGAGGAGGAGAACTTATACCCGATGCACTTACAAGGATAAGAGGTCATACCTGAACTTGTCCGAGAACACGTGCCTTAGGAGGCTGCGTTTCCGAAAGGAGGTCATCATTGAGATATGCCAGCTCATTAAGCGAGATCTGCAGCCTAACAGCACGATCAGGCCCACACTGTCCGTTGAGGTCAAGGTTCCTGCGGCACGTTTCTTCTGTGCACCGAGTTCCTTTCGGGCTTCAGCTGGCGACATTTGTGGTATCTCTCAGCACGCCACACATTGCTGCATTCGAAAGGTGACTGAAGCCCTTTCCCCTCACAGGGTGGACTTTATAAGCTTCCCTATGACCAGGGAGGCACAGACTGAGAGGGCTTTGGGTTTCTCCAGCATAGCAAACGTCCCCAAAGTGCAGGGAGCAATACACTGCATGCACATCGCCCTGCGAGTACCTTTACAGGATGCAGAGGTGTTTGGGAACCGAAAGGGATTCCACTCCCTGAATGAAACATAGAAACATAGAAAATAGGTGCAGGAGTAGGCCATTCGGCCCTTCGAGCCTGCACCACCATTCAACAAGATCATGGCTGATCATTCCCTCAGTACCCCTTTCCTGCTTTCTCTCCATACCCCTTGATCCCCTTAGCCGTAAGGGCCATATCTAACTCCCTCTTGAATATATCCAATGAACTGTCATCAACAACTCTCTGCAGCAGGGAATTCCACAGGTTAACAACTGTCTGAGTGAAGAAGTTTCTCCTCACCTCAGTCCTAAATGGCCTACCCCTTATCCTAAGACTGTATCCCCTGGTTCTGGACTTCCCCAACATCGGGAACAATCTACCCGCATCTAACCTGTCCCGTCCCATCAGAATCTTGTATGTTTCTATGAGATCCCCTCTTATCCTTCTAAACTCCAATGTATAAAGGCCCAGTTCATCCACTCCCTCCTCATATGTCACTCCAGCCATCCCGGGAATCAGTCTGGTGAACCTTCACTGGACTCCCTCAATAGCAAGAACGTCCTTCCTCAGATTAGGAGATCAAAACTGAACACAATATTCCAGGTGAGGCCTCACCAAGGCCCTGTACAACTGCAGTAAGACCTCCCTGCTCCTATACTCAAATCCCCTGGCTATGAAGACCAACATACCATTTGCCTTCTTTACTGCATGCTATACCTGTAGGCCAACTTTCAATGACTGATGAACGATGACACCCAGGTCTCATTGCACCTCCCCTTTTCCTAATCTGCCACCGTTCATATAATATACGTCTTCGCGTTTTTGCCCCCAAAGTGGATAACCTCACATTTATCCACATTATACTGCATCTGCCATATATTTGCCCACTCACCTAACCTGTCCAAGTCACCCTGCAGCCTCTTAGCGTCTCCAAACAGCTTACACCGTCACCCAGTTTATCTGCATCTGTGACATCTGCAATCTTGGAGATATTACACTCAATTCCTTCATCCAAATCATTAATGTATATTGTGAAGAGCTGGGTTCCCAGCACTGAGCCCTGCGGTACTCCACTAGTCACTGCCTGCCATTCAGAAAAGGATCCATTTATCCCGACTCTCTGCTTCCTGTCTGCCAACCAGTTCTCTATCCACGTCAGTATATTACACCCAATACCATGTGCTTTAATTTTGCACACCAATCTCTTGTGTCGGAACTTGTCAAAAGCTTTTTGAAAGTCCAAATACACCACATCCACTGGTTCTTTCTTGTCCACTCTACTAGTTACATCCTCAAAAAATTCCAGAAGATTTGTCAAGCATGATTTCCTCTTCATGAATCCATGGTGACTTGGACCGATCCTGTCACTGCTTTCCAAATGCGTTGCTATTTCATCCTTAATAATTGATTCCAACATTTTCCCCACCACTGATGTCAGGCTAACCGGTCTGTAATTACCCGCTTTCTCTCTCCCTCCCTTTTTAAAAAGTGGTGTTACATTAGCTAACCTCCAGTCCATAGCAACTGATCCAGAGTCGATAGATGTTGGAAAATGATCACCAATGCATCCACTATTTATAGGGCCACTTCCTTAAGTACTCTGGGATGCCGACTCTCAGGCCCCAGGGATTTATCGGCCTTCAATCCCATCAATTTCCTTAACACAGTTTCCCGCCTAATAAGGATATCCTTCAGTTCCTCCTTCTCACTAGACCCTCGGTCCCCTAGTATTTCCGGAAGGTTATTTGTGTCTTCCTTCGTGAAGACAGAACCAAAGTATTTGTTCAACTGGTCTGCCATTTCTTTGTTCCCCATTATAAATTCACCTGAATCCGACTCAAGGGACCTATGTTTGTCTTCACTAATCTTTTTCTCTTCACATATCTATCGAAGCTTTTGCAGTCAATTTTTATGTCCCGGCAAGCTTCTTCTCGTACTCTATTTTCGCCCTCTTAATTAAACCCTTTGATCTCCTCTGTTGAATTCTAAATTTCTCCCAGTCCTCAGGTTTGCTGCTTTTTCTGGCCAATTTATATGCATCTTCCTTGGATTTAACACTATCCTTAATTTCCCTTGTTAGCCACAGTTGAGCCACCTTCCCCATTTTATTTTTACTCCAGACAGGGATGTACAATTGCTGAAGTTCATCCATGTGATCTTTAAATGTTTGCCATTGCTTATCCACCGTCAGCCCTTTGAGTATCATTTGCCAGTTTATTCGAGCCAATTCACGCCTCAAACCATCGAAGTTACCTTTTTTGCTTAAGTTCAGGACCCTAGTTTCTGATTTAACTGTGTCACTCTCCATCCTAATAAAGAATTCTACCATGTTCTGGTCACTCTTCCCCAAGGGGTCTCGCACAACAAGATTGCTAATTAGTCCTTCCTCATTACACATCACCCAGTCTAGGATGGCCAGTTCTCTAGTTGGTTCCTCGACATATTGGTCTAGAAAACCATCCCTAATACACTCCAGAAAATCCTCCTCTACCACATTGCTACCAGTTTGGTTAGCCCAATCAAAATGTAGATTAAAGTCATCCATGATAATTGCTGTACCTTTATTGCATGCATCCATAATTTCTTGTTTGATGCTGTTCCCCCAACCTTACTACTACTGTTTGGTGGTCTGTACACAACTCCAACTAGCGTTTTCTGCCCCTTGATATTCCGCAGCTCCACCTATACCGATTCCACATCCTCCAAGCTAATGTCCTTTCTTACTATTGCATTAATTTCCTCTTTAATCAGCAATGCCACCCCACCTCCTTTTCCTTTCTGTCTATCCTTCCTAAACGTTGAATATCCCTGGATGTTGAGTTCCCAGCCTTGGTCACCCTGGAGCCATGTCTCCGTGATCCCAATTACATCATACCTGTTAACTGCTATCTGCGCAGTTAATTCGTCCACCTTATTCCGAATGCTGCTCGCATTGAGGCACAGAGCCTTCAGGCTTGTCTTTCTAACACACTTTGCCCCTTTAGAATTTTGCTATAATGGTGCCCTTTTTGCTTTTTGCCTTAGGTATCTCTGCCCTCCACTTTTACTTTTCTTCTTTCTATCTTTTGTTTCTGCTCCCATTCTACTTCCCTCTGTCTCCCTGCATAGGTTCCCATCCCCCTGCCATATTAGTTTAACTCCTCCCCAACAGCACTAGCAAACACTCCCCCTAAGACATTGGTTCTGGTCCTGCCCAGGTGCAGACCGTCCGGTTTGTACTGGTCTCACCACCCCAGAACCGGTCCCAATGTCCCAGGAATTTGAATCCCTCCCTACTGCACCACTCCTTAAGCCACGTATTCATCTGAGCTATCCTGCGATTCCTATTCTGACTAGCACATGGCACTGATAGCAATCCTGAGATTACTACTTTTGAGGTCCTACTTTTTAATTTAGCTCCTAGCTCCCTAAATTCGTCTTGCAGGACCTCATCCCGTTTTTTACCTATATCGTTGGTACCTATATGTACGACGACAACTGGCTGTTTACCCTCCCCCTTCAAAATGTCCTGCACCCATTCCGAGACATCCTTGACCCTTGCACCAGGGAGGCAACATACCATCCTGGAACCTCGGTTGTGGCTGCAGAAAAGTCTATCTATTCCCCTTACAATTGAATTCCCTATCGCTATAGCTCTCCCACTCTTTTTACTGCCCTCCTGTGCAGCAGAACCACCCACGGTGCCATGAACTTGGCTGCTGCTGCCCTCCCCTGGTGAGTCATCCCCCCAACAGTACTCAAAGCGGTGTATCTATTTTGCAGGGGGATGACCGCAGTGGACCCCTGCACTACCTTCCTTGCACTGCTCTTCCTGTTGGTCACCTATTCCCTATCTGGCTGTGTAACCTTCACCTGCAGTAAGACTAACTCACTAAATGTGCTATTCACGTCATTCTCAGCATCATGAATGCTCCAGAGTGAATCCACCCACAGCTCCAGTGCCGCAATGCGGTCCGCCAGGAGCTGCAGCCGGTTTCACATCCCGCGCATGTAGTCGTCAGGGACACCGGAAGCGTCCCTGACTTCCCACATAGTACAGGAGGAGCATAACACATGTCCGAGCTGTCCTTCCATGTCAACACCTAGGCCTCTCCTCCGACCTCCCGACAATGCTGCTCCCCGCTAGCCTCAGCGACCACGAACTCCTGCTGGGCTTTTATAGGCCTCTCCTCCGACCTCCCGATGACGCTGCTCCCCGCTGGCCTCAACAACCACGAACTCTTGCTGGGCCTTTATAGGCCTCTCCTCCGACCTGCCGACGATGCTGCTCCTCACTGGCCTTGTTGTCGATCACAAGCAAATAATAATGGCAGTAAATGCAAATTTTCCAGGGAGCATCCATGATGCGCACATCTTGCGTGAGAGCACTGTCTCTGACCTGTTTAAGAGTCAGCCACAAGATCACGGTTAGATGCTGGAGGATAAAGGATATGGCCTTGCGGAAGCCCCAGACAAAAGCCGAGAATTGATGCAACGAAAGCCACATAGCCACACGCAATATCGTCGAAAAGACAATTGGAGTGCTTAAGCAGTGCTTCAAATACCTGGACTACTCAGGAGGCGAATTACAATACCACCCTGAGCAGGTCACTTAATTCATTGTGGTGTGCTGCATGCTACATAACTTGGCTATCAGGAGGGGAAAAAATTGCCAGATGGGACTGCCAGTCCACCTCAGGAGAGAGGAGAAGCAGAATAGAAGGATTAGAAGGTGGACGATGACCTGGGGAGGAGAATCAGGCTGGCTCCTAACACAGATGAGGCTGCACACAGGGAGGTTAAAGTAACAGTGACCTCAGTCTTTAATAAGACACTCCAGAGTGAGGAACAGGCCTTAGGGGCCGGTTTATATACAGTGCTCCCAAGGAATGCTGGGATCCCTTGGGACTTCAGGGGATGCGCTCCCTGGTGGCGGAACATGGGAGTGCATGCTTTACAGATACACAACATCACTTCCCCGCCAAAGTCAAAGTGAAAACTATTTACAAGGTGAGGCGATCGGGAGCCTTCCTTTCTCTGGTGGACCGCCTCAGTACAAATGTCTGTTCTGGTGTGTTGGCTGTGCCCTCGCTGGGCTGGCGTGTTGTTGGCCCTGCAGGGCTGCTGGGTGAGCCTTGCCTTGCTGGGCTGTTGGGCGTGATGGGTTTGATTTCCTGGTCTGGCGTGGTGTCGCTGATCCTTTGGGTGTGTGTTGTGGACTCGAAAAAGGTGGTTTCTGCTGTGGGTTGTTCAGGGCAGTCTGTGAACCGCAGCCTCGTTTGGTCCAGGTGCTTTCTGCAAATTTGTCCATTGTCTAGTTTGACTACAAATACTCTGTTCCCTTCTTTAGCTATCACCGTGCCCACGATCCACTTGGGACCATGTGCATAGTTTAGCACATACACAGGGTCATTCAGATCAATTTCCCGTGACACAGTGGCGCGACCATCGTTTACATTTTGTTGCTGCCGCCTGCTCTCTACCTGATCATGCAGGTTGGGGTGAACCAACGAGAAACTGGTTTTAAGTGTTCTTTTCATGAGTAGCTCAGCCGGGGGCACCCCAGTGAGCGAGTGGGTTCCCGTGCAGTAGCTGAGAAGTACTCGGGACAGGCGGGTTTGGAGTGAGCCTTCTGTGACTCGTTTAATGCTCTGTTTGATGGTTTGTACTGCTCGCTCTGCCTGCCCATTGGAGGCTGGTTTAAATGGGGCTGAGGTGACAGGTTTGATCCCATTGCGGGTCACGAATTCTTTAAATTCGGCACTGGTGAAACATGGCCCATTGTCACTGACCAGTATGTCAGGCAGGCCGTGGGTGGCAAACATGGCCCTCAGGCTTTCAATGGTGGTGGTGGCGGTGCTTCCCGACATTATTTCACGTTCAATCCATTTTGAAAAAGCATCCACCACCACCAGGAACATTTTACCGCGAAACGGGCCCACATAGTCGATATGGATCCTCGACCATGGTCTGGAGGGCCAGGACCACAAACTTAGTGGTGCCTCTCTGGGCGCGTTGCTCAACTGAGCACATACGCTGCATTGCCGCACACAGGACTCTAAGTCAGAGTCGATACCGGGCCACCACACGTGGGATCTGGCTATCGCTTTCATCATTACTATGTGTGCTGTGATGATCCGAGATGAACGTCTCCCTGCCCTTTTTTCGTAGCACTACGCGGTTACCCCACAACAGGCAGTCTGCCTGAATGGACAGCTCGTCCTTTCGCTGCTGGAACAGCTTGATTGGGGCTTGCATTTCAACGGGGATGCTGGCCCACCTCCCAAGCAGTACACAGTTTTTTACTAGGGATAGCAGAGGATCTTGGCTGGACCAAGTCCTAATCTGGCGGGCCATGACAGGTAGCTTATCATTTTCAAACGCTTCCATGACCATCAACAAGTTTGCAGGCTGCGCCATTTCCACCCCCGTGGTGGGTAATGGTAGCCGACTGAGAGCATCTGCACAGTTCTCGATGCCTGGCCTGTGGCGGATGGTGTAGTTATAAGCTGATAGCGCGAGTGCCCACCTTTGTATGCGGGCTGAGGCATTAGTATTTATCCCCTTGTTTTCAGCGAACAGGGATGTGAGGGGCTTGTGATCGGTTTCCAGTTCAAATTTGAGGCCAAACAGGTACTGATGCATTTTCTTTATCCTGAACACACACACTAATGCCTCTTTCTCAATCATGCTGTCGGCCCTCTCGGCCTTAGACAAGCTCCTGGAGGCATAGGCGACAATTTGCAACTTCCCCGCAACATTAGCTTGTTGTAATACACACCCAACTCCGTACGACGACACGACACATGCTAGCACAAGTCTTTTACACGGGTTATAAAATACAAGCAGCTTGTTGGAGCATAAAATGTTTCTGGCTTTCTCAAAAGCAATTACTTGGTTTTTTCCCCAAACCCAGTTCTCACCTTTATGCAATAACACATGCAGGGGCTCTAAAAGGGTACTTAACCCTGGTAGGAAGTTACCAAAATAGTTGAGGAGTCCCAGGAACGACCGCAGCTCTGTGACGTTCTGTGGCCTGGGCGCGTTCCTGATAGCCTCTGTCTTGGCATCTATGGGCCGAATGCCGTCCGCCACGATCTTTCTCCCCAAAAACTCCACTTCTGTTGCCATGAAGACACATTTCAACCTCTTCAGCCGCAGCCCTGCGTGATCCAGTCGCTGGAGGACCTTCTCCAGGCTTTGTAGGTGCTCGACGGTGTCCCGACCCGTGACCAATATGTCGTCCTGAAAGACCACCGTGTGTGGTACCGACTTGAGTAGGCTCTCCATGTTTCTCTGGAGGATCGCTGCAGCCGACTGAATTCCAAGCGGGCATCTGTTGTAGATGAACATTCCCTTGTGTGTGTTGATGCAGGTGAGGCCCTTCGAAGACTCCTCCAGCTCCTGCGTCATGTAGGCCGAAGTCAGGTCGAGCTTGGTGGACGTCTTGCCTCCTGCCAGCGTTGCAAATAGGTCATCTGCCTTAGGTAGCGGGTATTGGTCTTGTAGCGAGAAACGGTTAATAGTTACTTTATAATCGCCGTAAATCCTGACCGTGCTATCACTTTTGAGTACTGGAACAATTGGGCTGGCCCACTCGCTGAATTCCACTGGGGAGATGATGTCCTCGCATTGCAGCCTGTCCAGCTAGATTTTCACTCTCTCCCTCATCATGTGAGGTACTACTCACGCCTTGTGGTGAATAGGTCGTGCCTCTGGGACCAAATGGATCCGCACCTTCGCCCCGGAAAAGTTTCCAATGCTTGGCTCAAAAAGGGAAGGAAATTTGTTAAGAACCTGGGTACATGAGGCCTCATTGACATGTGATAGCGCTCGGATGTCATCCCAGTTCCAGCGGATTTTGCCCAGCCAGCTCCTTCCAAGCAGTGTGGGGCCATCGCCCGGGACAATCCAGAGTGGCAGTTCCTGCACCGTGCCCTCGTACGTGACCTTGATCATAGCGCTGCCCAGGACAGTGATAAGCTCTTTGGTGTACGTTCTCAGTTTCGTGTGGATAGGACTCAGGGCTGGTCTGAATGCCTTGTTGCACCACAGACTCTCAAACATCTTTTTACTCATGATGGATTGGCTAGCGCCAGTGTCCAGCTCCATGGCTACGGGTAAGCCATTCAATTTTACATTTAGCATTATAGGTGGACATTTCACTTAAAATGTGTGCACCCCGTGTACTTCAGCATCTGCCTCCTCTCTCTGAGGCTCGAAATTGCTTTGATCCACCATGGACTGATCTTCCTCTGCCATGTGGTGGTTAGCAGGTTTTGCAGAGCTTGCAGCTCATTTGCAAGCTCGTTGGAGGTGCCCCATTGTTCCACAGCTCTTGCAAACATATCCTTTGAAGCGGCATGAATAGGCTGAATGGAAGCCTCCACAACGCCAACAAGGTGTGAATTGCCTTGCATTCATCCTTTGTTGGGGACTCTGAGTCATCTGGGTCATCTGAGGTCTGCTGGTAGCTGCAGACTCGTGGGTTCTGCCCTATACATTTCTGCTCACAAGCACAGTTCCAGTTAATTTATGAACATCGCTAGCACCTGTGTGCTGAGAGATTTGTTTGGTATTATCACTGGTGGACATAAACGCCTGTGCTATCGCAATGGCCTTACTGAGGGTCGGTGTCTCTCCATTCAAAAGTTTTCGTAGGATGGTCTCGTGGCCAATGCCCAGTACAAAAAAGCCTTTGAGCATTTGCTCCAGGTAGCCATCAAACTCACATTGTCCTGCAAGTCGCCTTAGCTCGGCGACGTAGCTCACCACTTCCTGACCTTCAGATCGCTGGTACGTATAGAACCGATACCTCGCCATCAGCACACTCTCCCTCGGGTTAAGATGCTCCTGAACCAGTGTACACAGCTCCTCATACGACTTATCTGTGGGTTTCACCGGAGCCAGAAGATTCTTCATGAGGCTGTAGGTTGGTGCTCTGCAGACTGTGAGGAGGACCGCTTTCCTTTTTGCAGCGCTTCCTTCTCCGTCCAGCTCGTTGGCTACAAAGTCCTGGTCTAGCCGTTCGACATAGGCTTCACAGTCCTCACCCTCCGAGAACTTCTCCAGGATGCCCACAGTTTGCTGCATCTTTGCGTTGGATTCGTATTCTCGTAGCCAGTTATTGTGTTCCTAACACAGATGAGGCTGCACACAGGGAGGTTAAAGTAACAGTGACCTCTGTCTTTAATAAGACACTCCAGAGTGATGAACAGGCCTTCGGGGCCGGCTTAGATGCAGTGCTCCCAAGGGATGCTGAGATCTCTTGGGACTTCAGGGGATGAGCTCCCTGGTGGCGAAACATGGGAGTGCATGCTTTACAGATACTCAACAGAAACTATGCCCCACCCCACTCTAGACCGCAGGAAAGGGCTCATGGTGGTTATGCAGCTGCAAGACTGTTGCGTCAGCAACTCATAAATGAACACTTTGCCTGAAATAAAGTTGGTGGTAGTTACGCAGCTTCAAGATTATTGTGTCTGCAGCTCATAAATGAACGATTTGCGTTACATTGGTGACAGTTACAGTTACAGTTGATTTACGTTATGTTTAACCTTTGCTTTTCCTGGCCTGGCCTCGCCAGTGTTTTCCAAACTTTGTACATGCTTAACGTTTCTGCTATCTGAAAAAAATGCACAATGTTACGTTAAATAAAAAAAATTTATGTTATTAATAAAATTCTTTTTTTAAACAAACATAACACAACAGTACCCCCCTCCCCGACCCCCACCCCAACAGTGAAACATTTATAAATAACAATTAATTTTATAAACAACAACGATTTTTATAAACATGCATGCACCCCCTCCCCCACCCCAACCCAACAGTGAAAAAGTTTAAAATGTTTTAATTGAAAAATGAACAACAACAACAGCAACATCAACATAATTTAAACAATTTAAACAATTCAAACGCCCACCCACCAACAGTCAACATATTTTTTTTAAATAAACAAGAACAAAACTCTCCCTGCCTACCTACGGCCACACCCCTCCTTTGCTTCCCCCTCCCCACCCCCCCCCCCGGGTCTTTACCCCACCTTTTCCCCACCCATTACCAACTCCAAGTCATTTTGCAGGAGGGCACCTCGAGCACTGCTTCGGTGGGGGGGGGGCGCGCGGGTGATGGCAGATCCATAGATTGGGAAGTCGATGGAGAGGACATGTCCTCCGAGCTGGAAGCAAGAGCTTCCTCCTGACTCACATGTATCTCGAGCAATGGTGGTACGGCACCTTGGGGTGCAGTGCAGTATTCCGGGAACACTGGCTGCCCTCTGGCATCCTTGTTCCTGGCTATTCTCTCCAGTGCCACTGCTATCCACGTCATCTTCTCTGTGACGATCGCAGACAGAGTGGCAACCTGGCCAGATAACCTGCCCATTGCTTGGAGGAGCTCCTGACCAATGCCGACGCTCGTCCTGGACAAGTTTACCATGTCCACACTCAGATCAACTGCTCTTGGAGCAGTCCAACTGCGGCGACCCAACCTCTGCGTAGTCGGCGCCGACATGGAACCACTCGAGGTGCCCTGCGGCAAAGTGCTTGGCCCCACTACCTCCTCGGTTGAAAAGGACGTGACCACAGGAATATTTGTCAAAAGGGCTTCGGGCTCCACCTCTTCACTATCCTCAATGGAGAGGAGGACCTCGAGCAAGACGGGCGACAACCTTGCCTGCTCACCTCCAGAGACGACAACTACAGCAGGATCCTGGGGCACCTGGGGTTCCTAGAAGGCCTGCACCTGCACTATCTGGTGAGCTAGAAAACATAAATGAAGTAAGTAGAAGAGAAGGGGGTGCTAGGGTTACACAAGAATGCTTACGCACTACTGCTATAAATATACTGACAGACATCACATATAATTAACATCATGATAGTACAGAATCTGCATTGCATTACATGACATAACATTACACAACATTACATCAATCATATATTATATGGAAATGAATGGCATTAAATTACTTTAAATCACCCAATGGTTTATACATTACTCACGTGGTGCGAGAATGGGTTCAGATGTTGCACGGGTGGCTGACCGGTTGTGGACACCCACCAGTGCCAACGCCTGCCCTTCCAGGTAAGTCAGGGTGCTAATATCTGGTTGGCTGCCACCCGTGCGCCGCTGCTCAGCCCTATTCTTCGAAAGCTTCTTCTGGAAAGGTGACAAGAGCATGGCAAGGCATAAGATCATTGATAGGTACTTTTACAGATAAAACAGATAGCAGATTACTGCCAGATATCAGCTTATTATTATTATTATTAATAATATTATACAACACAACACAACACACGGACAATCCACAATTCGTCATCCCATGCTAATCATAATCACCGTAAACATTATACATATTGCATGCATGGTTATATCTACTATCTGCGAATAACTTGAATAAGATTGAGGTTTGGATTAAATGATTACCAGTCTAACTACAATACATCAGATCTGCATTTAAATTAATTATTGCATCATTACAATTACAATTACAATTTATTATATAAATAAATATAAATAAATGTAATACTTACTCTGCCTGATCCAACAAGATCATTCCAGTGCTTCCAGCACTGGTTCGGCTCCTTCACCTCATGAGTGCTAGCAGATAGCACCTCTGCTATCTCCGTCCATATCCTTTGATAAACCCGGTGGTGGGGGGGGGAGCGGGGAGTAATTGGCTGGATCAGATTTGTCCTGCTTTTTGTGGACTACCTGGGCAGTTTTCCACATTGTCGGGTAGATGCCAGTGTTGTAACTGTACTGGAACAGCTTGGCGAGAGGCGCGGCTAGTTCTGGAGCACAAGTCATCAGCAGGACAGCCGAGATGTTGTTGGGGCCCAAGTGTGCTCAGACATTTCTTGATATCACATAGAGTGGATCGAATTGGGTCAAGACTGGCTTCTGTGAAGGTAGGGACCTCAAGAGGAGGCCGATATGAATCATCCACTCGGCACTTCTGGCTGAAGATGGATGCAAATGCTTCAGCCTTGTCTTTTGCACTTGTGTGCTGGGCTTTGCCATCATTGAGGTTGGGGATATTCATGGAGCCTCCTCCTCCCATTAGTTGGTACTTCTGGCATGCTCTTCTGCACTCCTCATTGAACCAGATTGGTCCCCTGGCTTAATGGTAATGGTAGAGTGAGGGATATGCTAGGCCATGAGGTTACAGATTTTGGTGGAATACAATTCTGCTGCTGCTGATGACCCACAATACCTCATGGATGTCCAGTTTTGAGCTGCTAGATCTGTTCTGAATCTATCCCATTTAGCACTGTGGTAGTGCCACACAACACGATGGAGCATATCTTCAGTGTGAAGATGGACTTCATCTCCACAATGATTGTGCAGTGATTACTGCTACGAATGGTGTCAGGGACAGATGCATCTGTGACAGCTAGATTGGTGAGGATGAGGTCAAGAAGGTTTATCCCTCGTGTTGGTTTACTCACCACCTGCTGCAGGCCCAGTCTGGCAGTTATGCCCTTCAGGCCTCGGCCAGCCCGGTCAGTAGTGGTGCTACTGAGCCACTCTTGGTGATGGACATTGAAGTCCCTCACCCAGATTACATTCTGTGCCCTTGCTACCCTCAGTGCTTCTTTCAAGTGGTGTTCAACATGGAGGAGTACTGGTTCATCAGTTGAGGGAGAGTGGTAGGTGGTAATCAACAGGAGGTTTCCTTGCCCATGCTTGACCTGAAGCCATGAGACTTCATGGGGTATAGAGTCAATGATGTGGGCTCCCAGGGCTCCTGGAGTTACAGGACATACCCAGGGATGGTGGTGGAGGAGTCTGGACATTGGCTAAAAGGTTTGATTCCGTGAGTATGAATATGTCAGGCTGTTGCTTGACTAGTCTGTGGGACAGCTCTCCCAATTTTGGTACATGTCCCCCTAGATGTTAGGAGGAATTTGCAGGGTCAACTGGGCTGGGTGTGACATTGTCGTCTCCGAAGCCGGTGCCGAGGTTGGTGCCAGGTGGTCCATTCTGTTTTATTCTTATTATTGTTTCTTGTAACTGAGTGGCTTGCTAGGCCATTTCAGAGGGCAATTGCTATGGGTCTGGAGTCACATATAGGCCAGACCAGGTAAGGACGGAAGATTCCCTTTCTTAAAGGTCATGAGTGAACCAGATGAGTTTTTACGACAATCTGGTAGTTTCATGGTCACTATTACTGACATTAGCTTTTTATTCCAGATTTATTTAATTCACTGAATTTCAATTCTACAGCAGCTATGGTGAGGTTTGAACTCACATCTCCGGATTATTAGACCAGGCCTCTGGATTACTAGTCCTGACTACTAGAGAAATATAATGAATTAATCACAATGCTACTGTTCCTGAGAAAAATAATGGCTGAGCAGCAGTGCCAAAGGAGGCTCAGGTCATCGCGGCAGGTCATCGCAGACATTTGCACATTACTGGAGTAAGAGCTGCAGCCCAGAGGAGTGGGTGGACATGCCTTACCAGAGGCTGTTGAAATCACTAGCACCCTCAACTTCTTCACCTCAGGCTCTTTCCAGGGATCTGCAGCAGACATTTGCGGCATCTCACAGTCGGCTCCCCATAGATGCATCACACAGTTCACCAACGTCCTGTTTGACAAGTCATCCAATTATATAAAATTTACCACTGATGAAGCCAGGTGCTCGACTTTGCCAGGTGTTCGACTTTGCCACTCTGGCTGGCTTCCCACGGGTGCAGGGTGCCTTCAACTGCACACATCAGGGTATCCCCATCATCACCCAGGAGTGTTTGTGAACCGCAAGGGCTTCCACTCCCTCAATGTGCAGCTCGTCTGCAACCATAAGATCATCATGCATTTGTGCACCAAATTCCCTGGCAGTTGCCATGACTCTTTCATCCTGCACCAGTCCACCCTCCCTCAGTTCTTCACTCCTCCAAACAGAATTTCCAGCTGGCTGCTTGGAGACAAGGAGTATCCACTGAATGCATGGCTCATGACAGCCTTGAGGAGGCCAAGTACTGAGGCCCAGGAAAGATATAATGAAAGTCACATTTCCATCAGATGCATTTAGGGATCTGAAGGAGCCCTTCAGTACACACCAGCCAGGGTGTCCAGAATCATCGTGGCCTGCTGCGCCCTGCACAACATAGAGCAGCAGCGAGGGTTAGCGCTGCATGAGGAGCAAGGCACTGAGCGCACAGCCTCTTCAAAGGAGGAGAAGCAGGAGGAGGAGAAGGAGCAAGAGAAGCATTAACTGGAAAATGAGAAGGAGGAGGAGCAGGAGCCACCTATGCTCCAGATCCCACCAGCACCCAAGCTCAATGATGCCAAGGAGGCTAGGGGTGGGCTCATCATTGCCAGATTTACTTAACTTTACGCATTATACCTATATGGCTGCCACATGCTGTGGCACCACCCCACAGCAACATCATAAAGGATCCCCACAATGATCAAGCCTTTCCTGTCACACTGACCACCTTTGCTGGAGGTAAAGTTATGTCTCAACATTCACTCCAACTCACCCCGCCACTTCCAAAGATGCACACAAATTTGTCCAGTGTGTTTCAAATAAAGATTTATATGTGTAACATTACAGTAACAAAAACTTTACAGAATCATTTAAGAAAAAGCCCAAGTGGCTACCCTTGTGAATCTACTTGTCTTTCATCTTTCTCTTAAGTGTGCTACTATGAGGTGCTACCCCCATGGTTTCAGCAGAGGTAGAGACTGCCTGCTCACTTCCCTCCTGCAATTGCTTAGATGCTTTTGGTGTCCTTTAGGTGTTGGAGCCTGTGATGGACCCGCCAAAGTCTGCTCCTCCTGTGACTGTGCAGGGGCAGACTCAAACATCACTATTCGAGGAGGCATCTAGAGCTCTGACTGGGTGGGTAGCAATGGGGGAGAAGTGTGAGTGCTTTGAGAGGAGTCCCTACTTGCATGTCCCCTCTCACCATTATCCCTCTCACCTCCCTGCTAACAAGGAGTTGGAGAGCACCTTGCTGCACACAAGTAGGGCCATGAGGACCCACGTCTATGTTGACATCCCTCCTAGAGAAGACGTCAATGAGCCTCTGCCACCTATTCTCCATAGAGACATGTGCTCCTGTGAGTGGCACATTAGGAGCCCTATACTGGGAATGGTAGCATAGTAGTAATGTCAGTGGACTAATAATCCAAAGACAGGAGTTCAAATCGCACCACAGCTGGGGAATTTAAATTCAGTTAATTAACTCTTTGGGTTACTGTGATTTTTCTGTGCCCACCCCTTTACTACCAGTAATAGTTTCAGCTATAAACAATTGTTTAAAAAAAACCCTCAAAGTTATAATATTCAGATACATGCTTCTATAACTCAAAACCTAATCTCTAATACTAAACCCGATAGAATTCATGTGACATGTGCTATGCTCTCTAGTCTCTATAACTCCTTCCCTAAAACACTGACATGCCAACTCCTTCAACCCCTTCAAAGAACTCCACAAAAGCCTTCTTCGACCATGCCGACAACTCATCTTAACATTTTCCACTCTCGTTTCCCTTTTCCTTTCTGCTATATGTTGGCTTTATTTTCTTCACCCACTAAAGTACTTTTAGGTATCAATCTGTACTACTCATATTAATTGCTAATGTTTTGACAATAGCTTTCCATTTATTTATATTTGTTTAGTATAAGTTTTGCAATGATATAGTGCCAAATGGCATTATTTCGAGTTGTACTGAGGGATCTTCAAGCAATTTAAAATGTGCAGACTGTAGTCTAGTCTGAACATGAACATTTTGACATATAAGCTGAAAATGCGTTTGCAGTTTCAATTACTGGTTACTTCACATAGACATTTACTTGCTTATCATTATAGATCGGGCCAATTTCATTGTATCAATGCATTCTTCTAACTTAATATATTTCGAGTATTCGGCATTTTCAGAGCATCGATCTTTCCCCTTCTGTTTGCACAGTATTTAAAGTTTAAATATGAATGGAAATTGTCCTGTCCTGGAAAAAATGCAATCTATCATGCAAAAAATATTTTGTAATTATTTCAAGATGCACTTGAACAAAATGTTGATTCTGATAAATAAAAGGATAAAATAATATTGCCCTCTAAATCCGAATAAGCAGAATTGTAGCATTGCATATTGGTTGCAAGGTTTGACGGTTCCTAATGAGCCTGTGGATATCTTTTTTACGCAGATAAACGCACGTGCTCTACAAAGTATTAGAATAGGGACAATCGGATCAATCACGCCTATACTAAGAGGCCCATCTTTTGTCGTTCTTTATGTTTAATCATTAAAGGGACTTTGGAAAGCCGTGGGTTAAATCTATTTATGACGTTTGCCACACACTGTCAATTTCGTAAAAGCTTTGGTACTTTTTACACTCCCGGGCAATGGCTGATTTTTGACACTCAAGTCACATCAAAGAAGTGATTATGCAAATACCTTTTGGGGAATTATTTAGCACATAATAAACCTCCTGCCAAGCTGGAAAACAATAGATCAGACTATCTAGCAGTACTAGCCCAAGGCTGGAATCCTTACGTTTTATTTCCGTAACCTAATTTTACTAATTCTTTTTTCACACATTTTACTCTATTGCTCAGTTTTTACCCCACTTGCCTTCACGCTTCGTGACTGAAATCGTTTTTAAGAAAATACGTCGAGAAGACCTTTGATCCGACTATTAAATGAGAACTCTGTACCTGCTCCTTCTCCAAAAATATATATTTTATTGGAATATATATATATATTGCTATTGAGCTGCTGTTTTTGAAGTGTGTATACACATGACTTCAAAACCAACAGCTCACTGGCAATAGTGGAGAGTTCATTTTAGAATTAATTTATAGCTTGTGCAAACTATTTATATAAATTGTACGGAGGGCTGTTGATAAATGTTCCGTATTATATTAGAAATCTGTCCTGAGCCGAACGATATCAATTATTTATCACAAATAATGAAGAATACAATTAAATAGGAATATGCATGCATTTGTAATGTTAACTTAAGAAACGCTATTGTTTATAACAAGTAAACGTGAAGATGTTAAAGATAATGAATATGCACATTAAACTATTAAACGTAAAGCGGCTGGAAGTGTTTATTTACACAGGCATTTACTTCGGGTTCCAGCATTCGACTAATTGCTCCATTACGGAAAATTATCGTTATTAGATCTAATGATGTAAGGTGAAGACGATGTGTTCAGTGAGAGTTTTAAAAGAGGGGTGGTGTCGCCCTATTTCAGAATAGTTGTTAGCAATCGTGTTCTCAACATGGTAGTCCAGATAAGCAGAGAGTAAAGAGGTGAGAGTAAACTTTCAGAACAAAACGAGGTATATTTTAACCCGTGTATCCCACAAATGTATCTGAACTCTTAATGTGAGGCTTTGTTTATACTTTAGTGAATGCACACATACTTTAATGATTTTCGGAACTGTTATTTTTGCTTCAGTTTCATCATTTTCCCGCGGTTCATGATTAAACATTTTTCAGCCAAAAGATAGCTATATTTTATGTACTTATTTATTTTAATGAAATTATCTTTGGATATTAGAAAATCATATTCAGATTTACTATCACTTCTAGTGTCTGTTGTTTTAGTTAATCCATCATTCAGTTTAAGGGCTATTTATATAACTTGACAATAAAATCCAGCTTGTAATGTAGCGATGCCATCTGTTAGATTTTCCAGTTATCTCTTTTATATTTCAGCTCAGTTTCACTATATATTTTCTCCCTCCTTAATTCGAGTTCAATAGTCCTGGCCCACTCTAATTTTCAAAACAATTTAAACGGCTTTCCACAGAGGCAGATGCGACTTTCTTTGAACTCCCGAGGTTTTGGTGCACTGAACTCTCGTGATCTGTTGCTGTCGCGCTCACCCCCGCCGCAGAAAGAAGATTGATACCAGATAATAATGGAACGTTTCCCTCTTGGGTATCCGCAGACACGTGCAAATGCAAGGCGATCATCCATAATCTAGTGACCAGCCTATAGATCAGAGCCAAAAGAGAGAAGGTTTTACATCCAAAGAGAACGTGCCAATTAACAAGGGGCAATGAAGAGGTGGAGTTACGTATGATCCATATTCAACAGAACACTGGAAATTGCAACTCATGCGTGTCTGGCAGAAACGCAGACATTAAATACATTTTTATTTTATATATTGTTTTTTCCCTCAAAGTCAGACCTTGTTAACATTCCCTATTTTTGATTTTCTATTGCTTTCTTTTTGGCGTCTATGTGCTGGTGTAAGCACATTTTTATGTAGAATTAAAGTTTAAAGTGTGAATGTGTGTGATTCGATTTAAAAGACATCGTTTGAAAAGATTCATCAAGTGATTTGGAGGAAGTTTGTATGCTTCTATAGATTGAAAGTTTAAACTGTGCGTGTGAGTCTGTCACACTTTCTCCCAATGTCTTTAAAGTTGAATCCACATGATCGTCTTTCACTAGATTTAAAAGCAACAAGGCTCCGTGGGTTTTTAATTCAAATATTCCCTACTAAAAGCAGAAACTTCGTAAATATTGTTAATACTGGTTACAAAAGAACAGATGACAAGACTCTGTTTTATATTGTATTCCATTTGTTGTCATCGTCACTCTGCCGTTTTCCACATCTCATATTTTCGTGAATAGGTTCGTTAAATGAAATGCATGTTCTTTCGTTTTATAACCTAATAACAAGTAGCTTGTGTTACTCGAACATACAGCTGCTCTTTTTCACACTGATCAATGAGCCACGCACTTGCCAGCTTACTTATATGAAAGTTAAACTTTTTTTATTTAAAAGACGAATCGAAAACGCTTTCCTTTTGATTTGTAGGCGAATACATAGCAACAATAAACTTTAGAAATATACAAAATATACATTTTGTGCATGAAATCTTTCTTTTATAATAAATAAAAGTGAACACATGTGTAGATGATCGCGTTAATGCTCCGTGTCGGTTTGTTTTATTCGGCTGATTTTTTTCGGTTGGTGAAAAAAAAGGCAATTCTTCATCCCCGGAGGTCGAAATAAATAATGCATGAACCCTTCCTCCTTGTGTTTTCCTTCTCTCTCTCTGCCTTTGATAAAGCGCTCAACCTAAATTTACACGCTCGTTTTCATTCAGTAAAAAGTCTACAAATTATGCAATGACTTCTAACCTTGCCCCGTAGCACAACATCTTTTTCCGTAAATCATATTAGACAGCTGGTAAAATCGCTCTTATTCTTGAAATGATAAAGGGGGAGCAGAGAGGGGGGGGGGGGGAAGAAATCAGAGAACAAAAGGCATTGTGGAGAACCTGGGAAAATGGACAAAGTGCACCGAGGAAAGTTTGGTTTGACAGTTCAAATTCCCACAGCCTTCAACAGACTTCTCCCTGGGAAGACAGGCAGATGCCAAGTGTACAACATTGAACTTTAGCAGTCAAGATGCATCAGTAGTGAAAAATACATTTTCTTTAAAAATACATGACAAATCTCAATCCTATATATCTAGTAAGAAATGTAAACAGTGTACGTCCAACTTTTTTCAGACAATAGGTACATTTTTTCAATACAATATAAAGATAGAATTCATCATCGCGTACAAAGATACGCGCTATTCAACTGCTTTGAGGGGTTTAAATAAATTCATGGAATGGGGAAGAGCTTTGGAGAAAGTCAGACTGACGTTTCGGGGCTGCATAGAGGCTCTCGTGTTGCCCGAAATACATGTCTTCCGATTGGGCAGGGCTGCCCGGTGATAAAGTGCAGGTGTACGAGGAAGAGGACGGCGAGCTGAAGCTCTTCCACGAGGTGGCTGAAGCCCCAGGGCTAGGGCTGCTCACACCTGAGTCTACGTACTGCTGCTCTGGCCCCTCGCAGCTGGAGTCTCCGGGGCCGCTGGTGGGATCGGCCAGCCGCAGAGCCTCGGTCAGTGCCCAGATGTAATTGTGGGCGAAGCGGAGAGTCTCGATTTTGGTCAGCTTGGCATCTTCCGGGAAGGCGGGCAGAACCTCCCTCAGTGCATCCAGGGCGCCGTTCAGGTTGTGCATCCTGTTCCTCTCCCTGTTGTTAGCTTTGATGCGCCGGGTTTTCTTGATTTTCTGCACCACCTTCGGGCTCCTGGGCTTACCCCGGCCCCTGGGTCGCCGTTTGCATTCGGACTTGGCCGCGGGTGTGTCCAGGATGCTCTCTTCCTCGATCTCCTCCTCCGAAGGGATGGACAACTCGCCCGAGCTGAGAGTGGAAGCTGGAATTGGACACGTGAAGTACTTCCCGCTGCCTTGCTCTTTGTAAGGACATCGATCAGACTGGGGAGACATCCTGTTAAAACCAACACAGCAAGATGATTAGTTCAGGAAGGAAAAAAACATTGTGAAATTATTACATTTTATTTAAAATGAACAAGTTATAAATAATGCAACCAAAACTTACTTTCGGAATAATTGCTGGATATGGAACAAAGTCTCAAAAGTGCTAAATCTCTGGCTAACTTGCTGCCCAAAGTAATGGTTCTCTTTCTCAATCGCTCTTGGAAATACTTTTCTTTTTTCTATTTGACTTGCTTTGTTTTTTTATATATATATATGAAGTTGCAAGAAGTATTAATGTTGTGCACCAGCTGACTGGCACGCGACCTGGTACAGATATCAGCACTCCTCGAGCGAGCGAGCTTGTCGTTAAGCGGCTGTGTGTTTGGCACACGCCTGCCTCCGAGCGCTTTATATAGGCTCGGCAGACAATCAGTGCTGGGGGCTGCGGGCTGGGGGCTGGGGGCTGCGGGCCAGTCCCGCTCCCTGCCACTCGCCGCGCGATCCCATTGTCAGCTGGGGATTTTTTTAACACTCCATTGTCATTGGGCTCGCGCTCAGAACCCGGCGGCGGCTGGAACGTGCCGCTCATTAATGTGCGAGGGTCCTGGCCAATCAGAGCGCGCCGGCCGCCGACAGACACGCGCACGGGAGCCGGCCTCCTTTCATCAGAGAGAGTGTGTGAGAGAGAGAGAGGGGGGGTCATTAGAGCGGGGGAGGGGAGGATAGAGACTGATGGAGAGATCGTGAGGTGCAGAAAGAGGGATATTGCACAGGGAGTGAGAAGGGTAACTAGAAACTGACGTACGCAGAGACGACCAGAATCTAACAACTGATGTACCTGGAGACTCGGAGTAAATAGAGACGATGGCGAGCAACGGAAATAATGAAGCAATACAGAACTGGGCTGGTGTACATGGTTTGACACAGATAGAATTGGAGACGCGTGCAAAGAATAGAGAAAACAGAGAGCAGAGAAATAGACCGATAAATAGAGAGTAGGAGAGAACATAAATGTTTACCACAATACAGACTGGATAGAAAAATGGAATGCAATTATACAGAGAGAGAATAAAAGAGTTTGATAGAGAAATAAATTAATGCAGAAGCAGAATGAGAACAGAGAAAATCTGGTGCAGAGAAGTAGAGAAATTACTTTTACATCGAGAAAAATAAGACTGATACAGTCGAGAAAGTAAAGGCTTAATGCAGAGAGAGGAAGAGAGAATACAAAAATAGAGTTGATCCAGAAAGAGACAGAGAGAAGAAAGGACGAATTTTAGTCCGAGGGAAAATAGAGAAAGGGGAAAAAAACATAAATGTATGGAGAATGAATTCAAGCCAATACAATTTTTTTGAAAAGGCTGGGAGTATGAGTATAGTGTGAGAGAATTAATAACTAAAGAGAACTGACACTGATTTAAAAAGAGTGATACAGAGATAGAATCAAATAATAAAGACAGAACTGTAATTGATACCAAAAACATAAAGAGACAATATAATATGGAAAATATTAGAGAAAACGAGGAGATTGAAAGGAGGAGAAAGAATAGCGATTTATAACAAACAGATAATGGAAGCATACAGAGATTAGAAAAATAGCATATCAGAGAATATAAACTGGTACAGAGGGAGAAGACCAACATAGAGATAAGGTAAACACTGAGCGAGCACAGACAGAGAGGATAGCGAGAGAGCGACTTGCATTTATACCGCACCTTTCATGACCTCAGGACGTCCCAAAGTGCTCTACAACAAATGAAGTATTTATTTGTGAAGTGTATTCACTGTTATAATTTAGGAAAAATGGCAGCCAATATGCACACAGCAAGCTACCACTGTCAACCGCAAGGGTCTGTGGAGCATCCTCCTCCGTTTCGGATGCCCCCAAAAGCTCGTCACCATCCTCCGCCTGCTCCACGACGACATGCCGGCTGTGATCCTTACCAATGGATCCATTACAGACCCAACCCACGTACGGACCGGGGTCAAACAGGGCTATGTCATCGCCCCAACCCTTTTCTCAATCTTCCTCGCTGCCATGCTCCACCTCACAGTTAACAACCTCCCTGCTGGAGTGGAACTAAACTACAGAACTAGTGAGAACCTGTTCAACCTTCATCGACTCCAGGCCAAGTCCAAGACCATCCCAACGTCTGTCGTTGAGCTACAATACGCGAACGACACCTGCGTCTGCGCACATACAGAGACTGAAATTCAAGTCACAGTCAATGTATTTACTGAGGCGTACAAAAGCATGGGCCTTACGCTAAACATCCATAAGACAAAGGTTCTCCACCAGCCTGTCCTCGCACTTGACTCCAGTCATCAAGATCCACAGCGCAGCCCTGGACAACGTGGACCATTTCCCATACCTCGGGAGCCTCTTATCAACAAGAGCAGACATTGACGACGAGATTCAACACCGCTTCCAGTGCACCAGTGCAGCCTTCGGCCGCCTGAGGAAAAGAGTGTTTGAAGACCAGGCCCTCAAATCCACCACCAAGCTCATGGTCTACAGGGCTGTAGTAATACCTGCCCTCCTGTATGGCTCAGAGATATGGACCATGTACAGTAGACACCTCAAGTCGCTGGAGAAATACCTCCAATGTCTCTGCAAGATCCTACAAATCCCCTGGGAGGACAGATGCACCAACGTTAGCATCCGCGACTAGGCCAACATCCCCAGCATTGAAGCACTGACCACACTTGATCAGCTCCACTGGGCAGGCCACATCATTCACATGCCAGACACGAGGCTCCCAAAGCAAGCGCTCTACTCGGAACTCCTTCATGGCAAGCGAGCCAAAGGTGGGCAGAGGAAATGTTACAAGGACACCCTCAAAGCCTCCCTGATAAAGTGCAACATCCCCACCGACACCTGGGAGAACCTGGCCAAAGACCGACCTAATTGGAGGAAGTGCATCCGGGAGGGCGCTGAGCACCTCGAGTCTCATCGCCGAGAGCATGCAGAAATCAAGCATAGGCAGCAGAAAGAATGTGCGGCCAACCAGTCCCACCCACCCTTTCCCTCAATGACCATCTGTCCCACTTGTGACAGGGACTGTGGTTCTCGTATTGGTCTGTGTTCAGCTGCCTAAGGACTAATTTTTAGAGTGGAAGCAAGTCTTCCTCGATTCCGAGGAACTGCCTGTGATAATGATGAAATATTGGCCAACTCCCCTGCTCTTCTTCGAATGGTGTGATGGGATATTTTATGTTCACCTGAGAGGGCAGAAGGGGCCTCGCTTTCTCATCTAAAAGATGGAACCATCAACAGTGCACCACACTCAGGACTGCACTGGAGTGTCAACCTAGATTATGTGTTCAAGTTTCTGGAGTAGGTAATGAACCTACAACCTTCTGACTCCGATGGGAGAGTGCTACCACTGAAAGAAAGAAAGACTTTCATTTATATAGCGCCTTTCATGACCACTGGACATCTCAAAACAGCCAATGAAGTACTTTTGGACTGTAGTCGTTGTAATGTGGAAAACGCAGCAGCCAACTTGCACACAGCAAACCTCCACAAACAGCAATGTGATAATGACCAGATACCTGTTTTTGTTATGTTGATTGAGGGATAAATATTGGCCAGGATACTGGGGATAACTCCCCTGCTCTTCTTCGAAATAGTGTCATCGGATCTGTTACGTCCACCTGAGAGAGCAGACGAGGCCTCGGTTTAACATCTCATCTGAACGACGGCACCTCCGACAGTGCAGCACTCCCTCAGCACGGCACTGGAGGGTCAGCCTAGATTTATGTGCTCAAGTTCCTCGAGTGGAACTTGAACCTACAACCTTCTGACTCAGAGGCGAGTGTGCCACAGCCACACAGCTACTGAGCCACAGCTGACACTGAACCACAAATCACGTGGAGAAATGATGAAAAAAAAATAGAGAATGTTAACTGGAAATAATTTTGGGGAATAGAGAAACATATAATACAGAGAGGAAGAATGGGGAAAGAATAGAGGGAAAGAGAGAGAACACAGAGAATAAAACATAGGAAAGAAGGTAGTGAACGAATAGCGAGCTAGACAGCGCAAAATGTGGAAATTAAGGAATGCAGATAAATCGAAATAGAGAAAATGAGTAAAAAGACTGAGAGAGAGAAATAGATGTAGACTAAAGGCAGATAAAAATATGCACAACGTAATATAGGAAGAGAAGTAGAGAAAGAAGAGTGTACATAAGAATATAAGAAATAGGAGCTGGAGTAGGCCATTTGGCCCTTCGAGCCTGCTCCGCCATTCAACAAGATCACGGCTGATCTTCTACCGTAACTCTATCTTCCCACACTATTCCCATATCCCTTAATTCCCGTAGTTTCCAAAAATTTATCAACCTCTGACTTGAATATACTCAACGACTGAGCATCCACAGCCCTCTGGGGTGGAGAATTCCAAAGATTCCCAACCCATTGAGTGAAGAAATGGCTCCTCTTCTCAGACCTAAATAGCCGATCCCTTATTTTGAGACTGTAACCCTGTGTTCTAGATTCCCCAGCCAGAGGAAACATCTTCTCAGCATTAGCCCTGTCAAGCCCCTTAAGAATTGTATCTGTTTCAATTAAATCACTTCTCATTCTTCTGAACTCTAGGGAATATAGACCTAGGGCTAGAACCACCACTTTGTTTGCATGCTTAACGCCCACTTAACGCCCATTTTACTGCTGAAATGATGTATAACGCCCATATATCGCCCATTTTGGCACAAAATGGAAACTGATGGGCATTTTTAGGAAACTTATCCCAAGCGTTACTTTCTCTATGTGCTTATCGCCGGGAAAAAATATTACCGCCCGCCCACTTTTTTGGGGCGGAATCATCAGAATTGGCTAAATCAACTCCCATAATATCGCCCAGTGTTACTTTGCGTATGTAATTAACGCCGAGATTCAATAACACCACCCGCCCATTTTTTTTTGTCATAAAGAGGACATTTGGCAAAACTAGCGCCCAGGAGATTACCCACCATCACTTTCACCACCTCGCACACATATTGCCCACAATATTCCTCGCCCAAAAAATCGCCCAGAAAAAATGGAACTGTTCTGAACTAACGCCAGCGGTGAGGCTGCCATTTTTTAAATCGCAGGACGCTTCATTCAAAAGGCTGCTTCAACTTCGGGGGAGTTTGCATTGACTCGAGTTCTTCTCAGGTGAAGTGAGCATCTCAACAGACATATTTTCAGACTCTGGACTATTGGGGATTTACTGTAGGTGTATTTTAGTGAGGAAACCATTGCTTCTGATCAATCGCTATTATACTTTCAGTGCAATGGGGCCAGCCATTTCTCAGCCTGCATCGATTAATACGCAGATGCTGCAGAGTGCAGATGGCTCAATGTGTGACGAACACCATTATGTCTCCAATTTAAGACATGCAAGAATGAGAAGGAGGGCCAGACCACATACACCACGCATGTACAGCGAAAAGAGGCCTTACCTCGACGTCTCCGACCACATCTGCCTTCGGAGACTGCGCTTCCATAATGAAATATGTGAGCTCATCAGGCCACATATGCAGCCTGCCATCAGGACATTAGTGTCGGTCGAGGTCAAGGTCACCGCGGCACTGTCTTTCTACGGGTCCGGTTCTTTTTGGGCCTCCGTGGTCGAGATTTGCTCTCTGTCTCACCATGCAACCCATTGCTGCATTAGACAGGTCACAGAGGCCCTGTACACGAGAAGGATGGACTTTATCAGTTTCCCCATGACCACGGAGGCTCAGATTGACCGGGCTGGAGCATTCTACCGCATTGCTAAGTTCTCCAGGGTGCAGGGAGCTATACAGTGCACTCACATCGCCATGAGGCTACCTTCTCAGGACCCGGAGCGTTTTCATAACACAAAAGGATTTCACTCCCTGAAGGTATAACTAGTTGTCGACCACAACCAGATCATACTGGCAGTGAATGCCAAATGTCCAGGCACCTTCGATGAGCCTCACATCCTGCGTGAGAGCGCTGTCTCTGACATCTTTAAGAGTCAGCCACAAGGGCAATGCTCGATACTTGGTGAAAACCGATATGGCCTAGCCACCTGGCTGATGACCACTCTGTGTGACACCCACATCGAGGCCGAGAAGCGATAAAACCAGAGCCACAGAAACACACGCAATGTGGTCCAGAAAACAAAAACTGTGCTTAAGCAGTGCTTCAAATGTCTTGACCACTCAGGAGGGGAGCTACAATACAACCCTGAGCAAGTAGGTAAATTTGTGGTCATGTTCTCGATGCTGCACAACCTGGCTATCAGGAGGGGCCAAAAATTGCCAGAAGGCACTGATGCTCCACCTCAGGAGAGAGAGGAAGAGGACAACGAGGGGCTGGATGCTGATCTAGGGCCAGGCAATCAGGCTGGCTATGCAACCATGCCCATGACCCCTCCAGACCACAGGAAAGGGCCCGTGGTGGCTACATAGCTGCAAGACTCTTACGTGAGGAGCTGATATCTGAACGATTTGCCTGAAAGAACGTTGATGTGAGTGACAACGCTGACACACTGCTGTGTGTGTGCAGCTCAGACATCAATGGTGCCCATCACCTTGGTGCCAGTTAAAGTTTACGTTGATTGATGTTAAGTTGTATTTAACCCTTTCATGTTAAGGAATCACCAGTGTGTTATGGTCCAGCTATCTGAGACAATGTGCAACAAGGTTATCTTCAATAAAAAATGTTTTATACCAACATTGGTCTGAAATCATAAGTATGACAGGCAATAACACCCAACCCCCATCCACACCCCACTTTTCCCACCATTGACATCAATCAAATTGTCAACATGTCCAGAAACACAGAATATAAAGGCAAAGCAGGAGGGTGGTCCCCAGCCCCCATACATGACAACAAATTGCATACATCCAGATGGAGATATAACACAGCCATCACCTGCAGAACTGCACCTCACTTTCCTTCACCCCTCCCCTTCTTCTCGCCACCTCTACCCCTTCCCCTCCTCTCTCCATGGTGCCTGGCCGAGGAGCTCCTCAGGCAGTGCCTCATTGAGGGGATGAAGGCAGATGCAGTGGTTGCACGGGTACAGGGGCGGAGGGTGCCAAGGAGGCAACTTTCTCTCATGCAGAAGCAGGATCTTGGTCCTTGCTCTCATCTGTAGCTTGCAGTGGTGGTGCGGAACCTAGGGGTGGAGTGCCACGCTCTGGGACCACTGGGAGACCTGTGCCAGCAGTGTTCCTGGCTATCGCATCCAGGGCCTCCGCCATCCGCAGAATGTACTCAGTCATGGTGGCCAGCTGTCGGGATATGCCCCCCAATGCTTCGATGAGCTGGTCACCAATGTCTACAGTCCTCCTGGACAACTGTACCATCTCTCTGCTCTTAATGTGGCGCTCGTGGAACAGACCTGCCGCGTCCACGAGGCCTCCTCGGGGCCGTCCTGGAGACAAATGGGGTGCCCTGTGGTGAGGTGCTTGGAACCAGTACCTCCAGAGTGGAGGCGAGAATGACCGGAGGACCACTAGATGGCCTTGGGGTGGAATGACTTCTGGAGCCTGGCGATGCAGGTTTCTCGATGTCCGCGCTCTCATCCGTAGGGAACAGACCCAGCGGATTGACGGGCGAGAATCGGAACTCCTAAGCACCAGATGTAGGATCGTCTGGAGAATCGGGTCCCGCACCCCCACCTTCTGGCCTCTGTGGCCTTGCCTTGGGATGCACTGCTGGCTGAACTGCAAAACACAAATGATGTTATTGGAGGAGAAGGGGGTGCTAGGGTCACAAGGTGAGTCCAGCGCTACACACAGCATATACACGACAAAAGCACCACCGCTCTCAAAATCATCACAGACATCACAGTTCATGACGATCAACACATTTGCATTGCAATGATTTTCATTAGACCAGCATTATTTTTATGACAATTTTAGAAATCATCTATCATATATGATTTTCGGATATGAGTGGGTGCAGCATAAATTGATTTTACATTATGCAATGGTGTAAACTTTACTCACGTGGCATCACTTCAGGGTCTGCAGATACATCCATGGCTGTCCGGGTGTGCTTCTCCACGAGCGCGAGCAACCGCTCCTCCATCTCAGCGATGTCGCTGGGGACTGTTCGCCTCTGCATGGACCTCATCGTCGATAGCTTCTTCTTTAAAAGGTGACAGGACGATATGGCATGAGATCATTGCATGATATCATTGCTAGGTACTGTCACAGAGACTGATACAACACATAACCAACAGATGTAATCATGATTATTATGAAAATTATCTTCTTTACCTAAAGACCTGCACCGTGACCGCAGGCTTTGAGTGAAACATTCCAGGTAAAAGTGAAAGACCTCACATCTGCTGATAGTCACTCATGACTGTTACAGATCAAATTATATAAATATGTAAGTACATGTAAATAAATGTAATACTTATTCTTGCGGATCCCACAAGGTCGTTTCATCGTTTGCGGCATTGGTTGCCCTCACAGACCTCGTTGGTCGCCGACGAGACCACCTCTGCTAACTTGGTCCATATAGATACATAGAAACATAGAAAATAGGTGCAGGAGTAGGCCATTCGGCCCTTTGAGCCTGCACCACCATTCAATTAGATCATGGCTGATAATTCCCTCAGTACCCCTTTCCTGCTTTCTCTCCATACCTCTTGATTCCTTTAGCCGTAAGGGCCATATCTAACTCCCTCTTGAATATATCCAATCAATTGGCATCAACAATTCTCTGCGGTAAGGAATTCCACAGGTTAACAACTCTCTGAGTGAAGAAGATTCTCCTCATCTCGGTCCTAAATGGCTTACCCCTTATCCTTAGAATGTGTCCCATGGTTCTGGACTCCCCCAACATCAGGAACATTTTTCCTGCATCTAACCTGTCCAGTCCCGTCAGAATTTTATATGTTTCTATGAGATCCCCTCTCATCCTTCTAAACTCCAGTGAATACATGCCCAGTCGATCCAGTCTCTCCTCATACGTCAGTCCTGCCATCCCGGGGATCAGTCTGGTGAACCTTCACTGCACTCCATCATTAGCAAGAATGTCCTTCCTCAGGTTGGGAGACCAAAACTGAACACAATATTTCAGGTGAGGTCTCACCAAGGCCCTGTACAACTGCAGTAAGATCTCTTTGCTCCTATACTCAAAACCCCTAGCTATGAAGGCCAACATGCCATTTGCTTTCTTCACCGCCTACTGTACCTGCATGCCAACTTTCAATGACTGATGTACCATGACACCCAGGTCTCGTTGCACCTCCCCTTTTCCTAATCTGCCGCCATTCAGATAATATTCTGCCTTCATGTTTTTGCCCCTAAAATGTATAACCTCACATTTATCCACATTATACTGCATCTGCCATTCATTTGCCCACTCACCTAACCTGTTCAAGTCACCCTGCAGCCTCTTAGCGTCCTCCTCACAATCCACACTGCCACCCAGCTTAGTGTAATCTGCAAACTTGGAGATATTACACTCAATTCCTTCATCTAAATCATTAATGTATATTGTAAATAGCTGGAGTCCCAGCACTGAGGCCTGTGGCAACCCATTAGTCACTGCCTGCCATTCTGAAAAGGACCCGTTTATCCTGACTCCCTGCTTCCTGTCTGCTAACCAGTTCTCTATCCACATCAGTACATTACCCCCAATAACATGTGCTTTAATTTTGCACACCAATCTCTTGTGTGGGACCTTGTCAAAAGCCTTTTGAAAGTCCAAATACACCACATCCACTGGTTCTCCCTTGTCCACTCTACTAGTTAATCCTCAAAAAATTCCAGAAAATTTGTCAAGCAAGATTTCCCTTTCATAAATCCATGTTGATTTGGACCGATCCTGTCACTGCTTTCCAAATGTGCTGCTATTACATCTTTAGTAATTGATTCCAACATTTTCCCCACTACTGATGTCAGGCTAACCGGCCTATAATTACCCGTTTTCTCTCTCCCTCCTTTTTTAAAAAGTGGGGTTGCATTAGCTACTCTCCAATCCATAGGAACTGATCCAGAGTCGATAGACAGTTGGAAAATGATCACCAATGCATCCATTATTTCTAGGGCCACTTCCTTAAGTACTCTGGGATGCAGACTATCAGGCCCTGGGGATTTATCGACCTTCAGTCCCATCAATTTCCCTAACACAATTTCCTGCCTAATATGGATTTCCTTCAGTTCCTCCTTCTCACTAGACCCTCGGTCCGCTAGTATTTCCAGAAGTTTATTTGTGCCTTCCTTCGTGAAGACAAAACCAAAGTATTTGTTCAACTGGTCTGCCATTTCTTTGTTCCCCATTATAAATTCACCTGATTCTGACTGCAAGGGACCTATGTTTGTTGTCACTAATCTTTTTCTCTTCACATATCTTTTGCAGTCAGTTTTTATGTTCCCAGCAAGCTTCCTCTCATACTCTATTTTCCCCCTCCTAATTAAACCTTTTGTCTGCCTCTGCTGAATTCTAAATTTCTCCCAGTCCTCAGGTTTGCTGTTTTTTCTGGCCAATTTATATGCCTCTTCCTTGGATTTAGCACTATCCTTAATTTTCCTTGTTAGCCACGGTTGGGCCACCTTCCCCGTTTTATTTTTACTCCAGACAGGGATGTACAATTGTTGAAGTTCATCCATGTGATCTTTAAATGTTTGCCATTGCCTATCCGCCATCAACCCCTTAAGTATCATTCGCCAATCTATTCTATCCAATTCACGTCTCATACCATCAAAGTTACCTTTCTTTAAGTTCAGGACCCTAGTCTCTGAATTAACTGTGTCACTCTCCATCTTATTAAAGAATTCTACCATATTATGGTCACTCTTCCCCAAGGGGCCTCGCACAACAAGATTGCTAATTAATCCTTTCTCATTACGCATTACCCAGTCTAGGATGGCCAGCCCTCTAGTTGGTTCCTCGACATATTGGTCTGGAAAACCATCCCTAATACACTCCAAGAAATCCTCCTCCACTGTATTGCTACCAGTTTGGTTAGCCCAATCTATATGTATATTAAAGTCGTCCATGATAACTGCTGTACCTTTATTGCACGCATCCCTAATTTCTTGTTTGATGCTGTCCCCAACCTCACTGCTACGGTTTGGTGGTCTGTGCACAACTCCCACTAGCGTTTTCTGCCCTTTGGTATTCCTCAGCTCACCCATACGGATTCCACATCATCCAAGCTAATGTCCTTCATTACTATTGCGTTAATTTCTTCTTTAACCAGCAACGCTACCCCACCTCATTTTCCTTTCTGTCTATCCTTTCTGAATATTGAATACCCCTGGATGTTGAGTTCCCAGCCTTGGTAGGCCTTTGGGGTGGGCGTCCCTCGCCCTCCCTGTGTTAAATCACCCCAGTGTGACGCGACCTGCTGCAGGAGGGAGGCATTTGCCTAGTCCGAGAACCTCCTGCCTCTTTTGCACCCTCCAATGTGCTCCTCTCCCACCTCACTGCTCTCTCCAGCGTCAGACTCCACAGCGTGCTGTGATGCCTCCTCCTCTCCCTCCATTATAGGCCAAATTCGGGCAAATATGTGGCTGGTAACAGCTAATTTTTCTTTCCCTACTTGCTGTGAAGCTCTAAAGTCTCCCTTCTTCCTCCCAAAGCAGTCACACCATACCCAGACAGGCCTTCAATCCCTCTGAGCTCCCTCTCTCTCTGTCTCCTCATCTGCGCATGTCATGATGATCCTTGACCTCCTGAATCGCGGGAATCGAGCGTTACCATGCCATTGCTAAGGACGGCGACACTTTATGGCAGAAGGTCAGTGAGATTTAACGCTACCATCGCTCGCAGTAACGCCCATTTTCAAAAATGGAGACTAGGTGCTTCGAGAAGCCGACGATCTGAAAACCCATTTTTACCACCCACACCAGAAATAACACCCATTTTTGGGCGATAAGCACAAAAGTGTAAAATCTAGCCCTTAGTTTTTTCAATCTCTCCTCATAGGGCAATCCCCTCATCCAAGGAAACAGTCTAGTGAACCTTCGTTGCACTCCCTCTATGGCAAGTATGTCTTTCCTTAGGTAAGGAGACCAAAAATGTACACAGTTCTCCAGGTGTGGCCTTACCAATGCCCTGAATAATTGCAGTCAGACCTGTTTACTCTTATACTTTAAACTCTTTGTAACAAAAGCTAACATAGCATTTGCTTTCCTAATTACTTGCTGTACCTGTATGTTAACTTTCTGTGATTTGTGTACAAGGACACTCAGGTCCCTCTGAATACCAACAATTTCCAGTCTCTCGCCATTCAAAAAATATTCTGCTTTTTTGTTTTTTCTACCAAAGCGGATAACTTCACAGTTCCTCATTCCATTTAACCTAAGAACATAAGAACATAAGAAATAGGAGCAGGAGTAGACCATACTGCCCCTCGAGCCTGCTCCGCCATTTCATATGATCATGGACTCAGGCCCACTCCCCATAACCCCTTAATCCCTTAGCGGTTAAGAAACTGCCTGTCTTAAATTTATTCAATGTCCCAGCTTCCATAGCTCTCTGAGGCAGTGAATTCCACAGAGAGTAGAAATTCCTCCTTATCTCAGTTTTATATGGGCGGCCCCTTATTCTAAGATTATGCCCTCTAGTTCTTGTCTTCCCTATCAGTGGGAACATCCTCTGTGCATCCACCTTTTCAAGCCCCCTCATAATCTTATATGTGGGCAAAAATTTAGCAGATGGAGTATAATGTTGGAAAGTGTGAGGTCATGCACTTTGGCAGAAAAATCAAAGAGCAAGTTATTATTATTCCATTTACCATGTTCTTGCCCACTCAGTCAAACTGTCTATATCTCTCTACAGCCTCTTTGTATCGTCCTCAAAGCTTACTTTCCCACATAGCTTTGTATCATCAGCAAACTTGGATATGTTACACTCAGTCCTTCATCTAAGTAATTAATATAGATTGTAAATATTTGAGGCCCAAGCACTGATGCTTGCGGTACCTCGGTAGTTACAGCCTGCCAATGCAAAAAGTCCTGTTTATTCCGACTCTCTGTTTTGTGTCTATTAACCTATCCTCTCTCCATGCCAATATATTACCTCCAATCCCATGAGTGCTAATTTTGTGTAATAACCTCTTGTGTGGCACCTCATTGAATGCTTTTTGAAAATCCAAATACACCACACCCACTGGTTCCCCCTAATCCATCCTACTAATTACATCTTCAAAAAACCCTAACAGATTTGTCAAACACGATTTCCCTTTCATAAAACCATGTTGACTCTGCCTAATCTTATTACGATTTTCTAAGTGCCCTGTTACCACCTACCTAATAACAGATTCTAACACTTTGCCTACTAGAAAGAAAAAAAAGAGAAACAGAGGGCTTGAGATTGCTGGGCTAGCACCCATATATCGCCCAAAAAGGTAGGTTATCACCCATTTTGCTTAAAAAGTGGAAAGTTGGGCCAGAACATCGCCGAAAAATTGCCAGCCCAACTTTTGTGTCACATCGCTGAGGTGATCGCTCACACATCGACCAGCGCAACTTTCAACACATCGCCTACACATCACCGGGCTGATCGCTCACTGAGAAGATCGCTGGACATCGCTGGAGAAAAGCTGCTTTTACCTGGCATTCCTCACAGAACCCGGCACTACAGACGCCATTTTGAACGTCGGAGGAAGTGAGAGGCTGCTTAAAGAAGGGGCTTATAATTTGTGAGTTATACTGATTGATCCACTCACATTTATAGTTATATTTATTTTAGTACAAAGGTCATTTATAGCAATAGTGATAGTGATAGTGATGGGATCTGTAACTTCTCTACCATTACTTGTAAATACTCACATGCTGGAGTCTGAAGTTGGATTTAGTAAAGGGTTTAGTGAAGGGCCCAATCAAAGAGGTGGCAGACTAATGCAGAGGCGGAGGAGGAGAACGTACAGCCAATGAACTTACAGGGAAAAGCAATCTAACCTCAACTTCTCTGATAACACATGTCTTAGGAGGCTGTGCTTCCGAAAGGAGGTCATCGATGAGATATGTCAGCACATCAAGGGGGATCTGCAGCTTACCAGCACCATCAGGACCGCACTGCCCTTCAAGGTAAAGGTTACTGCGGCACTATCCTTATACGCATCAGGCTCCTTTCAAGCTTCAGCTCGCGACATCTGTGGTATCAGCATGACACACACTGCTCCATTCGACAGATGACTGAAGCCCTTTAGAAAATAGAAACATAGAAAATAGGTGCAGGAGTAGGCCATTCGGCCCTTCGAGCCTGCACCGCCATTCAATAAGATCATGGCTGATCATTCCCACAGTACCCCTTTCCTGCTTTCTCTCCAAACCCCTTGATTCCTTTAGCCGTAAGGGCCATATCTAACTCCCTCTTGAATATATCCAATGAAGTGGCATCAACAACTCTCTGCGGCAGGGAATTCCATAGGTTAACAACTCTCTGAGTGAAGAAGTTTCTCCTCATCTCAGTCCTAAATGGCCTACCCCTTATCCTAAGACTATGTCCCCTGGTTCTGGACTTCCCCAACATCGGGAACATTCTTTCTGCATCTAACCTGTCCAGTCCCGTCAGAATCTTATATGTTTCTATGAGATCCCCTCATATCCTTCTGAACTCCAGTGAATAAAGGCCCAGTTGATCCACTCTTTCCTCATATGACAGTCTAGCCATCCCTGGAATCAGTCTGGTGAACCTTCGCTGCACTCCCTCAATAGCAAGAACATTCTTCCTCAGATTAGGAGACCAAAACTGAACACAATATTCCAGGTGAGGCCTCACTAAGGCCCTGTACAACTGCAGTAAGACCTCCCTGCTCCTATACTCAAATCCCCTAGCTATGAAGGCCAACATACCATTTGCCTTCTTCACCACCTGCTGTACCTGCGTGCCCACTTTCAGAGACTGATGAACCATGACACCCAGGTCTCGTTGCACCACCCTTTTCCTAATCTGCCGCCATTCAGATAATATTCTACCTTCCTGTTTTTGCCCCCAAAATGGATAACCTCAAATTTATCCACATTATACTGCATCTGCCACGCATTTGCCCACTCACCTAACCTGCCCAAGTCACCCTGCAGTCTCTTAGCGTCCTCCTCACAGCTCACACCACCACCCAGTTTAGTGTCATCCACAAACTTGGAGATATTACACTCAATTCCTTCATCTAAATCGTTAATGTATATTGTAAAGAGCTGGGGTCCCAGCGCTGAGCCCTGCGGCACTCCACTAGTCACTGCCTGCCATTCTGAAAAGGATCCGTTTATCCCAACTCTCTGCTCCTGTCTGCCAACCAGTTCTCTATCCACTTCAGTACATTACCCCCACTACCATGCGCTTTGATTTTGCACACCAATCTCTTGTGTGGGATCTTGTCAAAAGCCTTTTGAAAGTCCAAATACACCACATCCACTGGTTTTCCCTTGTCCACTCTGCTAGTTACATCCTCAAAAAATTCCAGAAGATTCGTCAAGCATGATTTCCCTTTCATAAATCTATGCTGACTTGGTCCGATCCTGTCACTGCTTTCCAAATGCGTTGCTATTTCATCCTTAATGATTTATTCCAACATTTTCCCCACTACTGATGTAAGGTTAACTGGTCAAAATTACCCGTTTTCTCTCTCCCTCCTTTTTTTAAAAGTGGTGTTACATTAGCTAACCTTCAGTCCATAGCAACTGATCCAGACTTGATACACTGTTGGAAAATGATCACGAATGCAACCACTATTTCTAGGGCTACTTCTTTAAGTACTCTGGGATGCAGACTATCAGGCCCCGGAGATTTATCAGCCTTCAATCCCATCAATTTCCCTAACACAATTTCCCGCCTAATAAGGATATCCTTCAGTTCCTCCTTCTCACTAGACCCACTGTCCCCTAGTACATTCGGAAGGTTATTTGTGTCTTCCTTCGTGAAGACAGAACTGAAGTATTTGTTCAATTGGTCTACCATTTCTTTGTTCCCCATTATAAATTCACCTGAATCCGACTGCAAGGGACCTATGTTTGTCTTCACTAATTTTTTTCTCTTCACATATTTATAGAAGCTTTTGCAGTCAGTTTTTATGTTCCCTGCAAGCTTCCTCTCGTACTCTATTTTCCCCCTCTTAATTAAACCCTTTGTCCTCCTATGTTGAATTCTAAATTTCTCCCAGTCCTCAGGTTTGTTGCTTTTTCTAGCCAACTTATATGCCTCTTCCTTGGCTTTAACACTATCCTTAATTTTCCTTGTTAGCCATGGTTGAGCCACCTTCCCCATTTTATTTTTACTCCAGACAGGGATGTACAATTGCTGAAGTTCATCAATGTGATCTTTAAATGTTTGCCATTGCTTATCCCTTTAAGTGTCAACCCTTTAAGTACCCTTTGCTAGTCTATTCTAGCGTAACTCCCACGGGGTTTCTCCAGAATTGCGGGGGGGGGGGGAGGGGGGGTTGGGACCATGGATTCATATGCTTGCAGGATGGACTTTATAAGCTTCCCTATAACCAGGGAGGTGCAGACCTGGAATGTTTTGGGTTTCTCGCGAATACCAAACTTTCCCAAGGTGCAGGGAGCAATAAACTGCATGCACATCGCCCTGAAAGCACATATACAGAACGCAGAGGTGTTTCGTAACCAAAAGGGATTCCACTCGCTGAATGTGCAGCTCATTGTCGACCACAACCAAATAATCATGTTAGTTAATGTTAAATTTCCAGGCAGCATCCATGATGTGCACATCCTGTGAGAGAGCACTGTCTCTGACCTGTTTAACAGTCAGCCACAAGGCCATGGTTGGATGCTGGGGGATAAAGGATATGGCCTTGCTAGCTGGCTCATGCCCCCTGCGTAATCCCCAGATAGAAGCCGAGAAGCATTACAACGAAAGCAACACAGCCACACACAATATCGTCGAAAAGACAATTGGAGTCCCGAAGCAGCGCTTCAGATGCAAGGACCACTCTGGAGGAAGCCTATAATACCACCCTGACCAGGTTGCTGAGTTTATTGTGGTGTACTGCATGTTGCATAACCTAGCTATAAGGAAAGGACAACAATTATCAGATAAGGCTGCCGGTCCACTTTAGGAGAGAGTGGAGGCGGAAGAGGCGGAGGAGGAGGAGAAGGAGGCTGGTGAGGACCTCGGTGGGACAATCAGCCTGGCGATGAATCCATGGTCCCATCGCCTCCCCCCCCGGCCCCCCCCACCGCCTCCCCACCCCCCCGCAATACTGGAGAAATCCCGTGGGAGTTACGCGGTTGCAAAGCTGTTGCACCAGCAGCTCATAAATGAACGCTTTGCATGATCTTACATTGAGGACAGTCACAGTTACAGTTACAGTTACAGAAAGACAACAGTTGCATTTGCGTTGAGTTACGTTTCATCCTTGCCTGGTCTGGCCTGGCCATTGTTTTACAACAGTTGCACCTTAACTTATGTTATTAGAAGACACTGCACAACAAATGTAAAATGAAATAATTTTTTTAAATTGAATTAACAAAATGTATGAATTATTTAAATGTAACACCCACCCACCGCCACCCAACAGTGAACCAACAATAAATTTGAAAAACAACAACAATAAATAATGAACAATATGAACAATATGAACAATAAAGCACCCCCCTCCCTACCTGCGGCAACATTTCCCTCCAGGTCCTGTACGCCCCAGTGTCTTAACCCCACTTCATTTTGGTCCCCGCAATGAGTCTGGCATGCAGCGGGCGAAGGCAAGACTTCCTGTCATTGGGGGGGCTGACAGTGGCTCAATCTGCTGTTGGGGTGTTGAGGGGAAGACGAAGTTGCGCAATCGTCTTCCGAGTCAAAAGGAAGTGCTTCCTCCTGACTCGCTTGTGTGCTGGTGTTATGTCGGACGGCACCTTGCGGTGCAGTGCCGTGTCCCACCACTATTGCATGCCGCAAGGTATTGACGGAGGCGGTCTGCGCCTTCTTCCAGAGCATCTGCCACATATCCTCCGCTTGGCGAGCAGACACCTGGGACATGTCCCTCGTGTATACCACGAAAGCCTGGAGTAGATCGCGACTTATCGTGACACTCTCCATGCACAGTCTGATCAAGCCCTCGATCCGATCAGCCAGAGGAGGCATGTGCTGACCTCGCTGACCCGACCTCTGTGGGGTCGGCGTGGGCACTAACATGTGCCTTGGCGTCGCCAGCTGCACGCCACTTGGTCCCGCTGCCTCTTCTGTCAAAACGGACATTGTGGCAGCAGATCCCACAGGTACATCAATTACAGGCAGGGGGATGCTAGGGGCATCCTCCTCGGTTTTCATAACATTGTCCTCCTCCTCAGGGTCGGTAGTCTCTTCCTCCTCCCTTCCCGTGGTGAAGACCACCTGCAGCTGGAGGGGGAGGGGTTATGGTCGCGCCTCACCGTGCATGGGTGTTGTTGGACCTGCAAAACACAATTGAGCTTATTGAGCTTATTAGAACGGAAGGGTATACATTCTTGCACTGTGCTGGCATATGAAGGAGGAGCATCACTACTACAATAAATGAGACCAAGAGACGTTACATAACAACACATCACACGGTAGTACATTTGGTGGTAAATCCAAGTTAAAATTCAGTGACCCAGAGAGCTATGGAGGCTGGATCAGTCGGAAAAAGACAAAATGATAAGGGAGTGAATATTTAAGGAGAGCGGACAGAGAAGGGGACAGATGGCCAGATCGTCTGCTCCTGCTCTTATTTCTTAACTTTTGTCAACCTGAGAGTAGCACAGAGGCTGCATGAGAATCAGGATAGCTGCATGCATAACATATCATTCATATATTATAATGAAATGACGTTACATTACTTTAACACTGCTTGACACATTACTCACGTGATGCAAGCGAGGGCTCTGCCTCACCGCGGGTGGCCAAGCGAGTGTGGCCTCCCACCAGTGCCGCTGCCCATTCCTCCAACTTCGTGAGGGTTACGAGCTGGGTAGGGCCTCTTCCTTTTCGCCTGCAACTTCTGCAAACGTGAAAAGAGCTTGGCATAAGCTAATTGACTCGGTACTATCATGGAAAGATAGCAGTCATCAACGTTATATGTTAATAGGGTTTTTATCCACAATTGATGCAATTTATAACAAAGGTCGTGTTTAGGATTTAATGCTTGACACAAACATCTCGACTACAATCTCCATTGAAGGGTCCCCGGGGGTGGTGGGAATCAGGAAAGCTGGTGAACTCAGCAATGACAGGAGCTAATGTCCCAAAGTGTCCCAGGGCAAACAGTGAGCAAGGGCAGCTCTTCCCCAGTCCATGTTGGGTCACTGTGTAAGTGACAGCAGCCAGAGAGACTGACACAGAGAGACTTAAAAAGGGCGCAAGTTCATAGCCCTGTCCAGATCTTAGCAGGGAATATTTGTAATATATGTAAAAATAACAAGTTTAATTTCAATCCTGGATATTTATAATTATAATTACAATTTGCATCATTACAATATAAAATCTATACTTACTCTTGCCGAAGCAAACAGGCGGTTCCAGTGCTTGCGGCACTGGTCCGACCCCCTCGCCTCATTCGACGCCGCAGAGACCACATCGGCGATCTCGCTCCACAGTTTGTGGTAAGCCCGGGGTGGAGGTTTCCCATGCCCACCTCGGGTTAATTGGGCCCACCGAGAGTGCACCTCATTGACGAGAGCCTCATTGGCTTCGTCAGAAAAGGGCTTAGCCCTCCTCCTACGTTCCACCTCCTGCCCACTCTCAGCAGACTCATGCTGGGACATATTAATGCTATCAATTCTTTCGACTTTTCTCTCTCTGTCTCTCTGTCTCTATCTCTTCTCAACTGCCTTTCTCTCTCTCTCTCTCCTCTCTCTCTCTCCCCTTACCTTCTGCGCATTGTGGATGACCCCTGACCTGCCGAATCGCAGGAAAACCAAAAGATGAGCAGAGAAATCGAGAGATTTTTCGGTTATGTTATATTACTGTGAGTGAGGTGCAGCTATGTTACATATACGGGTCTAAGACTGTTAGGTAATTGAGCACAGTGGTCAAATAGACTGGAGTTATACTGTCCCTCTATTACAGTGAATATTTTGCACTCTGAAAGCTGTTGCGGGCTCAGTAGGCATACGCAGAACAGCAGAACCAGCGTGATGAAGCTGACATGTATATATTCTTGCGCTGCACTTGCATACGAAGGAGGAGCATCACTACTACAATAAATGAGACCATATTGTAATGAAATGATGTCCCATTACTTTAACACTGCTTGACATATTGCTCACGTGACATATCAGAGGGAGTACCACGGGACTGTGGCTCCCAAACAGAGCCGCCGCACGCTTCTCGATTCCACTTAGTGGCTGTAAGGCAGCTGGGCCCCCTCCTGTGTGCCTCTGCTGTGCCCTGTTGTTCGATATCTTCCTCTCAAAAGTTGCAAAGTTCATGGCACAAGCTCTATGGTGTAGATACTATCATGGAAATACATTTTCACAGTTAGAACAAATATTGGGGATAGGAGCCAATGGTTGACACAAACATATCTCTCCCTAATACAATCTCCATTGAGGTCGGCAATGTCAGGAGCTAATGTACAAAAGTGCCCCACTTGTACAAAATATATTTCAATCCAGGAGATTTAATATTAAAATTATAATTACAATTATAATTACAACGTTCATCAATACAATATAAAATCTGTACTTACTCTTGCTGAAGCAACCAGGCTGTTCCAACGTTTGCGGCATTGGTCTGGCCCTCTCGCCTCGTGGGAAGCTGATGAGACGACGTCTGAAATCTCCAGCCATATTTTCCTGTAGGCCCGGGGTGGAGACTTCCCACTGCCACCCTGGGTTAACTCGCCTCACCTAGCATACACCTCCTCAGCGAGGGCCTCGTTAGCTTCATCTGAGAAGAGCTTTGCCTTTTGCGAGCCCCCCTCCACACTCTCTGATGAGGAGGACATTGTATTTTATTTGCGTTTTGTATGCACCTTTTTAAATTTTCCTCACTTTGGCTTATTATTAATATTAATATTATCTTCTATCAATATTATCTTCTTTTTTTCAAAACAATGCACTTCTTTCTCTTTTTTCCTCCCTTAATCCTTTCCTCCACTGCTTTCTTTCTCCTCCTTCTCTCTCTCTCTCGCTCCCACCACAAACGGCCTTCTACACATGTGTGGATGACCCCTGACCTCCCTAAACGTGGGAAAGGTTGTCAACCGAAAAAAAAAATCACATGCGCAGAAGGCCGTTGCTAGGGAAGCTTTTGACTTCCACATCGCTGGCCGTTTGCTGGGTGTACATAACATCGCTGACCTTTTGCATCGTCCATTTCACATCGCTGGCCTATCGCCGACTCAAAAATCGCGATCCAAAAAATGGGCGATGTTCCAGCGATCGGTAAGGCTGAGACATCGACCATCGCTGGAACATTGCCCATTTTTTGGGCGATAGACAGCAAAGTGGAAAGTCTAGCCCTAATATCTACATAGATTGAGAGATACAAAAATAGTCTTAAAAACAAGAAGTGGTCAGCAGGGACTTTCATACAAAAGGCAATGGGAGAGATTCCAAGGACAAACAAGAGACAGATAATGATTGAAATATTCAAAACCTACCTTTCAGATAAGCAGAGAAGCAGCAAGTGAATGAGTTGGCAAGTAATAAGGTTTGGACAGAGTAAGAGGGGGAGAAATTTCTGGAGAATTGGTGTGAGAGGCACTGAAGACAGATATAGTACAAGTGAAGTCATGTTATTATGCCCAGTGGGCACAGCCCGATCTACCTTGGAGGAAAGTGAAGGTAACAAGCATCCAACATCAATCACCCAAACGCTGAATCCAAAATAGAAACTAACTCAACTAATCACAAGATCAGTGAGTGAGAAAGAATTCCCTATCAGCATGTGAACCCTTCAATTTAAAAAAATATATACCTCAGTTACTGAACACAGAATGACAACTGACAAATTGTTTATAAAATTGTATTCAAATCCCATTTTGTAAAGTAAAGTTCTTCTGAACCATAAGGAACAATGTTAGGTCATGGTGGTGGTGCTCATTGTTATGCACTACTATTCGGAAAGCCCACCAACTTTTCCCAACTCTGGTATTATTCAAATCTAAACTGTCACTGAACAAAAGATAGAAAAGAGTAACTTCAATTATTCAGTACCAAACAACCGACCGTGAACAGCGCAAAGTAATCGCCAGAATATTGAGACTGTTGCAAAACTACATTTCCTTCTGATTTCTGACACACAAGTCAGTACTGTATATGCATGACAGCAACCCGCCAAGATCATGGGCTAGATTTTCCACTTTTGTTGCATGCATAACGCCCACTTAACGTCTATTTTACCACTGAAATAACGTATAATGCCCAGATATCGCCCATTCAGCCACAAAATGGAAACTAACGTCCATATTTCGGACACTTATCGCCAAGCGATACTTTCCCCATGTGTTAACGCCGGGGAAAAAATAATGCTGCCCGTCCAATTTTTTTGGGCGGAATCATCAGAATGGGCGAAATCAACGCCCATAATATCGCCCAGCGTTAGTTTCCGCACGTACTTAACGTCGAATTCAATAATACCGATCGCCCACTTTTTTTTGTCATAAAGGTCACATTTGCCAAAACTAACGCCCAGGAGATCGCCCAGCGTCACTTTCACCACCTCGCACACATCTCGCGTACAATATCGCTCGTCCTAAACACCACTCAGAAAAAATGGAACTGTTCTCAACGAATCACAGCGGTGAGGGCGCCATTTTAAAAATAGCAGGTCGCTTCATTCAAAAGGCTGCTTCAACTTTGGGGGAGTTTGCATTGACTCTGGAGTTCTTCTTAGATGAAATGAACATCTCAACAGACATATTTTCAGACTCTGGATGATTGGGGTTTACTGCAGGTGTATTTTAGTGAGGAAATTATTGCTTCTGATCAATCGCTATTATACTTTCATTGCAATGGGGCCAGCCAGTTCTCAGCCTGCATCGATTAATACGTAGATGCTGCAGAGTACAAATGGCTCAATGTCTGATGCACATCATTATGTTGAGGCCCTTTGGGGAAGAGTGAACATAATATGGTAGAATTCTTCGTTAAGATGGAGAATGACACAGTTCATTCAGAGATTAAGGACCTGAACTTAAAGAAAGGTAACTTGGATGGTATGATATGTGAATTGGCTAAGATAGACTGGCGAATGATACTTAAAGGGTTTACGGTGGATAGGCAATGGCAAACATTTAAAGGTCACATGGATGAACTTCAACAATTGTACATCCCTGTCTGGCGTAAAAAATAAAACGGGGAAAGTGGCTCAACCGTGGCTAACAAGGGAAATTAGCGAAAGTGTTAAAACCAAGGAAGAGGCATACAAATTGACCAGAAAAACCAGCAAACCTGAGGACTGGGAGAAATTTAGAATTCAGCAGAGGAGGAAAAGGGTTTAATTAGGAGGGGGAAAATAGAGTATGAGAGGAAGCTTGCAGGGAACATAAAACCTGACTGCAAAAGCTTCTATAGATATGTGAAGAGAAAAAGATTAGTGAAGACAAATGTAGGTCACTTGCAGTCAGAATTGGGTGAATTTATAATGGGGAACAAAGATATGGCAGACCAATTGAACAAATACTTTGGTTCTATCTTCACTAAGGAAAACACCAATAACCTTCCGGAAATACTAAGGGACCGAGGGTCTAGCAAGAGGGAGGAACTGAAGGAAATCCTTATTAGTCAGGAAATTGTGTTAGGAAAATTGATGGGATTGGAGGCCGATAAATCCCCAGGGCCTGATAGTCTGCATCCCAGAGTACTTAAGGAAGTGGCCCTAGAAATAGTGGATGCATTGGTAGTCATTTTCCAACATTCTAAAGCCTCTGCATCAGTTCCTATGGATTGGAGGGTAGCTAATGTAACCCCACTTTTTGAAAAAGGAGGGAGAGAGAAAACAGGGAATTATAGAGCGTTTAGCCTGACATTGGTAGTCGGAAAAATGTTGGAATCAATTATTAAAGATGTAATAGCAGCACATTTGGAAAGCAGTGTTAGGATCGGTCCAAGTCAGCGTGGATTTAAGAAAGGGAAATCATGCTTGACAAATCTTCTACAATTTTTTGAGGATGTAACTAGTAGAGTGGACAAGGGAGAACCAGTGGATGTGGTGTATTTGGACTTTCAAAAGGCTTTTGACAAGGTCCCACACAAGAGATTAGTGTGCAAAATTAAAGCACATGGTATTGGGCATAATGTATTGACATGGATAGAGAACTGGTTGGCAGACAGAAAGCAGAGAGTTGGGATAAATGGGTCCTTTTCAGAATGGCAGGAAGTGACTATTGGGGTACCGTAAGGTTCAGTGCTGGGACCTCAGCTATTTACAATATACATCAATGATTTAGATGAAGGAATTGAGTGTAATATCTCCAAGTTTGCAGATGACACTAAGCTGGGTGATGGTGTGAGCTGTGAGGAGGATGCTAAGAGGCTGCAGGGTGACTTGGACAGGGTTAGGTGAGTGGGCAAATGCATGGCAAATGCAGTATAATGTGGATAAATGTGAGGTTATCCACTTTGGTGGCAAAAACACGAAGGCAGAATATTATCTGAATGGCGACATATTTGGAAAAGGGGAGGTGCAATGAGACCTGGGTGCCATGGTACATCAGTCATTGAAAGTTGGCATGCAGGTACAGCAGGTGGTGAAGAAAGCAATGTTGGCCTTCATAGCATGGGGATTTGAGTATAGGAGCAGGGAGGTCTTACTGCAGTTGTACAGAGCCTTGGTGAGGCCTCACCTAGAATATTATGTTCAGTTTTGGTCTCCTAATCTGAGGAAGGACATTCTTACTATTGAGGGAGTGCAGCAAAAGTTCACCAGACTGATTCCCGGAATGGCAGGACTGACATATGAGGAGAGACTGGATCGACTGGGCCTGCACTCACTGGAGTTTAGAAGAATGAGAGGGGATCTCATAGAAACATATAAAATTCTGACTGGATTGGACAGGTTAGAGACAGGAAGAATGTTCCTGATACTGGGGAAGTTCAGAACCAGGGGTCACAGACTAAGGATAAGGGGTAAGCCATTAAGGACCGAGATGAGGAGAAACTTCTTCACTCAGAGAGTTGTTAACCTGTGGAATTCTTGACCGCAGAAAGTTGTTGAGGCCAGTTCATTAGATATATTCAAGAGGGAGTTAGATATGTCCCTTACAGCAAAAGGGATTAAGGGGTATGGAGAGAAAGCAGGAAAGGGGTACTGAGGTGAATGATCAGCCATGATCTTATTGAATGGTGGTGCAGGCTCGAAGGGCCGAATGGCCTACTGCTGCACCTATTTTCTAAGTTTCTATGTTTCTATGTTTCTATGTTATATATCAATGTCTGATTATAACATATAACGAATGTATGTTTTAAATGGAGCTATAAAGGGTAAATAAACTCAGTTGTAATCAAAAAGCTTCTTAGATTTGAAATATTCATTTATTACTAAACAGTTGATTACCAGTTGACATTTACTTCAATCACTGGTGACTTGCATAATAAATTATTGAAATGTTTGAATTGTAATGTTTTTATACGAAAATCGGATGATAATGTTGGCAATGTTTAATGGTTCTGCAAATTCACAAGCTGTTTGGAAAAAGTACCACATACTCCAGATATTTCAGAAACAGCTCACTAATGATATTTCAGATTATTGAAGGACATTTTACAATCTAAAATAACATATAATTCAGGTAGAATATCGAGAGGTTTATATTAATATGAAGGAAACATGGTATAACAGCAGCACCTCCCAAACCTGCGACCTCCTCCACCTACAAGGATTGGGGCAGCAGGTGCATGGGAATACCATCATCTCCAAGTTCCCTCCAAGTCACACACAATCCCGATTTGGACATATACCAGTTCCTCAATCCCCTGGGTCATAATCCTGTAACTCCCTATTCAACAGTATTGGAAGAACACCTTCACCACATGGACTGCAGCAGTTTAAGAAGGTCCAACATCCCCTCTCAGGGCAGCTAATGATAGGCAAGAAATACTATGTTGTCAGCGATGCCCACATCCCGAGAATGACATTTTAAAAGCGAAATTTTAATTCACAGTGCCATGTAGCATAATGTAGTGTTTTGAAATGTTGCATAATAAATTCAGATCATCTGCTACATAATTATTATTCTAGTCTCAGTGACCACATAAGTCCTTTCGTCAGAAGAAAAATTTAATTAAAGTACAACTATTTTTGGTTCAAATATTCTGTTTCTATGGATTTATGTGTATCAGTTAGGAACGAGGACCATGTGGAAGTATGATAGACCCATGAGGTCTCTTTCCAAAAAAACTTACCTAATAATAAATGGAACAGAAAATAAATCACGTTGTGGACCAACCAAACATTTTTAGATAAAAGTTATGAGAGCATTATATTAAAACTACGAGCAGCATCCTAAAAATATGAAGTTTTAAAATTAAATGAAATTTGCACTTTCTTCAATTTGCCAGAATACCTGACCAATGTTCAATTTAAGGACATACTAGTAATGATAACTTTTTGGGGAAATAATTATAATTTTAAATAATAGCAGTTGATGAAATAAATGATTTTTTAAGGAAAATATTTAAGTATGATCAATGTCATTTAAGGTGAAATGTCTCCTTGTTTAAAAAAAAACTGTGGCAAAAGACAATTTCCATGAGTTTTGAAATTCCCAGTGTTTAAGTGTTGTGAAAGTTGTCCCAGTTCAACTGTTATGCAAAAGGAAGACTGCACAGCAACAGGGGGCTAAAGAGTATAGCCAATATCCAGTGCATGAACTGTCCTTAAAGGGTCAAATCGTTCCTCTACAGCTTTTAAATGTCTAATTATGCCGCAGACAGCACAGATCGACAGAAACATTAAATGGAAAGATTTTTTTTTAACTCAACGTTCTGACCTCATCAGAAAATTCAGTGCATCTTCCCTAGTGACGAGGAGCCGCAGAAATTCTTTGTTCTGTAAGTAGCTTGAACCCTAAGGTGACATGAAAAGCCCTAAAACTTTGGAGGAATATGTTGCCATGAAACCTGGGATCAGGCTTGAAATTAGGGTTTACGCTCGGACCCCACAAGTTGTGATCATGCATTAATAGGTCCTGGTGCAGGTGAAAAGACGAGACCAAACTGCAAACATTGAGCTGAAGAGACAACTACAGAGTGAAAGGGATACACTCTGGGAACTCTGCCTCAATAAGTAACCGTCGTGATTTGCTTAATTTTAAAAGCAGTATCGTGTAACTGATACGAAGTAGAACTGTATAGTTATTGTCAAACATTTTGCATATTTTGTTTCAGTATATTGATCGACTTTCAAGCCGTTTTGAACTGCCTTTTAGCTGTTTAGAAATAAATATCCTTGTTTATCACCAGAAACCCGCCATCAGGATGGCTCAATTTAGCTAGTGCACTTTTCTCCAGGTTGTTGGAGCGAGTCCCTTCAGGGTAAATAATTCCTTCATCGTGTTTAAATTCAAAATATATGGCTCCTTCTTTCCTTTGTCACTCGCGACCTCTCTCAATGGCTGTTACAGAGTTGTATTTCCTTAAGTATGATAAAACAACATTTTTGCCATGCAGCGTTACTACCGGAAGTCTTTAAGGAATAGAACACTCTCACGGATAAACGAATACAGGAACATAATCAAGCTGCGTATATTTTTATCTGGTTTGGATGTTTATGAATATATCACATAAAGAAACATACAAACTTTGATGCTTTGAAGCTGTCCTATTTATATTGCTGATATATAAAAAATACTAAATCGCCAATTCTGATCAGTCCGTCGTATGAGAAAGACAATTACTCATCTCAAGTGTTAGGGGTTTGAGAATCATGCTGAGTAAGTTTGGTTATGTTTACTATGTTTGCAGTGAATGTTTTCATATTTTTTTTATTTGAGCTGGAATTAGATCTTCTGCTAACATCAGTACATTTCAGCCATGCGGCCACTCTAAAGCTTGGTGGATTTCTATTCTTCCAATTTTGCATGACAGGTGCTGGAATCATATCATGCCTTTTTGAAGGACACTTGATAAGAATTAAATTACTCCGAATTGAAGAAACACACAGCATCAAAGGAGTCACGTTTGATCTTACTCCAATCACCCCCAGAAGCTGGGAAAAAAACTGCCGCAGAAACTGCTTTTGCCAGTTGTTGTTAATATTCTGTTAATATACATTTGAGAACGAGAAAGGGTTCGATTTTAAATCGTGACAGTTTTTAAAAAACTGAGATTCCCTGCACCGAGTGAATGAGAAAGTGAATGACGGAGCCACTAATCGCTGAGCCGGGAAACAAATACGATTACTAGCAGAGAGTCTTGAGTCAGAAAGTCTCATAGACTTTAAGATGTTAATCCTGAACGTAATCCTTCCTTTGCCGTGTAGAAATACTGCAGCCACAAGAGTTGTTTTGTTATTTATATTGGCGTTTAATAAAACTCAGCCAGGGTTGAATAGGACCCTTACTCTTGGATGGTAATTAATTCCTTATTTCTGTGACCCAATTGTGCTGGTATAGAGCAGTGGACAGTGCCAGTGCCCCCCCTCTATCTTTGTCCAAAGACACAGCTCTCGTGCTTCAACAGCTATGGAAACTCATTCTTTTGATGTCATTCAAGAGTTTTTCTTGGGCATCTTCTACTTCAAGAGCTTCTGATTTTTTTTTCTTTTTCTTTTCTATTTTTTTAATTCGTGAAAGCCTTCTAGTTTGGCCACCTCAGTAGAATTTAATGATTTGTTGAAAGCCTTTTGGGGAGAGTGTGATCATGATAGCTTGGCAGTCAGCTGCTGAAAATAGGAGACTATCAAACTGTAAATGTTTTGCGTGGCTATGGACTGTATAACTCAGCATTATATCTGGACCATGGCCTTCCTGACAACTGCCACTACATTTTCTACTCTCGAAGGCTTTTTATATAAAAGAATGTCGAATCTTAGTGTCGTGCCCGGGGATTCTTTCTACAAATGATTATGTGTTGGAAGCCTAAAGGTATTAAAGGCGCTCAGAGTGACTAAGGTGGTTTGACGTAAGACAGTGCGGTTTTATGCAGCGTTTCGTCCCTGGCTTTGTCGTTGTTGAATTCTTACTGCACAAATATCTGTATTTTATTCAGCTGTAATGAATCTTGTTTGCAGCATTTTTGGAAGTGAGACCCTCGATGAGCCATATGGCCAGGGTGACTCGAGCTGGCCGTGTTTCGCAAACAAAGAGGGGATTGAGAAGCTGAAGGGAGGCAGCAAACTTCTTTCCGGCTGATGAAGCTGTTGTCTGGAGCCAATGATCCCAGATCTACAGGCTTTATTCCCAGCTCAGCCTGGGACGTGATGTGTCATATGATTAGAATCTTTCATATTTACTACAAGTGTGTAGACGGGCAGTCTGCAGAAAGAAGGGCGCATATGTGAGGTAGACTTAGCATCTGAAAAAACCCACCGGATAAATACACTTGAATAAGGATTTGTTAGTTTTTGTTGCAGCTACGTTCTAATCGATTGTTGATTGAGATTTTAGGGCGAACAGCGAGTAACTGACGTCTGAGTTACAAAATCCTGAGGTGTCTCTGGGTGATTTTGAATAGTCTTTCTTTTCCAAGACAAATCACTGGAACCTCCTAATTCAGTTTTAACTGCGCACCGTCCAAGCATGTGAGCAGACACACGTCATCAGTGAACCTTTCAGTGCCAATGTAATGAAATTGTATTTTAACATTGATTTAAGATTGCATTTGAAAGTACAGATAGACAACTCATCAGTTCGGAGAATTAGTCTAGAATTTCAGCTAGGACTGCTGCGGAGAGTTACTGTATCGCACACTTTCGTGTGTGCAGTGACTTATTTTGGATTTGAATACTTTCAGTAAAGTTTTTCCACACTGGCGTTCCGAGCTAAATTTCCTGCGAAATGCTATCATATTTTACAGGCTTGCAGAGAGAGAGAGAAAGCGACGCCTATTGGAATGACAAGGAAGTCATTCATTTATGCATACTGGCTTCAAGTAAATTGCGATGTACATCGGCTCCGAATATTCAGTCTGGAATGGAAGCATCTGCTCGCCCAGGCTACAATTAACGACTCCTGTTGCAACAATACACATTTATCGTCATTCACAGAGATGCATTTGTTTTACATAGAAACTACAGCACAGAAACACGCTATTCGGCCAACTGGTCTACGCCGGAGTTTATAAGTTTCTTGTTAAAATTGAAGTTTTCTACCTCCTGTTCATATTTCAAACCAAACCAGATGTTGGGAAAGATTAATAATTCTTTTTAATATCTAAAAATTCGTTACAAAATGTACCCTTTCATGATTGTGTGTGTGTGTGTGTGGGGGGGGGGGGGGTCTAACTCATGAGTATAGTGTGTCCCTTTAATTAACTAGTGACGAGGGGAGTAACTGCACAAGAAAAAATAACTATCGTTAAAAGCACAGTTTAAAACTCCATCAAATGCTCCGTTTTAATTATTGTTACTGTGCTTCTAAAACATTGCGGGGAATTCTATGAAAAATCAATTGAGAGCCACAGTAATTTATTTTATGTTTTTATTCATTTTTCATATATGCACTACTGAGGTGCAGTACACTGGTCCGGATTTTGCGTTAACAATCATCATCATAGGCAGTCCCTCGAAATCGAGGAAGACCTGCTTCCACTCTAAAAGTGAGTTCTCAGGTGACTGAACAGTCCAATAAAGGAATTACAGTCTCTGTCGCAGGTGGGACAGACAGTCCTTGAAAGAAAGGGTGGGTGGGGAGTCTGGTTTGTTGCACGCTCCTTCCATTGCCTGCACTTGGTTTCTGCATTTTTTTTTTGAAATTCGTAGCCAATCGTTCCAATTCTTTGTCAAATCACAAACGCCAGAGGTCACCTTGCACACATCAAGGATCACTCTGCGCCAATGCTCTTAGCCAAAAGGCCTAGAGCCACTGCACCGTTCCTGGAAGTACTGCAATACCAGGTTCGTGCCATGGAGGTGGATGGGTCAGGCCCCCCACACACCTCCGTGGAGGTGGATGGGTCAAGCCACCCCACCCACCTCCTATTTCCAAAAAAGCAAGCATATACCTTCCTGATCCAGGGAGAACCACCTTGGGGTTATGGTGGTTACTCCCCTGTCAGGTCAGTTACGCATGATCTTAGTCAAAAGGCCGGGCTCTTGCCAACGAGACTCGAGGTGCTCAGCACCCTCCCAGATGCTCTTCCTCCACTTAGGGCGGTCTTTGGCCAGGGACTCCCAGGTGTCGGTGGGGATATTGCACTTTATCAAGGAGGCTGTGAGGCTCTCAGAAGGCTATCAGCAACTTCTGGCTTCAGCACACGTGCAGTTAAACGGTTGTGGGGAACAGTAGCTGATCGAGTAATCCAGAGGTCTGAACTAATTATCCAAAGACATGAGTTCAAATCCCACCACACAGCTGGGGAATTTAAATTCAGTTAATTAAATAAATCCATGAAACTACTGGATTGTTGTAATAAACCCATCTCCTTCACTAATGTCCTTAAGGGAAGGAAATCTGCCATCCATACCCAGTCTGGCCTATATGTGACTCCAGACCTACAGCAATGTGGTTGACTCTTAACAGCCCTCTAACCCATCACCAGTTGGGAGAGCAATAAATGCTGGCCTTGCCAGTGATGCCCACATCCCATGAACAAATAAATAAAAACTTGGGAAATTAGGAAATTGATGTCTTCCCAAGTTTTTATTTTATCAGGAAATTACTATCTGATTTGCCCTGCTCTTCCACAAGCTTTGCTACACTGGTACCTTTGGCATTAAAAGGCATGAAGTTGCTGTACTTATCCACTACATACCCACTGAACCTTCAAAAGTGTTGGAAAATCAGGCCCTCAAATCAGGCCACCAAGCTCATGGTCTACAGGGCTGTAGTGATACCGGCCCTCCTGTACAGCTCAGAGACTTGGGCCATATACCGAAGACACCTCAAATCGCTGGAGAAATACAACCAATGATGTCTCCACAAGATCCTGCAAATCCCCTGGGAGAACAGACACACCAACGTTAGCGTCCTCGATCAGGCCAACATCCCCAGCATCGAAGCACTGACCACACTTGACCAGCTCTATTGGGCAGCCACATTGTTCGCCCAAGACACAAGGCTCCCAAAGCAAGTGCTGTACTCGGAACTCCTACACGGCAAGCGAGCCCAAAGTGGACAGAAATGTTTCAAGGACACGCTCAAAGCCTCCTTGATAAAATGCAACATCCCCACCCACACCTGGGAGGCCCTGGCCAAAGACCACGCAAAGTGGAGGAAGTGCATCTGGGAGGGCGCTGAGCACCTCAAGTCTCATTGCCGAGAGCATGCAGAAACCAAGCGCAGGCAGCAGAAGGAGTGTGCGACAAACCAGTCCCACCCACCCTTTCTTTCAACAATTGCCTGTCCTGTGACAGAGGCTGTAATTCCCCTATTGGACTGTTCAGTCACCTAAGAACTCACTTTTAGAGTGGAAGCAAGTCTTCCACGATTTTGAGGGACTGCCTATGATGACCTACTAAACATGCTCGAAAAAGTTAAGGCTTGTCCTTGCAGGTGTGAGGGAATTTTTAATAGTATGATAAATCTTAATTACCACCAAATAACTTCTCTGACACTGAAAATTCACTTTTATAAATGTGGAGTTTAATTCTTTCAGATTTTAATTATTGTTGGGGATTTTAAAATAAATTATAAATTAAATATTTGTACTTTTTCTTTGTCTCTCTCCTAATTCCATCTTTCCTTCTCTTTATTTTGCATTCTGTGTAAGATTTTACATTGAATTAAAACTTACACTTCCTGCTTCAGACTCTGCATGCCTCAGCAAGGATTCTTCAATCTGATTGGTTCAGGAGGCACACTGTTGCTTCCCCACAAAGGTCCCAGATCCCCTGTAGAGGACACCTTCCTGTATCAGATTCTCAAAATCCATAAGTTGTCACTCAAAAGACCATGAAAAGTATGTGGCCAGCTATAAGCATAATGAATGGGAGTGACGTTTGTTCGCCACTGACTGCAAAATTTAGGCCATTGTATTTCCCGTATTACAACGGTAACTACAGTTCAAAGTACTTAATTGACTGTAAAGTGCTTTGGGACAATCGAAGGTCCTGAAAAACTCTCCATAAATGCAAGCTCTTGCTTTCTTTTATCGGAGTGTCTATTTGTACTGTCCTTTTTCTGTCCTTCTGTGTCTGTGTCCTCTCAACTCCGCACCGATGCCTCCCGCCGAAAACGGAACCGGAAATGGGCTTGCAATGGACAGACCATGTTGTTCCTCAGAGCCTGCGGGGATGAAGAGAGGGGGGTGGGGAGAAGAGAGGGACACAGGGGGGAGAAAGGGGAAGCGGTAGGGGAGAGAGGGAACTCAGGGAAGACGGATCACGTTCTTCCAACCTTCTTTACACCCACACCCAATTTCTTGCCACTTATCAACCCAAGCCTAAATGTTGTCCAGGTTGCTGAGGAGATCCGAATGGAACTGAACACTGTGCAATCATCAGCGAACATCCCCACTTCTGACCTTATGATAGAGGGAATGTCATTGATGAAGCAGCTGAAGATGGTTGAGCCTAGGACACTGCCCTGAGGAACTCCGGCAGCGATGTCCTGGAGCTGAGATGATTGACCTCCAACAACCACAACCATCTTCCTTTATGCTAGGTATGACTCCAGCAAGTGGCGTTTTGCTCGATTCACATTGACTTCAACTTTACTAGAGCTCTTTGATGCCATACTTGGTCAAATGCTGCCTTGATGTCAAGGGCAGTCACTCTCATCTCACCTTTGAAATTCAACTCCTTTGTCCATGTTTGGGCCAAGGCTGCAATGAAGTGAGGATGTTCGTTGATGATTGAAGTGTTCAGTTCCATTCGGATCTCCTCAAATAATGAAGAAGTCCATGCCCGCATGCAGCAACCAGGACAACATTTAGGCTTGGGCTGATAAGTGGTAAGTAACATTCATGCTACACAAGTGCCAGGCAATGACTATCTCCAAAAAGAGAGTCTAACCCCCTCTTCTTGACATTCAATGGCATTACCATCGCCGAATCCCCTATCAACATCTTGGGGGTTACCATTGACCAGAAATTTAACTGGACCAGCCACTGTCTGGAGCCGAGTGGTCCTGGCGGAACCCAAACTGAGCATCAGTGAGCAGGTTATTGGTGAGTAGGTGCTGCTTGATAGCACTGTCACTAACACTTTCCATCACTTTGCTGATGATTGCAAGTAGATAGATGGTAATTGGCCGGATTGGATTTGTCAAGCTTTTCATGGACATGATATACCTGGGTACTTTTCCACATTGTCGGGTAGATGCTAGTGTTGTAGCTGTACTGGAACAGCTTAGCTAGAGGGGCAGCTAGTTCTGAAGCGCAAGTCTTCAGCATGACAGCCAGGTTGTTGTCCGGGCCCATAGCCTTTGCTGTATCCAGTGCGCTAAGCCACTTATTGATATCACCTGGAGTGAATCAAATTGGCACAGAAGACTGGCTTCTGTGTTGGTGGGGACATCAGGAGGAGACTGCTATAGATCATCCACTTGGCACTTTTAGCTGAAGATGGTTAAAAAAATCTTCAGCCTTGTCTTTTGCACTCCTTTGCTGGGCTCCGCCATCATTGACGGGGATATTCATGGAGCATCCTCCCCTCATTACTTGCTTAATTGTCCACCACCATTCATAACTGGATGTGGCAGGACTGCACAGTCTTGAATGGATCCGTTGATGATTGCTCAGCTCTATCTATAGCATTGTGCTTCTGCTGTTTAGCATGCATGTAGTCCTGTGATGCCGCTTCCCCAGGTTGGCACCTCATTTTTAGGTACGCCTGATGGTGCTACTCCTGGCATGATCTTTTGCACTCCTCATTGAACCAGGGTTGGTCCCCTGGCTTGATGGCAATGGTAGAATGAGGGATATACTAGGGCATGAGGTTACAGATTGTGGTGGAGTACAATTCTGTTGCTGCGGATAGCTAAAGGACTATGTACAGTCGCAAGGGGGTAAACATTCGTTACTACTGGTGTGCTGGCAAATTGGGCATAAAGAATGATCCCTGTTGCCAAACAGGTAGGTCCAAGGTCTGATTGATATTAGTCCCCAAACCTCATTGTAATAAGCCTAGCAAACTGCTGACACCTAGCATTTTCCCCAGAGTAGCACGTCTGTGAAGTAAAGGTAACACAGAAGTGTCGGCCAACACAGAAAAGATGGTGGCAGCGGTGCTACCAGCTCCCCCTTAAGGTGGCTGGGGCACCACAGCCCTTGCCCCATGAAACTGTTGGTGGCATCGCCCTATGACAACCTTGTGTCCCATGGGGAAATTGCCCCCACGGGGCGCAAAGGGGTTGGCGTGCCGCAAAGCCCTTTTCGTATGCTGAACCTGGGGACAATTCCAGGGGGGGGGGGGGCGCAGGGGCGCTCTGGCCGCCGCACCTGGGTGAAAATCCTTTGGCGCGGTTTGCAAGCGCCTTTGGGATTAAGTGGGCTTAATCAACCAAAGAAGGAAATCTCCATTCATGCATGAATGGGGATTGCATAAAAAATAAATCTAAGCATCAAATACATTTTTTAAAACATGACATTTTTAAAATGAATTAAAATTACATTTAATATTTAACACAAAAATTTTATTTTTGAAAAATAAATGTACATGTTTTAACAGGGCTAAAAATAAACTTACCTTATTGCACAGGGTTTTTAATGTATAAATTATTAAAAAACATCAAAATAAAATTTTATCAAACTCTTATGTTGGTAAATGAGCCCTTACGCCTGCTTTTACCAGGCATAAGAATTTCACAGGCATTCGCTGGGCAAAAAGGTGCTTTTCCCAGGGATGCACGCCATCTGTCAAGAGAATTCTTGTCAGATCGCAAGTTCCAGATTTTAGGCCATGCTAAATAAAATTTTCAATGTATAATTTTTGTTATGTATGCAAACCTGTAAATACCATGTCTAACCACCAAAGGGCTTATCCCCTGGAGTCCCAAGGGATCCCACAATCCCTTGGGAGGACCTGTACATAAGGAGGCCTCACAGGCTGCAGAGGCACTCTGAGATCTGTAATAAAGAACTTCGGTCACACCTTATTTTGAGCTTGCAGTATCTGGTCTGACTCTTTATTCAAGATAAAACTGGCGACGAGATACAAATGACGAACCCCATCGCAAAATACAGAGAATTGTGGGCATGCTGGAGAAATTTTCGAAGGGAGATGATTGGGAAACCTTTGTGGAACGACTCGACCAATACTTCATGGCCAACAAGCTGGAAGGAGAAGCAAACGCTGCCAAACGAAGGGCGATCCTCCTCACCGTTTGCAGGGCACCAACGTATGGCCTCATGAAAAATCTGTTCACTCCAGCGAAACCCACAGACAAGTTGTACGATGAGTTGTGCACACTGGTTCGGGAGCATCTAAACCCAAAGGAAAGTGTTCTGATGGTGAGGTATCGGTTCTACACGTACAAGAGGTCTGAAGGCCAGGGAGTGGCGAGCTACGTCACTGAGCTACGGCGCCTTGCAGAACATTGCAAATTTGAAGGACACTTGGAGCACATGCTCAGGGGCTTCTTTGTACTTGGCATTGGCCATGAAGTAATACTTCGCAAATTTTTGACTGCAGAGACCCCAACCTTGAGTAAAGCCATAGCAATAGCCCAGGCATTTATCGCCACCAGTAACGATACCAAACAAATTTCTCAGCACACGAGTGCTGCTGCAAGTACTGTGAACAAAGTAACGTTGTTTTTGAATCAAAATGTACAGGGCAGGACTTATATGCCTCAGAGTCCACCATCAAGGGTGGTGAATACAAGGCCATTAACACCTTGCTGGCGCTGCGGGGGTGATCATCATTTCCATTCATGCCGCTTCAAAGGATATGTTTGCAAGGGCTGTGGAACAATGGGACACCCCAACGTATGTGCAGGCGAGCTGCAAACCCTGCTAATCATGCAAACCACCATGTTGCAGAGGAGGACAGATCCATAGTGAATCATGATGAACCAGAGCCTCAGACCGAGGAGGCAGAGGTATATGGGTGCACACATTTACCACAGTGTCCCCCGATAATGATGAAGGTTGAATTAAATAGACTCCCGGTGTCAATGGAGCTGGACACAGGCGCAAGCCAGTCCATAATGAGCAAAAAGACTTTCGATAAATTGTGGTGCAGCAAGGCCTCAAGGCCAGTCCTGACTCCCATTCGTACCAAATTTAGAACGTACACAAAGGAACTGATTCCCGTAATCGGCAGTGCTACCGTAAAGGTCTCCTACAATGGAGCGGTGCACAAGTTGGGTGGTACTGGGCAATGGCCCCACGCTGTTCGGCAAGAGCTGGCTGGGAAAGATACGCTGGAACTGGGACAACGTCCGAGCGCTTTTGTCCGTCGACGACACCTCATGTGCCCAGGTCCTAAACAAGTTCCCCTTGCTGTTCGAACCAGGCATCGGAAAGTTCCAAGGAGCAAAAGTGCAGATCCATTTGATTCCAGGGGCGTGACCCATCCATCACAAGGCGAGAGCGGTACCTTACATGAGAGAGAGGGTGGAGATCGAACTGGACAGGCTGCAACGAGAAGGTATCATTTCGCCGATCGAATTCAATGAGTGGGCCAGTCCGATTTTTCCAGTCCTCAAGGGAGACGGCATCTTCAAGGATCTGTGGTGATTTTAAAGTAACTATCAATCGTTTCTCACTGCAGGGTCAATACCCACTACCGAAGACAGACGACCTATTTGCGCCGCTTGCGGGAGAAAAAAAGTTCACAAAGCTGGACTTGACCTCGGCCCACATGATGCAGGAGCTGGAGGAATCGTCGAAAGGCCTCACCTGCAGCAACACACACAAAGGTCTCTTCATTTACAACAGATGCCTGTTTGGGATTTGATCGTCCGCGGCGATATTCCAGAGGAACATGGAAAGCTTGCTGAAGTCGGTCCCACGCACCGTGGTATTCCAGGATGACATCTTGGTTACAGGTCGGGACACCGTTGAGCACTTGCAGAACCTGGAGGAGGTTCTTAGTCGGCTTAATCGCGTGGGGCTCAGGCTAAAACGCTTGAAGTGTGTTTTCCTGGCACCTGAAGTGGAGTTCCTGGGGAGAAGAATCGCGGCAGACGGCATCAGGCCCACCGATTCCAAGACAGAGGCAATCAAGAATGCACCGAGACCACAGAACGTGACAGAGCTGCGGTCGTTTCTAGGACTCCTGAACTATTTTGATAACTTACCGGGTCTTAGCACATTGTTAGAACCCCTGCACTCTTTAGGAGATGAATGTGTATGGGGTAAAAGCCAAGAAAATGCCTTTGAGAAAGCTAGGAAGCTGTTACGATCATACAAATTGCTTGTGTTGTACGATCCATGTAAACGTTTGGTACTAGCATGTGATGCATCATTGTACAGGGTTGGGTGTGTATTGCAACAAGCTAATGAATTTAGTAAATTGCAACCGGTTGCTTGTGCATCCAGAAGTCTAAGGCCGAGAGGGCCTACAGTATGATCAAAAAAGAAGCGTTAGCGTGTGTTTACGGGGTAAAGAAAATGCATCAATATCTGTTCGGGCTCAAATTTGAATTGGAAATCAACCATAAGCCACTTATATCCCTCTTTTCTCAAAGCAAGTGGATAAATATGAATGCATCGGCCCGCATCCAGAGATGGGCGCCCACGTTGTCCGCATACAACTATGTCATCCGCCATAGATCAGGCACAGAAATCTGTGCCAATACTCTCAGTAGGCTACCATTGCCCACCACAGGGGTGAAAATGGCACAGCCCGCAGATTTAGTCATGGCAATGGAAGCATTCGAGAGTGAGCAATCACCTGTTACTGCCCAACAGATTAGAACCGGGACGAGCCAGGACCCATTACTGTCCTTAGTAAAAAAACTGTGTGCTCCACGGGAGTTGGTCTAGTGTCCCGTTAGAGATGCAGGAGGAAATAAAACCATACCAGCGGCGCAAAGATGAAATGTCTATACAGGCAGACTGCCTCCTATGGGGTAATCGGGTAGTGGTGCCAAAAAAGGGCAGGGACACTTTCATCAGTGATCTCCACAGCACCCACCCAGGCATCGTAATGATGAAAGCGATTGCCAGATCCCACGTGTGGTGACCCGGTATCGATGCAGACTTAAGAGTCCTACGTGCACAAATGTAATACATGTTCACAGTTAAGCAATGCACCCAGGGAGGCGCCACTAAGTTTATGGTCCTGGCCCTCCAAACCGTGGTCCAGGGTCCATGTTGACTATGCAGGCCCATTCTTGGGAAAAATATTCGTAGTCGTTGTAGATGCGTACTCCAAATGGATTGAATGCGTGATAATGTCGGCAAGCACGTCCGCTGCCACCATTGAAAACCTACGGGCCATGTTTGCCACGCACGGCCTGCCTGATGTCCTTGTAAGTGACAATGGGGCCGTGCTTTACCAGTGCCGAGTTCAAGGAGTTCATGACCCACAATGGGATCAAACATGTCACATCTGCCCCATTTAAATCAGCGTCCAACGGTCAGGCAGAACGAGCAGTTCAAACAATCAAGCAGAAGTTGAAAAGGGTAACTGAAGACTTACTGCAGGCTCGCGTATCCTGAGTCCTGCTTAGTTACCGCACAAGACCCCACTCGCTCACTGGGGGTCCCTCCCGCTGAACTGCTTGTGAAAAGGGCACTTAAGACAAGACTCTCGTTAGTACACCCCTATCTACACGAACAGGTAGAGAAGGCAGCTTCAACAGAATACATATGATCGCGCAAATGTGTCACGCGAAATTGAGATGAATGATCCTGCATTTGTGTTGATCTATGGGCAAGGTCCCAAGTGGCTTCCTGGCACTGTGTCGGCCAAAGAGGGGAGTAGGGTGTTTCTGGTCAAACTCTCAAATGGACTCACCTGAAGGAAACACTTGGACCAAACCAAACTCAGATTTACGGACTATCCAGAACAACCTACAATAGACTCCACCTTTTTTGACCCTCCAACACACATACACAAGTGGCAACCAACTCAGCGGTTGACCATGAAGCAGAACCCATCACCCGCAGCAGGACTCACACCCCACCCCCCCCCCCCCCCCCCCCAGCAGCCCAGCGAGGGCCCAACAAACGACTCACCAAAACCAGCATTTGCACCGAGACGATCTTCCAGGGAAAGGAAGGCCCCAGATCGACTCACATTGTAAATAGTTACACTGTTGACTTTGTGGGGGGGGGGGGGGGGGGGAAGAGTGTTGTTATGCATGCAAACCTGTAAATATCATGTCTAACCACCAGAAGGCGTATTCCCCTGGAGTCCCAAGGGATCCCACAATCCCTTGGGAGCACCTGTATATAAGGAGGCCTCACAAGCTGGAGAGGCACTCTGAGATCTGTAATAAAGGACTACGGTCACACCTTACTTTGAGCTTGCAGTATCTAGTCTGACTCTTTATTCAAGACATAACAATTTTCATTTTTGTTGTTATACTTTATAACATTTATTATCATTTATATTATAAGTTAGATAATTTTCTTAAACATTCTATACAATATGAACATTGATTTCCTGCTATTTAAACAAATAATTAAAATGAGTATTTATAGTGTATGGCAAGATGTTCAAAGATGGCGGTATTCTGAAGTTTGTAATTATCCAAAATATATTACTACTGTACATACAAATAAGTATTTGCAAGTGGCCCTGTGGTTTTCGTGCTGGTTTCATTAACAAATGGCTGTCTGTCACTCACATCCATTTATTACAATTGGGTTGACTCTCGTCAATTCTTGGCCAGATTGGTAACTGGAGAGCTTTATGACTGATCAATTCTAAAAGAAAAAATATGCCAAACTGGCACAGTGGATGAGCACTCTGTTCTTTCTCCTCACAGACTAGAGTTCAAATCCAGCCTCAAATAAATGGATAAAAGTGTCCTCTTATTCTGCCTGCTGAAAGAGTCTTACATAAAATGAATAAGGGCAGCCACAACCCTGCTCCTTGTAAGCAAAACCAGAATAGGAGCTTTAACTATACTATACCTGACCTGGGAATCCTTGGCTTCGCTAGTACCAACATTCTTTGCCTTACCAGAGTAACCAAAAATATAATATATATGAGAGAAAACCCCACAAATCAAAATGATCCAAATAAATCATTATCATGGAACAGCAGCTGCAGAGAAGTCTACTGTCCAACCATCCTGTTGAGGGAAGTACTTGTAAGGAGTGAAGAAGAAGCTATTTGAGTAATTTAAATGACAACATAGAAGTTTGTTTAACTTATATAGTCTAGTTACAAAAGTTATATTGCAGTTATAAAAAGTAAATACAACGATAACATTATTATTTTCTTTCAGCGGGAAAAGTCTCCAACCAATACTTGTCAGGATGATCCACATATATCACATTTTGTATTGCTGCTCATAATGGGACAGAAGGCAAAATGTTATCATCATGTCCTTCCACATCCTCCAGACTAAATTCTATTTGATCGAGTTTGAATTATTCCATCTTGTCAATCAAAATGCGGTTGCATTTTTTTCAGACCAAACAATGTGAAATGGATGCACTTGTGTCGAATTAGTGCAATCTTGCTGCTGTTATTTCGCACAGCATTCCTGACATTGAGTTTCCATCCTTGGCAATGTACTCTGTTCTTCTCCGCTGTTAAAACATGTAACAATATATTTATAAATCATATGTAGGCATTTTAGTTAGTTTTTTTCTTTCAAAGTGTAAAGAGGACTCTTGCATGACAGTTCCCACCTACAGTATACAGAGGCTGCAATCCCAGTCATCAGCTCTGGGAGCAGCACAAAGAGCAGACATGGACCTGTTCCGGTGCATTCGCCAATGGACTCATCGAGGAGCAGTCTGAAGAAGGATGGAGGTTACGGGTGGGCAAATTAATAGTAATGAAAGGGAAAGGGGAAATGGATGACAGTAAAATGAGAGAATGGGTAATAAAAAAAGGGTGTTCCCTCCAGTACAAGTGAAGGAATGTTGTGTGTACCAACTACTTAAATTATAAAGCCCATATAGCTATATATTTTTTTCACATATCAGGTGTGTTGTTGAGTTGTCAGCTTTTCTTTCTGAAGCCGTTGATCACTATTGTTCTTTTTCTAGATTGGCATGAATGTTGCTGCCATTGAGCCCGATTCAAATGATTTGAAGCAGTCTAGGACTGGGTGAAACTCCCTGCAAATCGAATAAATTCTTTCACTATGGCACTGTTAAAGCAATGTTAGTTTTATTTTATATTATGTCCTAAAAGTTGAGCCTTTCCTGAAACCATCAATGCTTTATCTATGATTAATAGAAGGCTATTATTTAAGACTTTAGTCTGCTCAATTGTCTGTCCCATCAAGTGGAAGCTGTCTGGTGCTGGATGCCATATCTACCTGTCCAACTGGGATGATAAAACCCTATGATGAAGAAACACGATCATACTGGCTGTGCAGTACTCCAATAGAGACTCATACTTTCCTCATTCAATGGTATAACTAGAATCAGTGTCTGAGTAAACCCATTCACAATTTGATCAACTGACGTTAAAGTTGCTAAAGCCCTCTGTCAACTCCAAAGCATTCATTTTTTTTGAACGACCCAATGAGTGAGTGAAAATGGCAAGAGTGGTAAAAAGCTGTTGTTCCATAAAGGTGTCCAGAAAGTGAAGTATGTGACTCTTGACCCTGAAACAGTTTAATTATGGATAAGCCCAATGTTGTATTTTGTGCTTAATGATCTTTATGACAGCCTATTCATGGGGGAAGTGGTCTTGTACAGCTTTTCATAGATTAATTATTGCAGGTTTCCCTGTATACAGCATTGCTATGGTACAAAACGATAAAAAATACATTGGAAAACATAATTCCATCATTTTAATATCATTACAATACATCCATCCACACAAGGGCAGATGTATTGCGCATCACCGATCATTTCCAGCAGAAAATAGGGCAGCTGTAAAAATGGGAAAGGATCTGGTGGAATGGTTTCTGACACATTTCCCGCCTCTGTTTTGCTGAGAAATCAGCCGATGGAGGGTAGAAGATTCCAGGCGGAATGACAATTAGGAGGCCACCATTCTGAATTTCTTTCTCAGAAGGCTGTCCAAATAGTGAACGTTGCTACAGCGGTTGAATCCAGAACCCACCTTGATTATTCAGAAAGGCAGAAAGGATAAAGACAGAAAAATTGAAGTAAACTTGAACACAATAGCCTAGAAATTTCAGGCAAAAAACGGCAACTGAAGAGTCCAATGTGCCAGGCGGCGGTGCATGCATCCATTTCATGCCGGGTATGTGCTGCACGCCATATTGGTTAGGGCGTACTGTAGTTACCAAGAGCGGCTGCCTGAAACTGGTATTAACATAGAAACATAGAAAATAGGTGCAGGAGTAGGCCATTCGGCCCTTCGAGCCTGCACCACCATTCTAGAAGATCATGGCTGATCATGCACCTCTGTACCCCTTTCCTGCTTTCTCTCCATACCCCTTGATCCTTTTAGCCGTAAGGGCCACATCTAACTCCCTGTTGAATATATCTAACGAACAGGCATCAATAATTTTCTACGGTAGGGAATTCCACAGGTTAACAACTCTGAGTGAAGAAGTTTCTCCTCATCTCAGTCCCAATGGCTTACCCCTTATCCTTAGACTGTGTCCCCTGGTTCTGGACTTCCCCAACATCGAGAAATTCTTCCTATATCCAACCTGTTCAGTCCCGTCAGAATTTTATATGTTTCTAAAAGTGTGACCTTTAAAACTGAAGTCTGTTTTTCTACTAATTTCCATGTCTTATGATGCAGAGTCGTTAGTTTGCACCATTTTTAAAACATTTCCATCAGCAGCAAAACAAACATCTAATTGCAGCTCCAATCCCACCCACTGCGCTGGCTTTATCCTCCCCCTGCTCCAGCTTTGTTAAAATGTAGCAATTCTGGACATTTGAAGATAGGTTGAGCAGGTTGGGTCTATACTCATTGGAGTTTCGAAGAATGAGAGGTGATCTTATTGAAACATATAAGATTCTGAGGGGGCTTGACAGGGTAGATGCAGAGAGGATGTTGCCTCTCGTGGGGAAAAAAACTAGGGGGCACAGTTTCAGAATAAGGGGTTATCCATTTAAAACAGAGATTAGGGGGAATTTCCTCTCTCAAAGGATCGTGAATCTTTGGAATTCTCTACCCCAGAGAGCTGAGATTGTTGGGTCACTGAAGATATTTGTGGAGATAGACAGATTTTTTGTACTACAGGGGGAGTCAAGGGTTATGGGTAGGAAAGTGGAGTTGAGGCCAAGATCAGATCAGCCATGATCTTATTTAATAGTGGAGCAGGCTCGAGGGGCCAAATGGCCTACTCCTGCCTTCATGTGGCAAGTCAATCTGTGCCACGCTGCAAAGATTAAAATAAATGCCCAGCGAGTTTCCCCCAAACCAGATTCTAGAAACTTCTTATTTGGAGATTAACCAACGTGTTCACATACTCAGAATTGTTACATTTGGAAATGGATTCAAGACAGCACACAGGAGCTGCACTGCAAAATTGGCTGCAAATGTGTTCACCTCTTCAATTTGCTGACAGTTAAATAGTACTCGGTAAATTCAGTGTGGTACATTTTCTGCTTCACTACCTGGAATGAAAATCAGGCGGGTTCTACAATATGTGGCTGATTTACCCCTTATTCTTCTCAGGCAGTCCCTCAGAGTCGAGGATGATTTGCCTGATGTTCCAGGTCCCAAACTTCATCTTAGAGCGTGGAAGATTCCTGTGCATGAATTATTTTAACGTAGAGTGGCCGTTGCACACCAGCTACCACACGGGCCTGACAGAGCAAGATCTTGGTCCAGTGGCAAGGAGATCCAAGATGACTGGAGACCAGGCTTTGCTATATGGGTCTAGTTCATACACACACACATACTCCTACTGTCCTCCTTCCTCCTTTCCATAGGCCCTCTTTCCTTGGGATTCATAGGGCACAGTGTAGTCCCCATGACACCTCGCTGTTGGCCCGTGCTGGTCCTTCCCTGGGCCGCTTTTGGGCTTCCGGCCTCCGCACTGGGTCCCGACTGCCGACGCTCCTACTCTGGGTCCCGACTCCTCCGTTGGGCTCGACCTCACTCCACGACACCCCACCAATCCGCTCCCTGGATTCCGGTGACGTTGATGTCGTCGCCCTCTTCGCTTTTGTCAGCCTCTTAGTACAGCTCGCACTTCTCCCTGTGGTGGCTGGTTCCTCCTTTATCCCCGCAGCCGATACGGTGTTCCGTCCCAGGTCGGGTCAGGTCGGATTTACCACATGTTCCCTTTCAAGAGCAATGTGGTTAATTTTGACTTTGACAGATAGTGTCAAACGAGCGGCATGGGAACAGCTGCCCATTATACACTTCTCCTGATTTTAAAAGAGCCGGCACAGGTAAGATGGGCCTTATGGCCTTCTTTTGTGCTATAAGATTCTGTAATTCCATGTATAAACATCGAAAATAGGTGCAGGGTTAGGCCATTCAGCCCTTCGAGCCTGCACCATTCAATATGATCATGGCTGATCATGCAACTTCAGTACCCCACTCCTGCCTTCTCGCCATACCCCCTGATCCCTTTAGCCGTAAGGGCCACATCTAACTCCCTTTTGAATATATCTAGCGAACTGGCCTCAACAACTTTCTGTGGTAGAGAATTCCACAGGTTCACAATTCTCTGAGTGAAGAAGTTTCTCCTCATCTTGGTCCTATATGGCTTACCCCTTATCCTTAGACTGTGACCCCCTGGTTCTGGACTTCCCCAACATCGGGAACATTCTTCCTGCATCTAACCTGTCCAATCCCGTCAGAATTTTATATGTTTCTATGAGACCCCCTCTCATTCTTCTAAATTCCAGTGAACATAAGCCTAGTCGATCCAGTCTCTCCTCATATGTCAGTCCTGCCATCCCGGGAATCAGTCTGGTGAACCTTCGCTGCACTCCCTCAATAGCAAGAATGTCCTTCCTCAGATTAGGAGACCAAAACTGCACACAATACTCAAGGTGTGGCCACACCAAGGCCCTGTACAACTGTAGTAAGACCTCCCTGTTCCTACATTCAAATCCTCTCGCTATGAAGGCCAACATGCCATTTGCCTTCTTTACGGCTGCTGTACCCGCATGCCTACCTTTAATGACTGGTTGGCCATTTGGATATGTAAATCGAGGGTTTAATGTCTATTACAGGGCCCTTTACGAAACTGGTTCCCGATTGAGAAAACTAACCACAGCATGCTACGGTCAATCAAAAAGCAGTCAAACCAGTGGTCTTTAAAGGACCACTGGAGGCTGCCAGGAAAAGATTTTTAACTTACCTGAGTGTGGGGGCAAGAGGAGCAGGTGTGCTCCTCTTGGCTTCACATTAAACTTGCGTGCCACTACTCAACCCCCTCTCGATCTCCTCCCTCTTTCCTAACTTACTGTGGGCCCAGTGCCGGCATCCCTGCCGGCCAATTTACACCCTCTTCAGGACCGGCGCACGGCCTCTTGGGGCACGACTGGCATCCCCTGCATGCCGGTTACAGACTGAAGAAGCAAGTGGCCCAATTTCACACGGTTCTCTTGTGCATCCGTTTCAGCGCGGCAGTTCATGGCCACCATTGAGTTTACTCCTGACCTCAGGCACGAACCAATTTTCAAACCAGTAAGTTTGATGGACACAGGAAGCACCTGCTCTCAACTGGAAAAGACGTGACAGTATACAGGCCAAATGTGTATTTTCTATAGCTCTGATTGATATTTCAGTAACACATCAGCTACACTGAAACCAATTAAAAAGGGACATCATATCTGCAATTCTTCCCATTGGCACCTGGGCTACCCTACTGATATGTGCAGGCAAATAAAAGACTCATTAGTACTGAATTTTCTGGTAATTTTGGGGGGCACACAATCACACACACTTTTCAGGTTAACTACATATGCAGTTATGAATTAAATCACCTGCCAGTAGCCTGGCTGCTTGGATAATTTGCACAATCCTGCACCTCAGGTGTTTTATTTCTTTCAGCGCTTTCTGTGGTATTAACAGCCTGTGAAGTGAAAAAAAACAACCTTATATGAAAATAAATATTAGATTGGACTTAAATATACTAAATTGATAAGTATTGCATTTTAATCATTTAGAGCAGTCACAATGATTTTAAGCCTACACCTATCTGCCATAACTGCTTGCAGATAAAATGTCAATGCACTGGGCTTAAACCTGCACTCCTCCAGAATTTTTACTGCAAAAGGTAGTAGTACTACTCTTGTAATTATGAGTACCTGAACAAAATGCCAAATAACAGTGCATTACTATATAAACAGAAAATGCTGGAAATACTCAGCAGGCCAGGCAGCATCTGTGGAGAGAGAAACAGAGTTAACGTTTCAGGTCTGTGGCTTTTCATCAGAACTGGGAAATGTTACAGATTTGAAGCAAGTGCAGAGGCAGGGAGGAAAGAACAAAAGGGAAGATCTGTAATAGGATGGAAGGCAGGAGTGATTAAATGAACAGCAGAATCCTTAGCAGCATCTGCTGTGTATCAATACCACAGTTTTGTCCCGTGAATGAAAGACATAACATAATAACACAAGAAATAGGAGCAGGAATAGGCCACATGGCCCCTTGGGCCTGCTCCCCACTCAATACGATCATGGCTGATCCGATCATGGACTCTGGTCCACTTCCCTGCCCGCTCCCCATAATCCCTTATCGTTTAAGAAACTGTCCATTTCTGTCTCAAATTTATTCAATGTCCCAGCTTCCACAGCTCTCTGAGGCAGCGAATTCCACAGATTTACAACCCTCAGAGAAGAAATTTCTCCTCATCTCAGTTTTAAATGGGCGGCCCCTTATTCTAAGATCATGTTCTAGTTCTAGTCTCCCCTATCAGTGGAAACATTCTTTCTGCATCCACCTCGTCAAGCCCCCTCATAATCTTATACGTTTCAATAAGATCTCATTCTTCTGAATTCCAATGAGTAGAGGCCCAACCTAACAGTGTAGCAATATCATATATAACCGGCAAGCCAGTTGGATAAAGAAACAGTGGGTACAACAATGTGCACAATTTTAAGACAAATATTTCTTTAAATAAACTGTGCTGGATAATCCATTAATACAGGAAGCTAATACATTTCAGTTGAGTAAAAATGTACTTACCCTCTTATTTTAAAATGCCTTTGAAGAAATGTAATTATGGACATTGTGTGCCAAAGAAAGAAAAATACATTATCCAGGTTAGTGAAAGTGGTAGAGGCCAATTTTCCATCTCAGTTGTACCTCACAAATAGGCGCACAAAGTGGAACGGAGTGGAAAAGTGGGTGAATATCCATTACACTGTATCTCTACCCACTTCTGAGCCATGCAGGTGCTTCACTGTGACATCATTTTATCTTGTACACTATTTGCAAACGTAATGTGTGCACATCACTGGGTGATTTTCATGCTCATGTATAACAGATGTTCAGATTGCTACATGATCAACTTTATGGAATTTTATTTAAAAGGCAGAGTAAGAGGATTCAGTGAACAATTTTCAGACAATTTTGGCACTTTTGTTTGTTCTTTTTCTGCTGCCCCATAGATTTTCATGAGTGCTTTTAGTAATTGTTCTGCCGCCGCCTCTTTTTTTGCACAGTGGGAACTCCCCAATACTCAGCTTTTAGGAGGAAAAGGAGGATAACCAACAGAGAGATGCCAGACACGTCAGGCTGCACCAGAAAAGTCCTGTGCCCATTCATTAATAGTCTTACACCCTTGACTATAGGCAGAAGTACATATACTTTTGCTTAGCAGAATATTAGTGCATGCATAGGCTCCAATTCCCAAGGAAGACCGTGACACAAGACGAGATGGCACAAATACAATATTTGAAGGCCTGATTAACCTTAATTCTGGATGGTCTTTGAAAGTATCGTGATAAAAGTACATGGTTTAAGTGGTACTGCACGAAAGAAGGCATTCCATGGTGATCAATAGCCAGCATATTCTGATTCGCTGCCAAGATGCCACTAATCAAACCTGCAGGCCTTGGCAAATCTACCTGCAACAATCTTGGAGAACTGACTTCACAAGTTCCAACTCAGCAGAGAGTGAGGTGCATAGCTGTGTCATCTGCTGCAAGGACACCTGCAGCTAATATGTAGCATAGGGCTGGCACAATCAGTGACAGCGAGGGTCAGCTGCGGGCTCAAACCTGTCTCCTTCCAGACATATGGGGCTAGATTTTCCACTTTTCTGCAGATCGCCCAAAAATGGGCGTTATTTCCGGCGTGGACAATAAATATGGGTTTTCAAATCGCCGGATTATCGCACATTTTCAAATCCCCTAGTTTCCATTTTGTAAAATGGCCGTTACCGCGAGTGATCTGAAATGGGCATTAGTGTTAAATCTCTCTGACCTTCTGCCGTAAAGTGTCGCCGTCCTTAGCAACAGCATGGCAACGCTCGTTTCCTGCGATTCAGGTCAGGGGTCATCATTACATGCGCATAAGAGGAGACAGAGAGAGATGGAGCAGAGAGGGAGTGAATGCATGTGTGGGTGTGGTGGGTGCTTGTTTAACTGCTTTGGGAGGTAGGAGGGAGAGTTTCAAGCTTAATACAAAATTGTGAGAATAGTTAGCTGTTATCAGCCAGATATTTTGTCTAATTTGGTGCCTATAATGGAGGGAGTGGAGGAGGCAGTCCAGCATGCTGTGGAGACTGACGTTGGCGAGAGCAGTGAGCTGTGAGAGGAACAAATGGGAGGACGAAAGAGAGCGAGTAGGTTCTCGGATGAGGCAAATGCCTCCCTCATGCAGGAGGCCGAGTCACGCAGGGGTCAACTGACACAGGGAGGGCGTGGGAAGCCCACCCCAACCAGAAGATATGGGCCGGGATAGCGGTCTTGTCGGCAACCGAATTGTGTGAGGGCAACCAATGCCGAAAGCGATGGAATGACCATGTCGGATCCGCCAGAGTAGGTATAACATTTATTTATATATCCGTATGTATTTATATAATTTAATTTGTAAGTGTCATGAGTGATTAAAATCAAATGTGAGGTCTTTCACTTTTACCGGGAATGTTGAACTCAAAGCCTGCGGTCACGGTGTACGTCTTTAGGTAAAGAATGATCATTTTCATTATAATCATGATTACATCTGTCGGTTATGTGTTATATCAGTCTCTGTGACAGTACCTAGCAATGATATCACGCAATGATCTCATGCCATGTCATCCTGTTGTTACCTTTTACAGAAGAAGCTTTTGAGGAATAGGGCCGAGCAGAGGCGAACGGGTGGGGGGCCACCAGTCCTCATTGACCTCACCGATATAGAGGAGCGGGTGCTCGCACTCGTGGGGACCCATCCCCAGTCGGCCACGCAAGCAGCTGCAGAACCTGAATAATGCCACGTGAGTAAAGTATACACCATTGCGTAATGTAAAGTCAATAGATGCCACACCCACTCATAGCCAAACAATAATATATGATAGATGATTGCTAAAAGTGTCCTCTAAATAATGCTGGCCTCATGAGAATCATTGCAATGCAGAATGTATTGATGGTCATGAAATGTGATGTCTGTGATGATTTTGATAGTGGTGGTGCTTTTGTTGTGCATATACTGTGTGTGGCGCTGGACTCACCTTGTGATCCTAGTACCCCCTTCTCTAATAACCTCATTTGTGTTTTGCAGCTCAGCCGGCAGCGCTTCCCCAGGCAAGACCACCGAGCCCAGAAGGTGGGGGCGTGGGGCCGGACTCGCCGGACAATCCGACATCTGATGCTGAGGAGCACAGATTCTCGCCCATCAATCTGCTGGGTCCGTTCTCTACGGATGACAGCATGGGCTTTAAGGAGCCTGCATCGCCAGGCTCCAGAAGGTATTCGACCCCAAGGCCATCTAGTGCTCCTGTGGCCATTCCCACTTCCACTGTGGAGGTACTGGGCCCCAAGCACCTTGCCACAGGGCACCCCAGTTGTCCCCAGGACAGCGCCGACCCTGCGGAGATTTATTAGACGCGGCAAGTCTGCTCCACGAGTGCCAGATGAGAGCGGCGACATGGCAGAGTTGTCCAGAAGGACTGCTAACATAGGTCACCAGATCCTCCAGACATTGGGGGGCATATCCCAACAGCTAGCCAGCATCTCCGGCACCATGATGGAACACGTTCCGCGGATGGCAGAGGCCCTGGAGGCGATAGCCAGGAACACTGATGGCACAGGCCTCCCAGTGGTCCTGGAGTGCGGCACCGCACCCCAGGTGCCAACGACACATGCGAGGCAGGAGCAACATCTTGCTTCTGGATCGGAGAATGTTCCACCTCGGGACCCCCCCCCCCCGCTCCCGTATCCGTGCAACCACCGGCTCTGCCTTCATTCCCCCCCCGCCCCGCAATGAGGCACCGCCCGAGGAGCGCCTCAGCCAGGCGCCGTGGAGTGAGGAGAGGAAGTGGTAGAGGTGGGGAGAAATGGCATTGGGGGGGGGGGGGGGGGGGGGGGGGGAGAAAAGTGAGGTGCACGTCTGCAGATGATGGCTTTGTTATATCTCCATCTCGGTGTATGCAATTTGTTGTAAGGTATGGGGGGAGGGGGCCACCCTGTTGGTTTGCTTGCATTTGTGGTCTGTGTTGCTGGAAATGTTGACCATTTAACTGATGTCAATGTTCTAAAATGTGTTGTGGGGTGGGGTGGGGTGAGGATAGGGTGTTTTTGACCGTTATACTTATTTCAGACAAATGGTTGGATTAAATGTTTTTATTTAACATAACCTTGTTGTGCATTGTCTCAGATAGATGGACCGTTAAACACTGGTGATTCCGTAACATGAAAGGGTATAATTAAACTTAACTTGAATGAACTTAAACTTTAACTGGCACCAAGGTAATGCCCACCATTGATGTCTGAGCTGCACACACAGCAGTGTGTCAGCTTTGTCAATAACAGCAATGTTCTTTCAGGCAAAGCCCTTATTTATGAGCTGCTGACGTAAGAGTCTTGCAGCTATGTAGCTACCATGGGCCCTTTCCTGCGGTCTGGAGGGGGGCGAGGGCATGGTTGCATAGTCAGCCTGATTGTCTGGCCCGAGGTCAGCGTCCACCTCCTTGTCCTCCTCTCTTCTGAGGTGGTCCATCAGTCCCTTCTGGCAATTCTTGCCCCCTCCTGATAGCCAAGTTGTGCAGCATGGAGCACACGACCTGATCAGGATTGTACTGTAGCTCCCCTCCTGAGTGCTCTAGGCATCTAAAGCACTACTTAAGCACACCAATGGTTTTCTGGACCACATTGTGTGTGGCTCTGTGGGTCTCGTATCGCTTCTCGGCTTCGGTGTGGGTGTCACGCAGGGGGTCATCAGCCAGGTGGCAAGGCCATATCATTTGTCACCAAGCATCCAGCAGTGACCTTCTGGCTGACTGGTAAACATGTCAGATACAGCGCTCTCACGCAGGATGCGAGCCTCATCGATGCTGCCTGGAAATTTGGCATTCACTGCCATAATTATCTGGTTGTGATCGACAACGAGTTGAACCTTCAGGGAGTGAAATCCTTTTCGGTTGCAAAAAACTTCTGGGTCCTGAGAAGGTGCCCGCATGGCAATGTGCGTATAGTCTATTGCTCCCTGCACCTTGGGGAAGTTAGCAATTTGGTAGAATCCTAGAGCCCTGTCAGTCTGAGCCTCCGTGGTCACAGGGAAGCTGATAAAAGTCCATCCTACGTGTGTACAGGGCTTCAGTGACCTGTCTAATGCAGCAATATGTGGCATGCTGAGATATAGCGCAAATGTCATCAGCGGAGGCCTGAAAGGAACCGGACGCATGACCATGACCTCGATGGACAGTGAGGCCCTGATGGGGCTGGCAGGCTGTAGATTTGCCCTGATGAGCTGGCATATCTCACTGATAACCACTTTATGGAAGCGCAATCACCGAAGGCAGATGTTCTCAGAAAAGTCGAGGTAAGACTGCTTCTCCCTGTAAGTGCGGGGGGTGGGTGTATGGTCTAGTCCTCTTCATCAGTCTGGCACATCTTAGATTGGGCACATAATGCTGTGGATTAGACATTGTGCCATTTGTATTCTGCAGCATCTGCGGTGTCATCAAGGCAGACTGAGAAATGGCTGGCCCCATTCCAATAACTATAAGTATAATGCTGATTGTTACCAAGCAATAAATTTCCCCACTAAGACACCTAAAGTAAAATCCAATCGTCCACAGTATGATAAGATGTCTGTTCAGATGGTCACATCACCTTAAAAGAACTCCAGAGTACATCCAAACTCCCCGAAGTTGAAGCAGCCTTTTCAATGAAGCGACCTGTGATTTACAAAATGGCATCCACACCGCTGTGATTAGTTCAGATCAGTTCAACTTTTTCACAGCAGTTTTTTCGGCGAGCGAGATTGTGGGCAATGTGTGTGCGAGGTGCTATAAGTCACTCTTGGCGATATACTGGGCATTAGTTTCGGCAAATGTGATGTTTCCGCCCCAAAAAAGTGGGCGGGCGGTATTATTTTTTTATCACCGTTACGTACATGCCGAAAGTTACACTCGGCGATAAGTGACCGAGAAATGGGCATCAGTTTCCATTTTGTGGCTAAATAGGCGATATATGGGCGTTACACCTCATTTCAGCGTTAAAATGGACGTTAGGTGGGCGGTATGCATGCAAAAATAATGGAAAATCTAGCCCATGGAAATGGTGCCCTGGAGGGGCAAACGGACAATCTTCTCGTAACTACCTCCACTGCACCAGCCATCAAAAAGGGGCTTAAGTGTTCCATCATTTACTTGCAGTCTCTGATCTGTGTCTCCACGTTGTCTTTTCTTATGCTTCATTTTCTCCTGTCACTTTTTAGTCTTCTCCCCCTCCAATCTTTTGAACCTTCCTTAAGGCATCATTGCATTAAGTGGCTAATTCCCCTTAAATTACACCTACACCACAATTTTCCAGTTCATTAGACTCGTTCCCTACAACAGGCCTAAGCTGCACTTGCAGCTACGAATAATTACGCAAATGTGCTGACACAAGAAAAGCATACGTGCTATTAGCACAGTAAGGGGTTACATTTTCACAGGGACTCTTCTGATCCTCTTCCGTGACTTCAATGAAAGATCCATGGAAACTCCAGAAAAATGGCGGAAACGTTGCATGGATGGAAAAGAGTCACAAGGAGACAATACAGAGAAGAACCACGATGCTGGTCCCTGGTGTTAGAGGCCTGAATTACAAGGAAAGCCCACTCGGCCTTTTGGCTAAGATCAAGTGTAGTATCTGTTCTTATCAGTTTAATATCCCCTATGGGGACCAAATATTGAATTGTTTTTTTGGAACAGGGAGATGGAACAGGGGCTTGCCCCGTCCACTCCACGCACCGACCTGGTATTGCAGTGTTTCCAGGAACGGTGCAGCTTCCCCTCTCGGCCTTTTGGCTAAGATAAAGTGTAATAGCGCAAAGTGATCTTTGGCGCTGGAGTTGATCTGACAATAATGAATGAACAAACAAACAAACAAAAAAAACTTGGGCTTTTCAGCCTTGAAAGGAGGCAATTGAGAAGTGATCTTATTGAACCAAATATAACAGCTAATGGTATAGAAAGGTTAGTCCGGAAACGTACTTTAAACTAAATTGCGAGAGTAGAACAAATTCAAACTAGTATAAGGCAAACTGATGACCAATATCAAGATGTTAGCCTTCATCAAAGAGTGACCACCTTCTAATGGAATACTATGTAAAAGCTAAGTGATAGAGAAATTGAAGCAGCAAACATAAATCTTTATGAAACACCTGTAATTGTGATTGTGGATGGAAATTTAAATAAGTGGAGAAAAATTCCAGTCATTCGTGAAATTTTTCATTTGCTCTAATGTGCCAGGTTCAGTTCTCAAAGAAACCTATTAATCTTAGCAAGTAACTTTAGGTATCATGTTCTCTTTAAAAAAAAAAGGAATCTTACAAATTGACATTAGCCATTTTTGGTAGAAAATGAGAAGAATTTCCCCTCTCTCCCATTTAAATAATACAATTTTGTAAACCATTACATCTTAACTTACCACAAGTGGTAAATCAGAACACATTTCCAATAGATTTCTTAACTGCCTTAACAGGAATGTTAATCCTTAACATACAAATTACTATGCAGTTTTAGCAATATATTCAATTGCAAAATGGCAACAAGGGAAAAAAAAACACACATTGAAATCCTTGGTTCACAAAACAGAGGTGATTTATTAAAAAGGAGGGAAATGGACAATATTTTTGACAAGTTTCAATTCCACAAACCCTGTCATACAATTAGGTTTGGGAAGAAGATGCTATGCAGTTTGACATTAGAAACTTTCACGATGGAAGGATGGATGGGTCCAAACCAAGAACCCACCAGGAGCCAGTAGAAATCAATCAGCAACTAACCCGAAAGCAGATGATGATCCTTCTAAATAGCACTGATAAGGGATCCTTCCTGCTGCTGAACGCATGTTCAGCTCTGTGTGATTAAGAGGCTGCAACATTGAGGTTGAAAATGGCAGCGCTGGTGTCAAATCAGCATTACGCCCCGACTGAGGTCACGGGGATCTGTGTACTCTGCATAGTTCCAACCCACACTTCCAGTGCCCACGCTAGTGACCTCATCAAAATGACGTCTGGCGCGGCCCGCATCAGAAGTGTATGTGAGAATGTGAGATAGGGAGAATGAGCAGAGGCAACACAAGCTGCTAGAAGAGGGAAGAGGAGGGGAGGAAAGGGCTCTCAGCAGGAGGCCATATCCACCAAAGTCTTCAAGGAGCAATTCTCCTACCTCAACCTTAGCGAGAACAGTACATGCAATGTCTCTGCTTCACTTAGGAGGTGCTCACTGAAATCTGATACCTGTTGCAGGCAGACCTGCAGTCTCAGAGCAGGACAAGGACGACATTGGCAGTGGCTGTGAAGGTGAGCGTGGCCATGAATTTTTATACTTCGGGCTCCTTCCAGGCTGGAGCAGGTGACATTTGTGACAGTTTGTTGCTCAACGTTGCAAATCACGCTGAGGCTCTGTAGGCAGAGAGGTGAATACATTTCATTCTCTCTTGCCAAAGAGAAGCAAGCAGAGTGAGCATGCAGCTTGGCCAGGATAACAGGCTTCTCATGGTGCAAGGTGCCATTGACTGCACACACGTTGCTTTGCAGGCGCCGCATTTGAACTCAGAGACGTACCGCAACTGGAAGGGATTCCACGTCCTCAATGTCCGGCTGGTATGTGACCATACTCAGCAAATCATGCCTAGTATCCTGGCAGTAGTCATGATCCCTTCATTCTGTGGCAGTCCGCTGTACCATTTACTTTTTAGCCATCATGATAAATCAGAGGGTGGCTACTAGGCAGCAAGGGCTATCCGCTGACCACCTGGCTCATGACTCCGTTGCGCAACCCAACCACACATGTGTGCAGCATGCATATAAACAAAGCCATGGTGCCACATGGAATTTGATCGAGCAGACCATTAGGGTCCTTAAACAATGCTTCCGCTGCCTGGACCACTCTGGAGGAGCCCTGCAGTACTCACCAGAGCGCATCTCAAGATTTGTCGTGGTCTGCTGCATGCTGCACAACCTCGCCATCCTGAGGGCACAGCTTTTGCGATGAGGAGGATGAGGATGAGGATGAGGATGAAGAAGAAGCAACCCATTCAGCCCCTTTCTGTCCAGGCTGCCCGTGATCAACTGATCCGATTGTGGTACCAGTGAACGCAACCCCAATTTCCCATTCGCCCACAGTCCCACACCTTATCTTGATTCAGAGCGTCACAGCCTCCTCTTGGTCACAATGCTACAATAAAAGCCACCACAAAACAAACATTCCAAACCAATTTTATACATCAATCCATGAAATATTACATAACAAAGTAAACTAATCACCCTTGTCATTCCCTTAGTGCCTGTCTTGTGTGTGCCTTTGCCTGTCCTAGAGCTCCTACGCAGTGCTACCCTAGTGGATGCAGCATGGCTGGTGAAAGGCTGCTGACCTTTACAGGGAGAGACTGCAGATAGGGTTGCAGCGTGACCTCAAGCAGCCCTGGGCCTAGAAGGCCTGGCTTTAGACTGCACTACCATAGCATGGGCGACAGCAGTCTGGGCTGAATGGCTGACAGGCAACAGCAAGGGCACTAGTGGAGTGGCAGTGGTGGGAGGATGAAAACTGTCAGCCTGAGGGGACAGCATGTTTGTGCTTCATGGAGCCACTGCAAGTTCCCCCGAGAACATCGCCATAGCAATTCTAGTAATCTGATGGAGGACAGATTGTTGGACTGCTGTGACACCCTGCAAGCCCCTTTCAATACTGATAACCGCAGCCATGATGGCAGCGGTCTGTGCTTGCGTGGTAGTGAGCTGTGCTTGCATGGTAACAAGTTGAGCTTGCATAACTTTAATCTGAGCTTCCACTACAGCCCTCAGACGTTGGATGGTTTCTGCTTGCGTTGCAATGCAAGCTGAGACATCGGCCATCAGATGCTGCATCATGGTTGGGTCCACAAGTATACTAATGGAGTTGACCATCACTTCCATGCTATAAAGGATGGGCTTCAAGCTCTGTACAAAGCCTTCTGCAAGGTTGGTGCTGGACTCCTCCATGCTCCTTGACATTGCACTCAGGCTTCCTGGCAAGCCTACCATTGCACCAAGCATTTCATTGTTCATACTCATTCTTCATTAGGTTGCCCCATCAAAGTCCTCATGAGTCCTGTGCGACCTCGCCCTCTGAGGAGCTGGTACTTGTGCTACCCGTTCTCTCTGCCCTGGCTGTTAACCAATGGTGCCCAGTGTCTCACCACATGCAGATCCCATGCCTAACGTATCCCCTAAAGTACACGGAGTGTCAGTATCTGAGCTGGTGGCTGTGAGTGTGAAATCGAGTGACGGTACGTTTTCTGCATCAGGCCGTTCCTCCTCTTGTACTTCCTACTCCTCTACCACTGTCTGGCCAGGTTACAGCTCTTCTTTATCTGAAAGGAAAAAAGCACAAGGGTAGGGTTGCGTTGAGGAGGGTGGGAGGGGTGGAAAGTAAGAGGTGCATGCTTACACCACCTACAGCTTGTAAATCAGAAGAGATTATGGTATGAGGGGGAAATGGGATGCGAAAAGAATTAGGCATGAGGATATCATCACCTTCAATTGTTTCAGCCCCACCGCTGGCCACGGGCTCAGCGGTGCCGCTCCAATTATCTCCAGCACCGTCTACTCCAGGGGGGTTAGGTCATGCACATCTTCCTTTGGGTAGTCCGTGCTGCCTCCGGTTATGAGCCACATTGTCCTGCAAGAGAAAGGGAAGTATGTCAGTGAGTGTGGTGCAATGTGTTTGGGTGATGCGCTCGTCACTGTTAAATAGATGGCAATGTGTGCAAGCTGTGAGATATAGGTGTGAGACTTGCAGCAGTGGTAAGTGTGTGAGGGCAAGCTGAAGCTACGAATGTGAGGTATGAATTGTGTTTGATTGAGATTGTTGGTAGGTGAGTGATGAGGGTACATTGCATTCAGCAGTTGCTGAGGCTAGTGATGTAGATGGTGAGATATGGCATTTGAAGATGAATTTACTGACCCTGACCACTCGTGTGAGGTCATTAAACTTCTTCCAGCACTTCAATCGGATCCTTGGGGTTACACTGCTGGCATCGACAGAGACAGCATTCTCTCGCATTCCCTTCTCAACAGTTGTCTGGAGGGCCTTCTGCCCCTGTGGATGCAGGACACCTCTCCTCCTGTCCATCTCCTGCACCAGGAAATCTGGGAGCTCACTCTCTGCCATATTTTGTCAGCTTCACTCTTCCTGTAGATCACACACTTCTTTACAACAACTTCCAGTACCCGCTGCAGCCAGAATGCACCTCCCCTTTAAAAGGTGCAGTCTGGCTTTAAGAAGTGAAGGCTAGCTTTAATTGATGCTCGTCTCGCAAAAACTTGGGCCCCCTGCTTGGGCGTGCAGCCACTCTACAGCGTTTAACACTGGGCTGCACGCTGCTGTCATTTAAATTAGCACGCAGCACAAAGTTCATGCATCACGATTTAGGCCTTATTTAATTTCTAGGCTTTTGTCTGCCGATGGGGAATAAAAGTAACAAATCAGCCAGACAGCACTGCTGGGTCTCACAGCAGGAGTAGAGTGTTGTGACCTGCACCTCCAACTCCCAGCAGCAGTTCTCCATTTAGGTTCTGCAAAATGGTGGATTTTTTCCAATTGGAGGGAGACAACGCTGCAAGTATGTGTCATGCAGATATATTTGCGCGAGGTGCACAAGAGAGGGTCCTTCAATTGAAGCATACTTCAGTGAGATGTTTCCAATCTCAACTGTCAATGTAATGAAAAATTTAAAGAAAAGCACAGATATATTAGCTATTTAAAAGAAGTAATTTGCATTTATATAGTGTCTTTCATGTCCTCAGGATGTCCCAAAGTGCTTCACAGCCAATGGATTATTTCTGAAATGTAGTCACTGTTATAATGTAATGCGTACAGTATGGTACCACAAACAGCAATGAGATGCATGTCCAGATAATCTATTTTGATGGTGGTGATTGAGGGACAAATGTTGGCCAGGACACTGGGAGAACTCCCCTGCTCTGCTTCAAATTGTGTCATTCAATTGTTTTGTTCTCCTGAGAAGGAAGATAACACCTTGGGCTGGATTTTTGAGAAAATTTCGCGATTTGACCCTCCGCAGCGAAAACCTGGTCGCAAAGTACGGATGGGTTCCTTGGCTCGTTGTTTACGGCAGCGATGGGAAGTACCGCCGGGGAGAGGTGCAACGCCACAGATTGCTTTAACGCCGGACTCTCGGCTCTCTCCCGACCCGTACGCCGTGCCCAGAATACCGACAGGTCCAACCTATCGGTGCAGCAGCGGTAAGTATGAAAAGCTACAAAAAAAGTAAGTTAAAATTTTTTATTTTTTATTTTTTTTCAGCGATTCACTAGATAAGTGTCTTGTAAATGTTTTTGGAATGTTTTTTGGAATTTTTTCCGCCCTCTCCCAAGGCCTCACTCGCAGCGCTCCCGGCCCCAGACTAAATTTGGCGAAACTCGCGTTTCTGCGCCGCCAATCCTCGTGCAATACCTCCCTTACAAATTTGGCACAATCATAAAACCCAAAAGTTCAGCCTAAAAATGATAGCGCAGCGAAAACGGTAAGTTTCATATATCGCTACCGTTTTCACTGAAAAAACTCGAAAGCCGAAAATCTGGCCCCTCATCTTAAAGATGGCACTTCCACAATCCAGCACTGTACTAAATTAAATAAAATGCCAGATGTATACCTATGAAATATTTCCCTGGAGTTCTGCCACTTTTCTGCACTGAAGCTCCAACTAAAATATAGTCAGCACAGCAGTATAGTGGATTTAAATGCAGGAGTAGGACTTTTATTCTAGTTCAGTTTTAAAATCATCTGGTGCAAAAAAGGCCAATTTGTCTAGAAATCAAGTGTGGAATTGTTAGAATCGCAATTTCTTTTGAGCTATAGTTGGCTGTTCTTAAGGTAAATTTTTGGAGATTTCGCTGCCAACAAAGGGAGTGCACTGGATAATCATCATTACATTTTCACAGAGCATCTTAGTTTTTGAAAAATTTGCCACTTTTTGCAGAGTAGTCAAAAATTCTCCCTTTTTGTTTCTCTAAAGGCACCACTCCAAACAACTTCTGATATTCTTGTTCTGAATGCAAAATCCTCAGTGCCACTTCAAATATTGCACAGGAAGAAAATAAGTCAAAGAAATATATCGTAAAATAGTCTAATTGTTTCCTTTTTTGCCCTCGGAGCATTTCAAAAGAGGACAGAAGTAAAATGTCCTATTCCATCAGTTTGTTTTTTATATTGCGAAACTGGATAGGAACTACTGACTTCTGACAGCTTGCAGTGCCACTGCCAGGAATGTAGGGATACTGCAGCTGTTTATGTAAACCAAATCCCTGCACTTAATATTGCATTACTGCCACATAGCCTTTTTCAATCAATGTAACAGGATACGTAATGAATTCCATTGTGTAATTTTAAACAGCAGTCAATGACATACTGAGTCAGGAAATATATGAAAAATCTTTAACATTATCTCATTACCAAAAAAATAAACAACTTACATTTCTACAGCATTCCTCACGTAAGAAAAATCAACTCGCTGTAATTTACAAAGTGGAAGAATGGTGGATACAGAGCAGGAGAGAAAAGGAAACAAAAGATTAGGGTTAGAGCCAAAAGTATGGTGGATGAGGTAGATTTTTTAAGAAGCTTTTGAAAACAGGGAGGGAGGTGGTAAGCAAGAAATTTAGGGAGAGTTTCAGAGGGCAGGGGTGCATTGAAAGAACAGTTATGAGAAGCAAGGAGTGGAGGGTCCATCTGGGGATGCATGCCTGGAGTAGATCATTGAGACAGGATGGAATGAGGACATGGAGGGATTTGAAGCCTAGGATAAGGATTCTAAAGTCAATTTGCCGGAGTACAGGAAGTCAGAGGAACTTATTGAGACAATGGTCATAGAAGTGGAGGACATTGTGTTGTGAATCAGTTGGAGTGAGACTGGCAAGCTTTGCGGTGATGAAAGGTATGGATTAGGGTTTTAGCAGTGGGAGGGTAGAGATGGAGGTGGACACTGTTTCAGAAGTGGAAGAAAGTGGTCTTTGTTACTGACTGAACATGAAGAAGGAAGCTCAGCTCAGAGTTGCATAGGATACCAAATATTCCATACCACAGAACTAAGTCTGAAAGGGAGACCAGAGAAGTTGATGATAAAAACAGCAATTGAGTAACCTATTTTCATGGTGTAATATAGAATCAGGGCCTGACATGTGACTTCAGCATAAAACCTTCAATCTTAAGATATATTTTTTACAAGCTCACTTTTCCCATCTCCCTCTTGAAGCCACCTTCACGATTCATGAATGAAATAATTTCTCACTTATTTTTCTGTTTAAACACTTGCACAAAAAACATAAATATTGTCATTTGCGATTAGTTAAATGTCTGTGGTGTTACAATAGCACATTTTGAAATCCAGCAAGCAAGAAATGATCGCAACTTTATATGTACATGATTATGCAACCACCCACTTCACATGCAAGTTTTAGTATAGATTTTAAATTGCCCTAGTCTTGTTCTCATATCTTTCTCCAGTTTCTCTTTGATTTCCTCTCATGACCTCTCCGAGCTTATCCTGTCCATGAGACCCACTTCCTGCTGCCTTGACCCTATTCCCACCAAATGCTGACCACCCAACTTCCTTTTCTGGCTCACAAGTTAACTGACATTGTTAACGGTTCTCTCTCGTCAGATACTGTCCCCCACTCCCTCCAATCTGCTGTCATCACCACACCCCCCCCCCAAAAAAACACAACCCTCGACCCCTTCGTGCTGGCAAATTACCGCCCCCATCTCCAGCCTCCCTTTCCTCTCCAGCCTCCCAAATCCATGCCCGTCTTTCCCTCAATTCTGTGTTTGAATCCCTCCAATCCAGTTTCTGCACCAGCCACAGTACTATAATAACTCTCAAAGTCATAAATGACATCCTTTGTGTCTGTAACAAAGGCATCATCCTTCTTGACTTGTCCGTAGCCTTTGACATGGTTGACCACTCTATCCTTCTCCAACGTCTCTTCACCATCGTCTAGCTGGGTGAGACTGCACTCGCCTGGTTCTATTCTTATCTACCTAATTGTAGCCAGAAAATCACCTACAACGGCTTCTCTTCCCGCCCCCACATCAGTACCTCTGGTGTCCCCCAAGGATCTATCCTTGGCCCCCTCCTATTTTCATCTACATGTTGCCCCTTGGTAACATCATCCGAAAACACAGCATCAGTTTCCACATGTACACCAGCTCTACCTCACTACCACTTCTCTCGACCCCTCCACGGTCTCCAAATTGTCAGACTGCTTGTCCGACATCCAGTCCTGGATGAGCAGAAATTTTCACCAATTCAATATTGGGACGACCAAAGCCATTGTTTTCAGTCCCCGCCACAAACTCCGTTCCCTAGCCATTGACTCCATCCTTCTCCCCAAATTCTGTCTGAAGCTGAACCAGACTGTTTGCAACCTTGGTCTCATACTTGACCCTGAAATGAGCTTTTGACCACATACACACAGCATAACTAAGACTGCCTATTTCCACCTCCATAACATCGCCCGTCTCCATCCTTGCCTCAGCTCATCCGCTGCTGATGCCCTCATCCATGCCTTTGTTACCTCTAGACTCGAGTATTACAATGCACTCCTCGCTGGCCTCCCACATGCTACCCTACATAAACTAGAGGTGATCCAAACCTCGGCTGCCCGTGTCCTCACTCGCACAAAGTCCCACTCACCCATCACCCCTGTGCTCGCTGACTTACATTGAGAGGGGATCTCATAGAAACATATAAAATTCTGACGCGACTGGACAGGTTAGATGCAGGAAGAATGTTCCCGATGTTGGGGAAGTCCAGAACCAGGGGTCACAGTCTAAGGATAAGGGGTAAGCCTTTTAGGACCGAGATGAGGAGAAACTTCTTCACGCAGCGAATTGTGAACCTATGGAATTCTCTACCACAGAAAGTTGTTGAGGCCAGTGCGTTAGATATATTCAAAAGGGAGTTAAATGTGGCTCTTATGGCTAAAGGGATCAAGGGGTACTAAAGTTGCATGATCAGCCATGATCATATTGAATGGTGGTGCAGGCTCGAAGGGCCGAAGGGCCGAATGGCCTACTCCTGCACCTATTTTCTATGTTTCTATGTTTACATTGGCTCCCGGCAACGCCTTGATTTCAAATCCCTCCATGGCCTCACCTTCCCTATCCCTGTAACCTTCATCAGCCCCACAACCCACCCAGAGATGTCTGCGCTTCTCTAATTCTGTCCTCTTGAGCATCCCTGTTTATAATCGCTCAACCATTGGTGGCCGTGCCTTCTGTTGCCTCAGTCCCAAGCTCTGGAATTCGCTGCCTAAACCTCCCCACCTCACTTTCCTCCTTCACGATGCTCCTTAAAACCTAGCTTCTTGACCAAGCTTTTGGTCACCTGCCCTAATCTCTCCTTACGTGGGATGTTTCACTATGTTAAAAGCGCTATATAAATATAAATTGTTGTTGATTCAAGACATAACTGGCTTATTACAATGCCGACACTGCATTTTCCTACAGACACTTTTTCTTGATGGTATCTCAGACCTCGCTGTAGTGACCAGACTGCAGGTCTAATACAGAGTTGTGCAAAACACTAATCTTCTCTGAGCAACACCAGGTGTGACAGAATAACAACAAGGGGCTCTGTGAATGAGTTCAGTCACTGATCAATTCATCAGAAAAATTCAATGACAGAATATTGAAATTCTTACTTTGTTGTCCTCTTCAGGTATAATAGACTTGCTTCCAGACTTCAGTTTCTTTTGTCCTTTTTGGGCCTTTTCTGCCAACTTCTGGTCACTATAACATTTCAGGATCTTTTCCAGTTCTGGTTCACACTGGTATGCATGCTTCAAACCATTTTCTCTCGCTGGGAACAAATACATGTTTTACTAATGTCAGTTACCTCCCTGCACAGACCAGACACATTTCCTTCTTTGAAAACACTGTTTTGATTCAAGAATATGTAAAATTACCTCATTTTATTTAATTGCATGATACGATTATACATATTTTCTTAGAAGAAATATCACACCATTTGCACAGATGTATTTGTACTTTTATAGTTTTATGTATAACCCTGGCTAAAACAAGTATTTTGTACATCCTAAGCTACAGGAGGGTGGGGGGAGGCGACGGGTGCAACAAGATTTCACTGATGAACATAAGAAGCAGTACATCTCACAAATAAATCTTATGGTATATGTACATAAAAGCAAAACAAAAATAATTGCAATACAATACTTATACTAATGAACTTGGACTTAATTATGTTATAATGGTAAAGTAATCCTGGTGGTGCTGAATTGGGACCATGGCTACTCCATAATGTGACATCAGTTAATCTAAATATTTTAGTAGCAGTCATGCCACATAGCTCATGACTCACTGGGAGTGTCATAGGGTCAGAATGTTGGGCACCAGCAGCCAAAGCCCAGTGATTGTCCTTTGATTATGATGGCCAGTCACTGTTCTTTGATCGATTACTGCAAATTTGGAGGGCAAGAAAAGTCAGTGAGATTTAAGTTCCTTTGCAGTATCTGGCCATTGGAGTCTTCAAAAAATAAAACTGAGGCAGCAAAAAAGGATGAGCCTAAAAGAGTTAATAACAAGCAAGTATGTCTTCCACTGCAACAGGCCTTACCTTCAGCTCGTGCTGTTAATGTGGCTCAGTGACTAGAACGCTGCTCAGGTGCTTCAGTTGCATTATGGGAAGGACTTCTCATTTAAGTAAAACTTCAGGCCATCAATGGCCTTGAACACAGTGAACATGCTCGAAGTGTGCAAATATGCATTCCTACTGCAATATGGGTAGGTATGCTCTTCAGGGACAGGCCTCTGCACCCAATAATATGGGGAGTTAGCCACTTTTCTGCTATCTATCCTTCTTTAAACTGACTGCCCAAAGTGAAGGGTCATTACCTATATATCCTGACACCAACATGGTCAAAAACAGTAAAGAAAATAGACAAGGTGATCCTGAAATTCCTTGAAGGTTCTGGTGGCCCCCAGCTATAACATTGGTAGTGAAGGGCTGAACCCTCAGTGAAACATACGAACAGCTGAAAATGGCCGTTTACGCTGTTTCTCCGGGGAGTCTGACAGCCTCCCACCGAAGTTACAGCAGGAGGCCTAAAGAATCCATGCAGAATTTCAGGGCATCTCAGGGAGGATAGATGTTGCTGAAATTGGATTTTAATAGTCCTAAGTCCTTAGAAAGAAGAAAAGACTGAGAGAGGTAAATAGTTGCACGTTTTGAGCTCTGGGAAAGAATGAGCTTATGAAGGAGACTGTGTGAAGTCTAGAGGCTGGATTTTCTGCTGCTGTCCGTCTCTGTGTTTGCCCCGGAGAGGCAGCAATGGCAGCGGTGAGCTCTTCTGGGCGGGCGGACAGCTTCCAGCGCCCCGCCGGAGCTTTCAGGGGCCGGTGTTACCGCCCGGAAGAGGCGAGCTTGTGTACAACGCCCCTGGTTGCGATGGTGGCTCGATTTTTGGCTCCCACCCGACCCATAGTGCTGCGTAGTGCGCCCTGGTAGGAACGCCTGTGAAAATGTAAGTAATGCCGACCTCAGGTAAGTGTGATTGTTTTTTCTTTTGTTTGTGATTAATGTGGCGTGGGCTATGTATTGGGAATGTTTTTGGTGTTTTTTTCCGGGTTTTTTTCTTTTCTCCCCAGATCTCTCCCCAGCGCTCAAGCCGGCTCTTTAGCTCGGGATTTTCACATTCTCAACTGGCCCAGTGCCCCAAGAGAGGTATGCAATGCCTCCCTTACAGCTCCGCCCCACACTCAGGGCCCAGTTGCCCAACTTTGCTGACTGAGGCACAAACTTTTTCCAGCTGGTATCAGGACCGTCCCACCATCATTAACACCCTGAAATCCTAAAAGTCGAAAATCAAGCCCTAGATCTCAACACTGTGGGGACATAGAGAAGTACCGTGCAGCATGGAACATTTGAAGCTAAGAACCAACAGAAAAGAGCTCCATGGACCATAACACCATTGATAAAATACAATAGGGCAAAAAAAGTTGTGAGAGAAAGGTTGGAGGCTTCTTTTTGAGGAAGTAAGTTACCGAATAGGATGACATTTTTAGAGACCTTGTGCCACTGGTGAGACTTCGCACGCAGTCAATTGTTTATCGGAAAATCAGGGATGCATTGTCCACGATTTGCCAACCATTAATGAACTTCAATAAACTACGGAAAGCTGTATGACAAGGTGTACTTAGATTTTCATTAAAGCTTTTGACAAGCACTGCAGAAAGGCAGTAGGGGTTGAGATCTTCACTGAGCAGAGGTGTGGCGTCTGGGAGCAGCGTGGAGGCATGCTACTCCAGGGAGCAGCACGAGCTGCGACGGCAGCAAAGAGTGACATCATCAAGGTCCAGGTCGGTGATTGGAGCGTGGGCAGATACAGCGAGAGACTGTGGAGGGATGTGATCGGGGCCAGGAGCAGCACGGGCGATATGTGTGCGCACAAAGTCTGTGCAGCAGAGCAGGTCTCCACTCGTCTTGGATAACCCTTGCCATTGGACCAAGACCTAGTTCTGTCAAGCCCGTGTGGTGGCTGGTGTGCAACGGTCACCACACGTTAAAAAAATCCATTCACAGGCATCTTCCACCCTTCAGGATGTAGTTCAGTACCTGGAATATTAGGTCCTTCATTGAAACACCTGTGAACTCATTCTTTTTTGGCGTGGAAGCAAGTCATCCTCGTTTCGAGGGACAGCCTATGATGATGGGTTTTGCATTAACAAGTTGGACTAAGAAGTTCAATGCAAACTAGTCAAATTCACAGATAAAACCAAACGAGGAGAGACAGTTCAATTTCAGAAAACAGCTTGGGAACTACAAAATTAATTAAATAAAATATGTATCAGGAGATTCAGTGGTAGATGAAGTTTAATCCAGACACCTGTAAAGCACTACACAAAAGAAGAAAAGAACATTTGGTGAATTAAGATAAAACAGCAAAATAACATTATAGGAAGGGTATTGGGCTATTTCAAAGTACCAGAACTTAGAACATACAGTTTAATGCGACACTCACTTTTAGCTAAACTATTCTATCATACTTTGTGCTTTGAGGCATCGAACACAAGTTCTTATCTGCACATTAGTGCAAATAAAGTCAAACTTCAGTACCGAGTATAGGATTTTTTTCCTAATCTGATATACTTTTTCCCGAAACATCTTACCTTCACAGTGATGAATAACTCTTTCCCACAGTCTGTTGTTTCTAAGACAGGTCAGACTGCCTACTATCAGCAAGTGTCTTTTCCCTCTGGTAAGTGCAACATTCATTCGCTTCTCAGAGTCTATAAACCCAACCTGACGAGTCCTCACACAAGACAAGACAATAATCTCCTTTTCTGCTCCCTGGAAAGCATCCACTGTTGAAACCTGAACAGCTTTAATCTCAGCTAGGTCACATTGTGCGGTATAGTTAAGTAATCCACATAACTGTGAGTGCACAAAAAGAGAAAAACAACTGTAAATTGGCACTTCTTTCATTGGTAATGGTATTATTGTCAATGAATTCTTACAAAGAATACATGCTTGCATGAAACCAAATCTTTAAAACAATAGAAACATATGTACTGCTGCAAACAAAGTATGCTGAGAAATGATAAAACCCAATTTACAATGTCAAAAACATTAAATTTTAAAGCCGATAGCTAAAATCTATTTCCTAAAAATCAAAATCTCAGGGCAAAGAACCTGTGCAAATGTTGCATATTCATTCCATCGGGGATTCACAGCAAGGAACACAAAACAATTATAATTGTCATAAAATAATTATCACGCCTCTTTCACGCAAAATAGCATTCATTGTTATGCCTGTTATGTAGCCATCAGAAACAAACCTGAGAAACACAACAGAATTTTTGCTTTAAGTAAAACAACTAGGCCCTTTTGATAGCTCAGTGGGTAACTGTACTGCCGAGTCATCAAGTTCAGGAAAATCCTAGAATTCTTCCTTAGCCTATTAGCTAATTTCACCTAGGGAATGGTGGAGACCTTTGAAAATATGGGTTCTCACTCCTGAGTGACCTCTACTAGAAAGTGTTCAAACACAAATGTTGCAGGGGAAGGGGGTGCAAGGATAGAGCTAGGGTATTTTACTCTCTACAATTAAATAACCTGTCAAACCTCACATGAAGAATGGCTACTTGGACAAGGTACTAGCAGGCAGCACAGCCTGTGTTCATGGAGCCAAAAGCTCAGCATGCTTTCAAATGGAGCAGAGAGAACTAGATGGAGAAAAAAAGTTAGGAATAAGTTGAAAGCTAGAACAATGTATAAATTTGCCCAAGTGCTGTTCTCATGTTTATAAATCTATCCAAGCCCTTCAATTGGAAAATGCTCCATGACAGCCACTTGTTCCTTTTATATTGTTCCTTGCATAGCAGGAAGGTGACACTCGAACATAAAGCCAAGACCCATAGGCACTGTAGGATAGTGTATAATAGGTTTCCAAATCTCCCCATCTCTGTAATCTCCTCCAGCCCCACAACCCCCCGCCCCCCCACCCACTGAGACGTTTGTGCTCCTCTAATTCTGCCCTCTTGAGCATCCCTGATTATAATCACTCAACCATTGATGGCAGTGCTTTCTGTTGCCTAGGCCCTAAGCTCTTCGCCTCTACCTCTCTTTCCTCCTTCAAGATGCTCCTTAAAACCTACTTCTTTGACCAAGTTATTGGTCACCTTCCCTAATTTCTCCTTATGCGGCTTGGTGTCAAATTTTTTTATCTCATAATACTCCTGTGAAGCACCTTGGGACGTTTCACTACATTAAATGCGCTATATAACAGTTTGGCATAGGTAAAGACTATCATGGGATTGTTAGCATAGAAAGCTACAGTAAAGATGGATAGTTCATACTCCCTGATGGGTACATACTTATGAGTATATAGACATATACATTTTCTTGTACTTTGTCGATATTTAATAAACCAACAAGTTAATTTATCTCTGGTGTCAGAACCTATTTAATTTAGCTTGATGCAGTCAATTAATCTAACAAGGACCACTCTCAGATTCTTTTTCACAATTGTCACTGGTCCTTATCGGAGGGATGTGTATGTTTTCTACTGCCTTTGAGGGACATCTCGGTGGGGGGCGGGGGGGGGGGGGGTGGCGGGTGCGGTTGTGGGGCTGGAGGAGATTACAGAGATAGGGAAGGGTGAGGACATGAAGAGATTTGGAAACCTATTATACACTATCCTAAAGTGCCCATGGGTCTTGGGTTTATGTTTGAGTGTCACCTTCCTGCCATATTATTAGAGACATGGAATTTGCCTTGATTATATCAATAGTGTGCTGTTTGAGACAAAAATACTGTGAGTCAGCTGCCGCTAGCACATTATCAATATAAAAGTGCCTTCAGAAGACAACTGGTTTATGCTTCCAAATACTTTGGAAGTCAAACTTATTGACACTAAACCTGCCTTGTGATGTAGGAGTCTGGATTTATCCGTTACTTATTACAGGTAAAGCTGTAATTGGGTCTTCCTCATATTTCTTGGGAACATGGCCAATCCAACAAAACTATCCAACAACATTAATGTTCAACTTATTTTATCTTTTGGATTTAGCCGTGTTCTGTTATTCCCACTACATTGTAGATCCCTACTGCCACTGCATTCTGACATCTTATTTCTAATGCTTATGCCATTCATGTATGTAGATCTTACTATGAATTTACCTCCGGTTACAGAAATCACAGCTAAAAGATATACCATTTACTCTTAATTTACCAGGAGCAAAGTCGCAGAAGATTCACTAGTACAAATGTAAATAGAAAAAAGCAATTTATAATAGAATACTATATGTGAATAAGAGTATCTTAATCACCTTGTGCATCTGAGATTTGTATAATGTTATCACCCCAATCATCGACCCTTTAATTCCACTTGCCATCAGGGACTGGATAAGTTTCACAGTGAATGTTGCTTCCCCCAGATTATGGCAGCTGCCATCCGTCTCCAGCTAGATAGATCAAAACATAAATTGCATTATAATGAAATAATGCAACACTTATATTTTGTACACTCCTTAAGAATTGTCAGTATTTGTGTCAAGCTGCTGAGACATCAGAGGGAAGGTAAACTTCTCCCCTATTATTTAAACTTTGATCTTCAATAATTAACACCACAATGTGTGAAAAATTGTTTAAAATTTTGGTTTTATTTTTCACATCAAGTTCTCTCGGGTGGACTGAGTGTAAGCTTAAAGCCAAATATCCTCGGCAATTTTTTGTTCAAAAACAGGAGGTGCACGAGAGTGGTCCAAGCTGGCTTGACATTCAATTTTCACTACCTCTGTGTGGGGAAGCAGCACTTTTCCATTCAGCAGCAACTCAATGACGTAGCCGGAATCAGAATTTGTTACTCTTGCACATATGTATGGTATTCCCACAGTGCTGCTTACTGATTGGGGAAAGACACATTAATTTAAATACTTTATTTAATTACCAATGATGGTCTTAAATTGGCACAAACACTCCCAGGACAATTCAAAGTGTCATGCCGACACACAGCTTCCCCTAATTAATTTGTATTATCATTCAAATACCCTATAGATGTGACAGACATGAGGACAGAGTACTGCATAGTTTTGATCTACATATTTAAGGAAGGATATACTTGCATTGGAGGCTGTTCAGAGAATGTTCACTAGGTTAATTCCGGAGATGAGAGGGTTGACCTATGAAGATAGGTTGAGTAGGTTGGGCCTATACACATTGGCATTCAGAAGAATGAGAGGTGATCTTATCGAAACATATAAGAAAATGAGGGGGCTCGGCAAGGTGAATGCAGAGGATATTTCCACTCATAGGGGAAACTAAAACTAGGGGACATAGTCTCAGAATAAAGGGATGCTCATTTAAAACTGAGATGAGGATTTTATTCTCTGAGGCTTGTAAATCTATGGAATTCTCTGCTCCAGCAGGCTGTGGAGGCTGGGTCATTGAATATATTTAAGGCAGAGATAGACACATTTTTGAGTGATAAGGGAATAAAGGGTTATGGGGGGTGGGCGGGGAAGTGGAGCTGAGTCCATGATCAGATCAGTCATGATCTTATTAAATAGTGGAGCAGGCTCGAGGAGCCAGGTGAACTACTCCTGCTCCTATTTCTTATTTTCTTATGATAATGGATGCATTTTTAATTTCAGTATATCAAATATATCACAACCATTATGATTCATTTTGAAAGAGATCTATTTTGCATCTGTGCCCAGTTGCATTACCAGATATAGGTACAGTAGTACAGTGTTTATGCACTAGGTCCGTGCAGCAGAGCTGGTCTCCAGTCGTCTTGGTTAATCCTTACCACTGAACCAAGACCTAGCTCTGTCAAGCCCATGTGGTGGCTAGTGCCACCATACGTTAAAAAAATCCACGCACAGGCATCTTCCACCCTTCAAGATTTAGTTTGAGACCTAGAATGTTAGGTCCTTCATTGAAAGACCTGTGAACTTTTGACATGGAAGCAAGTCATCTTCGATTCAAGGGACTGCCTATGATGATGATGTTGATGTTTACGATACTGGAGTAACAACACAGATGTGTGAATTCAAATCCCACCATGGCAGTTGTGAAACTGAATTCAAATAAATGTGGTAAGTCATGGGCTGGCACCAGCAAAAACTCACCATGCAGCTCTTGTACTGTTGAAAAAACCCAATTGGTTCACTAATGAGGGAGGGAGTCTGCCAGTCTGGTCTACATGTGATGCTAGTCCCACACTAATGGCCTCTAAGGCAATCAATGCGGCCTTGCCAGTGTTGCCCACATGCTGACAACACATCAAGTATTTTTCTGGCAACTACAATAATTAAAGTTAATTTTATGTAATATAAGCACAGGAAATAATATTCAGACTGCCCAATCATATGTGATTTGTTAGGGGTAGGAAGGTTGAAGTGGATATTCTGGTATTCTGGAACCGGTATGGACAGAAAATTTGCTATCACTAAATCTTCTCTATTAGATGGCAAATCCAAGGTTAAACTGTCCAGCATCACCCATCAGCAGCACAATCACAAATCCTCAGTATGCAAAGCTCCACGCCAGGACCACATGTTCGTAAAATTTATTGCAAAGCAGTTGCTATATTCCTCTACTCCTATCAGTATGCAATATGTAGTCATCTCTCATACGTCCTCCTTGTTTTGTTTAGTAATGTCATGACAAATAGCTGGCAACAGTGACTACACTCCAAAAGTACTTCATTGGCTATAAGCGCTTTGAGACATCCGGTGGTCGTGAAAGGCACTATATAAATCCAAGTCTTTCTTTCTTTATGTTACATTGATTTCTTTCAGTACAGTTTTACTCATCCCTGGGAAGTAGTTAATCGTCCACATAGGGATTAACATGACAGCATCAAAATTGTGGTAAAAGTGAACTGAAAGAGAGACCAAATAAACACAAAGGGGGCAATTTTCGCCATTATTGGGCGCTGTTTTCTTCGTGCCCGGTGTTTTTTTTTGAGTAATCGGTATTTTGAAATTTTCCACAAAGTTTTGACGCCGGCGCCGACCATCAGCGCTAGTCTGTGTTTAAAAGGGATTCCACGCCGTTTCTGGCCATTTATGCCAGTTTCACCAACAACGATTTTTTTCAAAATGGCGCAGTGACCTTGGGTACCGTTGTAAAAAAACCCTATCGTAACTTAAGGAAATTGGCGCTCAGACCAGCTGCAATCCCAGGCCGAATGGCTTCCCCGCTCCCGGCCCACTGCAAAATGTAACTACACTCCTCGCAGGGCGATGGGAATTGGTAGGGTAAATGTCATCAGCACCCCTTGGAGCTGGTGCCTGGAGAAATTGTTCTAGTTTCAATTCAAATACCTGGATTGAAGTAAAAACATGTGCGTATGTGTGTGAGAGGGGGGGGGGGGCGGTTCCACCAAAACTCCCCTGCCTGTGTGAAGAAACCTGTTTCCTCCATAATCCTTCCCATTATGTGTCGCTGCATCGATTTTATGTTAGCAGAATGGGAGATGGGTGATTCTTTGGAGCTAAACCCAGTTTATGTAGGGTCACTCTAAGAAATTGCACGCTCACATCCTGGCACCAGACTTAAACCTATAAACTAAAACATTCTTATTCACTCACTCCTGGTTAACGAAAAAGAAATTCTGGCCTCCCTGGTCATTTTACAGACAGCTAATCCGGTGAAAGCACGAATGAGTTTTGATTGCCATTATCAGTGAGTCAATGTGTCGCTAAGGCCACGCTTCTTTCCCACACTGTTACACAGTACATGCTTTTTATATTAGCCTCAATATCATAATGAGGGATTACAAATACTAACTGAATTCACTTCTAAAAAAAAATCCTCGTCTAACTCCCTGGAGAAAAAGAATTATTCTGGTCGCTGCGTGTTATATTCCATTCTATTGGTGTCCTTTTTTTCCAGCACATACACAGATTTTTCGGCGCACACTACAAGCTCCGCCCCCAGAATTGTCTTTGGGTAGCGCTGCGCTAAAAATAACTGGTTGCTTTGTGGAAACTAGTTTTTAATTTTGGAACAAACGGGGAAAAAAAATGTACGTTATCGTACGTGGGCGCCAAAAATCATGAAGGTGGAAAATAGGGGCCAAAGTAACTGCATCCACAGAAATTGATGAAGCACTCAGTAATCTAGGTTGGAGAAAAGGGAACTTTGATGTGAAAGGTTAACTACCTTTGAAGAATGAAGAAACCTATATAATTTATCCTCATTCATTCACCCTGCATTGCTTTGCAATAAATGTTACCAATGTATGACAACAACAAAGATAAATAACTTCATGACTCAGTTTTGTTTGACTACCCTGTTGCAATAAAGCCCAACAGTGCTCAATATCTTCAGCCCTCAAGTCAAAGCAGCAATGCTTAATAAAAGATTATTCGATGTAGTTCCCTTGCAGTTAGAGTTGAGGAAAGATAGTTCTTGGATAAATTCAAACAGACAGGAGCTAAGAAATACTTTCTCCTATCCACTTGGCCAAACTCTGCTTGGTAAGGTATTTACCAAATACTTTATTTACAAATGTAAAAAAAAATAATAAAGAGCATGTTCTGATAGATTTCTTTGGTTTGCTGGCAAAACACTGCAAAAACATCTGCAAAATAACACTTTCACTCCATAAAGGAAGCAGCAGTGTATAAAATGTAGGAAGCACAATTTCCTGCAGCAAATAAACATTTTAAACAATTTTTAGCAAAAGCCACAGATGTGTTGTTGGGAGTGTCTTGAAGGGAAGGCCTAGTGTTAATTTGATACTGTAACAGCTCCCAACAGAACTATCAAAGTATCCATCGGTGGTAACAGTGTCCATGATTATTACAGAGTAGAAAAAATGACCTTGGTTTTAGTTCCTTAGTATAATCCACTGAAAAAAGCTTTTTTCAATCTGACTAAACACATTAAAATTGTTGTGCCCTCTGTGGAATATTTACCTGCTCACGTCCTTTAACATTGTAAAAGCAAAGTGTAGGCAACCAGTCTAACAGAGGATTTAGATTCAAAGCAGAAATTCCATCTATAAGATTTCCATCATAGAAGAGTTCATTGGTTATGGCACTTATAGTAGGATGGCATCTGTACTGAGTCCTAAGCATAATGGGATTATAGCCCTGGGGGACAGGGAGAGAAAAAAAATCCAGAAAGATTATATTAACACAAACAAACTGTACTCACATAGATGGTTGATAGCTGCTTTCAAAGAATAGTACAACATTTCTGTGTGACCAATACTGTGAAAAATACAATTTTATTTTCAAATGTGTGGTTGCTAACAAAAAGCTAATCTGTTTTTTTTTAATGAACAAGAAAGAAGCACTTACCAAATGAAGTAAGTCAAAGCATGGACATCATTAATGTTGAACCTGTCCACCTTCTAAACAGAGTTCACATATTCCTTTTGTGCTTCATGTGCACTTGGCACAACTAGCACACATTACAAATACAATGTTAGGTGCAGCTGGTGTTGCTAAGCAGATTCCACAGCTGAGACAGTTGGCACAGATGGCAGACTATACCAATAAAAAACTGTGTGAACCCAGTCGGGAGTTAGTGCAGATTGCACAGAAAACATAATTGGGATTGCAGAGACACTTTGGACAATATGTACAGATGGTATGGGTAACTGTAAGACTCATAACTGTACTCATAACTGGTACAATTGACTCACATCATTTAATACATTAGGTGCAAAGAATATACAACTTCCTGCGACAGTTTCTTAACTAATGATTCATAACCATAAACCTGATTAAATGGACAATTTTCTCGTTGAAATATAGTTATCAGAACATGCAGATCAGTGAACTAGGAATACTGTAAAATTCATTGTATGAACTGCACCTTCATGTAGGTTTTCATGAGCTGTGGATTCAAGTGAAAAAAAACCATTCACAGATATGACCAATATGCAGGATTAGATGCTATTAAATTGGTTATGTGGTTCCCTACTACACCATAGGTTTTTCGGTAGTTTTTAAAATTAAAATGCTGACCTATACCCTGCACGACCTTTATTTATATTATATATAGGGGGATCTTTGTAAACATTAGTTTGCACAACTGCTATTTGAAGAAATTGAATAATCTACTATGACCCAATTACCAAAAATCCTCAAACAATCTTTATATATAACATGCTGATTAAATATGAAACAGTACGCCCTGCTACCTTGCCAGTAGCATCATGTTCACTGTGGGTGGGAACTACAGTTGCATGGTTCTGGCTTGCTGGAATGTGATCTTACTGCACAGACTAGACAAGGGTACAGTGATAAACACAACAGTCTCACTATTATGTAAAAAGCAAAACACTACAGATGTTGGAAATCTGAAATAAAGAGGAAGTGTTGGAAATACATAGCAGGTTAGTCAGCATCTGTGAAGAGAACACAAAAGTAAACATTTCGAGTGCAGACACTTCTCATAACATCCTAAAAATCTACTCCGGCAACAAGTGAGAGGAGCTCATGAACTTCTTTGCCTCGAAGATTGAGACCATCCGATCAGCTGCCTCTGCCACTTCCCTCCATCCCCTAGCTCACCGGGCCAAACTTTCTCTAAGGTTCCCCCTGCACTTGCCCTGAACTCACATCTTTCTCCAGTTTCTCTCCGATCTCCCTTCTTTATCCCTCTAAGCTCATCTTGTCCATGAGACCCACTTCCTGCTCCCTCGACCCTATTCCCACTAAACTGCTGACCACCCAACTTCCTTTTCTGGCTCCCATGTTAGCTGACATAGTAAATGGTTCTCCCTCCTCGGGTACCGTTTTCCCCTCTCCCTCCAATCTGCTGTCATCGCCATTCCCCCAAAAAACACTTGACCCTCCATCCTTGCAAACTACCGCCCCATCGCCAACCGCCTTTTCCTCTCCAAAGTCCTTGAACATGTTGTCGCCTCCCAAATCTGTGCCCATCTTCCCCTCAACTCCCATGTTTGAATTCCTCCAATCAGGTTTCCGCCCATGCCACAGTACTGAAACGGCTCTCATCAGTCACAAATGACATAGTTTGCGACTATGACAAAGGTAAACTATCCCTCCTTGTCCGTCTTGACTAGTCTGCAGCCTTTGACACTTTTGACCAGTCCATCCTCCTCCAACGCCTCTCTATCCTCATCCAGTTGGGTGGGACTGCACTCGCCTGGTTCCATTCTTATTTATCGAATCGTAGCCAGAGAATCACCTGCAATGGCTTCTCTTCCCGCTCCTGCATCGTTACCTCTGGTGTCCCCCAAGGATCTGTCCTTGGCCCCCTCCTATTTCTCGTCTACATGCTGCCCTTTGGTGACATCATCTGAAAACACTGTCAGTTTCCACATGTATGCTGACGACACCCAGTTCTACCTCACCATATAATGGGCTCAATTTTCCCCAGTGATTTACGCTTTTTTTGAGGTTAATTTTCTTTTTGTGTCATAGAGGGTGTAACCTGATGTCTGCGCCAGTTTTTCACATTTATGCAAGTTTGGCCAACTTCATCATCATCATCATAAGCAGTCCCTCGGAATCGAGGAAAACTTGCTTCCACTCTAAAAATGAGTCCTTAGATGACTGAATAGTCCAATACGAGAACCACAGTCCCCGTCACAGGTGGGACAGATAATCGTTGAGGGATAGAGTGGGTGGGACTGGTTTGCCGCACGTTCTTTCCGCTGCCTGCGCTTGATTTCTGCATGCTCTCGGCGATGAGACTCGAGGTGTTCAGCGCCCTCGCGGATGCACTTCCTCCACTTAGGGCGATCTTTGGCCAGGGACTCCCAGGTGTCAGTGGGGATGTTGCACTTTATCAGGGAGGCTTTGAAGGTGTCTTTGTAATGTTTCCTCTGCCCACCTTTGGCTCGTTTGCCGTGAAGAAGTTCTGAGTAGACTGCTTGCTTTGGGAGTCTCGTGTCTGACATGCGAACAATGTGGCCTGCCCAACGGAGCTGATCAAGTGTGGTCAGTGCTTCAATGCTTGGGAAGTTGGCCTCATTGAGGATGCTAACGTTGGTGCGTCTGTCCTCCCAGGGGATTTGCAGGATCTTGTGGAGACATCATTGGTGGTATTTCTCCAGCGACTTGAGGTGTCTACTGTATATGGACCATGTCTCCGAGCCGTATAGGGCGGGCCGTATAGAAGTATAGCGGAGAGGCACTGTTGGCGCGAACACATGATCTCATCTCTCTCATCTGCAGGGAGGAGAGCATGCCGGGAGATCTCAGAGATGCAGTGATTGTGACCATCTTTAAAAAAGGGGGCAAGTCCGATTGTGGCAACTACAGAGGAATCTCCCTGTTGCCAGCCACTGGGAAAGTCGTCGCTAGAGTCCTCCTCAACAGTCTTCTCCCTGTGGCTGAGGGGCTCCTCCCGGAGTCACAGTGCGGATTTCGTCTCCTACGGGGCACAATGGACACGATTTTTACAGCGCGACAGCTACAGGAAAAATGCAGGGAACAGCACCAGCCATTACAAATGGCCTTCTTCAACCTTACAAAGGCCTTTGACACTGTCAACCTCGAGGGTCTATGGAGCGTCCTCCTCCATTTCAGATGCCTCCAAAAGTTCGTCATTAATCTCCACCTGCTCCACAACGACATGCAGGCCGTGATCCTTACCAATGGATCCATTACAGACCCAGTCCGGACCGGGATCAAACAGGGCTGTGTCATCGTCCCAACCCTCTTCTCCAACTTACATTTCTCCTAGGACGGCGTATGTGACCACTCCCAAAAAACCTTCTGGGCACTTAAGAAAAACCAGCGCACATCAAAAAATCGGCGCAGAAAGACACCATTGTTTTTAGGCGAAGTTTTGGAGGAAGTCAAGAACACATTAAATATGCATCATCAAGCTTAATTTTTTCCAACTGAAAAATGCAGAAAATGGACATTTCATACAATGCTTGAATTTTGGATTTTTAAAAAAATGCCACGCCACCACCAAACGTCTCCAAACCGGGCTCGAGGGTTGTAGTGTTGGCCGGCAGAATCGGTCCCTCGCCTGGACAGAGGCTTGGCTTCAAAAGAAGCCTGGGGGGGGGGGGGAGGGGGGGAAGGAGGAGGTTGTGGAAGCCGAACTGAAGGGATGAGAACCCTTACACTATTCAGCAAGCAGCATCAAATGAAGCCCAGGGGTGTGGAAGCTGAACTAAAAGGATGCGAACCCTTACTCCATGCAGCAAGCAGCATCAAATGAAGCACGGGGGTTCCTGATCTAAGCAAGCCTATTGCGCATGCTCAAGCCAGAGTGTGATCTATACTAGGGCGTCAACCTTGGGGAGAGAGACAACAAAGAAGCTTGTCCTGCCTGCTATTTTGAGCTTCTTGCAAAGGTACAATTTAATCATGCGGACAATACTGACAATGCTATACCTTGTGCAAGCGTTCTGCATGACTGTGCTGCGGAGACAATTGATGCGACGTCATCACATGAGGAACCTCAGAGCATGTAGGATGATAGGCAGGAGGCCTTACCCACGTCGGGTTTATCAAGACAGGCGTTCATACCTGCACGAGTGATGCAGACTGTGAGAAGGCTGCGTTTCCGCAAAGAAGTTGTAACCGAGATCTGTGAGTTAGTAAAAGCAGACCTGCAACCTAGAAGCGTCAGGAGGAAGGCTTTGTCAGTTGAAGTGAAGGCTACAGCTGCACTTTCATTCTATGCATCTGGATCGTTCCAGGACATAACTGATGTGCGCGCCATTTCTCAACATGCAACACATATCTGTCTTCGGCAGGTGACTGCTGCACCAAATGCCTGGAGGAATGACTACATAAAGTTCCCCATGACCGCCCAGGCAATGCATGAAAGGGCTGTGGCTTCTCCAGGATTGCTGGCTTCCCAAAGGTACAGGGCTGCATTGATTGTACCCACATTGCCTTGCGAGAACCTTTGGAGGATTCCGAGATGTACAGGAACAGAAAAGGCTTCAACTCTGTTAATGTGCAACTCGTGTGTGACGACATGCATCGCATCATATCAGTTGATGCAAGATACCCTGGGAGCACCCATGTTGCGTTCATCCTACGCGAGCGTGCTGTTTCTGCCATGTTTCAGCAGCAGCCAGAAGAACAGAGCTGGCTACTGGGAGACAAAGGGCATGACCTCGCCACCTGGCTCATGACACCCCTACGCATAACCAGGATGGAAGCAGACCAGGAATACAACATGTCGCACATTGCATAATAGCATAATAGAGAGGACCATTGGCATCTTGAAATAGCGTATCCGATGCCTGGACCATTCCAGAGGCTGCTGGCAATACCCCACTGAGATTGTCAGTCAGTTCACTGTTGTGTGCTGCATGCTGCATAACTTAGCCATCATGAGGCAGCAGCAGCTGGTAGCAGAAGACCCTCCTGAGATGAGAGTGGCTGATGATGAGGAGGAAGATGCAGATGACGAGGAGAAGGAGGGCGAGGAAACCATGCAACTACCTGAGCCTGGAGCACGACGGTGGAGGAGCCCCTTTAATGATTGCTCGAGCCTTGCGCCAGCAGCTCATCCGAGAACGCTTTGCTGCCTGAAGGCCCAGCGGCAACTATTTAAAAAGGACCATGCTTACCGTTTGGACCTGTTCCGTAATGTTGTGTTGATGGAACAAATAATGGAAATGATTCTTCTTTACTTGAAAAACGTTGTGTTAATAATGGAACAAATAATGGAAATAATTCCGTTCTAATTTAAAATATATTTAATTCAAAAGTTTAACACTTGTTTGTACTTAACTTAACTTTAATAAAAATATTCTTGTATCAAATGTTAAAGTTTTCAGTTAAGATCACTTACAAGTCTTAAAATCACTTACAAACTTTTAAACTTGTAAATGTACATAACTTACAAAAAACTTTTAATTTGAGAACAGTTACAACAGTAACAACAAAATCAACAGCAAAGAAAGGCTGCAACCACCTCTCCTCCACCTTATTCTAAGAGCGCCCGCTGCCCTTGGGTCTTGTTGAATCCAACCCTGCCCGCAGGCGGTGGCGCAGCATTTCTCGGGATGGTACCAGGCTTATTCTTCCGAACATCTCGGGCAATGTGCATTTCTTGACGGGGTGCGGGCGGGGGGAGGGGGCAGGCGATAATGAGGAAGGTCCGGCTTGGGCCTCTTCAGATGCTGGTCTGGGAATTGGAGTGGGAGTTGATTCTGTCAATGGGCGTGGGGTCTGGGCGTGTTCCCTTATTACAGCAGCTAACTCCGACATTCCCTCCCTCATGTGCCCTGACAGTGTTTCAATTACCTGCAACATTCCCTCCCTCATGTTCACTAACAGCGACATTCCCTCCCTCATGTGCACCAACATTGTATCAACTACCTGAGACATTCCCTCCCTCATGTTCTTGGACATTGTTCCCATTTCTCATGCGAATGTTGTTACTTCTCCCGACAGTCCTGATACCTCATCACCCACCCCACCGATGGTGTCCAGGAGTGATCGCGTAAGGTCAATGCTCTCCGCACTCATTGGCATCATCTGAACCACATCTGTTAGATCTTAGAAACATAGAAAATAGGTGCAGGAGTAGGCCATTCAGCCCTTTGAGCCTGCACCACCATTCAATAAGATCATGGCTGATCATTCACCTCATTATCCCTTTCCTGCTTTCTCTCCATACCCCTTGATCCCTTTAGCCGTAAGAGCCATATCTAACTCCCTCTTGAATGTATCTAACGAACTGACATCAACAACTCTCTGCGGAAGAGAATTCCACAGGTTAACAACTCTCTGAGTGAAGAAGTTTCTCCTTATCTTGGTCCTAAGTGGCTTACCCCTTATCCTTAGACTGTGACCCCTGGTTCTGGACTCCCCCAACATCGGGAACATTCTTCCTGCATCTAACCTGTCCAATCCCGTCAGAATTTTATATGTTTCTATGAGATCCCCTCTCATTCTTCTAAACTCCAGTGAATACAGGCCCAGTCGATCCAGTCTCTCCTCATATGTCAGTCCTGCCATCCCGGGAATCAATCTAGTGAACCTTCGCTGCACTCCCTCAATAGCAAGAACGTCCTTCCTCAGATTAGGAAACTGAACACAATATTCCAGGTGAGGCCTCAACAAGGCACTGTACAGCTGCAGCAAGACCTCCCTGCTCCTATGCTCAAATCCCCTAGCTATAAAGGCCAACATGCCATTTGCCTTCTTCACTGCCCGCTGTACCTGTATGCCAACTTTCAATGACAGAGGTACCATGACACCCAGGTCTCGTTGCACCACCCCTTTTCCTAATCTGCCGCCATTCAGATAATATTCTGCCTTCGTGTTTTTGCCACCAAAGTGGATAACACCTCACATGTATCCACATTATACTGCATCTGCCATGCATTTGCCCACTCACCTAACCTGTCCAAGTCACCCAGAACCATCACAGCATCCTCCTCACAGCTCACACTGCCATCCAGCTTAGTGTCATCTGCAAACTTGGAGATGTTACTCTCAATTCCTTCATCTAAATCATTGATGTATATTGTAAATAGCTGGGGTCCCAGCACTGAGCCTTGCACCTCAGGAGAGCGCTGTCGAGCTCTGCTTCCCTTCCTCACCCTGGTTGTGGCTCGTTACATCCCACTGGGACCCGCAGTCTTGGACGGTGGGGCCTTGGGTGTGCCTTGCTATACCCCACCACTGGGACTCGCAGCCTCGGATGTGGGGCCCTGGGTGTACCTCGCTACAGCCCACTGGAATCCCCAGCCTCGGACTGTGGGAAACCATGGAATGTCCCAGCAACACTCGTACCACTCAGGAAAGGTCTGGCACCTCAATGGGTGGCACCTGGACCTCCTCCAGAGTGAGTACAACAGAGGGGGCTTCATCCATCACATCTCCCCCCCCCAATGCTCTTGGTCTGAAAGGTAGGATTGGAAGGTGTTCGCCTCTTCTGGCTCGTCTGAATCTTCTTCTGCATCATCAGGGTTGGCCTCAAGTTCCGCAAAATAGAACAGAACAGACAAATGGTTAGCAGCAAAGTAGGGGGCAGGGTGGGTGGCATGAGTAGGTTCACATAGCGCAGGCAACAGGCTGATTTGAAGGACCACAATGAATGATAGCACATTGCATCAACCAAAGCGTAGCTGATGGAGACATCCCCATGAACCTGCGCAGTACTTAACATTCAGGAAAGCCAGACTGTGAAATTTGCAGGATTTACCCTCTCCCTCGAGTGTGGGCCCAGTTTGTGCAGTGGTGGTTGCTTTTCTCCAGGCAGGACCATTAAAGCAGCGACCCTGTCTTCCAATTGTGTCAGTGGGTGCAGATTTGTCGCGCCTCCTCCTGTTCGAGTTCTTTCCCTTTTGTTGGTTGCCACCTTTCTTTGCAAGGATGAAAATATAACTTTTTAAGAGAGGGTTCTTTCTGCTGGGTGGAACATACAGATGGTCACATTTACAATTGCAATTCCAGTGAATAAATGAAAATATTACTTACACTAACTACTTGACCAAGGTCATGCCACTTCTTTTTGCACTGTCCTCCAGACCTCAGGGGGTCACCATTGCACAGTAATCTTCTGCAAGATGTTCTAGCGTTTTTTCATTTCTTTTGGTGGAACTTTTATGTGACCTCCTGGTGTCCAGCTCATGCCATCTGGCTTCAATTACAGTAACTAGTGCCTCCACTTCATCCTGTAAGAAATTCTTGGCCCTTGAGCCGTGTTGCATCTTGTATTGCAGCTCCGATTTTTCCAATGAGAATTAAAGTTCTCACACACAACTGGCTCTTTAAAAATGGCTGCATGCAGACCGGGAACTGTACTAGGCATGCACGCCCATAGCAATCACGTCAAAAATGTCCTTTTTTTTCGCGCATGCGCAGAAGGGGGGGGAGCGGGAGGCATCATTTTTTCACCGCAGACATTAGGCTCCTCCCCCTGAAGCCAAAGGACAGGCTGCGTGGTGCCAATTTCAAAATATAGAATGGGGAAACTTGTTACTTATTTTTTTGTAGTAGTTGAGGCCAAAAAAAAACGGTATAACTCTGGCAATACGCCAAAAAACGACATTGGGGAAAATTGAGCCCATATATAGGGGGATCTTTGTAAACATCAGTTTGCATAACTGCTATATTGTCAGACTACTTTTCCGACTGGATGAGAAGAAATTTTCTCCAATTAAATATTGGAAAGAGCGACGCCATTGTTTTTGGTTCCTGCCATAAATTCCGTTCCCTAGCCACTGACTCCATGCCTCTTACTAACATCTGTCTGAAGCTGAACCACATCATTTGCAACCTTGGTGTCATATTTGACCCTGAAATGAGCTTCAGGCACATATCCACAGCATAAATAAGAATGTCTATTTCCACCTCCGTAACATCGCCTGTCTCCGCCCTTGCTTCAGCTCATCCACTTCTGAAACCCTCTTCCATGCCTTTGTTACCTCTAGACTTGACCACTCCTAACCTACTCCTGGCTGGCCTCCCACGTTCTAACCTAAGTAAACTTGAGGTCATACAAACTCGGTTGCCCGTCTCCTAATTCGCACCAAGTCCCGTTCATCCATCACCCCTGTGCACGCTGACCTACATTGGCTCCCGGTTAAGCAACGCTTGATTTCAAAATTCTCACCCTTGTTTTCAAATTCCTCCACGGCCTCATCCCTTCCTTATCTCTGTAATCTTTTCCAGCCCCATAACTGCCCGCACCCCGCCAAGATATCTGCGCTCTTCTAATTCTGCCTTCTTGAGCAGCCCTGATATAATCGCTCAACCATTGGTGGCCGTGCCTTCAGTTGCAATGGCTGTAAGCTCTGGAATTTCTTCGCTAAACCTCTCCACCTCTCTCCTCCTGTAAGAGACTCTTTAAAATCTACTTCTTTGACCAAGCTTTTGGTCGTCTGCCCTAATTTCTTCTGATGTGGCTCGGTGTCAAATTATTTGTCTTATAATGTTCGGGTGAAGCGCCTTGGGACATTTTATTATATTAAAGGCGCTATATAAATACAAGTTGTTGTTTTGTACTTTTCTGTTCTCTCCACATTTTCTGACTTCCTAACATTTTCTGTTATTGTTTTCAGACTCGCTATGATATCCATCACTGTCTGATTCAGAAGCATGACAGAGGGAGCATGGATTGGCAGAAGGTGTATTTTGATATAAATTAATTATATATTTTTTCTTCCGTGCACTACTCTGGAGTGGGTTCATTAAGGTAAAAAAGTTTAAGGTTGAAATATGCTCTTTTAACTTGTGGTAGCCACAGTTCAGAGTTATTTCCCTTAAATATATCATTAAAGATAAAGTAACTGCAGTACCATCAGGCACATTCTGTCAAAGAGAGTCTGCTCCAGGCCAGCATCATGAGCACTTTCAGAGCCTTGAATAGTAGGTGGCAATTGCTTAGGGTCTCCAACAAGAATCAACTTTTCACATCCAAACCTGCAATGAAAAGGCCAGTTTAATATTTCAAAATTACTTATATGCGTGACTCTATTGCGTATTGCTAACTCAGACACTGTTTGATTTCTAACATCTAGTTCACAAGCTATTTCGATGCAATATCAGAGGACAGTTTAATCACTAATTTGTCAACAAGACTGGAGAACATTTCCTGATCTAGTAAATAAATAGATCAGCAGAATTTGTCATCAAGAAGTGATTATGTTAGTTTAAATAGTGTCTACAAGGAGCTAAAATGTTTTGTAATCATTGCTGGGTCTGGTCAAATCAGGATATACATTTGGGAAAGAATGCTGATGTCTCCTATTAACTTTTAGAATTGTCCAACCTCATAATTCTTGGTATAGTGAAAATTACAGAACAGTTTCATCTGCACTAAGGTTATTACAAAGATTCAAATGTTGCTAACTGCAGTTTATATTCCTCATCATAGCTGAAATCTGGTTGTAACACTATCTGCGAATTCTCATTACTTTATAAACTTCTGAATCTTCACCTGTGGAACTTTTGAGGTAATCAGAATCTCTCAATCACGTTGCTTCCTTGCAACACATTCAAAGCTTTAAGACACACATGCACATTTATTTAACATGAATGGAATGGAAATCATGGAACTATTTTCTCAATATGGAAGGAATTCATTGCGCACAAGTTATAAGCTTTTCACAGAGTCTGAAAATTAGCTTGTCCAATTTTCCCCAGGCGTAAATACTTTCTCAAATGAAGGAGAAATGTATCTTCTTGCTACGTTTGTGCTTTCATTTGTGTCGTCTCCTCTCTGACGGAGGGTACGGTAGCATAATGGTAATGTTTTACTGGACCAGTAATCCAGACGTCTGCAATAATGATCTGGAGACACGAGTTCAAATTCCAGTTAAATAAATACATTTGGAATAAAAAGGTAGTATCAGTAATGGTGACCATAAGAAATAGGAACAGAAGTAGGTCATACGGCCCCTCGAGTCTGCTCCGCCATTCAATATCATGGCTGATTGGATCATGGACTCAGGTCCACTTCCCTGACCGCTCCCCATAACCCCTTATCCTTTAAGAAACTGTCGATTTCTGTCTTAAATTTATTCAATGTCACAGCTTCCAGATCTCTGAGGCAGCGAATTCCACAGATTTACATCCCTCAGAGAAGAAATTTCTCCTGATCTCAGTTTTAAATGGGCAGCCCCTTATTCTAAGATCATGCCCTCTAGTTCTAGTCTCCCCTATCAGTGGAAACATCCTCTCTGCATCCACCTTGTCAAGCCCCCTCATAATCTTATACGTTTCAATAAGATCACCTCTCATTCTTCTGAATTCTAATGAGTAGAGGCCCAACCTACATCAGCCCAGATGACCCTGCAAAGTCCTCCTCATTAACATCTGGGGACTTGTGCCAAAATTAGGAGAGCTGTCCCACAGACTAGTCAAGCCTGACTTAGTCATACTCTCAGAATCCTACCTTTCAGCCAACATTCCACACTCCTCCATCACCATCCCTGGGTATGTCCTGTACCACCAGCAGAACAGACTCACCAGAGGTAGCGGCACAATGGTACACAGTCATGAGGGAGTGGTCCTAGGAGCCCTCAACATTAACCCTGGATCCCATAAAGTCTCAGGGCATCAGATCAAACATGTGCAAGGAAACCTCCTGCTGATTACCACCTACTGCCCTCCCTCAGCTGATGAATTAGTGTTCCTCCATGTTGAGCACCGCTTGGAAGAAGCACTGATGGTAGCAAAGGCACAGAATGTACTCTGGATGAGGGACTTCAATGTCCATCAACAAGAGTGGCTCGGTAGCACCACTATTGAAGGAGCTGGCCGAAACCTGAAGAACAGGGCCTACGGTGATGAGAGAACCAAGACGAGGGAAAAATCTACTTGACCTCATCCTCACCAATCTACCTGTCGCAGATGCATCTGTCCATGACAGTATTGGTAGGAGTGACCATCGCACAGTGCTTGTGGAGCGATCCCACAACCAACAGGTCAGATCGAAGCTCTGCAGTACTGTCACATCCAGTTGTGAATGGTGGTGGACAATTAAACAACGAACGGGAGGAGGAGGCTCCATTAACATCCCCATCCTCGATGATGGCAGAGCCCAGCATGTGAGTGCAAAAGGCAAGGCTGAAGCATTCGCAACCATCTTCAGTCAGAAAAACTGAGTGGATGATCCATCTCGGCCTCCTCCTGAGGTTTCCATCAAAACAGAAGCCAGTCTTCAGCCAATTCGATTCACTTCACGTGATATCAAGAAACGGCTGAGTGCACTGGATACAGCAAAGGCTATGAACCCCGACAACATCCCAGCTGCAGCGCTGATGTGCTCCAGAACTAGCCTCGTCTCTAGCCAAGCTGTTTCAGTACAGCTACAATACTGACATCTATCCTACAAAAGTGGAAAATTGCCCAGATATGTCCAGTCCACAAAAAGCAGGACAAATCTAATCTGGCCAGTTACTACCCCATCAGTCTATTCTCAATCATCAGTAGAGTGATGGAAGGGGTCATCAGCAGTGCTATCAATAGGCACCTACTCACCAATGCTCAGTTTGGGTTCCACCAGGACCACTCGGCTCCAGGTCTCATTACAGCTTTGGTCAAAACATGGATAAAAGAGCTAAATTCTAGAGCTGAGGTGAGAACGACCGCCCTTGACATCAAGGCAGCATTTGACTGTGGCATCAAGAAGCCCTAGTAAAATTGAAGTCATTGGGAATCGGAGGGAAAACTCTCCACTGGCTGGAGTCATACCAAGCACAAATGAAGATGGTTGTGGTTGCGGGAGGCCAATCATCTCAGCCCCAGGACATCGCTGCAGGAGTTCCTCAGGGCAATATCCTAGGCCCAACCATCTTCAGCTGCTTCATCAATGACTTTCCCTCAATCAGAAGGTCAGTTCGCTAGTGATTACAGTGTTCAGTTCCATTCGCAACTCCTCAGATAATGAAGCAGTTCATACCTGCATGCAACAAGACCTGGACAACATTCAGGCTTGGGCTGATAAGTGGAAAGTAACATTCGAGCCACACAAGTGCCAGGCAATGACCATCTCCAACTAGAGTCTAACTCCCTCCCCTTGACATTCAACAGCATTACCATCGTCCAATCCCCCACCACCAACATCCTAGGGGGTCACCATTGACCAGAAACTTAACTGCACCAGCCACATAAATTCTGTGGCTACAAAAGCAGGTCAGAGGCTGAATATTCTGCAGCGAGTGACATACCTCCCGACTTCCCAATGCCTTTTCAACATCTACAAGGCACAAGTCAGGAGTCTGATGGAACACTCTCCACTTGCCTGGATGAGTGCAGCACCAACAACACTCAAGAAGCTCGACACCATCCAGAATAAACCAGCCCACATGATTGGTACCCCATCCACCACCTTAAACAATCACTCCCTCCATCACAGGCGAACCGGCTGCAGTGTGTACTATCTACAAGATGCGCTGTGGAAACTCGCCGTGGCATCTTCGACAGGACCTCCCAAACCTCCGACCTCTACCACCTAGAAGGACAAGGGCAGCAGGTGCATGTTACATACTATCCTGACTAGGAAATATATCACCGTTTCTTCATCGCCACTGGGTCAAAATCCTGGAACTCCCTCTGTAACTACACTGTGGGAGTACCTTCACCACAAGGACTGCAGCAGTTCAAAGTGACTCACCACCACCTTCTCAAGGGCAATTAGGGATGGGTAATAAATGCTGGCCTTGCCATCGACGCCCACATCCCATGAATGAATAAATGAAAAAAAAAAGAAAATACTGCCAATTACTAGGGTACAGTTTCTCTGTTATATCTCTCAGCTGGTCCCTGGTCTTTAAGTGTACCCATCATCTGTGCTTGTTGACCTAATTTGGCTTCTGGTCCGGTAACACCTTGATTTTAAAATCCCCATCCTCGTTTTCAAATCTCGCCATGGCCTTTCCCCTCCCTATCTCTGTAATCTCCTCCAGCCATACACCCTCCAAGATCTCTGCATTTCTCAATTCTAGCCTCTTGCACATCCCTGATTTTCATAGCACGGCCACAAATGGCGGATCAATCAGCTGCCTAAGCCTTAAGCTCTGGAATTTCCTCCCTGAACCTTTCTGCAATGTTCCCCCTACGATGTGCACGTGTGCGGCAATCTGCAAGGTCGCGCGCAGGCTGCGCACAATGTTTTACATTGGAAACACCGCGTATGCGCAGAAAATTTAATGGGACCGCACATTGAAAGAAACAGGCCACGGAGAACATAGTGCAGCCTACAGGGGAACGTTGCTTTCCGCCTCTCTACCTCTTTCTCTTCCCTTAATACGCTCCTTAAAACCTATTTCTTTGTCCAAGCTTTTGGTCACCTGTTTTAATATCTCCTTACATGGCTACGTTAAAGGTGCTGTATAACTGAAAGTAATTCTATGTTAAGTTGGCACACTGTTCAATTGTGGTGAACGTCATAACCCAGCCCAATCTTGTCCCCAATTCACACGCACTCGCATTCTTCCCAGCAGCGTTCATTAGATACCCTAACTGATTCGCACCCTCCCTAGGACAAGGCCACTGAGCCCAATTATTGCCTCCTTACTGCTCTCTGGCCTGAGATCAGCCAACTCAACACAGACCAGGATAAAACCTGTAACTTCTTAAGTTGTATGGTTAAGTGCCACAGGAAACAGCGTGCTTATCTGATGGGAGAATTTTTCTGGTTACATTTAATAATGATTAATGGACCGCACATCAGCTAAGTCCTCTCTAGGTCCCACTCTCCAGGACATAAACTGCTCAAGTATGTCTACATTTAGAATTACTTTTTTCGAAAAAGTTCCCTATTTCAGATCTACAAAAACAGGAACGTCTGTGAAGTACTAAGCAACAAAACACACATCTGCTGCAATGGGGTTTTCTTCCTTTTGTTGGATGTAACAATTTGCATTGATCTCTGTAACTTAATACCTCAGTATCAGATAGGCAACCAGCACTACCATTTGTGAAGAGAGATGTGGCAATTTATAAACAAAACAATGAGCTTGCCATAGGTCAGCAGTACCTTGCAATAGGCAGAAGAGACGCTGGTTCTGTGATTTGACTGCACTCGTCCAGCAACACCAATGGAAAGCTCAGGTTGTTCATACATTGGAAAGGACATGCAGCACAAGTGGTTCCCACCACACGCACCTACACAAAGACAGAAAACAAAAAAAGAAATAAAGAGAAACAAACACAAGGATTCATATATAGATTTTGCTATTATAAGCCATTGAAATAGTAATACAGTCCTCACCACTTGCACTGTCCCCGTTTATTCCGGACTGCCGCCTATGTCGGGCGTCAACCATTTGCCATTACCACAGGCAAAGGCGCAATTTAAACTGTATTAAGTGGGAAGTTCAAGCAGCTGTTTGGGGTCACTTTCTGTCTGTCTGCTTTAATGTATTTGAATTGCCCTCTTATTAAGTATTAATTTCTGAAAGACATTCACAATTGCAGCAGCTGCAGTTCAGGAACTTTGAAATTAACCAGGGCAGAGCAATTTCATTTTTACTATTTAAAGTGGTTCTGCTGAGTGGAATTAAGAACATAAGAATTAGGAGCAAGAGTACGTCATACGGTCCTTCACACCTGCTCCGCCATTCAATAAGATCATGTCTGATCTTCAACCTCAACTCCACTTTCCTGCCTGATCCCCATATCCCTCAATTCCCCTAGAGCCCAAAAATCTATCTATCTCAGCTTTGAATATATTCAACCGGCTGGATTTTCGGGTGGTTTGCGACTGGGTTTTCGCCATGTTTTTGACCTTCCGTGGCGAAAACCCAGTCTCGATCCTTGGTTCCTTGTTTGCGGTGGTGCTGGAGAGCTGCGCCGGACATGTAACGGCTCGGACTGCGTTACCGTCCGAATTTCGGCACTCACCCGACCCGTATGCCTCACCCAGAAGACCACCAGGTAAAACCTAGCACCCCTGCCAGCTGCGGTAAATTGGAAAAACTGAAAAAAAGGCAAGTTAAAGTTTTTATTTGTTTGCAGCAATTTGTTAGTTAAGGGTCTTGGTAGTGTTTTTTGAATGTTATTTTGATCCCCCCCTCCGCTCCCAAGGCCTCTCTTGCAACACTCCCGGCCCCACACTAAAGTTGGCGAGGATAGTGTTTTTGCGTCCTGAATAATAGTGTAACGCCTCCCTTTGTGCTGCGCCCCGGCACAGACCCCAAGTGCCGAAAGTTAGGCCTTAAATCGGTAACACAGCGAAAACGGTAATTGTCACCTATCGCTGACGTTTTTGCCCAAAAACGGAGAAATCCGAAAATCCAGCCCAATGACTGATCATCCACAGCCCTTTGGGATAGAGAATTCCAAAGATTCACAACCCTCAGTGAAAAAATTCCTCCTTCTCCTCTCAGTCTTAAAAGACCGACCCCTTATTCTGAGACTATGCCCCTAGGCCTAGACTCTCCAGCCAGGGGAAACAACCTCTCAGCATCTACCCTGTCAAGCCCACTCAGAATCTTATATGTTTCAATGAAATCGCCTCTCATTCTTCTAAACTCCAGAGTATAGGTCCAATCTACTCAATCTCTCCTAATAGGACAACCCTCTCATCCCAGGGATCAATCTAGTGAACCAACATTGCACCACCTCGAAGGCATGTATGTCCTTTCTCAGATAAATGACCAAAACTATGCTCAGTACTCCAGGTGTGTTCTCACCAAAGCCCTGTACAGTTGTAGTAAGATTTTCCCCCCATTGTACTCCAACCCCTTGCAATAAAGGCCAACATGCCATTTGCTTGCTGTATCTACATGTTAATTTTCTAATCATGTTAAGGGCATTTGGAGGACGTTATTAGGGACACTGATGGTTTTACCATCCACCTCATATAGTGGACAAATTGCGTTAGCAAAAACGAGCCACTATATGTGGTGGCGACTGCATGTGAATATTGTAACTTTAAATTAAGTGCATTCTGTTGTGTGAACTTGTGAATGAAAGAAAGTAGTACTTTTTCACAAATGTATATATTTAACCTGTGTATCATAAAATACATCAATACTTTGTACAAATCTAAACCAATTTCCTAAGATGTATTTTATAAACTGGTACTGTCAATGAGTGCGTTGTCTCCCTGATTGGCTAGTGTGTAAAGGCACTGACTGGTGCAGCACCAAGCTATAAAGACCAGAGGGTCATGGGTTGACAAAAGGTCACCAATCTGAAACGTTAACCCTCCCTTCCTCTCTCCACAGATTCTGCTTGACCTACTGAGTATTTCTAACATTTTCTGTTTTTATTTCAGATTTCCAGCATCTGCAGTATTTTGCTTTTTGTCACGGGTTTGGTTCCTGGTCTATGCTGAGTTAGCTAATCTCAGAGACGGCAGTAGGAAGACACTGCATTTGCCTTCAATGTTCCTGGGCTAGGAAGGCAAATATTAGCCAGGATTGTAACTCCTGATTGCTATCCAGTTACCCATGCTGGAAAATGAGTGTTTGTGTGGATGTAGGGTGAGGGCAGGTTTGGGCTCAGCTGTGAAACTCTATGATAGATCAGCCTGCTAAAACTTTCTGTCTCGGCAGAAGAACTGACACCTGGGCAATGTACCAGAGTTCTTATGGAGTTGCATTAGTGAGCAAAATTAGCAGAGATCTGAACAGCCAAATAACTTTCTCCAGTCATTTATCCTTTAGTTCAAATACCATTAATTACTTAAATCATTTCAATGGTCATTCCTTCGTTATTATTTGTTTTCCCATTATACTACACAACACAAATAGTCACAGCCAACAGTTCATTAATTTTTGCTTTCGGGAACAATACAACATAAAAATATTTGAAGCCAAAACATAATCACACTTGACACAAATCCAAATTAAGCTTTCTTACATAAAGCATTTACATTATAAATAACTATACATTATATTTTATTTTTCTAAGACTGATTACAAAAAGTAACTGTGCCATCCTTGGCTCAGTGGTAGCTGTCGCACCGGAGTCGGAAGATCATGGAGTTCAAGTCTCACTCCAGGGCTTAAACACACAATCCAGGCTACAATTCAGTGCAGTACTGAAGGAGTGCTGCACTATTAGATGTACCGTCTTTCAGATGAGACTAAACCGAGGCCCTATCTTCCCTCTCAGGTAGACATAAAAGATTTCATGGCAGTTTTCAAAAAGAGCGGGGGAACTCTCCAGTGATCTGGCCAACATTTATCCCTCAAGCAATATCACTAAAACAGATTATATAGCGATTGCTGTTTGTGGCACCTTGCTGTGCACAAATTGGCTGCTGTGTTGCCCTAAATTACAATAAAAGTACTTAATTGACCTTGAAGCGCTTTAGGATGACCTGAAATTGTAAGAGGCACAATATAAACGCAAGTTGTTTCTTTCTTTTATCTAACACGAAATAAGACTTAAAATAATTACTTGTGAAAACTTAGAGTGATCTCTGAGTAAGAAACATAGGATCCTCGGAGCAGGAGTAGGCCATTTAGCCCCTCGAGCCTGTTCTGCCATACAATGAGATCATGGCTAATCTGTGACCTAACTCCATATACCCACCTTTGGCCCATGTCCATTAATACCTTTGGTTAACAAAAATCTATCAATCTCCAATTTTAAATTAACAATTGATCGAGCATCAATTGCTGTTTGTGGAAGTAAGTTCCAAACTTCTATCACTCTTAGGGCCCAAGTTTCCACATGATAAAAAATGGGTGCCCCTCCGAGCTGGGCGCCCGTTTTTCGCGCCTAAAACGGCGCCGGAAAAAAAACGAGCGATTCTGGAGCGCTTTGCAGCTCCTTGTCTGCCTGGCGCAGCACCCATAGGGGCGGAGCCTACACTCGCGCCGATTTTGTAAGTGGGAGGGGGCGGGTACTATTTAAATTAGTTTTTTTCCTGCCGGCAACGCTGCACGTGCGCGTTGGAGCATGCTCAGTGTGAAAAAAACATTGGCACTCGGCCATTTTTGTAGTTCTTTGTAGCTGTTTAGTTTTTGAACATTTTTTAATAAAAGTACATTGCCATCAGCACAGAGGCTTCTTGTAGCAGTGAGAAGGGTGCAGGAAGCCTCAGAAAGTTGAGGCAGCCGTTTCCCGACGACCTCCCCCTTTTGCCGTCGGGAAATGGGTCCTCAATTTCTGAGGCTTCCTGCAGCCTTCTTTCTTTCCCGCCAGCCGTCTGGAACGGCTCCATTCCCTTCCCCCCCCCCCCCCCCCGCATTCGGTCAGCTCCCTCCCTCCCTCCCCCCGCGTTCGGTCGGCTCCCTCCCTCCCGCCCGCGTTCGGTCGGCTCCCTCCCTCCCCCACCCCGCGTTCGGTAGGCTCCCTCCCTCCCGCGTTCGGTCGGCTCCCTCCCTCCCGCCCGCGTTCGGCTCCCTCCCTCCCGCCCGCGTTCATCGGCTCCCTTCCCTTCCCCCCACCCCCCCCCGCGTTCGTCGGCTCCCTTCCCTTCCCTCCCCCCAACCCCGCGTTCGTTGGCTCCCTTCCCTTCCCTCCCCCCGCCCCCCGCGTTCGGTCAGCTCCCTCCTCCCCTCCCCGCCCGCGTTCGGTCGGCTCCCTCCTCCCCCCCGCTCGCTTTCGGTTGGCTCCCTCGTTTTGTGAGGCTTGCTGCACCATTCTTCCTGGCTGAAGCACTTTCACACAGGTAGGAAGATGGTTTATTTAATCTTTTCTTTGCTTATAAATGTTTATTCAGGTTGGATTTATTTGTATAATATTTGTATAAGTATAAATAAGGATTGATTGTAGAATTTAATGAGTTCCCTTCCCCCCCCTCCCTCCACCCCCCCCCCCCCACCTCGTTCTGGACGCCTGATTTGTAACCTGCGCCTGATTTTTTAATGTGTAGAACAGGTTTTTTCAGTTCTACAAAAATCTTCACTTGCTCCATTCTACTTTAGTTTGGAGTACGTTTTCACTGTGGAAACTTTCAAATCAGGCGTCAGTGGCCGGACACGCCCCCTTTTGAAGAAAAAATTCTGTTCCAAAGAAGAACTGTTCTACCTGACTAGAACTGCAGAAAAAAAAATGTGGAGAATTGCGAATTCTAAGATAGTCCGTTCTCCACCAGTTGCTCCTAAAAATCAGGCGCAAATCATGTGGAAATTTGGGCACATAGTGTGTAGAAGTGTTTCCTAACTTCAGTCCTGACAGGTCTGGCTCTAATTTTTAGACTTTTCCCCCAAGTCCTAGATCCCCAACCAACAGAAATATTTTCTTACTATCTACCCTATTAGTTTCCCTTGATATCTTGAAAACTTCAATCAAATCACCCCCTAACCTTCTAAATTCCAGAGAATATAACCCCAGTTTGTGTAATCTCTCATCTTAATTTAACCCTTGGAGTCCAGGTATCATTCTGGTAAATCTATGCTGCACAACCTCCAAAGCCAATATATCCTTCCGAAGGTGTGGTACCCAGAACTGCTCACAGTACTTCAGGTGTGGTCCAACCAGGGCTTTTCAGCATAACTTCTACCCCCTTGTACTTTAGTCCTCGAGATATAAAGGCCAGACTTTTAAATTATTTTTTGCACCTGTTCATGACATTTTAACGATCTATCTACAAGGACCCCCAAAGTCTCTTTGGACCTCCACTGTTACTAGCTTTTCATCATTTAGAAAATACCCTGTTCTATCCTTTTTAGGTCCAAAGTGGATGACCTCACATTTGCCTGCATTGAAGTCCATTTGCCACAATGTTTTCCATTCGCTTAATCTATTCATAACTCTTTGTAATTTGTAACTCTTTGTCACACACCCTGATCCTTATGAAATTTGATGCCTCTCCCTGATTGGTCACCCTACCAAATGCACTCCATCCATTGGGTGAACACATGCCATTGCAGTCACTCATAGGTCAGTTCTTTCCCTTGTTGCAGAAGAGAGCACAAAACACTAGGGAGAGGGAGAGAACCGGAGGTGAGCCTCCACAGATTTCACAATTAACAATTCACAACTGCAGAGGAGAAAGCACTGGAGATCAGTGGCGTTTTGGCATCTCTGACCATCAGAGATGGGAACCTCCCAGGTTATCCCATTCGCTTAATCTATTAATAACTCGTTCATTTTATGCTTTCATCTACACTGCTGACCGTGCTACCTATCTTTGTCATTGGCAAACTTGGAAGTAAGAACTTACCATTGATGATACTACCTATATAATTAACCCCTGCTTTAAGTGACAGTCAGTGTCAAAGAAAAAGCAACTTCAGGTTTGGTATTTTGTGAAAATGTCTTTATATCGTGCCTCAGCAAAAATAATCCAGAAAACCAGGATACAGAGACATTTACTTTGGTCTGGGTTCAGGAAACAAACACCGTGTTCCACATTTATGAAGGCCTGTGCTGATGAATGGATTTTATTTCAATAAAGACTATGGGCTCAATTTTGTCCAAGCACGTTTTCTGGCGTATTGCCAGAGTTACGCCGGGTTATTAGGTCCAGAAATGTGCCAGAAATAATTGTACTAACTTTCCCCGATCTTTAAACTGCAATCCGGAGCCGCGCAGCGTGTCCAGTCGCCTCGGGGGGGGGGGGGGGGGGGGGGGAGGTGGAGGTGGAGCCTGCTGTCTGCGCCGAATAACGCAGCCGGGCCTTCTGCACATGCGCGGGGGAAAAAACTTATGTTTTTGACGTCGCTGCAATGGACGCGCATGTGCAATACAGCTCCGAGTTTAGCTCAGCTTTAAAAGTCTATGGAATCAGTCTGCTGGAACTGGGGAGTTGTATCCACTGTTAAACCGAATGCTGATTCGTCCCAGCACGCTGCAGGCTGTCTGTAAGTCTGTGTCCCAATTTTATAAGTTTACTCATTTATACTTTTGTAAACTATACTTAAATTGTCTGGGGAGAACTTGATTTAATGCAGCTTTTAAAATCGGTGGAGATCGGGTCCGCTGCTTATTTACTGCCGTTGAAGCGACTGTTTGTCTGTCGGTGTTTGTCGGAGCCTGTCTGTATAAGGCCGAAACCGCCGATTATTATTTTTTATAATTTTAATTTTTATATGGCTCCACGTGTTGTGGATCAAAGGTTTAGTCGCGTAGGAGGACCCCTTAATTATTATAACTTTTAGGACAATCAGATCGGACTTAGTTCTTGTTTTATCGGGCTCAATTTGTATGCGGTCGGAGAAGGTGCCTAGATCGGAGATCTTACTGTCTCCAGGAGAGTGGGGCAACCTCCAATAACGTGGCAAAGTATATTTAATTGGACCGAAGGAGTTTAACTGTTAGTTCTCCCTACTTAATTCCAAGCTTGCCGCTCCGTCCGCTCCCTCCCCCGCCGACCCTGGCCCCGAGTGCCCTCCCAGTCCGCTCCCTGCCCAGAGCCCAGGCTGAATGGCCTCCGATTTACTTACCTGCGCCAATTTCTTTAACTCTCCGCAAGGGTTTTCTGGAGAGGCCGCATTAACTGGACTAAGCAGAAATGGAGTAATTATCAGCTGGCCAAAGTTCCCTAAATGGTCAGAATTGGCGTAGGTGGCTGGTTACGCCCCCTTTGGATGAAAAAAAAACTTACCTAAAAAAATCGTAACTAAATGAGTTACGTTGGTGCAAATTGATTGGGGAAAATGTGGATTTTTAAGTTAGGCCAGAAAAAGCAGCCTGCTCCAAAAAAACGGCGCAAATCATTGGGGAAAATTGAGCCCTAAATGCCAAAAACAAATTCTCACCTCCTTGAGCACAGCTCTGTTCCTGCCCAGTTTGTGTTGCTCGATACTCCTTCTCACGTGCATCTTTTCTACGAGCGTCAAATCATCTTTGAGGAGAGCCTGCAGCTCTCGCAGTTCTTCACTGTCACTACCTGCATGCAAACTAATAAAACATAAAAATTAAACCTCTTCTGCCTATAATAACAAAGATTTCCTGATAGCAACGTCAACTGAACAGAGATTAGTCGGAGAGAGAACAAAAACTGAAAGCTTACCCAATCCAAACACCGCCCGCCTGCCCCCCACACCCCCCCATGTGGCTGGCTGAGGTGTAGCATGCCACAGTGAGGAATTTCCCAGCCAATATCACGTACAATAGCCGGAAGTTATTCAACATGCTGTATATTTATTTATTGCTACACTCATTCAGATTACTACCAGGGGCACAATGCTACCAGTCGACAGAACTGATATTAATCTGTGGTCAATGTAATCTATTCCCGACCCACAGCAAAAATATTCTACTGTAATATAATTTCTTTCAGGACAAAAATAGGTTATAGCAATCCTGCTTACCTGTATGGTAAGATGGGTTTGGCAATCTTCCGAATGCTTCCAACTCTGATAAATCTATCGAATCCTAGTTCCAGAAGCCTAATTAAAATAAACAAACATCAATTTATTTTGCAACATAAAAATAATATCTTTGATTAAATGAGTATTAAAATGTATTTTGTACAGTTTTGCAATTGTTTTCAAGGGAACAGCACACCACCATTCAAGGAATGCAAAACCTCATCCCTGCGGTTATTTTCAGTGACCCTGCAAGAACTGAACACGTTTTATGGACTAAAATCAAAATTGCACCATTGTATGTACATGTAGCTGGATCAGTGTGTGTGCTCCCCACCAACGTTCCTGCTTAGGCTTTTCAATGGAAGAAACGCGCATGTGCGGAAATTTGAATGGGCCATGCAGCCAGTTAAAGAGACTGTGCACAAAACAAACATTTGAGGGAACCCTGCACCCTACCTGCAAGTTTTTGCACAGAAAAAAATTAGAGATGAAGTACTCAAATTTCAAACGTCATACTAAAACAGTTATCAAGCACAATGTTTTCCTTTTTGTAAAATAAAGCTTTAAGCTGCAAGTGGCAATGACATTAACTGAGAAAATGAGATGGTCCTGAGTTACTATGCCTAATAAGCGAAGAGCAGACTGACTCCATCGAAAGGGCATGTGATTCTTCTGAATTCTCATGGAAAAAGGCAGCACCGATAATACAATGCTATGGAACCACGGACAGGGACATTTGGGAATTTTCCTGATTTCCGATATGACCAGTCCACCGCGATGTACTCCCAGTAAAAATCAGATTTCTGGAGAAACAGCAGTGATAGAGCCCAAGAGATAGAAAATATACAGCCGGAGATGCAGTCCATAAATGTCCTTATTTAACCACTGAACTCCCAAAGCAGAACTGAAACGAAAGAGAAATTATTGGCAATTTTTTTCATCCAGCAAATGTCGTGCATTTGCCTATAACCCACGATTGAAGCATGTGGAGACTGAATGAATTGTATTTGTAGCCTAAAGCAGGCCAAGGAAATAACTACTTTTAAACTTCATTCCTGTACGGAAAGTAAAAGTTGATGATCAGAATAACTGAATAATCAGCTGGATGAGCCACGAGTTATAGAAACATAGAAAATAAGTAGGCCATTCGGCTCTTCGAGCCTGCACCACCATTCAATAAGATCATGGTTCATCATTCACCTCAGTACCCCTTTCCTGCTTTCCCTCCATATCCCTTGATCCCTTTAGCCATAAGGGCCATATCTAACTCCCTCTTGAATATATCCAACAAAATGGCATCTGCGGTAGAGAATTCCACAGGTTAACACCTCTCTCAGTGAAGAAGTTTCTCCTCATCTCAGTCCTAAATGGCTTACCCCTTATCCTTAGACTTTGTCTCCTGGTCCTGGACATCCCCAACATCGGGAACATTCTTCCTGCATCTAACCTGTCCAGTCCCTTCAGAATTTTATATGTTTCGATGAGATCCCCTCTCATCATTCTAAACTCCAGTGAATACAGGCCCAGTCAATCCAGTCTCTCCTCATATGTCAGTTGTGCCATCCCGGGAATCAGTCTGGTGAATCTTCGCTGCACTCTCTCAATAGCAAAAACGTCCTTCCTCAGATTAGGAGACTAAAACTGAACACAATATTCCAAGTGAGGCCTCAACAAGGCCCTGTACAACTGCAGTAAGACCTTCCTGCTCCTATACTCAAATCCTCTCGCTATGAAGGCCTGCTGTACCTGCATGCCAACTCTCAATGACTGATGTACCATGACACCCAAGTCTCGTTGCACCTCCCCTTTTCCTAATATGTCACCATTCAGATAATATTATGCCTTCCTGTTTTTGCCACCAAAGTGGATAACCTCACATTTATCCACATTATACTGCATCTGCCATGCATTTGCCCATTCACCTAACCTGACCAAGTCACCCTGCAGCCTCTGAGCGTCCTCCTCACAGCTCACGCCGCCACACAGCTTAGTGTCATCTGCAAACTTGGAGATATTACACTCAATTCCTTCATCTAAATCATTGATGTATATTGTAAATAGCTGGGGTCCCAGCACTGAGCCCTGCAGCAGCCCGCTAGTCACTGCCTGCCATTCTGAAAAGGACCCGTTTATCCCGACTCTCTGCTTCCTGTCTGCCAACCAGTTCTCTATCCACGTCAGTACATTACCCCCACAATGCCATGTACTTTAATTTTGCACACCAATTTCTTGTGTCGGACCTTGTCAAAAGCCTTTTGAAAGTCCAAATACACCACTTCCATTGGTTCTCCCTTGTCCACTCTACTGGTTACATCCTCAAAAAATTCTAGAAGATTTGTCAAGCATGATTTCCCCTTCATAAATCCATGCTGACTTGGACCGATCCTGTCACTGCTTTCCAAATGCGCTGCTATTTCATTTTTAATAATTGATTCCAACATTTTCCCCACCACTGATGTCAGGCTAACCGGTCTATAATTCCCCATTTTCTCTTTCCCTCCTTTTTTAAAAAGTGGTGTTACATTAGCTAACCTCCAGTCCATAGGATCCAGAGTCGATAGACTGTTGGAAAATAATCACCAATGTATCCACTATTTATAGGGCCACTTCCTTAAGTACTCTGGGATGCAGACTATCAGGCCCTGGGGATTTGTAGGTCATCAGTCCCATCAATTTCCCCAACACAATTTCCCGACTAATAAGGATTTCCTTCAGTTCCTCCTACTCACTAGACCCTCAGTCCCCTCGTATTTCCGGAAGGTTATTTGTGTCTTCCTTCGTGAAGATAGAACCAAAGTATTTGTTCAACTGGTCTGCCATTTCTTTATTCCCCATTATAAATTCACCTGATTCTGACTGCAAGGGACCTACGTTTGTTTTCACTAATCTTTTTCTCTTCACATATCTATAGAAGTTTTTGCAGTCAGTTTTTATGTTCCCGGCAAGCTTCCTCTCATACTCTATTTTCCCCCTCCTAATTAAACCCTTTGTCCTCCTCTGCTGAATTCTAAATTTCTCCCAGTCCTCAGGTTTGCTGCTTTTTCGGGCCCATTTATATGCCTCTTCCTTGGATTTAACACGATCCTTAATTTCCTTTGTTAGCCACGGTTGAGCTACCTTCCCCATTTTATTTTTACTCCAGACAGGGATGTACAATTGTTGAAGTTCATCCATGTGATCTTTAAATGTTTGCCATTGCCTATCCACCGTCAACCCTTTAAGTATCATTTGCCAGTCTATTCTAGCCAATTCACATCTCGAAGTTACCTTTCCTTAAGTTCAGGATCCTCGTCTCTGCATTAACTGTGTCACTCTCCATCTTAATAAAGAATTCTACCATATTATGGTCACTCTTCCCCAAGGGGCCTCGCACAACAAGATTGCTCATTAGTCCTTTCTCATTACATATCACCCAGTCTAGGATGGCCAGCCCTCTAGTTGGTTCCTCGATATATTGGTCTTGAAAACCATCCCAAATACACTCCAGGAAATCCTCCTCCACCGTATTGCTACCAGTTTGGTTAGCCCAATCTATATGTAGATTAAAGTCGCCCATGATAACTCCAGTACCTTTATTGCACGCATCCCTAATTTCTTGTTTGATGCTGTCCTCAAGCTCACTACTACTATTTGGTGGTCTGTACACAACTCCCACTTGCGTTTTCTGCCCTTTGGTATTCCGCAGCTTCACCCATAAGGATTTCACATCCTCCAAACTAATGTCCTTCCTTACTATTGCGTTAATTTCCTCTTTAACCAGCAACACTACCCCACCTCCTTTTCCTTTCTGTCTATCCTTCCTGAATGTTGAATACCCCTGGATGTTGTAGGACCACATCCCGTTTTTTACCTACATCGTTGGTACCTCTATGCACCACGACAACTGGCTGTTCACCCTCCCCCTCCAAAATGTCCTGCAGCCGCTCAGAGACATCCTTGACCCTTGCACCAGGGAGGCAACATACCATCCTGGAGTCTCGATTGCAGCCGCAGAAACATGTATCTATTCCCCTTACAATAGAATCGCTACCACTATAGCTCTCCCACTCTTTTTCCTGCCCTCCTGCGCAGCAGAGCCACCCATGGTGCCATGAACTGGGATGCTGCTGCCCTCCCCTGATGAGTCATACCCCCCAATAGTACCCAAAACGGTGCATCAGTTTTGGAGGGAGATGACCGCAGGGGACTCCTGCACTACCTTCCTTCCACTGCTCTTCCTGCTGGTCACCCATTCTCTATCTGCGGTGTGTCCAACTCACTAAACGTGCTATTCGTGACATCCTCAGCATCGCAGATGCTCCAGAGTGAATCCATGTGCAGCTCCAGTGCCGCAATTCAGTCTGTCAGGTGCTGCAGCAGGATACACTTCCTGCACATGTAGTCGGCAGGGACACTGGAAGCATCCGAGTTCCACATAGCACAAGAGGAACATGACACGTGTCCAAGCTCTCCTGCCATGACTTAACCCTTAGATTAACTTAATTTGGCAAAAATGATAAAGGTTACCTACTGCTAAAGGAAAAGGAAAAAAGAAAAACTACTCACCAATCACCAGCCAATCACTTACCCCCTTGGCTGTGACATCACCCTTTGATTTCTTTCTACTTCTTTTTTGCCTTCGCTCCCTGCATCAGCTGGCCTCCTCCTCAATGCTGCCACCGCTACCCGACTGATGGGCCTTTTATAGGCCTCCCGACTCACCGTGCCGCCTCCTCCTCGACTTATGGGCCTTTTATAGGCCTCCCGACTCACCGCGCCGCCTCCTCCTCGACGCATATCTAGCTGCTGCCATATCCTCAGATCAATAAGAAGGCTGCATGAACAGTATGCTCAATAAATATATTCTCTCTGATCAAACAGTACATATTTTTCCCACAGGTCTGCAAGTAAAAGGAAGTAACAACAGAAGAGTCATCATATAGACCAGGTGAGCTGTGAAAGGAGTCAGCAACAGATGTTGAGAAGATGAATGAATGAATGCCTCAGGCACATCCTCAAAACACTTCACATGGCACTGTTTGTTGTCACTCAAGCTGTTAACTGCGTACTAAAACACACCAGGAGTATAGGATTCCAGTTTTTTATAAGTTCTTAATTCTTTTTTGTCGTCAACTAATTATTTCTATCCTTTACAGAACCATATTGGTAAACTATTATAGAATCTTTGCGTTCTTTTCAAAGTTGCATTGTCAAGTCTACTCCGTCACATTACTCCTCACATCCACTTACCTTGCAAGTGCACCCATCATTCTCTTTCTATACACTTGCTCACATCCCCATCTATTCATCCACCACTGCCTCTCCCTGATGGTCACTCTCACCAAATGCACTCCATCCATTGGGTTAACACATGCCATTGCAGTCACTCATAGGTCTGTTATTTCCCTTGTCGCAAAATAAAGCACAAAACAGAAAGCAGAGGGAGAGAACCGGAGTTGGTCTTCCACAGATTTCATAATTAACAAATGCAGAGAAGGAAGCACTGGAGATCAGTGGTGTTTTGGCATCCCTGACCATCAGAGAAGGGAGATGGGGACCTTCCAGCTACGTGGTTACAGAATCAAATATCAGCGACCCACATGTCATACAACATTCAGTCAGGTTGCAGTGAATGAAATGTCATCATCTTCATAATGCTAAGTAGCAACATTCTTATCTTGCCAGTACTAATTCACATCTTTTCTCCCTGCCAGGGCTTTAACGTGTACAGCACCAATTGGTGGAGCTCCCAGAAAATGAATCGTTCGAGGAGCTGAGGTACATAGAAACATACAAAATAGGTGCAGGAGTAGGCCATTTGGCCCTTCGAGCCTGCACCACCATTCAATAAGATCATGGCTGATCATTCACCTCAGTACCCCTTTCCTGCTTTCTCTCCATACTCCTTGATCGCTTTGGCCGTCAGGGCCATATCTAACTCCCTCTTGAGTATATCTAACAAATTGACAACAACTCTCTGCAGTACAGAATTCCACAGGTTAACAACTCTGAGTGAAGAAGTTTCTCCTCATCGATTCTAAATGGCTTACCCCTTATCCTTAGACTGTGACCCCTGGCTCTGGACTTCCCCAAACAACGGGAACATTCTGCCTGCATCTAACCTGTCCAGTCCCATCAGAATTTTATATGTTTCTATGAGATCAACTCTCATTCTTGTAAACTCCAGTGAATACAGGCCCAGTCGATCCAGTCTCTCCTCATATATCAGTCCGCCGTCCTGGGAATCAGTCTGGTGAACCTTCGCTGCACTCCCTCAATAGCAAGAATGTCCTTCCTCAGATTAGGAGACCAAAACTGAACACAATATTCCAAGTTGCGGCCTCACCAACTGCATTAAGACCTCCCTGCTCCTATTCTCAAATCCTCTCGCTATGAAGGCCAACATAATATTTGCCTTCTTCAGCGTCTGCTGCACCTGCATGCCAACTTTCAATGACTGATGTACCATGACACCCAGGTCTCTTTGCATCTCCCCTTTTCCTAATCTGCCGCCATTCAAATAATATTATGCCTTTATGTTTTTGCCACCAAAGTGGATAACCTCACAGTTATCTACGTTATATTGTATCTGCCATGCATTTGCCCACTCACCTAACCTGTCCAAGTCACCCTGCAGCCTCTTAGCATCCTCCTCACAGCTCACACCGCCACCCAGCTTAATGTCATCTACAAACTTGGAGCTAGTACACTTCATTCCTTCATCTAAATCATTGATGTATATTGCAAATAGCTGGGGTCCTAGCACCGAGCCCTGTGGCACCCCACTAGTCACTGCCTGCCATTCTGAGAAGGGCCCGTTTATCCCTACTCTCTGCTTCCTGTCTGCCAACCAGTTCTCTATCCACATCAATTCATTACCCCCAATATCATGTGCTTTAATTTGCAACTCTTACGTGGGACCTTGTCAAAAAGCCTTTTGAAAGTCCAAATACACCACATCCACTGGTTCTCCCTTGTCCACTCTACTGGTTACATCCTCAAAGAATTCGAGTAGATTTGTCAAGCATGATTTCCCTTTCATAAATCCATGCTGATTTGGACCAATCCTGTTTCTGCTTTCCAAATGCGCTGCTATTTCATCTTTAATAATTGATTCCAACATTTTTCCCACTACCGATGTCAGGTTAACCGGTCTATAATTACCCGTTTTCTCTCTCCCTCCTTTTTAAAAAAGTGGTGTTACATTAGCTACCCTCCAGTCCATAGGAACTGATCCAGAGTCGATAGACTGTTGGAAAATGATCACCAATGCATCCCCGATTTCGAGGGCCACTTCCTTAAGTACTCTGGGATGCAGACTATCAGGCCCTGGGGATTTATCGGCCTTCAATCCCATCAATTTCCCTAACACAATTTCCTGACTAATAAGTTTTTCCTTCAGTTCCTCCTTCTCGCTAGACCCTCGGACCCCTAGTATTCCCAGAAGGTTATATGTTTCTTCCTTCGTGAAGGCAGAACCAAAGTATTTGTTCAATTGGTCTGCCATTTCTTTGTTCCCCATTATAAATTCACCTGATTCTGACTGCAAGGGACCTACATTTGTCTTCACTAATCTTTTTCTCTTCACATATCTATAGAAGCTTTTGCAGTCAGTTTTTATGTTCCCATTAAGCTTCCTCTCTTACTCTATTTTCCCCCTCCTAATTAAACCCTTTGTCCTCCTCTGCTGAATTCTAAATTTCTCCCAGTCCTCAGGTTTGCTGCTTTTTCAGGCCAATTTATATGCCTCTTCCTTGGATTTAACACTGTCCCTAATTTCCCTTGTTAGCCACGGTTGAGCTACTTTCCCCGTTTTATTTTTACTCCAGACAGGGATGTACAATTGTTGAAGTTCATCCATGTGATCTTTAAATGTTTGCCATTGCCTATCCACCATCAACCCTTTAAGTATAATTCGCCAGTCTATTCTAGCCAATTCATGTCTCATATCATCGAAGTTACTTTTCCTTAAGTTCAGGACCCTAGTCTCTGAATTAACTGTGTCACTCTCCATCTTAATAAAGAATTCAACCATATTATGGTCACTCTTCCCCAAGGGGCCTCGCACAACAAGATTGCTAATTAGTCCTTTCTCATTACACATCACCCAGTCTAGGATGACCAGCCCTCTAGTTGGTTCCTCGACATATTGGTCTAGAAAACCATCCCTAATAAACTCCAGAAAATCCTCCTCCACCGTATTGCTACCAGTTTGGTTAACCCAATCTATATGTAGATTAAAGTCGCCCATGATAACCGCTGTACCTTTATTGCACGCATCTCTAATTTCTTGTTTGATGCTGTACCCAACCTCATTACTACTGTTTGGTGGTCTGTACACAACTCCCACTAGCATTTTCTGCCCTTTGGTATTCCGCAGCTCCACCCATACAGATTCCACATCATCCAAGCTACTGTCCTTCCTTACTATTGCGTTAATTTCCTCTTTAACCAGCAACGCTACCCCACCTCCTTTTCCTTTCTGTCTATCCTTCCTGAATGTTGAATACCCCTGGATGTTGAGTTCCCAGCCTTGGTCATCCTGGAGCCATGTCTCCGTAATCCCAATTATATCATATTCGTTAATTGCTACCTGTGCAGTTAATTCGTCACCAAGTTCAAGGCACAGATGCTGTACCCGGGTGCTGGTGATAAAGAATCATTGAGCGGCAGCAGAAAATCTGCAATATACTGGCAAGACTTTCACGTACACTGTCCATGCAAAGGGGATGGAGTATAAATGCAGGGAAGTCTTGCTTCAGTTGTGCAGGATATTGGTGAGGCCATACTGGAAGACTGCGTGCAGTTTCTGGTTTCCATATTTACAAAAGGATATACTTGCTTTGGAGGCAATTCAGAGAAGGTTCACAAGGTTGACAAGGTTGATTCCGGAGATGAGGGGGATTGACTTATGAAGAAAGGTTGCGCAGGTTGGGCCTCTACTCATTGTAATTCAGAAGAATGAGAGGTGATCTTATCGAAACGTATAAGATTATGAGGGGGCTTGACAAGGTGGATGCAGAGAGGATGTTTCCACTGATAGGGGAGACTAGAACTAGAGGACATAATCTTAGAATAAGGGGCCGCCCATTTAAAGCTGAGATGAGGAGAAATTTCTTCTGAGGATTGTGGATCTGTGGAATTCACTGCCTCAGAGAGCTGTGGAAGTTGGGACATTCAATAAATTTCAGACAGAAATAAACGATAAGGGAATAAGGGGTTATGGAGAGTGGACAGGGAAGTGGACCCAAGTCCATGATCGGATCAGTCATGATCATATTAAATGGCGGCGCAGGCTCGAGGAGCCGTATGGCCTACTCCTGCTCCTATTTCTTATGTTTTTATGTTTATGATTGCAGAGCGAATGAAGGCATCCAGCTCAAGCATGAGAGGGTTGATATTGCAGGGCATTGCGAGGATGTCTTCTTCCATGGATGGAGTGGGCAACTCAGTGGAACATTGATCACGGCAATCACACGAGTCCACGCAGGCCGTGACCATGGTCTTGCAGACTCTGGTACCTTAAATAGGATGACAGACACCTCAGCCTTGGCTTTATAGCACATCACTGATCTACACCAAGCTGCTCTCCAGCAAAATGGTAGGAGTGAAGTGTGGCTAGCCCATGAGAGGGATGATGGCGAGAGGGGACATGGAAGTGGGAACTCCACTCAAAGCACTTCCACTTCTCACCCGCTGCAACCCCCCTATCTCAGTCAGTACCCAACATGCTGCCTTCTCTCCCAATGGCCGAGTCTGCCCCTGCACAGGTACAGGTGGAGCAGTCTTTGGCTGGGCCCTCATGGGCTTCAACATCCAGAGATCGTCGGCCAAGTGTCTTTCAACAGTCAGGGCAGCCTGTCTCTACCTCTGCTCAAGCCACATGGGTTGCACCACATAGGAGCCATAGGAAAAGGAAGGTCAAAGCTTTGTAATTCACCAAGAGTATGCACACAGGTGTATGAGAAAATGTTAATTTAAAGTTTCCATTGTTTAGTACAATCACATAAAATGGATTAGTTTGCACCACTTTCCTGTGTTGTCCATTCTTGGTTGCTGGGTGGCAATTCGCCTTTTCGGTTGCTTGTTGATGACTGGGAAGGCATGAATTGATGGGAACAATGAGGGGATGTGCAATAGGTGGTTCGTTGGCTGTAGGACTGCTTTGCGTCAGTGGGATGAGAGGAGTTGTTGGATGTGATTTTTCACATCGGTCCAGTGGTGGAAACTAACTGAATCTTACAGCTATAAGGAATCCCTGACACCCCGGGCAGAAATATGAGCGGCTGGTGCTGCACTGGGGTCGCCATCTTCCTCCTTGGATTCGTCTACAGACAATGTGTGCTCAGCCCTTTGTTCCTCCTACAGCTCCAATCTTTGATGCTGCGCAGTTTTGTGCAGAGCGTAGCAGACCACAATCATTCTGGAGACCCTGACTGGCCAGTACTGAAGGGCGCCTCCAGATCTGTCCAGGCATCTAAAGCGCATCTTGAGCATGTCGATTACTTGCACAATGACACATCTGGTTGTCATCTGGATTTCGTTGCAAAAGAAAGTGAAAGACTTGTATTTATATAGTGCCTTTCACCACCTCAGGACGTCCCAAAGCACTTTACAGCCAATGAAGTACTTCTGAAGTGTAGTCACTGTTGTAATGCAGGAAACATGGCAGCCAATTTGCGCACAGCAACCCCCACAAAAAGCAATGTGATAATGACCAGATAATTTGTTTTTAGTGATGCTGATTGAAGGATAAACACCACTGCTCTTCTTCGAAATAGTGCCATGGGATCTTTTACGTCCACTTGAGACAGTAGACAGGATCTTGGTTTAACATCGCAACCGCAAGACGGCATCTCTGTCAGTGCAGAACTCCTTCAGTACTGCCTAGATTTTTGTGTTCAAGTCTCGCTCTTCGGCTTCATTGGTTGGTTTCTCCTTTGTGTCACCAGCCAAATTTGAAGGATGTATCCTTTGTCACCTATCAGCTACTCCTCAAGTCTGCTTGCAGGTCTAAAGAGGTCGAGGAGCTTGCATAGCCACAAAATGAAAGCATTATGGTAGCTCCATGAGAATTTTGAGCACACCTGCATAATTCTTTTCTTGTGGTTGCACACCAGCTAAGCATTGATGGAATTGGAACCCCTTGCAGTTTAAGAATACTCCTGGCTGATCTGGGGGGGTGCCAGTTGCCACATGTGTAGTCGATGACATCCTGCACGTGCAGGAAGCCAGCCAGAAACACAAACCGAGCGCCTGCTCATTCTGACGAGTGTCATCACAGGTAAAGTTAACATAATTGCCGGCCCTGGCAAACAACCAGTGACCTGCCTTATACATTTATGTGCAGCCAACTGGGTGATCCTGGATATGTCTCGGCAGCACCCTGGAAAGATCCGGAGGCATAAAAGTTGAGAGCAATGGTCACTTTCACAGCCACAAGGCATAGCCACCTGGTCCTCTTCTTCTAGGAGGCTGTAAATGTCTGCCACCACCTGATGCAACAATCTCTGTAGCACTATTCTTCCAAGAGGTCAAGGAAGCTGAGCCTTTGCCTCAAAGCTGTTACGCGGGAAGCACCTCCTGAGCTCGACCGCTCTGCTGCTCCCCTCTCTGCTGATTACCGTAGGTATCTCCACAGCAGTCTGTTGCTGCTGCTGATGGTCATCTGATCTATGGCGCCAACCATCCTGATCACAATACCTCCAAAGTGCAGAAATTAGTCTCTCACCACAAGTATTCTCAACAAACTCTTTCCCAGTGTTAAGCAAGGAAGCAGCCGTGAGCACTGAGTATTTATTGCTATATTTGCCTGACTTTTAATGAATCCCATGAAATGCCATTCTCATCTCCCTTTGGTTTCAATGGCAAGTTTCAGGAACCCCAGGAAATCCATGTATGCACCGTTAAATTTAAATACCGGTTAAAATATCGTTGCAATTCAGTGACTTACATATTCAAATCACTAATCCGCCTCTCCAGATTGGGTTATACACATGCAGCCGAATGCGCCAGAATTAAACAAGATAGTAAACATTATGATAAAGGTAAATCTGGAAAATTACTTTAAACTAAAATTGTAAGAATAGAACAAGGGGACACAGGTCCAAACTAGTAAAAGCCAAATTTAGGACTGGTATCAGGAAATTCGTTTTCATGCACTGGATGATCAATTCACGAAATGGACTTCTTGATAGGCTGGTGGCAAACAAGCCTATTCATGTCCTCACCCAGCTGCCAGATTCATGCACTTCCAGCAGGGTGGGTTGTTCAATTGCAGTAAGAAGAGGAACAGTGGGCAATTTTTCCCCCTTATTAGTTTGGAAATAATTTTACTACCTCATTGGCTATTAGCAATCTATGAACCGGAGACCTGTCCAGTCTGTTGGGTTCAATGCCACCCTATGTGGTGTACTTACCACCAATCCAATGGGAAGCATTAGGAAAGGTACTTATAAGTCAAATTAAATAATTGTAAAAACAGTTCCACATTTGGTATGTCACATTGAAATGTCACTCACCCAAGCAGTACTCTATCCACAGCAACATTAGTAGAGGCAGAGATGAGAAGTTTCCATGGAGCCTGCCTGGTACCCTCAGCTGCTTCACTTTCTTCAAAAAGATGAACAAGAAATAAAACCATAACAGCCAACAGGTAGCTCTTCCCAGCTCCATAGACACCTGATTAGAAAGGTCACAAAAATAAATACCTACTGTGACATTTTCAGATGAAAAAGCAAATAAATATTTTGTGTGTAATTCTTTCTTTAAAAACACAGAAATAGCAATTATTAGAAAGGTGTGAGGAGACACAACTTAATTGCAATAATCACCCTGAATCCAGGATATCAAAGTAGGAATGTAAGTGAATGCAATGACTATGGCAGAAACATAAATGGAAATGGACACTTGAGGACAATGCATTGTTCCACAGAGCAGATCAGCATAGACAGTGGGCCAGAATTTACTATAAAAATAATGGTGAGTCTAAGTGAGCAGTTACTTATGCACACATTGGACAGCAACTTCAGGCGAACACAGATGTGCTGCTAATTGTAAAAATCTGGAAATTGCCATCTGAAATGTGCCTCTCCTCTGTAAGCTGCACGAAAGCAGCATCTCACCGTCTGTCTCCCCATTCCAATGTATTGAAGGGTGTGAGTTCCTGTACTGATGTTGTAGATATAGACTAAACTCACCATGGAAAGTAAGAGTTTGACCATTTCAGTTTAAGTACCCTTTTTAATAACCTGTTTCGCACTGAAAATTCACTTTTGCAAGTGCGGAGTCACATTCCTTCAGCTTTTAACTGATGTTAGAGATTTTAAAAACTTTTTCTTTCTCTCATAATCCAATTTTTCCCTCTCTTAATTTCACTTTCTGTACCCGATTTGACATTTAATTCACTATTCAAACGAACACTTCCAGTTTCAGACCCTTTGCTGCTCATTAACAATTCTTCAATCCGATTTGTTAAGGAAACACTGTTCACACAGGTCCCAGATGTTCTGTAGAGGGCGCTGCACCATTTTAATCTCCAACTAACAGCAACTTCCAGTGCAAAGTCTCATGGAGATTAAAGGGCAAGGGCAAGTCTAACGAACGGCGGGTGCTGTTCATTCGCCGGCTCAGTAAATTCTGTCCCAATGTGGATCTGCCCAAAAATTATTTCAGAAAGGATGGATATCCTGGTTGAGTTGGATAGGCAGTCTTTCTGTGGTATTTAGAGCATATTAAATTAAGATACATTGAACATAAAAGTTTAAAAATGGTGATGGAGGAAAAAAGAGGAACAGGAACAAAACATTTTAAAGGAGCACTTATATGTTTTTACCGTGTATGACTGTGACTGGCAGAATGAGATCCTGGGGGCTCTCGCCCTTAGCCATCATTATAGCTACTTGTCTGAATGCAGCTGCCTGATCTGTATTCAGGTGAAACTTCTGTATCATTTCCGTCGCCAATGCAACTGCCCTTTCTTTGCACAACAATCCAGTTAATACCACTGGCATTGTTAACGCAGGAGAAACAAATCTTCCTCTTGCAGACCTGACAATTGCTTCATCATTACAAGGACTACAGATTGAAAGAAATATCAGTTTTTTTAAAGGATAAAATAGATTTTTAGTTAACAATACAGAATCATGGCTTTTGAAAATGTAACAAACTAAAACTTGCAACTTTTTAATATGATTAATGTTTAATACAAACACAGATTACCAGTAAGCAACTATTTATTTCCAATATGATGAGCTACGAGATTGATTTTAACCCTTCTTCAACTTGCGATAAAAAGAAAATAAACAAAAAAGGCACAATATAATTTCTTTGTTCTGTAGTCGACATTTTATGCAAGAGTGCTCTGCAGTATCATGGGAATCAAACAGGAGAAAAATAGTTTAAGCTATTCTCTGGGCACTGACATTCCACCTTAATGAAAGTAAAAGCAAGCCAAGGTTATATGGTAATGTGTGTTCAATTTAAGTACTGCAACCTAGTTTCCTCTGACAAATGTGTGCTTTTGTATGACTGCTAGAAAAACTAAATTAATTAAACATAGACTCATTATGCAGGTTTCTATCAGGCCAGAATTTTAGCCAATTAAATTCTATTTAATCCTTTCCTTTATCACCTTACTTCAATTATAGCTGTTTATTTACCAGAAAACCTCAGTTTTGTTTTTAACAAAAAATATAATTTGCTCTATGTGGAAGTGTTAATGGTGCAAGCTCTTCGTACACAGTACCAGTGTCCTTCACACACTAGACACAAACATGAGCATTACCGTTATTATCTACCAGATAGGATAGGGAGTGTCCGCGTGATTCAGTTGGTAAATAAACTGCTCAGTGAGTAGCTGAGCTATACAGACTAGAAAAGTCTCTGGTATGACACCCCCGGTCAGTAGTGAATTAGATGGTCTAAGCCAGGTTGTCAGTTGAGGCACTACAATTGGTCTCAGTATCCTTGGGTTGGGGAGGGGTAAAAAGAGCAGCCCGGGTTCCTGCTTCAGATTGCTATCTAGCGGCTCTCCTGCTTGAAAATGCGCATGCTGTTTGAGACAAGATGGGGTAGAATTTCCGATGGCAACTTCGGTACAAGATTGGTGGAAACCCCAAAGAAATGGTGGAAACCCCCAAAGTTATTTAAGGAGATCAGGAGAATTCTTGCAGAAATTCTACCCTCGTGCTTTGACATGATGTTCTCCCAATCCGCCTCCCTCCATCACTCACATATGAAGAATGTCTACGAGGACAGCCACTATTTGCGACACCAGAAGTCAATGGTTTTAGGTAAGAAGGGGAGAAAAAAGTACAACAAAACCCATAAACACAGTATTGCCAACCCCACTGCCTCATAAATCAGGAGACGAACTCTTAAAAATCAAGAGATTTGGTATATAAATCATGAGTTGCCATTTTTTCAAACATGGTAGTGAGGTTGGGGACAGCATCAAACAAGAAATTAGGGATGCGTGCAATAAAGGTACAGCAGTTATCATGGGCGACTTTAATCTACATATAGATTGGGCTAACCAAACTGGTAGCAATACGGTGGAGGAGGATTTCCTGGAGTGTATTAGGGATGGTTTTCTGGACCAATATGTCGAGCAACCAACTAGAGGGCTAGCCATTCTAGACTGGGTGATGTGTAATGAGAAAGGACTAATTAGCAATCTTGTTGTATGAGGCCCCTTGGGGAAGAGTGACCATAATATGGTAGAATTCTTTATTAAGATGGAGAGTGACACAGTTAATTCAGAGACGAGGAATTGCCCTCCGGGCAACGCCTGAGTTATGCTCCAGCCACACCGAGCGAGTTTGGAACAGCCACTGATTGAAAGCCCCAAAATAGATTCTATACTTTCCTTTCAACCTATGCCATGTTGTAAGATGTACTCACCTATATGTGAGTACAGAGACTAGGGTCCTAAGCTTAAGGAAAGATAACTTCGATGGTATGAAATGTGAATTGGCTAGAATAGACTGGTAAATGATACTTAAAGGGTTAACGGTGGATAGGCAATGGCAAACATTTAAAGATCACATGGATGAACTTCAACAATTGTACATCCCTGTCTGGAGTAAAGATAAAACGGGGAAGGTGGCTCAACCGTGGCTAACAAGAGAAATTAAGGATAGTATTAAATCCAAGGAAGAGGCATATAAATTAGCCAGAAAAAGCAGCAAACCTGAGGACTGGAAGAAATTTAGAATTCAGCAGAAGAGGACAAAGGGTTTAATTAGGCGGGGGGAAATAGAGTATGAGAGGAAGCTTGCCGGGAACATAAAAACTGACTGCAAAAGCTTCTATAGATATGTGAAGAGAAAAAGATTAGTGAAGACAAACGTAGGTCCCTTGCAGTCAGAATCAGGTGAATTTATAATGGAGAACAAAGAAATGGCAGACCAGTTGAACAAATACTTTGGTTCTGTCTTCACGACGGAAGACACAAATATCCTTCTGGAAATACTAGGGGACCGAGGGTCTAGTGAGAAAAAGGAACTGAAGGAAATCCTTATTAGGCGGGAAATTGTGTTAGGGAAATTGATGGGATTGAAGGCTGATAAATCCCCGGGGCCTGATAGTCTGCATCCCAGAATACTTAAAGAAATGGCTCTAGAAATAGTGGATGCATTGGTGATCATTTTCCAACAGTCTAATCGACTCTGGATCAGTTCCTAAGGACTGGAGGGTAGCTAATGTAACACCACTTTTTAAAAAAGGAGGGAGAGAGAAAACAGGGAATTATAGACCAGTTAGCCTGACATCAGTAGAGGGGAAAATGTTGGAATCAATTATTAAAGATATAATAACAGCGCATTTGGAAAGCAGTGACAGGATCGGTCCAAGTCAGCATGGATTTATGAAAGGGAAATCAGGCTTGACAAATCTAATGGAATTTTTTGAGGATATAACTAGTAGAGTGGACAAGGGAGAACCAGTGGATGTGGTGTATTTGGACTTTCAAAAGGCTTTTGACAAGGACCCACAAAAGAGACTGGTGTGCAAAATTAAAGCACATGGTATTGGGGGTAATGTACTGACGTGGATAGAGAACTGGTTGGCAGACAGGAAACAGAGAGTTGGGATAAATGGGTCCTTTTCAGAATGACAGGCAGTGACTAATGGGGTGTCGCAAGGCTCAGTGCTGGGACTCCAGCTCTTTACAATATACATCAATGATTTGGATGAAGGAATTCAGCGTAATATCTCCAATTTTGCAGATGCCGCTAAGCTGGGTGGCGGTGTGAGCTGTGAGGAGGACGCTAAGAGGCTGCAGGGTGACTTGGACAGGTTAGCTGAGTGGGCAAATGCATGGCAGATGCAGTATAATGTGGATAAATCTGAGGTTATTCACTTTGGGGGCAAAAACACAAAGGCAGAATATTATCTTAATGGCGGCAGATTAGGAAAAGGGGAGGTGCAAAGAGATCTGGGTGTCATGGTACATCAGTCATTGAAAGTTGGCATGCAGGTACAGCAGCCGGTGAAGAAGGCAAATGGTATGTTGGCCTTCATAGCTAGGAGATTTGAGCATAGGAGCAGGGCGGTCTTACTGCAGTTGTACAGGGTCTTGGTGAGGCCTCACCTGGAATATTGTGTTCAGTTTTGGTCTCCTAATCTGGGGAAGGATGTTCTTGCTATTGAGGGAGGACTGTGATGAGGAGAAACTTCTTCACTCAGAGTTGTTAACCTGTGGAATTCCCTACCGTAGAGAGTTGTTGATGCCAGTTCATTGGATATATTCAAGAGGGAGTTAGATATGGCCCTTACAGCTAAAGGGATCAAGGGGTATGGAGTGAAAGCAGGAAAGGGGTACTGAGGTGAATGATCAGCCACGATCTTATTGAATGGTGGTGCAGGCTCGAAGGGCCGAATGGCGCACACCTGCACCTATTTTCTATGTTTCTATAAACCAATATAGATGAGATTGTAAGTTTTATCCTCACTACACGAGCATGTTCATCCTAATCACCTCAGATAAACAGGTTAAAAGCAAAAATCAAAACAATGAAGACTGATTAAACATTGTTTAAGAAGCATTAAATCAGACATTTCCCATTTTATTTGGAAATGTCAAAATATAAAAACTGTGCATAACATTAAGCTCTCAAGGCAACACAGAGGCCTAGGAAGTCCTAATCTACCATATTGTACAGTTGTTTAGCAGCCGGACAGTTATTTTATGTGTTGAATGGAAAAAGACTCAGCTGTAAATGCAAAAATGTTTTTTTCCCTTCGTTTTTTAAACCACTCAATTTTTTTTCCTGATTTTCTTGCCCTGAAATTGTAACTCAACAGCTAATGGGAATATGTATTTAAACGTTATAGATGTGGGCCTGTACACATCTATGTGGTCCACAATGACAAAATACTTTACAGACTCTTACTGGTGAACAGGGCAAGAGAAAAGCTTTATACTACAATATCTTACTGTTTCGCAGCATGAATCCTGCCTCTGTCCAGATGTGATGTATTTATAAAGCGTTTCATCCAGTTCCATTAGGTATTAATTCCCCGATCTGACACTGTCTGTGCTATACCTGTCCTGGTGCTGAAGCTAGGACCCTGAAATGGAGAGTTCAGTTCCCCAACAGAAATCCCTCCCCATCACTGTTCCCCCTAAGATATGTACCCGTGCAGTTATTTTGAGTCTGCTGCGCACCAGGCGTTGCATGCCACGCAGTCCCGCTGGAACGGGCTACAATCTCCAACACTCTTTTCAATCGAATCCCACAGGCTCATTCTTTAGGCCCGCAGCAGTGGGCTTCGGTGCATGCACACTGGACCCATTTTGCGTATGCGCACTAAACTCATTTCGCACATACGCACTGGAAGCCGCTACAAGCTGGAGTCCTGAGCCACTGAGAATGAACTGCTGGCAAATGGCGATGCGCTTATAAATAGCATCTGCGCACTGCCACCCACTACCGGCCTGAGCCTCAGGAGTGGAAGGGGAAATAAGAATGGAGAGAGGGGGAAGATAAGATTGGAGAGAGTAGGGAGATAAGTTTAGGGAGGGACGGAGGTAGAAGGAGGGAAAGAAGGAAGGAGGGGAGAAAGGGAGAGAGGTGTGAGGAGGGAGGGAGAAGGTAGAAGGGAGGAAGAAGGTAAGAAGGAGGGAGGAGGTAAGGAGGGGGAGGAAGGGGGAGAGAGAGGGGGAGAGAGAGAGAGAGAGAGAGAGAGAGAGAGAGAGAGAGAGAGAGAGAGAGAGAGAGAGAGGCGGAGGGAGGGAGGGGGAAGGGAGATAGAAGGGAGGGAGGGGGAAGAGAGGAGGAGGTAGGAGGAGAGGAAGGAGGGGAGAGGGGGTAGAGGGATAGAGAGAGGGATGGGAGAAAGTGGGAGGGGAGCGAGGAAGGAGAGAGAGAGGGAGGGAGGAGAGAGGGAGAAGTGGTGATGGGAATAACTGGAAGGATTTCTCTGAAAGCTTTTCATAAAACATCTTCAGATGCAATAATATAGCTTTTGAAAGAACGCCTGCGACCTCTCAGTGATTAAATAAAGCCACTAATCAGGTTTAAAAAGTAAATAATAGGAACTGATTTCATGATTTTTAAGAGTTTGTCTGATTGTCTTATGATTTAATCTGGTTGGGTGGCAAATTGCAATATGGCATTATTGTATACATGCTTTTCTGTGGTTGCTGTTGTCGTAAAAGTGGTTGTTTATGTAAGTTGTTGTTGTAGTAACATTTGCCTAATGATAAAAAGGTCGCGGTCAAATGAGTTTGTGGCCCGCTCAGTACAAAAAAAATAAGAGGGAACATTGCTCTCCATTCCTTTTTTGGGTAGACTGGTTTAAACATGGAGCCAGTGTTTGCGCATGCGCAAATCAGCATGCTTTTCGTGCACACGCAAATTGGCGAACTGACGTTCATCGCGAATCCCCCCCCAATAAAACAAGATTTAGGAGTTCTATTGCGAGTGATGGTTTATTTCACTACAAAATCACGTCTGTTGGCAATACTGTAAACAATATATCATTTTAAAGGCATACAGAATACGAACGTTCTAATATCAGAGAAAATTATGCATCATGGACTTAAGTCCAAATATTTCAATCAAAACTGACACTTTCGATCAAAAACTTTAATAATTATCGCTCAATCTATTAAATGTTTTAAAAACAATTTCTGAATTGTGAGCCCATAATTATTAATTATCAACAAAGATATTTCAGGTACAAGTGCTGAATGCACAATTGAATTACTTACATTTTAAGCAAGTATGGCATCAGAGGAAGAGTAGCTGGATTGACATGTTCCTGCAGATTTCTCAGAGAGGTGAGTTCAGTGCTGGCATTACCAACAAACAAGGCATGAACAATCACTGGGACAACAAAAGAAATTCTAAGAATTAGTTGTCTTCAACTTCTAGATAATTGCAAAGACTTTAAACAGTGTATTTATAAGCACTAATTGTACATCATGAGCAGATAGACTTATTTGGGTTCAAATTTCCCCAAGAGTTGCCCCGTTTTATTTGGAGTAAGTAGCTTTTTTTGGAGTAACTTAAAAATTGAAAATTTCCCCATTTAACTTGCTCCAGTGTAAGTTAGTTAGTTAGGTTATTTTCTAGTTTAGTTAGTTCTCTCCAAAAGGGGGCGTGACAAGCCATTTACGCCTCTTCTGGCCATAGAAGCAAATTTGGCCAGCTGAAAGTTACTCCAAACTAACTTCGGCCAGTGTATGTAGCCACTTTTGTAGGCACAGAAAAACCTTACCTACATTTAAGAAATCAGTGCAGGTAGCCAGAGATAAGGGGGGTGGAGGGGGGCGGGGAGGTGAGTTAGAGAATTCTAAAGCACTAAAGACCTTCATAACATCAGCACAACATTACAACATCTTCAGCACAAGAGCTGCACAACATCATCAAGAATAAATGAAAGATAAATTAGCTTCTGAAAATAGAGCAGTCCTACCTTGCCAACTGCAGAACGCACCAGCTAGCCCTCCCGCCAGGGCTAGGGGCGGCAGGCACGCATGACTGTAGGGGTGAGGGATTTTTACTTTTTACAGTTGTCTCCAAGTGTTGCATGGTCCTAATAGAGCATGATTCAGTTTTAATGCAAAATATATTTTATTGGATATTTTACAGTGTACTTCAACGACAACAACAAAGAAAGGCTGCACCCATCCCTCACCCACATCTTGGGGAAAGTGCACTTCCTCATAGGGTCGGTGATGGTGGTGGTGGGGGGGAGGGGGTTGGGGGCCCAGCCTGGGTCTGACCGGTGGCTGGTGCGTGGACTGAAGTGGGCGTGGCATTTGAGTATCCGGCCTTTGTGCCCTTATTGCTAAAAGCTAGCTCCCTCATGGTATCTGCCATCGTTTGCACACCCTCTGAAATGCCCACCCTCACTTCTCGTCTCAGTGCTGAGATTTCACCCGACAGTGTCGCTACTTCATCACGCACCCCACTGACGGCCGCCACGAGTGATCTTGTGAGGGCTTTGGTCTCCTCATCCAATGACACAACCTGATTAACCTCTGCTGAGGGCGACATCTCAGGAGAGACTGGTCGGCTTCTCCTTTCCCTCGCCGTGGGTCTGCCTAGTGGCACCCCTCTAGTGTGAGGCGCAGGCTGGTACGGTGGGGGACTGGGTGTCCCAACATGCATTTCAACACCGCCACTGGGACCTGCGACCTCGGAAGGTGTGAACCCATGGAATGTTGCCGAGGAGCTCATGGAGGTTTCTGGCAGTGTGATTCCCTGTACTATGGACTGATCCATATCACGGCCGGCATTCTCCCTGGAGCACATTTCCATTGACCCCTCCTCCCCTGACCCGCCTTGGTCTGGAGCGCACCCATCTAGATCCTCTGGTGGATCTTCAAGATGTTGAGGAGTGTCTTCTTCTTCTGCAAAATACAACAGAACAGTCAAATGGTTAGCAGCAAAGGAGGGGGAAGGATGGGTGGCATGAGTCGTCTGATGCGTAGCAGGCCAGTCAGCAGGCTGATTTGAAGGGTGATGATGCATTTTAATGACTCACCCTCACCCTCACCCTCACGTGTGGGTCTTGCTTGTGCAGAGCTGATTCTTTTTCTGCCGGTGCGACTCAGCAAGGCAGCAACCCTGTTCCAGGGGTGACAATTGGTGCAGATTTGGCGCACCTCCTCCTGTTCTAAGTCTTTCCCTTTTGTTGTGGGCCAATTTCTTCTGCAAAGATGAAAATATTAATTTTCACACATGGTGCGCTTCTGATGGGTGGGACACATACAGATGGTCACATTTTCAATTGCAATTAAATTTAAGGAAGAAGATATTACTTACACTCACTACTTGACCAATATCCTGCCATTTCTTCTTGCACTGGCTTCAAGATCTTGCGGAGTATTCTTCTGCAACTAGGTTCCATCTTCTTCTCATTTCCTTGGGTGAAACTTTTGACGGACCATTCTTGCCGATATCCAGCTCCAGCCATTTCTCCTCAATGACAGTCGCTAGATTCACCACTTCCTCATGGAGGAAATTCTTTGTTCGTCTTGCACGCTCTTGCGCCATTCGTGTATTGGACTCACACTCAGGTAATGTTCAAAAATCACACTTCTCACCTTTCTTCTACCTATCCAGCACTCCTTTCCACTCGCTCAGCCACACAAAAATCACTATTTAGACCTTACTTTTATATATGGTCCATTGCCAATAATACTTCGGACGCTCTCCCTTTAATTGGTCGATTGTCAAGCTTCCCGCTCCACTGCTCATGTGCGCACACAAACACGTATTGCGCATGCGCGCACACTCAAACGGACATGCGTCCCCCTGCCAGCACTCCACAAGATGCTGGGCCCAAGCCCCGCCCCCCCCCCCCCCGCCGGCTGCGCTGAGCAAGCACGGCCGAAGCTCCGCCCCCCCCCCCCCCGCAGGCTCTGCAGCGCCACGCCGATGGATCCGGACGACGAGAGAGCAGCCAAATTACCAGGGACATTCTTGCCGCTTTTTTTGCCCCAAAAGGTCGGCATGCCACCCCTAACTACGCCGCTCTAGGCGGCTGGGGAAATTTGGGCCCAAAGTTAGCCATGCATTTTCTTTTATGACCCAAACATCCAGAGATGCAGGGAACAATGAAAGAACCAATCCCTTCAACAAGACCCAATGGGACAAGCTTGGAGAAGCTGGGGCAAACAGGGGATGCAGTTGGTTTGCACACTATCCTTTCACCTTTGAGATAGAATGAAGGATTCTCCCACCCGACTGTTGGTTGAAAAAGTCCTATTCCAACTCATGTCCCAGTTTTCCAAAAATATATGTGGATTCATAGAAACATAGAAAATAGGTGCAGGAGTAGGCCATTCGGCCCTTCGAGCCTGCACCACCATTCAATGAGTTCATGGTTGAACATGCAACTTCAGTACCCCATTCCTGCTTTCTCGCCATACCCCTTGATCCCCCTAGTAGTAAGGACTACATCTAACTCCTTTTTGAATATATTTAATGAATTGGCCTCAACAACTTTCTGTGGTAGAGAATTCCACAGGTTCACCACTCTCTGGGTGAAGAAGTTTCTCCTCATCTCGGTCCTAAATGGCTTACCCCTTATCCTTAGACTGTGACCCCTGGTTCTGGACTTCCCCAACATTGGGAACATTCTTCCTGCATCTAACCTGTCTAAACCTGTCAGAATTTGAAACGTTTCTATGAGATCCCCTCTCATTCTTCTGAACTCCAGTGAATACAAGCCCAGTTGATCCAGTCTTTCTTGATATGTCAGTCCCGCCATCCCGGGAATCAGTCTGGTGAACCTTCGCTGCACTCCCTCAATAGCAAGAATGTCCTTCCTCAAGTTAGGAGACCAAAACTGTACACAATACTCCATCTGTGGCCTCACCAAGGCCCTGTACAACTGTAGTAACACCTCTCTGCCCCTGTACTCAAATCCCCTCGCTATGAAGGCCAACATGCCATTTGCTTTCTTAACCGCCTGCTGTACCTGCATGCCAACCTTCAATGACTGATGTACCATGACACCCAGGTCTCGTTGCACCTCCCCTTTTCCTAATCTGTCACCATTCAGATAATAGTCTGCCTCTCTGTTTTTACAACCAAAGTGGATAACCTCACATTTATCCACATTATACTTCATCTGCCATGCATTTGCCCACTCACCTAACCTATCCAAGTCGCTCTGCAGCCTCATAGCATTCTCCTCGCAGCTCACACTGCCACCCAACTTAGTGTCATCTGCAAATTTGGAGATATTACATTTAATCCCCTCGTCTAAATCATTAATGTACAATGTACATTCATAAAATATTGGGCGTAATTTTAATCCTCAAGACGTGTGGGAGAGGGGGTTGGGTTAAATGCTTAAAAATGGGAAATCCAACCTGCTGCGAAAGTGCCTACTTCTGGTTAAACCGGGGCGGGTTGGGGATCGAGTGAGTAACCTGCTCTCAAGAGGTGGGTCAGTAGTTTTAATATGTTAATGAGGCTGAGTGCTTCAGATTTTAGCGGCCATTTGAAGTTAACGGCTGCGGGCCGGGTTTCCCAGGGCTCAGGAAACCCGGAAGCTGAAGGGAGGCAAAAAACTTTCGGATCCATCCAGTAAGTGTTTTTGCCACACTGCTTGTGGGCAGGAGGAGCACAAGTGCTTCCCCCCGGCCCCACAAACTAACCTGCCGTGAACCAATCAAAATGAATGCTTGAGTCACCATGTGAGGGGCAGGACTTTGTCCAGGTGCATGACTTTGGATATTCTTCATTCCATTATACACATCCAGTTAGAGTTTGATCAGAATGAACTGAAAAAGGTTGGTATTGTGGGTATGTCCAGACTTAAATATTTGCTGCACTTTGATTATGCTTTCTAAAAAAATTAATCCATTTTATTCAACAGTACATTTAAGATATTGGATTAACTGGCTTGAAGCGAAGATGCTGTATTTTTGCCAACAGGGTTTATGATATATTATTTGTCCTCTCTGATTGGTCAGAGAAAACATCAAGTACAATAGATACATTAAAAGTACAGACTCTGAAGAAGTGAATTGGTTATTGAAAGCAGCAAAAGAAAAACATAGTTGATCTCTGGTCACAGTTTCCCCAGACATCCTGCAAGAATGTCAAATTCCATTGCACTAGATTTCGGGAATATAGTTACTTAAGTATGATATAATTTCAACTAGCATTCTATCCCAATATGTCACCACACCAGCCCTCCTTAAGACAAAACTTTAAATCTAACGATGTAGATCAAAGTCCTTTCACTGATGGATATAAATTAAGTGAAATTGGGAAGCCTCAGCCACTTCCTAATGGGGATGAAACTCTTTTAGAGTCTACCTGCAAAACATAAAACATTAAACCGTGCCACCCGACCTGGGTGACACACCAGACATTTACAAGGCCCTTTTTTTCCTTTTTTTGGTTTTTTTTGTGTTTTTCTTTTTTTTTGGGGGCACTAAAATCACAATTTTCCCAGTGCCCCCTATAAAAGGGAAGGGGACACTAAAAGCACCGGCAATTAAAATAAATTAAACTTTAAAACGTAAAATGAAATTAAAATTTGGTTGCCGGGCGTGATGATGCACTCCAGTCCCTCCGGTGCCCACCTCTCGCGGAAGGCCGCGAGCGTACCGGTGGACACCACGTGCTCCATCTCCAAGGACACCCTGGACCGGATGTAAGAGCGGAAGAGAGGCAGGCAGTCAGGTTGAACGACCCCCTCGACCGCCCGCTGCCTGGACCGGCTGATGGCACCCTTGGCCGTGCCCAGGAGCAGTCCTACGAGGAGGCCTTCGGACCTACCCGCTCCCCTCCGCACAGGGTGCCCAAAGATCAGGAGAGTGGGACTGAAGTGCAGCCAGAATTTCAGGAGCAGCCCCTTCAAATAATGGAACAGGGGCTGCAACCTCGTGCACTCAATAAAAACATGGAACACGGACTCCTCCAGACCGCAGAAATTGCAGGCGGCCTGGGAGTCCGTGAACCGGCTTAAAAATTTGTTGCACGGCACTGCTCCGTGCACCACCCTCCAGGCCAAGTCCCCGACGAATAGTGGGAGGACCCCTGCGTAGAGTGCCCTCCATCGGGGACCCCCGCCTCCTCCGGACGGCAAGATGGTACGCCATGGCGTGTCCGGACGGCAGGCGAGGATGGCAAAGTTGAGAGTGTGCAGGAGCAGCCCGTACAAGAAACCCCTCCGCGCGAAACTGAAAGGCACGGAGGGGATTTCCCCGAGGTGGCTCAAGTTGTGAGGCGCCGGCCCCCGAGGGAGGTTCCGGGGTTTGGCGCCGATGAGGAATTCCGTCCGGACGGGGGTCAGTTCGGACGGGATCTCCCCACGTGCTTGAGCCTCCTCGATGCACCTAACGGAGTCAGGGCCCAGAGCTGTTTTTAGCGACTCGATGGCATCGGCCGTGTGGCGGACGTTGGCAGAATTTAGGCGCCACGCCAGCGTGTCTGGCGCCATCCAGCCCGCTCCCCTAATGGGGATGAATGCACAGCACAAAAATGTCCACAAGATGAGACTAATTGCTACTAAGTCAGTAGTTTCACTTAAGTGCACACCACAGATACTTTTTGTGGGAAATGAAACAAAAGCAGCAAGTACTGCAGCAGTATGGCACTTCCATTTCCCTGCACAAGCTATCGTTGTAGCCAAATTAGGGTCAGTTTCTGTTGTGGGCTGATTCAGAATTGAGGCTATCCAAACTAATTTTATACAGTATCTGCAAGCCAGCAGAGGGGGAGAATTAAAAAAAAAAGTTTTTCAAAAATTTGTATGCAGACACTTTACTTTGAAGAGTGCGGGTTTGCGAGCGAGTGGGCAGTTAAAAGCACTGAAATTGACAGCGGTCGGGATGCCTGCTTCAACCTGCTTCCGCCTTTAACTTGGGCGCATTAATCAGCATGCCTGCTCGGGAGAGGCAAGTGAGCAAATTAAAGTAGTTGAGAGCTTGTTAAGAGGCTATTAACAGCCTTCTTAACTTGATGTTGCAGCTTTTACATAAGAACATAAGAAATAGGAACAGCAGTGGACCATATGGCCCCTCGAGCCTGCTCTGCCATTCAATAAGATCATGGTTGATGTGATCATGGACTCAGCTCCACTTCCCCACCCGCTCCCCATAACCCTTTATCCCCTTATCGTTTAAGAAACTGTCTATTTCTATCTTAAATTTATTCAATGTCCCAGCTGCCACAGCTCTCAGAGGCATCAAATTCCATAGATTTACAACCCTCAGAGAAGAAATTTCTCCTCATCGCTGTTTTAAGTGGGCGGCCCTTTATTCTAGGATCGTGCCCTCTAGTTCTAGTCTCCCCCATCAGTGGAAACATCCTCTCTGCATCCACCTTGTCAAGCCCCCTCATAATCTTATACGTTTCAATAAGATCACCTTTCATGCTTCTGAATTCCAATGAGTAGAGGCCCAACCTACTCAACCTTTCCTCATAAGTCAACCCCCTCATCCCCGGAATCAACCTAGTGAACCTTTTCTGAACTGCCTCCAAAGCAAGTATATCCTTTTGTAAATATGGAAACCAAAACTCTACGCAGTATTCCAGGTGTGGCCTCACCAATACCTTATATAGCTGTAGTAAGACTTCCCTGCTTTTATACTCCATCCCCTTTGCAATAAAGGCCAAGATACCATTGGCCTTCCTGATCACTTGCTGTACCTGTATACTATCCTTTTGTGTTTCATGCACAAGTACCCCCAGGTCCCGCTGTACTGCGGCACTTTGCAATCTTTCTCCATTTAATTAATAATTTCCTCTTTGATTTTTTCTGCCAAAGTACATGACCTCACACGTTCCAACATTATACTCCATCTGCCAAATTTTTGCCCACTCACTTAGCCTGTCTATGTCCTTTTGCAGATTTTTTGTGTCCTCCTCACACGTTGCTTTTCCTCCCATCTTTGTATCGTCAGCAAACTTGGCCACGTTACATTCAGTCCCTTCTTCCAAGTCATTAATATAGATTGTAAATAGTTGGGGTCCCAGCACAGATCCCTGCAGCACCCCATTAGTCACTGGTTGCCAACCAGAGAATTAACCATTTATCCCGACTCTCTGTTCTCTGTTAGTTAGCCAATCCATGCTAATATATTACCCCCAACCCCATGAACTTTTATCTTGTGCAGTAACCTTTTATGTGGCACCTTGTCAAATGCCTTCTGGAAGTCCAGATACACCACATCCACTGGTTCCCCTTTATCCACCCTGCTTGTTACATCCTCAAAGAACTCCAGCAAATTTGTCAAACATGATTTCCCCTTCATAAATCCATGCTGACTCTGCCTGATCAAATTTCGCTTTTCCAAATGTCCTGCTACTGCTTCTTTAATCATGGACTCCAACATTTTCCCAACCACAGATGTTAGGCTAACTGGTCTATAGTTTCTTGCTTTTTGTCTGCCTCCTTTTTTTAAATAGTGGCGTCACATTTGCAGTTTTTCAATCTGGTTCTCCATGGGATTCACAGGCTTGCTGAACCTCGCCAATGAAAGCAAGGTGCGAGCAGAGCGGCCATAGTGGGACTTGAACAATTGATAGTAAAATAAAATCACATAAATATTCACATCTCACACCTGCTTCCTTGCCCAAGCGAAAGGCCCTTGCTGACACCATTTGTGCTGAATGTTTCTTTTCAGGAGTTTGCAGGTGATTTCTATAACTTTGGAAGCCACTCTCTCTACATTGGAAGTCACTCTCAGTGCATAGAAGGATTGTGCCTCTTTACGTGGCATCTATCAGATCAACAAGGTGCTGCTTATCTGCGTCAACTTGGACCTCAGACTCGGACCAAGCTGAGCCCCAGCAGTAGCAACACCAGCAGGAGCAGCACCAGCCTTCTCCTCACCGACCTGCTGCTTCACAGGAGAGAAGGGATGAGCACAGGGGTGCACTTCGCAGGAGGCGATACCCCAACACAGGGTATACAGGTAGAGGATGAGTTTTCTGGCCATGACTGAACAGCAGTGCTTCAGGAGGCTCAGGCAATCGCTTCAGGTCATGGGAAACATTTGTAGCTTTCTGGCACAAGACCTGTTGCCGAATGGACTGGTGGACACACATTACCAGTGGCTATCAAAGTCACTGCCGCCCTCAACTTCTTCACCTCAGGCTCCTTCCAGGGATCTGCAGCAAACATTTTCAGGATCTCGCAGTCGGTCGTCCAGAGATGCATCACCCAGGTGACCAATGCCATGTTTGACAAGTCAGACACTTATGTGAATGTTGCTACCGATGAAGCCAGTCAGACTGAGCGGGTGCTCGGTTTTGCAGCTCTGGCTGGCTTCCCACAGGGGCAGGGCATCATCGATTGCACATATGTGGACATCAAGGCACCCCCAGATCACCCAGGAGTGTTTGTGAACCGTAAGGACTTCCACTCCCGCAACGTGCAGCTTGTCTGCAACCACAAAAAGATCATATGATGTGTGTGTGCCAGATTCCCAGAAAGCTGTCATGACTCATTCGTCCTGCGTCAGTCCACCCTCCCTCAGCTCTTCGCACCTCTGACCAGATTTACCGGCTGGCCACTTCAAGACAAAGGCTATCCACTGAAAACGTAGTGATGATACCCTTGTGGAGGCCATGCGATGAAGCCGAAGAGCGCAACATTCAAAATCAGATGATGACAAGATGTGTAAGAGAGAAAGCATTCAGGATGCTGAGGATGCAATTCAGATGCCTGGACAGAACTGGAGGAACCCTTCAATCAGCCAGGGTCTCCACAATGTTTGTTGTATGCTGCGCTCTGCAAAACATAACACAGCGGCGAGGAGTGGAGCTGCAGGAGCAGCAAGGCACAGAGCCTCTTTGCAGGAGGATCGGGAGGAACACAAAGAGGATGAACCTGAAGTGGACATGGAACCAGCAGTGGTGCACACTGTGGTCCGGGATGACCTCATAATGGCCAGATTTAGGTAAGTTGCACCAGTGCACCCATATACTGAACCAACTCTCCTACTTCCACCCCCCACAAAACCACCACAAAACAGTCCTAAAACGGCCAAACCATTCCTGTCATTGCTCAAGGTTAAGTAATGTCTTACCATTCACTTCAACTGACAAGGCCACTGACCAGGCAGCAGGAAAAAATGAAGACAGAAAAGTGGTGCAAGGAAATAATTTTCTGTGGCTCATAACTTCAACAGAAACTTAATCCTTTAACATTTTATAACATACCCATGTGCTCACCGTTGTGTGTTGACAATTGTGTCTTTCTCTTACTACAATTCCTGGACAAAGTCTTACCCCTCACAGTGACTCAAGCATTCATTTTGCCCCTCCCTTTTTGCACCATTTTTCTCCACACCACTCCTCTCCAGAAGCTTACGACTTCCTGCTCAAGTTATGAGTGCCCTGGTGCCTTGCAGCACCTATGCCCATTCTTTATTTAAGACCCTAAACAGTGAATGTCAGCAATCTATTCTACAGATCGAGAGCACCACAGCTGAGCCTGATCTTTTCCTCAACCGATGCTCACACATACACTTTCAATACCATCCGTGGCTAACTAAGGAAGTTAAGGATGGTATCAAATTGAAAACAAACGGCATACAATGTTGCAAAGATTAGTGGTAGGCCAGAGGATTGGGAAATCTTTAGAAACCAGCAAAGGATGACTAAAAAAATAAGAGGGAGAAGATAGATTAGGAGAGTAAACTAGCAAGAAATATAAAAACAGACAGTAAAAGCTACTACAGATATATAAAAAGGAAGATGAGACTGGGGAATTAATAATGGGAAACAGAGAAATAGCAGAGACTTTGAACAAATATTTTGTATCGGTCTTCACAGTAGAAGACACTAAAAGCATCCCAATAATAGATAATCAAAGGGCTCTAGGGAGGGATAAACTTAAAACAATAATAATTAGAGAAAAAGTACTAGGCAAACTAATGGGACTAAAGGTGGACAAGTCCCCTGGACCTGATGGCCTGCATCCTAGGGTCTTAAAAGAAGGGGCTGCAGAGATAGTGGATACATTGATTGTAATCTACCAAAATTCCCTGGGTTCTGGAGGTCCCTGCGGATTGGAAAACCGCAAATGTAATGCCCCTATTCAAGAAAGGAGGGAACAGAAAGCAGGAAACTATAGACCAGTTAGCCAACATCGGTCATTGGGAAAATGCTGGAGTCCATTACTAAGGAAGTAGCAGCAGGACATTTAGAAAATCATAATACAATGAAGCAGAGTCAGCATTTTATTAAAGGAAAATCCTGTTTGACAAATTTGCTAGAGTTCTTTGAGGATGTAACGAGCAGGGTGGATAAAGGGGAACCAGTAAATGTTGGGGCCGAAATTACTCCCCTTCCGACTGCCCATTACCGCCTCTAAGAGGTGCGGATAGGCTTCATCGACTGGGGGCAGGCAGATGGGCCGACCCATCTGAAATTGCCCCCGGGTTGGGAGCAGCGGAAACGGATTTGCGCGCTGCCCATGCTGCTGTCCCATCGGGCACATGCCAAGCCCGACTGAAGGTGACCCCTTTCCACCCCATACGGGAAATTGCCTCGTGGGAGCGGAGTGGCCGCCGGTTGGTGCCACCGACAGCTGTGTGTGCCTAGGTGGCACGTCCGCCCTTAAAGGGGAGGGCACACGGACGCCATTTTATTTTACTTGTCGGCCGACTCAGAGGTCAGCCCGCCAATGGCGACCACAGGTTCGGCACCCCCTCTTGGGTGCCAGGCCACAGGCCCGGCCAAAACCCTGCCTGGTGGCCCAGTGGGCCAAACTAAACTCAGTGCAGAGTTCGCAGCGGCCCTCCCCTTTAACTGAAGAAAAAAACTAACACCTGAATATCGCTCAATTCTCCGCCCCATGGACTGGGGCGGAGAAACATCTTCAAAAACGGTGAGTGCGCCTACTCTTAGTCGGAGGTAATTTTGGTCCCGTAGCGTATTTGGATTTCCAGAAGGCATTTGATAAGGTGCCACATAAAAGATTACTGCACAAGATAAGAGCTCACGGGGTTGGGGGTAATATATTAGCATGGATAAAGGACCAGCTAACTAACAGAAAACAAAGAGTTGGGATGGCATTTTCAGATTGGCAAACTGTAACTAGTGGGGTGCCACAGGGATCAGTGCTAGGGCCTCAACTATTTACAAGCTATATTAATGACTTGGATGAAGGGACCGAGTATACTGTTGCCAAATTTGTTGTTGATACAAAGATAGGTGGGAAAGCAATTTGCGAGGAGGACACAAAGGATCTGCAAAGGGATTATAGATAGATTAAGTGGGTGGGCAAAAAATTGGCAGATGGAGTATAATGTGGGAAAATGTGAGGTTATCCACTTTGGTTGGAAGAATAAAAAAGCAAATTATTATTTAAATAGAGAGAGCATACAAAATACAGTGGTACAGAGGGATCTGGGGGTCCTTGTACATGAAACATGAGGAGCGGCAAGGCCTATAAAAGGCCCAGGAGCAGCGACAATCGGGGAGGAGTGGCGAAGCCTATAAAAGGCCCAGCGGCAGCGAGGAGCAGCGGCAGTCGGGGAGGAGCGGCGAGGCTTATAATAGGCCCAACGGCAGCGAGGAACAGCAGCAGTGTGGAAGAGTGGCTAGCGGCGGCAGCGTCAAAAGTAAGAAAGAAGTCAAAAGTAATCGAAGTGTGACGTCACAGCCAAGAGGGTAAGTGAGCAGTTTTCTTTTTACTTATCTTTTTTTTTCTTAGCAATAAGAAACCAGGTCACTGTTGCCAAATTAAGTAATTTAAGGGTTAAGTCATGGCAGGAGGCCCAGACACGTGTCATGCTCCTCCTGTGCTATGTGGGAAATCAGGGACGCTTCCAGTGTCCCTGACTACTATGTCTGTGGGAAGTGTATCCTGCTGCAGCTCCTGACAGACTGCATTGCGGCACTGGAGCTGCGCATGGATTCACTCTGGAGCATCCGCGATACTGAGGATGTCGTGAATAGCACGTTTATTGAGTTGGTCACACCGCAGGTAAAGGTTACACAGATAGGGAATGGGTGACCATCAGGAAGAGCAGTGGAAGGTAGTGCAGGGGTCCCCTGTAGTCATCTCCCTCCAAATCAGATATACCACCTTGGGTACTGTTGGGGAAGATGGCCAATCTCGGGAAGGCTGCAGCAGCCAAGTTCATGGCACCATGGGTGGCTCTGCTGCACAGGAGGGCAGGAAAAGGAGTGGGAGAGCTATAGTGGTAGCGATTCTATTGTAAGGGGAATAGATACATGTTTCTGCGGCTGCAATCGAGACTCCAGGATGGTATGTTGCCTCCCTGGTGCAAGGGTCAAGGATGTCTCGGAGCGGCTGCTGGGCATTCTGGAGGGGGAGGGTGAACAGCCAGTTGTCGTGGTGCATATAGGTACCAACGATATAGGTAAAAAGCGGGATGAGGTCCTACAAGCTGAATTTAGGGAGCTAGGAGTTAAATTGAAAAGTAGGACCTCAAAGGTAGTAATCTCAGGATTGCTACCAGTGCCACGTGCTAGTCAGAGTAGAAATAGCAGGATAGTTGAGATGAATACATGGCTTGAGGAATGATACAAGAGGGAGGAATTCAAATTCCTGGGACATTGGAACCGGTTCGGGGGAAAGATGGGACCAGTACAAACCGGACGGTCTGCACCTGGACAGGACTGGAACCAATGTCCTTGGGGGAGTGTTTGCTAGTGCTGTTGGGGAGGATTTAAACTAATAGGGCAGGGGGATGGGAACCTATGCAGGGAGACAGAGGGTAGTAAAATGGAGTCAGAAGCAAAAGGTATAAAGGAGAAAAGTAAAAGTGGAGGACAGAGAAATCAAAGGCAAAAATCAAAAAGGGCCACATTACAACATAATTCTATAAGGACAAAGAATGTTGAAAAAACAAACCTGAAGGCTCTATGTCTCAATGCGAGGAGCATTCGTAATTAGGTGGATGATTTAACTACGCAGATAGCTGTTAACGGATATGATGTAATTGGGATTACGGAGACATGGCTCCAGGGTGACCAAGGCTGGGAACTCAACATCCAGAAGTATTCAATATTCAGGAAGGATAGACTGAAAGGAAAAGGAGGTGGGGTAGTGTTGCTAGTTAAAGAGGATATTAATGCAAAAGTAAGGAAGGACATCAGCGTGGATGAGGTGGAATCTGTATGGGTAGAGCTGCGGAACAGACCACCAAACAGTCATAGTGAGGTTGGGGATGGCATCAAACAGGAAATTAGGGATGCGTGCAATAAAGGTACAGCAGTTATCATGGGTCACTTTAATCTACATATAACAAACTGGTAGCAATAGGGTGGAGGAGGATTTCCTGGAGTTTATAAGGGATGGTTTTCTAGACCAATATGTCGAGGAACCAACTAGAGAGCTGGCCATCCTAGACTGGGTGTTGTGTAATGAGAGAAGATTAATTAGCAATCTTGTTGTGCGAGGCCCCTTGGGGAAGAGTGACCATGATATGGTGGAATTCTTCATTAAGATGGAGAATGAGTTAATTCAGGGACTAGAATCCAGAACTTAAAGAAAGGTAACTTCGACGGTATGCGACGTGATTTGGCTAGGATAGACTGGCGAATGATACTTAAAGGGTTGACAGTGGATAGGCAATGGCAGACATTTAAAGATCACATGGATGAACTTCAACAATTGTACATCCCTGTCTGGCATAAAAATAAAATAGGGAAGATGGCTCAACCGTGGCTTACAATGGAAATTAGGGATAGTGATAAATCCAAGGAAGAGGCATATAAATTGGCCCAAAAAAAGCAGCAAACCTGAGGACTGGGAGAAATTTAGGATTCAGCAGAGGACGACAAAGGGTTTAATTAGGAGGGGGAAAATAGAATATGAGAGTAAACTTGCAGCGAATATAAAAACTGACTGCAAAAGCTTTGATAGATACGTGAAGAGAAAAAGATTAGTGAAGACAAATGTAGGTCCCTTACAGTTAGAATCAGGTGAATTTATAATGGGGAACAAAGAAATGGCAGACCAATTGAACAAATACTTTGGTTCTGTCTTCACTAAGGAAGGCACAAGTAACCTACCGGAAATACTAGACGACCGAGGGTCTAGTGAGAAGGAGGAACTAAAGGAAATCCTTATTCGTCAGCAAATTGTGTTAGGAAAATTGATGGGATTGAAGGCCGATAAATCCCCAGGGCCTGATAGTCTGCATCCAGAGTACTTAAGGAAGTGGCCCTAGAAATAGTGGATGCATTGGTGGTCATTTTCCAACATTCTATAGACTCTGGATCAGTTCCTATGGACTGGAGGGTAGCTAATGTAACACCACTTTTTAAAAAAGGAGGGAAGAGAGAAAACAGGAATTATAGACCGGTCAACCTGACATCAGTGGTGGGGAAAATGTTGGAATCAATTATTAGAGATATAATAACAGTGCATTTAGAAAGCAGTGACGGGATCGGTCCAAGTCAGCATGGAATTATGAAAGGCGAATCATACTTGACAAATCTTCTAGAATTTTTTGAGCATGTAACTAGTAGAGTGGACAAGAGGGAGCCAGTGGATGTAGTATATTTAGACTTTCAAAAGGCTTTTGACAAGGTTCCACACAAGAGATTAGTCTACAAAATTAAAGCACATGTTATTGGGGGTAATGTACCGACGTGGATAGAGAACTGGTTGGCAGACAGCAAGCAAAGTGTCGGAATAAACGGATCCTTTTCAGAATGGCAGGCAGTGACTAGTGGGGTAAGGTTCAGTGCTGGGACCCCAGCTATTTACAATATACATTAATGATTTAGACGAAGGAATTGAATGTAATATCTCCAAGTTTGCAGATGACACTAAGCTGGGTGCCAGTGTGAACTGTGAGAAGGATGCTAAAAGGCTGCAGGGTGACTTGGACAGGTTAGGTGAGTGGACACATGCATGGCAGATGCAGTATAATGTAGATAAATGTGAGGTTATCCACTTTGGCGGCAAAAACAGGAAGGCAGAATATTATCTGAATGGTGTCAGATTAGGAAAAGGGGAGGTGCAACGAGACCTGGGTGTCATGGTACATCAGTCATTGAAAGTTGGCATGCAGGTATTGCAGGCGGTGAAGAAGGCAAGTGGCATGTTGGCCTTCATAGCGAGAGAATTTGCGTTTCGGAGCAGGGAGGTCTTACTGCAGTTGTACAGGGCCTTGGTGAGGCCACACCTTGAATATTGTGTAGTCTTGGTCTCCTAATCTGAGGAAGGACATTCTTGCTATTGAGGGAGTACAGCGAAGGTTGACCAGGGATGGCAGAATTGACATATGAAGAAAGAGTGGATCGACTAGGCTTATATTCACTGGAATTTAGAAGAATGAGAGGGGATCTCATGGAAACATATAAAATTCTGACGGGTTTAGACAGGTTAGATGCAGGAAGAATGTTCCCGATGTTGGGGAAGTCCAGAACCAGGGGTCACAGTCTAAGGATAAGGGGTAAGCCATTTAGGACCGAGATGAGGAGAAACTTCTTCACTCAGAGAATTGTGAACCTGTGGAATTCTCTACCACAGAAAGTTGTTGAGGCCAGTTCGCTAGATATATTCAAAAGGGAGTTAGATGTGGCCCTTACGGCTAAAGGGATCAAGGGGTATGGAGAGAAAACTGGAATGGGGTACTGAAGTTGCATGATCAGCCATGATCATATTGAATGGTGGTGCAGGCTCAAAGGGCCGAATGGCCTACTCCTGCACCTATTTTCTATGTTTCTATGTTTCTAAAAGGTTAGCATGCAGGTACAGCAAGTAAATGGGAAGGCAAATGGCATGTTGACTTTTATTACAAAGAGGATGGAGTATAAAAGTTGGGAAGTCCTGCTGCAACAGTACACAGGGCATTGGTGAGACCACACCTGGAGTACTGCATACAGTTTTGGTCACCTTATTTAAGAAGGGATTTACTTGCATTGGAGGCATTTAAGAGAAGGTCCACCAGGCTGATTCTGGAGATGAAGGGGTTGTTTTATGAAGAACGGTTGAGCAGGTTGGGCCTATACTCACTGGAGTTTAGAAGAATGAGGGGTGATCTTATTGAAACATATAAGATTCTGAGGGGGCTTGACAGGGTAGATGCAGAGAGGATGCTTCCCCTCCTGGGGAATCTAGAACTAGGGGGCATAGTTTCAGAATAGGGGGCTGTCCATTTAAAATGCAGATGAGGAGGAATGTCTTCTCTCAGAGAGTCGTGAATCTTTGGCATTCTCTACCCAAGAGAGTTGTGGAGGCTGGGTCATTGAATATATTTAAGGTGGAGATAGACAGATTTTTGAACTATAGGAGAGTCAAGGATTATGGGGTGCGGGCAGGAAAGTGTTGAGGCCAAGATCAGATCAGCCATGATTTTACTGAATGACGAAGCAGGCTCGAAGGGCCAAATGGCCTACTCCTGCTCCTATTTCTTATGTTCTTATGTTATATTGACAATAGGATAGCCATCAAGATCAGCAGCCTTGGAGAATTAACCCCCCCCCCCCCACACGCTATGGAGAACAATTTTAGCACTCCTGCAATCACCGCGACTGAGCTCAGGTAACTCAATATATAGACTGCAGATTGAACTGGGACATCAGCAAATTCAACCCTGTCTAGGGATTGAAACTTGAGTCTTCCAGGTCTCTATGGCTAAGCTACTCACTACCTTAATATCACATGACTGATCAGAGAAGCCTCCAATTTTCATTTTTGTATGTCAACCTGCATTATGTGTTGAGTTTGAACATAGCTGCCAGTTGCACTGTCCTGCAAAGTCAAAGCATTCTGTGAGAGGGAAAGTCCAATACTTTGTCCACATTGCTTGTAGCAAATGTACATCCTATTGGCCAAGCAAAAAGTGGATACAGCCTGTAGCCCTTTAATCCCCTCTCTCCTCCCCCATGATACAATTGAATGCATCAAAAGTAGCTGCAAAAAACTATATGGTGGGACCGGAGGAAGAAGAAAAAGAGAAGCCCTTGAATAATCAGAGAAACTTTAATGACACATATGCCACAAGAGATAGCAATGGAAGCGTTACTGAAAAGAGGGTTAAAAAATACATAGAAACATAGAAAATAGGTGCAGGAGTAGGCCATTCGGCCCTTCGAGCCTGCACCGCCATTCAATGAGTTCATGGCTGAACATGCAACTTCAGTATCCCATTCCTGCTTTCTCGCCATATCCCTTGATCCCCCTAGTAGTAAGGACTACATCTAACTCCTTTTTGAATATATTTAGTGAATTGGCCTCAACAACTTTCATTGTTCTAATTGTTTTCTGAGTGCAAAATAGAAGCCTCTTGGCCAAGGACTCCCTCCTGCAGAAATGCATTTCTTGCTATCATTAAGTAAAGATGTGATTTACAACTTAGTATAGATACTCTTTGTGCTCACTGGAAAATTTTTCAAAGCACTTGTGCCAAGGAGGTGGGGGAGGGGAACAGAATAACACCCAAAATAAATTTCTTACTGTCTGAAGACCAGTTGGAAGGAGAATAGCCTTTCAATGGCAAAAGCTCCACTTCACTGGTTGAAGATGGTCCATAGAAAACACTGCAGGCGATGAAGGTGTCCAGTGGATCAAACTTCAAGGTTTTTGATACAACCCAGAGGTCATCTGTCACAATTAACAAATTTTAAAAAGAAAAAAAGATAAAACAAGGACAATTACAGTGATGTAAATTCCAGTGTATTTCTTTATTATCTAGCTTATTAAAAAATGTTAACAATCATCTTCAAAAGAAAGTTTAATTTGAAGTTAGTTTTTAATTCTTACTTTTTTTGTAAATGACACTGTTATTTTATAGACTTTGATTTCTAAGGATATTACAAGGCAACGAAGAGCATGTGTTTTCAAATAGCACCCATAGCTAAGCTGTTCCAGCACAGCTACAAAATAGGCATCTACTCAACAATGTGGAAAATTGCCCAGGTATGTCCTGTCTGCAAAAAGCAGGACAAATCCAACCTGGTCAATTACCACCCTATCAGCCTATTTTCAATCATAAGCAAAGTGATGGAAGGAATCATCAATGTTGCTGTCAAGCAGTATTTACTCACCAATAACCTGCTCATTGGTGCTCAGTTTGAGTTCCGCAAGGACCACTCGGCTCCAGCCCTCATTACTGCCTTGGTCCAAACATGGACAAAAGAACTGAATCCCAGAGGTGAGGTGAGAGTGACTGTCCTGGGTCTGTAACTGCACTTCTCCGTCCCCAGACCGGCACAACCCCCTGACAAAGGCCGTGTGATATGGTAATAATCCCTGGGCTGACAATCTGACCAGGGTCAGGTGTGGGGCAGGGAGAGATATTTGTCCACCTCACTTCCACCAGTGCAACTGCCAAGTGGAAAGCTGGACTCACAACTGAAATTATATATCTATACATGTAATAATTTTATTGATCTAAATATTATATAGAGGGCCTATCACAGGCAGCAGTGAAGTATATTCTACAAGTGAGGTTGTAAGTGACAAATGTATTCTGTTTTAACACAATCTCAATATTTGGTTCAGCCTTAATTGTGAGTGCTCTAAACTGGAACATTTTAAATGCACCTTTATTGTAGACTGATGAGCTCTCTCTCCTGCTTAACCAAAGGTACAATTTAGTCTTACAGCAGCTTTCCCAATCTCTTTCCTTATTTATCAGTTCTTTCAACTTGCCACGATAAAACTTCTTTCTCTGAAAAGCAGATCTTTTCCTGCAAGCAGTCGATATGAAAATCAGTTCATATTAAATATCTAAAAACATATCCAATATAGCCAATTTTCAGCACAAAGGGGAAAATGGATTAAGTTAAAATAAAATTCTACTTCGAAAATTTTTTTAAAAAAATATTATATATCAAAAATACAGATAGCCCAACAGAATTTTCATGATTTAAAAAATTAAAATGAGTGAAAGGTTTAGTGGAGACTGGTTTAGTTAGCTTTCATTCATGTATTTATTTTATGAAGTATCACTTTCCCTGTCAGTTTTCTGACCAACAATTGATAAATTGTAGAATGCTAAAGCCACCAAAACTACAAAATATTAAAGAAATGGCTGATGAAGTCAGACTAACTTCAAAACAAATTACACCACATAACACAGGCAAACAAGATAGCACGGATAAAAATAACTGATCTCAGCAGAAAAAGTTGTTTTTAATCAAAGAATTTTACTACAGAACGAGGGAGGTTGGCATAGAGAAGATCAGATTGGGGGTGGGGGGATGGTGGCGGAATAAGGTGGCTGGTAGCCAATCCCAGACTGGCAGCAGGCTGCAGTATTTGTCTGGAGTCAGGAGGGGCACTTCTGTGCTCTCTCAAAAAGAAATTCTACGGCCATTCTTGAGCGGCCATGAACGGTCCCTCTCAGGACCCCCGGGTTAGGCCACTCACTGCCTGGTACAAATAGGCGGAGCATGGATGGTTCTTTCTCTGCCCATTTGTACCTGAAAATTGCGATCGGGATCCTATATTCAGCATATTTAAGCAGCCATGCACCAAAAACAGGGGCCTATTTACAGGCCACCTGAAAACTGCGTACAGCAGGCCTTAGGCATCAATGGGGCGGCTGAGGTGCCCTGTTGATTCTGAACTGCCGGACACCCATTTTTAGGCAAGAAATCAACCCAATTGTGTTTGTGCCAGCTCTTGGCTTACTCCAAGGACAGGAATGTCCTTGTCCCCAGCCTAGGAATTGGTTGCAGCCCAATATGCCCAGTGAATGCAGCTGTACTGGCTGATCCATGGTGTTTGTTTGCTAACCTCTCTGCCCAATAAATTTGAGCCAGTTCCTTTCATATTTCACCGAACTTTGCTTTTATCCAGTCCATACTTTTTTGCTCGACTCTTCATTATCCTTTTCTATTTTCCCATTAAGCCTAGCTATGCTGAAGTGGTTATTTCCCAATTGTTCTCCTATTCGGTTCAGTTGTTTGTCCCAGTTCATTTCCCAGAACTAAATCTAGCAATGCTTCTTTGTTTTACTAGAAACATACTGATCTAGGAAAAACAGCCCTGAATATAATCTAGAAAGTGATCACATGCGTTACCTTTATTCCTGTTTAACTTGGGATAATTAAAATTACCTATTATTGCCCTGTTCTTTCAAATCTCTCTAAATTGTTTGCAAAACTCTGCTCCCAACCCACCCCCATCTCATCTTCACTTTTCGATGGTCTGTAATTTATAATTGGAAAGGTACCATTTTCCTTCCTTTTCTTTAATTCTATCCATGAGGATTGTGTCTCCACAACCCCAGTACATATTTATATTCTGATGCCAAGATAGAATCCTTTATTAACACTGCCACCCCAACACCTTCCTTCCTAAAAATGTGATGACCAGAAATATTAAGTTCTCAGTCCTGTCCAACCGTAAACCACACATCCATTATAGCTAGTACATCATATCCCTCTATTGATATTGATGCTTCTAACTCTAATTCTGTTTGAATACTTTGTCTATTTACATACGTACCACTCAATCCTGACTCCAATTTTAAAGGGTTCTATTTTTTCCAGTAGCACGGACATAAAACACGATCATAGAAAACACTGACATCTACATATGTCCAATATAGTTTGTGCAGTTACTTCCCATACAATTTAACTGATCAGCATACCATAGCTACAAAACAAAATGGCCACTTGAACACAGCGCTTAATTAGCCTGGAAAACAATGCATTGCATTTCAAAAATTATTACATTTTTGCTGTGATTCTGAAAATTAAACACAAACCATTTAATTGATTCCCATGCAACAACAAAAAAATAAATTGTAACAGGTTGACAAACACACAAACAGAAATAAAACATACCTTACATGCAGCTGACATTCACTGTACAGTGATATGTACTGACTTCTAATGAAGGCACCTAAACTCTTGGCATCAGATAGCACTAACTTAGACTGAGGCTCCATTTTCTGCTTCAAATCAATGGGCTGCATGTGATCTAACCATTTGAAAAACTTACATTGATCAGCCTTTGATGCATCACAAGTATAGAATAAACGACCCTAGAAGAAAAGAGGAAATGTAACTCACATTTTAGAATTACATTCTTTCAAATGGAAGAAAATAAATATCTGAACAGTGATTTAGCTGCCCAAGTTATACAGAGAATGCCTTTTATTTCTGAGTAGAATATGAAAATATGTTGAGTGAATGAGATCCCATGTAAATCTTTTACACACTATTGTCCAAAATCAATTCAATAAAAACAAAATATTGTATTTTTGTGATGCCTGTATCAGTTTTAATCATTTTGAGCAATCCTTGCACCATTTTAAAAGAAAAATGAATATAGAAAATAACACATGTAAAGGACAACTATACCCTGCCAACAGCTCAGTGGTGAGCACACTGCCTAATGCAGCACTGAGCCATTCAGGCCAATATCATCCAAAGTTCAATTGCCAATGTGCTGAATTCGCTGATCTAAGCCATGGCAGGAATCGAGTTACTAGAACCCACAGACTATGGACGAGGGTTGAAGAATCAGCTCAGTTTGGATTCCTATTCGTGATCTCTATCTATGATTTCAGCTGGAAACGGTTTCCATTTGGCCCAAATGTGATGTCCCCCATGGTCAAATAATATGCCAACGCTCGCTGTCTAGACTAACACATGAAGGGTGGCCACTTGGGTGACGTACTAGAAAGTTACGCAGCATCAGCATCCCTCTGGTACCGCAACAATGTGTACATTATTCACTTGTGACCTAGGCAATGATTGTCAGCAGCCTATTTGACGACTGGGAGGGGGTCTAGGAATCACAGGAGTGAAACTAGACATAGGCGGAGGCACAATACAGGCGAAATCGTATTTGCTGACTGTTATACAACACGCCTGATATTCAGTTCTATTGAAGTCAATGGAACGGAATATCGGGCAGAGCGTACAACAGACGACCGATGTGATACCGCCTGCTTTGCATCCCTGCCCTGGTCCAATTTCACCCCACACATCTTCAACTAACATCCATACACAATGCTTTCCAGCTAGAGTAAAGATAGCAATCAGGTGTGGAAACTTTGGCTAATTTCTCCCTCATCAAACAGGAACTAGGAGCTTGTATTTTATTCATAACTAAAGTATTTATACTTGAAAAACTGTTAGCTTGCTGAAAATATTACCTTATTTGGGCCTTCCTTTTTAACCATGACAAGCTTTGCAGGCTGTTGATGTTGGCAAAGTGGGACAAAATGTTGCTTTTTTGCAGTCGTTCCTGTTTTTTCGGATGAATACTGGGATATGTCAACTTTTAACAAAGCTTTGTGAAGTTTCTGAGACAGTTCAAAGAGCAAAATATTGAGATGTTCTGGAAAATAAAGACAAGCGTAGTGTGAAACTGATTTCATACTGAAGAGTTTAGCATTCTTTGTGTTGAAAGCCTAGTCTTGGAAATTAAAAACAGATGCACAAGTGGCAAACAGTCATATTCCATAAAATAATAAATTATCATACCTAGCACCCTTATTCTCTACATCAATTTTACAATATACTTGAGCCCTGTGTTTGTAAATATCACCCTGCCTTAAAGTAGCCCACTGTATCAGTCAGAAGGGTAGGATGGTCCAGCCAATAACCATCGGCAAGGATACTATCAGTAGCAAATCTGAATCAAGTAGCAGAAGTCAAACTTGAGCAATGCAGGAAGAGATCCTTCCTCAGTTGGTTCTCGCTTCTCTGTCCCACATGACCTGGGGAAGCTCATCTAATTTAGGCTAACTGAATGCGAATAACAATTGGGCACTGAACCGCAGACACCATGTTGAGTCCAACAATAGTGTCATCTCTCAAAAACAAGCTCCAATTAGTTTCTCAGCAGGTCAGGCAGCATCTGTGGAGAGGAAGCAGAGTTAACGTTTCAGGTCGATGATCCTTCGTCAGAACAAAGGATCATCGACCCGAAACGTTAACTCTGCTTCCTCTCCACAGATGCTGCCTGACCTGCTGAGATTTCCAGCATTTTCTGTTTTTATTCCAGATTCCAGAATCCGCAGTATTTTGCTTTTGTCCAATTAGTTTCTAATGGCTCTAAGTCTCAATTTCCATTATCAAATGCCCAATCCATTTTCCTTAATAATGCCATAATATTTGTATCAATTCTGACCTATGAATTCTCATGTAGAGTTACTTTGTAATTTTCTTATCAGTTCAAGTAATGATGCAGTGCTAGATCTATATAAATATAGCTATATAAATACTAGTTTTGTTGTTGTTGTAGATCTAGTTCTGGCTAATTATGCAAGAAAAGTAAGGGGCCTGAAAGTAGGAGAACACTTTTGAAATAGTGAACATAATTCAATTAGGTTCATATTGAAAATAGATAAAGGAAAAGGAAGAGACAAAAAGGGGTGTTGGACTAGAAATCAGTTAATTTCAGAGGCATAAAAGCAACCAGGCCCAGATCAACTGGTTGAAAAAAAAACCCAGCAAACCCACATGGGAGATACAAGATGGATAAAGTGCAGCTTTTGACTAAAACTAAAGATATAGGTCAAAGCAAAGAGTTCCTGGGATAAATAGAGAGGAGAGTGCAAAAGTTAGATTTAAAAAGAGGTACGTGAATAATATGGGAGATAACACAGAAGAAAACTATGAAAATTATTATAAAGTATAGAAAGGAAACAAAAAGAGAAATTAGGAAGGCTAAGAGGGAGCATTAAAGACCGTCAGCATAAAATAAATAACAAGGGCTGTCAAAGTGGCCTCAATATTTAAGAAAGTTTTATATTTGAGAGTGAAGTTTTAGCAGAGACGCTTAATGTATTAAAATATGAAATGCATTACCACAAGTGGTTATTAAGGCAGACTCAAATCATTTAAAAGCTATTTGGATAAGTATTGTTACATTATGTGACTACCAGGATGGTAGAAACTGAACTAGATGTCTTTTAACAGCTAGAAATTCCTGTGTCCCTATTTGAAAAAAAATTAATAAAAAGGGTACAGGGAAGAGAAAGTGGGATTAGAGAGACAGATTCAGTTGAAAACTAGTACTAGCACACATGTGATGGGCCAAATGTGGTCTACATTCTATGATTCTATAGGTCAACTATATTTCACGTATCATAAAAGAATATTTCAATTCTAAGTTCGATCATTCCTCCTCCAATGTTAGCCCCCTATTCCTCCTTTCCTGAAGGTAGCAACTCAAGTTAAGTACAGGACCTCTGGCAGGGGTGGCTATCCAATAACTCGCGTAAGTGAGCATTCTTCATTTCTGAGCCTCGGCAACAAGTGTTGGCTATTCAACTTGGAAGTCATTGCAAGCAAACCTAATCCTGTTTTGTACTGACATCCACACCCACACTTCCAGCCAGTGCTACTGGATAGCAATGAGAACTGTGAGTGCTGACCAATTTTTTTACCTTCTAGCTCTGGATTTCTGAGGCCAAATGCAATGGCCCTACTGCCATTCCACCAAAGATCAATCAACTCAGCACAGACCGAGGATTATTCCTGGTCAGTTAGGTTCAGTTACACATTTACCCATTGAGCCAGCAGGGAAAGAGACTGGCAACTGGAGATTACTTAAATCATTAAATCTAGTTTATCATTAGAGATTATCACTGATAGTTTTGATAATCACAAGACCTGTAAACTAAAATTGACAGTGCTTGTGACAGTGAACTAATCTACAGCAGACTTTGCATAGCTTTAGTTCAAACTTGGGAGCTTTTCAAGTGACTTAAGAACATAAGAAATAGAAGCAGGAGTAGGCCATACGGCCCCTCAAGCCTGTTCCGCCATTCTATACAAACATGGCTGATCTTCTACCCCAACTCCACTTTCCCATCCTATCCCCATGTCATTTGATCCCCTTAGTGATCAAAAATAGGATTATTTATACCTATTATTACTGCTGTGAAGACCTGTCTGTAATGAGCAGGACTGAAGAAGGTGGCTGGGATGGTTACTTGTCTCTTAAGAAACTTCGCTCCTTGTGCAACATCTGCTCTGGGAAAGCACAACTCTGACTGTGAAATATTCTGCAACAAAGAACAGAGAAAATTGAACACTCAGAACCAAATCAGTCTTTATTTTATTGCTGCAACGCCTAAAGTGTCCTTTTTTTATCATGCTCATATTACAATTTTACAAGCAATTTTATCACTGGATATTTGAAATAGAAAAAATACATAGAAAAACATTAGACCCAATAGCTTATCTGTCATCTGCACAATGTTTTCACCACAAGCTTAAATCCCAACAGCAGAATAAAGCCAATCCTCCAATAATATTATCACTGTATCAGCTGGCTGTAAATGAACAAGAAAAAAAGTGTATCTTTGTGCAACAATATTTAATAATTTATCCTATTTAACAGTATCTGTAATAATCTATGGATAATATTTAAATTCCACCCCCCCCCCCCCACCCCATTTACGTCTACCCCAAGTGCTCCTGCTCTTGCACTACTCCCACTCCCTTTCCATTACGACCCATTAGAGCTCCAGCTCATCTCCCAGTATTTTAGGATGGCCCTGCTCCTGCTACTCTCCCCAACTCCATACCCGCTTACACCATTCTCCCAAGTCTTGCTAACTAAATTGGAGGCACTTTGGGCCACTGCTGCAGACCAGAACCAGGTAGATACCCTGACTCAACTGATTTCCTGAGTGCTATTCTTGCTGCTTCTAAAAACTAAAATGGGGAAGCAGCAAGACCAGGCTTTGGATAACTAGCTGATCTGTTGGTCCTGAAAGTTAATAAATCGGAATGCCCACATAAAACTCCCACTGCTGTCCTAAAGCAAACCTCACTTGCTCCCAACTCAGAAACCTGCAACACTCCTCTCGAACCGAACACAAAAAGGCCAGGATAACACAGACCCCACCTCTCTTCCACCTTGCTGATCGTTGGGCCCTGCTGTGCTGCCTCCCCACACCAGCTTCAGATCTTAGACTCTATTACATGACCCCACCCTCCACACGTTTGAGTCTCCAGCTGTCTTGCACTCCCTCATGCTCCAACTTTGGGCCTAGTTCTAAACCCTTCCAATCTCAGGCCCTGCTCTCAATTACCGTGGCCTCCCTGCTGCGGGACCCAGCTCCCTGCTCTTGCCCAGACTCATGCCCCTGGTGTCTCTCTGACTCCCTGGGTTGCAACAGTTCCCAAATGCTCCAGTATCCTCTTCTCCCCAACCTAGATCCCAACGTCCACTTCCTTTTACGCTTGTGCACGAATCCGGATAATTTCCACCCATCCACCCATCTTAATGCCTGGCCAAAAACCCCACTCTTGGCCGGGTACATTTTCACTCTCAATTCCCTGCATGTTATAACCTTTAAAAAATGTAAAATACAAATCAGAAAAGAACCATTGCTGAGATTCATTCAAGCACAGAGGAAAACAGAGAACAGAAGATACAGAAAGAAGGACAAAAAGAGAATTAGAGATAAACAGGGGAAAATGGGAAAGCATGTCGGTGAAAGAGAAATAAACAGATAATGTCAAACAGAAAGGCAGAAGGACAAAATTAGAGTTAGATTGTTACAGGAAGAGATATTCATCTCCTTTGCACCTGGAGAACACTTCCCGAAAGCAACGGTCATGTATAAATTATGTTACAGAGACAAATCAAAACTCGTCACTTACCTCAGAATCTTTCCAGTTAAGAACATGATTTGTTTTGCTCGGTACATTGTACCCTTTATGGACAGAACTGATGTTTGGCAAAGAGCAGGTTTCATTTACTTCTAATACAGTTTCCTGCTGATTGATCAGTTTGTCTTTTATCAGCTGTACAGAAAGGGCATCATTTACATTTTCCTGGATCATAAGTGCCTTTCCATTCCCTTCCTCAAATGCTTCCATTTCAAACATTCCTTTTCTACCAAAGATATGGTCTTCTTCACCACAACCATCACTGTTTTGAGACAGTGGTTTGGGTGGTGCTGTGATTTGATACTTCAGCCATTTGCTAGCCCTACTCTGTAAAGTTGTTTTAAGGTCGATTGGTTTTGCAAGTTCTCGGATGTAAGCATCAGCATTATTATCAGAACTATCACAGTTCCTGTTCATGTACTCAGGCCTGACTCTATTTTCTGAATAGTCACGTAAATCTTCTTGTCGGCTATTCATTGAGTATATAGCCGAGCACTGGATAAGCTGATCTGGTTCAATTATACCTGAAAGGCTTTCAAAAGAACTCGACGCAAGAGTCTGGTCGATGCATTTGTCTGTTGTTGGCATAGTAACAAGTGGAGTTCTTAGTCTGAAAGCTGATTGGATTCTTGATTCTGCATTATTTCCAAAACTATTTGACCTTTCATTTCCTGTGAAGGGCAAGAATGTGAGCATAAGATTGTCTGCAGGAACATAACTGTACCAATATAGGTTGTGAACATGGTTAAGCCTTTCATCACTCACTAGGTACATATATTTTATTAATATTGCACATGAGCTTCTTTTCTCCACTATCAACCATGTCTTTAAACCCCTCTCCCCTGCCCCCACCCTGATCTCTATCAATAAATGCAAGGAACTCATGGAATATTGTGACACCAAGACAGAGGCCATCCATTCAACTGCCTTTGCTGCTTTCCTCATTCCCTTGCCTACCAAGCCAAACTTTCCCTCAATCTCTCCCCAATATAGCTGAACCACAGCTCACAATAGTTTCTTTCTCATTCCGTACTATGCGCTCTCCGAATTTATCTTATCCATGAATAACACTTCCTGCTCCCTTGAATCCATTCCCACTAATATATTGACCACAAACTTCCCTTCCTGGACCCCATGCTAACTGACATTGTAAATGATTCTGTCTCTTGAGTAACTGTTCCCCACACTATCAAAACTGTCATTATCTCCCTCCTCAAAATACCCACCCTCGACCCTTCTGTCCTTCCAAACTATCACCCAATCTCCACCTTCCCTTTCCTCTCCAAAGTTCTTGACCATGTTACCTCCCAGATCTGTGTCCATCTCTCCCACAACATCCTGTTTTAAACTCTCCAATCAGGTTTCTGCCCCTCCCACAGCACCAAAACAACCCTCACCAAAGTCATGAATGACATTCGCTGTGACTATGATCACTGAGTTAATATTGTGTATAGTAGAAGATGGGAAAGAAACTAGAGCGAGATGTGGTTCAGGGCTATATTAGGGAGAGCTTGAGGGAATGTTAAGCTTTGGGCCTGGAAGTTCCTTTCATTATGATGCAGCATGAGAAGATGGCAGTCCTTTGCTCCAATTAGTTTTCAATCAAGAAAGAATTAGAACTAAAATTTCATCCGAATCAAGAGGTAATAGTATTTCATTCATTCCTTTTTCAATCTAGCATTTGCACTCGGGCTCTGTCTTCAGACAATCACATGCAAAGCTTTGGGCTTTGTGTACGTACATGGAATTTCGCAACATTTGCCGATCCATACCAGTATTAGCCAGTGTCACAATTACTACCAAAAAAGCCTGTGTGTTAACCAAACTACTCTCTATTACAGCTGTTCTCTCTCATTGAGAAACCAAGATTAGGAGCCTAAGACAATACAAAATACCATCAGGTATTGAAAAGAATAAAAGAGATGAGGTAAGTCAGGAAATAGTGATTAGATGATTTATTTATTTTGCCATTTGCCGCTCCAGGATAAAATCCATGAGTAATCATAACTGACAGTGGGACTTTCAAGGGAACAACAAACAATTATCTGATATCACCAACAAACAGTCTCGGCCTGCACTTGAACAATGGAATGTGTTCAAGGGACCAGGGTTAATAACTTCAGTTGAATGGGGATGCACATGCTTGCACATCTAGGAGTACAAAGGCGTGCTATGACATCAGTCCTATTCTCATGTCGAATTTTGCACAGACTCCATTCCATCGTCCAAAATGAAGAGCCTCTATGGTGGCTTTGCAAGAAAGCACATGAGACCATGTGAAAGTTATCTACTGCATATTTGCAGTGATCTTTTCATTTGGCTATCTTTGTTTTCTCTCACTACAGGAGATAATGGTCAGCGAGGTTGATGGAAAAATTACTGAAAATATTTGGAAACAATCGTACAGGAAAGAGCTACCAGTCCTGTTAGGCAAATGCTCCAAGTAATCCACCAATGCTGTTTGGGTGCCCAGGATACACAGGCACCCACTAATGTCAAGTTCTGCATTTGTATTATTGCGATGTTGTAAAGGGCACAGCTACTGAATTAAATATGTTCTTCAACCCGCATATGTATTCTGTACCTGATTATAAACAATCTTATTACAAACTTGTCTCAGTTTATGCTGGGAACAGTTTGAATGCAGATTGAATGAGTGAAACAGTAACAATCTGTATTTATATAGCGCCTTGAGCATCTCAAAACGTTTCACAGAGGCGTAATCAAAAAAACAATGGGATACATTTAGCCTATTATATACTTACAGAAGACATGTTTTGGTATTAATTGCTAATGGCTATTGTACACAATAACATTGCTGTACTTTGGTTATAATTTCTAGACTTTTTAAAAGAATTATTCCACCTCTTTTTTCCCCCCCAGTCAGAGTATAGACTTTACTCTCCTTCGATAACAAGTTACTTACCAAAGGGATGCCCACTAGTACCCAGTTGGTGGTTTGGCACTAAAAACTCAAATTCTCCCACATTACTGTGCAGGTCATCCCTGGAACATCGGAGAACATTGCCCACAACGGCATCCCCTGAAGGCACCTGTTGCATTGGGGACTTTACCTTGCAATAAAAAAAAATGTAAAACATTTGAACTGAATTGGATGTAATTTGTGTAATCTATTTTTCAATTATAGATGCTACTTAAAATTGAATATTAACATTTAATTTAGAAAGTGTTTGATGGGAGCAAAGAACAATATAGTGTAGTGAGAAAAGCTTTTGGTTTTAGGTGCAGATATACGTGGCCAATTTAAAAAGTTGAAGTGTTGCATCTTAAAACAAATATATTAGTTTTTTTATACTATTAAAGATTATAAAACAAGTAATTTTCTTGTTCAGTCAAAAGAGATGGCATAGGATCACTAGCTATCACCCACACCTTATATGGTTCATATCTGACAGAAAATACACAATTTTCTGATCTAAAAGATATCAGTTTCATAAATAATCCACCAAATAAGACCCATCGATATACACCCACGTGATATTAGCTATTTATATCCATTGTAAATTAATACTAAACAGTGGGCTTAATACTCTTCCTTTAATGATAAAAGGGATAATGCCTGTTTTTTCCTGGAATGAACTTCTAATAAAACTACAGGAATGCATAGTGCTGAAATGTGATTTCTGAGAATATAATTTTGTCAATGGAGTGTTAATTTCAAGGAAAAACAAGAATTCTCCCTTTTTTGTTGAAATAGGAGTTTCAGGCCCAATAATGATTAACTGGTTTGGTCTCTATTTGATTTACAATGATAATATATATCTCAAATTAATTTAACCTTGTGAAAGTCCCACTGTGTCAATTCACGGTCAGAGCATGGACCAGAAGAATTCAGCTGGCCAGGAATGTTTGATGGTAAAATTGGCTCCACTGGCACTAGAAGAAAAACTAAAAGTTAGTTACCAAAACAATGAGAGCGAGGAGAGGAAGAATTTAACAGACACATTTTTTAAAATTCATTCACGGGATGTGGACATCGTCAGCAAGGCCAGCATTTATTGCCCATCCTTTATTGCCCTAGAGAAGGTAGTAGTGAGCCGCCTTCTTGAATACAACTGGGTGGCTTGCTGGGTTATTTCAGAGGGCAGTTAAGAATCAACCACATTGCTGTGGGTCTGGAGTCACATATAGGCCAGGTAGGATGGCAGATTTCCTTCCAAAAAGGACATTAGTGAACCAGATGGGTTTTTACAACAATCCAGTAGTTTCATGGTCACCGTAACTGATACTAGATTTTTATTTTAGATTTATTTAGCTGAATTTAAGTTTCTCAGCGGGATTTGAACTCATGTCTCCAGATCAGGTGGGCAGAACAGTGGCAAATGGAATTCAATCCGGATTAAGTGTAAGGTTTGGTGAGGTCTAACAAGGCAAGGGAATACACATTAAATGGCACAACACTGAAAAGTGTAGAGGAACAAAGGGACCTTAGAGTATAGGTCCACAGATCCCTGAAGGTAGCAGGCCAAGTAGATAAGGTGATTAAGAAGGCATACTTGCCTGTATTAGTCGAGGTATGGAATAAAAGAGCAAGGGCGTTATGCTTGAACTATACAAAACACTGATTAGGCCGCAGCTGGAGTACTGTGTGCAGTTCTGGTCACCACATTACAGGAAAGATGTAATTGCACTGGAAAGGTTGCAGAGGAAATTTACAAGAATGTTGCCTGGACTAGAGAATTTTGGTTATGAGGAAAGATTAGAGATGCTGGGTCTGTTTTCTTTGGAACAGAGAAGACTGAGGGGAGACCTGATTGAGATGTATAAAATTATGAATGGTCTCGATAGAGTGGATAGGAAGGACCTGTTTCCCTTGGCAGAGGGGTCAACAAAATGCAGGGGGCATAGTTTTAAAGCAATTGGGGGAGGTTTAGAGCAAATATGAGGGGAAATGTCTTTACCCAGAGGGTGGTGGGGTATGGAACTCACTGCCTGAAAGGGTGGTAGAGGCAGAAAGTCTCACCATTTAAAAAATACTTGGATGTGCACTTGACGTGCCGTAACCTACAGGGCTAAGAGCTGGAAGGTGGGATTATGCTGGATAGCTCTTGGACGGCCGGCGCGGTCACAATGGGTCGAAATGGCCTCCTTCCGTGCTGTAAATTTCTATGATTCTATGGGCCCAAGTTGCTCCTGATTTTTTGGAGCAACTAGTGTAGAACGGAGTATCTTAGAAATTCAAATTCTCGGCATTTAGTTTGCTCCAGTTCTAGTCAGTTGGAACAGTTTCACTTTGGAACAGAATTTTTTTTCAAAAGGGGGCGTGTCCGGCCACTTACGCCTGTTTTCAAAGTTTCGGCAGTGAAAACTTACTCCAAACTAACTTAGAATGGAGTAGGTGAAGATTTTTGTACGCTCAAAAAAACCTTGTCTACACTTTAGAAAATCAGGCGTAGGTTACAAATCAGGCGTAGGGAATGGGGGGGGTGGTTTTAAAGAGAAGTTTACAAACATTAAACACTTCAGTTTTACAAATAAAGAGCCATCATCAATAATAAATGATCAAAACATCAATAAATCAATCAAAAAAAATTTATAAGAAATATATATTTTTTTAAATCAATAAATAAAACATTTTCTACTTACCGACTGCAGCACCGGGAGCCCTCCAACAGCGTGCTGGGATGCCCCCCCCAGTGTGTCTCTGTCAGTGTCTCTATCTCTCTGTCTGTCTGTCTGTGTCTCTCACTCTCTGTCTGTCAGTGTCTGTGTTTCTGACAGCGAGGAGAGGGGGAGGAGGGGGGTAGAGGGAGGCAGGGGGAGGGGAGGGAGGGATGGGGAGAAGGGGGAGAAGAAGGGGGGGGAAAGGAGAGGGGGAGGGGGGAAAGGAGAAGGTGGCGGGGGGGAAAGGAGAAGGTGGGGGGGGGGGAAAGGAGAAGGTGGGGGGGGGAAGGAGAAGGTGGGGGGGGGAAGGAGAAGGTGGGGGGGGGAAAGAAGAAGGTGGGGGGGGGGGAAAGAAGAAGGTGGGGGGGGAAAGGAGAAGGTGGGGGGGGGGAAAGAAGAAGGTGGGGGGGGGGGGAAAGGAGAAGGTGGGGGGGGGAAGGAGAAGGTGGGGGGGGGAAGAAGAAGGTGGGGGGGGGGAAGAAGAAGGTGGGGGGGGGAAGGAGAAGGTGGGGGGGGAAAGGAGGTGGGGGGGAAAGGAGAAGGTGGGGGGGGGAAAGGAGAAGGTGGGGGGGGGAAAGGAGAAGGTGGGGGGGGGAAAGGAGAAGGTGGGGGGCAAAGGAGAAGGTGGGGGGCAAAGGAGAAGGTGGGGGGCAAAGGAGAAGGTGGGGGGCAAAGGAGGTGGTGGGGGGCAAAGGAGGTGGTGAGGGGCAAAGGAGGTGGTGAGGGGCAAAGGAGGTGGTGAGGGGCAAAGGAGGTGGTGAGGGGCAAAGGAGGTGGTGAGGGGCAAAGGAGGTGGTGAGGGGCAAAGGAGGTGGTGAGGGGCAAAGGAGGTGGTGAGGGGCAAAGGAGGTGGTGAGGGGCAAAGGAGGTGGTGGGGGGCAAAGGAGGTGGTGGGGGGCAAAGGAGGTGGTGGGGGGCAAAGGAGGTGGTGGGGGGCAAAGGAGAAGGTGGGGGGCAAAGGAGAAGGTGGGGGGCAAAGGAGAAGGTGGGGGGCAAAGGAGAAGGTGGGGGGCAAAGGAGAAGGTGGGGGGCAAAGGAGAAGGTGGGGGGCAAAGGAGAAGGTGGGGGGCAAAGGAGAAGGTGGGGGGCAAAGGAGAAGGTGGGGGGCAAAGGAGAAGGTGGGGGGCAAAGGAGAAGGTGGGGGGCAAAGGAGAAGGTGGGGGGCAAAGGAGAAGGTGGGGGGCAAAGGAGAAGGTGGGGGGCAAAGGAGAAGGTGGGGGGCAAAGGAGAAGGTGGGGGGCAAAGGAGAAGGTGGGGGGCAAAGGAGAAGGTGGGGGGCAAAGGAGAAGGTGGGGGGCAAAGGAGAAGGTGGGGGGCAAAGGAGAAGGTGGGGGGCAAAGGAGAAGGTGGGGGGCAAAGGAGAAGGTGGGGGGCAAAGGAGAAGGTGGGGGGCAAAGGAGAAGGTGGGGGGCAAAGGAGAAGGTGGGGGGCAAAGGAGAAGGTGGGGGGCAAAGGAGAAGGTGGGGGGCAAAGGAGAAGGTGGGGGGCAAAGGAGAAGGTGGTGGGCAAAGGAGAAGGTGGTGGGCAAAGGAGAAGGTGGTGGGCAAAGGAGAAGGTGGTGGGCAAAGGAGAAGGTGGTGGGCAAAGGAGAAGGTGGTGGGCAAAGGAGAAGGTGGTGGGCAAAGGAGAAGGTGGTGGGCAAAGGAGAAGGTGGTGGGCAAAGGAGAAGGTGGTGGGCAAAGGAGAAGGTGGTGGGCAAAGGAGAAGGTGGTGGGCAAAGGAGAAGGTGGGGGGCAAAGGAGAAGGTGGGGGGCAAAGGAGAAGGTGGGGGGCAAAGGAGAAGGTGGGGGGCAAAGGAGAAGGTGGGGGGCAAAGGAGAAGGTGGTGGGCAAAGGAGAAGGTGGTGGGCAAAGGAGAAGGTGGGGGGCAAAGGAGAAGGTGGGGGGCAAAGGAGAAGGTGGGGGGCAAAGGAGAAGGTGGGGGGCAAAGGAGAAGGTGGGGGGCAAAGGAGAAGGTGGGGGGCAAAGGAGAAGGTGGGGGGCAAAGGAGAAGGTGGGGGGGGAAAGGAGAAGCATGAGTGGGGGTGGGGGGGGGGAAAGGAGAAGCAGGGGAGGGAGAAGGGGGACGGAGGCTGAACGGGCCGGACCCGGCCTGGCCCAAGACTTCGGGCAGGGCCCGTCCCCAGCACCAGATTTACAGGTAGGTGGCGTTGGGTCGGGTTGTGTCCGGGATCGGGAGGAGCGCGGGTCGGGGTCGGCGTGGGGGGGCGGTCGGGAGCACGGGTTGGTTCGGGTGGCGGGGGGAGGGAGGGAGCGCGGGTCGGTTCGGGTCGGGGGGGGGGGGGGGGGGCAGAGGGAGGTTGGGTCGGATCGGTTCGTGTCGGGGGCGCGGGGAGGGAGGTCAGGTTGGGTCGGGTCGGGTCCGGGGGCGGGGGCTCGGGAGCGTGGGTCGGTTCGGGGTGGTGGTGGGAGGGAAGGAGGTTCGGGGGGGGGAGGGAGGGAGAATGAGGTCAGGTCGGGTGGGGGTCGGGAAGCGGGAGTCGAGTCGGGTCGGGAGGAAACAGGAGCTGGGCGTGGGAGGAGCCTTATGCACGCAGCCCCAGTGAGGCCATTTTTCCCTCCCACAGTTTTGGGCGCCTGGAGCTACTGCACATGCGCGCCCACTGTAGCGCGCATGTGCAGAGGTCCCAGCACTGTTTTCAGCGCAGGGACCTAGCTCCGCCCCCTAGAGCTCGTGCTGCGCCGCGCCGAGGGCCAGAGGACTTGCAGGGAGCCGGAGAATCTGTACGTTTTTTTTAGGCGCACTTTGTGGTGCGAAAAACGGCCGTCCAGGTCGGGACTGCGCCGTTCTAGGCGCGGCCCGAAACTTGGGCCCTATGATTGGTCCCGGCCTCTGGATTACTGGACTAGTAACATAACCACTATGCTACGGTACACGTAGAGAAATGGGTATACTTCGTCATATACATATTTAAACAGAGATGGATATGAATTAAAGAAGAAAAAAAATTACCTTGATCATCTTCATCCCAGACACATATGTCCTCCTTAGCAAAATTGAAATGTGTTCTCTTATCATAGAAACTTGATGCATCAATTGGTGGATCTGAAATCTTTTTAAAATTGTGCATATATAAATCTCTATAATTATGTACATTTTGTGGGAAGACACAGCGCTTGAAAACTTTGTTGTTCTCCTGTTAACTTTACCTGAAACAATGCAGTCAGCATTGAATTCCTTGGTAAGGGTGATGATATAAAACTGGCATCTGTAGTGAGGCTTCCTGGAACTTGATAGAAAGGATCAAAGTGTTCTTCAAATTCTAACTCTTCCTGAGGGACCCTGACTACTGTATCACTGGATGCAGAGCCCTTCACCTGGTGCCCTCTAAATTCAGCTGCCTGCAGAAATGTGCCAAACTCTTTTCAGAAATGTACTAAATATCAGAACAAAGATCAGATTTTGATAATTTTCTCTAAGCCAGTTAAACTTCATCAAACCACAAAAGAAAATTGCATAAATTTGGCTTCTATTCTAAATTTTAAATGTGCACAAAAATCATATCAAACCTTTCTGATACCAAGGGAGTGACTATGCAATTGTCAAGGTATAAAAACCAGTAGGCCGGAAACTCAATTCTGTGTCTCAGGCTTGGTTTGGTTATCTGAAACCAGTTAGGGCACCAGCTTGGTGTTACAGTTGGCCTCAGTGCCCCTGAACCAGGGAAAGGGAGGGGGAAAAAAAAAAGCCAGCCAGTATATTCAGTGTTCCTTGTTGAAAAGTGGGAATTTTTACATCAGGTGAGAAAAGGATGGTGGAAACCGTGCAATTCACCCATCACCCTGTACTCGCTAACCTACATTGGCTCCCAATCTAGCAACGCCTCAATTTTAAAATTCTGATCCTCGCTTTCAAATCCCTCCATGGCCTCACCCCTCCCTAGCTCTGTAACCTCCTCCAGTCCTACAACCCTCCGAGATCTCTGCGCTCTTTCAATTCTGGCTTCTTGCTCATCTCCAATTTTATTCACTCCACAATTGACGGCCGAGTTTTCAGCTGTCTAGCCCCTAAACTCAGCAATTTCCTCCCTAAACCTCTCCACCTCTCTCTCGTACTTTAAGACGCTCCTTAAAACCTACCTCTCCTTATGTCCCTCGATGTCAAATTTTATTTGATAAAGCTCCAGTGAAATGTGTTGGGGCATTTTACTACATTAAAGGTGCTGTTGCTAATACCTCGTCCATTACAAATGGCTTTTTGGGTAAGGCACCAGAGGCCCTCTGAAACCCAAAGAAAAATCTCAAAAAGGAAAAATGGCACAGATCAAGATGTTTCATTACTATCGGCAAAAGTTGAGAGGAGGAAGAGGGAGCAAATTGACCAGAATAAAAGGTTGTTGCAGGTACCAGGGTTATTGGTATGTGTGGAACTACAAGTATGAGTCAGAAGAGGAAAAGAAAAGTAAAGTGGAAAATAAAACAATTGTCTATTTTGACCTATTACATTTTACTTCAATGCAATTTTTTTTTTATACTTGTTATACATTCAAGTCTTGTGTTAGCTATTCACTCACTGTGTTGGTCACTCCTGAAAACTGTCTAAGCATCTTACATTCAGAGGTATTACCACATGGTCCAATATTCAAGTTTAAATAGCATAACAACAACTTGCATTCATATAGTGTCTTTAACTTAGTAAAATGTCTCAAGGCACGTCACACGAGCGTCATCAGACAAAATTTGACAATACAACCACCTTATAATCTAAACTAGATATTTATGTATTTTGCATGTGCCCTCATGTGTGCCTCTCCAATTGTTTTGAAGGCGGACTAGGTACAATAAGGCCAGATATAAATTAAAATGATTTATTTCTCAGATGGCAACTGAACATACAGAGTAATAGTTGTGATCGGACTCAGAACAATCAGTACAAGTTGTTTTCAGTTACTAGAACAAAACAACAAATATGTTATGCTTCCCAAAATCAGTGGTTCATTTTGCTAGATTTAAACAAGATAACCTCAAACTACACTCCTGCATTCTAATCTTGTGTCTGGCAACAGCCTGGCCTCGAAGTTTTCTGTTTAAATCCTGACTTGCATTGTGTGTCTTTAGCTCTATTTTTAACCTCAGTGTACACAATCAGAGGGGAGGCCCTATGCCAGGCAACCTCAACCAAGGACCAGGACCTTCCAACAAATGGGTATGAGGTGTTTATCGATTTGTTTTCAGTCCTTAATATTTCAACAGAAGTAAAGCCTTAATATTTCAACAGAAGTAAAGCTTTCAAGATATGTACTCCAATCTTCTTATGTAATAAATAAATATGCAATCTTATTGTTACCTGTAATGTTCCGAGTGGTCTGTCAGATACTCTCATTTTTTCAAGCCAGTTGTTATCAAAATGTTCTTCGGACATTTCAACAAATCCTGCAGCCTAAGGTTTAAGTTTGTAGAAGGAAATGGAAAACATTTTATGAAGCTGTTTTGTTTCAAAGTTTAGCTAGGGCAGTGTTGTCCAATACATTAGCTACTGGCTACAACTCTTCATTGGAAACAAAATTAACCAGTTAAGTTAAGTGCCCCCAATCTGGGGGACACTCCAAACATTTTTCAAGGCCATTTTTTGTTAGCTACTGGCTACAACTCTTTTTGGGAGAAAAAGTAAACATTAAATCAAGTGCCCCCCGATCTGGGGGACACTCCAAACATTTTTCAAGGCCCTTTTTTGTGTTTTTTTTTTGTATTGTTTTTTTTTTGGGCACTAAAATCATATTTTTTCAAGTGCCCCCTATAAAAGGGGAGGGGGACACTAAAACCGGCATTTAAAATAAATTAGACTTTAAAACATATAAAATCAAATTAAAATTTGGTTGCCGGGGATAACGATGCACTCCAGTCCCTCCGGCGCCCACCTCTCGGCTACTGGCTACAACTCTTTTGTGGGGAACAAAATAAACATTAGATCAAGTGTCCCCCGATCTGGGGGACACTCCAGACACTTAACTGCCCCTTTTTCTAATAAATGTTTTTTTTGTGTTTTTTTGTGTTTTTTTATGATTTTTTTGGGGGAGCATTAAAACCATATATTTTACAAGTGCCCCCTATAAAAGGGGAGGGGGACACTAAAAATCCGGCAATTAAAGCAAATTAAACTTTAAAACATATAAAATCAAATTAAAATTTGGTTGCCGGTGGTAATGATGCACTCCAGTCCCTCCGGCGCCCACCTCTCGGCTACTGGCTACATGTGGCTAATTGGGAATCCAGATGTGGCTAATTGATTTTCTGATTAGTAAGTAAAAACAAGGAATAGACACTGTCATTGGGCATGTGATCGCAATACTCATATTAGCACTGAGCACGCATGTGTACTTTAACTTTTTTGTGTGTATGTTGGTCAAATAGTAAGATGAAAAGAGTATGCATATGTTTTTTGATTGTTGTGAGTGCTTTACGTCCATGGTTACTGAATGGTGGTAAATGTTTGTTAAGCAAATTTACCTGTATTCTGTGAATGCATATAAGGCTTTTTCTGATAATAAAAATTAATGCATGTGGCTGAAACAATGTTGCCGTAGCCGCATCTGTGGATAGTCAGCAATTTCTGTTGGACAACATTCGTTGAGGACATATGGCACTAATCATTAAAAAAAAAGACTTGCATTTATATATCCCCTTTCATAACCTCGGGATGTCCCAAAGCACCTTGCAGCCAATTATGTAGTTTTGAAGTGGAGTCACTGTTGTAATGTAGGAATGAGGCAGCCAATTGCGCACACCAAGCTCCCACATACAGCAATGTGATAAATCACCAGATAATCTTTTTTTAACAATGTTGATTGAGGGATTATATACAAGTACTGGTTGTTATAGGTGTTTGGGGAGAAACATTTTCTCTTAAAATTACTATGTGCTATATAGCCTTTTGGTTCGCAAGACCCATGCTAATGATCACAATTTTTCTCTTCTTCCTTTCAGTCTCCTCACACCAAGTACCATTCCCTAAGCAGTTATCCTGCCAGCCTTCCTGTTAACACCATTCAAAGTGTGTGACAGCAGGTAGGGTTAAGTCATCCTCACTGCCTTTGTGGAGAAATCAGATGTACTCAGTGTCTTGTCAAAGTCGTGGATGAGAATAGGAAGTCATCATTTGAGTAAAACAGGAGGATATGCCCACGTATTTCTACTTTGTGGCACTGATAGTTGCTGCTCAAATATGTTATCATCGGTTTTCAAAATGTACGGGTATTGCTAACCAAAAGAATATATAGCACATTATAATTTTTATTTTAATACATATTGGCCCAGATTTTGCTGTAATAATAACAGTGAGGCTATCAGTGCTCAGTTATTGTGGGGTAAATCGGACAGGAACTTCTGGCATCCGCACATGTGCAGTTAAACGCGGAAATCTAGAAGTTGCTGTCAGAGATACCCCGCGTCTCCATAGGGTGCGCTATTGCAGTTCTCGTCAATAGACTCAACATTGAATGACTGCAACGGCGTGAACTTGCTGTACTTGCCCACTGGTTCTGCATTAAAAATGACTGAAAAAGTTAGGGCTGGTGCATTCAGGAGTGAGTTTTTAAAACTGCATGATAAGTGATAATTACTGCTGAACAACCTCTCTGGCACTGAAAAATTTATTTTATAAGTGTGGAGTCTCATTCCCTCAGAAGAAAATTAGTGATGGAGATCTAAAAAAAAGATTAAAAAATAAATAATTTTAAAAACGTCTCATTTATCTCTCTCTCTTAATCCAATCACTATTTCCAAATCTTGATATCACTTTCTGAACATCATTTAAATATAATTTATATTTCCTCCTTTTAAATTCCTGGGTTGGACTCTGCATGTCTCAGTGAGGATTCTTCAACCTGATGTTTGAAGAGCCTCGTTGTTTTTTGTCCTGCCCACAGATCCCCTGCAGAGGACACTGCGCTGGAACAGACGCCCGATGATAGAAAGTCTCCGTTTCAAAGCCGGTCAAATCTTTGTGGGCAGCTGTCAGCAAGGCGAACGATGAGCAGCCTCTGACCGCAAAATCTGGGCCATTAAGTGACATAACAATACAAAATTGAATCTGATATTTGCTAGGAGCATAGAAAGACTTAAGAGAAATTGCACTTGTGGCCAACATGCAACTGATTTTTAAAAGCCCAATGCAAGCTCCAGCAAATTCGGTTGAGCAAACAATGGTAAACTCAGCATTAAAAAGACTACCCGGCAGCGCTCTCCTGATGACTTAGTGGCTAAAGGCACTGGCCAGCATGTTCCTGAGCCAAATAGGCCAGAAAGTCGCAGGTTCAATATTGGTCTGTACTGAGTTAGCTGACTGCAGTTGGGAAAGCACTTGGGGTATGATAAATTGCATCGGCACTCTGACTCCCGATTACTGTCCAGTGATTTCCTCTGAAAATTACACACGTAAACACTGGCTGAGAATAGGATGGTTTCAGCTGTGATGCTCTCTGTGGTCAAACTGCCTAACACACACTCTCAGATAAAGAACACAGCAAGAGTAGGCATCTTCAGGAGAGAAGGAAATTGGAGGGGGAAATATACGGACAAAACATAGTGAAAATTCCTTAAATTAGTTCTGATTTTAAAAATACTCTTTTTCTAAGCACCTTTAATGTCACCTTCCTACTTTAATTCATTCAAATGGGATGAATTATAGCTACAAAGCAGAAAAATAAAAACAGGCTTGGAGCAAACAACTAAATATCAATATTTTTAGAAATTTAGATTTAATAATAGAAATAACATTGAGTACTCCCAGACCTGCCTCCCAGACACACAGAAAAACATATATTACAAATACTGGTGACTGCCTGACTATAGCAGGGAAAATAATGCTACGTATTCAGATATTGTATTGATAGCTTTTGGAGAACATAGGGTAAAGACACACTAGTGCAGTAGGGGTTGCTCTCTTGAAGTTTGGGGTTACGATACATTGGTGGGACAAAGTAGAGGGAGCTTTATGCTGCATCTGGTCCACACTATACATGATCTGAGAGTGTTTGGTATTGACATCTAGTCCAAAAAATGTAACAATATACCTGATATCACTGTCATTCCCCAGCTTAATCAGCAGAAACATTCACTCAAAAATGTTAAACAAAATCAAGAATAAATGATAAAAAGATGAAATTATATTAAATTAAATGCTACTTGACAACTCCATGAAAAGTCCTGAGGATATGCATTTCAAAACAAAAAATACTTTTTTTATAAAACCATTGCCATGTTGTCAGTTCAAGTGCATTTCATTATTAGTTCTGGCTATTCACCACCAGAGGGCTCTCATATTCTGTGCAACAACTTGTGCACCATTTACGACAACCATAATGAAAGGCCAGGAATTTCCTCGGAGCTGCTCCCGCTTTGTTGCTGTATCTTTGGCGCAAATGCTTTTTACGCCACACGTCTGGTGAAGTTACAGCGATGAAACAGGAGAAGCGCCAAGGAAATTCCCGCCCAATAATGTTAATATTGACGGTAGCTTCACATGTAAAAGCGATGGGATTGATGCTGTGTACGGATACAGAAATTATTTTTTCTTTAAATTTTATTTTAAACAGAAAACTCAAGGTAATTGTCAGATGTTTATTTAAAAAACTCTTTAATCCAATTTTCCCCCTTCCTCTCCTGAAGACAAATAGCCTGCTGGGATTTAAGCAGCCCGCCGGCATCCTGCCCAAGAGACCATTCTTCTTGCGTGACCTTAGACAGCGAGCTCTTTGACAGCCAAGCTCTATCCTATCCTCAACTTAGTCACACAGACACATTTTCCTGCAAGGATCAGTAGACAGCAATCAGGAGTGGGAACTATCTGATTATTTTCCTTTTTGCGAGTACAGGGGCACTAAGGTCAATTGCAGCACTCCAACTGTTTCCATGGGTAAGATCAGCCAATTCAACAGAGTGAGAATCTGGGACCTTCTGGTCTTTATGGCATACATTGTCCTTTACCTGCTAGGCCATCAGAAGAGCTTGGAAGAAATTACTGATCGGAATTACATAAACATAAATTTAACAGCAGTGCTTAAACCATAAGAAAATTAAGAACTCCCCTCTATGGGTAATTGCCCAGTATGGTGTGGCAATAACCCATACAGACTAGGAAATTACCTGGTTTGGTTCCAAGTCCATGATTAATTGAATCCACAACCTTCCAGGTCTCTATAGCTCAGCATCACATCACCTGGTGTGTGTGCCCACTGAGCTATCAGAGGCCCAATAATGTCATTTCCAATAATCCAACATTGTATAATTCAAATTATCTGATCATTTTTTTTTTAAAGCATCAAATTCCCAATTTGTTATGTTATTTGCATTGTATAATTCAAATTACCAAATAATTTAAACTGTTTATTGTAAAAAGGACTTGTGAATCATCAGGGGTAGACTGCATTTAAAATTAAATAAAAACATTACTACACATATTGTGTAAATAGAATGACCATGGAATATGCTGTTTATTGAACTAGTTTTTTGGCTTTCAGAGTTTTTCCAGCGAAAATGGTAACGATATGTGAAAATTAATGTTGCGCTACCGTTTTTAGGCCGAACTTTCAGCCTTTATGGATCGGTAATGGAGGCGTTGCGCGATTATTCACGGCACAAAACGCAAGTTTCAGCAACTTTAGTCTGTGGTCGATTGCGCTGGGGGGGGGGGGGAAAGAGAGAAAGAAATTGCAAAAAACATTCCAAAAACATTCATAAAACCCTTAGCTAGCAAATCGCTGAAAAATAATTTTAAAATAAAAACTTTGGCAGGGCTGTACCAACAGGTCAAACTTGTTGGTATTCTGGGAGCGGCGTACAGGTCGGGAGAATGCCGAAAGTACGATGGTAACGCAATCCGTGTCGTTACATGTCGGCGCACCTCTCCCTGGTGGTACTTGAAAGCTCCGCCGCAAATAGGTACCGCCGCCGAGGATCCCGCCTGGGTTTTGCGACTGTGTTTACGCCGCAGAGGGTCAAATCGCGGCGAAAACCTGCTTGCAAACCTGCCGAAAATCCAGCTCCTAGGGCCTTCATAAGTTATGAATTGATCTTGTAAATTTACTTTTTAAGTAAACTAACTAGTCAATTCCTCACAGAGCACCATTATAAATTATCTTACAGATGGTCAATGACAACTAAAGACAAATTACAGAGGCAAGTTTTTGTTGTATACTATTTTAATATCTTTCTTCTTTTACCCCCCTCAAGTTTTCTCGAAACACATATTCCCTAACTAGTTTGTAATATGCCATGATCAAAACTGAAGTGATACGACAACATGCAAGTCATTCTGCAGTGCAGGAATTTCATGTCACAGCACCTTGCAGGGAGATTGCACTTTGTATCTGTTATAGAGACTTATAGTATATTTGTAGATTTAAAAAAATAATACACATGGCTTCTTAAAATATAATCTTCATGATACTTTATTGTAGTTATCTCCTTCATTATGGGCAGAGTTTTATCTTGCTATTTTGCACTACGCCCAGGTATGTATGAGGCAAGGAGGCGTCAAGAGGAATCAACTTTACGGAGAAGCAATGCATTGCTTTACAATGAATGGTATAGAATTCTTAACAGAGAAATGTAAAGCTTCAACTTCAAACCAATCTTCAGACAGCTACTATACCTCAGCTGGAGCACAGCTGTACTCTGTGGGTGAACTCCTCAGAGCAGGCAAGGATTGTTCTATTGCAAACATTCTCCGAGCTAAGAAACAAACAGATGTCAACAATTAATAAGTTAACAATCCTTCAGATCCAATAGTCATTGTAGCAATATACAAATGTGCGGTTCATGAAATCAAAATATCCACAAATTTCACACAAAGAAATTGAACACCCGTTGTTACATTAAACACCACCGCAGTTACAAGAATTCTTACACACAGAACTTCAAAAACATCAGTTTATCAAAAATTCATTTATTCGCACAAAACTACAATCACAGCAAAGGAGAATTTAGGACACAAGATAAGATGATGGTGAAGAGAATGGTTCTGAAAAAGTTAAAAAGGACAAGTGAAGTAGATTACAATGAAACTACTCCCACAACTACACTACCACAGCTAATTTTGTCTCTAAAAATCAAACTAATATAAAATTATGATTTAATTGTATGAGTCTTATGTATAACAATACTAATAACTTTGTTATACAATGCTGTAAAGACTTCTATTTAAGATTAAATATCACTGAGTGAATTAGAATTGATATTAGGTTATATAGATCCACCATGTATGTGGTTTTCTCTTCTTTCCTGAAGATAACAACTTATGCTGGGCACAATTCTACAGATGCCAGAAATCTTCCAGTGCCTCACCCAATTGGTCATTCTTCATTTATAACCAAGTCAATGGCTGTTAGTCTATTTAACTATGGAGGGTGTCACAGCTGAGCCTGATCCAGTCTTCAAACAACATTCACACATTTGCAACAAGAACCCTGGTTTACTTTTCTTACTCCCTAAACCAGGGATGCTCAAGCCAATCAAGGGAGTCAAGTTTCGGCCTGAGTTGCTCCTATTTTTTTGGAGAAACTAGTTTAGAATGGAGTATCTTAGAAATTGCAATTCTCGACATTTAGTTTGCTCCAGTTCTAGTGAGTTAGAATAGTTTCATTTTAGAATAGATTTTTTTTCAAAAGGGGGCGTGTCCAGCCACTTACACCTGTTTTGCAAGTATAGGCAGTAAAAATTTACTCCAAACTAACTTAGAATGGAGTAAGTGTAGATTTTTGTACGCTCAGAAAAACCTTGCCTACACTTAAAAATCGGGCATAGGTTACAAATCAGGCATAGGGAACGAGAGATGGGGCGGGGGGAGGGAAATTTACAAACATTAAACACTTCACTTTTACAAATAAAGAGCCATCATCAATAATAAATTATAAATAAATCAATAAATAAACCAATAAATCAAAAAAAATTTAAAAAATCACCCAATAAATAAAAAATTATTTCTACTCACCTACTGCAGTACCAGGGAGAAGAGAGAGGGAGGGGGGGAGAAGAGAGAGGGAGGGGGGGAGAAGAGAGAGGGAGGGGGGAGAAGAGAGAGGGAGGGGGGGAGAAGAGAGAGGGAGGGGGGGGAGAAGAGAGAGGGAGGGGGGAGAAGGAGGGAGGGAGGAGGGGAGAGAGAGAGGGGGTGAGGAGAGAGAGGGGGAGAGAAAAGAGAGAGAGGGGGAGAGAAATGAGAGAGAGGGGGAGAGAAGAGAGAGAGGGGGAGAAGAGAGAGAGAGAGGGGGAGAAGAGAGAGAGAGAGGGGGAGAAGAGAGAGAGAGAGGGGGGAGAAGAGAGAGAGAGAGGGGGGAGAAGAGAGAGGGGTGAAGAAGAGAGAGGAGGGGTGAGAAGAAGAACGTGGGGGGCAGAAGAAGAACGGGGTGGGGGGGGGGCGAGCAGAAGACCAAGAAGCCGGGCCCCGCTGAGGACTTCGGGCGGGGCCCGCACGCAGCCGATGCCGGGCTGCCGACGCCGACGTCTCTTCAGGCAGGTCCTGTCCCCAGAGGCCGGGCAGGCGGGCCCCGCCGAGGACTTCGGGCAGGGCCTGCATGCAGATGACGCCGGCCGCCGCCGACGAAGCCGGGCCCCGCTGAGGACTTCAGGCGGGGCCCGCACGCAGAAGACACCGACGACTCTTTGGACGGGGCCCGCCCCCAGCGAGATGCCGGGCAGGCGGGCCCCGCCAACGAGGTAAGATGCGTCAGGCCACTCGGTCGGGGATAGGGGCGATGTCCCTTCGGCCAGAGATAGGGTAGTCGCCCAGGAGACGGGGCGCGCTGCGAGGGCTGGGAGCTACTGTGCACGTGCGCAGCTGCCGGCACTGTTTTTGGCACAGGGCTGTAGCTCCTCCCCCAGCAGCTCCTGCTGCGCCGCGCTGAGCTAGAAATGGGCCTATAGCTATCTGAGAATCGCGAGGTAAGTATTCGGCACAATTTTTGTTCTATAAATTAGGCGGGCCTCTCCGATGTGCGCCGTTCTAGCGGGAGTCCAAAATTTGAGCCCATAGTATCTGGCTATGATCAGATAGGTCAGCACAGGGACAGAACTTCCTAGTCTGTACCGGTTATTATCACAGGTTAGTAACACAACATATATATTTTATTTATTTATATAGAGCCTTTAACATAGTAAAATGTCTCAAGGCGCTTCACAGGAGTGTTACAAGACAAAAAAAATAAATTTGACACCGAGCTACGTAAGAAGTTAGGGCAGATAACCAAAAGCTTGGTCAAAGAGGTTGTGATAAAAACAGAAAATGCTGGAAATCTCAACGGGTCAGGCAGCACCTGTGGAGAGAAAAACAGAGTTAACGTTTCAAGTCGATGACCCTTCATCAGAACTTTTGCTTTTGTAGAGAGGCAGAGAGGTTTAGGGAGGGAGTTCCAAGGCTTAGGGCCCAGGCAACTATGACACTACACATACCAAGCTATCAGTTTAGTGCGTAAAATAATTTATAACAAAATACCCTGAATCCACCCGCAATGTCAAAGCATGCTCAGTGCAATAAACTCCAGCATACCGGAGGCTTCTTCTACAGGCATTTAACTGTTGTACAAATGTACCTGTGCATGCAAATGTATAGTATGGTATTTCTCAGTTTCTGTTATGCTAGCAGACCAGTTTACGTATTTAATTTTAGATTGACAGGTAACTGAAACTGCAAAGATGTCAGCCTAGGCAGATGACGAAAAGGATAAATGAAAGAAAAACTGGGTAAACTTACTGAAAAATACCACTTAAAAAGAAAGTTACGAAAAAGATCAAATTTAAATTAACTTGAGTGGGGGTGGGGGAGAACTGTGGTAATTGTAACTATGGTACTTTGTACATATAAATTTCACAGTATCTCTACAAGGCAATTCCATTCAAACATCACAGCCAAGATTTTTGTGCCTGGCTGACCTCCCCAGTCGGCCCCAGCAAATTACCCAAGGTCAGCCTCATTTACACTATTTTGGCAAGTTGCCGGGGGGAATTCCTTTGGATGGAAGGTTAACTGAGTGCTGCAAACTTAGGCAACTGCAGCAGCAGAGCGGAATCGACTGCCTCCAGGACAGTTCAAGAGGAGGGCCAGGCTAATTAAAATGTGAAAAATCACAGAATGCAGGAGTGCAATTGATCATGAACATTTTACATTTTAAGACCCCTCCCGCTTGCCTTGGCAATGCTGGATGCCAATATAATGTTGGTGCTCCCCAGTATCATCATCATAGGTGGTCCCTCGATCGAGAATGACTTGCTTCGACATGAGATCACAGATGTTTCAATGAAGGACCCGATATTCCAGTCCTGAACTCCAATTGAAGGGTGGAAGATACCTGTGCATGGAATTTTTTTTAAACGTGTGGTGACTGTTGCACACCAACCACCACACGAACTTGACAGAGCTAGGCCTTTATCCAGTGGCAAGGGTTAGCCAGGATGACTGGAGACCTGCTCTGATGCACGGACCTAGTGCGCGCACACAGCGCAGTGTGGGCAGGCCCGTGCTGTCCCTGGGCCCTCAGATCTTCTGGGCCCCATACCCTCATTCGCCGTACCTCCACCACGATCTCTTACCGCTCCTCCGCCACGATCTCTCACCACTCATTTCTTGGCATATCCCAGCCACGATAATAACAGATACCCGGGAGCGAGTTATAGGCTGGAATCTAACGGAGAGGTTCGGGGGGTTTATATATAGAACAACAGATACCCGGCAGTGAGTTACAGGCTGGAGTCTAATCAAGAGGTTCGGGGGAGTGGGGGGTTATATATCGAATAAAGGATACCCGGGAGTGAGTTAAAAGCTGGGATCTAATCGAGAAGTTCCGGTGGAAGTTTGTATATAATCCAATCATGCACCGGTGGGGGGTGCGGGGGGGGTGCAAGAGTCAATTGGATGGCCCATTCCTTGGGAGGTCAAACTTTGGTGGCCGTGTTGAACGAACCGCCTTTGTCTGTGGGACTAATTCCCGATGAAATTCTCCTTATTCTGTGCAGCGAGGTTGACGTCCGACAGGCCTCAGGCTGGGGATTATGTGTAGTGTTGCTATGGCGGTATTGACAGAAAATGTGACTCATGACGGCTTGAATAAGCCCACCCACATTTGGGCAGATGTATTCAACAGCCACCATCACTTCTGTATGTGGCGGCAACAGGCAGGGAGCCAGTAGAATGGGTCCGTGGCCAATTTCCCGCACTAAATCAGGTGTAATGGGAGCGAAAATCTCGCCTCATATCTACAATACTGTAGCACAAGCAGCTATTAGTGTAAAAGAATTAGGACAAGAACATGGCAAGAACACGGATTTAGACTTGAATGTAGGGGGTATGATTAAGAAGTTTGTAGATGATACAAGAATTGGCTGTCTTGTAATGAATAAGAAACCTGTAGACTGCAAGAGGCTATCAATGAACTGAACAGTGGCAAATGGAATTCAATCCTGAGAAGTGTGAGGTAATGCATTTGGGAAGGGCTAACAAGGCAAGGGAATACACAATAAATGGTACAACACTGAGGAGTGTAGGGGAAGAGAGGGACTTTGGAGTGCATGTCCACAGATCCTTGAAGGTAGCAGGACAGGTAGATAAGGTGGTTAAGAAGGCATATGGAATACTTGCCTTTATTAGCCGAGGCATAGATCACAAGGTCAGGGAGGTTATACTTGAACTGTATCAACATAGAAACATAGAAAATAGGTGCAGGACTAGGCCATTCGGCCCTTCGAGCCTGCAACACCATTCAATATGATCATGACTGATCATGCAACTTCAGTACCCCATTCCTGCTTTCTCTCCATACCCCTTAATCCCTTTAGCCGTAAGGGCCACATCTAACTCCCTTATGAATATATCTAACGAACTGGCCTCAACAACTTTCTGTGGTAGAGAATTCCACAGGTTCACAATTCTCTGAGTGAAGAAGTTTCTCCTCATCTCGGTCCTAAATGGCTTAGCCCTTATCCTTAGACTGTGACCCCTGGTTCTGGACTTCCCCAACATCAGGAACATTCTTCCTGCATCTAACCTGTCCAATTCCATCAGAATTTTATATGCTTCTATGAGATACCCTCTCATTTTTCTAAATTCCAGTGAATATAAGCCTAGTCGATCCAGTCTTTCTTCATATGTTAGTCCTGGCATCCCGGGAATCAGTCTGGTGAACCTTCGCTGCACTCCCTCAATAGCAAAAATGTCCTTCCTCAGATTAGGAGACCAAAACTGCACGCAATACTCAAGGTGTGGTCTCACCAAGGACCTGTACAACTGCAGTAAGACCTCCCTGCTCCTATACTCAAATCCTCTCGCTATGAAGGCCTTCTTTACTGCCTGCTGTACCTGCATGCCTACCTTCAATGACTGATGTACCATGACACCCAAGTCTCGTTGCACCTCCCCTTTTACTAATCTGTCACCATTCAGATAATAATCTGCCTTCCTGTTTTTGCCACCAAAGTGGATAATCTCACACTTATCCACATTATACTGCATCTGCCATGCATTTTCCCATTCACCTAACCTGTCCAAGTCCCCCTGCAGCCTCCTAGCATCTTTCTCGCAGCTCGCACTGCCACCCAGCTTAGTGTCATCTGCAAACTTGAAGATATTACATTCAATTCCTTTGTCTAAATCATTCATGTATATCGTAAATATAGTAGATATAGTCCTTACTACTAGAGGGATCAAGGGGTATGGTGAGAAAGCAGGAATGGGGTACTGAGGTTGCATGTTCAGCCATGAACTCATTGAATAGCGGTGCAGGCTCGAAAGGCCGAATGGCCTACTCCTACACCTATTTTCTATGTTTCTATGCAAATAGCTGGGGTCCCAGCACTGAATCCTGCGGCACTCCACTAGTCACTGCCTGCCATTCTGAAAAGACCCTTTATTCCCACTTTTTGCTTCCTGTCTGCCAATCAGTTCTCTATCCACGTCAATACATTACCCCCAATACCATGTGCCTTAATTTTGCACACTAATCTCCTATGTGGGACCTTGTCAAAAGCCTTGTGAAAGTCCAAATACACCACATCCACTGGTTCTCCCTTATCCACTCTACTAGTTACATCCTCAAAAAACTCTAGTTAGGCCACAGATAGAGTGCTGTATGCAGTTCTGATCACCACATTACAGGAAAGATATGATTGCACTAGAGAGGATACAGAGGAGATTTACAAGGATGTTGCCTGGACTGGAGAATTTTAGCTATGAGGAAAGATTGGATAGGCTGGGGTTGTTTTCTTTGGAACAGAGGAGGCTGAGGGGAGACATAGAAACATAGAAAATAGGTGCAGGAGCAGGCCATTCAGCTCTTTGAGCCTGCACCGCCATTCAATATGGTCATGGCTGATCATGCAACTTCAGTACCCCGCTCCTGCCTTCTCCCCATAACCCCTGATCCCCTTAGCCATAAGGGCCACAGCCAATTCCTTCTTGAATATATCCAACGAACTGGACTCAACAACTTCCTGTGGTAGGGAATTCCACAGGTTCACCACCCTCTGGGTGAAAAGGTTTCTCCTCATCTCGGTCCTATATGGCTTACCCCTTATCCTTAGGCTGTGACCCCTGGTTCTGGACTTCCCCAATATCGGGAACATTCTTCCTGCATCTAACCTGTCCAGTCCCGTCATAATTTTATATGTTTCAATGAGATCCCCTCTCATTCTTCTAAATTCCAGTGAGTATAAACCTAGCCAATCCAGTCTGTCTTCATATATCAGTCCTGCCATCCCGGGAATCAGTCTGGTGAACCTTGAAATGTATAAAATTATGAGGGGCCTAGATAGAGTGGATAGGAAGGACCTCTTTCCCTTAGAAGAGGGGTCAACAACCAAGGGGGAATAGATTTAAAGTAATTGGTAGAAGCTTTAGAGGGAATTTGAAGGGAATGTTGAATCACCCAGAGAGTAGTGGGGGTCTGGAACTCACTGCCTTAGAGAATGGTAGAGGCAGAAACCCTGGCCACATTTAAAAAGTATTTGGATATGCACTTGAAGTGCTGTAACCTACAGGGCTATGGACCGAGAGCTAGTAAGTAGGATTAGGCTGGATAGCTCGTCAGCCGACACAGATATGATGGGCCGAATGGCCTCCTTCTGTGCTGTAAATTTCTATGACATCAGAAAATTACACCACCTTATGATGTTGGCTGATCATATCTCATCTATATCAATGTCAGACACGGTTTGTGTTTTCACATACTTGCACTTTATTATATCCTGTATAATTAAATGTATCGGTTGATTGGAGCTGGTTCCTTTGTTAACTATCAGATAGTTTTTAACTTTCAACAAGCAGAGATAAAACGGCAGATTTTCCTCTTTTTGCGCCAGAGAATAAAGATTTGCCTAGGTGTAGCGCATAGAGAAAAGCACATAATGGAGTCCACCCAATTCTCTTGTTCACTCATTTAAATAGATAGAAAATTGACCATTCACCCATTATGGACATCCAATCTCCACATCTGATTTTTCTGTTTGCATTGCTCCCACCCAGCCTGTTAGACCTAAACACAGTAAGAGTAACAGTAATAGCCCCACCAACTCTCCCAATAGCTAAACGATTCTTAAATGATACAAATGAGGAAAGTCACATGTTTAATCTCCAGTTGGTACTGAGCTAGCTGACCTCAGACGAAGTGGTAGGTAAGGTGCCACAACTGACCCCAGCACCCAAGCCTAAGAAAGGGAAGGAAGAAAAACAGATTTCTTTCTCCAGATCACTTTTCAGTGAATCCTGCTGAAAAGGTGCACATAGGGAGGATTGGTTACCACCTTCTGTGCCGTAAACTTCTATGATTCGAATGATTTAGAGATGGAGTTCTGGATGAGCAGAAATTTGTTCCAATTAAATATTGGGAACACCGAAGCCATTGTTTTCGGTCCCCGCCAGAAACACTGTTCCTTAGCCACTGGCTCCATCCTTCTCCCTAATATCTGAGGCTGAACCACCCTGAAATGAGCTTTCGGCCACATATCTGCAGCATAACTAAGAACACCTATTTCCACCTCCGTAACATCGCCTGTCTCCGTCCTTGCCTCAGCTCATCCGCTGCTGAAACTCTCATCCATGTCTTTGTTACCTCTAGAGTTGACTATTACAGCATACTCCAGACTGGCCACCCACATTCCACCCTATGTAAACTTGGTGATCCAAAACTTGGCTGCCCGTGTCCTAACTCTTCCCGTTCACCCATCACCCCTGTGCTCACTGACATACATTGACTCCCGGTTAAGCAACGCCTCAATTTCAAAATTCTCATCCGCTTTCAAATCCCTCCATGGCCTTGTCCCTCCCTAGCTCTAATCTCCTTCAGCACCACAAACCCTCAAGATATCTGCGCTCCTCTAATTCTGCCCTCTTGAGCATCCCCGATTATAATCGCTCAACCATTGGTGGCTGTGCCTTCTGTTGCCCAGGCCTTAAGCTCTGGAATTCCCTGCCTAAATCTCTCTGCCTTTCTACCTCTCTTTCCTCCTTTAAGACGCTCCTTAAAACTTACCTCTTTGACCAAGTTTTTGGCCACCTGCCCTAATTTCTCCTGTGAAGCACCTTGGGATGTTTTACGACGTTAAAGGTGCTATATAAATACAAGTTGTTATTGTTGGAGTGAAGACCAGTTTGAGTTCAGCTGCTATGGCCCTTTTTATTTTTTAAAGAGCCTGATGAAGTTCATGTCCAACCACACACATAAAGAATGAGGTACAAGAGGGCTGAAAATGCTTGTAGAACTCTTCCCCAACACAAGTTAGATTGGAACATTACTTCTTTTAAGTAGATAGACTGACTGCTCAATTCCACTCTTGATTCAGGTTCTGAAAGATGCATGGCAACCACAAAAGTTGCACTTGTATTTCCCCTTCCTTCCCGTGGGTAAGTGTCTGGCTTCTGTTCAGCACTTTTCCCCAATGGAATGGCAGAGATTTGGAATTCACCCCTAGCAAACCTTGCATGCAAACCAGCCACCCTTTACCATGCTGCTGGAAGATTATGGCACATGTTAAAATTTGTATTTATTTTAGTTTGTCCTCCAGAAATACTTCACTGTATCATCAGGAACCAACTTGGATGAAAACTGCAGACAATATGCTGCAAGTGGAGAACTTTAACTATCCTGGCTATCTACAGCTGTGGTCCAAACAGGCCAACAAAGGCTAAACCAAGTGCCAGCAAATTTAAGAGTTTAATCATACAACTATTGTGTGCACTTAATGAAAGCAATATATTATTCGCACACAAAAATAGAAAATGCTGAAAGGTCATCAACCTGAAATGTTAACTCTATTATGCTGCCTGACCTGCTGAGTATTTCCAGTGTTTTGTGTTTTTATTTCAGATTTCCACCATCTGCAGTATTTTGCTTTTATATTATTCACACATTCGGACATGTGTCATTGCAAAGTTCTCCTGGCCTTTGTTCGTATAAAGACTGTATAGTTTTAAACATATAACTCACAATTTTAATTGCTAACACTTGCACTTTATTTTTCTCTCTCTTACACTATAGTTTTATCAAAAAAATCAGACCTGTTCAACCACCTTTGTTTTCTGTAGCTTAAAGCTATGGATAACTGGAAATCACTTTTTTCAATGTTTAATACATGAATTTTATATATATATATATACACATGCTCGCACACACATAATATACATAATTTCTATTGCTTAATCAATTTTGTTTTAGTTTCTCACCTCTGTCTGCATTGCAATCTATAGAACTATAATTGGGATCGTGGCCCATAATATAACAGTGTTTCGAATCCACATTCTTGAAAATCATCCCTAAACATGTAAAAAAAAGGGTCAGTCAGTGATTACAAATCACAGATAAAATAAGTTTGAATAAATCACAGATCAAAACTCTTACCCCCAGAAATTTCTTCTGGCCTATTAAATGGTTGTTCTGGCCCCCTATTAATTGCAGCATCCTTGAAACGTTTTTGTACATTCAGCTTTTCTAAGCTTTCTATTGCAGTGCTGTGTTCAGATAAAGATTTTAGCAGCAAAATGGTACCTCTCTGGGCAGGAAGACAAGAATACTTATCAGCCTTTGTTCTGCTTTCTTTTAGTTCTAGTGTAGATATCTGTCGAGCAACTGAAGAATGGTTCTCTGATAAAGATTCAGTATTTGGGACAGCTCTGAATTTAATTTCAGTTTGACCCTTTCCATTCAAAATCCGATCTGAATCCTCTTCTTCAGTGACAGGTAATTGAGCTTCCAATTCTGTGTGGTTGGATTGATGGATTTCCATATCTTTAAGTAAGAAAGGCACTTCAATGTGTTCTGAAGAGGAGCTACTAATGTTCAATGATGTTTGCGAGAACATTTCTGTTTCATACAAATCATTCGTTCCCATTTCATCCGCGTTAAATTCACCAAGCAGGTCAAAGTTTATACCAGCAAAATTGTTAGTGTCCATGGTGTCCGATTCTACTGGTGCAACAGATTTTTCAGACTGCTGATAGTCAGCAGTAGAAAGCAACCCCTTAGTTGGATTATTCATTTTGATAGAACATTCTTTTGCTTTGCAAATGCTATTGTCTAATGTTTCTCCAGCAGTAGTAGTTGTATAAACCTCCTGAGGTTTAGTTGGTTCATTTGCTGCTTGAATAATTAAATCTTCCTTTTCCTCGCACTTCTGTTGTATTTTTTGAATATTCTGGGAGGAACCTTCTCCACCTAAACCTTTGGACAAATTCACCTTTAAACTATGATCTGTCAGGTAAGTAGATAACTCTGTATTACAACACTGTATCAATCTCGGATCAACCTTTTCAACAAGGTAACCACCATTATGATCAAAACAGCTTACCCATTGATGGCCTGGGACATTATCTGCTTCACAAATATTGCCATCGCCAACCAGAGGCTGCAGTGACTTCAGTTCAAAGGTTTCTAAAACATGACTGCTGGACACGGTTTTTGTGTCAAGTAGTGCTAAAATCTGAGCTTTGCTCCTTTTGTTCTCATGTATTAAATTAGTATGGGAACAGACTCCTGGACTGGAAGTTGGTGTAGTAAAGTGGAGCTCTTGGGATATTCCTTCACGATAATCTCCACGAGTAAATCCAGCATCTCTAGAATGAAGAGGATTAATTTCTTCACAGTGCCTCAATTTCTTATATTGATTCCGTGCCTGTGCAGCTGGTAATGATGAGCTGGGCATAGCTTCTCCTGTTGGATCGTTAGTGAAAGTACAAGAGGAATCTTCAGAAACAAGAGCAGAGCTAGTTAAAGTTTCCTTTGCACACAAAGTAGAAAAAAGGGGTGAAGTAGCGTAAAACTGAGGGACTGAAAAGTTTGGCTGCTGGGATGTAGTCATTGCACTTGTTGCATCACTCTCCTCTGTTGTCAGTTTCTTTGATACCTCCCGTGGTCCTTGGAAGCCCTGTAATTAAAATATATACCCAACACAATAAATCAGAACTACGTACATCAAATGAATCTAAAGCACACTTATTTATTACAAAGTTACATTAAAATCATTACATACAGTGTGCTTCCTTTTTAGACCCACAGGCAAGTGACATCGAGTTAGATTTGCAGGCATTATATTAGTTGTGACAAGTTTTGTAGCCTCCTTCTGACCGGAGTAATTGATGTCCACATTCTTAAATGCTTTTTCTTCTTCCACAGTAATCAAATATCGATCACTTTCAAAGTCATTGCCTGATTGTATCTATCAATACAGAAAACAATACTATCATTAAGTCATTGATGCAATGACAGAGTTTTTTTTTTAAAAAGAGAAAGTAAACCAAGTACATGCTCATTATTCCATGTATACAACCCCTCCACAATTGAGCAAATGAAACCTTTCGACTTCATAAAAGCAAAAATATTCAATAAATATACATCACCTCTTCAAATCTAACATATATGTGATCCAGACAGAGTCCTTTATCGTCATACAAAGTTACCTAAAGGTGAAGAGAAAAAAAATAAAACTCTTTGCCCTCCATAATTTCACCATCCCCAGTTATGTGTTGATAAATACAGGAATGGATAAATTATAAAACAATAATCCAGTAAGGAATGCAGATAGAAGTAAACCATGAAAACAAAGGAAGCTTGGATTAGAGGCACTGAGGTATTTACTGCCAACATCATGCACCACATACAATTGCAATATTGCATCTTTGTTTTGCGATTTCAACATAAGTCGGGCCTGAAGTTATCCTGAAACCGTGATTTGGATGAACAAGACCGTATTCTGATGAAGAGTCCACACCCAAAATGTTAATCCATCTTTTTTGTTTCAGATGCATCTATTTTTATTTCAGCACTTTGCATAAAAATATATATAATATAAAACTGTAAACGCGTATATTTAATCATAACGAAGTTTTGTTCAAACCCAGTGAGGAATAGCATGTGCATTAGTCAACTAACGGACAGAATTTTCGGTGGATATGCACCTTTCAAATGGACAGGAAGTTCGGGATTTCTGTATGCATTAAATCCTGAACTTGCGATCAGTCAAGTTCCGACTTGACAGATCATCTGCACCGACATTGGAAACTTAATTGCTGGTGCAGAGTTGGGCTAATTGCCCACCAGCTGCCCAGCAATTATATACAGAAATGTTACGGCTGGACGGGCGCAGAGGCCTGTTTCCACAGCATATGGGGATACCTGAATCTTCATCTGATGCTTTATTACTGTATTGGAATTCTTTTTAATGCTTTTTTCCCTCCAATTAGATAACATCTACACAAGAAACAGGAGCAGGAGTAGGCCATACGGCCCCTCGAGCCTGCTCCGCCATTTAATACGATCATGGCAGATCCAATCATAGACTCAGGTCCACTTCCCTGCCCACTCCCCTTATCCACTTATTGGTTAAGAAACTGTCTATCTCTGTCTTAAATTTATTTAATGTCCGAACTTCCACAGCTCTCAAGCAGCGAATTCCAGAGATTTACAACCTTCTGAGAAATAAATTTCTCCTCATCTCAGTTTTAAATGGGCGGTCCCTTATTCTAAAATTCTAATCGCCCCCATCAGTGGAAACATCCTCTCTGCATCCACCCTGTCAAGCCCCCTCATAATCTTATACGTTTCGATTATCAGCTCTCATTCTTCTGAATTCCAATGAGTCGAGGCTCAACTTATTCAACCTTTCCTCATAAGTCAACACCCCTACCTCCGGAATCAACCTAGTGAACCTTCTCTGAACTGCCTCCAAAGCAATATATCCATTCGTAAATATGGAAACCAAAACTGCATGCAGTATTCCAGGTGTGGCCTCACCAATACTCTGTATAACTGTAGCAAGATGTCCCTGCTTTTATATTCCATCCCCTTTGCAATAAAGGCCAAAATTCCATTGGCCTTCCTGATCACTTGCTGTACCTGCATACGAACCTTGTGTTTCATGCACAAGTACCCCCAGGACCTGCTGTACTGCAGCACTTTGCTATCTTTCTCCATTTAAATAATAACTTGCTCTTTGATTTTTTTCTGCCAAAGTGCATAGCCTCACACTTTCCAACATTATCCTCCAACTGCCAAATTTTTGCCCACTCACTTAGCCTGTCTATGCCCTGGATACCGTGGACCACTTCCCATATCTCGGGAGCCTCCTAACAACAAGAGCAGGTATCGACGACGAGATCCAACACCGCCTCCAGTGTGCCAGTGCAGCCTTTGGCTGCCTGAGGAGCAGAGTGTTTGAAGACCAGGCCCTCAAAACTGCCACCATTGTCTGTAGTAATACCCGCCCTCCTGTATGGCTCAGAGACATGGACCATGTACAGCAGACATCTCAAGTCGCTGGAGAAATATCACCAACGATGTCTCCGCAAGATCCTACAAATCCCCTGGGAGGAAAGGCGCACCAACATCAACGTCCTCGTCCAGGCCAATATCTCCAGCATTGAAGCACTGACCACACTCGATCAGCTCCGCTGGGCAGGCCACATTGTTCGCATGCCAGACACGAGACTCCCAACTCCCAAAGCAAGTGCTCAACACGGAGCTCCTTCATGGCAAACGAGCCAAAGGTGACCAGCGGAAACGCTACAAGGACACCCTCAAAGCCTCCCTGATAAAGAGCGACATCCCCGCTGACACCTGGAAGTCCCTGGCCCAAGACCCCCCTAAGTGGAGGAAGTGCATCCGAGAAGGCGCTGAGCACCCAGAGTCTCAACACCGAGAGCATGCAGAAATCAAGCGCAGGCAGCGGAAAGAGCATGCGGCAAACCAGTCCCACTCACTCCTTCCATCAATGACTATCTGTCCCACCTGTGACAGAGTCTGTGGCTCTCGTATTGGACTGTTCAGTCACCAAAGAACTCACTTCAGCAAGCCTTCCTCGATTCCGAGGGACTGCCGATGATGATGATGGTGACTATGTCCTTTTGCAGATTTTTTGTGTCCTCCTCACACATTGCTTTGCCTCCCATCTTTGTATCGTCAGCAAACTTGGCTACGTTACACTCAGTCCCTTCTCCCAAGTCGTTAATATAGATTGTAAATAGTTGAGGTCCCAGCACTGATATCTGTGGCACCCCACTAGTTACTGGTTGGCAACCAGAGAATGAACCATTTATCTCGACTCTGTTTTATGTTCGTTAGCCAATCCTCTATCCATGCTAATATATTACCCTTAACTCCGTGAACTTTTATCTTGTGCAGTTACCTTTCATGTGGCACCTTGTCAAATGCCTTCTGGAAGTCCAAATAAACCACATCTACTGGTTCCCCTTTATCCACCCTGTTCGTTACATCCTCAAAGAATTCCAGCAAATTTGTCAAACATTACTTCCCCTTCATAAATGCATGCTGACTCTGCCTGACCGAATTATGCTTTTCCAAATGTCCTGCTACTACGACTTCTTTAATAATGGACTCCAACATTTTCCCAACTACAGATGTTAGGCTAACTGGTCTATAGTTTCCCGCTTTTTGTCTGCCTCCTTTTTTTAAAAATAGGGGCGTTATGTTTTCAGTTTTCCAATCTGCTGGGACCTCCCCAGAATCCAGGGAATTTGGGTAAATTACAACCAGTGCATCCACTATCTCTGCTTCTACTTCTCTTAAGATCCTAGGATGCAAGCCATCAGGTCCAGGGGATTTATCTGCCTTGAGTCCCATTATCTTACTGAGTACCACCTCCCTAGTGATTGTGATGGTGTTAAGTTCCTCCCCCTCCCTATAGCCCTTTGACTATCCACTGTTAGGATATTGTTAGTGTCCTCTACCGTAAAGACTGATACAAAATAATTGTTCAGAGTTTCTGCCATCTCCATGTTCCCCATTACTAATTCCCTGGTCTCGTCCTCTAAGGGACCAACATTTACTTTGGCCGCTCTTTTCCTTTTTATATACCTATAGAAACTCTTGCTATCTGTTTTTATATTTTGTGCTAGTTTACTTTCATAGTCTATCTTCCCTTTCTTAATCATTTTTTGAGTCATTATTTGCTGGCTTTTAAAAGCTTCCCAATCTTCTGTCCTCCCACTAGTTTTGGCCACTTTGTATGCCCTTGTTTTTAAATTGGATACCGTCCTTTATTTCTTTAGTTAGCCATGGATGGCTATCTGTTCTCTTACACCCTTTCCTCCTCACTGGAATATATTTTCGAGACTTGTGAAATATCTCCTTAAATGTACACCACTATTCATCAATCGTCTAGGGGGTCTAGGAACATATGAAGTTGTAGAAACTATGGGGCCGAAATTCACCATCCACGAAGGGACTGCTACCGCGGAGTTTGGGCGGACGACTGATAAAAGCGATGGGCCGCCGTGGTCGGATGATTTTCCCTCCCTGAGCCATATTCAGCTCGAGGGGGATTTGAACGGTGTGCATTTCCGCCGGAAACGGCACGGTGAAGCCGCTGTAAAGGAGACATTCCAACAGTGTTCTCTGCAGCGTGCGGGCCGCTGGAAAGTGGCAAGGACAGGGATTTTCAGCTGCAAAAAAGGTAAGCCTTTTCCCAGCAGTGCCCCCGCGAGGTATTCGAGTCGGTGCTCAAACGGGACACAGTTGGAGTGTTGCCGCGATCGGGGCCCTTTGGTAGGGAAATAGTTTTATTAATTTGAGTATTTTTTATTTAAGATTACAGCATCCACTGTATTTATCTTTTAATAGTTTTATTAATTGTTTTGGTTCCATTCAACCTGCTGAGTGCTGCTCAGAGGTTTGCACATACCCCTATACTTTTGTACAACTTTCAGGTCTGATTCTTTAGTTGAGTTCTGTGGGCTGCAGAGACCTGCTTGGCAGTGTTCACCCTGAGGATGGGACGAGTGTTGGGAGGGCGATACCTGGTACACCTGCTCAGAAGCAGGGTGGCACGCAGGAGAAGGCCTCGCCATCAGCACCGTGCAGACAGGCAGCGGGCAAGGGAGACAGCAGCCATGATTCATTCATTCTGCGCCAGACCAATGTGCCCACTGTCTTTACCGGCCCGAATTACGGTTGACTGCGTGGGGACAAGGGATATCCCCTGTACACTTGGCTGCTCACTCCACTGCGGAACCCCAGGACTGAGCCAGAGCATGCATACAACTGAGGCTTTGATAAAAGGACGCAGAGTTCGGGAGGAGGAGCAGCAGTTCGGGAGATCGAGGCCCTGATAAAAGGGCACGGAGTTCGGGGGGAGGAGCAGCAGTTCGGGAGATCAAGGAAGAAATAAAACAATGAAGTAAAAAGCAATCGAAGTGTGACGTCACAGCAAGAGGGTAAGTGATTGGTGAGTAGTTTTTCTTTTTCTTTTTCGTATCAGTAAGAAACCTTTGGCATTGTTGCCAAATTAAGTTAATTTATGGGTTAAGTCATGGCAGGAGAGCCCAGACCCGTGTCATGCTCCTCCTGTGCTATGTGGGAAATCAGGGATGCTTCCAGTGACCCTGACTACTATGTGTGCGGGAAGTGCATCTAGCTGCAGCTCCTGTCAGACCACATTGCGGCACTGGAGCTGCGCATGGATTCACTCTGGAGCATCCGCGATACTGAGGATGTCGTGAATAGCACGTTTAGTGAGTTGGTCATACCGCAGGTAAAGATTACAAATGCAGATAGGAAATGGGTGACCATCAGGCAGAGCAGAAGTAGGAAGGCAGTGCAGGGGTCCCCTGCAGTCATCTCCCTCCAAAACAGATATACCACTTTGGATACTGTTGGGGGAAGATGGCACATCAGGGGAAGGCTGCAGTAGCCAAGTTCACGGCATTATGGATGGCTCTGCTGCACAGGAGGGCAGGAAAAAGAGTGGGAGAGCTGTAGCGGTAGGGAATTCTAGCGTAAGGGGAATAGATAGGCGTTTCTGCGGCCGCAATTGAGACTGCAGGATGGTATGTTGCCTCCCTGGTGCAAGGGTCAAGGATGTCTCGGAGCAGCTGCAGGGCATTCTGGAGGGGGAGGGTGAACAGCCAGTTGTCGTGATGCATATAGGTACCAACGATGTAGGTAAAAAACAGGATGAGGTCCTACAAGCTGAATTTAGGGAGCTATGAGTTAATTTAAAAAGTATGACCTCAAAAGGTAGTAATCTCAGGATTTCTACCAGTGCCACATGTTAGTCAGAGTAGAAATAGGATAATTAAGATGAATACTGTTATGTAAGTAAACCTGTAATTACCATGTCTAACCACCAGAGGACTCCTCTGGAGTCCCAAAGGATCACACAATCCCTTGGGAGCACCTGTATATAAGGAGGCCTCACAGGCTGGAGAGGCACTCTGAGATCTGTAATAAAGGACTATGGTCACACTTACTTTGAGCTTGCAGTATCTAGTCTGACTGTTTATAAAAGACTTAACAAATATGTGGCTTGAAGAATGGTGCAAGAGAGAGGGATTCAAATTCCTGGGAGATTGAAACCAGTTCTGGGGGAGGTGGGACCAGTACAAACCGGACAGTCTGCACCTGGGCAGCACCGGAACCAATGTCCTAGGGGGAGAGTTTGCTAGTGCTGCTGGGGAGGGTTTAAACTAATATGGCAGGGGGATGGGAATGTATGCTGGGAGACAGAGGGAAGTAAAATGGGGGCAGAAGCAAAAGGTAGAAAGGAGATAAGGAAAAGTGGAGGGCAGAGAAATCAAAGGCAAAAATCAAAATGGGCCACATTACAACAGAATTCTAAAAGGACAAAAAGAGTGTTAAAAAAACAAGCCTGAAGGCTCTGTGTCTCAATGCGACGATCATTCGTAATAAGGTGGCTGAATTAACTGCGCAGATAGCTATTAACAGATATGATGTAATTTGGATTACAGAGACATGGCTCCAGGGTGACCAAGGCTGGGAACTTAACATCCAGGGGTATTCAATATTCAGGAAGGATAGACAGAAAGGAAAAGGAGGTGGGGTAACATTGCTGGTTAAAGAGGGGATTAATGCAATAGGAAGGAAGGACATTAGCTTGGATGATGTGGAATCTGTATGGGTAGAGCTGCGGACCACCAAAGGGCAGAAAACGCTAGTGGGAGTTGTGTACAGACCATCAAACAGTAGTAGCGAAGTTGGGGATGGCATCAAACAGGAAATTAGGGATGCGTGCAATAAAGGTACAGCAGTTATCATGGGTGACTTTAATCTACATATAGATTGGGCGAACCAAACTGGTAGCAATACAGTGGAGGGGGATTTCCTTGAGTGCACAAGGGATGGTTTTCTAGACGAATATGACGAGGAACCAACAAGAGAGCTGGCCATCCTAGACTGGGTGTTCTGTAATGAAAGAGGATTAATTAGCAATCTTGTTGTACAAGGCTCCTTGGGGGAAGAGTGACCATAATATGGTAGAATTCTTCATTAAGATGGAGAATGACAGTGTTAATACAGAGACTAGGGTCCTGAACTTAAGGAAAGGTAACTTCGATGGTATGAGACGTGAATTGCGTAGGATGGACTGGCGAATGATCCTTAAAGGGTTGACGGTGGATAGGCAATGGCAGGCATTTAAAGATCACATGGATGAACTTCAACAATTGTACATCCTTGTCTGGCATAAAAATAAAACGGGGAAGGTGGCTCAACTGTGGCTAACAAGGGAAATTAGGGATCATGTTAAATCCAAGGAAGAAGCATATAAATTGGCCAGAAAAAGTAGCAAACCTGAGGACTGGGAGAAATTTAGAATTCAGGAGAGAAGGACAAGGGGTTTAATTAGGAGGGGGGAAATAGAGTATGAGGGGAAGCTTGCTGGGAACATAAAAACTGACTGCAAAAGTTTCTATAGATATGTGAAGAGAAAAAGATTAGTGAAGACAAATGTGAGTCCTTTGCAGTCAGAATCAGGTGATTTTATATGGGGAACAAAGAAATGGCAGACCAATTGAACAAATACTTTGGTTCTGTCTTCACTAAGGAGGACACAAATAACCTTCTGGAAATACTAGCGAGGAGGAACAACTGAAGGAAATCCTTATGAGTCAGGAAATTGTGTTAGGAAAATTGATGGGAGTGAAGACCGATAAATCCCCGGGGCCTGATCGTCTGCATCCCAGAGTACTTAAGGAAGTGGCCCTAGAGATAGTGGATGCATTGGTGGTCATTTTCCAACATTCTATAGACTCTGGATCAGTTCCTATGGATCGGAGGGTAGCTATTTTTAAAAAAGGGAGAGAGAAAACAGGGAATTACTGACCGGTTAACCTGACATCGGTATTGGGGAAAATGTTGGAATCAATTATTAAAGATGTAATAGCAGCGCATTTGGAAAGCAGGGACAGGATCGGTCCAAGTCAGCATGGATTTATGAAAGGGAAATCATGCTTGACAAATCTTCTAGAATATTTTGAGGATGTAACTAGTAGAGTGGACAAGGGAGAACCAGTGGATGTGGTGTATTTGGATTTTCAAAAGGATTTTGACAAGGTCCCACACAAGAGATTAGTGTGCAAAATTAAAGCACATGGTATTGGGGGTAATGTACTGACGTGGATAGAGAACTGGTTGGCAGACAGGAAGCAAAGAGTAGGAATAAATGGGTCCTTTTCAGAATGGCAGGCAGTGACTAGTGGGGTACCATACGGTTCAGTGCTGGGACCCCAGCTATTTACAATATACATTAATGATTTAGACGACGGAATTGAATGTAATATCTCCAAGTTTGCAGATGACACTAAGCTGGGTGGCAGTGTGAGCTGTGAGGAGGATGCTAAGAAGCTGCAGGGTGACTTGGACAGGTTAGGTGAGTGGGCACATGCATGGCAGATGCAGTATAATGTGGATAAATGTGAGGTTATCCACTTTGCTGGCAAAAACAGGAAGGCAGAATATTATCTGAATGGTGTCAGATTAGGAAAAGGGGAGGTGCAACGAGACCTGGGTGTCATGGTACATCAGTCATTGAAAGTTGGCATGCAGGTACAGCAGGCGGTGAAGGTGGCAAATGGCATGTTGGCCTTCATAGTGAGAGGATTTGCGTATTGGAGCAGGGAGGTCTTACTGCAGTTGTACAGGGCCTTGGTGAGGCCACACCTTGAATATTGTGTACAGTTTTGGTCTCCTAATCTGAGGAAGGACATTCTTGCTATTGAGGGAGTGCAGCGAAGATTCACCAGACTAGTACCAGGGATGGCAGGATTGACATATGAAGAAAGACTGGATCGACTAGGCTTATATTCACTGGAATTTAGAAGAATGAGAGGGGATCTCATTGAAACATATAAAATTATGCCAGTTTGCTAGATACATTCAAAAGGGAGTTCGATGTGGCCCTTACGGCTAAAGCGATCAAGGGGTATGGAGAGAAAGCAGGAATGGGGTACTGAAGTTGCATGGTCAGCCATGATCATATTGAATGGTGGTGCAGGCTCAAAGAGCCGAATGGCCTACTCCTGCACCTATTTTCTATGTTTCTATGTTTACAATGACGCTCATTGTGCCACCAGGCGTATCATCGAGCAGTGCATAGGCATCCTTAAGCAACAGTTCCGGTGCCTGGACCGCTGTGGTGGCACCTTGCAGTACTCTCAAAGGGTCTCCATCATCATCGTGGTCTGCTGCATGCTGCACAACCTGGCCATCATAAGGGGACAGCCGTTGGATGTCAAGCCAGCAATACCACCTGAGGAGGAGGAGGGGGATGTGCAGGAGGAGGAGGAGGCAGCACAGGAGTAGGAGGAGGAGGAGACGGCGCAGGAGGAGACGCAGGAGGATTCCCATCGCCCCAGAGCTAGGAGGCGTCAACTCATTGTCACCCTGGAAGGGCCGGGTGCAGACTGGCCCGCACCGTCCTGGAAGGCTGCGCCCTCACATATATGGAGGTGCCCGATACCTCCCCTGCAATCTCCCTCCATGCATTATGTACTGGCGGTCTGCCAGGTCTCCCCACGTCAGGAAACAGTATTCTTCTGTCCTCCACACCGTTTGGCCATCAGTGTCTCCAGCTCCATATCAGTGAACCTGTTGGCTCTGCTTGCATCTCTTACACCAGCCATCCTTCCAACCTCAGGGCCTTGCTGTAAACCCTGGCAGCAACTGGCTCATTAGAAACCCTTACCTGCATGCTGAATTTCTCAGTGGTGATAACGCTCAAATTAAGACAGTCACACTGCTGAAAAATCCACTTTAGAAGGGTTCATTAGCGCTGGAACCCATTTGTTCACTTTTGGAGCTGAATATGGGGTGACACAGACACAAAAAAATTTCGGCTAATGGCGACAAAAAGGTGGGGGGAGCACCAGCTTTCCAGCGGTACTGAATTTCGGGCCTTGAGTGTCTCATTTGGGACAGCATCTGGAGAAAATGTGGAATATTAGCACAAAATGACAGGCATACACACAGAATCATCTAATAACTTAGTGGATGTTGTAAAATATGTTTCTTTAAAAGAAAAGAGAATATAGCAAATGTTAATTTAACTGAATTTCACCCCGATTCTCCCGAGTGCCACTAAACTACTGGAATCTGTCTCCTCTTTTCCTTGGATTTATTTATACTTTTATTCTTTCTCTGAGAAAACTTCAAAGATCAATTCTCCAAATACATGTTGCTTGTGTTTCCTGATTGGAGCACCTGGCCATGTGATCCCAGGTACACTTCTGCACACAGACGCTCCTGTGATCCGTGGGCCATTACGCTGCCTTCTAGTACGCAGGGTCAAACAGCAAGTTCGCGAAGGAGGATCCCTATCAGCTAAGTGTGCACTGTATTTGGATGTTGGCGGTGTACCTACTCCGTAGATACGCCGCCGACTACAAAATCCAGGCCATCATATACAGCAATACCTTCCTGATGGCTCAGTTAGTAAATCTCATAGATTCCAATGTTAACGTCTCAGATTTGATTCACCGCCTGTGCTGAATTAACTGATCTCAGCTGAGATGGTAGTTATAATGCTATAACTGGCCTCAGTGACCAGGGCACAGTGGAGAAAAATCAGTCAGTTTCTGACTACTATCCAGCAATGTCTGCTGGAAGAGCTTGGTGTGGACATTGCAAGAAAAGGATTGGGCTTGGACATAATGGTGAAAAATCCCAACAACACTCAACACACAGGAAGAATGGTTACTTGGGTGAAGCATTGCAGGGTGGTCAGCACCCATGGAATTGTAACGCAGCACGGAGTCACTGCCTTTAGGAGAGACAACAAAGGAAGATATGGAAGAATAAATAATTTTAAGAAAAAAGAAAAATGATAATACACTTTCAATTACAGGAGAAAAAAATGCTTTTTCTATAAAATTTTCTGCATACTCAGAAATTTAACGGTCATCCTTAACTGGTAACTATAAAACTGCAGTTCTATTAGTCCACACAACACTAAAACAAAACGCTTAGAAATGAAATTAAAATATATCTAAATGTTCCGTACATCTATAAAAGCACACCTCATAGGTTATCTAATATTTCACTACTTGGTAATCAAACCTTATTTCCAGAGGAACTTGTCTTTAAAACACCATCATGCCATTTCTTTGCTTTTTTTGTTTTCTGATTTGTGTATAGCACCTGAAATTAAAAAACAAAGCAAGGATTGACTATTCAAATGATGGACATTCTGCACAGCAGTCAAACAACAGGTTTAACTATGTAACAGAGGTTTTTGTAAATTTCACAATTGAAACCAATGCATGCAAGTAAGACAATAATGGGAGATAAACCTATAAGCTAGTTTGTAAAATAAATATCACAACTAACACACTGCTATATCATATGTAAAATATATTTTTGAAGTAAACTTTAAAATGAATTGAGACACATCAAATGAACAGAAATAAGTAAAATTTGGTTTACTTACAACAAACTCGCGGCAAGACATTTTTTTTGCCTTTTACAATAACCAGGTCATTTGCAGCACGGTTTAATTGTATCAGCTATAAATAAACAAAACAGGAATGTTGTATACATACACTTTCAACAATTATTTTATTGAAGGCTGTCGAATGTTAGGTGTAAAACAAACGATTACTCTTCAAATTGTGAAATTAACCCTTAATGCTTAATAAAAATTAAACATTTAATACTGGGGCATATCAAGAATTCTGAGAAATTCTTCGATTTCTTTCAATTGAGGGATGCAATGATCCCCTGGATTCCTGCATCTCACTTTCAACAAAGCAGTCAACATGGATTTCAGAAAGAAAGATCGTACTTGACAAATCTGATAGAGTTCTTTCAGGAGCTGATAGAAATGGTGTACAAGGGAAATGTAGTAGATGTGGTGCACATGGACTTTAAAGAAAGCCCTTGACAAGGTACTACACAAGAGACTATTGGAGAAGTCTAAGAGGTATGGAATTGGGGGAAGGGTTGAAAATGTGATTAAAAATTAGTTAAAATGTGGGGGAAAAGAGACAGTAGAAGTTAAAGGCAGTTTGTCAGACTGGATAGAGGTGACTAACGGTGCCCCACTGGATTCTGTTCTGAGATTTCACATCTATACTTTGCATCACAGATACTTGCCCAAAGTAAGAGTGCAAGACTCCAACAACAACTTGCAATTATAAAGCACCTTTAACATAGCAAAATATCCCAAAGCACTTCACAGTAGCGTAGTCATAGACTAAAATTGACACCGAGCCAAAGAAGGAGACATTAGTACAGGTGACCAAAAGCTTGGTCAAAAAGATAGGTTTTAAGGAGCATCTTAAAAGGAGAGAGGTAGAGAGGTTTAGGGAGAGAATTCCAGAGCTTACTGCCTAGACAAGGTTGGATGAGGTTGCAGGGATGAGGAGACAGGGAGCAGTGAGGCACTGGAGGGATTTGAACACGAGGATGAGAATTTTAAAATTGAGGGGTTGCTGGAAAGGATCCAATGCAGATCAGCAAGCACAGTATTGGTGGGTGAATGGGATTTGGTGCAAGTTGTGGTACAGGCAGCAGAGCTTTGGATGCACTTAAGATGACAGCGGGTGGAAGAGGGAAGACCAGCTAGGAGAGCATTGGAAACATAGAAACATAGAAAATAGGTGCAGGAGTAGTCATTCGGCCCTTCGAGCCTGCACCGCCATTCAATGAGTTCATGGCTGAACATGCAACTTCAGTACCCCATTCCTCCTTTCTCGCCATACCCCTTGATCCCCCGAGTAGTAAGGACTACATCTAACTCCTTTTTGAATATATTTAGTGAATTGGCCTCAACAACTTTCTGTGGTAGAGAATTCCACAGGTTCACCACTCTCTGGGTGAACACAAAAACATAAGAATTAGGAACAGGAGTAGGCCATCTAGCCCCTCGAGCCTGCTCCGCCACTCAACAAGATCATGGCTGATCTGGCCGTGGATTCAGCTCCACTTACCCGCCCACTCCCCATAACCCTTAATTTCCTTAATGGTTAAAAATATATCTATCTGTGATTTGAATACATTTAATGAGCTAGCCTCAACTGCTTCCCTGGGCAGAGAATTCCACAGATTCACAACCCTCTGGGAGAAGAAATTCCTTCTCAACTCGGTTTTAAATTGGCTCCCCCGTATTTTGAGGCTGTGCCCCCTAGTTCTAGTCTCCCCGACCAGTGGAAACAACCTCTCTGCCTCTATCTTGTCTATTCCTTTCATTATTTTAAATGTTTCTATAAGATCACCCCTCATCCTTCTGAACTCAACGAGTAAAGACCCAGTCTACTCAATCTATCATCATAAGGTAACCCCCTCATCTCCGGAATCAGCCTAGTGAATCGTCTCTGTACCCCCTCCAAAGCTAGTATATCCTTCCTTAAGTAAGGTGACCAAAACTGCATGCAGTACTCCAGGTGCGGCCTCACCAATACCCTATACAGTTGCAGCAGGACCTCCCTGCTTTTGTACTCCATCCCTCTCGCAATGAAGGCCAACATTCCATGCGCCTTCCTGATTACCTGCTGCACCTGCAAACTAACTCAAAAGAGTTTCATGCACAAGGAGGGGCCGGCGCCTCACAACTTGAGCCGCCTCGGGGAAATCCCCTCCGTGCCTTTCAGTTCCGCGCGGAGGGGTTTCTTGTACGGGCTGCTCCTGCACACTCTCAACTTTGCCATCCTCGCCTGCCATCCGGACACGCCATGGCGTACCATCTTGCCATCCGGAGGAGGCGGGGGTCCCCGATGGAGGGCACTCTACACAGGGGTCCTCCCACTATTCATCGGGGACTTGGCCTGGAGGGTGGTGCACGGAGCAGTGCCGTGCAACAAATTTTTAAGCCGGTTCACGGACTCCCAGGCCGCCTGCAATTTCTGCGGTCTGGAGGAGTCCGTGTTCCATGTTTTTATTGAGTGCACGAGGTTGCAGCCCCTGTTCCATTATTTGAAGGGGCTGCTCCTGAAATTCTGGCTGCACTTCAGTCCCACTCTCCTGATCTTTGGGCACCCTGTGCGGAGGGGAGCGGGTAGGTCCGAGGGCCTCCTCGTAGGACTGCTCCTGGGCCAAGGGTGCCATCAGCCGGTCCAGGCAGCGGGCGGTCGAGGGGGTCGTTCAACCTGACTGCCTGCCTCTCTTCCGCTCTTACATCCGGTCCAGGGTGTCCTTGGAGATGGAGCACGCGGTGTCCACTGGTACGCTCGCGGCCTTCCGCGAGAGGTGGGCACCGGAGGGACTGGAGTGCATCATCACGCCCGGCAACCAAATTTTAATTTGATTTTACGTTTTAAAGTTTAATTTGTTTTAATTGCCGGTGCTTTTAGTGTCCCCTTCCCTTTTATAGGGGGCACTGGGGAAAAATTGTGATTTTAGTGCCCAAAAAAAAAAAAAAAAAAAAGAAAAACACAAAAAAAAAGGAAAAAAAGGGCCTTGTAAATGTCTGGTGTGTCACCCAGGTCGGGTGGTACGGTTTAATGTTTTATGTTTTGCAGGTAGACTCTAAAAGAATTTCATGCACAAGGACCCCCAGGTCCCTCTGCACCGCAGCATGTTGTAATTTCTCCCCATTCAAAATAATATTCCCTTTTACTGTTTTGTTTTCCCAAGGTGGATGACCTCACATTTTCCGACATTGTATTCCATCTGTCAAACCTTAGCCCATTCGCTTAACCTATCTAAATCTCTTTGCAGCCTCTCTGTGTCCTCTACACAACCCGCTTTTCCACTAATCTTTGTGTCATCTGCAATAAAACGAGTCTGGAGATAACAAAGGCATGGATGAGGGTTTCCGCAGATGAGCTGAGGCAAGGGCAGAGACAGAGACGGGATTATTATGGAGGTAGAAGTCGGCGGACTTTGTGATGGAGAGGATATGGGGTCGGAAACTCAGGTCAGGGTTAGGGTCAAATACGACACCGAGGTTGTAAACAGTCTGCTTCAGTCTGAAACAGTTGCCAGGAAATAGAATGGAAGCAGTGGCAAAGACCAAAGACAATGGCTTCAGTTTTCCCAATCATTAATTGGAGGGAATTTTGGCTCATCCAGAACTGGATGTCGAACAAGCAGTGTGACAAATCAGAGGCAGTAGAGTGTTTGAGGAAGGTGGTGGCGAGGTGGAGCTGGGTATCGTCAGCATTCATGTTTAATCTGACATTGTGTTTTCGGATGTCATCAAGGGCAGCTTGTAGATGATAAATAGGAGGAGTGACTCCAGAAGAAGGGGCAGTCCCACTCAGCTGGAACACAGAGGAGAGGCACTGGAATAGGATGATGTGGTCAACCATGTCAAAGGCTGTAGAGGGTTGAGGTGTGGGGACAGGTTACAGAGCTTGGATTGTGTTCCCTTGAGTTTGGACGGTTGTGGGGTGAGATATAGAGAAATTTCCCTCCCCCTAATACTGACCCACGGAGACGTGCAAAAAAAATGGATTGAACCAGAGATTCAGATGGAACCAGCTGAGCTAGCTACATAAATCGCTTCCTAATGTTGAAATATCTTTGACGGTTTGTCTCTGCGTTGAGGGTTAATATCCAAGCGAATCTGTCTCCAACTGCACACCTGCTACCTCAGATCTACTTTCTTGCCTATGACACATTTACCTCTAGCCTCTTCCAGTGATTGGACCATTGCTGACCAACCACTTTCAGCCTCCCATAAACCAAAAGATTACAAGCTCTTTTTTTATGAGGAGTTGTGGCACTGTAGGAAGCAGTGCGCAGGAGTGGCAAGAGTTTGTAGATGGAAGTGACCGGAGCAGAGGTGAGGTGCGAGTTTGGGGCTCAGAAGAGGCATGGGCCCAGGGGCAGCACATACTGCGATATGTGTGCGTGCTAGGTCTGTGCAGCAGAGCTGGTCTCCAGTCATTTTGGGTAATCTTTGCCACTGGACCAAGACCTAGCTCTGTCAAGCCCGTGTGGTGGCTGGTGTGCAACAGCCACTACACGTTAAAATCCATGCACCAGCATCTTCCACCCTTCAAGATGTAGTTTGGGATCTAGAATATTAGGTCCTTCATTGAAAAACCTGTAAACTCATCCCTTTTTGGCATGGAAGCAAGTCATCCTCGATATGAGGGACTGCCTATGATGATGTAGACAGGTTAAGAAGAATGTGGAAAGTTAGTGTACCACATAGGATGTTGTCTGTGACTTTGATTAGGGCTGTTTTAGTGCTGTGGCAGGGACGGAAACCTAATTGGAGAGGTTCAAACATGGAGATGCGGGATAGATAGATAGACATGGATTGGAGATGAGGTGGTAGTTTGCAAGGACGGGGTGGGTTGGGGATCAATTTTTTTTTTTGAGGGGAGTGATGATGACATATTTGATGGAGGAGGGGGAACCGTTAACATATCAGCTAGCATGGAAGCTAGGCAAGGAATTTGGGTGGTCAGCTGTTTAGTGGAATAGGATCAAGAGAGCAGGAGGTGCATCTTGTGGACAAGGTGAGCTTGGAGAGGCCATAAAGGGAGAGAAAGATGCAAGTTCTGGGCTGGGGCAGGAGGGGAAATTGGGCGAGTTTGGCTTGGTGGGCAGGGTGAAGGGAGGGGCAGCTGATTGGATCATCTCAATCTTAGTGACAAAAAAATTCATGAACTCCTTGACTAGAAAATAGAAAAAACTTTAAAATATTTAATACTTTGAAATAGGGACTGAGAGTTTAGTTCTGATATCTAGTGAAATCTGCATTGTATTTAGGCTTGTTCCAGTTTAAATGTTATTTCTTATAAAACCTAATTCTTAGTTTGCAGCTTGAAATATACAGTCAATGAGGGAATTTACGATGGTAATTTGTATTATTTTGTGTGTATTACATTAGTAAAATAACAAACTTGGATTTGTATAATGCCTTACCATGTCTTCAATAAATCCCAAACACCTCATATTCAATGAATTGCCTAGAAGTTTAGTCACTGTTGTTATAAGGACGGCAACCAATTTACACATTGCAAGGTCCCAGAGAGTGAATTAGATTATTTAATCTGTTTTTGGTGGTGTTGGTTGGAGAAGGAATTTTGCCAGACACCAGAACTCCGTCATTTTAGAAATACAGCTTAAAATACTGCCTCGTCACACAACCCAAGTTTAAATGGCCAAAATCAACCAACTATTACACTTTATTGAAATCAGGGTTTCAACCCGAACACAATGTGAATCTAACCCTTGAATCATCCCTTGCCTAATACACAGAATCGCCTCAGACAGTCGGAGAAAGTTCAGTTAGATCAAGATTTAAGTGACAGAAACGATCAAAGCCATAATAATAATGAACGTACTTTCAAAGTTACCGTTTCAACTTTCTCTCTGCCGAAATATAACAATAAATGTAATTACCGCGTTTCGCGGACTTGAGTCCAAATTCTTCAAACCACCCGCGCGTATCCCCGCTGTTCGCGTCATCAAAGAGCGACACAATTAACCAGGTACCAAAAAACAAACTGATCAAAGCCGCAATCTTTGCAGGTTCGCCAATCAAAGAATTAAATCCGAAATCATTTTTTAAATTATAGTTGAACGTTGCAGAAATAGGAACACAAGATATTTTCCCCACTTGCCTGTGTGTGATAATTCTTGGTTGGTTTGAATTGATCTGTGCAGCGTGTTGTTTGCTTTGATTTAATGCAGTGCTTTTTATTTGATGCACTGTGCTAGTGATTGGATGCACTATTTATTTAATTTGATTGCACAGCTATTTATTTGGTTGGATGGACTGTGTGCTGTTTATTTGGTTGGATGCCGTTTGTTGACTGCACCTTTCGTTGTTCAGTCAGGACGGGCGGGTTCCGTGCAGGCGGTGGGAGGCCTCGGGCCTGGGCTGACGGGCTTCACAGCCTTCTGTTGCTGCCGCACAGAGCTGGGGCTCACACAGCGCGCATTGGGTGAGTAGTAGCGCGGTGCGTGTGTGCCCGTCTCGTTGGGACTGTACATGCGCATAAACAAAAATATCCACCGAAAGTTGTCGTATGGTAATAGTTACACACACTTCATTCGCGCGATGTTTCATCGTTAGAATTATTTTTTAAATCCTGGGATGTTTTGTGTGAGGGTGGACTGCGGCCTTTGCCAGTCCTCCTCACTGCGCGTAGGTTTACACCAGTAATTTCAAACCGGGGAGATTTTCAAAGCGGCGAAATGCTGGCTCTTCGGGAGAGGCGGGAAATGGTGTGCTGAGGAGTGAGTAACAACTCATTTACTAAAATTAGGATCCCTAATCCAGCGATTAGTGACCAAATCGAGACCCCTCTTACGTTCCCGGTGCTATTGCTTGAGGGATAAATATTGGCCAGGCCGCCGGAGGGCTATGAATAAATATTGCCATGGGATCTTTTAAGTCCACCTGAGCAGTCAGGCTGGACCCGTTTTAACATTACTTTCGCTGCCCCACTCCTGGACTGGCCGGAAGACTGGAGTGGAGGCTTGAACCCACAACCCCCTGACTTGGAGGTGAGAGTGGTACCACTGAGCCAAGTCTGAGGTGGTGTTGAAGTGAATGCTCAACCAGCATAACGACAAGACTGGCTGCAAGGCTAGGTGGGTGGGGTTATGTGGGCAGTCAAACTCGCTGCTGTTCTTGCCCTCCCCCAGATTAGGTATTCTAGCCCACATCAGATGTGCATGGTTGTAAAATAACAGTTTTTGCTGTTTTGTTTTATGTAGTGGACAGTCTGAATTTCTGCATGTGTACACAGTTTGACAGAGGGAACGGTAACACTTAGTTTGATAATATGAGCTCTCCTTTTGAGAAAAGAAGATTAAAGGGGAGGGGTTGGAAATGCAGGGCTATGGGGAAAGCAGGTGAATGGGATTAATTTGATAGCTCTGCCAAAGAGCTGGCACAGGCAGGATGGCCGTATGGTCTCCTGTGCTTGACAATTCTGAGAGCTCTGGCAGAAGTCATGAATTCATAAAATTATTTTCAGCGTGGTGCAGTATTTATGTTGGAAATCACAGGAGGAGAGGAACAGTTGAAAAACAGTATTTGACACTAAAGCCTCATTTTCTTATTACTTGTCAAATGCTTGCCTCCCCATCACCTTTTGATCTGTTTGTCACTGGGTCGCCATTTGCAGCCTGCCAGAAATGGGGGAAGAGGTTGGTCGCAAGAGACATAATGCAGGGGGAAGAGAGATAAAGGATCTCTGTAGGCCTCTACGTACATGAATTGTGAAGCCACATAAGTAACAGGTTTTTGTATGTTTAAAAAAAAATCTACATATTGATTGAGCTAACCAAACTGGTAGCAATGCGGTGGAGGAGGATTTCATGGAGTGTATTAGAGATGGTTTCCGAGACCAATATGTCAAGGAACCAATTAGAGGGCTGGCCATCCTGGACTGGGTGATGTGTAATGCGAAAGGACTAATTAACAATCTGTTGTGCGAGGCCCCTTGGGGAAGAGTGACCATAATATGGTAGAATTCTTTATTAAGATGGAGAGTGACACAGTTAATTCAGAGACTAGGGTCCTGAACTTAAGGAAAGGTAACTTCGATGGGATGAGACGTGAATTGGCTAGAATAGACTGGCGAGTGATACTTAAAGGGTTGACTGTAGGTAGGCAATGGCAAACATTTAAAGATCATATGGCTGAACTTCAACAATTGTATACCCCTGTCTGGAGTAAAAATAAAACGGGAAAGGTGGCTCAACTGTGGCTAACAAGGAAAATTAAGGATAGTGTTAAAGCCAAGGAAGAGTCATATAAATTGGCCAGAAAAAGCAGCAAACCTGAGAACTGGGATAATTTTGTAATACAGCAGAGGGGGACAAAGGGTTTAATTAGGAGGGGGGAAATATAGTATGAGAGGAAGCTTCCTGACAACATAAAAACTGACTGCAAAAGCTTCTATAAATATGTGAAGAGAAAAAGATTAGTGAAAACAAACATAGGTCCCTTGCAGTCAGATTCAGGTGAATTTATAATGGGGAACAAAGAAATGGTGGACAAGTTAAACAAATACTTAGGTTCTGTCTTCACGAAGGAAGAAATGAATTACCTTCCGGAAATACTCTGGGACCGAGGGTCTAGTGGGAAGGAGGAACTGAAGGAAATCCTTATCAGGCGGGAAATTGTGTTACGGAAGTTGATGGGATTGAAGGCCGATAAATCCCCGGGGCCTGATGGTCTGCATCCCAGAGTACTTAAGGAAGTAGTACTAGAAATAGTGGCTGCATTGGTGATCATTTTCCAACAGTCTATTGACTCTGGATAGGTTCCTATGGACTGGAGAGTAGCTAATGTAACACCACTTTTTAAGAAAGGAGGGCGGGGAAAGAGAGAAAACGGGTAATTATAGACCGGTTGTCCTGACGTCAGTAGTGGGGAAAATGTTGGAATCAATTATTAAAGATGAAATAGCAGCAAATTTGGAAAGCAGTGACAGGATCGGTCCAAGTCAGCATGGATTTATGAAAAGGAAATCCTGCTTGACAAATCTTCTAGAATTTTTTGAGGATATAACTAGTAGAGTGGACAAGGGAGAACCAATGGATGTGGTGTATTTGGACTTTCAAAAGGCTTTTGACAAGGTCCCACACAAGAGATTGGTGTGCAAAATCAAAGCACATGGTATTGGGGGTAATGTACTGACGTGGATAGAGAACTGGTTAGCAGTCGGGATAAAAGGGTCCTTTTCAGAATGGCAGGCAGTGACTAGTGGGGTGCCACAGGGCTCAGTGCTGAGACCCCAGCTATTTACAATATACATTAATGATTTGGATGAGGGAATTGAGTGTAATATCTCCAAGTTTGCAGATGACACTAAGCTGGGTGGTGGTATGAGCTGTGAGGAGGATGCTAAAAGGCTGCAGGGTGACTTGGACAGGTTAGGTGAGTGGGCAAACACGTGGCAGTTGTAGTATAATGTGGATAAATGTGAGGTTATCCACTTTGGTGGCAAAAACACGAAGGCAGAATATTATCTGAATGGCAGCAAATTAGGAAAAGGGGAGGTGCAACGAGACCTGGGTGTCATGGTACATCAGTCATTGAAAGTTGGCATGCAGGTACAGCAGATGGTGAAGGTGGCAAATGGTATGTTGGTCTTCATAGCTAGGGGATTTGAGTATTGGAGCAGGGAGGTCTTGCTGCAGTTGTACAGGGCCTTAGTGAGGCCTCACCTGGAATATTGTGTTCAGTTTTGGTCTCTTAATCTGAGGAAGGATGTTCTTGCTATTGAGGGAGTGCTGCGAAGGTTCACCAGACTGATTCCTGGGATGGCAGGACTGACATGACGAGAGACTGGATCAACTGGGCCTGTATTCACTGGAGTTTAGAAGGATGAGTGGGGTTCTCATAGAAACATATAAAATTCTGACAGGACTGGACAGGTTAGATACAGGAAGAATGTTCCCGATGTTGGGGAAGTCCAGTACCAGGAGACACAGTCTAAGGATAAGGGGTAAGCCATTTAGGACTGATGAGGAGAAACTTCTTCACTCAGTTGTTAACCTGTGGAATTCCCTACCACAGAGAGTTGTGATGCTAGTTCATTGGATATATTCAAAAGGGTGTTCGATATGGCCCTTACGGCTAAAGGGATCAAGGGGTAAGGAGAGAAAGCAGGAAAGGAATACTGAGGTGAATGATCAGCCATGATCTCATTGAATGGTGGTGCAGGCTCGAAGGGCCGAATGACCTACTCCAGCACCTTTTTTCTATGTTTCTATGTAAACATTTATATTATGTATATGTGGATATTCCCACCTCCTCTTGGGTCCACCAATATCACTCCTCATGTTTCCTTGCCCCTAGTAATGCTATTCTTGATCCAGATACACAGGATAATTCAGGGAAAGTTACACAACCCTTCCCTCCCTGTGGACAAAAAAATATGTAGGCGCCCGTTTTGCACTCAGCCCAATTTTCTTTCTGAAATCTATTAGAAAAGAAAATCCGACTGAGTGCAAAACATAGAAAAGAAACTAGGAACCGGAGTAGGCCATTCAGCCCTTCGAGCCTGTTCCAGCATTCAATTAGATCATGGCTGATCTATATCTTCACTCCATCTACCTGCCTTGGTTCTGTAACCCTTAATACCCATGCCAAACAGAAATCTATCCATTTCAGTTTTGACATTTTCAATAGACCTAGCCTCAACAGCATTTTGAAGGAGTAAGTTCCAAATTTCTACTACTGTGTAAAGAAATACTTTCTGACATCACCCCTGAACAGCCTAGCTCTAATTTTAAGGTTATGCCCCCCCCCCCCTTTGTTCTGGACTCTCCCACCAGAGGAAATAGTTTCTCATCTACCCCATGAAATCCTTTTATCATCTTAAACACTTCAATTAGATCACCCTTAATCTTCTGTGTTCAAGAGAACACAGGTGTATTCTATGCAGCTTGTCCTCGTAATTTAATACTTTTAGCCCTGGTATCATTCTGGTGAATCTGCACTGTACCCCACCAAAGGTTAATATATCCTCTTGAGGTGTGGTGCCCAAAACTCCAGGTGCTCCAGATGGAGTCTGACCAGAGCTCTGTACAGATGTAAAGAGCCTGTTGATTCGCTATTGCCTGTTTTGTGCTACTGCCCAAGACTAATTTATACTCCTGTTTCAAATGGCATACCTGCACAGGGGATACTGTTTTTTTTTTAGTTGCATTTAAAAACTTAGCTGGTTCCCCTGATTGCCTGGTATGTAGAAGCATCATGTGATGTAGTGCTATGTCGTACAAGCTGGAAGATCAGTCTGCTGCTGGAGCATTGGTAAGAGTGCTGTATATTTATTGCCCTACGGTAGGCAGTTTAAAAAAAAAACATTCCTTTGCATTCTGCTGAACATGAGAATGAGGAGCAGGAGTAGGCCCTTTGAGCCTCCTCGGCCATTCAATAAGATCATGGCTGATCTTCAACCTCAACTCCAATTTCCTGCCCGATCTTCATATTCCTTGATTCCCCTAGAGTCCAAAAAGCTATCTATCTCAGTCTTGAATATATTCAACAACTCGGCGTCCACAGCTCTTTGGGGTAGAGAAATCCAAAGATTGACAAACCTGAGTGAAGAAATTGCTCCTCATCTCGGTGTTAAAAGGTTGGCATGCAGGTACAGCAGGCGGTTAAGAAAGCAAATGGCATGTTGGCCTTCATAGTGAGGGGATTTGAGTACAGGGACAGGGAGGTGTTGCTACAGTTGTATAGGGCCTTGGTGAGGCCACACCTGGAGTATTGTGTACAGTTTTGGTTTCCTAACTTGAGGAAGGACGTTCTTGCTATTGAGGGAGTGCAGCGAAGATTCACCAGACTGATTCCCGGGATGGTGGGACTGACCTATCAAGAAAGACTGAATCAACTGGGCTTGTATTCACTGGAGTTCAGAAGAGTGAGAGGGGACCTCATAGAAACGTTTAAAATTCTGACAGGTTTGGACAGGTTGGATGCAGGAAGAATGTTTCCAATGTTGGGGAAGTCCAGAACCAGGGGTCACAGTCTAAGGATAAGGGGTAAGCCATTTAGGACCGAGATGAGGAGAAACTTCTTCACCCAGAGAGTGGTGAACCTGTGGAATTCTCTACCACAGAAAGTAGTTGAGGCCAATTCACTAAATATATTCAAAAGGGAGTTAGATGAAGTCCTTACTACTCGGGGGATCAAGGAGTATGGCGAGAAAGCAGGAAGCGGGTACTGAAGTTTCATGTTCAGCCATGAACTCATTGAATGGCGGTGCAGGCTAGAAGGGCTGAATGGCCTGCTCCTGCACCTATTTTCTATGTTTCTGTGTTTCTATCCTGAGACTATGTCCCCCTAGCTCTAGACTCTCCAGCCAGGGGAAACAATCTCTTGGCATTCATCCTGTCTATCTCCCTCAGAATCTTGTGTGTTTCACCTCTCCTAAACTCCAGAGAATATAGGCCCAATCTAGTCAGTCTCTCATCCCAGGAATCAATCTAGTGAACCTTTGTTTCACCGCCTCCTAAGGCAAATATATCCTGCCTTAGACAAGGAGACCAAAACTGCACAGTACTCCAGGTGCCTTATGCCATTTGCCTTCCTAATTGCTTGCTGTGCCTCCATGCTAACTCTCTGGGCCTGAAATTGATGGCCTTGCCGCTGACATTCCTCCTCGAGTTGTGCCCAGTGCTATTTTCTATTTGGGCTGGAGCGGGTGGGAGGAGAGAACCGCTGAGAACAGTCAGCAGAGGGCCGAGTGGCGTAAGTGGACTCCTGCCTGCTGAGATGCCATATTGATGTGAGCGTGAGTCGGCGCCAGAACGGGAGTGGACTAGAGGCTGGTCTGGCCCCGAAGGTGAGTATGAAGATCTGAAAAAAGGTGAGTAAACATTTTATAATTTTTTTTTCTTTACAGGGACTTACCTGGATGGGGTCCGCTGAAGGTCTTCCGATGGTTTTTTTTTGTTGATGCTTTTCCTTTTCAGGTCTTCGACCTGGGTTGCAGGCTATCTGGTCCAAGGGATTTGTTGGGTTTTAGACCCATTAGTTTCTCAAGTACTTTTTCTCTACTGATATTAATTACTTAAGTTCCTCACTCTCATTAGACCTTTAGTTCCGCACTATATTTGGTATGCTTTTTGTGTCTTCTGCTGTGAGGACAGAAACAAAATATTTGTTTAAAGTTTCTGCCATTTCACTGTTCCCCATTATAATGTCTCCTGTTCTCAGTCTCTAAATAACTGATGCTTACTTTTGCTGCTCTCTTCCTTTCTACATATTTGCAATCTGTTTTTATATTTCTTGCTAATTTATTCTCATTCTATTTTCTGTCTTTTTATCAATTTTTTTTGGTCCTCCATTGCTGGTTTCTCTACCAATCCTCGGACTTTCTACTATTCTTCCCAACATTATAAGCCTCTTCTTTTAATCTAATGCTATCCTTAACTTCTTTAGTTAGCCACGGATGGATCACCTACCCGTGAATTTTTTAATTTCTCAATTGAATGTATATTCGTTGAGAATTTTGGAATATTTCTTTAAATGTTTGCCACTATTTTATTTACTGTCATACCTTTTTAATCTAATTTCCCAGTCTACCTTGGCCAACTCTCCCCTCGTACCTATGTAATTGCCTTTATTTAAGTTTTAAGACTCTAGTTTCCGACTTAATGTCACACTCAAATGAAATTCTATCCTATTATGATCACTCTCCCTAGAGGATTCTTTACTATGAGATTATTAATTAACCTTGTCTCATTACACAAGGCAAGATCTAAAATAGCCTGTTCTCTAGTTCCATGACGTATTGTTTGAGGAAATTCCATGAACATTGTCCTCCAGACTACATTTGCCAATTTAAGTTGTCCAGTCTATATGAAGATTAAAGTCCCTATGATTATTGCATTAGCTTTGTTATAAGTGCCTATTATTTCTTGATTAATACTCTGCAACTGTTAGGGGGCCTATCAACTACTCCCATCACTGTTTTCTGCCCCTTGTTTTTTCTTATCTCCACCCATACTGATTCTACTTCCTGATCTTCTGAGCCAAAATCCTCTCTCACTACTATCCTTATGACATCCTTTATTATCAGGACTACCCCACCCCCACCCCTTTCCAGTCTGCCTGTCTTTTTGAAATGTCAATTATCCTGGAATATTTAGTTCCCACTCTTGGTCATCTTGCAACTACATCTCTACTAGCCATTAGATCAAACCCATTTAAGAACATAAGAAATAGGAGCAGGAGTAGGCCATTTGGCCCCTTGAGCCTGCTCCGCCATTCAATAAGATCATAGCTGATTTGATCTTGGGCTCGGCTTCACTTCCCTGCCCACTCCCCATAACTCTTCACTCCCTTATCGCTCAAAAATATGTCTCTCCACCTTAAATATATTCAATGACCCAGCCTCCACAGATCTCTGGGGCAGAGAATTCCACAGATTTACAACCCTCAAGAAATTCTTCCTCCATCTCAGTTTTAAATGGGCGACCCCTTATTCTGAAACTATGTCCCCTAGTTCTAGATTCCCCACGAGGAGAAACATCCTCTCTGCATCTACCTTGTTGAGCCCCCTCAGTATCTTATATGTTTCAATAAGATCACCTCTCATTCTTCTAAACCTCTGAGTATCAGCCCAACCTACTCAACCTTTATTCATAAGTCAACCCCAGCATTTCAGGAATCAACCTATTGAACCTTCTCTGAACTCCCTCCAATGCAAGTATATCCCTCCTTAAGTAAGGAGAGCAAAACTGTACGCAGTACTCTAGGTGTGGCCTCACCAATACTCTGTATAGTTGTAGCAGGACTTCTCTGCTTTTATACTCCATCCCCTTTGCAATAAAGGCCAACATTCCATTTGCCTTCCTGTTTACTTGCTCTACCTGCATACTCACTTTGTGTTTCATGCACAAGGATCCCCAGGTTCCTTTGTACTGCAGCATTTTGTAATTTCTCTCCATTTAAATAATTTGCTTTTTTATTTTTCCTGCCAAAGTGGATAACCTCACACTTTCTTACATTATATTCCATCTGCCAAATTTTTTCCCACTCACATAGCCTGTCTATATCCCTTTGCAGATTTGTTGTGTCCTCCTTGCAACTTGCTTTCCCACCCATCTTTGTATCATCAGTAAACTTGGCTACATTACACTAGGTCCCTTTATCCAAGTCGTTAATATAGATTGTAAATAGTTGAGGCCACAGCACCGGTCCCTGTGGCACCCCACTAGTTGCCATTTGCCAACCGGAAAAAGACCCATCAATCCTGACTCTCTGTTTTCTATTAGTTAGCCAATCCTCTATCCATGCTAATATATTTATCTCTATTGGAGCCACTAATCTGTCTATCTCGTTACGAATGCTTTGTGCATGCCGGTAAAGATAACTTAGTTTTAACATTTTACCATTATTCCCTGCTTTCACCTTATTCATTGATGCACTATTATCTTTAAACTTTTTGTCCCTTCCTGTCACACACTGCTTTTATTTACCCAATTCACTGCACTGCTCTATTGGCTTGACTTTTCTTTTTAGATTACTAAATTTCCCCACTCCTGCCCCTTCCCCCCACTTTTTAAGTTTAAAGCCCTATTCTTAATGTACACTAGCACTGGCTTGTCATAATTATTTTTAATGCGATAAATTTGAAAATTTAAAGTGCAAGTATTTTCTCCGCCAATAGTTTGTTGCCTTGATGTGCTAAATATGGGAGAGAAAGAGAAAGTGATGAGTGACGCAGCGCATGCCGAATCCAGCATTCAGAAGAAGGAAAAGGAGAAAAAGAAAAGGTCAAGAGTCAACAAGGTGCTTTCTGAGATTAAAAAACAAGTTGAGTTTTGGTTTGGTGATGTGAACCTCCACAAAGACCGATTCCTTCAGGAACAGATCCAGAAATCCAGAGATGGATGTGAGTAATGTATCTTGGTATTCACCAATGTGATAAATGTATGAAAGTCTTTAACTGTATTTATTTTTAATGTGATATATTTTTCTAACCCCCAGATGTTGATCTATCCGTGCTGACAGTATTCAACAAAATGAAAAAGCTAACCACAGATGTAAAATTAATAGCAAGGGCATTAAAAAACTCAGATGTTATTGAGGTGAGCATGAATAATTAATTACTTTTACAGTCTGCTGTCATGATTAAAGGCTAACTCCAACCTGATTTCATTCTGGACAAGCTATGCAGTCACTTATTATTGACTCTTGCTTTTATGAACAACTTAAATTACAGCTTTTCAGAGGAAGATATACCCCAAGCTACATTCGAAGGGGAATACAAACTGTGCCAGAAAGGGAAGGATTAGGAAATGGGGTAGAAAGCTTGGCTGAAAAGATGGATTTTGAGACGTTTTTTTTGAGGCAGAGAGGCAAAGTGGTCTGTGGGGAGAGTGCCAGAGGACAAATGTGAGTGGAGATTCTACAACGAACAGTAGGGTGAAGTGAAGGCCAAGAATTGGAACAACAGATTGCAGAGATAGGATGGGAAAAGTTGTCCAGGGATTTATAGACAAAGGTGAGGATTTTAAATTTACCAGTGGTAAATGAGGATAGACCAATGGGCAATTACAGTAAGGTTCCACAAATGTGGGATTTTTTGGTATTAATTGGAGGGGAATGTTGGCCAGAACCCTTGACTTTTCTTCAAATAGTGCTTTGGATTTTTTTATGTCCAAAAGACAACACCTCTGACAATATAGCACTTTCTCACTGTTGCACTGAAGTGTCAACCTAGAAAATGTATTCAAGTGGGCACCAGGATGAAACATTAGCGAGGAGAAACCAGGTGAGAAACAATAGCCCTATTTTAACCAATCGTTCAGAAATAAGGGATCAGACGGGGCAAGTGCAAAGCAGTCTTAAGATCAGTTTGGAGTGCATGTGTGTAAATGCATGTAGTGTGGTAAATTAGGTTGCCGAGCTGAAAATGCAAGTTGCCACGTGGAACTATGATATAGTGGCAATAACAGAAACTTGGCTCAAAGAAGTGGGGGATTGGGAACTTATTATTTCTGGCTAAAAGGTATTCAGGTTGTGGCCAATGTTCCCTTTAAGCCATGCGGCCGTGCAGCATTCTGCAGCTCCCGTGCAGCCGGCTCGCTGACTTTTAAATGGGAACAGCCATGCATGTGTGGTATCTTGAATGGACCTCGTGCACCCAAAAAAATTGAAAGGGAACATTGGTTGTGGCAGTATTGATCAAATAAACTATTATAGCACTGGACAGGGATGAGGTAGTTGAGGGTTAAGACTTCTATTTAGTTAGAATTGCAGGAACAATAGAGGAGCTATAGTGCTGCTGGGTGTATACTATAGGCCACCAAATTGTGGGAAGGAGCTAGAGAAACAAATTACAGAAAGCTGCAAGGACTATAGAGTAATGATGATGGAGTACTTCAATTATCTTAATATAGACTGGGGTAGGGCAAAGAGGGGGAGGAATTCCTGAAACGTGTACTAGAGAACTTTCTTAATCAGTATGGTTCCAGCCCAACAAGGAAGGAAGCATTATTGGATATAGTTCTAGGGAATGAAGTGAAGCATGTTTCAATGGGGGGGGGGGTTGGAGAATAGTGATCATAACATAAGAAATAAGAACAGGAGTAGGCCATAAAGCCCCTCGAGCCTGCTCTGCCATTCAATAAGATCATATCTGATCTGATCATGGACTCAGCTCCATTTCCCGCCCTCTCCCCATAACCCCTTATCCCCTTATCGTTTAAGAAACTGTCTCTTTTTGTCTTAAATTTATTCAATGTCCCAGCTTCCACAGCTCTGAGGCAGTGAATTCCACAGATTTACAACCTCTGAAGAAATTTCTCCACTGTTTTAAATGGGCGGCCCCTTATTCTAAGATCATGCCCTCTAGTTGTAGGTTTCCCCCTTCAGTAGAAACATCCTCTCTGCATCCACCTTGTGAAGCCCCCTCATAATCTTATACGTTTCGATAAGATCACCTCTCATTCTTCTGAATTCCAATGAGTAGAGACTCAGCCTTTCCTCATAAGTCAACCCCCTCATCCCCGGAATCAACCTAGTGAACCTTCACTGAACTGCCTCCAAAGCATGTATATCCTTTCGTAAATATGCAAACCAAAACTGCACGCAGTATTCCAGGTGTGGCCTCACCAATACCCTGTATAGCTGTAGCAAGACTTCCCCGCTTTTATACTCCATCCCCTTTGCAATAAAGGCCAAGATACCATTGGCCTTCCTGATCACTTGCTGTACCTGCATACTATCCTTTTGTGTTTCATGCACAAGTACCCCCAGGGCCCGCTGTACTGCGGCACTTTGCAATCTTCATCCATTTAAATAATAACTTGCTCTTTATTTTTTTTCTGACAAAGTGCATGACCTCACATTTTCTAACATTATACTCTATCTACCAAATTTTTGCCCACTCAGCCTGTCTATGTCCTTTTGCAGATTTTTTTTGTCCTCCTCACACGTTGCTTTTCCTCCCATCTTTGTATCATCGGCAAACTTGGCTACGTTATACTCAGTCTCTTCTTCCAAGTCGTTAATATAGATTGTAAATAGTTGGGGTCCCAGCACTGATCCCTGCGGCACCCCACTAGTTACTAGTTGCCAACCAGAGAATAAACTATTTATCCCGACTCTCTGTTCTGTTAGCCAATCCTTTATCCATGCTAATATATTACCCCCAACCCCATGAACTTTTATCTTGTGCTGTAACCTTTTATGTGGCACCTTGTCAAGTACACCACATCCACTGGTTCCCCTTTATCCACCCTGTTTGTTACATCCTCTAAGAACTCCAGCAAATTTGTCAAATATGACTTCCCCTTCATAAATCCATGCTGACTCTGCCTGACCGAATTTTGCTTTTCCAAATGTCCTGCTACTGCTTCTTTAATAATGGATTCCAACATTTTCCCAACTACAGATGTTAGGCTAACTGTTCTATAGTTTCCTGCTTTTTGACTGCCTCCTTTTTTAAATAGGGGCATTACATTTGCAGTTTTCCAATCTGCTGGGACCTCCCCAGAATCCATGGAATTTTGGTAAATTACAACCAGTGCATCCACAATCCCTGCCGCTACTTCTCTTAAGACCCTAGGATGCAAGCCATCAGGTCCAGGGGATTTATCTGCCTTTAGTCCCATTATCTTACTGAGTGCCACCTCCTTAGTGATTGTGATTGTGTTAAGTTCTTCACCCCCACCCCCCATAGCCCCTTGACTATCCACTGTTGGAATATTGTTAGTGTCCTCTACCGTAAAGACTGATACAAAATATTTGTTCAGGGTTTCTGCCATCATTAGGTTTAGAATAGGTTCGGAAATGACGAGGAACAATTGAGCCTAAAAATACTACAGGAAAGCTAATTTCAGTGAGTTAAAAATGGATCTTGCCCAGGTGGATTGGAATCAAAAATTGGTAGGCAAAACAGTAACTGAATAATGGGAGGCCTTCAAGTAGGGATGGTTCAGGTACAGAGTCGACACATTCCCACGAGGTGGAAAAGAAGGGCATCCAATGCTCGAGCTCCCTGGATGACTAAAGATATATATATATATATATATAGAGATTAAAATGCAACAGTAAAAGGAGGCTCAAGACAAATGTAAGGTTCATCATAATACAATAGAGAGTCAAGCTGAATGCAGAAAGTACAGTGGAAATCTACAAAAGAGAATGTGAGAATATATTAGTTGCTAACATAAAGAGGAATCCAGAAGTCATTTTATAAACTTATAAACTCATCAAGGCTTCTTCAGCTGCCCCTCCCAAACCCGTGACTTCTACCACTTACATGGACATGGGCAGCAGGCACATGGGAACACCACCATCTCCACGTTCCCCTCCAAGTCACACACCATCCTGACTTGGAAGTATATCGCCATTCCTTCATTGTCGCTGGCTCAAAATACTGGAACTCCCTAACAGTGCTATGGGAGTAACTTCACCACATGGACTGCAGTGGTTCAAGAAGGCGGCTCACCACCATCTTCTCGAGGGCAATTGGGGATGGGCAATAAATGGTGGATTTGGCAGAGGTGCCCACATCCCTTGGAACTAATTCCAAAAAAAGATAGTGAGTGGGGCCAATTAAGGACAGAAGTGCGGGAACTTTTGTTAGTTTTCCCATGGCCTTTATCAAAGCAAAAAAGTATTTGAACGGTTGTTTTCCAAATTGTAGGGAAATATTCAATGATGTTCCCCAGAGGTCAGTATTGGAGCCACTGCTCTTTTTGATATATATTAATGACCTGGACTTGGGTATACAAGGCATAATTTCACATTTGCAGATGACGCTAAACTCGGACAAGTAGTAAACAATTTGGAGGATGGTAACAGGTGAAATGGCAGATGAAATTTAACGCAGTGTGTGTGTGAAGTAATTCATTTTGGTAGGAGAGGCAATATAAACTAAATGGTACAATTTTAACGAGGGTGCAGGAACAGAGACTGGTGCTGTATGTACACAAATCTTTGAAGTTGGTTGGACAAGTTGAGACAGCAGCTAAAAAAAACATATGGAATCCTTGGCTTTATTAATAGAAGCATAAGAGTATAAAAACAAGGAAGTTATGCTGAGCCTTTATAAAATACTGGCTGGTCTCAGCTGGGATATTGTCTAATTCTGGACACCACACTTCAGGAAAGATATTACAGCATTGGAGAGAGTGCAGAGGAGATTTACTAGAATGGTACCACAGATGAGGGTCTTCAGTTATGTGGAGAAGCTGAGGTTCTCCTTCGAGCAGAGAAGGTGAATAGGAGATTCGATAGAGATGTTCAAAATCATGAATAGTTTAGATGATAAATAAGGCAAAACTTTCCAGTGGCAGAAGGGTCGGTAACCAGTGGACACAGATTTAAGGTGATTTACAAAAGAACCAAAGGCAGCATACCGATACATTTTTAATGCAGTGAGTTGTTAGGATTTGGAATGCACTGCCTGAAGGGGTGGTGGGGGGTGGAAGCAGATTCAATGGTATCTTTCAATGGGGAATTGGATAAATATTTGCAGGGCTATGGGGAAAGAGCAGGTGAGAGAGACTAATTGGATAGTTCTACCCAGGAGCCAGTGCACGCAGGATAGGCCAAATGGCTTATTTCTGTGCTGTATTATAGTATAAGTGGGCTTGAACCCACAACTCAATGAACCAAAAGACTTGGTTTTCCACTGTCTGAGGATACACTCACTTTTGTAGTAATGTCCTGGAAAATTTGACACTATGTTGAGGCTGTAAATGCAAACAGACGTTTCTGGTCTGGATTAGACATGTTGAGATTTTAATAATTGAGTTGTAAAACATTTTGGTAAGTAGATAATCGAACTGAGCTACCAACATTTTCTGTTGCATGATGATTCAAGGCCAGTACATTCCAGTCAGCAATGGTCTTGAACCTTGCCATTCAGCTTCAAACATCCCAGCTGATAAGCATCCCAGATAAATGGCTTATCTCAGCTGATAGTTGTGCTCACTTTCATTGTTGTGCACTTTAACTCCTATAATCCACTCCCCCATTTCTCCTGATTTCAATAGCACTTTAAAAACAAATAATTGTCAAACTCAAAAGTTCATCATTGGCCAAATACTGTGGGACCAACCTACACTGTAATTAAAATGGCTGACTTTGGAGTCCTGATTGATATTCAGGACTAAAAAGGAAGGTGAATTCTCAAAAACAGCCATGAGCCACTCAGGTGGCATGTTAAAGATGCAAAATATCTGCTTGATAAATCAATGTGATTATAAACAATGACAAACTATGAATGTTACATTTCAGGTACTCTTATAGTATTCATTCAGTAATGTTTCACTTTTTAATGGGTCTTTTAAATAAAATGCTTTTGAAATGTTGCCTTCAGCTGAATGTAGAAGGAACGAAATTAAGAAGGCGTATGGCCTTGGGAGTTCAGCCACAAGATGTTGATGACCGCACGGTTTATGTGGTATGTATGAGTCTAACATATGAAATATTTTATAATTTGGCCTCAATTAAAGATGTTTTGACAGGGGAAAAATGAAGGAAATGAAAATATTTCCTACTAGAAACCATTTTATGGAGGTATCCAGGCCTGAGTTTTCCTCAGTTACAGTTGGATTTGAGTGTGCTTGGATGAGTGGGTGGGAATAGTCAGACAATGAGTTATTCTTTCAGTTTCCCAGTCACTGCCAGGATTTTTCATAATACACCCACCACCGAGCATATTGAGAGTAGGCAGTAATGGTCATTGCTAATATGTTACAGGCATCCAGTATTGGCCATTTAAATCCCCTTTTCAAGGAATGGAATCAAAGGGCCCACGTTTCGGGCTGCGCCGTGAACAGCGCAGCGCCGAGAACAGCGCAGCCCCGACCTGAACGCCCGTTTTTCGCGCTCGAAAGTGCGCCTAAAAAAAACTAATCGATTCTCCGGCTCCCTGCAGGTCCTCTGGAGCCGGGCACAGCGCAGCACGAGCTGTGGGGGGCGGAGCCAGGTCCCTGCGCTGAAGAGTGCCGGGATCTCTGCACAGGCGCTACAGTGGGCGCGCATGTGCAGTAGCTTCAGGCGCCCAAAACTGTGTGGGAGGGGCCCGAAGCACGCAGCCCCTAGCCCTGGCCGAATGGGCTCACTGGGGCGGCGTGGATCAGGCTGCACCTCCCACGCCCAGCTCCTGCTTCCTCCCTTCAGCCGGCTCTCTCAAACCACTCCCCCTGGACCCGACCCGACTCCCCGCCCCCCTCCGGACCCGACCCGCGCTCCCCCGCACACCCCCGGACCCGACCCGACTCTACTCCCGCTCCGCCGCCCCGGACTCGACCCGACTCCCGCTCCACTCCCGGACCCGACCCCACTCCCAGGACCCGACCTGACCCCGGCCACCTACCTTTAACTCTGGTGCTGGGAGCGGGCCCCGCCCGAAGTCTTGGGCCCGGCCGAGCTGGGCTCGTTCAGTCTCCCTCTCCTCTTCCCCCTCCCTCCCTTCCCCCTCCCCCCCTTCCCCCTCCCCGCCCCTTCTCTCCCCCTCCCCGCCCCGTCAGACACACACACAGACAGAGAGATAGAGACACTGACAGACACACACTGCGGGGGGCGGGGGGGGTTGTCCCAGCACGCTGTTGGTGGGCTCCCGGTGCTGCAGTCGGTAAGTAGAAAATGTTTTATTTATTGATTTTGTTAAATTTGTTTTTGATTGATTTATTGGTTAATTTATTGATGCATTTAACATTTATTATTGATGATGGCTCTTTATTTGTAAAACTGGAAAGTTTAATGTTTGTAAACTTCCCTTTTTAAACCCCCCCCCCCCCCCCCATTCCCTATGCCTGATTTGTAACCTACGCCTGATTTTATAAGTGTAGGCAAGGTTTTTCTGAGCGTACAAAAATCTACACTCCGTTCTAAGTTAGTTTGGAGTAAGTTTTCACTGCCCAAACTTTCAAAACGGGCATAAGTGGCCGGACATGCCCCCTTTTGGGGGGGAAAAAAACCTGTTCTAACTCACTAGAACTGGAGCAAACTAAATGCTGAGAATTGCAATTTCTAAGATACTCCATTCTAAACCAGTTGCTCCAAAAAACAGGAGAAACTCAGGCCGAAACTTGGCTGGCCCCAATAGCAGGGCAGGGCATTTATACTCAATTTAAGTGCCTTGGGATGTTTTACTACGTTAAAGGTGCTATATAAATAAAAACTAAATTAAATTATTTCTTCAAAAGGCTACTTTTTATAACACCCACCAGTTACCCCAGCCACACTATGCTGCAGTAGCTATTCCCCTACTCGGCAGATGCTAATACGGACTGCCTGGCAGATGGGAATACCAGCTGCCTGAAGCACCAATGGAGTCAGAATTGCCCCAAACAGGCGGACAGAAAGCACTGCCTGTCATTTGCAGTAACAAAGCCATAGGTGAGGAAAAACTGTAATAATCCTCCCAAAAAATTAACAGTTGAATGTTTTTGAAAAATTAATGGTGCAGGTTTTAATATTCTACGCATTAACTTTGACCAGGAATTTTAAAAACAAGAACTTGTGCACCAGGTTTGGGTATAGAAACCAATTCGGAATGATACGATAGTCAAGACTCCTGTTGATGAAATCATCCCATTCACACTGAAGCAACTTAAAATAGAGGGACAGGATGTGGAAAGTCGTGGCCATTCTCCAGACAGTAACCTTAAAGTGATATTATCTCGTCCTACTAAACTGGACAGAATGGGAAAAAATGCTGAAGGAATTTCTTAATGTCTAATAGTGTTGTGCAAATTGATGTGGTGGTTGTGAGGTGAGGGTTCAATTTACAACTCAGAAACTGGTATGATATTGAACTGTCTGTTGTGGCTCAGTGTCTGAGTCAGAAGGTTGTGGATTTAAGTCCCACTCCAGGAACTTGAGCACCGAAATCTAGGCTATCCAGTGCAGTGCTGAGGAAGTGCTGCACTGTCGATGCAGTCTTTCGGATGAGATGTTAAACCGAGGCCTCCATCTGCCCTCTCGGCTGGACATAAAAGATCCCCATGACACTATTTTGAAGAGCAAGGATCCCCAATGTCCTGGAACTAAAACAGATTTATCTGGTCATTATCACATTGCTGTTTGTGAGAGTTTGCTGTGCGCAAGTTGGCTGCCACGTTTCCCACGTTACAAGGTACTTTGCTGTAAAGTGCTTTTTCAGACACCCAGTGGTCGTGAATGAAAAGACGCTATATAAATGCACGTCGTAAGTTTTTTGTAATGCCTACAGTGAAATATCCCAAGGCATTTTGGAGTTAGCAGTTAGGAAAGCAACTTGAATGCAGAGACTTGAGTGGTTTAGAAAGAATTGATTTCTGGGTCATTGGTGACCTAAGGGGGCAGGGGAAGACATGCACTGTCCAAATCCAAAAGAAAAAAATATTAAATCCAGTCTCATCTTTTAGGAGCTGCTACCCAAAAATGTTTTGCATGGTTGGATAAACCGCGTATTCAGTAAGTGTGGAAATGTAGTCTACATCAGCATTCCCCGTTACAAAACAACTGGTGACCCAAAAGGATTTGCTTTCGTGGAATTTGAAACTACATCAGGAGCCCAAAAAGCCATAGAGGTAAATAAGAAATTCTCTTTCTTCCCCCCCCCCCCTCTCTCTCTCCCCCGCTTTCCTCCCCTTACCAATTGTGGGCCAACTAAATCTCCACAAGTAGTTTAACCCAACTTCCTGCTTTTGGGCCTTCTATTTTATCTTCAGAAGTGGGTATTTCCAGCACCATAATATTTTGCATTTATTATATTTTCTTCATTATACCTTCATTATATTTATCTAATAAGTTGCAAGCTCATCTCTCCCCACACCTGAAGGACCAAGTTCATGAGACAGTTGTGTAATTTACACAATGATCATAATAGAATTTCATATGTTTGAGAGTGACTTGCCAAAACAGTATGATCAGGTAGATTGGAAATATTAAACAGCATTGAAAGAAATAATTGAGGGGGAAAAAACTAGCAGGAAAACTTTTATATGGCTAACTAAATTTGAAAGAAGCTGCTAACGGGGAAACCAAGGAATATAAAATGTGGACATGTTTAGAGGATGAGGCAGGAGGTTTTGTATTATGGCATAAATTATTTTTACAAAAAGCATTCCTAAAATTCCACTTGGGGCAAAAGAACTTAGATAAATTAATATAAGTAGTGTAAGTTTCAGCCTACATCCTAGATGGCTGCAGGGATAGTGGATGCATTATTCCCAGCAGAATTTAGCAAACCACTATTCAAGGGGGACAGAAAAATGCTGGAATCCTTGAGGATATAACTAGCAGGGTAGATAAATAAGTTTGGAATTCCAACAGGCATTGGAATTGGTTGGTTATATTGACAGGGCTCATATTGACAGGGCTCAGCTACATTAATGACCTGGATGAAGGGACTGAGTAGGAATAGAAAAACAGCTTTTAAATTGTGAGAATTGTACAAGGCAAACATCCTTTATTGCAAGGGGTTGTGGAGTATTCAGTTTGAGATTGTATAGAATGGGCCCCTTTGTAACATTTGACAGGTGAGGCATGAGTGCAGTTGAGCAGATAACCAGCTCTCCTTTCGCCCCAGAGAATTCTATTTTGGTGCGGTCAATTGAAGGTGAAGGGCCCCATTTCTTTTATGTTCTTCCATGTTCCATTGGAGAACCGAGTATTCTGCATCCAACATGCAAAACATCTTGATGGATGTATGTAGAATTTCCAATCTGTTGGTTAGCAAATACAAAAAAGGCTGGAAACAATTTGTACATTTGCTGCCTGACCTGCCCGAGTGTATTCCAGAATTTTCAGATTCAGTATCTGCAGTATTTTGCTTTTGTATTTAATAAAAAGTTGGTTCAGCTATTCACCAGAAATGTTCATATTCACCAGCAATCCTCATTGCAACCTCTTGCAAATATTTAATGAGACTTGAGAAAAGGAGATTTTTTATTAATGATTTGATTTTTTATTAATGCCTGAGAAAGTACAACAGTGCTCATTTAGTTAGATCAGAGAATTACAGTTCATTTATTTCCTTTTGTTCTTCCAAGTTGTTGAATAATCCTCCAGAAGATGCACCACGAAAGCCTGGAGTTTTCCCAAAAACAGTTAAGAGCAAACCAGTTCCTGTGCTTAATTCCAGTGACTGCAATGGTATGTAACAGTATTGAGTAGCTTGGCCAACCGTGCAAGATACCCAAGTTCTCCCATCTTGTGGGCTATAATTCTGATAAGTGCTACAGACTAATTTAATGTACATTAATTTAAATGTAATAATTGTATAGATTTAGTGTATGTTATTATATACATTTATTATATATTTATACATACAATGTACATTTAATCCTTCCATCTAAATCTGCAGATGAGAAAAAGAAAAAGAAAAAAAAGAAATCTCGAAAGACAGAAAGCTGTAGTCAGTCAGCTGCAGAGGCAATGGAACAGTCCCACAAAGAACATGCAGACACCCTAGAAAAAATAAAGGGGAGCAAAGTGATGTCTGACTGTTCAGAAACTGACATGCCAGATCTGTGCAGGCCCAAATCGTCAAAAGGTGAAACACGGAAAAAAGACAAATCGGTAGAAGAGACCAGTCGGAGGAAGCGGAAGAGAAGTAGTCCTGAAAAACTGGAAGAAGGGTCCTCTGCAAAAGTAAGGCGACTCAGAGAAGAAAAGACAGACAGTGAAAAAGACATTAATAAAGGTATGGGCAGAATACATTGGCTGCATACCACAATCTTGCCAAGTGCATATTGCCTAGGCATGGTTTCAATTAGCTGGATAGAAGACTTGCATAAGTTTTAAATTTTAATTGCTTATTTTCAAGATGTTTCAACAGAAGATGAACGTGGTTCTGGAGACAAAAAGGATGAGTCCATGTCAAAAAGCAAGAGAAAACGGAAAAAAAAACACAAAGAAAAGCACAAAGTGGAAGAAGAGGTCATTCCTTTGAGAGTACTATCCAAGTGAGATTTTCCAGTTATTCACCTTTTGAGTGTCGCTGGCAGTCCCTTTATAGCTATTGAGTTTATTGGTGTGGGACAGGAGCACAGGCAAGAACAGCAAGTATCCTTCGTAAGACAGACATAAACCAGTTGCGTTTATAACCATCCTATGGTCACTTTCAAATTCAACTGCCATGAACTTCCCCTTCTCTGGATTTGTCCAGGCCTCTTGGTTTACTAGTAGCCAGTACACTATACATTACTGAAGCAAGCCAAGCAATTTACCAACTCTGACCAAGAAATTTAGCAATAGTTGTGTGATTCTTGCTGCAAGTTTGTACATTTAAAAACACCAATATGAAGCACTTACTTGGAAGATAAAACAGTTAAGTTTTCCATGTTGGCGCTTCAAAACTACATGATTAGGAGAGTTCTCAAGTTGTATTATTGTGCAGTAGAAATCCCAACAAGAGAGCACTTACTTCAATGATAGCAAGTTCTCACATGTTAGAGGCTCCACATCACAATTCCATTGGAAAGAGTTGTATGCTGGAAAGAAAAAGGATTGCCACCATCTGCAATCATTGATCAATAAGTTGTAGAGCATTTACTTGTCAAGAACTGGAAATATCCAACATTTTATTTGGTCCTGAAAATTATGCACAGGAATTTATTGATTTTATTATGCATTTTATTGAAACCGTATTAGAACAGCTGAACAGATGTTATTTCTAGGTGCAAGACTAATTGTTGCAGTGAGTGTCAAGAAATCCCAACATAAAAGCACTTACTTCAGCAATTGACAACAGCAAGTACATGCATGTTAGGAGTTCTTGCCACCTATTAGTCAGTCTTGGTGTAAGGACTATGGTCACTCTGCACATTTCCAAAATAAGGTGGAATTGTATCGTTTTAAGTCATAACATAAAAAGCAAAATTTAAATACCATTATAAAATAGTGTGTAAGAAATTTGGTGTTGATTTCTCCTGTTTACAAGAGTGCTTGTAGTGGCGTTTGTCTGTGCAGTAGAAATCCCAACATGAGAGCACTTACTTGAACTGAGAATGCAAGTACTCGCATGTTAGAGGCTCTAAAGCAACAGTTTTTGCTCTTCGCTTGGAACATTTACAGCTGGTTGGAAACCAAAAATGTTATTTCCAGTTGCATTGTGTTGAGGAATCCACAAAGCATTTGAAGCAGTTAGTCAGTTGGAAGTTACATACAAGAAAGCCTTCAAAGAGTTAGTTTTTAAAGTTGCCCCATAAACCATGATGGCAATTGTGTAGCAGAAATCCCAATATGATAAGCACTTATTTATATAATATACATAGCAAGTGCTCACATATTAGGACCTCTAAATACACAGGATTCTGAAACCTACAAAAGCCTTCCCTGGCATGTTGTAAAGTAAAAGTCCCAATATGATAAATTTACAGTAAGTACCTACCTATTGGTTCTAAACCACTGTTGCATTACATTACATACACTGCCATTTAAATGGATTCTAACAGTAAAAGTACTATATACCTAAAAGTAGGAGCAGCAAATTATTTGTATAATCTCAGGTGAAGGTAGCAATTGTGCTTGCTGCTATTTCAAAAAAATGGTGACACTTAAAAGCTCCTTTCTGAACAGGGCCACCAGTTTGTGGTGACCAATGCACATTCCACTAATTTTATTCTGCAAAACCAGAGACCTCATTTATGAAGTGTGAATCACTAATTTTATATTTAAAAAAAAAAGATGCAGAATCACGAGTCAATTTTAAAACTTGCAGCTGATTTTAAAAACCCTTACCAAGTTCCAAATTGCATTAGATAGCAGCAACAAAAATAAAATTCCCATGACTCATCTAAAACAATCCAACCCAAATGCTTTTTGGGGACCTATACAGATGCATTCTATTTCCTGTTCTAACCAAAAGAGCACTTAGTAAAGCCTTTTTGTAAGCATTTAGGATCTGTGAGAACACTGGCTTCCACTTTCTGAATGTTTTTAAATTTGTATACCAACCCTGTAAGCAGAGATTCCAACATGTGAGTACTTACTAATGTAATTTGACAGCAAGCTTCACTTGTTGGAGTAACTAGCAACAGTGTACTGCTTTTGAAGTAAAACGAGGGCAGAAATACAGAAGAACAGACACAAGGGCACCAATTTAGCTCCTATTCTCAGGGCAAAAGTGATCCTCCAAGTTGACTTGTATCCTTGGATTTGGGAGATGGGAGAGGAAAGGCAGAAACACAAAGCAGGGTTTCTGTTTCTGATCACAGCCCTTTCCTTTGGGAAGGATTTAATTCAATTAAACATATTTTAGATCAGAATCAGCTCTGCCATCAACACACTGCAAAAGGTGATTGTGGGCAACCTCCATGACGGTACTGGACAGTACATCACCATTGCTGAAGTGCAATACCAGTATAAGAAAACAGCATTGCACGATCGCAGTGGTGGTTCACTGTAGCCGCTATTGTCCTTTACAAAGTACAAAGTGGAATAAGATATGGAAACTAGGTTCCTCGGCAACCATCCCATTCACTTTTGGTTAAAATCTGTCTTACTTTAGTGCCCCCAACACAGAAGCACTTCCTTGCAATTACAGAAACGGTTTCCATGTTAAAAGCATTAAGAGTTAAACATTTTCTCCCTGGTGCAGTATTTTGTACGATCAACCCTGCTGCTTTTTATAAAAGACTTGCTAAAATAAAAAGAGCAACTTTCTTGGAACGCCAAGACATTGCTCCCAACAGTTGGAATTTCTTCAAGACAGCAGTTTAAAAGACTGGCTGTGAGGCAGAGAATGAAGTATCCACTACCACTTCAACATAAAAGCACTTACTCAACTTTTATCACAGAAAGGCTTCTATGTTGACGTAACAGGAGACACATTTCACATGTAACCAATATTTCAGAAAAGAAATCCTGTAATAGTAAAAAAAAATTGCACTAACTGAAGTTGCACAAGTCAAATCAATTGTGAATAGCCAAAACTTGTATACTTGCGCTCAGGTCTTTTTTGTTCATCTTTTCCTCTCCTCGTCTCGAGCTAAATGATTCTCAGCTTCTCGATCACTGATATTTATATTTCTTTCAGGTAAAGTGATTTTAATGAGGCACCTTTTCTAAAGGGGCTGGACATTTGAATTTCTTTTGTTTAGGTGATGTATCTAAACCTGTTTACCTCAGTGGGTGGTGCCGGCATGTTAACAAGCTGTAAATGGCAGCATTTGGGGCCATCACCAGAAGGCTGGCTGTTAATGTGGTATCTGCTTTTGTTTAATGGTATTAAGATAGTCTGCACAATGATGCATTAACACACAATTTTTTCCTAGACAATGTAGCTCAGTTGGATATTGTTTTGCAGTTAACTATCTTGAGGTTGAAGATTAATTTGTAAACTAATTTTTTTCAGTGCAAACCTTAAACATTTCTGCAGAGAAACGGTTTGAACAACTTTTTTTTAAAAAAAATAATAATTTTGGATGAAGCCTGCTTTGTGGTGTCATATTTTGTGAAATTAAAATGTGATCAAAACTATTCTCTTATATAAATTAGAGAATCAATTAAAATTAGATCTGCATTACAATTTTGAGTTCTTGGGTAGAGTCGAAAGTGTTCAAGTTTGTAGTACTGTGCATCTGGTTATACGTTCAATAGTTGTTTAGTTCGGATGAATGATTGAGGGCGAGTGACATCCGTGAACCAGCTCCTTGCATTGAATTGCTTAAACCATGTGAATCTTGGATCTGCTATCAGGACATGGGAGCTGGTTTTAGCAATATAAATGTGAGGAAACTGGGCATTGCTATCCTGCAATCCAAGCTACTAAAACACCAAATGTCAGGAGCACCCTCCGATGTCAGAAAAAATCAGGGCCATTATAAATTGGTAGTGACCCAGGATGTTCGTTTACTGTTTTTAATCAATTTTTTCCCCTCCTCTCAAAGGTCTCACTGGGGGATGGGTGACCGGCAACTTCCATTACTTCACCAAGTAGCTATTATTTATATGTCAGCTTTGTCAGTTAGTGCTAGCAATCTATTTGGCTGCAGGGGCATCACAGCTGAGCTAAATTCTATTCTCCCCTAAAGTTTACGTTCACATACTCCCAGTGGGGTGACTGGATTGGGAGTGGGAGATCTCCCTATCCAAAAGGGTGTGGAAGCCAATATGTAGTATTTATTCTCCTGTCCCAACAGAGATCAGTTACCTTAACATAGACTAAAATTCAAACCTGGAATATTCCTGTTCTGTATAGCACCTTACTGAACACATTTGCTGCAGCTTTAGAGAAGCTGACCCAACCAAAAAAAACTTTTTAAAACTTTTTTTTTTAATTTTCAATTTTTGTTTTAAGTTTTCAATTTAGTCAACATGAATATTCAGCAGGAGCAGCTAACATGCATCCAAAGCTTGATATTCAAGTTGCTTCAAGAAATTTAATTGAAATTTTAAAAAGTGCAGGGTGAACGTGCTGATGATAAATGTCAAAAATAAGGCACTCCATAGTATTGATTAAACAAACTGTAATATCCAAAAACAGATCTTTTGTTTTTTTTTAAAAAAGATCAATGTGCAGGTATAATCTGGTGGAGGCCCATTAGGGCGCAGAAGTGTAATGCAGGTTGAAATGTATGATCTTTCACATTGAGTTGCCAATCTCCATCGTGGTGCTATAAGGAGACAAAAAACAATGACCAAATTTTTTTAACCAGGAGGAAGGCAGTCTGTCAGCTGAGGTTACCCTCGTGCGCAGGCAGTGGAAAAAGCGTATGGCAAACCTGTCCCACCCACCCTTTCCCTCAACAACTATCTGTCCCACCTGTGACTGAGACTGTGGCTCTCTTATCTAAGGACTAATTTTTAAGAGTGGAAGCAAGTCTTCAGCGATTCCAAGGGATGATGATACCCTCGTGCATCTCCAGAAAAGGAGGTAGCAAAATAGTCTGAGAGCGCAACTTGTGTTCTTCCTAAACACATGTTGGGCAACCCTGGGCCATCGTGTTCAATGTTCTCTAATAATTTTATATACTCGTTTTATATATAATATACAAGTTTCATCAAAACATTGCATTATTTAGCCAGAAAATGTCATGTTACTGAGGTTCACCAGTTATACAAGTGGCATGGAGAAAAGGATTATGGTTACCAAGGCCTTGCAGTGTTATAAAAAAAATTAGTATGGATAGATGCTTTCCAAATTCAAAATGGATTAAGTTGACAAATTTGCTAGTATGAGCACAATAGCATTATCATACCAGTATAAATGGAGCAAGTCAGGCTGGGTATTTTGCAGTGAATGACTCATCTTCTGACTCCCCCAAAGCCTCTACTATCTACAAGGCATGGTGTGTGAAGGAATATTCTCCATTTGCATGGATGGATGCAGCTACAACAAAATGTAAGACGTTCAATACCATCCAGGACAAAGCAGTCCTTAAAAATTCACTCTGTCCACCCCAGGAGTACTGTGGCGACAGTGTGTCCTATCTACAAGATGCACGGCAACAAGTCGCCACGGCTTCTTCGACAGTACCTTGCAAACTTGCGACCTCTGCCAGCTAGCAGAACAGGGACAGCAGTTGCATGGGAACACCATCACTTTCAAGTCACATACCATCCTGACTTGGACATATGTTGCAGTTCCTTCATTGTCGCTGGGTCAAAATCCTGGAACTCTCTACATAATGGCATTTTGGGAGCACCTTTTTCACACTGACTGCAGCGGTTCACGTAGGTGGCTCACCACCAATGTTCCCTCTAAGCTGTGCGGCCGCGCTATCTTGGACTGGCTTTTTCCCATTGTGGATGGGCCGCGCCCCCCCAAAAAATTTGAGGGAACATTACTCACTACCACCTCCTAGGCAACTAGGGATGGGCAATGAATGATGGCTTCGCCAATGATGCCCATATTGCGAGAATTAATTAAAAATAAAATAAAATGAATCATTTATTGGCTTGGATTATTGGTAACACTCTTGCCTCTGGATTAGAAGGTTTTGGGTTTATGCCTCATTCTGGGATTTGAGCTCAGTATCTTGGTTGCATTGTCAGTGGTACTGTACCCTGATCAGATGTTAAATCTATTATACTTCAGGTGGACATTAATGATCACATTGGACTATTCAAAAAAAGCTAAAGTTCCATATTCCCCACAATAAATCCCACTGAAGATATTTTTTACTGTCATTATTAATCTAGTTGCTAGTTTGTGGAATGTTGCATGCAAAATGGCTGCTGTGTTTTCCTACATGATGTCAGTCATTGAATTTAGTAACTTGAGTCACCTTTGTGATATGGCATATATAAATGTAAGGATTTTATGTTCTTTTGAAACTTGTGATGAAGATTAATCATTGTCTAGGTATCACACTTTCAAACATTACAACTGCTCTTATTTGTAATGTTTGGCGTTCCCTAGTTTTGCAAAACTTTTTTTCAAAATGAAATCCCATGGCTAAACCTCCCAATGGCTAAATGTGCTGTGACACAATAGTACACAGACTAAGTTTCAGTCACGATAACAGGGACTTACTGCAATTAGCCTTGTTGTCCCTGGGCTACAGCAAAGAAAAATGGTCATGGTTAACAATTGCCAAATATCCAGTTTTAAATGGAACAGTCTGGTTTTTGAATGTTTTGTACAGAAATTTCTCAAATGTAAATCACTCACCAAGGATCTGATATTTTTAAAATGGAAATCAGTTTTTCCATTTTCTCATGTGTCCTATGATGTAGAGGCATTAGTTACTATGGCTTTCAATGAATTTTCCCAAGAAGCAAAGATCAGAACTTGACTCACATTGCCATCCACTATACTGCCCATTTCCCTCTGTTTATTTATAACTTGGCAAAAGATGGCAACCTTACTAGGGTTCTCTCTACTTATTGTCTGGATCCCTCTGCTAGTATTGTGCCTGTCAATAGGATCCAGCTTGGTTCTGATGCCCAGTCGTCTGGTCAAATAGTCTACTGAGGCTCACTAACCATGTTTATACATATTAAAACAAAATGGCTACTTGGAGTGGGGTGAGGTAGGGGATGTATGTGAGAAACTGAAACTATTGCTACCCATGGAACTGTTCATGGGAGAAGGTGTGACAATCCATAGTTAGGACTTCTGGTAAAAATATTTTCCTTTCACGATCCATGTAATTGTTTTGTCAGGAAAGAGTGGATGGATTTGAAGCAAGAATACTTAACACTGCAGAAGTCCAGCATGTCCAGCTTGAAGAAAACTATGCTACAAATCAAACAGCAAAATGATGGAGAGGTGATGGAGGTAACTGACAAAAGCAAACGGGAGCTTGAAAAGAATAAAGGTCAGTTTCTGTGAATGTTACCAAAACCATTTATGTCAGAAACTGTTTAACCATATGAAAAAAAAATCTGCAGTGATTATTTGAACATTCTTGAATTTATTTTTATTCTGGAAAGATATGTGGCCAGTGCATATGGCAGGTCGGCTATTTATGCCTGTGTTTCCCTATTTACTGGGTTCTCCTAGTTTGCCCATAATACCTGGGGGAAAATAATGAATGGAGGAGAAATCAGAGAATGATTGATGTCCGAACATTCTTTTGCACTCCAAGTAACAGAATCACACTGTTGGCTCAGCAGAGGCGTGGGAGCAGGTCTTTGGTTGCCTCCTTGAACTGAAATGCTGCAGAGCATGGATGGAGAGACCTAAAGATGGGGGCAAAAAAAATGTATTAAAATGGGGCATCCTCCATTGCTCAATGAGTTTATCCAGTGAGTAACTGAGCCATTCGGTGCAGAAAGATTGCAGATTTGTTTCCAAGTCTGTGCCAATTTAACTGATTTCTGTCAGAACATTGTTAGGAACTTTGCAATTGATCTTAGCCGCCTAACTGGATTAGGGAGAGTTAAACCAGCCATGGATGGTGATGATGACCACCCATAGTTGAATACCTACTGACACAATCAAGTCTTGCCCATGGATAATGGCAATTTTGGTGAGGAACCGGAGACCTATTAGTGTCCTTGGAACTGTACCCCAAAATTTAGTCAGTTCCTTCAGGAGAGGAGGAAAAATTGGCAGAGGATAAGAATGTAATTGGTTAAGTTATGTGTGTGTGTTATGATTCAACATTTTGGCAACCTGTGATTTTTATCATCTACTTTGATGTTCCAAATGCTCCCATGCTAAGGGAGTGTGTGTTGGTGTGCAACAGCTTCAAATTCATAAATCAATCCCCAATGCAATTAATGTTGGATTATTTACTCTGTACCTAGACGCCACTTCATTAAAACACATTTGTGCTGAGCTGCATATCCATAGAGACAAAATAGATTCTTTTCACAAGTAAAATGCCTCTGTTGTGGAACGGAGCTCAATTTTAGTAGTTTGTTTGAGAGCTTTTCACATTGTTGTTTATGCTGTATTTTAAAACTTGCCACCTTAGTTTAGAATTAACGGAGTTTTCTCCTAATTGGTGCCTGGTGGTGCAGCCACTGAGGTGGCAAGAGGTGAACCTTCCCACCCATGTGGATTGAGACACTATGGAAAATAAGACACTTTATACCACAGACCTAGTCTTGGGTGAGCACGCTAAGGTACCACTTTCCTGAATTTATGTAGCACTCTGGCTGCTGGTCTTAAACCAGCAGCAAAGTACATGTGTAGAGCAGCTGTGACATCGGCCATTGCTCATCTGCAAGATAATTGTATTGTGCTATCAACAACGACTTGTGATGTGCAAAATGTCTTCTCCGCAACTTCTTTCTGAGGCTGAACCAGACTGTTCGCATCCTTGGTGTCATATTTGACCCTGAAATGAGCTTTCGACCACATCCACAGCATAACTAAGACTGCCTATTTCCACCTCCGTAACATCGTCCGTCTCTGCCCTTGCCCCAGATCATTCGCTGCTGAAACCCTCATCCATGCCTTTGTTACCTCTAGGCTTGACTATTCCAATGCACTCCTGGCTGGCCTCCCATATTCTACCCTACATAAACCAGAGGTGATCCAAAACTCGGCTGCCCGTAGTATCCTATCTCGCACCAAGTCCCGCTCACCCATCACCCCTGTGCTTGCTGACCTAAATTGGCTTTTGGTTAAGCAACGCCTTGATTTCAAAATTCTCATCCTTATTTTCAAATCCCTCCATGGCTTCGCCCCTCCCTATCTCTGTAATCTCCTCCAGCCCCCAGCCTTGCCTTTCTTCCCCCCCCGCCCCCCCTTGGCCCCAACCACAGAATGTCTGTGCTTCTCTAAATCTGCCCTCGTGAGTATCCCTGATTATAATCGCTCAACCATTGGTGGCCGTGCCTTCTGTTGCCTAGGCCCCAAGCTCTGGAACTCCATGCCTAAATCTCTCTGCCTCTCTACCTCTTTCCTCCTTCAAGACACTCCTTAAAACATACCTCTTTGACCAAGCTGCGCTAATTTCTACTGAATCGGCTCGGTGTCAAATTTTTAATCTCGTAATACTCCTGTGAAGCATCTTGGGACATTTCACTACGTTAAAGGCGCTATATAAATACAAGCTGTTGTTGTACAATAAAATATATTGTATTATATAGAAGAAACTGCTTTATCCAGAGAGTGGTTTGAATGTGGAACTGGCTACCACGTGGTGCAGTTGAGGCGAATAACATATATGCAATTATGGGAAAGCTAGATAACTACATGAAAGGAATAAAAGGATTCCAGTGTTGCTAATAGTGCTCTGCATTCTGTCAAAAGGGCATGAGAACAATGGAACCAACTCCATGATATAAATGTGACCTCTGATTCTGCAGTGAATACAGTTGTGTAGAATAAACTTGTATCTTCGAAAGAACCGGTGCAGACATGATGGGCCAAATGGCCTTCTGTGCTGTACTGTTCTATTGTAGGATCTTGCGGAGACATCATTGGTGGTATTTATCCAGCGACTTGAGGTGTCCACTGTACAAGGTCCATGTTCCTGAGCAGTACAGGAGGGCAGATATTACTACAGCCTTGTAGACCATGAATTTGGTGGCAGTTTTGAGGGCCTGGTCTTCAAACACGCTTTTTTCTTTTCCTCAAGCGGCCAACGGTTGCACTGGCGAACTGGAGGATCTTGTCAATGTCTGCTCTTGTTAGGAGGCTCCCAAGATATGGGAAGTGATCCACATTGTCCAGGGCTGCGTCGTGGATCTTGATGACTGGGGGACAGTGCAGTGCGCTAAGGACAGGTGGTGGAGGACCTTTGTTTTGCTGATGTTTAGCGTAAGGCCCGTGCTTTCGTACGCCTCAGTAAATACGTCGACTATGTCCTGGAGTTCAGCCTCTGTGCGCAGACGCAGGCGTCGTCCGCGTACTGTAGCTCGACGACAGAGGTTGGGGTGGTCTTGGACCTGGCCTGGAGATGGCGTAGGTTGAACAGCCTCCAAATCCCCTGGGAGGACAGACACACCAACATTAGAGTCCTCGACCAGGCCAACATCCCCAGCATTGAAGCACTGACTACACTTGATCAGCTTCGCTGGGCAGGCCACATAGTTTGCATGCCAGACATGAGACTCCCAAAGCAAGCGCTCTACTCGGAACTCCTTCTCGGCAAACGAGCCAAAGGTGGGCAGCGGAAATGTTACAAGGACACCCTCAAAGCCTCCCTGATAAAGTGCAACATCCCCACTGACACCTGGGAGACCCTGGCCGAAGACTGCCCTAAATGGAGAAAGCGCATCCGGGAGGGCACTGAGCACCTCGAGTCCTGTCGTCGCGACCGTACAGAAATCGAGGGCAGGCAGCGGAAAGTGAGTGCGGCAAACCAGTCCCACCCACTCCTTCCCTCAACAACTATTTGCCCCACCTGTGACAGACTGTGGTTCTCGTATTGGACTGTACAGCTACCTAAGGACTCATTCTAAGAGTGGAAGCAAGTCTTCCTCGATTCTGAGGGACTGCCTATGATGATTGTTCTCTATGCTGAAAAGGTGGGAGGAGGCTCATGTGGAGCATAAACACCCACGCAGACCAATTGGGCCGAATGGCCTGTTTCTGTACAAATGGCAGTCATGACTATGCCATACCATAACAATAGAGGATTTTCCAAAATCACACTGTTGCTGATGCAGCGCCTTTGATGTTTGCCACTGGTTTAACTTGGAACAAGAAGCAGCAGTGAAAAACAGATCTTACTAATCGGTCTAACAAAATCTGGCAATTGCACCTAGTTGTGGGCTGCAAGAGACCTAGACTGTGGAAGCTGGCGTTAGAAGATCAATATGAAAGCACCTATAACCCACTGTTGGACCAAGAACTTTTAGAAAATATTGTCCCTGGGATTAAGAATGGGGCATATCCCCAAAGGGAGCGTGCCCTCCAAATTGAGCACAAAGGAACTTGAAGGATTTCTCTAATTTTGTTTGAATTGGTTTCACCAAAATAAAAACCACTTGGTACTCACCAATGCAGTACATTGCACGAAGTATGATGGATGTTATGTATCAGAACATGTGAATGGTTCTTGCTTACAATAGAAAGAATTAGTGACTTGAATCAAATCACAAGTAAATGCTGGGAAGTGTCAATCAGATGGCAATATATTTTTGTATTTATAATGCAGTGTTGTTGCTGGAGCAGCTCTGGCTGTCCTGAGAACTCCCTCAATCATCATAGGCAATCCCTCAGAATCAAGGGATACTTGCTTCCATTCTTAGCATGAGTTCTTGGGTGGCTGTACAGTCCGATACGAGAACCACAGTCTCTGTCATAGGTGGGACAAACAGTCGTCAAGGGAAGGAGTGGATGGGACTGGATTGCCGCACGCTCTTTCCGCTGCCTGCGCTTGATTTCTGCATGCTCTCGATGACGAGACTCGGTGCTCAGCGCCCTCTCTGATGCACTTCCTCCACTTAGGGCAGTCTTTGGCCAGGGACACCCAGGTGTCAGTGGGGATGTTGGATGTTGCACTTTATTAGGGAGGCTTTGAGGGTGTCCTTGTAATGTTTCCTCTGCCCGCCTTTAATTCGTTTGCCGTGAAGGACTTCCGAGTAGAACGCTTGCTTTGGGAGTCTTGTGTCTAACATGCAAACTGTGGCCTGCCCAGCGGAGCTGATCGAGTGGTCAGTGCTTCAATGCTGGGGATGTTGGCCTGAACGAGGACGCTAACGTTGGTGCGTCTGTCCTCCCAGGGGATTTGTAGGATCCTGTGGCCGAGGAGCTCCTCTTGGAGTCACAGTGCGGATTTTGTCCCCTACGGGGCACAACGGACATGATTTTTTTGCAGCGCGACAGCTGCAGGAAAAATGTAAGGATCAGCGCCAGCCCTTATACCACCTCAAAAGGTACCTCTGTCCACCCCACTAAAGGCAAAGCACTTCTGATGGTGAAGCTATGCAGCTGCCACTGGCAGCACTTCAGTGAGCTGCTGGTAGAACTACTTTGGCCCACTCACGCATCAACATCATGGGAGGACCACAGCCAGAAATGTAAAGTCACCAAACGCACATGATCCTCTGTGCAGCAATTCCAGTATTGTTAATAATGCTCTGTATTCTGCTAAAAGAGCATGAGTACAGTGGAACCAGTTCCACAAAATATTAATGTGGCCCCTGATTCCCATAGTATAAATCTGTATTGTTGTTGTAACTGAAATGCCTTGTTCCCATATCTAGCTGTTGGATTATGTTCACTTAATTTTCAGCATAAGTTAAATACATGCATATCTCATATTTAGGTGCTTAAATTTAAGTTTTTTTTTAAAAAAAGTGCTTAAATTTAAGTTGCATAAACCAAAATCAGGACCACTTTCAAAAATACCTATGGGAAATTAACTAAATTAGTTTTGTTTAAGCAGCATGGCACATTAATTAACATATATTTAAACATGTGAAAATCTTTACCAAAAGCCAACAGTTCTGAGCAACTTGATTTTAAACTGCAGCGGTTTAACTTGAGTGATGAATAATTCCAAGCTAATTTAAAAGTGAGGAATGTGAAATGGGTGCCATTATCTCGCCAGACAGTGTGAAAGGTGTTAACTGGATTGGTGATTGTAATGCAATTTTACAATTGCCTTTACTGATGAAAGAACTAAATCTTCAACACATTTTGTAGGGTGCACCCACAGAACTTCCTTGGAAGTTGCCTCAATGTTAAAATATTTTGATATCATTTGCAACCTTGCATTTATACACTTTCTGGCACCTTAATCTTTGGGGGGGTCTTTTCCAACTATTTTGGGAAAAAAAACTAAGGGAATGGTAATACTTGCTTTGTGATGCCTATCTCCGCATTCCTTTGAACAGTTTGTGGTTCAGCGGGAGAGGCTATAGCTGGCTGTGAGAAGAGCACACTCGAAGATGGTAGGGCAGGCAAGAACTTTCCAGAAGCATTTGCTCCAGATTGTACAATATGGGATACATTGTAGTACATTCAACAAATTACATTACATGTGTCACTATACAGTACACGGAATGGATGATTGTACATTTACCTTTTTCTTTTCAACGTGCATTACGAAACAGACCTTGCATTGTACATGGCACGACATAGGTGTTTACAGATCATGGTGCTCCATGTACACAAAAAGGAGGTTACAAGTACAGCACGAGGGGCGTTTTGTACTGATTCCTGCCCCCGGGTTTACCGTGGCAGAAGGGCTTTAAACTGTGGCCCTTCCCCACCGTGACTTTGCGGCGAATGCACCAATTTTAAGTGCGTCCCTCAGCACGTAATCCTGGATCTTGGATTGCGCCAGTCTGCAACACGCAGACGTGGACATCTTGCTCTGGAAGACCAGCAATTTTCGGCAAGACCAAAGAGCGTCTTTGACCGAGTTGATGGCCCTCCAGCAGCAGGTGATGTCTGTCTCGGTCCCTGGGAACAGCCCGTAGAGCAGAGTACTGTGTTACGGAGCTGCTTGGGATGAACCTCGACAGCAACCACTCCATCTCTTTCCAAACCTGCCTTGCGAAGGCGCAATCCTGAAGGAGATGGGTGACAGTCTCGTCCGCCCCGCAGCCGACTCGGGGGCACCGTGCCGTGTTGATGAGATGTCGGCTGTGCATGAACGCTCTTGACGGGTAAGGCCCTCCTCACCGCCAACCAAGCTACGTCTTGGTGCTTGTGTGAAAGCTCTGGCGATGAGACGTTCTGCCAAACGAGTTCGACAGTCCGCTCAGGGAACCACCCGATAGGGTCCACCCTCTCCTTTCGTAGGGCGTCCAGGACGTTACGTGCTTACCACTGTTTTATGGCCTTGTGGTCAAAGGGTTTTTTTGTGAAAACGGCATGGTCCAACTGGTTGGGGCGTTTCGCGGCAGTGTGGCCAGGCCCATCCTTTGCAACAATGGGGACAGGTAGAACCTCAGCACGCAGTGACACTTGGTGTTTGTGCACCGGGGGTCTGTGCACAGCTTGATGCAGCCGCACACAAAGGTGGCCATCAGGATGAGGGCCACGTTCGGAACATCCTTTCCCCCACTGTCCAGAGATTTGTACATTGTGTCTCTGCGGACATGTTCCATTTTGGACCTCCAGACAAAGTGGAAGACGGCCCAGGTGACTGCTGCGGCACAGGAGCGAGAGATGGGCCAGACCTGTGCTACGTGCAGCAACCCCGAGAGCACCTCACTCCTGATGACCAGGTTCTTTCCTGCCATGGAGAGGAAGCGCAGCTTCTACCATCCCAGTTTTTGCTTCACTTTGGCGATATGCTCTTCCCAGTTTTTTGTGCACGCCCCTTCCGCTCCGAACCATATTCCCAACACCTTCAGGTAATCTGGCTTAACGGTGAAGGGACTAAAGGATCGGTCGGCCCAGTTGCCAAAGAAGATGGCCTCGCTTTTGCTGCGATTGACCTTCGCTCCCGAGGCCAGTTCAAACTGGTCGCAGATTGTGAGCAATCTGCGGACCGACTGCGGATCCGAGCAAAAGATGGCGACGTCGTCCACGTACAGGGAGGTCTTGACCTGAGCGCTTCTGCTGCCTGGGATCGTCGCCCCTCTAATGCCCGCATCCTTCCTGATGGACCCGGCAAAGGGCTCTATACAACACACAAACAAGACAGACGAGAGGACAGCCTTGCCTGATTCCAGATCTGATCGGAAAGCTTTCAGTTTCCCCACCCGTTGATTAGAACTGCGCTACTGATGTCTCTGTAGAGCAGTTGGATCCAATTGCGGATGCCCTCCCCAAACCCCATTTTGGAGAGCACGTCCATCAGGTACGTGTGCGATATCCTGTCAAAGGCCTTCTCCTGGTCTAAGCTGATTAAGCAGATGTCCACACCCCTGTCGTAGGCGATTGTATCCCTGAGTAGCGCCAGGCTATCCGAGATCTTCCTGCCAGGGACAGCGCAGGTCTGGTCCGGGTGAATCACCAGCTACGTCTTGGTGCTTGTGTGAAAGCTCTGCCGATAAGACGTTCTGCCAAACGAGTTTGACAGTCTGCTCGGGGAACCACCCGACAGGGTCCACCCTCCTTTCGTAGGGCGTCCAGGACCTTATGGACCGACCACTGCTTTGTGGACTTGTGGTCAAAGGGGTTTTTTCTGAAAAACTTTTCCACGAAGGACAGGTGGACAGGTATGGCCCAACTGGTGGGGACGTTTTGCGGCGGTAGGGACGTTTTGCGGCAGCGTGGCCAGACTCATCCTTGTTTGCATGTGCGATATCCTGTCAAAGGCCTTCTCCTAGTCTTAGCTTATTAAGCAGGTGTCCGCCCTCCTGTCCCGCACGTAGGCGATTGTAGCCTCGCACTACTCGGATATCCAAGATCTTCCTGCCAGGGACAGCGCAGGTCTGGTCTGGGTGAATCACCAGCTCAAGAGCAGACTTGACCCTGTTGGTGCTGACCTTTGACAGGACCTTGTAGTCCACATTGAGCAGCGAAATGGGCCGCCAGTTTTTGATTTCCTCCCTCTCCCCCTTCTGCTTGTAGATAAGGGTGATGATGCCTTTCCTCATCGATTCTGACATGCTGCCGGCCAGAAGCATACCCTCGTACACTTCCAGCAGGTCTGGGCCCATCCAGTCCCACAGAGCCGAATACAACTCGACCGGTAAACCGTCACTTCCGGGAGTTTTATTTGTCTCGAAGGACAGGACGGCCTTTGTCCGCTCGTCCAGAGTTGGCGGGTGTTCCAGACTCTCCGCTCGCTGTCGTCTAAGACCTCCGAGATAGACGACAGGAAAGACTGGGAGGCTGCGCGGTCTGTGGGCTTGATGTCATACAGCCTGGCATAGAAGGATTTGCTGATCCTCCATGACAGGCTGTGAAGACTTCACAGAACCGTCTTCTTCCTTTAGGCTGGTGATCACAGAGCTCCCCGTGTACCTTTTTGGAAGAAGAAACGCGAATACGTCTCATCCTGCTCGACGGAGAGGAAGATGATTTTGGAGGACTCTGAGGCAAAGAGCGAGGCTTGCTGGCCCTTCACCTCGTCTAGTTCCTCTGCCACATCGACCCCCATCGACTGCAGCAGGAGCAGGTTTTGCATACTCTTCTGGAGTTGGGACAATTCCCTCTGTCTCCCTCTTGCCTCCTGAACACCTTTTTGAGGATGAAGAACCTCTTGATGTTCGTCTTGATTGTTTCCCACCAGTGCATTGGGGAATCACAGAGGGGTTTTACGGTTCACCAACCTTTGTAACCCCTCGAGTTCCTCAACGTTTTCCAGAGTCAACAGTTTCACGTTCAGCTTCCATATCCCTCTGCTAACTTTTTGGTTTTCCTGTGGGTGACAAGTCGGCCAGTTGGGGACAGTGGTCAGAGAAGAATACCGGCGTAACATTGGTGGATCTGACCTTGAGCGTGTGGGACAAAAACAGGAAGTTTATTCTGGAACGGACGGACCCGTCTGGTCTCAGCCAGGTATATCTGGGTGGTGCTCTGTCTGCAGGGTTGCTGAAGACGTCACACAGCTTGGCATCTTTTACAGCGTCCATCAGGAGTCTGGACGTGGCGTCCAGTTTGCTGTCGGCTCTGCTGGATCGTCCAGCCGCATCAATGATGCCGTTGAAGTGACCGGCCTGGACGTTGCCAGTAGCAGTGGGAGCTGCTGGAAGAGGGCCAGCCGCTCGTTCTTGAGTGCTGGCGCATAAACATTCATTAACCTGAGGGGAATTTTTATACATTACATCTGCTACGAGGAGGCAGCTGCCCACCACCTCCTTAACTTCGGTGATGGTGAAGTGGCCTCCCCGCAGCAGAATGCCCGGGCCAAAGGCCTGGCAGTCGTTGCCTCCTGACCAGATGGATGGTCCATGGGTCCACCATCGTGACCACTGCCGGTAACTGCTGAAGTGCGGCAGACCGCACTCCTGCAAGAACAGCAGGTCTGCTTTGACCTTGGCGAGGTACCCCAAGGTGGAAACACATCGCGTAGTGGATTTTATGCTACGCACATTAATAGATGCAATTTTTAAATCCATTTTAAAGTTACTGGTTACAGTTCAAAACATTACATTACAAATAAACCGTCCTTTAAGTCGGAGATCTGCCCAGTGGCCATTTCCTGCATACATAGATTAACACTAAAAGTCTACTTCACCTGGGCTGGGATACGGGTCATCTTCTGCCGTGGGGGTGTTTCGACCAGGGGACTGCTGCAGTGTTGTCAGGTAGTCCGATATATCCTCTGCGTTGTTCTCGTCTGGTGTTGGTGGTTCCCTCTTTTCATCACTCAACGTTCTCTAGCTGGGGTGCTTCGGTCGCTGCATCGCTCCCGGTACTCCGGAGCTCGTGTGCGCTGGGCACTTCGCTGTTCCCGGAGCGGGGCTTCAATGCTCCCGGTCGCCTGGGGCTGTGGATTTGTGTTTTGCCTCTTGTTCTGGTGGCAGTAGTGAGGGGCTTTGTCTCATCTTTCGTCATCAGATGAGCTGCTGTCGCTGTTGTCTGTCGTGGATGTTGGCCGCCTCTTCCCTTTCGTTTTAGCAGGGGCCCTTGCTTGCCTCCTCCTTACGCTTGCGGCCCTTTTTCTTGACTGTCTCCCATCCCGCGCCATCATCTGCTGCCTCCTCGTTCATGGTGTGCTGGGGGAGTGCTTCACTGCTGGGTGCTGGTGTCTCGTAGCTCGCCATAGCAGGCTTCTCTTCCTCCCTGACGTGTTCAATGTCCACGAGGGTGGTTGTTTCTTTGCACAGCATATTGGTCGGGGGGAGGGTGTAGGTCTCCTGGAGTGTTGTGTTCCTCAACTTCCTCCTCCTCCTAGTGCAATGTTCTTTGCCGCCTGCGCATAGCTGAAGTTACGTTTGGGGCTGTTCTTGTAAAGATGCCCAACCTGACCACAAAGGTTGCAGCACTTGGTCTCTTTGCAATCCTTTGTCTGGTGGCCTTCGTTCTTGCAGTTGTGGCAGATGATGACTGTTTTGCAGCTTGCCGCCACGTAGCCTGCCTTCCCGCAGGTCCGGCACACATTGGGTTGGCCAGTGTACACCATGTAGCCCCGACTTCCTCTGATGGCGAAGCTGGAGGGGGGGGGGGTGCAGGATGGTTCTGCTGGCGTCCACTTTCATGGTGACCTGGATCTGGCGCTTGCTGGTCCAAATCCCATGGAAGTCTTTCAGGTGCAATGTTTGTCCTGCTGATACTACACTGCAGCAAGCAAATCTGTGGTTCTGAAGATTCAGATCCAAAACTTTAAATAGTCTTTTCTCACCACAGATGTTGATTAACCAGCTGTGTGATCAGAATTCACTATTTTTTGTTTAAGATCTATGCTCTGCCCTGGCTCTGTTAAACAGATTGAGGAGGATATAGGCACTGGAATGTACCTGTTCTATCTTGCCCCTGTTGACAGAGAATGCTCATTGATACTAAAATTCCCTGGATTCTGGCGAGGTCCCAGCAGACTGGAAAACTGCAAATGTAAAGCCCCTATTTAAAAAAGAAGGCAGACAAAAAGCAGGAAACAATAGACCAGTTAGCTTAACATCTGTGGTTGGGAAAATGTTGGAATCCATTATTAAAGAAGCAGCAGAAGGACATTTAGAAAAGCAAAATTCGGTCAGGCAGAATCAGCATGGATTTATGAAGGGGAAGTCATGTTTGACAAATTTGCTGGAATTCTTTGACGATGTAATGAACAGGTTGGATAAAGGGGAACCAGTGGATGTGGTGTATTTGGACTTCCAAGGTGACATAAAAGGTTACTGCACAAGATAAAAGTTCACTGGGTTGAGGGTAATATATTAGCATGGATAGAGGATTGGCGAACTAACAGAAAACAGAGTTGGGATAAATGGTTCATTCTCTGGTTGGCAACCAGTAACTAGTGGGGTGCCGCAGGGATCTGTGCTGGGACCCCAACTATTTACAATCTATAGCAACGACTTGGAAGAAGGGACTGAGTGTAAGGTAGCCAAGTTTGCTGATGATACAAAAATGGGAGGCAAAGTAATGTGTGAGGAGGGGACACAAAATCTACAAAAAGGACAGACAGGCTAAGTGAGTAGGCAAACATTTAGCAGATGGAGTATAATGTTGGAAAGTGTGAGGTCATGTACTTTGGCAGAAAAAAAATGAAAGAGCAAGTTATTATTTAAATGGAGAAAGATTGCAAAGTGCTGCAGTACAATGGGACCTGTGGGGTACGTATGCATGAAACGCAAAAAGATAGTATGCAGGTACAGCAAGTGATCAGGAAGGCCAATGGAATCTTGGCCTTTATTGCAAAGGGGATGGAGTATAAAAGCAGGGAAGTCTTGTTGCAGCTATATAAAGTATTGGTGAGGCCACACCTGGAATACTGCTTGCACTTTTGGTTTCCATATTTACGAAAGGATATACTTGCTTTGGAGGCAGTTCAGAGAAGGTTCACCAAGTTGATTCTGGGGGTGAGGGGGTTGACTTATGAGGAAAGGTTGAGTAGGTTGGGCCTCTACTCATTGGAATTCAGAAGAATGAAAGGTGATCTTATCGAAACATATAAGATTGAGGGGGCTTGACCAGGTGGATGCAGAGAGGATGTTTCCACTGATGGGCGAGACTAGAACTAAAGGGCATGATCTTAAAATAAGGGGCCACCCATTTAAAACGGAGATGAGGAGAAATTTCTTCTGAGGGTTGTAAATCTGTGGATTTTGCTGCCTCAGAGAGCTGTGGAAGCTGGGACATTGAATACATTTAAGACAGAAATAGACAGTTTCTTAAATGGTAAGGGGTTATGGGGAGCGGGCGGGGAAGTGGAGCTGAGTCCATGATCAGATCAGCCATGATCTTATTGAATGGCAGAGTAAGCTCAAGAGGCCGTATGGCCTACTTCTGTTCCTATTTCTTGTTATGTTCTTATTGATGTAAGACCCTGAAATCCCCCTTGATCACCTCTGCCTCAGCCTGAGCCATATCTCAGAAGTGATCCCTCTGCATGGAGGCATTGCCTGTATTTATTAGTGTTGTATTTCCTTGCTTATTTTTGCCAGGATAAACCCATAATTGGAGGGTTTACCATCTGCCAAAGCTGAGGGTCCAAATTCAAGGATCTTTTCTGGCACTGCTTGGTAGATAATGTCACTGCACCCATGTGGCCTCTTAAATATCCCTGATTTTAATCATTCAACCATTCGTGGCTGTGCCATCAGCTGCCTCGGCCCTAAGCTCTGAAATTCCGTCCCTAAACCTCTTATCTCGCTACCTCTCCTCCTTTTAAGACACTCCTTAAAACTTTTTCTGCCCTAATTTCTCCTTGTACTGCTCGGTGTCAAATGTTTTATAACACTCCTGTGAAGCACCTTGGGACATTCTACTATACGAAAGATGGTATATAAATACAAGTTGGTATTGTCCAAAGGCAGTGTTAAATTGCAGCCTCTATTCCATTATTTGAAAAGGTACCTCCTGTTTTCAGCTGCTTTTCAACAAATACAATATGCACTTATTTAATATCTTTAACATAATAAAATGTCCCAAAGTGATTCACTGAGAAGCACTGAAAATATCCAGACCCAAGTAATGGTGGAAGAAGACTTGGGGCAGTGACCGAAAGCATTATCAAAGAGATAGGCTTTGAGGATTTTTAGACAGGCATGACTTTGTACGGCAGAGGGGTTTAGCAGAGGCACGCCTAAGGCGGAATATTATCTGAATGGCGGAAAATTAGGAAAAGGGGAGGTGCAACGAGACCTGGATGTCATGATACATCAGTCATTGAAAGTTGGCATGCAGGTACAGCAGGCGGTGAAGGTAAATAGCATGTAAGCCTTCATAGCTAGAGGATTTGAGTATAGGAGCAGGGAGGTCGTAATGCAGTTGTACAGGGTCTTGGTGAGGCCCTGGAACATTGTGTTCAGTTTTGGTTTCCTAATCTGAGGAAGGATGTTCTTGCTATTGAGGGAGTGCAGCAAAGGTTCACCAGACTGATTCCTGGAATGGCAGAACTGACATATGAGGAGAGACTGGATCGACTGGGCCTGTATTCACTGGAGTTTAGAAGAATGAGAGGGGATCTCATAGAAACATATAAAATTCTGACGGGACTGGACAGGTTAGATGCAGGAAGAATGTTCCTGATGTTGAAGTCCAGAACCAGGGGTCACAGTCTAAGGATAAGGGGTAAGCCATTTAGGACCGAGATGAGGAGAAACTTCTTCACGCAGAGTTGTTAACCACTGGAATTCCCTACTGCAGAGAGTTGTTGATGTCAGTTCGTTAGATATATTCAAGAGGGAGTTAGATATGTCCCTTCCGGCTAAAGGGATCAAGGGGTATGGAGAGAAAGCAGGAAAGGGGTACTGAGGTGAATGATCAGCCATGATCATTTTGAATGGTGATGCAGGCTCGACGGGCCGAATGGCCTATTCCACCTATTTTCTATGTTTCTATCGGAGGCCGAATGGGGACAGGGAGGGGCTACAATGGAAGACTGGTCCTGCATTTCTTAAAGATGTCTGGAGATGAAAAGCAAGACTTTCTCTCCACCCCACTTCAGTGACTTGAGCACATAATTTAGGCTGACACTTCAGTGCAGTACTGAAGGAGTGCTGCATTGTTGGTGATGCTATGTTTCAGATGAGACGTCAAACCGAGGCCCTGTCTGTCCTCTCGGGTGGATGTAAATTATTTGAAAAAGAGCAGGAGTTCTCATGTCCTGGCCAATATTTATCCCTCAACCGACCTCACTAAAAACAGATTAACTGCTCTCTTTTATTTCAGTGTTGTTTATGGGCCTTGCTGTGTGTAAATTAGCTGCTGTGTTTTCTAACATTACAACCGTGACTACACTTCAAACATGTATCATTGTCTCTTAATGACTGATATCACAAAAGGCACTATATGAATTTATTTTAGATGTATGGTTCAATACCATAATTTTGCAATGTGGCAGATGATCAGAGCTGCAGTGCATCATTCATCACACATTTTGGTTTTCATAAGTGCCAGTTAATGGGTGCGTTTATGCCACTCTTTCTGATTTTACATGTCACTTGTAATACTTCTCTGATGGCTCTGGATGATTTTTGTTGGATACATTTTTTTTTACCCTAAAAAGTTCAGAGCTATCCTGATGACCTAATGGGTAAAGGCACTGCATCATGCACTACCAAATCATGCAGACTAGAATGTCTTTGGTTCAATTCCTGGTCTCTGTTGTGCTATCTGATCTCTGCTGGGGCAGTTGAGGTGCTGCAATTGGCCTCTAGTCACCTTGAATGAGGGAAGGGAAAATCTTGCTTTTGATCACTCTCCAACCTTCGTGTCATATTTGACCCTGAAATTAGCTTTTTACTACATATCCACAGCATAACTAAGACCGCCTATTTCCACCTCCGTAATATCGTTCGTCTCTGCCCTTGCCTCAGCTCATCTGCTGTTGAAGCCATCATCCATGTCTTTGTTAACTCTAGACTTGACTACTCCAACACACTCCTGGCTGGCCTCCCACATTTCTACCCATATAAACTAGATGTGATCCAAAACTCGGTTGCCCGTGTCCCTAACTCTCCAAGTCCCCATCATCATCCCTGTGCTCACTGATCTACATCGGCTCCTGGTTAAGCAACTCCTCGATTTCAAAATTCTCATCCTTGTTTTCAAATCCCTCCATGATCTCTCCCCTCCCTATCTCTAATCTCCTCCAGCTCCAACAACCAGCAAGCTAGAGGAAAAAAGGCTTTGCTTCTCCCACTCCCAGTTCAAAGGAAAATAGCATTGTTTCCTTTCCCTATTTGACCTTAACTGATGTCATCCAGCCAAATGTCCACAATGCTGTGTTTACATATGTACTTGCTGAATTCTTGATAGGATTACAATATGAAGTGCTTATTTAATTGAAGTTATTATTTAAAATTCAGCCGCTTCCGGAAAAACAACCCGACCTCCATCCAAGCAGGTTATGACTTCTATTGGCTCATCCCAAACACGGAGCTTTAAACAACAATAAAAATACTGGAAACATGGTGTGTCATTCAACATCCATGGCGATTGCAGATATGATTAACTCTAGGAGTTTGTACTGTGATAAATGTGTCCAATTCTGGACACCGCACTTTAGGAAGGATGTGAAGGCCTTAGAGAGGATGCAGAAAAGATTTACAAGAATGATTCCAAGGATGAGGGACTTCAGTTGTGTGGATAGACTGGAGAAGCTGGTGATCTCCTTAGAGCTGAGAAGGTTGAGAGGAGATTTGACGGAGGTGTTCAAAATTATGAGGGGTCCAGATAGAGAGAAACTGTTCCCATTGGCAGAAGGGTCGAGAACCAGAGGACACAGATTTAAGAACCACCGCCAGGCGACATGAGGAAAAACTTATTTTTGCAGCGAGTGGTTGTGATCTGGAATGCACTGCCTGAGAAGATGGTGGAGGCAAATTCAAAAGAGAAATGGATGTATACCTGAAGGAAAAAAATGTGCAGGGCTATGGGGAAAGGCTGGGAGGTGGAACTAGCTGAAGTACTCCTTTTTTTTTCTCTCTCTCATTTCAAAATATACTTTATTCATATAAAAATTTGTACAGTACATTCAAAAGCAGTTCAGTACATTTAGCTGCGGTCAGCAATCCCATACACTACATTTGGGTGCTGACGGCAGTTCCGTTCGATACATTTCCTTGCTTTTCATTTCAAGTACAATTCAGTACAATACGGGATACGTTGTAGTACATTCGACAAATTACATTACGTGTGTTGCTATACAGTACACGGAATGCTCTTGCATGGGATCGACATGCCAAATGACCACCTTCTGTGCTGTAACCATTCTATAATTCTATACATTGTATGTCTGTCACTGCCCCATTTTATACTGTTAACTCTCAGCTGAAAAGCTCAGCAGAAATGAAGCAACATCCCAGTAAAGGGTATAGAACAGAGGCTTTTAATACTTAAGTTATTTAATTTTTAGTTGAGATGCAAGGTTTTGCTCGTCTTGCTCGGTGATCTTGCTGCAAGTCATGTCTGAAACTTGGCGAATGCATTAGAAAGCAATGATAGGAAATCCAAAACCTGCTGAGCTAACATAAATTGGAGAAACAGATCTCTTTTTTTTTGGTAGTTTAAATTAATTGATTAGTTTAGCTTTTGAACTCAATCTTGATCCAAGCTAAACATAATCACTGTTTCAATTTACAATCTTTTATCAAATCTTGATGTGTGTCTGACAAAATCTTGTGCACTGTTGTATTGTACACAATAGGAGGTTATTTGCTTAGGTGCTTATGCTAGCCGGAGGCTGGGTATTGGAACACACACTCTGAGCTTAGTATCTACCATGATTAGGTTGCAGAGAGGCAAGCAAGCACCTCCAAATGGTGGAACTGCAGTTTAATTTTTTTAATTTCAAAATATACTTTATTCATATAAAAAATTTGTACAGTACATTCAAAAGTAGTTCAGTACGTTTAGCTGCGGTCAGCAATCCCATACACTACATTTGGGTGCTGACGGCAGTTCCGTTCGATACATTTCCTTGCTTTTCAGTTCAAGTACAATACGGGATACGTTGTAGTACATTCAACAAAATTACATTACATGTGTCACTATACAGTACACGGAATGGGTGACGGTACATTTACATTTTTTTCTTTTCAACGTGCATTACGAAACACCTTACATTGTACATGGCACTACATAGGTGTTGACAGATCATGGTGCTCCATGTACACGAAAAAGAAGTTTCAAGTACAGCCCGATGGGAGTTTTGTACTGATTCCTGCCCCCGGGTTTACTGTGGAACTGCAGTTTAATGGGTTACTATGTATATTCATGCATGTGGTTAGGAGGATATTGGCAAACAGAAACCCTGCATTTTATAGTGACTACTGCCACTTGTGAGGAGCTCCAAGCATCGTCTATCCACCTGGCAAAGCCTCAAACCCCTGCTCGTCAGTTATCCAACAACCAGCTAATGATTGTTTGTTTCTTTGCGAGGAAATAAGTGGGGTTGAGATAGCTCCAACTTGGAAGTTTAGTGTCAGCCGTAGCTCAGTGGGTAGCGCACTCGCCTGAGTCAGAAGGTGGTGGGTTCAAGCCTCCCCCAGTGACTTGAGCACAAAAATCTAGGCTGACACTCCAGTATAATACTGAGGGAGTGCTGCACTGTTGGAGGTGCTGGTCTTTCAGTTGAAACGCTAAACCAAAGCCCCGTCTTCCCCCTCAGGTGGACACAAAAGATCCTATAGCACTATTTTGAAGCAGAGCAGAGAAGATAGATATCCCGTGTCCTAGCCAATATTTATCCCTCAATCAACATCACTAAAACAAATTATCTGCTCATTATCACATTGCTGTTTGTGGGAGCCTGCTGTGTGCAAATTAGCTGCCACGTTTCCGTTATTACAACAGTGACTACACTTTTTTTTATTTTTTTAAACTTCATTGGCTGTAAAAGGCTTTTGGACATCCTGTGATTGTGAAAGGCAAGTCTTTCTTTCTGAACAAAGTCAACTTTCTCTGGTAGATTTAATAACGCGATACCTGAACCACCCAAGTCCATAGTGTTCCAGGCCACTATTAATGATTGGCCAGCTGGCCTGACCCAGTAATGGAATCTGGAGAAAAGGGCCAGTCACTGGGGGCTGGGATTCTTCTGACTTGGTTGCTGATAGTCCTGCAGGACAAAGTCTTAATGTATAGGGTGGTCCCAGTGGGACAAGTAACGGGGAACTTTGCAGTGCCCTCCTTTTGATTAGCTGATTAAACTCAGATCTGCACGTCTGTGCAAACTTGGGGATTAAAGCCTCTGTTCTTGGTTAAGTGCAATGCATGTCTGTTGAGGGAAGAGTGTACATTCCAAATTGAGCAAACACATGGGTGTAGATTGTTCAGTGGTTTAAATTGGGAGTGCTTAAACATGGTGATAGCTATCAGTCGATCAAAAGAAAAATAATGATTGGAACCATTTTTGAATCAACTTTGGGGCATGCTTGTTTTTTTTCATAAACAACTTTTGGTAGTGCATTTTAATTTTAATGCACTTTTAGGACCCATTTATTTCTGTTTGGATGGAAGAAATTGGGTGAATTCTCAACTTTATTCTTTGTGCTGTAAGTGACCTAATTTAGCTGCATTCACTATTAGAAACCAGCAGGTTGTCCACATTATTGCATATCAACCCAAATAGATCCAAAATCGCCTTGCATAACACCTCAATTTAAAGCTTCAGTGATGAACTTAATAAATATTGAAAGAGTTTTTGGAGTGGTCAACAGTCGCTCAATATTTTACATGTCTTTAATCATTGTAAAATGTCCCAAGGTGCTTCAGCAGCATAATTTGAAAAATCTGACAACAACAACTTGTATTTATATAGCGCTTTTAACAGTTAAATGTCCCAAAGCGCTTCACAGGAGTATTACAAGACAAAAATTTGGCACAAAGCCACATGAGGAGAAATTAGGGCAGTTGACCAAAAGCTTGGTCAAAAAGGTAGGTTTTAAGGAGGAATGAGAGGCGAAGAGGTTTAGGGAGGGAATTAGAGCTTGGGGCCTAAGCAACAGAAGGCTTGGACAAAAGACAACGAGCCAAAAAAGGAGATATTAACAGTGGTGAGCACGAACTTGGCAAAAGCAGTGGCTTTTAAGGAGCTTCTTAAAGCAGTGAACTTGGAGAAAATTTTAGTGAGGTCTAGGCGACTGAAGTCACAGCTATCGATGGCAAGGTGAAGGGAGAGAGTAACTCAAAGGCCAGATTCAGAGGAACAGTTTGGTGGGGAGGGGCTACAGGACTGGATGAGCTTAGAGGTTGCTTTGTTAGAACTAACTGAAAGCAAGCAAACCGTAAAGGGAAAAAAAACAGGATAAATCATTTAGCATTTTCCTACGATTCCAAGACTGTACACAGACTGACAGTCAGTATCAACAACAATGTTGACTGCACTGTAAGTAGTTTTCTACTGAGCAACCAGAAACAGCTGTGGCAGCGTACCCATGTAAATTCAAACTCTGGTGCTGCCAACTGTCAATACACATGACCATGAGTGCCATGTTGGCCTGTATGGCCCATCCCAAATTCTTGACTCGTGCAGGTGGGCTGCATGTTACAGCCACTAGTATTGTTGCCTGATTTTTGCTAGAGGTGGCCATTGCACGCAGCAGCCTTGTTTGTCTTGTAGCATTGTTGATGATAAAGTCCAGGGTGCCATCAGCAGTCGTGTTATTGGGTAAATGGAACATTAGCTAATTTTCTCTTCTCTTAAAGATGTTAACTCATCATTGGGCTTTGGTTCTACAGGTCACCATTGCCGTCTGGTACCTTGTCAGTATTCATGCGTGTACCTTGTCAGTGAATGTTTTGAAGACTGTTCAATTAGGCGGAGGGCACAACAGGCATGCCTAATCCTGACCTCACCTTGTCTATACACCCATGTGCACGCACATACACAGCCTTCTAAAGATTTTCTAGATGGGGATCAGGAGCAGGATATCTGGCTGTTCTCCACCCTCCAATTCTGGGACATTGACACCAATTGCGGCGCCTGTACCATTGCCTTCATTAGTTGAGGTCATTCATTTATAGGCAGTCCCTCGGAATCGAGGAAGACTTGCTTCCACTCTTAAAATGAGTCCTTGGGTGGCTGAACAGTCCAATATGAGAGCCACAGTCTCTGTCACAGGTGGGACAGATAGTCGTTGAGGGTAAGGGAGGGTGGGACAGATTTGCCACACGCTCTCCATGAGAGTCTTGAAGTTCCAGGTCCCGAACTTCATGTTATGAGTGGAGGATGCCTGTGCATGAGTTCTTTTAACGTGGGGTGACCATTGCACACTGGCTACCACACTGGCTTAGCTGAGCAAGGTCTTGGTCCAGTGCAAGAGGGTCCAAGACGATTGGAGACTAGGCACTGCTGTATGAGCCTAGTTGCCTACGGCAAGATGTTGGCCGCAAGCTCGGCACTGAGTCATGCCATTGATGATAGGTGATCCGAGGCTTGGTTGGGGGCAGACATTGGGAGGGTCAGTGGTCCACTGGAGTTCCAAGTAACTGGTAACTCGGCACAGACCAGGATCAAACTTGGAAACCCTGAGTTTTTTTATATTTCAAAATATATACTTTATTCATATAAAACTTTGCACGATACATTGGAAGGCAGTTCGGTACACTTGGATGCGGTCAGCAATTCCATACAATACATTTGGATGCTGACGGCAGTTCCGTTCAATACATTTGCTTGCTTTACATTTCAGGGTACAATCCAGGATACATTGTATTACAGACATGTGGCACTACACAGTACATGGAATGGGTGAGGGTACAGTTACATTTCTTTACAACATACATTGCTGAACTTGCATTATACAGGGCACTGCCCCTGATCTGTGTGCCTCTGCTACTCACTGGACAAATTCATTGAAAATCAGGGGAACCTTCAAGGCTAATCTTCAGAGTTTTAGGAATTTACATTCTCTAAGGGAATCAACTGGAAGATGTAAGTTTAATTAGCATGCAAATAGTTTTGAAAAACAAAAGGCTTTGAAATTGTGCTTGGGCTATTGGGAAGGGGGTGGAATGCTAGATTTCTTTGAATGTGTTAGTGTAAAATATCTTGAATTTCAAAGCTATTGATGCAGACCATATTGTTCTCTTCTACTAAAGCAAAGGTTAACGATGAAGGAACCCAGCCCTCTGTGAAGGTTAACACCCTGGGGCCTCAGTTTGTGAGTGGAGTCATTGTGAAAATCACCAGTACCGAGCCCCTGCTGGGCAGGAAACAGATCAAGGTAAATGTGTGCCCTCGAGCTGTAGGCTTTTTTTGGAATCAGTTCTTGGGGCTGCCTATCGTCCTGTAACATTTTGTATGTGCTGTTTGTGTAGATAAATAGTAGTATATTTTGAAATTTAAAAAAATAGTAGTTTTCTTGGTGATTTTAATCTTTTCCTGCAGGCTAAATAGATATTCCAAGATTAGGAGTTAGTGTAGGTTTTGGAAATTTTTTTTATTTCAATTAATACTGAAAGTACTTTTTTTAAATAAAAAAAACATCCCCCCCCCCCCCCCAGACTGATTCATAAAGTGCCCTCGTATTTATATATTTTTTCCCTCCAAAAAGTTTGAATGATTGACTTGTTGATCATGCTGATGGTCAAAAAAAGTAATGACTGATCATAAAAGCACTGCGGCCCATTTAGCTCAACCTTCCTTAGAAACCTACACTCTGCCCTTCTCTCTGCAGAATAATTCCAAAGTTTTTGTCACAAATCAAACAAATCTTTATTTTAAAGTTTTTAAGCTCCACTTCCTGCTCTAACCATAAATGCAGTACCTGGCTTGGTACTGAGCCATGTAGACTAGGAAGGTTCTAGGTTTGATCCCAGCTCTACTGAATTAGTCAATCTTGGCAAGGGCAGCAGTAGTTGTGTTACAACAGGCCTGGGAAAATTTGTAAGGATTCCAACTAGTAATCACTATCCAGTGATCTGTACTGAAAATTCACATGTATAAATGTTCAATTAAGAAAAAAATTGGCTGAAATGTGGTCTCCTACAGTTGGATAGCCTGCCAGTCCCTGGCAAGGTTCATAGGTGATAAACAGCTGCTGGCTCACAACTGGGCATGGACTCGAATTGTTGATCTCGGCCAGGCAGTATTGAGATTACTGCAGTTGACCTCGTTCTCTAGGCTAGGAAAGAAAAATCAGGCTGGGTTCTTGCTGGGTATCAACCCCCTCCCCTCTCCCAATGAAATATATGGACACCAGGATAAGGCTTGTCTGTGACATCCCGATCAATGGTCGTTTATCCCATCGGCACACAAGGAAGGACCACTTGGGAGATGTATCGGAAGTCCACTCCTCGCTAAGTAAGTACAACTCCTGGTGTCATACTAAGTAATACAACTAAGGTTCCCATGCTCGATTCTAGCTCAGCTGGGTAGCAGTAGCTGTTTTAGAACAGGACTGAGCCCGTGGCCTAGGGAGGGGAAAATCTATTTTACTGGGAACCACTGTTGTATACGTATGAATTTCTAATGACCAGGGGATCTGGTTTGGCTATGATGCCTTCCTCAATTGAATAACCTACCAACATTCACTGACTGGGCTCATGTGTGAAAAATGACCACTTGGTGAGATACCCCAGCAATAATCTCTCCTTTTTGAAGAACAGGGTAGAAAATAGGTTGATTCAAGGGATATGGGGATCGGGCAGGAAAGTGGAGTTGAGGTCAAAGATCATCCATGATCCTATGGAATGGCAGAGCAGGCTCGAGGAGCTGTATGACCTACTTCTCCTAATTCTTGCGTTCTTTTTTTTAAAAAAAAGGAGAAAATTTAAGGGGCAAGAGTGAGACGGGGGAAAAAAAATACCACTACAGTGATTTTGCAGTTCATAAGTTAATGTTTGGAATAGGAAACCATTTGGACTGCTCCTTTCTTTAAAAAAAAATGTTTACTTTGTGTGAAGGATGCTTTGATGGAGACATCTGAGGTTTTGTACGTGGACCTGCTTGAAGGGGATACTGAGGGACATGCTCGGTTTAAAACCCCTGCAGATGCCCAAACTGTGATGCGAGCACAACGAGAGATACAGAGCAAGTACAACTGGAAACTTGAGCTTCTCTCAGGTCAGCTTTAAGTTTTCAAAATCTAGGTTCCTGTGCAAATATTTAATTGTGTGCAAGAAAATATCTCTAAGCCTATTTTATCATCAAAAGTTGGGAGTTGTTCTCCAAATCGCACTACACTGTAGCTTTTAAAAAATATATAATTTAGCCTTGGTAGTAGAATTTCTAAGATTTTTATTGTAAGACATAGTAAATTTTTTAAAAATAGTTTCAAGCAGGGAATTGTCTGTTTGGGGGGGGGGGGGGTGGGCCTGGGGCTGGTAGGGTGGCTGGTAGGAAGAGTCAAAAGGAGGATGCTGAACAAGGTAATTCAAACCCTGACAATGTCAGCTGCCTGCTGTGCGATGGTGCTGAATGGAAGCTGTATCTCCAGATGTGCAATGGGATATATACTGTTGTAGGGAGAGTTGTCGTGTGCTTTTTAGCAGTCATTTCAGAACACCTGGGAGCCAGAAACTACTCAAGCTGACATCTCTGGTGTATGGGTAGAAAAGTAGTGGCATTTATATACTTTAGAAAAATGACCCTCGACAAATACTTTTGAAAAGTCCTTGCTGCGCCTGGACCTATGTCCATTTAGCTTTAGATCATTTTTTAATGGATTAATTTATCTCACATTTACATTGCAACTTTTAAGTATCGACCATTGTTTTGATGCAAGAGAGAACATAAAATAAATTTTCAACACCTATCTTAATAATTACTGCCACGTAAACCAGTTACGGAATAGAATGCATTAAATTTGCATGGACAATAAAGCCTCTTTGATGGAAAGTGCCAGCTTGCTGTGGCCCTAACCCTGTGCAAATCCTGGTTCAGAGTCGCTTGTATGAGATTTCCAACATTATCTGGGTGTCTGCCCCAGCAGGATAGCCAGGAATTCAGCGACATCTTTCCACTATGGTACAGTATGTTATTTCAACCAATATAAAGAAAAATCATAAATTTTTGATAGTTGCCTAAATTTGCTGAAGTTCTGGAACCCAGTTCGTCCAGGATCTGGTCCTGGCAAGTTATTGGGGACAAATGCAGAAGAACTTCCAACAGATAATGTCTTCCCACCAGTCTCGCCTGCTTTGGTGACATCTGTATAGAGGCAGGGGAGAGTGGGTGCAGGAAACACCTCCAGATCTGGCAGAAATTTCTCAACATTAAAAAAAAAAGCACCTGAGCGCATAATCGGCCCGAACCAAAATTCTGTCTCCACTTGTCCCGTTTGCGCTGCATTTCTTCTTTTTTCCTCCCCACCTCCCCTTCCAGTACCCAGGCCGCATTTAATCATGCAGTCCAGTTGTGATGGGTACATACACAATAAAAACATTAAATATTTTCCTGTGCTGGATAATTCTAATTTGGGAATCAAGTGCCAATGCTATAGTTATGTGTATCCACTTAGCTTAGTTGGTCGCACTCTTGCCTCTAGTCAGAAAAGCTGTGCCTACTAGGAGTTGAGTGCATAATCTAGGCAGACATTCCAATGAGATATATTGAGGGAGTGCTACATTGCCAGAGATGCTGCCCTTCAGGTGAGACATTAAACCAAGGCCCCATCTGCATTTTCCACTGTTTCAAGTGAACAGTAAAGGCTAGAAATTTCCCCTTGACCCAATTGGGGGCTGTATACTACTGGGACTTTCTGCGCCCGGATGTCCTGCCCCGACGCAGAATTGGGCTATATGCCCCTCAAAGAAAATGGAGCGCTCCGCTTCCTTCGAGGAGCAGTAGGGGGGCGCGCAGGCCAGCTCTGCGCGAATACTCCGCATAGCGCTAACGCGCTACAACACCCCTCCCCTTCCATTAAAGGGAAGGGCTGCTGTGCACTCTGCAGGCCCTTTGGTGGCTGCCCAAAACAGAGTGCCGTGCTGTGCTACACGATGGTAGCCCGGTTGACACGAGGGCCGCCATTGTTGGGCCAACAAAGGTGGCGACCCAGGGCGCCAAAGGCCTCCCCTTGAAGGGGCGCCTAGCAGCGGATGTCATCGCGAAGCTGGTGTTGATATGCACCTGCGGCCCGCAGGGCAATTTCCCCCACTGGGTGAAAAGAAGTTGGTGCGGGGGCTGATGGGTCGACGTGGTCCGGTGAGGGGTCGGCATGCACGACGATGACGTCCTCGCCAGTTGTGCGCATGCCCAGGGCACTAATCGCAGGGCGCGCTGCTGCCAGGACAGCGCCCCCCCTCCCCCAAACCACCGGGGCAATCGGGCAATTTCCCGGGAGATGGTAGCACCCCACTCCACCAGGTGAAAATGCCATTGAACCCCGTTAGCGCCCCTCAGAGACACCTAACAGGGCTATAAAAAGGGGCAATTCGCCCCCTAAAGATCCACGGTGCTGTTGGAAGAGCAAGGAATTCTGCTGGTGAGCATTGCTCCCTCAACCAGTACTAACTAAAATAGAGATTCACTGGTTGATTCATTTCAACCTTGCACTTGCATTCCATGTTCAACATTTGAAAACTTCATAAGCACCAGAGTTAAATGGAGAGATGACCAAAAGCATAGATGAAGAGTTAGATTTTTAAGGAAGCTTGGAAGGTGGGGAAGATGTAACAAGATGCAAGGATAAGTGTGGGGAGAAGATGGCTTTAGCGTTCTTGCTAATAATGGAGGAAAGGGTTACACAGTTGAATGCTCTGGACCAGAATTCATAGAGCAGGCAGGGGCGTAGGGCTGGAGGAGAGTTCAGAGGGAGCAGGGGAAGTCCATTGAGTGGCAAGGCCAACATTTATTCCCCATCCTTAGTTGCCCTTGAGAAAGTGGTGGTGAGCTGCTGCCTTGAACCACTGCAGTCCATGTTGTGAAGGTGCTCCCACAGTGCTTTTAGGGAGGAAGTTCAAGGATTTTAATCCAGCTTTGACAATTGGACATCGTTCCAATACTGCTACTTTTGCTGCCCATGATTGTTATGTACTGAGCACAAGCAATGGTTATCAGGCCTATACATGCTGACCACATTTCTTGCTGGACTAAACCCTATATAGAAACATAGAAAATAGGTGCAGGAGTAGGCCATTCGGCCCTTCGAGCCTGCACCACCATTCAATAAGATCAGGGCAGATCATTCACCTCAGTATCCCTTTCCTGCTTTCTCTCCATACCCCTTGATCCCTTTAGCCGTAAGGGCCATATCTAACTCCCTCTTGAATATATCCAATGAACTGGCGTTAACAACGCTCTGCGGCAGGGAATTCCACAGGTTCACAACTCTGAATGAAGAAGTTTCTCATCTCAGTCCTAAATGGCCTACCTCTTATCCTAAGACTGTGTCCTCTGGTTCTGGACTTTCCCAATATTGGGAACATTCTTCCCACATCTAACCTGTCCAGTCCCGTCAGAATCTTATACGTTTCTATGAGATCCCCTCTCATGCTTCTAAACTCCAGTGTATAAAGGCCCAGTTGATCCAGTCTCTCCTCATGTCAGTCCAGCCATCCCGGGAATCAGTTTGGTGAACCTTCGCTGCACTCCCTCAATAGCAAGAACGTCCTTCCTCAGATTAGGAGACCAAAACTGAACACAATATTCCAAGTGAGGCCTCACTAAGGCCCTGTACAAATGCAGTAAGACCTCCCTACTCCTATACTCCAATCCCCTAGCTATGACGGCCAACATACCATTTGCAGCCTTCACTACCTGCATGCCAACTTTCAATGACTGATGTACCATGACACCCAGGTCTCATTGCACCTCCCCTTTTCCTAATCTGCCGCCATTCAGATAATAATCTGCCTTTGTGTTTTTGCCCCCAAAGTGGATAACCTCACATTTATCCACAATATACTGCATCTGCCATGCATTTGCCCACTCACCTAACCTGTCCAAGTCACCCTGCAGCCTCTTAGTGTCCTCCTCACGGCTCACACCGCCACCCAGTTTAATGTCATCTGCAAACTTGGAGATATTACACTCAATTCCTTCATCTAAATCATTAATGTATATTGTAAAGAGCTGGGGTCCTAGCACTGAGCCCTGCGGCACTCCACTAGTCACTGCCTGCCATTCTGAAAAGGACCAGTTTATCCCGATTCTCTGCTTCCTGTCTGCCAACCAGTTCTCTATCCACATTAGTACATTACCCCCAATACCATGTGCTTTAATTTTGCACACTAATCTCGTGTGGAGCCTTGTCAAAAGCCTTTTGAAAGTCCAAATACACCACATCCACTCTGCTAGTTACATCCTCACAAAAATTCCAGAAGATTGGTCAAGCATGATTTCCCTTTCATAAACCCATGCTGACTTGGACCGATCCTGTCACTGCTTTCCAAACGATATATTTGAAAGTATTTTCTATTAACTTGGTTAGGAAAGTATTTTCATCAACAGGGTTAAGGAAAGTCTTGAGTAAGCTCATTAAAATTACTGGCTACACAGTTATCACACCCCCCTGGGATCAAACTCCCCCCCCCCCCCCACCCCGGATCAAAACTCTTTTTTTTTTCCCGGCCCCCACCAGCTTGGGCCCCGCAGCAACCTGCTTGTTGTGGCCTTCTAGCCCGGGAAGGCAGCGGGCTGGCCTGTGCGGGAGACCACTCGGCCTGGGATAGGGGTGGGACGCATCGGTTCCCACGCTGCAGCACACAGAGGTTGGGGGCAAGAGCTACTGCACATGTGCGCACACTCCAACGCGCATGTGGAGAGCTGCCAGCACTGTTTTTGGCGCAGGGCCCTAAGCTCTGCCCCCCCCCCCCCCCCCAAATCGACTGGCATGCCGCGCCAAGCCCCGGGAGAGGCAACATAGCTGCCAGAATCGGGGGGGATTTTTTCGGCGCCGTTTTCAGCCCATAAAGTCGCCGCATCTCTGGTGAGTGCGCCGAAAAAAGGAGTGGGTCAAATTTGAGCCCAATCGTAGGAGAAAAATAATTCAAGATCGTCACCTGACCAAACATGAAAACTGCTTTTATATTGTGCAAGACCACACTAGTGTTGCTGGTTCCCAAAGTATGGGCCTTCTGCTCTGTATGCAAGTCAAATGACAAATTGCCAGGGCTCATCAAAACCATCAGCCAGAAGACCTGCTAAAATGCATCCTCCCAACAACTAGTTTTAGTGAGCTTTGATAATTATACATTCAACACTCAGCCAGTGGTACAAGACCTGGACTTTGAGAACTGGTGGCAATGCCATGAGGTTTGTGCAATGTAAAAGTAGTGGGGAATATCATGTAATGTTGTCTCCAAAGTTTCAAAATGAACAGGCACCATATGATTCCCCACCCCAAATTGGGACATGCAACAAATCCACTGAATATGAAAGAAAATGTTTTTTCACATTAAGTACATATACCTACCCTTCCTTCCTTCAATCCTCCCCTTAATTCATGGGGAGGCAAAAACACACCGTAGCCAATTCAGGAAACAGCTTTCAAAAATTGCGCTCTGCCCCCTCAAAGGCAATCGGACAAACTCCAGAAATCCCCAAACGTATTTGATATTAATGTGGAATTTTTTCTTTCTGCCATCAAGTGGTTTTTCAGGAATATATCTTCTTGAAGAATTGCAAGGAAACAGTCCTTGCTGTCACCTCCACAATGCTGTTTCATAGGTCGATATCCCGCATGAGGAAAATAAAACTTCCATGCATCCAGCCTGTCTCCCTGCTTTTTCAATTTAAATGGGTGGCTCGTAATTCTTCCCAGTCCTATCTCTTCAAACAATTTTATCTACTTGAAGGTTAATGATGCCCTTAATAATTTTAAATATTTGAATCAGATCCTATCTAAGTCTACATCTCTCCAGTGAATCCAAACCCAAAGAACACAATCTATCTCCATAGCTCAATGCATTCGGGCTGGGGATCATCCTCGTGCTCGTTTCTGTACCTCCTTTTGAGGCAAAATCTTTTTTTGAATGGAGGGACCAAAATGGTAGGCAATAGTTGTACTAAAGATGAAAAAAAACACTTTTTGTAAAGTTACTGAGATGTGTTAACAAATGGCCATGTTGTAAAACACTAAATAAAACTAAAAATATTCCCTGCAGTGGGGCAGCTGCTTAAGGCAGTGAATAGTGAGGTCATCCTTGCTCTGTGTTGTTAGCTGATCTCTGACAAGCACAACTAGCCCAGCACCCATGGGCTTTTTGAATGGAAACCATGGTCACCTGGTTACAGTCACCCCTGATAGAATAAGTATGACCATGGACCATAGGGTGAGGACCAGATAAGAAGAGGCTGTATTTTCCTCCCCCACTATCTAGGCTCACACAGAAAAATGGCTACTTGGATGGGATATGGGAGGCCGCTCAGTGAAGACGAATATCTACAGCTGAAGAAGGAATTTAATTCTAATATAAAACAGAAAATGCTGGAAATGCTCAGGTTGGGCAGCATCTGTTCAGAGAGAAACTGAGTTAATGGGCCGAAAATTGCAGTCTCGCCAGGTGCATATGAAGTGCGTGCACACCCGGCGAGGCCTCGCAAATGCGTCGAGAACCGGCTTTTCTGATCTGTCACAATTTCTTGACTGATTCTATGCATTTTCCCTCCCCCCCCCCCACCCCGGCAGGCCATCCGCGTGGCAGAGATTGGGCTATTTGCCCAACTTGTGCCCAGCGAATGTCCTTCAAACTTTTACACCTGGTGAAAAAGTTAATCATTTTTATATTTAAAAACCCTGTCCATTAAGGTAAGTTTATTTTTAACCCGATTGAAACATTTTTAATTCCAAAAAATATTTTTTTCTAAAACATTTAATTACGTTTAATTTCAATTAATTTTAAATTAAATTTATTGTGCTGTTTCTTGTTTTAAGGGGTTATTCTCATTGATAGTAATGGGAACCCGTACAAACGAAGTTTCCATTATTATCAATGAGAATTCTACCTAGTTGATTGGTGGTCCAGGCCCACGTGATCTCAACAGATGCGTTTGTATGTGGAAGACATCTTCCCATGCGCTGTGCAGCAAATGAAGGCCTCCGACCGGAATCATGCGTTCCTCCGGGACCAACAAGTAGTTTCGTAGATTTTTTTTTCGGATCAGACATTCGTACGAAGGAAGCCTCCGACCGCAATTTTTGGCCCAATGTTTCAGGTTGATAACCTTTCATCATAACTGGATTCTAATATGGTTTCTTGCATTTGTTTTCATTCTGTTTTCATTTTATCAAAAGGTGACGGTGAACAACGTTATTGGCAGAAGATTTTAGTGGATAGACAAGCAAAATTAAACCGACCACGGGACAAAAAGCGGGGCATGGAGAAGGTAGTTTACAAGAATATTGTTCATTTGAATATATTTAGTGCATTGCTCAATCTAAAAAATGTGACATTTTGTTTCAGATTTTTTTTCCTACTAACATTTCAACTGAGAAAGAAATAAGCTCTTAAAACTTCTTTGTTGCAGTTGATTGTCAAGGCTGAAAAAATTATCGTGGCCAAGACGCACAAATCTGGCAAGCACATACATTTCTCTGAAGACTGAAGACGGTCAACCTTGAAGTATCTTCTTTCTGTTGAAAGGATTTTATTTTTACTTTGAAGAATTTTAACAGTTTTATACTGAATGTAGATACTGTTTGCAGTAGCCAGAAAGATGTTCACAGTCACACTTTAATAAATACAGTATTGTTTGACTTTCAATGGATTGTGTAAATTTGAGTTTGCAATACATTCTCATTATTGCTTTGGTGTCATGATTTAAAAGCCACAAATCAATTTCCATGATTCTCTTCTGGTATTGAAGCTGCTTAGATTCATGATGCATTAAAATAGCAGGTGTGGTTAGATAATCATTTTAGGTGTATGATTTTAAACGTCGTCCCAGAATTTTGCTTTGTGCAGCTGCATTTCAAATAGCCACTTTGCAAACTTTTGTTCATGTACACGAACATTTTTCAAAAATGACTTTTGGTATTTTGTCAGGGACAGATCGACACACATTTGTAAGTGGTTTGTGAAATAGACCATTGAGCCTGCCTTGACAAATATAAAAATTCCAACAAAATGTGGTTTTCACTTTTCTTAATAGGCAAGTTCTACAAGGTAGTACTTAAGTCCTTGGTTTGATTTCCCAGTCGGCGCTGAGTTACATGATCTCAGTTGGGACAACACAGTTGCTCTCAGCACCTCTGCACTGGGGAAGAGAAAAATCATCCAAAGTTGCTGCTCCTGATCACAATGTCCTAGCTTCTGCTGGAAAGTGTACATACGTCATTGTAAGGGTGAGAATAGTAGCCGGCTCCACTGATCCCTTCCATAATCAGTAGCCCACTGACATCTGCTCTCGAGGCTCACACATGGAGAATGGCCACATGATTGAAATACTGAAGGCCCATGGAGCTGCACCTGGAGGAGGGGGAGAAAAATAGCTCATTTTGTCTTGGTATTCCTACTGACCGAGCGTAAATTCCCCATACTGTTCGGAAATCTGAGATACCAATGTAACGGTGTAAGCACAGGACGGTACTGATCCGAGAATAAGATTTTGATTTCCACATATTTTCAGGTAAATCGGATGCCCGTGGAATCGATTGTCACTTGTACTTGGCTTAATGTTGAAACAGATATCCAAATTTGAACATAGCTCCATTTAATTTTCATTCACAAAAATTTGTTTTTTTCCCTGTGGATGAAAAAATAAAATCAAGTGAACTTTGCAGGCAGTTGTGCTTTTTGGCCACTTGCAAGCTGGGTGGTTCCTTCTACCATTGTAGCTAGAAAAGGGCTCAACTTACCAGTTACTTGCACTGTACCTTTGTTTAGTGTTTTGCCTGCTGTGAAAATTGTCTAATATAAATGGGGGGAAATAGGAGGTGGGTGGGGTGGATTGACCCATCCACCTCCACGGAGGTGTGTGGGGGGCCTGACCCATCCACCTCCATGGCACGAACCTGGTATTGCAGTACTTCCAGGAACGGTGCAGTGGCTCTCGGCCTTTTGGCTAAGAGCATTGGCGCAGAGTGATCCTTGAAGTGTGCAAGGTGACCTCTGGCGTTTGTGATTTGATAAAGAATTGGAAAGATTGGCTACGAATTAAAAAATTTTTTTACAGTACCCAGCATCTGAGCCAGCTTCCGAAAGCGGTTCTAGAATATAAACGTCACGTGTCTTTTGAGGTTGTTTCTACCACTCCTTTTTTCCTGAAGTCAATTGGGTACAAGTCCATGGATCCTCATCATCATCCTCTATTTATGTGTAAGCCTAATGTTGACTGGTTATTCAATTACATGTGGGGGTGGAGGGGAAAAAAACTCAGCTGACTATCTAATCCTGTCTTCAACCAACTGCACTTCCTGCAGAATTGCTGGACAGTGATCAGATGTAGGAATTATTCTATCTCCCCATCCTTAATAGTAGCATCTTATCACTGCCCTGGCTGAAATCCATTGCATCAACACAGATTAGGGATTGTACCTGAAACTTTCCTGGCCTGCAGCTCTGCGTTAACCACCGGAGCCTTTATAGGAGAGGATGTAGTAGGGGAGGATGGGCGACAGCAGACCCTGGTTTCTGTTACAGGAGTAGCAAGCATAATGGGCCCAAGTTTCCACATGATTTGCGCCTGATTTTTAGGAGCAACTGGTGGAGAACGGACTATCTTAGAAATCGCAATTCTCCACATTTTTTTTTTCTGCAGTTCTAGTCAGGTAGAACAGTTCTACTTTGGAACAGAATTGTTTCTTCAAAAGGGGGCGTGTGCCGCCACTGACGCCTGATTTGAAAGTTTCCACAGTGAAAATATACTCCAAACTAAAGTAGAATGGAGCAAGTGAAGATTTTTGTAGAACTGAAAAAACCTGTTCTACACATTAAAAAATCAGGCGCAGGTTACAAATTAGGCGTCCAGAACGAGGTGTGTGGGGGGGGGGGGGGGGAAGGGAAGTCATTAAATTCTATAATAAATCCTTATTTATATTTATAAATGTTTATTTAGGTTGGATTTATTTGTATAAGAAAAGATTAAATAAACCATCTTCCTACCTGTGTGAAAGTGCTTCAGGCAGGCCTTGCGGGACCGAAGGCTGAACTGGCCGGCCTGAGACTTCGGGCAGGGCCCATCCCCAGATTTATAGGTAGGTGGCGTTGGGTCGGGGAGGTTCGGTGAGGGGGGGGGTGAGGGGGGGGAGGGGAAGGAGGAGGAGGAGGAGGAGGAGAGGGGCGGGGGGGAGGTCAGGTCGGATCCAGTCCGCGAGCGGGGGTCGGGTTGGGTCCAGTCGGGGGGGGCGGGAAGCTGGAACAGGAGCGCGGGTCGGGTCGAGTCGTGGAGCGGGAACAGGAGCGCGGGTCGAGTCGGGGAGCGGGAACAGGAGCGCGGTCAGGGAGGCGGGGAGCGGCAACAGGAGCGCGGGTCGGGTCCAGAAGGGGAGCGGGAACAGGAGCGCGGGTCGAGTCGGGGAGCGGGAACAGGAGCGCGGGTCAGTCGGGGGGGGGGGGGGGCCGCGGGTGTCAGGTCTGGTCCGGAGGCAGTGGGGGGCGGGGAGCGGGTGTCGGGTCTGGTCTGGTCCGGAGGCAGGGGGAGCGGGTGTCAGGTCTGGTCCGGAGGCAGGGGAGGGGGCGGGGAGCGAGTGTCGGGTCTGCTCGGGGGGGGGGGGGGAGAGCAGGAGCTGGCCGTGGGAGGAGCCTTATTCACGCCGCCCCAGTGAGGCCATTCAGCCAGGGCTAGGGGCTGCGTGCTTCGGGCCCCTCCCACACAGTTCGGTGCCTGGAGCTACTGCACTTGCGTACCCACTGTAGCGCGCATGTGCAGAGGTCCCGGCACTGTTTTCAGCTCGTGCTGACTGCGCCGAGGGCCTGCAAGTAGGTGGAGAATACCGAGGATTTTTTAGGCGCACTTTGTGGCGTGAAAAACGGGCGTCCAGTTCGGGACTGCGCCGTTCAAGGCGCGTGTGGAAACTTGGGCCCATTAAGTCCCAGAAGCTGCATGTTCCCATTTTTATGAACATTCTCCCTGCCTGTAGTGACTAGCAATGTGGTATCTGCAGTGCTGTCTCATTCCCCGACATTGAGGAAGGTCCACACCGAGTAACAAACTGTAGTTATTTTTGGAAAAACTATATGCATCACTGTTTCAGTGTTGCTACTGGTGCTCTGAAATCTACCCTAAAATCTTTTGTTTTAATTTCAAAATATACTTTATTCATATAAAAATTTGCACAATACATTGGAAGGCAGTTCAGTACATTTGGATGCGGTCAGCAATTCCATACATTACATTTGGATGCTGATGGCAATTCCGTTCAATACATTTGCTTGCTTTACATTTCGAGGTACAATCCAGGATACATTGTAATACATTCATCAAATTACATTACATGTGGCACTATATGGTACACAGAATGGGTGAGGGTACAGTTACATTTCTTTGCAACATACATTACTAAACAGAATTTGCATTATATATGGCACTACATAGGTGTTTACAGATCATGGTGCTCTATGTATACAAAAAGTTTACAAGTACAGCCCGAGGAGAGTTTTATACTGATTCCAGCCCCTGGGTTTATAGTGGGAGAAGGGCTTTAAACTGTGGCTCTTCCCTACTGTGCCTTTACGGCGACTGCACCAATTTTTAGTGCGTCCCTCAGCACGTACTCTTGCATCTTGGATTGCATCAGTCTGCAACACGCAGACGTGGACATCTCCTTACTCTGGAAGATCGGCAAGACCAAAGTGCGTCGTTCACCGAGTTGATGGCCCTCCAGCAGCAGATGATGTCTGTCTCGGTGCGTGTCCCTGGGAAGAGCCCGTAGAGCACAGTCCTGTGTTACGGAGCTGCTTGGGATGAACCTCGACAGGGGCTGGAATCAGTATAAAACTCTCCTCGGACTGTACTTGTAAACTTTTTGTATACATAGAGCACCATGATCTGTAAACACCTATGTAGTGCTATGTATAATCTCCTTCCAGACCTGACCTACCTTGCAAAGGGGAAATCCCGAAGGAGATGGATGACAGTCTCGTCCGCACCACAGCCAACTCTGGGACAGAGTGCCATGTCTCTGAAACCCCGGCTGTTCGTGAAGGATCTGACGGATAAGGCCCTCCTCACCGCCAACCAAGCTATGTCTTGGTGCTCGTGTGAAAGCTCTGGCGATGAGGCATTCAGCCAAACGAGTTCAACAGTCTGTTCAGGGAACCACCCGCCAGACTCCACCTTCTCCTTTCGTAGGGCATCCAGGACCTTATGGGCCGACCACTGCTTTATGGTCAAAGGGGTTTTTTCTGAAAAACTTTTCCTCAAAGGACAGGTGGACAGGCATGGTCCAACTGGTGGGGGCATTTCGTGGCAGCGTAGCCAGACCCATCCTTCGCAACACCGGGGACAGGTAGAACCTCAGCACGTAGTGACACTTGGTGTTTGCGTACCGGGGGTCTGTGCACAGCCTGATGCAGCCGCACACAAAGGTGGCCATCAGGATAAGGGCCATGTTCGGAACATCCTTTCCCCCACTGTCCAGAGATTTGTACATTGTGTCTCTGCCGACACGGTCCATTTTGAACCTCCAGACAAAGTGGAAGACGGCCCGGGTGACTGCCGCAGCACAGGAGCGAGAGATGGGCCAGACCTGTGCTGCATACAACACCGAGAGCACCTCACTCCTGATGGTTCTTTCCTGCAATGGAGAGCGAGCGCAGCTTCCACCATCCCAGTTTTTGTTTCACTTTGGCGATACGCTCTTCCCAGTTTTTGGTGCACGCCCCGTCCGCTCTGAACCATATTCCCAACACCTTCAGGTAATCTGGCTTAACGGTGAAGGGAAAAAAGGATCGGTCGGCCCAGTTGCCAAAGAACATGGCCTCGCTTTTGTTGCGATTGACCTTCGCTCCCGAGGCCAGTTCAAACTGGTCGCAGATTGTGAGCAATCTGCGGACCGACTGCGGATCCGAGCAAAAGATGGCGACGTCGTCCATGTACAAGGAGGTCTTGACCTGAGCGCTTCTGCTGCCTGGGATTGTCACCTCTCTAATGCCCGCATCCTTCCTGATGGACTCGGCAAAGGGCTCGATACAGCACACAAACAAGACCGAGGAGAGAGGACAGCCTTGTCTGACTCCAGATCTGATCGGAAAGCTTTCAGTTTTTTTTTCAAAATATACTTTATTCATATAAAAATTTGCACATTATATTCGAAAGCAGTTCAGTACATTTGGATGTGGTCAGCAATTTCTTTACATTTCAAGGTACAATTCATACAATCCAGGATACATTGTGGTACGTTCATCAAGTTACATTACATGTGTCACCATACGGTACACAGTGAGGGTACAGTTACATTTCTTTCCAACATGCATTACGCAACAGGCCTTGCATTATACATGGTACTACATAGGTGTTTGCAGATCATGGTGCTCTATGTATACAAAAGGTTTACCATTGCACCTCGAGGGGAGTTTTATACTGATACCAGCCCCTGGGTTTACCGTGGCAGAAGGGCTTTAAACTGTGGCCCTTCCCCACCGTGCCTTTGTGGCGGCTGCACCAATTTTAAGTGCGTCCCTCAGCACGTAGTCCTGGATCTTGGATTGCACCAGTCTGCAACACGCAGACGTGGACATCTCCTTGTTCTGGAAGACCAGCAAGTTTCGGCAAGACCAAAGTGCATCTTTCACCGAGTTGATTGCCCTCCAGCAGCAGGTGATGTCTGTCTCGGTGTGTGTCCCTGGGAACAGCCCGTAGAGAACAGAGCTGTGTTACGGAGCTGCTCGGGATGAACCTCGACAGCAACCACTGCATCTCTTTCCAGACCTGCCTTGCAAAGGAGCAATCCTGAAGGAGGTGGGTGACAGTCTCGTCCGCCCCGCAGCTGACTCGGGGGCACCGTGCCGTGCTGCTGAGACGCCGGCTGTGCATGAACGCTCTTGACGGGTCGGGCCCTCCTCACCGCCAACCAAGCTACATCTTGGTGCTTGTGTGAAAGCTCTGGCGATGAGACGTTCTGCCAATCGAGTTCGACAGTCTGCTTGGGGAACCACCCGACAGGGTCCATCCTCCTTTCGTAGGGCGTCCAGGACCTTACGGGCTGAACACTGTTTTATGGCTTTGTGGTCAAAAGGTTTTTTTGTGAAAAACGTTTCCACGAAGGACAGATGGACAGGCATGGTCCAGCTGGTGGGGCCGTTTCGCGGCAGCGTGGCCAGGCCCATCCTTCGCAACACCGGGGACAGGTAGAACCTCAGCACGTAGTGACACTTGGTGTTTGCGTACTGGGGGCTCTGTGCACAGCTTGATGCAGCCGCAGACAAAGGTGACCATCAGGATGAGGGCCACATTCAGAACATCCTTTCCTCCACTGTCCAGAGATTTGTACATCGTGTCTCTGCGGACACCCTCCATTTTGGACCTCCAGGCAAAGTGGAAGACGGCCCGGGTGACTGCCGCGGCACAGGAGCGTGAGATGGGCCAGACCTGCGCCACGTACAGCAACATCGAAAGCACCTCACTCCTGATGACCAGGTTCTTTCCTGCCATGGAGAGGAAGCGCAGCTTCCACCATCCCAGTTTTTGCTTCACTTTGGCGATACGCTCTTCCCAGTTTTTGGTGCACGCCCCATCCGCTCCGAACCATATTCCCAACACCTTCAGGTAATCTGGCTTAACGGTGAAGGGAATAAAGGATCGGTCAGCCCAGTTGCCAAAGAACATGGCCTCGCTTTTGCTGCAATTGACCTTCGCTCCTGAGGCCAGTTCAAACTGGTCGCAGATTGTGAGCAATCCGCGAACCTACTGCGAATCCGAGCAAAAGATGGCGACGTCGTCCACATACAGGGAGGTCTTGACCTGAGCGCCTCCGCTGCCTGGGATCGTCATCCCTTCAATGCCCGCATCCTTCCTGATGGACCCGGCAAAGGGCTCGATACAACACACAAACAAGACAGACGAGAGAGGACAGCCTTGCCTGACTCCAGATCTGATCGGAAAGCTTTCAGTTTCCCACCTGTTGATTAGAACTGCGCTACTGATGTCTCTGTAGAGCAGTTGGATCCAATTGCGGATGCCCTCCCCAAACCCCATTTTGGAGAGCACGTCCATCAGGTATGTGTGCGATATCCTGTCAAAGGCCTTCTCCTGGTCTAAGCTGATTAAGCAGGTGTCCACCCCTCTGTCCCGCACGTAGGCGATCTCATCCCTGAGTAGCGTAAGGCTATCTGAGATCTTTCTGCCAGGGACAGCGCAGGTCTGGTCCGGGTGAATCACCAGCGCAAGAGCAGACTTGACCCTGTTGGCGATGACCTTTGACAGGATCTTGTAGTCCACATTGAGCAGCGAAATGGGCCGCCAGTTTTTGATTTCCTCCCTCTCCCCCTTCTGCTTGTAGATGAGGGTGATGATGCCTTTCCTCATTGATTCTAGCCTGCCTAAAATCTAAGAGTAAATTCCTTGAGCGCCAATGACCTCGGGACACTATGGAAATACACCCACTGGATATAAATGTGATGGAAAGGGAAGAAGCATGGAAAGTTGCCTAAGGCTGCTTGGGGTGTTCTGATATGAATATTTTGAGAGGATGGTAGATGTGTGTCCCTGTGGGTTTTTAATATGCAAGTCTTGTCTCTGCATGGGGTGGAGACTTTTAATATGCAGGATTTTCTCAGCATGTAGTCGACCTCAGCTTGATTGAGGACCACTAGCACTTCAGTGACCAATCTGCTTTCAGAGGATACTTAATTGTGAGTTCTTTTGGAATGTCAGTTCCACAGGCAACTGGTCAATGTGTTTTATATTCATTAGGTTATTCACATCCAACAACTACTTCCTCTTTCACACCTCCCACTTCAAATTCTAAATGCAGACTTTGTGTGATTTTGCTTGAGAAATCAAAAATTAAAATACAAGAAAAATATAATGTCATCCTAATTCATTTAATGCTAAATTATCTACCAGATATTGCAGATCCAAAGAGCAGCAGGTTGCAGAAATGCACATTAATGTCTGTTTTTAAAATGGATTAAATGTTTTTATTTTTAAACTCTATGCAAACTTGAGTGAGCCTTTTGAGTTACTCTCCCTCAACCACTTTCTCTTGAACAGAACCACAGTCAGTCTTTTTCCTTTTTGCTTTGACTGTCATCCTTGATATTTCCTAGATATATCATATACATAGGTCAACGAGGGTGATTGTAGATCCAGCAAAACAAAAAGTGAGTCTCTTCTGCTGTCGAGCATGTTGAAGTCAAGTAAGTACGTTTGCCATTGCTGTTGGCTCTGTAACTACTGCGCGGCAGGAGTTAATGATACTGGAGGACAGTAAAAATGACTAAAGATGCGGCAGACGTCTGTGTTGGGAGCTCCAAATCTAATCTAAAATTATGGACATTTTTCCAGAATGGGAGTGACTACAGGTTGAACTCCCCCCTTCTCCACGCTCAGTCGCAGCCCATTAAAGAATGGACTTCTCGGATGCCTGGGAGCAGGTCACCTGACCAATCACCCTGTCAGGAAAATGATCTGGAGAATCTAACATTTCTAAATGAGGGGCGAAGAGAAAGAAAATAGCAACAAATAAAGTCTCATGTCTCAGGAAATTAATTGTATCTTAGATTCCATCCAAAACTCAACAGTAAATTCACAAAAACGTGACCATCTGTTTTTGAAGAGGAAAAATGTTGGCACATTTTTTTATTTCTAAGACACTAAGATGTGATTGATACTTCAAAGTCCATCTTTCCATTGCAAAAACATAATTCCATTGTTTGAATGCCATCAATACATGCTCCGATATGAGTGTCTTCAACTAAAACTGATCTGCAAGTGTATACATATGGATACATCTGATTTCATGTTATTCATTTACCTCAATTGAAAAAGCCTATCGGATTGCAATTTTGACATGAATGAATATTGTCCATTATAACTGCTTCTATGACCTTTGTGTGCGGCAGCATCAAGCTGTGCACAGACCCCCGATACGCAAACACCAAGTGTCACTACGTGCTGAGGTTCTACCTGTCCCCGGTGTTGCGAAGGATAGGTCTGGCCACGCTGCCGCGAAACGCCCCCACCAGTTGGACCATGCCTGTCCACCTGTCCTTCGTGGAAAAGTTTTTCACAAAAAACCCCTTTGACCACAAGGCCATAAAACAGTGGTCAGCACGTAAGGTCCTGTACGCCCTACAAAAAAGGAGATGGTGGACCCTGTCAGGTGGTTCCCTGAGCGGACTGTTGAATTTGTTTGGCAGAACGTCTCATCACCAGAGCTTTCACACAAGCACCAAGACGTAGCTTGGTTGGTGGTGAGGAGGGCCTTACCTGTCAGAGCATTCATGCACAGCCGACATCTCATCAACACGGCACGGTGCCCCCGAGTCGGCTACGGGGCGGACGAGACTGTCAACCATCTCCTTCAGATTGCGCCTTCGCAAGGCAGGTTTGGAAAGAGATGCAGTGGTTGCTGTCGAGGTTCATCCCAAGCAGCTCCGTAACACAGGACTCTGTGCTCTACGGGCTGTTCCCAGGGACACACACCGAGACAGACATCACCTGCTGCTGGAGGGCCTTCAACTCGCTCAAAGACGCTCTTTGGTCTTGTCGAAACTTGCTGGTTTTCCAGAGCAAGGAGATGACCACGTCTGCGTGTTGCAGACTGGCGCAATCCAAGATCCAGGATTACGTGCTGAGGGACGCACTTAAAATTGGTGCAGTCGCCGCAAAGGCACGGTGGGGAAGGGCCACAGTTTAAAGCCCTTATGCCACGGAAAACCCGGGGGCAGGAATCAGTACAAAACCCCCCTTGGGCTGTATTTGTAATTTACTTTTTGTGTACATGGAGCACCATGATCTGTAAACACCTATGTAGTGCCATGTACAATGCAAGGTCTGTTGCGAAATGCATGTTGAAAAGAAAAATGTAAATGTACCGTCACTCATTCCGTGTACTGTATAGTGACACATGAAATGTAATTTGTTTGAATGTACTACAATGTATCCCGTATTGGACCGAATTGCACTTGAACTGGAAAACAAGGAAATGTAACGAACGGAACTGCCGTCAGCACCCAAATAATAGTGTATGGGATTGCTGACCGCAGCTAAATGTATTGAAATGCCTTTGAATGTACTGTACAGATTTTTTTATGAATAAAGTATATTTTGAAATTTAAAAAAAAGAAACCCTCATCCTATTGTTACCAAGCCTTTGTTATCTCTAGGCTTGACCATTGCAACCTGCTCCTGGTTGGTCTCCCACGTTCTACGCTATGTAAACTTGAGGTCCTCAAATTCATCTGTCTGTGTCTGAACTCTCATCAAATCCTGTTCACCCATCACCCCTGTGCTCGCTGATCTATATTTGCTCCCGGTTAAGCAACACCTCGATTTCAAAATTCTCATCCTTGTTTTCAAATCCCTCCATAGTTTGCCCCTCCCTATCTCTGTAATCTCCTTCAGCCCCACAACCTCCCAAGATGTCTGCGCTCTAATTCTGGCATCTTGAGCAACCCTGATTTTAATCGCTCCACCATTGGCTGCCTTCAGCTGCCAAGGCCCTAAACTCTGGAATTCCCTCCCTGAACCTCTCCGCCTCTCTACCTCTCATTCCTCCTTTAAGACACTCCTTAAAACCTACCTCTTTGATCCAGCTTTTGGACATCTGCCCTAATTTCCCCTCATCTGACTCTGTTTCAAATTTTTGTTTTGTAACACTCCTTGTGACATTTTACTACGTAAAAGCGCAATATAAATAAAAGTTGTTTGTGTGGGTGAGAACATGTAGTGTACATAGTATATGTAGGGTAGAAATGAGAGCAGTGGAGAAATCCAGCATTGCAGTGATAAAGGTGTGGATTAGGATTTTGGCTATGGTGGGAGACAGCTAGAAGCTGAAAGAAAGCAATCTATGACTGGTCATGGAGAGAAAACAGTTTGCTGTCTAGGTCAATACCCAACGTGCTGCACTCAACATGAGTTTGCAGCCAGATATTTGATTCAGTTGAGGCTGGTGACATTTAGGTGCTCAAAGGTGTTTGAAGTGGATGGCTTTGGTTTTGCCAACATTTAAATGGAGACAGTTTTTATTGTTAATGTCCCATTGGCAGTTAGAGAGATTAGCAAGAGTCTTGGGGTGGTTAATGAAAGAGAAGATGTAGAGCTGAGTGCTATTGACGTAACTGTGAAAGATGACACCATGAGGAGGAAGCCAGGAATCGAACCCTGAGATACACCACAGGTGATTGCAGACATGGAGGAGAAGCTATTGGTGGGGATAAAATGTCTATGAAGCAATAGATAGGAATGGGATCACGAGAGCAGTGCCACAGAGGCAGACTGTGGGGAATGTGTGCTGAAGGTGGACGAAATGATGAAACATGTTGATGGCAGCAGAAAGTGAGCTTCAGGTGCAGTCACAGAATATCGTTCATGTCTTTGACCAGCATGGTCTTGTTGCTGTGGGCTGGACCAAAGCTTGATTGGAGAGTTTCAAACAGAGAATGTAACTACAAGTCAACAGCACGTTCCAGGACTCGTTCAGAATGAAATGGAAGTCGGAGATTGAGTAGTAGATGGAGAGAATGAAGGGATGAAAGAAACATAGAAAATATAGAAAATAGGTGCAGGAGCAGGCCATTCAGCCCTTCTAGCCTGCACCGCCATTCAATGAGTTCATGGCTGAACAAAGTAAGTCTTTTGAAGAAGGGAGTGACGATAGCAGCTTTGACTAGATCAGTTTAGTGAGAACAAAAGAAAGATGAAGGACATGAAATATATGGACTCCATACAGTTGGTGTCCAAAGTAAGGATGGGAAGTGAGGTGGGAGGGGGTCATGGGAGACTACTAGTAGTGAAGAAAACAAATAAAATAGACTTACTTCGTATTTATAATCACAGAAACAAGCCATTCAGCCCAACTGGTCAATGCCGGTGTTTATGCTCTACATGAGCCTCCTCCTACCCTTCTTCATCTAACTACATCAACGTACAAGAACAGAAGAAAGAGGAGCAGGAGTAGGCCATTTGGCCCCTCGAGCCTGCTCCACCATTTAATAAGATTGGGCTCAGCTTCACCTCCCTGCCTGCTCCCCATAACCCTTCACTCCCTTATCGCTCAAAAATATGTCTATCGCCACCTTAAATATATTCAATGACCCAGCCTTCACAGTTCTCTGGGGCAGAAAATTCCAGTTTTACGACCCTCAGAGAGAAGAAATTCCTCATCTCCGTTTAAAATGGGCGACCCCTTATTCTGAAACCATACCCCGTTGTTCTAGATTCCCCCACGAAGGGTAACATCCTCTCTGCATCTACCTTGTCGAGCCCACTCATTATCTTATATATTTCAATAAGATCACCACTCATTCTTCTAAACTCCAATGATTATAGGCTCAACCTTTCTTCATAGGTCAACCCCTTCATCTCTGGAATCAACCTAGTGAACCTTCTCTGAACTGCCTCCAATGCAAGTATATCCCTCCTTAAATATGAAGACCAAAACTATATGCCCCCTCGTGTGTTGATTTAGCTTCCCTTTAAATACATCTATGTTAGTCGCCTCAACCACTCGCTGTGGGAGTGAGTCCAACATGCTACCCACTCTCTGTGACTATTGTGTTTATGGCTCCTAGTTCTGGTCTCTCCTGCATGTGGAGACATCTCTGTCTGTCCTATGAAGCCCTTTTATCATCTTAAAGACTATGGGCCTGAACTTCGTCAAAGCTAAGGCCCACCCAAAGGACCTGGCGGTACTTTGGCAGGGAGATCCCTCAAAAAGATCTGCAAAGACCACCCGGCGGCAAAAAAATGACTTACACCCTGATCTGGGCAGCAGCGGGAGGGATCTCCCAATCTTGGCGGCAAATGCAATCCTCGCCAAAGTGTCGCCGAGGATTGAGTCAGGCCCAGGGAGGGGGGAACACAAAAAAATAAAAATTTACACAAAAAAATCCCACTGGAAAACCTTCAGGGGACCCCATCTACCTGAATCGCTGTAAAAAAAAATTAAAAGAAGTTTACTAACCTTTTTTTGCAGGTCTTCATACTTACCGTTGGGGTTGCATGGCAGATGCAGTATAATGTGGATAAATGTGAGGTTATCCACTTTGGTGGCAAGAACACGAAGGCAGAATATTATCTGAATGGCGACAGATTACGAAAAAAGGAGGTGCAACGAGACCTGGGTGTCATGGTACATCAGTCATTGAAAGTTGGCATGCAGCTACAGCAGGCGGTGAAGAAGGCAAATGGCATGTTGGCCTTCATAGCGAGGGGATTTGAGTATTGGAGCAGGGAGGTCTTACTGCAGTTGTACAGGGCCTTGGTGAGGCCTCACCTGGAATATTGTGTTCAGTTTTGGTCTCCTAATCTGAGGAAGGACGTTCTTGCTATTGAGGGAATGCAACGAAGGTTCACCAGACTGATTCCCGGAATGGCAGGACTGATATATGAGGAGAGATTGGATCGACTGGGCTTGTACTCACTGGAGTTTAGAAGAATGAGAGGGGATCTCATAGAAACATATAAAATTCTGACGAGACGGGACAGGTTAGAGGCAAGAAGAATATTCCCGATACTGGGGAAGTCCAGAACCAGGGGTCACAGTCTAAGGATAAGGGGTAAGCCATTTAGGACCGAGATGAGGAGAAACTTCTTCACTCAGAGAGTTGTTAACCTGTGGAATTCTCTACCGCAGAAAGTTGTTGAGGCCAGTTCGTTAGATATATTCAAGAGGGAGTTAGATATGGTGCTTACGGCTAAAAGGATCAAGGGGTATGGAGAGAAAGCAGGAAAGGGGTACTGAGGTGAATGATCAGCCATGATCTTATTGAATGGTGGTGCAGGCTCGAAGGACCGAATGGCCTTCTCCTGCACCTATTTTCGGCCAGTGGAAGCAGTTTCTCCTTATTTACTCTATTAAAGTGCTCACAATTTTGAAGACCTCCATTAAATCTCCCCTTGAACAATCCCAGCTTTGCTAGTCTCTCCAAATAACTGAACTCACTCATCCCTGGTATTCCAATAAATTCATTTGCATTGTTTTACCGTGATTTTGAGGCAGCAAGATTGTAAGATCTGGCTGTCAATTGTCGGGCAAGCAAGGAAACTCAACTATCCGTCTCATCTCATTTTCACCGGAGAGTTGTCAGGATCTGGAATGCTCGACCTGAAAAGATGTTGGAAGCTCATCCATAAATAATTTAAAAGGGAGTTGGACAGGTACTTGAGGATGAGTAACTTACGGGGTTATGGACAAAAACGGGGGTGTAGGACTAAGCACAACTGCACGTTCAAACAGCCAACACAAGCATAATCAACTGTAAGTTTCTATGATCTGACTACCAGTGCAATATGTGCTGCCGTGTATGTGCATCCAGAATACATTCTCCTCCATACAGCGCGCCGATAACTGACACTCATCTGTTGACTCGATGGGGCACTCTTGTAAGTACCTCATCGGCAGTCCCTCAGAATCGAGGAAGACTTGCTTCCACTCTTAAAATGAGTTCTGAGGTGGCTGAACAGTCCAATCTGAGGAAGGACATTCTTGCTATTGAGGGAGTGCAGCCAAGGTTCACCAGACTGATTCCCGGGATGGCAGGACTGACATATGAGGAGAGACTGGATCAACTGGGCCTTTATACATTGGAGTTTAGAAGTATGAGAGGGGATCTCGTAGAAACATATAAGATTCTGACGGGACGAAACAGGTTAGATGTGGGTAGAATGTTCCCAATGTTAGGGAAGTCCAGAACCAGGGGACAGAGTCTTAGGATAAGGGGTAGGCCATTTAGGACTGAGATGAGGAGAAACTTCTTCACTCAGAGAGTTGTTAACCTGTGGAATTCCCTACTACAGAGAGTTGTTGATGCCAGTTCATTGGATATATTCAAGAGGGAGTTAGATATGTCCTTTACAGCGAAGGGGATCAAGGGGTATGGAGAGAAAGCAGGAAAGGGGTACTGATGGAATGATCAGCCATGATCTTATTGAATGGTGGTGCAGGCTCGAAGGGCCAAATGGCCTACTCCTGCACCTATTTTCTATGTTTCTATGTTTCCTCTGCCCACCTTTGGCTCGTTTGCCGTGAAGGAGTTCCGAGAAGAGCGTTTGCTTTGAGAGTCTCGTGTCTAGCATGCGAACAATGTGGCCTGCCCAGCGGAGCTGATCAAGTGTGGTCAGTGCTTCAGTGCTGGGGATGTTGGCCTGGTCTATGCCATTGAAACATGAAATGACCAGTATTGAAGATACATGTACTTGATAAGTATTACAACTGCATGGACGTGCAAAGCTGCTTGACCACCAGATTGCCCTTTTACTGCAAATTCATTCTGAAGAATTTAAGGCAAACTTTTCCCAACTCAGGATTTTTTAGTTCATCCACTCCAACTCCTCTCTTCCCCCCCCCATGAACTGATAAGCTTCATCAGTTCATTTTCTAAGTAGGAGAGAATGGCTATTTACATAGTAAATACATGACAACAGAGAGGAGATTACACCAAAAGGTACTGCTGTTCTGTTAACGAGGATGCATACAAGGAGTTACTTTACCCATTTGATCCCTATTAGAAAAATGCATGCTATGTACAAGATTTAAGTGCCAAGCGTCTCCAAAGAGATTGGATTAATTCTGTCTAATTAACATTCTGCATTGTGTAAACTAAAATAGTCAATTGGAACTCAAGGAATGCCAGAAGTTCCTGAGGTATGTGTGATAGGTTAGTATTGTTGATTAGCATCCAGAGACTCGAATTCCGATGCTGAAAGAAGTAAATGGATTGTACAAGCAGTGTCTGAGGCACAGCCAAAGCTTTAGAATCCTTAATTAGTGCAGAGACGGTTTCCTGCTCTTGTTAAATTTTAATTTGTATATAAAAAAAAATTTAACGTGTCTTGTATCCCATTTACAGTATGAATCTTGCTGACTTGACTGATGAAAATGTTGTTAGATTTGTCCTGTAAATGTGACTCCAAAGAGACCCACAACCCATAAGGCTGGTCTATTGCTGTCAATGGTGCAAACTAGACTCCTGCGTTTACCAGGATGTTGTTTAAAAACTTTTGGGGGCATCCGAAATAGAGGAGGACGCTGCATAGACCCTCGCGGTTGTAAGGCCGAAGAAGGCCATGCATAATGGCTGGCTCTGTTCCCTGCATTTTTCCTATAGCTGTCACGCTGCAAAAATCATGTCCATTGTGCCCCATAGGGGACGAAATCCGCAGTGTTACTCCGGGAGGAGCTCCGCGGCCACGGGAAGAAGACAGTTAAGGGGGACTCTAGCAACCACTTTCCCAGTGGCTGATAGCAGGGAGATTCCTCTGTAGTTGCCGCAGTCGGACTTGTCCCCTTTTTTTAAAGACTGCCACCAAGCTCATGGTCTACAGGACTATAGTAATATCCGCCCTCCTGTATGGCTCAGAGACATGGACCATGTACAGTAGACATCTCAAGTCGCTGGAGAAATATCACCAACGATGTCTCCACAAAATCCTACAAATCCCTGGGAGGACAGGTGCACCAACATCAGTGTCCTCGTCCAGGCCAACATCGCCAGCATTGAAGCACTGACCACACTTGATCACCTCCGCAGGGCAGGCCACATAGTTCGCATGCCAGACACGAGACTCCCAAAGCAAGTGTTCTACTCGGAGCTCCTTCATGGCAAACGAGCCAAAGGTGGGCAGCGGAAATGCTACAAGGACACCCTCAAAGCCTCTCTGATAAAGTGCGACATCCCCACTGACGCCTGGGAGTCCCTGGCCCAAAACCGCCCTAAGTGGAGAAAGTGCATCTGAGAGGGCGCTGAGCACCTCGAGTCTCAACGCCGAGAGCAAGCAGAAATCAAGCGTAGGCAGTGGAAAGAGCGTGCGGCAAACCTGTCGCACCCACCCCTTCCCTCAACGACTATCTGTCCCACCTGTGACAGAGTCTGTGGCTCTCATATTGGACGGTTCAGCCACCAAACAACTCACTTCAGGAGTGGAAGCAAGTCTTCCTCAATTCCGAAGGACTGCTTATGATGATGTTTAAAAAATACAGAAGAAAAATTGAAATTGAAAGCAGAGCTGTAAAACATGGCTGCCATTTTCTTTTTCATTTGACTTTAATGGAAATGAAAATGAAAATCAGGCGGGTGTAAAACGGCCAATTCACTTTCACCCATTTCCCTGTTGACGGGAAAACCATAAAGTTTCTATTCAATTTTTGAAAAATACACACTATCTATATTTAAATATTTAATCAATTAGTTTAATTTCAAGTACAATCTGAATATGAATGCATCATGAAGTCCAACTGCACATCATCATGATCATAGGCAGTCCGTCGAAGCAAGGATGACTTGCTTCCATGCCAAAAAGGGATGAGTTCACAGGTGTTTCAATGAAGGACCTAATATTCCAGATCCCGACCTACATGGTGAAGGGTGGAAGATGCCTGTGCATGGATTTTTTAAACGTGTGGTGGCCGTTGCACACCAGCCAGCACACGGGCTTGCCAGTGGCAAGGATTACCCAAGACGACTGGAGACCAGCTCTTCTGCACGGACCTAGCACGCACACATATCGTAGTGTAGGCTGGCCCGTGCTGCCCCTGGGCCCTCACCTCTTCTGAGCCCCAAACTCACGCCACTCTTGGGCTTCGGTCACTTCCATCTACAAACTCTTGCCGCTCCTTCACCCCTCCTACTGTGCCTGCCTGCACTGCAATCAGCGACCTGGCTTTGCAGCCGTTGCCCTCCTGCAGCAGCATGCACTGTTCCCTGCAGTGGTATGCCACCACACGCTGCTCCCTCCAATGGCCCCGGTCTTGCACTTATGGGTGCCATGGAGTAGCATGGTGCAGTCATATTTCTTCATATCATTAGCACATTGGTGCGCTGCAGGATAGGTGGAAGCTGAAAGCAACCCCATGGAGGGATGAGAAAAACAAAACAGTCAGCAAGACTGCTTTTTCGTTTTATGGCCTTTGTGAAGACAATAGGCCTGAATTTTCAGTCGGAGGCTTTCTACTTGCGGATGCATCTGACTGGCAAAACTTTTTCTGCCTCGGGATCCACGGAGACTCGCGCTCCTGGGCCTCTACGTGTAGGCCTGGGAAAAGCCCACATATCTCAGGGATGCATGTGGTTCGCAAGCGCCCCTGGGATCATGTGGGCTGGCCCAACCAATGAAAGAAGGGGATCCCCATTCATACTTATGGGGTAAAAACAGAAAAGGCTGGAAATCTCAGCGGGTCAGGCAACATCTGTGGAGAGAAACAGAGTCAAGGTTTCAGATCTGTGACCCTTGGTCAGAACTGGAAAAGTTTGAAATAAAGCAAATTCTTAAGGAAATGCAGGGGCACTAAAAGGGGGAGGGAGGAAAGAACAAAAGGGAAGGTCTGTGATAGGGTGGAAGGCAGGAGTGATTTAAGAGACGAAAGGGATGATGGCCCAAATTGTTGATACAAATCCCCATAAAAAATACATTTAACATAACCAATAAATTTTTAAAAATTGCATATTTAAAATTAATTAAAATACTATGGAACAAAAATCGCGATCTCTACGAATGCACAATGTGCGCATGCACTTGTAGAGGCCCCGCAAGTGTTGGTTCTCGGCGGCAATGCGTTTACGCCGAAAACTGGCACTTCCAAACTGTCAATCTCTTTTGACAGTTCCAAGGCATCCCTGGGAGAAGGGCCTTCGCGGGTGGAGATTTGGGATATTTGCCAACTCCTGCCCAACCAATGTCCTTCAAACTCTTACGCCTGGTAAAAGCAGGCATAAGGCCTTTTTTTAACCAGTGTGCTTTAAAAGATAAAAAAAAATGTTCTCAATAATTTTTCTATTAAAAACCTGTCCATTAAGGTAAGTTAATTTTTACCCCTATTAATACATATTTTAAAAATTCTAAAAATGTTTTTGTCTAAAATATTTAATTAAATTCAATTTCAATTAATTTTCAGTATGTGAAGTGCTTTTCTTATTTATTTAAAATGTTTGTGTTTTTGGCGGTAACCCCATTCATAGAAATGGCGATCTCCGTACAAATGGAACTCGCCATTACTGTGAATGGGGATACACCATTTTCAATGGTTGGTCCGGCCCACGTGATCCCAGCCTGCATATGCGCTCCTGGGATACGTGGGCCTCCGCACTGGGCTGCGCATGGAGGCCTCGTAGTGCTAGTGTTCGTTCCTCCGGGACCAGGAAGTACATTCATAAATCTTTTTGTGGTCGGAGTCATCTGCCCGCAGGGAAGCCTCTGACCACAATTCTTGGCCCAATATAATTAAGGATTTAAAACAAAATTTAATTAAAAAATGTTTTTTTAATGTTTTAAAGAGGATAAAAATAACCTTACCTTATTTTACACTTGTTTTAATGTTTAAATGAATGAAAAAATATATATTTTTATGTTTTTTAAAACTCTTATGCTGGTAAAAGCAGACCTTACGCCTGCTTTTACCAGGCATAAGAATTTCATGGGCATTCACTGGGCAGAGCTGGGCAAATAGCTCTGCCAGCAGGGCCTCTTTCCCAGGGATCCGTTGGATCTGTAGATTCTTGACAGATCGCAAATTCCGGTTTGCACATGCACTTCGCATGCCTAAACTCAAAACTTGCACGGCCCTTATGGGTGCGTACGTACTTCGTACGCGATCATAGGAGCTATAAATTATGACCCAAGGACTTTCAGTACCATGTGCAAGTGGTTGCCGTTTATATTTAACCCTGTGCAGTTACCGTTAACTGGCTATTCACCTATGAATGGCATCACAGAGGCACTGAGTCTCATTATAGCATTCCATTTGTTGCCCAGGTTACAATCCGCTAACACAACACAGACCGGGCATTGAACCAGGGACCTTCCTGATCTGCAAAATTGTAGTATCACAATAAACATGGGATGGGATACTGCACCAAATTATTTGCCTGAGTGATTGCTCACCCTACAGTCAAAAGCAGTACTGATGAAGGGCTACCCCTGAAACATTATCTTGTCTGTTCTCTCCACAGATGATAGCTGACCTGCAGAATGTCTCCAGCTTTTTTCTGTTTCTATTTCAGATTTCCAGCATCTGCAGGTTTTTTTGAGTCTACGGTCAATAGCCACTTTTGGACTTCACATGAAAAGCACTGAAGGGTTGGAACTGTCATTAAGTGCTTAAGCGAGAAGATTAAAAAAATAAATAAATAGAGGTTTGTGAATTTTTTTTTAAGTTGCAAGATTTATGTTATGCAACAATCTTGGGCCTGAATTCGCACTCCCCACGGTCGCATACAAGGTGTGCGCACCACAATGGGGTCCCCAGAGGTTCTAGGTTTAAGTATACGAAGCGTAGGCACCTAAACCCGGAACTTGCGATCTGTCAAGAACTAAAGGGCCTCCGCGGGCGGTGAGTCAGGCTATTTGCCCAACTCCTGCCCAGCGAATGTCCTTTAAATTCTTACGACTGATAAAAGCAGGTGTAAGACCTATTATCAACGTAAGTCTTTTAAAGCACAGAATAATAAATTTTTTCAATAATTTCAACATTTAAAATCCTATGAGGTAAGTTTATCTTTAGACTCTTTAAAATATGTAAATTTATTTTTCAAATTAAATTCCATTTTGATTAATTTTAAATATGTGATTTTTAACATTTCTTTTCAGTGTTTGTATGTTTTTGGGGATATTCCCATTCATCCTTATGGTGGTTCTGTATATACGGAACTTACATAAGTATAAATGGGGATCCCCCACTCCGATAGGTTGGGCTGGCCCACGTGATCCCAGTGATCCGTACTAAGTCCATATGCTCCTGGGATATGTGGGCCCCTATGAAGGTCTTCGCATAGAGACCCAGGACCACAAGTCTCCAAACCTCACAAAAAAAAGTAAATTACAAATACAGCCTGAGGGGGATTTTGTACTGATTCCTGCCCCTGGGTTTACCGTGGCAGAAGGGCTTTAAACTGCGGCCCTTCCCCACCGTGCCTTTGCGACGACTGCACCAATTTTAAGTGCGTCCCTCAGCACGTAATCCTGGATCTTGGATTGCGCCAGTCTGCAACACGAAGACGTGGACATCTCCTTGCTCTGGAAAACCAGCAAGTTTCGGCAACACCAAAGAGCGTCTTTAACCGAGTTGATGGCCCTCCAGCAGCACGTGATGTCTGTCTCGGTGTGTGTCCCTGGGAACAGCCCGTAGAGCACAGAGTCCTGTGTTACGGAGCTGCTTGGGATGAACCTCGACAGTAACCACTGCATCGCTTTCCAGACCTGCCTTGCGAAGGCGCAATCCTGAAGGAGATGGGTGACAGTCTCGTCCGCCCCACAGCCGACTCGGGGGCACCGTGCTGTGCTGCGGAGATGTCGGCTGTGCATGAATGCTCCGACGGGTAAGGCCCTCCTCACCACCAACCAAGCTAATCTTGGTGCTTGTGTGAAAGCTCTGGCGATGAGACGTTCTGCCAAACGAGTTCGACAGTCTGCTCAGGGAACCACCCGACAGGGTCCATCCTCTCCTTACGTAGGGCGTCCAGTACGTTACGTGCTGACCACTGTTTTATGGCCTTGTGGTCAAAGGGGTTTTTTGTGAAAAACTTTTCCACGAAGGACAGGTGGACCGGCATGGTCCAACTGGTGGGGCCATTTCGCGGTAGCGTGGCCAGGCCCATCCTTCGCAATACCGGGGACAGGTAGAACCTCAGCACGTAGTGACACTTGGTGTTTGCGTACCGGGGGTCTGTGCACAGCTTGATGCAGCCGCACACAAAGGTGGCCATCAGGATGAGGGCCATGTTCGGAACATCCTTTCCTCCACTGTCCAGAGATTTGTACATTGTGTCTCTGCGGACACGTTCCATTTTGGACCTCCAGACAAAGTGGAAGACGGCCCAGGTGAGTGCTGCGGCACAGGAGCGAGAGATGGGCCAGACCTGTGCCACGTGCAGCAAACCTGAGAGCACCTCACTCGTGATGACCAGGTTCTTTCCTGCCATGGAGAGGAAGCGCAGCTGCCACCATCCCAGTTTTTGCTTCACTTTGGCGATACGCTCTTCCCATGGGTACTAAAGCCAATTGTTGTCCATTGCCACTACCTAGCTGACATCAGTTAAAAGCACGGGGGCTGTGAATCAAACCTGGGATCTTCCTGGTCTGTATGGTTTAGCCACTTACTGCTTTAACCAACTAAATCATGCGAGCTTTTCTTTTTAAATAAAGAAACTCAAACATACCATAGAGCCATAGAATAGTACAGCACAGAAAAAGGCCATTCGGCCCATCGAGTCTGGGCCGGCTCTTTGGAAGAGCAATCCAGTTCGTCCCATTCCCCAGCTCTTTCCTCATAACACTGCAAGTTTTTCTCCTTCAAGTATTTATCCAATTCCCTTTTGAAAGCAACTACTGAATCTGTATCCACCATCCAATCAGGCAGTGCACTCCAAATCCTAACCACTCATTGCATAAAAAAGTTTTTCCTCATGCCGTGTCTGGTTCTTTTGCCAATCACCTTAAATTTGTGCCCTCCTGTTATCGACCCTTCAGCCATTGGAAACAGTTTCTCTTTAATTACTATATCTAAATCCTTCATGATTTTAAACACCTCTATCAAATCTCCTCTTCGCCTTCTTTGCTCCAAGGAGAATAACCCCAGCTTCTCTAGTCTATCCACACAATTGTATTCCCTCATCTCTGGAACCATTTTTGTACCCTCTCCAAAGCCTTCATGTCCTTCCTAAAGTGTGGTGCCCAGAATTGGACACAATACTCCAACTGGGGACTAACGAGCGTTTTATATAGCTTAGGGAGGGATTTTCGACTTTTTGTGTTTTCACCCATTTCCGGGCGCAATTCCCGGCAGATTGAAAAAATTAGCGCTGGGTTAACATTAGCGCCAGGCTGCGCAGCTTTCGCAAAATGAAAGTTCACAAGGAACGTTAGCGCTAACTCCGGTGTTGCACCATGCAATTTGTGTGCCGGAGCCGAAGGTTCCGCCGTTAAAAAAATCAGCCATTCTGCGCATGCGCAAATTATCATTTTTTTTCTTCCCGCACTTCTGGTATGCTATCCAATCGCAATCGCTAATGCAGGGCGCAGCCACGTGCATGCACAGTACACCCAGGGCTGAACCAGCCATTTTCAATTAAGATTTTCATGATGGAGGACGAGGAATCGAGTCGATTCAGCCAGGAAGCTAACAAATCACTTGTGGCGGCTGTGGAGAGACGATGGCAGGAGGTACAGCGTAGGGGTGGATCTAGACCACTGCCATCCATTTTCAAGCGCATTTGGAGGGAAGTCACTGAGGAGGTCACTGCCTCAGATACAGTGGTCAGGAGTGGTACACAGTGCTGAAAAACGTTCAATGATCTTTCGAGGGTCGTTAGAGTGAGTACAATTTTAAATCATGCACTCCTTCATTATTTCAATTATAAATCTGACCCACTATTTGTTCTCATGCTTTTGGTGCCTGTCAGCAATCTGTGGGTGTTCTCATGCTGTTGGTGTCTCTCAGCACTCTGTGGGTTGCCTCCTAAAATGCATGACACATAGGTAGGTGTGGTTTGGCACTCTATTTGCCATGAATGATCTTTACACATTATTAAGATTGCTTTCTGAGATGTCATAAGATGTCTCCGCACTTTGATGTCTTCTTGCTGAACCACGTACAATTTCCAAGGTCATTAAACAGATGACTGTATTGCATTCAGACAGTATGGTATACATGCTTTGGTGGCTATTTGTGTGTGCCACAAGAGCAGATGGACCCTCTGGTAACCATTCCCATTTTCATCTTTGCAGGCCTAGAAATCACATAATCAGCGCGAGCAGGTGCAGACAGGCAGCGGTCCACCTCAGACGCTACCACTCATGGACATTGAGGAACAAGTGGCAGGACTCATCGGCGTCTCAAGTCGAGCCACTGAGAGTGCTGATGCCCGCTCAGAAACTGAGGGTAGTCCTGCACACTCCCTGGGCTGGGTTGGGGCAATGTCAAGCAGTGTCTGTGGACAAGAGTTGGGGCAATGTCTCTGGACTAGATATAATGGAGTAGCAGCTGTCCTTCAAATGAGCCTGTGCTAAGCAACCTTCCTCATGTCACCCTGTCCCCTCCCCTGCTGCTAACCACTCATCTGTTGCTTTCTACTTCCAGATGACCAACCACAAACACAGCACCCCTCAAGGCAACACTCCACGTCAGGCCATCGTGAGGAGAAGTTTACCGATCAGCTGACTGCAGCGCAGATGCAATTCACCCCTCTTTTACCATTGGCAGTCACCTCGTCTGAGAACGACACTGTGACTTTCTCGAGGTTTAACAACTCCGAGACTCCTGGGACAAGTGGCGTGCAGCAACGCAGTTCTGGGGTTGAATTCCGTATGCTATCTCTCCGGAGGGTGAGTCGGCAAAGTCGGTCTGCTGACAGACAAGCAGATGTGGAACTGGACATGGTGGAACTGTCCAGGGAGCGCATTCAGGCCACGCGTCAGGTCGTTGATGTCTTGGGGAGGATTCCCGCGACCATCGAGAGTCTCACTGCGACCATTACGGAGCTAAGGTCGCAGATTGTCTGTGCGAGCCGTGAAACCTGCGAGACCATCAATACCCATACGAGGCTGGTCGCCTCCAGCAGTGACATTGGAGTCCCAGAGAGTGTGGCGCGAAGCCTTGCAGAATATGGCGCATCACAGGCACAAGCTCTGCTTCAGCTTGGGCAGGTGATGCAGTCCATAAACATCCCCACCATACTCTCTGCGTTCCCCAGTGTCACTCCCAAACCCAAACCACCTGTGACTGTCGATGCTGATGAAGAGGCCTGCCAGTCAGAAGCTGGGCCTTCCACATCACGAGCTGTTCCAGTGTGTCCACAAGCGGTGTCTCCATTGTCTCTCCCCCCAACACAACAATGTTTCTGCATGCCAGCTTGGTACCACTTGGATTAGGAACGGCAAGCAAGGGAGGGTGATAAAGGAAAGAGGGTGGAAAAGCTGGTGGTAAAAAGTAGTGGGGCAGGGGTTGCTGCATTACGTTGTTGATGCTGGATGCATCCTATGTTTTATGTTGCATTATTATTATGTTCTGGATTATGTTGTTGATAATGTTGTTGTTGTTGTTGAATGCTCACACTGCTGGATACAGCTAATTTATGTTATTTTATTAAAGTTTCACAATTAAGTTTAAAAAGTTGGCAAAGTTTACAATGTTTAATAAATTATTTTGTTCTCCTTAACCATTCCTGTGTAGTGTCCCATTTGCAGAATAAGAGGGGGAATAGTCAACATAGTGGGACAGAGTGGCCAGGCAACGGTCAAATCTGCCGTTCACTCTTCAAGCAAAGCGTTCAATTATGAGCTGCCAATGTAAAGCTTTTGCACTGGTGAAATCTCCATGATGCCGCCCCTGTGGTTGTGCTGGTGGGAGCAGCCTCAGTGGGACAACAATGGGCCCTGAGCAGCCCCAGCGGGCCCTGAGCAGCCCTAGCAGGACAACAGGCAAACGTTACCTTTCAGTTGCGGAGGGACCCCGCGCCGGCCTGCTTCTATCCCAGGCCGAAAGGACTCCACACCGGTCCCGGGCCATCCCGGCCAAAAGGATTCCACACCTGCCCATGCCTGTCCCTGTGGTCGCACACCAGGTGTTCATTGTGCTGACAGATCCGGGGGGACGTGGAACCGGCCGAAGGGACTCCGGGCCGGCGCTGAACCGGCCGAAGGGACTGCGGCGGCAGCATTCAACCCAACGTCTTAAACTCCTAACCAACTTTTAATCAATCTTTAAACACTTAATCAACTTTTAAACTTTTTAGACAATTTGGGAGAACTTTTAAAACTTATATTTTAGACTTTTAATTGAAATACTTTTGAACATCTATTATTGATCTACATCTTTGACTTTTTAACAATTTTTTAAACTTTTTAAATTGGGGAAACTTTTATAACCTATTATTGATCTACATCATAGACTTTTTTAACAACTCTTAGAAACATTTGACACAAATTGGGAATTTTCATCAACTTTTAACTTTTAAAATAACTTTGGAAGTGACCTTCCTAATGCCTGACCCCCAACCAAGCGTCGGGCCATCTACCATCAATGGCGCTACTTGGCGCCGAGCTTGCGCACAACATTCGCCGTAGGCAATTAGGCTTATACAGCAGTGCCTGGTCTCCAGTTGTCTTGGGCCCCCTTGCCACTGGACCAAGACCTTGTTCAGCTAAGCTCACGTGGTTGCCAGTGTGCAGCGGCCATCCCACGTTAAAAGAACTCACGCACAGCCATCTTTCACTTCGTCAGTATGAAGTTCGGGACCTGGAACATCAGGACCCTCATGGATAATCCCAACAGCAACAGGCCGGAACGCCACACTGCTGTAGTTGCCCGGGAACTCAGACGTTTTGACATTGATATCGCCACCTGAAGCGAGACCCGGCGAGCAGGGGCAGGCCAGTTGAAAGAACATGGTGGAGGTTATATCTTCTTCTGGAAAGGGAAACCAGAGGCAGAACGCCACCTTCATGGACTTGGCTTTGCCGTCAAGAATGAGCTGGTCGACTGCCTCAAAGACTCCCCCTGTAGGGTTAACAAACGCCTCATGACTCTTCATATTACCCTATCCTGGAACCAATGAGCTACAGTCATCAGGGCGTACGCCCCTACACTCGATGCAACGGATGAGGCAAAAGAGGGTTTTTATTCCAACCTCGAGAAATACTTGTCCCGTGTCCCCACGGGTGACAAATTGATCCTCTGGGTGATTTTAATGCCAGGGTCGGCAAAGACACAGCCCTCTGGGGAGGCTTGATTGGCAGAGAGGGGGGTAGGGAAAGCCAACTCCAGTGATACCCTACTCCTGACAAAATGTCGAGAGCATGAACTCCTCATCACCAACACCCTGTTCCGCCAGAGGGACAAATACCAGGCATTCTGGCAACACCCTCGCTCCAAACACTGGCACCTGCTTGACTATGTCATCGTCCGAGCCAGTGATCGCAAGGATGTGTGCATCACCCGCGCCATGACAGGAGCTGACATCTGCTGGACAGACAACCGCCTAATCCGATCCATCATCAACATTAACATTGCCCCAAAGCAACGGGTACAGCAGAAGCAGTTCCTCAAAAAAGTTAATGCCGGGGTACTTAGAGAGCCAGCTAAGAGAGCTCTATATAGCCAGCCAATCTGGCGTGCCTTGATGACCCTGAGATGCTGAATGCCCACAGCGCTTGGTCTGCACTCCAGGCCTCTATAACCAGTGACTGTGAAGAGACACTGGATCACTCAACCAGAAAACATCAGGACTGGTTTGATGAAAATGATCAGGAGATCGAAGAACTAATAGATCGCAAGCGCAAAGCATTTCTGAGCCTCAAGCAACAACCCAACTCGGGAGCTGCAAAACAACATTACAAACGGCTCAAGGTTCAGGTCCAACAAAAAACCTGGGACCTAAAGAACAGGTGGTGGATGGAGAAAGCACAGGAGATACAACTGGCCAACAGCCAGGATATGCGAGGATTCTTCACTGCAGTCAAGGCCACCTACAGTCCAAACTCCCAAGGCCCCATCCCACTCCTGGCCAAGAATGGGGAGACACTCAACAAGGACTCCGAGGGTGTCAGGGCCCGATGGAAGGAGCACTTTGAAGATCTCCTCAATCGAGACTCTGCCTTTGACTCGAGTGTTCTCGACTCCATGTGACACGCCACTAACTCAGTGAAACTCCAACGTTGCACGAGGTAGGCAAAGCCATAAAACAGCTCAAGAATAGCAAGGCTACGGGTGCGGATGGAATCCCTGCTGAGGCGCTAAAGTATGGCAGACAGGCGCTGTTGGCGCGAATACATGACCTCATCTCTCTCATCTGGAGGGAGGAGAGCATGCCGGGAGATCTCAGTGATGCAGTGATTGTGACCATTTTTTAAAAAGGGGACAAGTCCAACTGCGGCAACTACAGGGGAATCTCCCTGCTATCAGCCACTGGTAAAGTTGTCACTAGAGTCCTCCTCAACCGTCTTCTCCCTGTGGCCGAGGCGCTCCTCCGGGAATCACAGTGCAGATTTCGTCCCCTACGGGGCACAACAGACATGATCTTTGCAGCGTGCCAGTTGCAGGAAAAATGCAGGAAGCAGCACCAGCCCTTATACATGGCCTTTTTCGATCTTACAAAGGCATTTGACACTGTCAACCATGACGGTCTATGGAGCGTCCTCCTCCATTTCGGATGCCCCCAAATGTTTGTCAACATCCTTCGCCTGCTTCATGATGACATGCAGGCCGTAATCCTTACCAACGGATCCATTACAGACCCAATTCACGTCCGGTCCGGGGTCAAACAGCTGCGTCATCGCTCCATCCCTCTTCTCAATCTTCCTTGCCGCCATGCTCCACCTCACAATCAACAAGCTCCCCACTGGAGTGGGACTAAACTACAGAACCAGTGGGAAGCTGTTTAACCTACTCCGCCTTCAGGCCAGGTCCAAGATCACCCCAATCTCTGTCATTGAGCTGCAGTATGTGGACGACATCTGCATCTGCGCACATTCTGAGGCTGTTCTCCACTATATAGTCAATGTATTCACTGCATACGAAAGCATGGGCATTACGCTTAACATCCGTAAGACAAAGATCCTCCACCAGCCTGTCACCGCTGCACAGCACTGCCCTCCAATCATCAAGATTCACGGCGCGGCCCTGGGCAATGTGGACCATTTCCCATATCTCGGGAGCCTCTTATCAACAAAGGCAGACATTGATGTGGAGATTCAACATCGCCTCCAATGCGCCAGTGCGGCCTTCAGCCATCTGAGGAAAAGAGTGTTTGAAGACCAGGCCCTCAAATCTACCACCAATCTCATGGTCTACAGGGCTGTAGTAATATCCGCCCTCATGTATGGATCTGAGGCATGGACGACGTATAGAAGGCACCTCAAGTCACTGGAGATATATCACCAATGATGTCTCCGCAAGATCCTGCAAATCCCTTGGGAGGACAGGCGCACCAACATCAGTGTGCTCGTCCAGACTAACATCCCCAGTATCCCTGGTGCAAGGGTCAAGGATGTCTCGGAGCGGGTGCAGGACTTTCTGAAAAGGGAGCGTGAACTGCCAGTTGTCCTGGTGCATATAGGTACCAACAATATAGGCAAAAAACGGGAGGAGGTCCTACAAGACGAATTTAGGGAGCTAGGAGCTAAATTAAAAAGTAGGACCTCAAAAGTAGTAATCTCAGGATTGCTACCAGTGTCACGTGCTAGTCAGAGTAGGAATCGCAGGATAGCTCAGATGAATACGTGGCTTGATAAGTGGTGCAAAAGGGAGGGATTCAAATTCCTGGGACATTGGAACCGGTTCTGGGAGAGGTGGGACCAGTACAAACCGGACGGCCTGCACCTGGGCAGGACCGGAACCAATGTCCTAGGGGGAGTGTTTGCTAGTGCTGTTGGGGAGGAGTTAAACTAACATGGCAGGGGAATGGGAACCTATGCAGGGAGACAGAGGGAAATAAAATGGAGGCAGAAGCAAAAGATAGAAAGGAGAATGGTAAAAGTGGAGGACAGAGAAACCCAAGGCAAAAAACAAAAAGGGCCACATTACAGAAAAATTCTAAAGGAGCAAAGTATGTTAAAAAGACAAGCCTGAAGACTCTGTGCCTCAATGCGAGGAGTATTCGGAATAAGGTGGATGAATTAACTGCGCAGATAGCAGTTAACGGATATGATGTAATTGGCATCACGGAGACACATGGCGCCAGGGTGACCAAGGCTGGGAACTCACCATCCAGGGGTATTCAACATTTAGGAAGGATAGACAGAAAGGAAAAGGAGGCGGTGGCATTGCTGGTTAAAGAGGAAATTAATACAATAGTAAGAAAGGACATTAGCTTGGATGATGTGGAATTCGTATGGGTGGAGCTGCGGAATTCCAAAGGGCAGAAAACGCTAGTGGGAGTTGTGTACAGACCACCAAACAGTAGTAGTGAGGTTGGGGACAGCATCAAACAAGAAATAAGGGATGTGTGCATTAAAGATACAGCAGTTATCATGGGCAACTTTAATCGACATATTGATTCGGCTAACCAAACTGGTAGCAATGCGGTGGAGGAGGATTTCCTGGAGTGTATTAGGGATGTTTTTCTAAACCAATATGTCGAGGAACCAACTAGAGGGCTGCCCATCTAGACTGGGTGATATGTAACGAGAAGGGACTAATTAGCAATCTTGTTGTGCGAGGCCCCTTGGAGAAGAGTGACCATAATATGGTAGAATTCTTTATTAAGATGGAGAGTGACACAGTTAATTCGGAAACTAGGGTCCTGAACTTAAGGAAAGGTAACTTCGACGGTATGAGGCGTGAATTGGCTAGAATAGACTAGCAAATTATACTTAAAGGGTTGATGGTGAATAGGCAATGGCAAATATTTAAAGATCACATGGATGAATTTCAGCAATTGTACATCCCTGTCTGGAGTAAAAATAAAACGGGGAAGGTGGCTCAACCATGGCTAACAAGGGAAATTAAGGATAGTGTTAAAGACAAGGAAGAGGCATATAATTTGGCGAGAAAAAGCAACAAACCTGAGGACTGGGAGAAATTTAGAATTCAAAAGAGGAAGACTAAGGGTTTAATTAAGAGAGGGAAAATAGAGTACGAGAGGAAGCTTGCAGGGAACATAAAAACTGATTGCAAAAGCTTCTATAAATATGTGAAGAGAAAAAGATTAGTGAAGACAAACGTAGGTCCCTTGCAGTCGGATTCAGGTGAACTTATAATAGGGGAACAAAAAAATGGCAGACCAATTGAACAAATACTTTGGTTCTGTCTTCACGAAGGAAGACACAAATAACCTTCCGAAAGTACTAGTGGACAGTTGGTCTAGTGGGAAGGAGGAACTGAAGGATATCCTTATTAGGCGGGAAATTAAGTTAGGGAAATTGATGGGATTGAAGGCCGATAAATCCCCGGGGCCAGATAGTCTGCATCCCAGAGTACTTAAGGAAGTGGCCTTAGAAATAGTGGATGCATTGGTGATCATTTTCCATGACATCAGTAGTGGGGAGAATGTTGGAATCAATCATTAAGGATGAAATAGCAGCGCATTTGGAAAGCAATGACAGGATCGGACCAAGTCAGCATGGAGTTATGATAGGGAAATCATGCTTAACGAATCTTCTGGAATTTTTTGAGGATGTAACTAGTAGAGTGGACAAGGGAGAACCAGTGGATGTGGTGTATTTGGACTTTCAAAAGGCTTTTGACAAGGTCCCGCACAAGAGATTGGTGTGCAAAATCAAAGCGCATGGTATTGGGGGTAATGTACTGACGTGGATAGAGAACTGGTTGGCAGACAGGAAGCAGAGAGTCGGGATAAACGGGTTGTTTTCAGAATGGCAGGAAGTGACTAGTGGAGTGCCGCAGGACTCAGTGCTGGGACCCTAGCTCTTTACAATATACATTAACGATTTAGATGAAGGAATGGAGTGTAATATCTCCAAGTTTGCAGATGACACTAAACTGGGTGGCGGTGTGAGCTGTGAGGAGGATGCTAAGAGGCTGCAGGATGACTTGGACAGGTTAAGTGAGTGGGCAAATGCATGGCAGATGCAGTATAATGTGGATAAATGTGAGGTTATCCATTTTGGAGGCAAAAACACGAAGGCAGAATATTATCTGAATGGCGGCAGATTAGGAAAAGGGGGGGTGCAATGAGACCTGGGTGTCATGGTACATCAGTCATTGAAAGTTGGCATGCTGGTACAGCAGGCGGTGAAGAAGGCAAATGGTATGTTGGCCTTCATAGCTAGGGGATTTGAGTATAGGAGTAGGGAGGTCTTACTGCAGTTGTACAGGGCCTTGGTGAGGCCTCACCTGGAATATTGTGTTCAGTTTTGGTCTCCTAATCTGAGGAAGGACGTTCTTGCTATTGATGGGAGTGCAGCAAATGTTCACCAGACTGATTCCAGGGATGGCTGGACTGTCATATGAGGAGAGACTGGATCAACTGGGCCTTTATTCACTGGAGTTTAGAAGGATGAGAGGGGATCTCATAGAAAGGTATAAGATTCTGACGGGACTGGACAGGTTAGATGCGGGAAGATTGTTCATGATGTTGGGGAAGTCCAGAACCAGGGGACACAGTCTTAGGATAAGGGGTAGGCCATTTAGGACTGAGATGAGGAGAAACTTCTTCACTCAGAGAGTTGTTAACCTGTGGAATTCCCTGCCGCGAAGAGATGCCAGTTCATTGGATATATTCAAGAGGGAGTTAGATATGGCTCTTACGGCTAAGGGGATCAAGGGGTATGGAGAGAAAGCAGGAAAGGGGTACTGAGGGACTGATTAGCCATGATCTTATTGAATGGCGCTGCAGGCTCGAAGGGCCGAATGGCCTACTCCTGCACCTATTTTCTATGTTTCTATGTTTCTATTGAAGCACTTACCACACTCGATCAGCGTCTCTGGGCAGGCCACATAGTTAGTATGCCACATACGAGACTCCTTTTTTTTATTTCCAAATATATTTCATTCATATAAAAATTTGTACAGTACATTCAAAAGCAGTTCAGTACATTTAGCTGCAGTCAGCAATCCCATACTCTACATTTGGGTGCTGACGGCAGTTCGTTCGATATATTTCCTTGCTTTTTAGTTCAAGTACAATTCGGTACAATACGGGATACATTGTAGTACATTCAACAAATTACATTACATGTGTCACTATACAGTATATGGAATGGGTGACGGTACATTTACATTTTTCTTTTAAACGTGCATTACGAAACAGACCTTGCATTGTACATGGCACTACATAGGTGTTTACTGATCATGGTGCACCATGTACACAAAAAAGAAGTTACAAGTACAGCCCGAGGGGGGTTTTGTACTGATTCCTGCCCCTGGGTTTACAGTGGCAGAAGGGCTTTAAACTGTGGCCCTTCCCCACCGTGCCTTTGCGGCGGCTGCACCAATTTTCAGTGCGTCCCTCAGCACGTATTCCTGGATCTTGGATTGCGCCAGTCTGCAACACGCAGACGTGGACATCTCCTTGCTCTGGAAGACCAGTAAGTTTCGGCAAGACCAAAGAGCATCTTTGATCGAGTTGATGGCCCTCCAGCAGCAGGTGATGTCTGTCTCAGTGTGTGTCCCTGGGAACAGCCCGTAGAGCACAGAGTCCTGTGTTACGGAGCTGCTTGGGATGAACCTCGACAGCAACCACTGCATCTCTTTCCAAACCTGTCTTGCGAAGGCGCAATCCTGAAGGAGATGGGTGACAGTCTCATCCGCCCCGCAGCCGACTCGGGGGCACCGTGCCGTGTTGCTGAGACGTCGGCTGTGCATGAATGCTCTGACGGGTAAGGCCCTCCTCACCACCAATCAAGCTAATCTTGGTGCTTGTGTGAAAGCTCTGGCGATGAGACGTTCTGCCAAACGAGTTCGACAGTCTGCTCAGGGAACCACCCGACAGGGTCCACCCTTTCCTTCTTTCATAGGGAGCCCAGTACGTTACGTGCTGACCACTGTTTTATGGCGTTGTGGTCAAAGGGGCTTTTTGTGAAAAACGTTTCCACGAAGGACAGGTGGACCGGCATGGTCCAGCTGGTGGGGCCGTTTCGCGGCAGTGTGGCCAGGCCCATCCTTCGCAATACCAGGGACAGGTAGAACCTCAGCAAATAGTGACACTTGGTGTTTGCGTACTGGGGGCTCTGTGCACAGCTTGATGCAGCCGCACACAAAGGTGGCCATCAGGATGAGGGCCACGTTCGGAACATCCTTTTCTCCACTGTCCAGAGATTTGTACATTGTGTCTCTGCGGACATGTTCCATTTTGGACCTCCAGACAAAGTGGAAGACGGCCCAGGTGAGTGCTGCGGCACAGGAGCGAGAGATGGGCCAGACCTGCGCCACGTACAGCAACCCCGAGAGCACTTCACTCCTGATGACCAGGTTCTTTCCTGCCATGGAGAGGAAGCGCAGCTTCCACCGTCCCAGTTTTTTCTTCACTTTGGCGATACGCTCTTCCCAGTTTTTGGCGCACGCCCCGTCCGCTCCGAACCATATTCCCAACACCTTCAGGTAATCTGGCTTGACGGTGAACGGAATAAAGGATCAGTCGGCCCAGTTGCCAAAGAGCATGGCCTCGCTTTTGCTGCGATTGACCTTCGCTCCCGAGGCCAGTTCAAACTGGTCGCAGATTGTGATCAATCTGCGGACCGACTGCGGATCCGAGCAAAAGATGGCCACGCCATCCACGTACAGGGAGGCCTTGACCTGAGCGCCTCCGCTGCCTGGGATCATCACCCCTCTAATGCCCGCATCCTTCCTGATGGACCCAGCAAAGAGCTCGATACAACACACAAACATGTCAGACGAGAGAGGACAGCCTTGCCTGACTCCAGATCTGATCGGAAAGCTTTCAGTTTCCTACCCGTTGACTAGAACTGCACTACTGATATCTCTGTAGAGTAGTTGGATCCAATTGCGGATACCCTCCCCAAACCCCATTTTGGAGAGCACGTTCATCAGGTACGTGTGCGATATCCTGTCAAAGGCCTTCTCCTGGTCTAAGCTGATTAAGCAGGTGTCCACCGCCCTGTCCCGCACGTAGGCGATCGAATCCCTGAGTAGCGCCAGGCTATCAGAGATCTTCCTGCCGGGGACAGCGCAGGTCTGGTCCGGGTGAATCACCAGCTCAAGAGCAGACTTGACCCTGTTGGCGATGACCTTTGACAGGATCTTGTAGTCCACATTTAGCAGCGAAATGGGCCGCCAGTTTTTGATTTCCTCCCTCTCCCCTTCTGCTTGTAGATGAGGGTGATGATGCTTTTCCTCATTGATTGTGACATGCTGCCGGCCAGAAGCATACCCTCGTACACTTCCAGCAGGTCTGGGCCCATCCAGTCCCACAGAGCCGAATACAACTCGACTGTCGCTTCCGGGAGTTTTACTCGTCGCAAGGGACCGGATGGCCTTTGTCATCTCGTCCAGAGTTAACGGGTGGTCCAGACTCTCCCACTCGCTGTCGTTTAGGATCTCCATGATAGACGACAGGAACGACTGGGACGCCGCGCGGTCTGTGGGCTTGACGTCATACAGCCTGGCATAGAAGGATTTGCTGATCCTCAACATGTCAGGCTGCGAAAACGTCACAGAACCGTCTTCTTCCTTTAGGCTGGTGATCACAGAGCTCCCCCTGTGTACCTTTTGGAAGAAGAAATGCGAACACGTCTCATCCTGCTCAACGGAGCGGACTCTGGAGCGGAAAATGATTTTGGAGGACTCTGAGGCAAAGAGCGAGGTTTGCTGGCCCTTCACCTCTTCGAGTTCCTCCGCAACATCGACCCCCATCGACTGCAACAGGAGCAGGTTTTGCATTATCTTCTGGAGTTGGGACAATTCCCTTTGTCTCCCTCTCGTCTCCTGCACACCTTTGAGGATGAAGAACCTCTTGATGTTTGTCTTGATTGTTTCCCACCAGTGCATGGGGGAATCGCAGAGGGGTTTTATGGTTCTCCAACTTTTGTAATCCCTCTTGAGTTCCTCCACGTTTTCCGGAGTCAACAGTTTCACGTTCAGCTTCCATATCTCTCTGCCAACTTTCTGTTTTTCCTGTGGGCGACAGTCGGCCAGTAGGGGACAGTGGTCAGAGAAGAACACCGGCGTGACGTCGGTGGATCTGACCTTGAGCGTGTGGGACACAAACAGGAAGTCTATTCTGGAATGGACGGACCTGTCTGGTCTCGACCAGGTGTATCTGAGCGGCGCTCCGTCTGCAGCGTTGCTGAAGACATCGCACAGCTTGGCATCTTTTACCGCATCCATCAGGAGTTTGGACGTGGCGTCCAGTTTGCTGTCAGCTCTGCTGGATCGTCCAGCCGCATCGATGATGCCGTTGAAGTCACCGCCCAGAATGACTGGCCTGGACGTCGCCAGCAGCAGTGGGAGTTGCTGGAAGAGGGCCAGCCGCTCGCTTCTGAGAGGCGAGGCATACACGTTAATTAGCCTTAGAGGGGAATTTTTGTACATTACATTTGCTACGAGGAGGCGGCCACCAACCACCTCCTTAACTTCGGTGATGGTGAAGTGGCCTCCCCGCAGCAGAATGCCCAGGCCGGAAGCCCGGCAGTTTTTGCCTCCTGACCATATGGATGGTCCATGGGCCCACCATCGTGACCACTGCCGGTAACTGCTGGAGTGCGGCAGACCACACTCCTGCAAGAACAGCATGTCCGCTTTGATCTTGGCGAGGTACCCCAAGGTGGAAACACATCGCGTAGTGGATTTTACGCTACGCACGTTAATAGTAGAAATTTTGAAATCCATTTTAACGTTACTGTTTACAGTTACAAACATTACACTTCAAATAAATCATCCTTTAAGTCCGAGGTCTGCCCAGTGGCCAGTTCCGGAATGCATAGGTGATTAAAAAATATGTAACGCTTCACGAATTTGCATGATATCCTTGCGCAGGGGCCACGAGACTCCCTAAGCAAATGCTTTATGTGGAGCTCCTTCATGGTAAACGAGCCAAAGATGGGCAGCGGAAACGTTATAAGGACACCCTCAAAACCTCCCTGGTAAAGTGCGGCATCACCACTGACACCTGGGAGACCCTGGCCGAAGACCGCCCGAGGTGGAGAAACTGCATCCGGGAGGGCATTGAGCTCTTCGAGTCTCAACGCAAAGAGCGTGAAGAAGTCAACTACAGGCAGCGGAAGGAGCGCGTGGGAAACCAGTCTCACCCACCCCTTCCCTCGATGAATGCCTGTCCCACCCGTAACAGGGTCTGTGGCTCTCGTATCGGACTGTTCAGCCAACAAAGAACTCACTTTAGGAGTGGAAGCAAGTCTTCCTCGATTCTGAAGGACTACCTATGATGATGATATGATGGTGGAGGTGGTGGTGGTGGTATGGATTCCTTGCCAGGCTCCTCTTCCTCGTCTTCCTTCTCCTCCTCCACCTCCTCCTCCCTTCCGCCTCTGTCATAAGGTGGTCCTGCAGTCCCCAGTGGCAATTCCTGTCCCCTCATGATGGCTAAGTTGTGTAGCATGCAGCACACCACAATGAACTCAGGGACCTGCTGAGGGCAGTTTTACAGGCAGCCTCCAGAGTGGTCCAGACATCGGAAGCGCTGCTTGAGCACTCCAATTGTCTGTTTGACAACGTTGCGTGTGGCTGTATGGCTTTCATTATAGTGATGCTTGGCTTCTGTCTGAGGGTTCCGGAGTGGGGTCATGAGCCAGGCGGCGAGGCCATAACCTTTGTCCCCAGAACCCAGCTCTGGCCTTGTGGCTGACGCTAGAACATGCGTGAGATACTGTTCTCTTGCAAGATGAAAGCATCATGGATGCTCCCTGGATATTGAGCATTAACTGCCATGATGAGCTGAGTATGGTCGCAGACAATCTGTATGTTCAGGGAGTGGAATCCCTTTCGCTTTCTGTTAACGACTGGATTGTGTAAAGGTGCTCGCAGGGCAATGTGCGTATAGTCAAAGGCACCCTGAACCTTGGGGAAGCCAGCAAATCGTCCAAAACCTACAGCCCTCTCATTTTGGGTCTCCTTGGTCATTGGGAAGTTGATGAAGTCCATCCTGTGTGCATACAGTGCAGTAGTCACCTGGCGAATGCAGCAATGTGTAGCATACTGCGAGATGGAGCATATGTCCCCCCCGCTGATGCCTGAAAGGAGCTGGAGGCATCGAAGGCAAGTGCCACCTTGACGGGCAGTGCAGTCCTGCTGCCGCTGATTGGCTGTAGGTCTGCCTGTATGAGATGGCATATCTCTGTGACCACCTCTTTTCAGAAGCGCAGCCTTCTACCGCACTGTGCCTCAGAGCTGCAGCTAAGAGCGATGTTCCCTGTAAACCCGTGGGGAGTAAGGCCTCCTTCCCATACGTCTGCGATCTCTTCGAATACGTTGAAAATGATCATCAATAAGCCTTCTTTCATCTCAACGCCGTATGAACATTGCAGCCAGGATTACTGGCTCCCGACATAGCATGGCCCCCATCTTTTAAAATGTCCTTAAATGCCCTTTAAAACAAACTAGAAACTCAGATAAAACTCACAATAAATAGTATGCAGTAACGCAGCATTCTTCTCCCAATCCTTTTAATCAGGCCAACTGCGACTTCCTCCTCCGTTTTCAAGATGGCGCCGTTAGCGCCTGGCGCACCCTGGGTCTGGCTGTTTTTTCTTGGCGGGTTCCCTGGAGGGCGTTAAATCGGGCAAAATGCTCAAAAGTTCCCCCCAGGGCGCTAGCACAGCGATGCACGACGATTTACGTCATCCAAATATTCAAAACAGCGGTAGGGCACAAAGTTTTAGCGGTCGCCTCGTTTCACGCCCAAAGAAAATCTTTTTTGTGTCCCGCCGAGGCACTAAATGGGGCGCAGATCAGCCGAAAATCCAGCTTTATGCCTCTATTTATAAAGCCCAGAATCCCATATGCTTTATTAACATGTTTTGTTAACCTGTCGTCACCATCAAAGATTTGTGCACATACACCCTCAGGTCTCTTCTTACACCCCTTTAAAATTGTACAACAGATTATCTGGTCATTATCACATGCCAGGATTACTGGCTCCCAACATAGCATGGCCCCCATCTTTTAAAATGTCCTTAAATGCCCTTTAATCGCGAGTTCGGCGAGAGGCGGGGGTTCCGGGGATCGGAGAGGCCTACAAAAGGCCAGTGAGACCGGGAGCAGCGCGAGTTCAGCGAGAGGTGGGAGTTCCGGGGATCGGAGAGGCCTACAAAAGGCCAGTGAGACCGGGAGCAGCGCGAGTTCAGCGAGAGGCGGGAGTTCCGGGGATCGGAGAGGCCTACAAAAGGCCAGTGAGACCGGGAGCAGCGCGAGTTCAGCGAGAGGCGGGAGTTCCGGGGATCGGAGAGGCCTACAAAAGGCCAGTGAGACCGGGAGCGCAGCGAGTCGGCGAGAGGCGGGAGTTCCGGGGATCGGAGAGACCTACAAAAGGCCAGTGAGACCGGGAGCGCAGCGAGTCGGCGAGAGGCGGGAGTTCCGGGGATCGGAGAGACCTACAAAAGGCCAGTGAGACCGGGAGCGCAGCGAGTCGGCGAGAGGCGGGAGTTCCGGGGATCGGAGAGACCTACAAAAGGCCAGTGAGCGGGAGCGCAGCGAGTCGGCAAGAGGCGGGAGTTCCAGGGATCGGAGAGGCCTACAAAAGGCCAGTGAGACCGGGAGCAGCGCGAGTTCAGCGAGAGGCAGGAGTTCCGGGGATCAGAGAAACATAGAAAATAGGTGCAGCAGTAGGCCATTCGGCCCTTCTAGCCTGCACCGCCATTCAATGAGTTCATGGCTGAACATGCAACTTCAGTACCCCATTCCTGCTTTCTCACCATACCCCTTGATCCCCCTAGTAGTAAGGACTTCATCTAACTCCTTTTTGAATATATTTAGTGAATTGGCCTCAACAACTTTCTGTGGTAGAGAATTCCACAGGTTCACCACTCTCTGGGTGAAGAAATTCCTCTTCATCTCGGTCCTAAATGGCTTCCCCCTTATCCTTAGACTGTGTCCCCTGGTTCTGGACTTCCCCAACATTGGGAACATTCTTCCTGCATCTAACCTGTCTAACCCCGTCAGAATTTTAAACGTTTCTATGAGGTCCCCTCTCATTCTTCTGAACTCCAGTGAATACAAGCCCAGTTGATCCAGTCTTTCTTGATAGGTCAGTCCCGCCATCCCGGGAATCAGTCTGGTGAACCTTCGCTGCACTCCCTCAATAGCAAGAATGTCCTTCCTCAGGTTAGGAGACCAAAACTGTACACAATACTCCAGGTGTGGCCTCACCAAGGCCCTGTACAATTGTAGCAACACCTCCCTGCCCCTGTACTCAAATCCCCTCGCTATGAAGGCCAACATGCCATTTGCTTTCTTTACTGCCTGCTGTACCTGCATGCCAATCTTCAATGACTGATGTACCATGACACCCAGGTCTCTTTGCACCTCCCCTTTTCCTAATCTGTCACCATTCAGATAATAGTCTGTCTCTCTGTTTTTACCACCAAAGTGGATAACCTCACATTTATCCACATTATACTTCATCTGCCATGCATTTGCCCACTCACCTAACCTATCCAAGTCGCTCTGCAGCCTCATAGCATCCTCCTCGCAGCTCACACTGCCACCCAACTTAGTGTCATCCGCAAATTTGGAGATACTACATTTAATCCCCTCGTCTAAATCATTAATGTACAGTGTTAGCAGCTGGGGCCCCAGCACAGAACCTTGCGGTACCCCACTAGTCACTGCCTGCCATTCTGAAAAGTCCCCATTTACTCCTACTCTTTGCTTCCTGTCTGACAACCAGTTCTCAATCCATGTCAGCACATTACCCCCAATCCCATGTGCTTTAACTTTGCACATTAATCTCTTGTGTGGGACCTTGTCGAAAGCCTTCTGAAAGTCCAAATATACCACATCAACTGGTTCTCCCTTGTCCACTCTACTGGAAACATCCTCAAAAAATTCCAGAAGATTTGTCAAGCATGATTTCCCTTTCACAAATCCATGCTGACTTGGACCTATCATATTACCTCTTTCCAAATGCACTGCTATGACATCCTTAACAATTGATTCCATCATTTTACCCACTACCGATGTCAGACTGACCGGTCTATAATTCCCTGTTTTCTCTCTCCCTCCTTTTTTAAAAAGTGGGGTTACATTGGCTACCCTCCACTCCATAGGAACTGATCCAGAGTCAATGGAATGTTGGAAAATGACTGTCAATGCATCCACTATTTCCAAGGCCACCTCCATAAGTACTCTGGGATGCAGTCCATCAGGCCCTGGGGATTTATCGGCCTTCAATCCCATCACTTTCCCCAACACAATTTCCCGACTAATAAGGATTTCCCTCAGTTCCTCCTCCTTACTAGACCCTCCGACCCCTTTTATATCCGGAAGGTTGTTTGTGTCCTCCTCAGTGAATACTGAACCAAAGTACTTGTTCAATTGGTCCGCCATTTCTTTGTTCCCCGTTATGACTTCCCCTGATTCTGACTGCAGGGGACCTACGTTTGTCTTTACTAACCTTTTTCTCTTTACATATCTATAGAAACTTTTGCAATCCGTCTTAATGTTCCCTGCAAGCTTCTTCTCGTACTCCATTTTCCCTGCCCTAATCAAACCCTTTGTCCTCCTCTGCTGAGTTCTAAATTTCTCCCAGTCCCCGGGTTCGCTGCTATTTCTGGCCAATTTGTATGCCACTTCCTTGGCTTTAATGCTATCCCTGATTTCCCTTGATAGCCACGGTTGAGCCACCTTCCCTTTTTTATTTTTACACCAGACAGGAATGTACAATTGTTGTAGTTCATCCATGCGGTCTCTAAATGTCTGCCATTGCCCATCCACAGTCAACCCCTTCAGTATCATTCGCCAATCTATCCTAGCCAATTCACGCCTCATACCTTCAAAGTTACCCTTCTTTAAGTTCTGGACCATGGTCTCTGAATTAACTGTTTCATTCTCCATCCTAATGCAGAATTCCACCATATTATGGTCACTCTTCCCCAAGGGGCCTCGCACAACGAGATTGCTAATTAATCCTCTCTCATTACACAACACCCAGTCTAAGATGGCCTCCCCCCTAGTTGGTTCCTCGACATATTGGTCTAAAAAACCATCCCTTATGCACTCCAGGAAATCCTCCTCCACCGTATTGCTTCCAGTTTGGTTAACCCATTCTATGTGCATATTAAAGTCACCCATTATAACTGCTGCACCTTTATTGCACGCACCCCTAATTTCATGTTTGATGCCCTCCCCAACATCACTACTACTGTTTGGAGGTCTGTACACAACTCCCACTAACGTTTTTTGCCCTTTGGTATTCTGCAGCTCTACCCATATAGATTCCACATCATCTAAGCTAATGTCCTTCCGAACTATTGCCTTAATTTGCTCCTTAACCAGCAATGCTACCCCACCTCCTTTTCCTTTTATTCTATCTTTCCTGAATGTTGAATACCCCTGGATGTTGAGTTCCCAGCCCTGATCATGCTGGAGCCACGTCTCCGTAATCCCAATCACATCATATTTGTTAACATCTATTTGCACAGTTAATTCATCCACCTTATTGCGGATACTCCTTGCATTAAGACACAAAGCCTTCAGGCTTGTTTTTTTAACACCCTTTGTCCTTTTAGAATTTTGCTGTACAGTGGTGGCCCTTTTTGTTCTTTGCCTTGGGTTTCTCTGCCCTCCACTTTTCCTCATCTCCTTTCTGTCTTTTGCCTCCTTTTTGTTTCCCTCTGTCTCCCTGCATTGGTTCCCATCCCCCTGCCATATTAGTTTAAATCCTCCCCAACAGCACTAGCAAACACTCCCCCTCGGACATTGGTTCCGGTCCTGCCCAGGTGCAGACCGTTCGGTTTGTACTAGTCCCACCTCGCCCAGAACCGGTTCCAATGCGACCGGGAGCAGTGCGAGTTCGGCGAGAAGCGGGAGTTCCGGGGATCGGAGAGGCCAACAAAAGGCCAGTGAGACCAGGAGCAGCACGAGTTCGGCAAGAGGCAGGAGTTCCGGGGATCGGAGAGGCCTACAAAAGGCCAATGAGACCGGGAGCAGTGCGAGTTCGGCGAGAGGCGGCAGTTCCGGGGATCGGAGAGGCCTACAAAAGGCCAGTGAGACCAGGAGCAGCGCGAGTTTGGCGAGAGGCATGAGTCCGGGGTCGGCGAGAGGCCTATAAAGGCCACGAGTTCAGCAGTCCGGAGATGCGTCGCTGAGGCGTGAGTCCGGGGTTGGCGAGAGGCCTATAAAGGTGTGCTTGTGCAGCTACAGGGGAAAGGCAAAAAATAAGTAGAAAAAACAGAAAGGTGATGGCACAGCCAAGGGGATAAGTGATTGGCTGGTGATTTGGTGAGTAGTTTTTCTTTTTCCTCTTCGATAACAGCGAGTAAACTTTAGCATTGTTGTTGCCGATTTAAGTGCATCTAAGGGTTAAGTCATGGCAGGAGAGCTCGGTCACGTGATATGCTCCTCCTGTACCATTTGGGAACTCAGGGACACTTCCGCTGTCCCTGACGACTACGTGTGCGGGAAGTGTATCCGCCTCCAGCTCCTGATGGTCCGTGTTGCGGAATTGGAGCTGAGGGTGGATTTACTCTGGAGCATCCACGATGCTGAGAATGACGTGAGTAGCACGTGTAGTGAGTTGGTCTTACCGCAGGTGAAGGGTCCACAGCCAGCTAGGGAATGGAAGACCAGCAGGAAGAGCAGTGCAAGGAAGGTAGTGCAGGGGTCCCCTGCGGTCATCCCCCTGCAAAACAGATACACCGTTTTGAGTACTGTTGAGGGGGATGACTCATCAGAGGAGGGCAGCAGCAGCCAAGTTCATGGCACCATGGCTGGCTCTGCTACACAGGAGGATAGGAAAAAGAGTGGGAGAGCAATAATGATAGGGGATTCGATTGTAAGGGGAATAGATAGGCGTTTCTGCGGCCACAACCAAGACTCCAGGATGGGATGTTGCCTCCCTGGTGCAAGGGTCAAGGATGTCTTGGAGCGGGTGCAGGACATTCTGAAAAGGGAGGGTGAACAGCCAGTTGTCGTGGTGCACATTGGTACCAACGATATAGGTAAAAAAAGGGATGAGGTCCTACGAGACGAATTTAAGGAGCTAGGAGCTAAATTAAAACATAGGACCTCAAAAATAGTAATCTCGGGATTGCTACCAGTGCCAGGTGCTAGTCAGAGTAGGAATCGCAGGATAGCTCAGATGAATACGTGGCTTGAACAGTGGTGCTGATGGGAGGGATTCAAATTCCTGGGGCATTGGAACCGGTTCTGGGGGAGGTGGGACCAGTACAAACCGGACTGTCTGCATCATATATTCAAAAAGGAGTTAGATGAAGTCCTTACTACGACGGGAATCAAGGGATATGGTGAGAAAGCAGGAATGGGGTACTGAAGTTGCATGTTCAGCCATGAACTCATTGAATGGCGGTGCAGGCTAGAAGGGCCGAATGGCCTACTCCTGCACCTATTTTCTATGTTTCTATGTTTCTATGTTTCTAGGCAGGACCGGAACCAATGTCCTCGGGGGAGTGTTTGCTAGTGCTGTTGGGGAGGAGTTAAACTAATATGGCAGGGGGATGGGAACCGATGCAGGGAGACAGAGGGAAACAAAAAGGAGACAAAAGCAAAAGACAGAAAGGAGATGGGTAAAAATGGAGGGCAGAGAAACCCAAGGCAAAAAACAAAAAGGGCCACTGTACAGCAAAATTCTAAAGGGTCAAAGTGTAATAAAAAGGCAAGCATGAAAGCTCGGTGCCTCAACGCAAGGAGTATTCGGAACACAGGAGAGGGCTCTGAGCTAGTTAGAATGGGTGAGAGCTCAGATGAACAGGATCCCAAGAAAGAATGCAAAAGGCAGGAGGCAACAGAGCAGAGTAGCACTGGGGGAATGGTAAACCACAATGTGATAGGAAGGGACAATATGTATGAATATAAGGGGGCTGCAGGAGGGGACAAAACTAAAAATCATGGTTTAAAAACTAGTATTAAAATACTCTACCTGAATGCACGCAACATGGATTCATGAAGGGGAAATCATGTTTAACTAATTTACTGGAATTCTTTGAGGATATAACGAGTATGGTGGATAGAGGTGTACCGATGGATGTGGTGTATTTAGATTTCCAAAAGGCATTCGATAAGGTGCCACACAAAAGGCTACTGCAGAAGATAAAGGTACGCGGAGTCAGAGGAAATGTATTAGCATGGATAGAGAATTGGCTGGCTAACAGAAAGCAGAGAGTCGGGATAAATGGGTCCTTTTTGGGTTGGAAATCGGTGGTTAGTGGTGTGTCACAGGGATCGGTGCTGGGACCACAACTGTTTACAATATACATTGATGACCTGGAAGAGGGGACAGTGTGTAGTGTAACAAAATTTGCAGATGACACAAAGATTAGAGGGAAACATAGAAGCATAGAAATATAGAAACATAGAAAATAGGTGCAGGAGTAGGCCATTCGGCCCTTCTAGCCTGCACTGCCATTCAATGAGTTCATGGCTGAACATGCAACTTCAGTACCCCATTCTTGCTTTCTCACCATACCCCGTGATTCCCCGAGGAGTAAGGACTTCATCTAACTCCTTTTTGAATATATTTAGTGAATTGGCCTCAACAACTTTCTGTGGTAGAGAATTCCACAGGTTCACCACTCACTGGGTGAAGAAATTCCTCCTCATCTCGGTCCTAAATGGCTTCCCCCTTATCCTTAGACTGTGTCCCCTGGTTCTGGACTTCCCCAACATTGGGAACATGCTTCCTGCATCTAACCTGTCTAACCCCGTCAGAATTTTAAACGTTTCTATGAGGTCCCCTCTCATTCTTCTGAACTCCAGTGAATACAAGCCCAGTTGATCCAGTCTTTCTTGATAGGTCAGTCCCGCCATCCCGGGAATCAGTCTGGTGAACCTTCGCTGCACTCCCTCAATAGCAAGAATGTCCTTCCTCAGGTTAGGAGACCAAAACTGTACACAATACTCCAGGTGTGGCCTCACCAAGGCCCTGTACAATTGTAGCAACACCTCCCTGCCCCTGTACTCAAATCCCCTCGCTATGAAGGCCAACATGCCATTTGCTTTCTTAACCGCCTGCTGTACCTGCATGCCCAACCTTCAATGACTGATGTACCATGACACCCAGGTCTCTTTGCACCTCCCCTTTTCCTAATCTGTCACCATTCAGATAATAGTCTGTCTCTCTGTTTTTACCACCAAAGTGGATAACCTCACATTTATCCACATTATACTTCATCTGCCATGCATTTGCCCACTCACCTAACCTATCCAAGTCGCTCTGCAGCCTCATAGCATCCTCCTCGCAGCTCACACTGCCACCCAACTTAGTGTCATCCGCAAATTTGGAGATACTACATTTAATCCCCTCGTCTAAATCATTAATGTACAGTGTAAACAGCTGGGGCCCCAGCACAGAACCTTGCGGTACCCCACTAGTCACTGCCTGCCATTCTGAAAAGTCCCCATTTACTCCTACTCTTTGCTTCCTGTCTGACAACCAGTTCTCAATCCATGTCAGCACACTACCCCCAATCCCATGTGCTTTAACTTTGCACATTAATCTCTTGTGTGGGACCTTGTCGAAAGCCTTCTGAAAGTCCAAATATACCACATCAACTGGTTCTCCCTTGTCCACTCTACTGGAAACATCCTCAAAAAATTCCAGAAGATTCCCTTTCACAAATCCATGCTGACTTGGACGTATCATATTACCTCTTTCCAAATGCACTGCTATGACATCCTTAATAATTGATTACATCATTTTACCCACTACCGATGTAAAGCGAGTTGTGCAGAGGACACAGAGAGGCTGCAAAGAGATTTAGATAGGTTAAGCGAATGGGCTAAGGTTTGGCAGATGGAATACAATGTCGGAAAATGTGAGGTCATCCACCTTGGAAAAAAAAACAGTAAAAGGGAATATTATTTGAATGGGGAGAAATTACAACATGCTGCGGTGCAGAGGGACCTGGGCGTCCTTGTGCACGAATCCCAAAAAGTTAGTTTGCAGGTGCAGCAGGTAATCAGGAAGGCGAATGGAATGTTGGCCTTCATTGCGAGAGGGATGGACTACAAAAGCAGGGAGGTCCTGCTGCAACTGTATAGGGTATTGGTGAGGCCGCACCTGGAGTACTGCGTGCAGTTTTGGTCACCTTTCATAAGGAAGGATATAATAGCTTTGGAGTGGGTACAGAGACGATTCACTTGGCTGATTCTGGAGATGAGGGGGTTACCTTATGATGATAGATTGAGTAGACTGGATCTTTACTCATTGGAGTTCAGAAGGATGAGGATTGATATTATAGAAACATTTAAAATAATGAAAGGGATAGACAAGACAGAGGCAGAGATATCGTTTCCACTGGTCGGGGAGACTAGAACTAGGGGGCACAGCTTCAAAATACGGGGGAGCCAATTTAAAAGCGAGTTGAGAAGGAATTTCATCTCCCAGAGGGTTGTGAATCTGTGAAATTCTCTGCCGAAGGAAGCAGTTGAGGCTAGCTCATTGAATGTATTCAAATCACAGATAGATAGATTTTTAACCAATAAGGGAATTAAGGGTTACGGCGAGCGGGCGGGTAAGTGGAGCTGAATCCATGGCCAGATCAGCCATGATCTTGTTGAATGGCGGAGCAGGCTCAAGGGGCTAGATGGCCTACTCCTGTTCCTAATTCTTATGTTCTTATTTATTCGAAATAAAGTAAATGAGTTGACGGCACAAATCATTACAAATGGGTATGATTTGGTGGCCATTACAGAAACGTGGTTGCAGGGTGGCCAAGACTGGGAATTAAACATACAGGGGTATCTGACTATTCGGAAGGATAGACAAAAAGGGAAAGGAGGTGGGGTAGCTCTATTAATAAAGGCAGATATCAGGGCAGTTGTGAGAGACGATATTGGCTCTAATGAACAAAATGTTGAATCATTGTGGTGGAGATTAGAGATAGTAAGGGGAAAAAGTCACTGGTGGGCGTAGTTTATAGGCCCCCAAATAATAACTTCATGGTGGGGCGGGCAATAATCAAGGGAATAATGGAGGCATGTGAAAAAGGAACGGCAGTAATCATGGGGGATTTTAACCTACATATCGATTGGTCAAATCAAATCGCACGGGGTAGCCTTGAGGAGGAATTCATAGAATGCATACGGGATTGTTTCTTAGAACAGTATGTTACAGAACCCACAAGGGAGCAAGCGATCTTAGATCTGGTCCTGTGTAATGAGACAGGAATAATAAACGATCTCCTAGTAAAAGATCCTCTCGGAATGAGTGATCACAGTATGGTTGAATTTGTAATACAGATTGAGGGTGAGGAAATAGTGTCTTAAACAAGCGTACTATGCTGAAACAAAGGGGACTACAGTGGGATGAGGCAGAGTTGGCTAAAGTAGACTGGAAACACAGACTAAACGGTGGCTCAATTGAGGAACAGTGGAGGAGTTTTAAGGAGCTCTTTCATTGTGCTCAACAAAAATATATTCCAGTGAAAAAGAAGGGTGGTAAGAGAAGGGATAACCAGCCGTGGATAACCAAGGAAATAAAGGAGAGTATCAAATTAAAAACCAATGCGTATAAGGTGGCCAAGGTTAGTGGGAAACTAGAAGATTGGGAAAATTTTCAACGACAGCAAAGAATGACTAAGAAAGCAATAAAGAAAGGAAAGATAGATTACGAATGTAGACTTGCGCAAAACATAAAAACAGATAGTAAAAGCTTTTACAGATATATAAAACGGAAAAGAGTGACTAAAGTAAATGTTGGTCCCTTAGAAGATGAGAAGGGGGATTTAATTATGGGAAATGTGGAAATGGCTGAGACCTTAAACAATTATTTTGCTTCGGTCTTCACAGTGGAAGACACAAAAACCATGCCAAAAATTGCTGTTCACAGGAATGTGGGAAGAGAGGACCTTGAGACAATCACTATCACTAGGGAGGTAGTGCTGGACAGGCTAATGGGACTCAAGATAGACAAGTCCCCTGGTCCTGATGAAATGCATCCCAGGGTATTAAAAGAGATGACAGAAGTTATAGCAGATGCATTCATTATAACCTACCAAAATTCTCTGGACTCTGGGGAGGTACCATCGGATTGGAAAGCAGCTAATGTAATGCCTCTGTTTAAAAAAGCGGGCAGACAAAAGTCAGGCAACTATAGGCCGGTTAGTTTAACATCTGTAGTGGGGAAAATGCTTGAAGCTATCATTAAGGAAGAAATAGCGGGACATCTAGATGGGGATAGTGCAATCAAGCAGACGCAACATGGATTCATGAAGGGAAAATCATGTTTAACTAATTTACTGGAATTCTTTGAGGATATAACGAGCATGGTGGATAGAGGTGTACTGATTGATGTGGTGTATTTAGATTTCCAAAAGGCATTCGATAAGGTGCCACACAAAAGGTTACTGCAGAAGATAAAGGTACGCGGAGTCAGAGGAAATGTATTAGCATGGATAGAGAATTGGCTGGCTAACAGAAAGCAGAGAGTCGGGATAAATGGGTCCTTTTCGGGTTGGAAATCGGTGGTTAGTGGTGTGCCACAGGGATCGGTGCTGGGACCACAACTGTTTACAATATACATTGATGACCTGGAAGAGGGGACAGAGTGTAGTGTAACAAAATTTGCAGATGACACAAAGATTAGTGGGAAAGCGAGTTGTGTACAGTACACAGAGAGGCTGCAAAGAGATTTAGATAGGTTAAGCGAATGGGCGAAGGTTTGGCAGATGGAATACAATGTCGGAAAATGTGAGGTCATCCACCTTGGAAAAAAAACCAGTAAAAGGGAATATTATTTGAATGGGGAGAAATTACAACATGCTGCGGTGCAGAGGGACCTGGGCGTCCTTGTGCATGAATCCCAAAAAGTTAGTTTGCAGGTGCAGCAGGTAATCAGGAAGGCGAATGGAATGTTGGCCTTCATTGCGAGAGGGATGGAGTACAAAAGCAGGGAGGTCCTGCTGCAACTGTATAGGGTATTGGTGAGGCCGCACCTGGAATACTGCGTGCACCTTAATTGAGGAAGGATATACTAGCTTTGGAGGGGGTACAGAGATGATTCACTAGGCTGAATCCGGAGATGAGGGGGTTACCTTATGATGATAGATTGAGTAGACTGGGTCTTTACTCATTGGAGTTCAGAAGGATGAGGGTTGATATTATAGAAACATTTAAAATAATGAAAGGGATAGACAAGACAGAGGCAGAGATATTGTTTCCACTGGTCGGGGAGACTAGAACTAGGGGCACAGCTTCAAAATACCGGGGAGCCAATTTAAAACTGAGTTGAGAAGGAATTTCTTCTCCCAGAGGGTTGTGAATCTGTGGAATTTTCTGCCCAAGGAAGCAGTTGAGGCTAGCTCATTGAATGTATTCAAATCACAGATGGATAGATTTTTAACCAATAAGGGAATTAAGGGTTACGGCGAGCGGGCGGGTAAGTGGAGCTGAATCCACGGCCAGATCAGCCATGATCTTGTTGAATGGCGGAGCAGGCTCGAGGGGCTAGATGGCCTACTCCTGTTCCTAATTCTTATGTTCTTATTTATTCGAAATAAAGTAAATGAGTTGACGGCACAAATCATTACAAATGGGTATGATTTGGTGGCCATTACAGAAACGTGGTTGCAGGGTGGCCAAGACTGGGAATTAAACATACAGGGGTATCTGACTATTCGGAAGGATAGACAAAAAGGGAAAGGAGGTGGGGTAGCTCTGTTAATAAAGGAAGATATCAGGTATCAGGTCTGTTGTGAGAGACGATATTGGCTCTAATGAACAAAATGTTGAATCATTGTGGTGGAGATTAGAGATAGTAAGGGGAAAAAGTCACTGGTGGGCGTAGTTTATAGGCCCCCAACTATTAACTTCATAGTGGGGCAGGCAATAATCAAGGGAATAATGGAGGCATGTGAAAAAGGAACGGCAGTAATCATGGGGGATTTTAACCTACATATCGATTGGTCAAATCAAATCGCATGGGGTAGCCTTGAGGAGGAATTCATAGACTGCATACGGGATTGTTTCTTAGAACAGTATGTTACAGAACCCACAAGGGAGCAAGTGATCTTAGATCTGGTCCTGTAATGAGACAGGAATAATAAACGATCTCCTAGTAAAAGATCTTCTCGGAATGAGTGATCACAGTATGGTTGAATTTGTAATACAGATTGAGGGTGAGGAAATAGTGTCTCAAACAAGCGTACTATGCTAAAACAAAGGGGACTACAGTGGGATGAGGCAGAGTTGGCTAAAGTAGACTGGAAACACAGACTAAACGGTGGCTCAATTGAGGAACAGTGGAGGACTTTTAAGGAGCTCTTTCATCGTGCTCAATAAAAATATATTCCAGTGAAAAAGAAGGGCGGTAAGAGAAGGGATAACCAGCCGTGGATAACCAAGGAAATAAAGGAGAGTATCAAATTAAAAACCAATGCGTATAAGGTGGCCAAGGTTAGTGGGAAACTAGAAGATTGGGAAAATTTTCAACGACAGCAAAGAATGACTAAGAAAGCAATAAAGAAAGGAAAGATAGATTGCGAAAGTAAACTTGAGCAAAACATAAAAACAGATAGTAAAAGCTTTTACAGATATATAAAACGGAAAAGAGTGACTAAAGTAAATGTTGGTCCCTTAGAAGATGAGAAGGGGGATTTAATTATGGGAAATGTGGAAATGGCTGAGACCTTAAACAATTATTTTGCTTCGGTCTTCACAGTGGAAGACACAAAAACCATGCCAAAAATTGCTGTTCACAGGAATGTGGGAAGGGAGGACCTTGAGACAATCACTATCACTAGGGAGGTAGTGCTGGACAGGCTAATGGGACTCAAGATAGACAAGTCCCCTGGTCCTGATGAAATGCATCCCAGGGTATTAAAAGAGATGACAGAAGTTATAGCAGATGCATTCATTATAACCTACCAAAATTCTCTGGACTCTGGGGAGGTACCATCAGATTGGAAAGCAGCTAATGTAATGCCTCTGTTTAAAAAAGCGGGCTGACAAAAGGCAGGCAACTATAGGCCAGTTAGTTTAACATCTGTAGTGGGGAAAATGCTTGAAGCTATCATTAAGGAAGAAATAGCGGGACATCTAGATGGGGATAGTGCAATCAAGCAGACGCAACATGGATTCATGAAGGGAAAATCATGTCTAACTAATTTACTGGAATTCTTTGAGGATATAACGAGCATGGTGGATAGAGGTGTACTGATTGATGTGGTGTATTTAGATTTCCAAAAGGCATTTGATAAGGTGCCACACAAAAGGTTACTGCAGAAGATAAAGGTACGCGGAGTCAGAGGAAATGTATTAGCATGGATAGAGAATTGGCTGGCTAACAGAAAGCAGAGAGTCGGGATAAATGGGTCCTTTTCGGGTTGGAAATCGGTGGTTAGTGGTGTGCCACAGGGATCGGTGCTGGGACCACAACTGTTTACAATATACATAGATGACATGGAAGAGGGAACAGAGTACAGTGTAACAAAATTTGCAGATGACACAAAGATTAGTGGGAAAGCGAGTTGTGTAGAGGACACAGAGAGGCTGCAAAGAGATTTAGATAGGTTAAGTGAATGGGCTAAGGTTTGGCAGTTGGAATACAATGTCGGAAAATGTGAGGTCATCCACCTTGGAAAAAAAAACAGTAAAAGGGAATATTATTTAAATATGGAGAAATTACAACATGCTGCGGTGAAGAGGTTCCTGGGGGTCCTTGTGAATGAATCCCAAAAAGTTAGTTTGCAGGTGCAGCAGGTAATCAGGAAGGTGAATGGAATGTTGGCCTTCATTGCGAGAGGGATGGAGTACAAAAGCAGGGAGGTCCTGCTGCAACTGTATAGGGTATTGGTGAGGCCGCACCTGGAATACTGCGTGCACCTTAATTGAGGAAGGATATACTAGCTTTGGAGGGGGTACAGAGATGATTCACTAGGCTGAATCCGGAGATGAGGGGGTTACCTTATGATGATAGATTGAGTAGACTGGGTCTTTACTCATTGGAGTTCAGAAGGATGAGGGTTGATCTTATAGAAACATTTAAAATAATGAAAGGGATAGACAAGATAGAGGCATAGAGATTGTTTCCACTGGTCGGGGAGACTAGAACTAGGGGGCACAGCCTTAAAATACCGGGGAGCCAATTTAAAACCGAGTTGAGAAGGAATTTCTTCTCCCAGAGGGTTGCGAATCTGTGGAATTCTCTGCCCAAGGAAGCAGTTGAGGCTAGCTCATTGAATGTATTCAAACCACAGATAGATAGATTTTTAACCAATAAGGGAATTAAGGGTTACGGGGAGCGGGCGGGTAAGTGGATCTGAGTCCACGGCCAGATCAGCCATGATCTTGTGAATGGCGGAGCAGGCTCGAGGGGCGAGATGGCCTACTCCTGTTCCTAATTCTTATGTTCTTATGTTCTTATGTACATTTAGTGTGTATGTTCTCTCCTCATTCTTCCGAAAGAAGAAAGACTTGCATTTATATCGTGCCTTTCTCCACCACCAGACATCCCAAAGCACTTTACAGCCAACAAAGCACTTTTGAAGTGTAGTCACTATTGTAATGTAGGAAACGCGGCAGTAAATTTGTGCACATCAAGTTCCCACAAACAGCAATGTGATAATGACCAGATAATCTGTTGTTCAGTGAAGTTGATTGAGGGATAAATATTGGCCAGGACACCGGGCATAACTCCTCTGTCAAAATTTATCATCTCATACTTCTCTACATTGAATTTCATCTGCCATATGTCTGCCCATTCAATCAGCCTGCCTATGTCTTCTTGAAGTCTATTGCTATCTTCCTCACTGTTCACTACACTTCCAAGTTTTGTGTCATCTGCAAATTTTGAAATTGTGCCCTGTACCCGAAGTCCAAGTCAGCAGTGATCCTGCTACTGAATCTTGGGGAACGCCACTGTATACCTCCCTCCAATCTGAAATTCAGCCATTCACCACAAATCTGTTTTCCATCCCTCAGCCAATGTTGTATCCATACTGCTACTGCCCCTTTTATCTCATGGACTTCAATTCTGCTAACAACCTAGTATGTGATACTTTATCAAACACCTTTTGAAATCCATATACATAATATCAACTGCACTGCTCTCATCCACCTTCTCTGTACCTCATCAAAAAACTCAATCAAGTTAGTCAAACATGATTTAATAAATCCATGCTGGCTCTCCTTTATTAGTCTATATTTGTCCAAGTGGCAGTTAATTTTCTACTGGATTATTGTTTCTAAAAGCTTCCTCACCCCCGACATTAAGCTGTGATTGCCAGGTTTATCTACCCTTTTTTGAACAAGGAGAAACATTTCCAATCCTCCAGTCCTTTGGCACCACCTCTGTACCGAAGGAGAATTGGAAGATTATGGTCAGCTCCTCTACAATTTCTACCCTGACTTCCCTCAATAACCAGCCAGATTTTATTTTATTTGTACCAGCTGTCATGTAACTATGTCATTGATGGTGCTGCTTAAAAAGTTGTATGTTCATGACTTCTGACATTATCAGAATGGTTGACAAGAACAAGATCAGGCTAGACTGTTAAGTCCCCCATGGTCTAATAACCGCACTTCCTCCTGCGTCCTTTCTTGGAAAAAGTCAATTATAACTGCAATTTCAAACTCCCAACTACCTCAATGTTGGTCCTCCATTCATAGAAACATCGAACATAGAAAATAGGTGCAGCAGTAGACCATTCGGTCCTTCGAGCCTGCACCACCATTCAATAAGATCATGGCTGATCATTCATCTCAGTACCCCTTTCCTGCTTTCTCTCCATATCCCTTGATCCCTTTAGCCGTCAGGGCCATATCTAACTCCCTCTTGAATATATCCAATGAACTGGCATCAACAACTCTCTGTGGTAGGGAATTCCACAGGTTAACAACTCTCTGAGTGAAGAAGTTTCTCCTCATCTCAGTCCTAAATGGCTTACCCCTTATCCTAAGACTGTGTCCCCTGGTTCTAGACTTCCCCAACATCGGGAACATTCTTCCTGCATCTAACCTGTCCAGTCCCGTCAGAATTTTATATTTTTCTATGAGATCCTCTCTCATCCTTCTAAACTCCAGTGAATAAAGGCCCAGTCGATCCAGTCTCTCCTCATATGTCAGTCCAGCCATCCCGGGAATCAGTCTGGTAAACCTTTGCTGCACTCCCTCAATAGCAAAAACGTCCTTCCTCAGATTAGGAGACCAAAACTGAACACAATATTCCAGTTGAGGCCTCACCAAGTCCCTGTACAACTGCAGTAAGACCTCCCTGCTCCTAGACTCAAAACTCGTAACTATGAAGGCCAACATACGATTTGCCTTCTTCACCGCCTGCTGTACCTGCATGCCAACTTTCAATGACTGATGTACCATGACACCCAGGTCTCGTTGCACCTCCCCTTTTCCTAATATGTCGCCATTCACATAATATTCTGCCTTCGTGTTTTTGCCACCAAAGTGGATGACCTCACATTTATTCACATTATACTGCATCTGCCATGCATTTGCCCACTCACCTAACCTGTCCAAGTCATCCTGCAGCCTATTAGCATCCTCCTCCCTCCTCACAGCTCACACCGCCACCTAGTTTCGTGTCATCTGCAAACTTGGAGATATTACACTCAATTCCTTCTTCCAAATCATGAGTGAATATTGTAAATAGCTGGGGTCCCAGCACTGAGCCCTGCGGCACCCCACTAGTCACTGCCTGCCATTCTGAAAAGGACCCATTTATCCCGACTCTCTGCTTCCTGTCTGCCAACCAGATCTCCATCCACGTCAGTACCATGTGCTTTAATTTTGCACACCAATCTCTTGTGTGGGACCTTGTCAAAAGCCTTTTGAAAGTCCAAATACACCACATCCACTGGTTCTCCCTTGTCCAATCTACTAGTTACATCCTCAAAAAATTACAGAAGATTTGTCAAGCATGTTTTCCCTTTCATAAATCCTTGTTGACTTGGACAGATCCTGTCACTGCTTTCCAAATGCGCTGTTATTTCATCTTTAATAATTGATTCCAACATTTTCCCCACTATTGATGTCAGGCTAACATCAGTTTTCTCTCTCCCTCCTTTTTTAAAAAGTGGTGTTACATTAGCTACCCTCCAGTCCATAGGAACTGATCCAGTGTCGATAGACTGTTGGAAAATGATCACCAATGCATCCACTATTTCTAGGGCCTCTTCCTTAAGTACTCTGGGATGCAGACTACCAGGCCCCGGGAATTTATCGGCCTTCAATCCCATCAATTTCCCTAACACAATTTCCCACCTAATAAGGATATCCTTCAGTTCCTCCTTCTCACTAGAACCTTGGTCCCCTAGTACTTCCGGTCGGTTATTTGTGTCTTCCTTCGTGAAGACAGAACCAAAGTATTTGTTCAACTGGTTTGCCATTTCTTTGTTCCCCATTATAAATTCACCTGAATCTGGCAGCAAGGGACCTATGTTTGTCTTCACTAATCTTTTTCTCTTCATATATCTATAGAAGCTTTTGCAGTCAGTTTTTATGTTCCCGGCATGCTTCTTTTCATACTACCTTTCCTTAAGTTCAGGACCCAAGTCTCTGAATTAACTGTGTCACTCTCCATCTTAATAAAGATTTCTACCATATTATGGTCACTCTTCCCCAAGGGGCCTCACACAACAAGATTGCTTATTAGTCCTTTCTCATTACACATCACCTAGTCTAGGATGGCCAGCCCTCTAGTTGGTTCCTTGACATATTGGTCCAGAAAACCATCCCTAATACACTCCAGGAAATCCTCCTCCACCGTATTGCTACCAGTTTGGTTCGCCCAATCTCTATGTAGATTAAAGTCACCTATGATAACTGCTGTATCTTTATTGCACGCATCCCTAATTTCTTGTTTGATGCTGTCCCCAACCTCACCACGACTGATTGGTGGTCTATACACAACTCCCACTAGCGTTTTCTGCCCTTTGGTATTCCGCAGCTCCACCCATACATATTCCACATCATTCAAGCTAATGTCCTTCCTTACTATTGCGTTGATTTCCTCTTTAACCAGCAACGCTACCCCACCTCCTTTTCCTTTCTGTCTATCCTTCCTGAATGTTGAATACCCCTGGATGTTGAGTTCCCAGCCTTGGTCAACCTGGAGCCATGTCTCCGTGATGCCAATTCTATCATATTCATTAATTGCTGCCTGTGCAGTTAATTCGTCCACCTTATTACGAATATTCCTCGCATTGAGGCACAGAGCGTTCAGGCTTGTCTTTTTAACACACTTTGCCCTTTTAGAATTTTGCTGCAATGTGGCCCTTTTTGCTTTTTGCCTTGGGTTTTTCTGCCCTCCACTTTTACTTTTCTTCTTTCTATCTTTTGCTTCTACCCCCATTCTAATTCCCTCTGTCTCCCTGCATAGGTTCCCATCACACTGCCATGTTATTTTAACCCTGCCCCAACAGCACTAGCAAACACTTCCCCTCGGACATTGGTTCTGGTCCTGCCCAGGTGCAGACCATACGGTTTGTACTGGTCCCACCTCCCCAGAATCGGTTCCAATGCCCCAGGAATTTGAAACCCTCCCTTCTGTACCACTCCTCAAGCCACGTATTCATCTGAGCTATCCTGCGATTCCTACTCTGACTAGCACGTGGCACTGGTAGCAATCCTGAGATTACTACCTTTGAGGTCCTACTTTTTAATTTAACTCCTAGCTCCCTAAATTCGTCTTGTAGGACCTCATCCCGTTTTTTTATCTATGTCGTTGGTACCTATATGCACCACGACAACTGGCTGTTCACCCTCCCCCTTCAAAATGTCCTGCAACCGCTCCGAGACATCCTTGACCCTTGCACCAGGGAGGCAACATACCATCCTGGAGTCTTGATTGCGGCCGCAGAAATGTCTATCTATTCCCCTTAAAATAGAATGTCCTACCACTATAGCTCGCCCGCTCTTTTTCCTGCCCTCCTGTGCAGCAGAGCCACCCATGGTGCCATGGACTTGGCTGCTGCTGCCCCGACCTGATGAGTCATTCCCCCCCAACAGTACCCAAAGCGGTGTACCTGTTTTGCAGGGGGATAGCCGCAGGGGACCTCTGCACTACCTTCCTTCCTGTTGGTCATCCATTCCCTATCTGTCTGTGTAACCTTTACCTGCGGTAAGACCAACTTACTAACTGTGCTATTCACGGCATCCTCTGCATCACGCATGCTCCAGAGTGAATCCATCCGCAGCTCCAGTGCCACATTGCGGTCTGTCAGGAGCCATGATACTTCTGCAGCTGTTGATCTGTTCGACCTTTCCCTCACCTCAACCTTTGATGCCCTTGTCCCGAGCAAAACCTTTACCCTCTCTCCTCCACTTAACTGGTTTAGCCATCCATCAAAGGATCTTCCTCTGCATTGTCAGACATCCAGTCTTAGGCGAAGCACAATTTCCTCCAATTAAACATTGGGAAGGTCAATGCCATTCGGCCCCAGTCCCAAACAATGCACCCTTGCTACCAATTCCATACGCAAACCAGACTGTTTGCAAACTCGACGTCCTATTTTACCCTGAGCTGAGCTTCCAAATCTGAATCCTCTCCATCACAAAGACAGTATACATCCACCCATCTCCACAACATCTCCTGCCTCAGCCCCTAGCCTTGCCCAACTACTGCTGAATCACACATCTGTGCCTTTGTCACCTCCAGACCAACGCTCTCTTTAAGCTGTGCAGATAAACAGTGCTCCAGGGATCCACGCAGCTGGCTTGCACAGTATTTTGAATGGCCCGCGCAGCCCCTTAAAGAGACCACGCGGCGCCAAAAAAAATGAGAGGGAACATTGCTCCAGATGCGACTCTTTGAATGGTCTACTGGCTGACCTCCCATTCTCTACCCTCGATAAGTTTCAGCTCAACCAAAACTCTGCTGCCCGTAGCTTATCCTACACTAAGTCTCGTTCAACTATCATCCCAGCACTTGCTGATCTAGATTGGCTCCTGGTCCTCCAACGCCTCAAATTAAAAATTGATACTTATGTTTAAAAAAGCACTTTATGGCCTCACTTCTTTCTATCTCTGAAACCTCCTTCAGCCTTATAAGCTCCCACTCCTCAAACTCTCCATTTCACTGACTCTGATCTAATTTCTATCCTCCTTTCCTATCATTCTACCATTGGAGGCCATGTCTTCAGCTGCTTAAGCAGTACAACAACAACTTGCATTTATATAGTGCCTTTAACAAAGTAAAACATCCCAAGGCACTTCACAGGAGCATTATCAAACAAAATTGGACACCGTACCACATATTAGAACAGGTGACCAAAAGCTTGATCAAAAAGGTAGGTGGTATAGAATATCTTAAAGGAGGAAAGGGAGGTGGAGATGCAGAGCGGTTTAGGGGGGGAATTCCAGAGTGTAGGGCCTGGCAGCTGAAGGTGCAGCTGCCGATAGTGGAGCAATTCAAATCGGGGATGTGCAACAGAACTGGAGGAACGCAGAGATCTCGGCTGGTTGTAGGGCTGGAGGAGGTTACAGAGATCGGGAGGGGCGAAGCCATGGGAGGAGGCAGGGGGGAATTTGAATACCGGACCGGTAGTCAGTGTAGGTCACCGAGTACAGGGGTAATGGGTGAACAGGACTTGGTGCGAGTTACCATACTAGCAGCAGAGTTTTGGATGACCTCATGTTTACAAAGGATGCAAGGTGGGAGGCTGACCAGGAGAGCATTCGAATGGTTGAGTCTGGCAGTAACAAAGTCAGTAGTTCAGCAGCAAATGAGCTGAGGCAGGGGTGAAGACAGGCGATGTTACAGAGGTGGAAGTAAGTCGAGTAGTATTGGTGATAGAGTGACTATGTGGTCAGAAGCCCAGTTCAGAGTCAAATAGAATGCCAATGTTGCGAACGGTCTGGTTCAGCCTCAGACAGTGGCCAGAGAGGGGGATGGAGCCTGTGGCTAGGGAACAGAGTTGTGACAGAAGAAAATGGCTTCGGTCTTTCCAATGTTTACTTGAAGGAAATTTCTGCTCATCCTAAGTGTTGGACAAGCAGTGTGACAAAACAGAGGCAGTGGAGGGGTCAAGAGAGATGGTGGTGAGGTAGAATTGGGTGTCGTCAGCGTACACCTGTAAGCTGATTTGTTTTCAGATGATGTCGCCGATGGGCAGTAAATAGATGAGAAATAGGAGGGGACCAATGATAGATTCCAGAGGTAACGGTGTGGGAAGAGAAGCTACAGCAGTTGATTATGACTGGATAGATAGAAATGGAACCAGGCGAGGGCAGTCCCACGCAGCTGGATGATGGAGGAGAGGCGTTATACAAATGTAGGATGATAACGACATGGGAAAAGCTAATTGAATTGCCTAAAATAGCCAGCAGGCTTAATGTGTTATAAGTGGCACCTTTGTAATTTACTTTAGTGGAAATGGCAAATGGTTCGCGCCATTTGCCTGATATAGGCAGCTGGGTGTGATAAGTGTGGATGGTATAAGTTGTGGGACTGAAATAGTTTATATCAAGAAAGGTTAACTTAGAGAAAAGTAACAAGATCTGATTCCCATTTGAAAAGAAGGGGACTAAGTATTAATGCAGCAAACTTGTCCTCTTTTGGTTCCCACATATTTTCCAATAAGTGCAGAACAATGGCTAATTTTGTTTACTTGCCTTAGTGGTACTAAGGAAAATTGCAATGCCCCAGTTTCTGCCCTCTTGAATAGCTAGTGCAGTGTAGCCTGGGACCTTTTGACCCATCTGGCTTAGTATTACACTGGCTGTATTTTTACAGACTAGACTGTTGGGGAGACATAAGTTTCTGAATTTTATCTCTGTTCAAACAATGTGACCACATGCATATCCCAAATAAACCGTAGAAAGTTATCTTTAGTGTTATTGGATAGAAAAATTGAAACTGTAATGCTAAACTGACATATCATCATCATAGGCAGTCCCTCGGAATCGAGGAAGACTTGCTTCCACTCTTAGAATGAGTCCTTAGGTGGCTGAACAGTCCAATACAAGAGCCACAGTCCTTGCCACAGGTGGGACAGATAGTTGTTGAGGGTAAGGGTGGGTGGGACTGGTTTGCCACGTGCTCGTTCCGCTGCCTGCGCTTGATTTCTGCATGCACTCGGCGATGAGACTCGAGGAGCTCAGCGTCCTCCCAGATGCACTTCCTCCACTTAGGGCGGTCTTTGGCCAGGGACTCCCAGGTGTCGGTGGGGATGTTGCACTTTATCAGGGAGGCTTTGAGGGTACCCTTGTAATGTTTCCTCTGTCCACCTTTGGCTCGTTTGCCATGAAGGAGTTCCGAGTAGAGAGCTTGCTTTGGGAGTCTCGTGTCTGGCATGCAGACAATGTGGTCTGCCCAGCAGAGCTGATCAAGTGTGGTCAGTGCTTCAATGCTGGGGATGTTGGCCTGGTTGAGGATGCAAATGTTGGTGCGTCTGTCCTCCCAGGAGATTTGTAGGATCATGCGGAGGCAGCGTTGGTGGTATTTCTCCAGCGACTTGAGGTGTCTACTATACATGTACAATACATGTGGATGCTGGCAATCTGACATAAAAACAGAAAGTGCTGGAAATACTTAGCAGGTCAAGCAACATCTGTGGAGAGAGAAATAGAGTTAACGTTTAGGTCGATGACCTTTCATCAGAACTGACATGACTTTTCTAATTAGGCAGGGATTTTTATTGGGAAGGAGGGGTTTTATTGGTCAAGCAACCTTTTCTCATTTTTCTTCTGAGTAAACAAAACCAGAGCACCTTAATCTAGGTAAATTTAAAAAAAATTCTACTTGCTAAATGAGCAATAACTTAGCAATGTTTTCATGGATGCTGGCAGACCTCCAGTATCTCACCACAATTGTCATTCCGTGTGGCTTTGGTTAGTGGTGTTTTGAAACCTAATTGGAGAAATTCTAACTCGCAGTGGGAAAGGTGGAAAACACTGGCAGACAACAGCAACAGCAATTTAGCTTTATTTACTGCCTTTAACATAGAATATCGCAAGATGCTTCACAATGATGTCATTAAAAAGAATGGATATTGATCTAAAGAAGAAGGAATGTAAACTTTATTGTAGGCTGTTTCAAGTTGGTTTGCTTGCTGTTCAGTGCCAAGTGTAATCCATAGTATTATTTTTTTTAATTAATAGCGCGTTCGTGTAACGTCCAGCTGACCATCAAACTAATGGTAAAAAAATACTCCGTCTCATTCATTATTCTGGACTTATCTTTATCTTTCCTTTTTTTGTTTGAAAAGGATCCCATTGTATTCAGAGATTTGTGCTCAATGGTGATTTTCCCTTGCAAATATTTGTTTTTTTTTGTGTTCTCAGTATCTGATTTAAACGACTTTTCAGGTTTTTCATGGATACTGCAGCAATAGACAATGCCAGACAAAGAGCCATTGCAGTAATGTTATCAACAAAGTACATTAAATAGCAGAAGCTGTTATCAGGCATTGACAAAGCCAGCTGAAAAAGCCCACCTGGAGGAAAATTCTAGCAGCCTTACAAGTGGATAATGAGGGAGACCATACACAGGGAATGTCCTGCTGTGCAATTGATATTTAATAGTCTCTTTGATTTTATAAGTTTGATTATTGAAATGTAAACTGGAATCATAGAATCATAGAAAGATACAGCACAGAAGGAGACCATTCAGGCATCATGCCTGTGCTGGCTCTTTGGTAGAGCTATCAAATTAATCTCACTCCAGTTTCTTGAGCCTTGCTCATAACCTCACTGTAGAAATCCAAAACTGCATGCTTTTAAAATCTGTCAACTGCAGCCAGGACCACTCTACCCATGTTTGCAGGTTATTTATAGCCAAGTGGGAAGAATCCCAGCCTCCAATTGCAACAACTTGGATTTATAGAAAACACAAATTCCTGGCAACACTCAGCAGATCAGGAAGTATCTGTGGAAAGAACAGAGAAGTGTTTGTCTCGGGGTGGACCCTTCGTCATAACTCAAAATTGGACAGATGCAGTCTAAGATGCTGAGCGCTTCCATCGTTTTTCTTGATAACCAACATCTGTAGTTATTTTGCTTTTTACATAACACCTTTAATGTGGAAAAGCAACCCAAGCCGCCTTACATGGGAAGAAAGTAATGGATGCCAAGCACTTGTGAGGGATTTATGAGAGTAAAGTCAGGGAAGTCTTGCTACAGTTATACAGGGTATTGGTGAGGCCACACCTGGAATACTGCGTGCAATTTTGGTTTCCATATTTACGAAAGGATATACTTGCTTTGGAGGCAGTTCAGAGAAGGTTCACTAGGTTAATTCCGGGGATGAGGGGGTTGACTTATGAGGAAAGGTTGAGTAGGTTGGGCCATTGGAGTTCAGAAGAATGAGAGGTGATCTTATCGAAACGTATAAGATTATGAGGAGGCTTGACAGGTTGGATGTAGAGAGGATGTTTCCACTGATAGGGGAGACTAGAACTAGAGGGCATGATCTTAGAATAAGGGGCCGCCCATTTAAAACAGAGATGAGGAGAAATTTCTTCTCTCAGAGGGTTGTAAATCTGTGGAATTCGCTACTTCAGAGAGCTGTGGAAGCTGGGACATTGAATAAATTTAAGACAGAAATAGACAGTTTCTTAAATGATAAGAGGATAAGGGGTTATGGGGAGTGGGCGGGGAAGTGGAGCTGAGTCCATGATCACATCAACCATGATCTTATTGAATGGCGGAGCAGGCTCGAGGGGCCGTATGGCCTACTCCTATTTCTATTTCTTATGTTCTTATGTCCTTATTAAAATTTGGTCAATCAGATGGGATTTATGGAGGTTTTTAAAGACAAAGTAGAAAATGGTGGGTGGGGTTTAGAGAGGGAGTTCTAAAGAGTAGAGTCAAGATGGCTGAAAGCTGTGCCATGAATGTTGGATCGAAGGTGAGGGGAAGGTGCAGACAAAGACAGTGTCAGAAGACAAAAGAAAAATACTGCGGACACTGGAAATCTGGACAGGTTTATAGATGAGTGTGAGGGTCTTAAATTTGGAGGTCAGCGAGGCTCCGTTGCATTGGATAAAGGTCAGCAAAGATGGGGCTGATAAATAAGTGGAACTTAATGCAGGCCTGGATGCGGGCAACAAAAATGTGAACAAGTTGGAGTTTATCCATTGTGAAGGACAGCAAACTAATGTGGAAAGAATTGGAGAAATCAAGTCTAGAAGTGTAGATAAGGATTTTGGTGGCAACAGGTTGTAAGGTAAGGGAGGTGGGCGATGTTGTAAAGGTGGAAGTAGGTAATGTTGTGATGCATACAATATTGGGTTTGAAACTCAGTTCTGGGTCGAACAGGATGGTGTGGTTTTGCACAACTTGGTTCAGCCTGAGCGAACAGCTGGGGAGGGGCATGGCATCAGTGGTAAGAGAGCAGAGATTTTGCTGAGGGCATCTCTTCTAAAGCGACACAGTTCTAAGGCAACTAGCGTTGTCTCCGCAAGATCCTACAAATCCCCTGGGAGGACCAACGTTAGTGTCCTTGTTCAGGCCAACATCCCCAATATCGAAGCACTGGCCACACTCGATCAGCTCCATTGGGCAGGCCACATTGTTCGCATGCCTGACACAAGACTCCAAAAGCAAGCGCTCTCTCTACTTGGAACTCCTACATGGCAAGCGAGCCCCAGGTGTGCAGAAGACACGTTTCAAGGACGTTCTCAAAGCCTCCCTTGATAAAATGCAACATCCCCACCGACATCTGGGAGTCCCTGGCCAAAGATCGCCCTAAGTGGATGAAGAGCTTCTGGGAGGCCGCTGAGCAACTTGAGTCTCGTCACCAAGAGCATGTAGAAAACAAGCGCAGGCAGCGGAAGGAGCGTGCAGCAAACCAGACACCCCACCCACCCTTTCCTTCAACAATTGTCTGTCCCACCTGTGACAGAGTCTGTAATTCCCGTATTGGACTGTTCAGTCACCTAAGAACTCACTTTTAGAGAGGAAGCAAGTCTTCCTCGATTTCTAGGGACTGCCTATGATTCCCTATGCAGTGATCATTGTCAAGCTATTCAACTGAGGAAGGCAATGCTAAATCACTTGCCATCCACACACATGTAAGTCCAGTGATCAGAAGTAGGAATTTTCCTTTTAACCAGGACCCCGTGGCCAATTGTAATAAACTACAATTAAGATCAGGTATTTCAGCATAAACTTTCCTTGTCTACAGAATTTTGAAACAGAAGTGCAGCAGACCAGAACTCCCATCTGCCTACAAGGAAGGATGAAACCCCTCCATCCCAAATTCTGAGGTCATCAACATAGTTGAGATGGTTGGTCCCAGCGCAGAAGTCTCGCCTCTCGCAATAAATTGGGGTTACCACCCCCGAAAGGAAATGAAACGCTAAATCAAGCACTTCCACTTCCTTTCTAGAGCGGTAGCGGGGCGCACGGCTCAGCAGCACTATGCACTGGGCCGCATAGTACTGCCGCGTACAAGGGCTCTTCCCTGAATTGAAGGAAGGGCCTAAGCTGCATAATAAAAAGGGTCCTACCTGGATCACTAGGGAGTGGTGGTGCCACGCGATCAGCCCGGCATGGACCCCGTGTACAAATCGGCACCAGTGCAGAAAAGAAAGGCGGACATTTTTTTCAGGTGCAGCAGGCCACCTCCCCTTTACGTTCTTGATACGGTACTGAACTATGAGAAATGAGTAAAATAAAACATTGCACTTGTAAAATCCAGTAGGGGCAGGGCAGCAAGGTGGTATTGCATGTTACAACACCAATGTACTGCAGCACAGAACGGCAGGACATGTTTCTGTGCATGATTGCTTCCTTGCTCAGTCCCTTTTGGAAACTTTCGGGACTGAGCAGTGCGTGACCTCTTTGTTTGTGGGATGAAAAATAAAGCAATCAGAAGAAAGTTGCTGATAACTCCTAACTTGACTTTTGATTTAGCTTGGCCGACCAATACTCCCAAGAATTTCGTGCCATTTCCAGTCGTCAGACAGCTTCAGGTTAAAAGCAGAAGGCAGTTGGGCCCCAAGGCCTCAGCAACTGGCAAAGGTAACAGAGCATTGAAGTCGTGTCATTGGTGTCTGTGACAATTCCTCGCTCAAAGTTGTCCATATGTGAAGGCAGAGTGTTTATTCTGCAAGAAAACAGGGTATTTTGCGAAGGCATGCCGACTGAACAATAAACCAACTTTCAAGGCTAGAAGTAGAAATCACCAGATACTACATAGTATTGAAGAGAAGCAACAGAACAAAGAAGTTCTAGAGATACATGTCATCAGGAGCACAAGGATACCTAACAACGATCCGCGATGTATCGTCATTCAAGTAGACATTGCAGGAACCAGGATACCCATGGAAATTGAGACTGGTGCATCCATGAGCGCAGTACCAGAATCGCTATATCTCGACAAGTTGAGTGATTTTCCACTGAAGAAGTCGAAGATAGAGCTGCAAGGCTACTCAGGAGAGCAAATCCCTGTGGTAGGACATATCACAGTACCGGTGAAATACAAGGATCAGTTTCAGAGCTTGCTTCTCTTAATAGTGGCAGGAGACAAGTCTGCCTTAATAGGTAGAAATTGGTTGGGATCAGCTGGATTAGAATGCGATCTTTCGTGTTGAAAGAGATTTGCATCGAAAGATGTCATCATCAAACAGTATCCGAAGGTGTTCTGTGAAACAGGCAATCCAAATCAAGGCTTCAAGATGAGTGTCAGAGTACAGAAAGACACTAGATCAGTTTACTGCAAGCCATGTCCCGTACTATACGCACTCAAGGAGAAAGTTGAGCAAGAACTCAAAAGACTAGAAATTGAGAATATTATCTCTAAGATAGAGCTAAGTAACTGGGCTACACCCTTTGTTGTTGTCCCTAAGTCAGATGGTAAGGTAAAGTTGTGTGGTGACTATAAAGTAACCGTAAACCAAGTTCTAGAGGGTAATCTACGAAATATATTACCAAATGTAGAAGATTTGTTCACAACACTGACAGATGGTCAGATTCTCAAAGTTAGATCTCACAAATGCCTAATTACAACTTGAACGAGATGAGGAGTCCAAGTCATGATTGACTATAAATACTCATCTAGGTCTATTTCAATTTAATAGGCTACCATTTAGAGTGTCTTCCGCCCCCATCTTATTCCAAGGGGTAATGCATCAGATTTTGCAAGGCAATGAAGGGGTAGTATGTTATTTAGATGACATACTCATTTCAGCACCGAAACAAATGGCTAGAGAAGCACAGACTACGAGTGATTGCTCCCAAGTGTGAGTTAGTTCAAAACTCAGTGGAGTACTTAGGGCACAAGGCAGGCAAAGATGGTTTATATCCAACCAAGGGAAAGCTGAGTGCAATCAGAAAAGCACCAACTCCCAAGAATGTCACTGAACTTCGATCATTTTTAGGTCTTTTGAACTATTATGGAAAGTTCCCACCAAATTTGGCTACAGTATTACATCCACTGAATGAGCTGTTAAAAAACCAGATCCATTGGAAGTGGTCAGAAGAATGCGACTCAGCATTCAAGGAACGTAAAAGCCAATTGGTAGAGAATACCATGTTAGTTCACTATCATGTATCTAAGGAGATCAAGCTAGCATGTGACACCTCTCTGTATGGAGTTGGGGCAGGATCTCTCATGTATTACATAGTCGAGCTACAGTCCGTGGACGACGTTTGCATCTGCGCACATACAGAGGCTGAACTCCAAGTCATAGTCAACGTATTTATTGAGGCATATGAAAGCATGGGCCTTATGCTAAACATCCGTAAAACAAAGGTCCTCCACCAAACTGTCCCCACTGCACAGCACTGCCCCCCAGTCATCAAGATCCACAGTGCGGCCCTGGACAACGTGGACCATTTTCCATATCTCGGGAGCCTCTTATCAACAAGAGCAGACATTGACAACACTGCCTCCAGTGCACCAGTGCAGCCTTCGGCCGCCTGAGGAACAGAGTGTTTGAAGACCAGGCCCTCAAATCTGCCACCAAGCTCAAGTTCTACAGAGCTGTAGTAATACCTGCCCTTCTGTATGGTTCAGAGACATGGACCGTGTACAGTAGACACCTCAAGTCGCTGGAGAAATACCATCAATGATGTCTCCGCAAATCCCCTGGGAAGACAGCCGCATCAACGTTAGCGTCCTCGAACAGGCCATCATCCCCAGCATTGAAGCACTGACCACACTTGATCAGCTCCGCTGCTCAGGCCACATTGTTTGCATGCCAGACACGAGACTCCCAAAGCAAGTGCTCTACTCGGAACTCCTTCACAGCAAACGAGCCAAAAGTAGGCAGAGAAAACGTTACAAGGGCACCCTCAAAGCCTCCCTGATAAAGTGCAACATCCCCACTGACACCTGGGAGTCCCTGGCCAAAGATCGCCCCAAGTGGAGGAAATGCATCCGGGAGGACGCTGAGCACCTCGAGTCTCGTCGCCGAGAGCATGCAGACATCAAGCGCAGGCAGCAGAAAGAGCGCGCGGCAACCAATCCCACCCACCCTTTCCCTCAACGACTATCTGTCCCACCTGTGACAGGGACTGTGCGCATCACCCATGCCATGATAGGAGCCGACGACTGCTGGATGGACCACTGCCTAATCCGCTCCGTCATCAACATCTACATAGCCCCAAAACAGCGATGGCAACAGAAACAATGCCGCAGGAAAGTCAACGCTAGGGCACTCAAAGACCTAGACAGTCAGCGCTTCACTCCCAACCTGGCAACCCTCGATGACCCGAGACGCAGAGTGCCCACAACGCCTAGTCTGTCCTCAAGGCCTCCATTACCAGCACCTACGAAGAGACAGTCGGTCATTCAACTAGGAAACACCAAGACTGGTTTGACAAGATCGACCAGGAGATCCAGGAGCTAATAAGCCGCAAGCACAAGGCATTTCTGAACTTAAAGCAGCAACCCAAATTGAGAGCAGCAAAGCAGCTCTACAGGAGGCTGAAGGCTGAGATCCAACAAAAAACCTGCGACCTAAAGAACAGATGGTGGGTGGAGAAAGCACAGGAGTTCCAGCAGCTGGCTGACAACCATGATGTGCGAGGATTCTTCAGCGCAGTCAAGACCACCTACGGCCCAAGCACCCAAGGCCCCTCCCCACTGCTGGCCAAGAATGGAGAGGCACTCATTAAGGACACCGAGGCAGTCAGGACCCGCTGGAAGGAACACTTCGAAGGTCTCCTTAACCGAGACTCTGTCTTCGATGCGAGTGTCCTCGACTCCAGCTCGCAGCATGCTATCCGCCACCACCTCAGCAGAACCCCAGCCCTGCATAATGTAGAAAAGGCCATCCGTCAGCTCAAGAATAACAAGGCAACAAGAGCAGATGGAATCCCTGCCGAGGCACTAAAGTATGGTGCTGAAGCACTATTGCCACAAATGCATGATCTCATCTCTCATCTGGGAGGAGGAGAGCATGCCAGGAGATCTCAGAGATGCCGTAATCGTGACCATCTTCAAAAAAAGGGGACAAGTCCGACTGCGGTAACTACAGAAGAATCTCCCTGCTGTCAGCCACTGGGAAAATCATTGCAAAAATCCTCCTCAATCATCTTCTCCCTGTGGCTGAAGAGCTCCTCCCAGAGTCACAATGCGGATTCCGCCCACTAAGGGATACAACAGACATGATCTTCACCGCGCGACAACTACAAGATAAATGCAGGGAACAGCATCAACCCTTGTGCATGGCCTTCTTTGACCTCACAAAGGCCTTTGACACTGTCAACCGTGAGGGACCATGGAGCATCCTCCTTCTTTTCGGCTGCCCCCAAAAGTTTGTCGCCATCCTCCACCTGCTCCATGATGACATGCAAGCCGTGATCCTGACCAACAGATCCACCACAGACCTAATACATGTTCTTACCGGGGTCAAGCAGGGTTCTGTCATCGCACCAGCGCTCTTTTCAATCTTCCTTGCTACAATGCTTCATCTCACTCTCAACAAGCACCCCACTGGAGTGGAACTAAACTATAGAACCAATGGGAACCTGTTCAACCTTCGCCGCCTCCAGGCTAGATCCAAGGTCGTCCCATCCTCTGTCATTGAACTACAGTACGTGGACAATGCTTACATCTATGCACACTAAGAGGCCGAACTCCAAGCCATCGTCAACACCTTCACCAGGCGTACGAAAGCATGGGCCTTACACTAAACATCCGTAAGACAAAGGTCCTCCACCAACCTAACCCCGCCACACAGCACTGCCCCCGGTCATCAAAATACACGGCGCGGCCTTGGACAACGTGGACCATTTTCCATACCTCGGGAGCCTACTGTCAGCAAGGGCAGACATCGATGGCGAGGTCTAACACCGCCTTCAGTGTGCCAGCGCAGCTTTCGGCCGCCCGAGGAAGAAAGTATTTGAAGACCAAGACCTCAAATCTGGCACCAAGCTTATGGTCTACAGGGCAGTAGTGATACCTGCCCTCCTCAGAGACGTGGACTATATACAGCAGACATCTCAAAGTGCTGGAGAAGTACCACCAGCGCTGCCTCTGCAAGATCCTGAAAATCCACTCGGAGGATAGACGCACCAACATCAGTGTTCTTGCTCAGGCCAACATCCCCAGCATCGAAGCACTGACCACGCTCGACCAGCTCCATTGGGCAGGCCACATCGTCTGCATGCCCGACATGAGACTCGGTAAGCAAGCGCTCTACTCGGAGCTCCGACACGGCAAGCGAGCCCCAAATGAGCAGAGGAAATGTTTCAAGGACACCCTGAAAGCCTCCTTGATAAAGTGCAACATTCCCACCGGCACCTGGGAATCCCTGGCCCAAGACCACCCAAAGTGGAAGAAAAGCATCCGCGAGGGTGCTGAGCATCTCGAGTCTCGTCGTCAAGAGCATGTGGAAATCAAGCGCAGACAGCGGAAGGAGCGTGCGGCAAACCAGGCTCCCCACTCATCTTTTCCTTCAACCACTGTCTGACCCACCTGTGACAGAGACTGTAATTCCCATATTGGACTGTACAGCCACCTGAGAACTCACTTTTAGAGTGGAAGCAAGTCATCCTCGATTTCAAGGAACTGCCTATGATGATGACTTGCACCGACAGAAAAAACTGTTGGGGGTACCGGTCCGTGGCCCGAAGATTTTTTTCACCTGAATTTTGCTTGTGGTGTGGGAGATCGGCGGTGTGTGCTTTGATGACGGACTTAGGAGGGGTCGGCAGCAGTGGGGCGGAAGTGGGGACCGCCGGAAAAAGCACTGGGGGGGAATTTCGCGAATGGCGACGATTCGATAGAAAATCGGTTGCCATTCGATTCCGCCGCATGGCCGTCGCTTTCCGGCGATGAGGCCTTATTAATAAATTAATCATTCATAGAAACATAGAAACATAGAAAATAGGCGCACGAGCAGGTCATTTGGCCCTTCAAGCCTGCACTGCCATTCGATATGATTATGGCTGATCAGGCAACCTCAGTATCCCACCCCTGCCTTCTCTCCATACCCCCGATCCTTTTAGACGTAAGAGCCACATCCAACTCCCTTTTGAATGTCCAACGAACTGGACTCCACAACTTTCTGTGGCAGAGAATTCCACAGGTTCACAACTCTCTAGGTGAAAAGATTTCTCCTCATCTCGGTCCTATATGGCTTACCCCTTATCCTTAGACTGTGTCCCCTGGTTCTGGACTTCCCCAACATCAGGAACATTCTTCCTGCATCGAACCTGTCCAGTCCCGTCATAATTTTCTATGCTTCTATGAGATCCCCTCTCATTCTTCTAAATTCCAGTGAGTATTTGCCTAGACGATCCAGTCTTTCCTCATATGTCAGTCCTGCCATCCTGGGAATCAGTCAGGTGAACCTTCGCTGCACTCCTTCAATAGCAAGAATGTCCTTCCTCAGATTAGGAGCCCAAAACTGCACACAATACTCAAGGTGTGGTCTCACCAAGGCCCTGTACAACTGTAGTAAGACCTCCCTGCTCCTATACTCAAATCCCCTCACTATGAAGGCCAGCATGCCATTTGCTTTCTTTACTGCCTGTTGTATCTGCATGCCTACCTTCAATGACTGATGTACCATGACACCCAGGTCTTGTTGCACCTCCCCTTTTACTAATCTGTCACCATTCAGATAATAATCTGCCTTCCTGTTTTTGTCACCAAAGTGGATAACCTCACATTTATCCACATTATACTGCATCTGCCATGCATTTGCCCATTCACCTAACCTGTCCAAGTCTCCCTGCAGCCTCTTAGCATCCTCCTCACAGCTCGCCCTGCCACCCAGCTTAGTGCCATCTGCAAACTTGGAGATATTACATTCAATTCCTTCGTCTAAATCATTAATGGTATATTGTAAATAGCTGGTGTCCCAGCACTGAACCCTGCGGCACCCCACTAGTCACTGCCTGCCATTCTGAAAAGGATCTGTTTATTCCCACTCTTTGCTTCATATGGACTGAAAAAGGAAGATACATTATTGCTAAAAAATAAAGTAATTGTTATTGATGTAATGTTCTTTATGAACACAGCCCAGTAGACAAGAATTGCTGTACAACATGATAGCAACCCAGCACTTTACAAATGGGAACACTATGATTTCAGCATCTTACACCCTTGCTCTGCTATAGAGAATAGAAGAGTGACCTCTTGTGGAGAAATAAATAACTTTGGTTTTAAAATGCTTTTGAATTTAATTTTCATTCTTGTTTTTTTTAATGCTTTTATGATGCATTTAGGATTGTATATAATTCCTGTGTTTTATTGTGGAACTGAAAAATATTGTAAATTAATTTTATTGTTTTCTAAAGTATGTTTTGTCTGAAACTTTGTATTTTGTTCTTATTTAATTGTACCTTGTGAGTAGATTAATTGGGATACAATAATTATAGTTTATGATTACAATTTCCTCCCACATCCCAATTATTAAAAAAATCTCTTTTCTTTAGGTCCCTTTGTGCCACATATCATTCCATAACTGAGAAGGTGAGTGGAGATCTGCTCCATGCCTGTCTGCCGGCAAATGAGCCAAAGGTGGGCAGCGGAAATGTTACAAGGACACCCTCAAAGCCTTCCTGAAAAGTGCAACATCCCCACTGACACCTGGGAGTCCCTGGCCGAAGACCGCCCTAAGTGGAGGAAGTGCATCCGGGAGGGCACTGAGCACCTCAAGTTTCATCGCCGAGAGTATGCAGAAATCAAGCGCAGGCAGCGGAAAGAGCGTGCGGCAAACCAGTCCCACCCACCCTTTCCCTCAACGACTATCTGTCCCACCTGTGACAGGGACTGTGGCTCTCATATTGGACTATTCAGCCACCTAAGGACTCATTTTAAGAGTGGAAGCAAGTCTTCCTCGATTCCGAGGGACTGCCTATGACGATGATGAGCTTTACTCTGGTGCTGGGTTGGCTCCTGGGCAGAAATCTGGTTTCTCCTGGCCCAAATTCCATTTCTCTGCTGGCTTCTGTGCTATACTGTGTCCTCCACCTTTACCTCTGCTTTCTTCTGAGGCTGTATGCTTTGCTGGACTTACTCTGTTCCAGTACCTGGCCTGCTTCTCACTTTTCCGCTCCTCTGCTGGGACTTTTCACTCGAAGCTGAGTGAGCTCTGATCTGTTCCTGCTGGTGCCCATTCTGCTCTGGATTAACATAAGAACATAAAAATTATGAGCACGAGTAGGCCACTCGGCCCCATGAGCCTGCTCCGCCATTCAATGAGATCATGGCTGATCTTCTACCTCAACTGCACTGTCCCCAACTCCCTTGATTCCCTTATTATCCAAAAATCTAGCGATCTCTGTCTTGAATATTCTCAAAGACTGAGCCTCCACAGTCCTCTGGGGTAGAGACTTCCAGAGATTCACCATTCTCTGAGTGAAGACATTTCTCCTCATCAAGGGCCCAACTTTGGCCATGACTTGCATTAATGTTTTTGGAGTAAGTTGTTTTTTCTGGCGTAAGTTAAAAAATGCCATTTTCCCTCCAAAATTTGCTCTAGAGTAAGTCAGTTAGGTACGATTTCTTTTGGGTCCATTTTTTTTTCAAAAGGGGGCATTCCCAGACACTTACGGCAGTTTTGGCCATTTATGCCATTTTGGCCAGCAAAAACTTACTCTAAATCGACTTAGGTCAGCTGATGTGGCCAGCTCTGAAAAACCTTGCGGGCAGTGAAGAAAAAGCAGCGCACATTCAGCAGACATTAGGGCAGGGATAGGGGAGGGAAGGGAACGGGAGAGGACCTCAACAACCAAGTACCAAACATTGCAAGGAAAAGGTCAAACAATTAAAATACTAATAAAAATGAAGTGAATCCTAAAGGAGAAATGCAAGCTGCTGGCCGTGATGTCACGGGGGGGGGGGGGCGGTGGTGGGTGTGGGGGGGGCGGTAGCCAGAGAGAGAGAAAGATGCTGGTATACAAAACACTCTTTCTCACCCCCCCTCCACAAAACACTCTTTCTCCCCCCACCAACACTCTTTCTCTCCCCCCCCCAAACTATCCTCCTTCCCCCCAAAACTCTCCTCCCCCCAATACACTCTTTCTTTCCCCCCCAAAACTCTCCTCCTCCCCCCCCCAAAACTCTCCTCCCCCCCATACACTCTTTCTTTCCCCCCCAAAACTCTCCTCCTCCCCCCATATACTCTTTCTCTCCCCCCTCCAACTCTCCTCCTCCCACCCAAAACTCTCCTCCCCCCAAAACTCTCCTCCCCCCATACACTCTTTCTTTCCCCCCCCAAAACTCTCCTCCTCCCCCCCATATACTCTTTCTCTCCCCCCTCCAACTCTCCTCCTCCCGCCCCAAAACTCTCCTCCCCCCCATATTCTCTCCTCCTCCCCCCCAAAAAACTCTCCTCCCCCTCATACACTCTTTCTTTCCCCCCCAAAACTCTCCTCTTCCCCGCCCATACACTCTTTCTTCCCCCCCCCAAAACTCTCTTCCTCCCCCCCCTACACTCTTTCTCTCCCCCACAAACTCTCCTCCTCCCCCCCAAAAACTCTCCTCCCCCCCATACACTCTTTCTTTCCCCCCAAAACTCTCCTCCTCCCCCCCCAATACACTCTTTCTCTTTCCCCCCCAAACTCTCCTCCTCCCCCCCAAAACTCTCCTCCCCCCCAATACACTCTTTCTTCCCCCCCCCAAATTCTCCTCCTCCCTCCCCCATACATGCTTTCTCTCTCCCCCCCAAAAAAAACTCTCCTCCTCCTCCTCTCCCCCCCCCCACACCTCCAATAAAAACACTCAAGCACAACCAGTAAAAAAAAACGAAGTCCTACCTCGCCCGGGAACTCAGTGGGCCGGCCGGCCGGTGCAGGAGGCCACTCGGCCGGGGATAGGGTGGGGCGAGATCGGGGCGTCGCTTCAGCCGGGGATAGGGGCTGCGAGCATCGGATCCTGTTCACAGCCCGCAGGACACGCTGGGAGGGCAGGAGCATGCGCGCAGACTTCACTGCGCATGCGCGCCAGTGCCGGCACTGTATTCGACACTGGCTTGTTGCTCCGCCCCCCCCCACCTCAGAATGCATGCCACGCCAGGACTCCGGGCATTCCGAAGAGCGGCCAGGATGGGGGCCCTTTTTTCCCGTGCCCTTTTCAGCACGCAAATTCAGCGCACTTAAGGTAAGTGCACCGAAAAAAGGGGTTGGACAAAGTTGGGCCCCTAAGTCCTAAATGTCCGACCCCTTGTTCTGAGATTGTGACCCTTGGTTCTAGACTCCTCAAGCAGAGGAAACATCCTCCCGGCATCTACCCTGTCAAGCCCTGTAAGAATTTTGTATGTTTCAATGAGATTACCTCTCATTCTTCTAAACTCCAGAGAATATAGACCTGGTCTACTCAATCTCTCCTCATAGGATAGTCCCCCCCATCCCAGGAATTAGTCTGGTGAACCTTCGTTGCACTCCCTCAATGGTAAGTATATCCTTCCTTAGGTAAGGAGACCAATGGCTAGACTTTCGGCACATAATCGCCCATTTAGCGCCCACTTAGCACCCATATAAACGGCGAGATTCAGTTTATCGGACATATTTGATGATAAATGGAAAACAGCGCCTGATTATAGCCCATTTATCGCCGGCGCAACTTTCGGCATACAGGAATGAGCTATATTGCCTGGCCTATTTTTAAAAAATAAAATTTGACATCATCACTCGTGCGAGGCCCAGAATACTGTTTATAATTGAAACTAGTGCCCAAATATCAGCCAGATTATCGCCGAGCGCTACTTTCGGCATTTCGCCCACATTGCACCCAAATGATCGCTCACCCAAAAAGGTGCTCAAGAAAAGCTGCACTCGCCAGACTTAACCCGGCAGTATGGAGGAAGTTTAATAAAAGGCTGCTTGAAGTGGATGGGAGCTTTGAAGTAATTTGTAAGTGATTTTAAGGGCGTTTTAGAATCTTGCCAATCATCTAATCACATTAGTTAATTTTGAGTTTATATTGTATTTGTTGAGGACAATTGAAGAATTTTGAAGACAGATTAAGGCATTTATAGCAATTTATAGTGATGGCGCCTGTAATTTCTCAACCAGTATTGATGACTACTCACATGCTGCAGAATAGAGATGGGAGAAGGTTCATTGAAGAGCATTTTGTGTCCAATCAGAGAGGTGGCAGACTGCTGAAGAGGAGGAGACATTACGCCCAATGCATTTACATGGATAAGCGATCATACCTAGACTTGTCTGATAACACGTGTGTTAGAAAGCTGCGCTTCAGAAAGGAGGTCATCAGTGAGATTTGTCAGCTAATTAAGGGAGATCTGCAGCCTACCAGCACCATCAGGACCGCACTGCCCGTTGAGGTTAAGATTCCTGCGGTACTTCAGACCTCAGCTGGTGACATTTGCGGTATCTCTCAGCACGCCACACATTGCTGCATTCGACAGGTGACTAAAGCCCTTTACGCATGCAGGATGGACTTTATAAACTTCCCTATTACCAGGGAGGCACAGAGTGAGTGGGCTTTGGGGTTCTCGAGAATAGAAAACTTCCCCAAGATCAGGGAGCAATAGGCTGTATGCACATCACCCTGCGAGCACCCTTACAGGATGTAGAGGTGTTTCGGAACCGAAAGGGATTCCACTGCCTGAAATGTGCAGCTCATTGTCGACCACAAGCAAATAATCATGGCAGTAAATGCAAATTTTCCAGGGAGGATCCATGATGCTACGTGAAAGCACTGTCCCTGACCTGTTTAAGAGTTAGCCACAAAGTCACGGTTGGATGCGGGGGGATAAAGGATATGGCCTAGCTAGCTGGCTCATGACCTCCCTGCGTAAGCCCCAGATAGAAGCCAAGAAGCGCGACAACAAAAGCCATATAGCCACACGCAGTATCGTCGAAAAGACAATTGGAGTTCTGAAGTGCCTGGACCACTCAGGAGGCAACCTATAATACCACTCTGAGCAGGTCGCTGAGTTCATTGTGGTGTGCTGCTTGTTGCATAACCTAGTTATCAGGAGAGGACAACAATTACCAGCTGGGACTGCCGGTCCACCGCAGGAGAGAAAGGAGGCAGAAGAGGAGTAGGACGAGGACCTCAGGGAGGACAATCAGCCTGGCGATTAATCCATGCCCCCACCCACCTCCCACCATCACCCCCCCCCATCACCCCCCCCCACCCTGGTCCCACCACTGGAAAAGCCCTGTGGTATATGCAGCTGCAAGACTGTTGCATTAGCAGCTCATAAATGAATGCTTTACGTGAAGTTACGTTGGTGACAGTTACAGTTGCATTACGTTTCACCCTTGCCTTGCCTGCCCATTGTTTGCAACCCTCGTATTGATGTTCAACCTTATGTTATTAGAAGACACTACACAACAATTGTAAAGTTCAATAAAACATTTTAATAATGTAACAATTGATGTAAAATTTTTAAAACAATCTATAACACAATTCCCACCCCCCCCCTCAACCCACCCCCAACAGTCAACAACATTTTTCACCCCAAAATAAGTTTTAAATAACGATAACACTACAAAAACACTCTCCTACCATCCCAACATTCAACAATTTTTTAATAACAATAAGAACAGTCAACAATTTTAATTAAAATAGATTGGGCCCCCCCCCTCCCTACCCGCGGCCATGCTTCCCTCCTCTACCTTTACTCCCCCTCATCATAACCCCCCCTTTCCCACTTATGTCCCTAGTAACGGGGCCAAGTCGTCTTTCAGCTGCTGCTGTGGGGGCGGGGTGTGGGGGGTGGGGTGGTGACATTGGCAGATTGACTTCAGGGGGGCGAGGAGAAGACATTTCCAAAGAAACTTCTTTCGAGTCAGAAGCAACTGTTTCCTCCTGACTCGCATCTGTCGAAGTTGATGGTGGTACGGCAATGCTGTATCCCGAAACCATCGCCTGCCACATGGCATTGACGGAGTCGGCCATTCGCTACATTGCCACAACCATCTGCCTCATGTCTTCCGAGATTCTAACAGATAGTGTGGCAACGTTGCCGGTCAACCCATCAATTGCTTGGAGGAGCTCTCGACCAATGTCGATGCTCGCCCTCAACAGAGACACCATGTCCTCGTTCACATCTGCCTGTCGCTGCTCGTGCCTACCTCGCCGATCCAACCTCCGTGGGGTCGGCGTGACACTGGACGACTCGGAGTGCCCTGCTGTTAGCCGCTTGGTCCTGTTACTTCATCCATTGAGGATGACGTGGCCGCAGGTACAACAGACTCATCATCCTCCTCGGTCGTATCTTATTCTTCCCCCGTGGTCAGCATGACCTGCAGCGATTGGGGTGATGCTCCAGGGGCCTCGCGTTGTGCCTGGAGAGCTGGAAAACATAACTGAGGTTAGTAGAAGAGAAGTGGAGACATGAGACTGTTTGCGCTGCGCAGGCATTTGTACGAGGAGCAACCACTATTGCAATAAATGTGAATGAGAGACGTTACATATAGTTAACATGAGAGTACAGAAGAGTACAGAAGCTGCATGCATAACAGTACATCATTCATATATTTTAATCAAATGGCATTAAATTACTTTAAATTACCACTGCTTTACACATTACTCACGTGGCGCAAGAATGGGATCTGCACTACCATGGGTGGCAGAACAATTATGCGTGCCTACCAAGGTGGTGGCACGTTCCTCGAGATCGGTCAATACATAAAGGTCAGCAGGCCCTCCTCCGGTCTGCCTCTGCTCCGCCTGATTCTTAGATATCTTCCTCTGCAAATGTGACAAGAGCATGGCATAAGCTAATTGCTTAGGTACTATTATGGAAACACAACAAATATTGTAATCCACAATTAGTCACTCCACATGCTATTCATCGTTAACGTTAACGTTATTGTCATGTATGTACATGCTGTTTGTAGCCACCAGATGTTGTCATTGTTGGAGGCCACTGAGCAGCACGCACATGGTGCTGCTCTGGTATAAAAGGTCAGCCATTTTGTGAGTCAGGCACTTTGGGCCTAAATAAAACATACCTTGCTTAGTTAGCAGTATTCAGTTTGAACCTTTATTGCATACATAACATTTAGCGACGAGAATACAAGAACCTTTGTTTGCAAAATGAGCACGATTGGATTTTTAGAGCGATTCATGGAGGGAGAAGATTGGGCAGACTTTGTGAGCCATTTGAACCAGTACTTCGTGGCCAAAAATATGAAGGGGGCCGACGATGCAGATCGGCGCTGGGCTGCGTTCCTCACGGTGTGCAGTTCAAAGATCTACGGTCTGATAAAGAATCTACTCATGCCTAGTGATCCAACAGAGAAAACGTATGAGGAGTTATGTAATTGATAGGGGAGCACCTCAAGCTAGATGACGGCATCATCATCTTGAGATACAGGTTTTATACACACGGGGGCCAGAGCGCGGCAGAATTCGTTGCCGACCTGAGACATCTAGCAGGACCATGCAAGTTCAGGACGGTGTTGGCAGACACGCTGCGGGACTTCTTCGTTATCAGTATCAACCACGAGGTGATCCTGCACAAACTTCTGGCGGTGGAGGAGTTGAATTTAAAAAGGGCCATCCAGATTGCTCAATCATGTTTGACGACGGACAGGAGTTTAAAGCAAATATTGGTGAAGAACCAAACCTCGACAAGTACTGTAAATGCGATTGATTCGGCGTTCGGCAGAGCAGCACATGGCAGGGCCTATCCGGCTCCGTTCGCAAAATCTGTGGCTGGCCAAAGTCCGTCAGCGGGAATGTATCCGACTTCGCCGTGTTGGCGTTGTGGGGGAAATAATCGGCACCAGCAGTGCCGATTTAAGCAATATAGTTGCAAAGGCTGTCTGAGAGTGGGACATCTCCAGCACAACTGTCCACAGATGAGCAAGCGAGCTGCGACACATCACGCGGAGGATGAGAGTCACACTAGCGCGGATCCAGATACGCAATCCGAGATGCCAGAGGAGGAAGTGTATGGACTATACTCTTTCATAACCAAGAGTAAGCCAATTTTGATTAATGTGAAGTTTAACGGGATACCGGTATCGATGGAACTGGACAGAGGGGCGGGTCAATCGATCATGAACGAGAGGGTATTCTATTAGCTGTGGGATACTAAGACTGTGAGGCTCAGGCTGAGCCCTGTTTACGCCAAGCTACGCACGTACACCAAAGAACTGATAAAGGTGATTGGCAGTGCACAAATTAATGTGTCATATAACGGTGCGGTTCATGAGTTATCGCTGTGGATTGTTCCAGGCAATGTCCCAACGCTGCTCAGCAGGAGCTGGTTGGAGAAAATCAGATGCGACTGGAATGACATAAAGGCACTGTCGTTGGAGGAAGATACATGTGCCCAAGTATTGAGCAAGTTCCCCTCGCTGTTCGAACCGGGTATCGGCAACTTCACAGGAGCCAAGGTGCAGATTCACCTGGACTCAGATGCAAGACCTATCCATCATAAAGCTCGGGTAGTGCCGTATATGATGAGGGAGAAGGTCGAAATTGAACTGGACAGACTCTAGCGTGAAGGGATCATAACACCAGTCATAGGCTAGCCCCATTGTTCCTGTGCTGAAAAGTGATGGCACAGTCAGAATCTGTGGAGACTACAAGGCTACGATCAACAGGGTTTCGAAACAAGATTAGTACCCATTACCGAAGGCTGATGACTTGTTTGCAATGCTAGCTGGAGGGAAGTCATTTACAAAACAGGACTTGACAGCGGCCTATATGACACAGGAGTTGGTCGAGACATCGAAGAGACTTACGTGCATTAACACGCACAAAGGACTGTTTATTTACCACAGGTGCCCGTTTGGAATTCGCTCGGCTGCAGCAATATTCCAGAGGAATATGGAAAGTCTACTGAAGTCCATTCCCAGAACCGTCGTTGTCCAAGATGACATCCTGATCACCGGTCATGACTTCAAGGAATATCTGAACTACCTGGAAGAGGTTCTACTGTGTTTGGTCAGAGTGAGACTCAGACTTAAACGCTCGAAGTGCGTCTTCATGGCACCGGAGGTCGAATTCCTTGGGAGGAAAATCGCCGCTGATGACATCAGACCTACTGACGTGAAAACCAAGGCCATCAAGAATGCACCCAAGCCGCGGAACGTGACGGAGCTGCGTTCGTTCCTGGATCTGCTCAACTATTTGGTAACTTTCCACCTAAATTGAGCACCTTACTTGAACCATTGCACATGCTATTGAGAAAAGGCATCAACTGGTTGTGGGGCGCATTGCAAGACAGAGCTTTCGAGAAAGCCACCAATCTGCTTTGTTCGAACAAGCTGCTGGTACATTATGACCCATGTAAACGTTTAGTTTTGGCCTGTGACATATCGTCCTATGGAATTGGTTACGTGTTACAACAAGCCAATGATTCGGGGAAACTTCAACCTGTCGCGTATGCATCCAAAAGTTTGTCTAAAGCAGAAAGAGCCTACAGTATGGTAGAAAAAGAAGCTTTAGCGTGTGTGTACGGTGTTAAAAAGATGCATCAATTCCTGTTCGGTCTGAGGTTTGAATTAGAGACCAATCACAAGCCGCTCATTTCGTTGTTTTCCGAGAGTAAAGGTATCAATACCAACACTTCATCCCGCATCCAAAGGTGGCCGCTGACATTATCTGCCTATGATTATGTCATTCAGCACAGACCTGGCACAGAGAATTGTGCCGATGCCGATTGCCGTTGCCCACACCGGAGGTGGAAACGCCACAACCAGCAGATTTAATGTTAATCATGGATGCTTTTGAGAGTGAAGGTACCCCTGTCACGGCTCAACAAGTTAAGACCTGGACCAGCCAGGACCCGATATTATCATTGATAAAGGGTTGCATCCTCAAAGGGGATTGGTCTGCCATACCTAAGTAAATGTGCGAGGAGGCCAAACCGTACATTCGTCGCAAGGACGAACTGTCTATTCAAACAGATTGCACATTGTGGGGCAATCGAGTTGTAATGAAGAAAGGGAGAGAGAAGTTTGTGCATGAGTTACACAGCACACATCCTAGTATAGTGATGATGAAGGCCATCGCCAGGTCCCACGTATGGTGGCCAGGAATTGATTCTGAGCTGGAAGCATGCGTGCATCAGTGCAACACCTGCATGCAGCTCAGCAAAGCACCAGTAGGAATCGCAGCTGAGTCTGTGGTCATGACCATCCAAACCTTGGTCCAGGATCCATGTAGATTTTGCAGGTCCCTTCCTGTTTTTAGTGGTGGTGGATGCTTATTCGAAGTGGATAGAATACATAATCATGTCATTCAGTACGTCTATGGCAACTATAGAGAATCTCAATGTCATGTTCGCAATACATGGTTTGCCTGACATAGTGGTGAGCGACAATGGGTCGTGCTTCTCCAGTCAGGAGTTTCAGGAGTTGGTAAAACTCAACGGCATAAAACATGTAAGGTCAGCACTGTTCAAGCCTGCGTCCAACAGGCAAGCAGAATGTGCAGTACAAATTATCAAGCAAAGCATGAGGAGAGTAACCCAAGGGCCACTGCAGACCCGCTTGTCTTGCATACTGCTGAGTTACAGGACAAGACCCCACACACTCACAGGGGTGTCGCCTGCTGAACTCATAATGAAAAGAGGTCTTAAGACCAAGTTATATCTTGTACACCCGGATTTAAATAATCATGTTGAATACAGAAGACAGAGTCAACAAGGATACCACGATCGCACAACTGTGTCACGCGAGATTTCTGTTAATGATCCTGTATATTTGTTCAATTATGGTCAGGGTCCCAAATGGATCGCTGGTATGGTCATGGCCAAGGAGGGCAACAGAGTATTTGTTATTAAGCTCAAGAATGGGCAAACTTGCAGGAACCACATGGATCAAACAAAGCTGAGGCACACAGACGAGCCAGAGCAGTCGGACGAAGAAACCGTCAACGACCAACCAACCTACCAGCAGCCTTCAGTGGACTCAAGGGTCATTAGTGAACCCGGAATTTCCATCAAGGACTTGTTCAATAAAAATGGACTTGCAATTCCTGACATGGCCACTGCCACCCCCAACAAGTCAGCCATCCAGCCACCAGCCACAACAGACTCCGCACATTTACCCAAGGCCGGAATCGAACTGAGACGGTCAACCTGGGAGCGTAAAGCACCGGACCATCTCAACCTGTGAAAGACTGTGATAAGATCTCAGAGGAAGGTATTGTCAGATATGTACATGCTATTTGTAGTGACCAGATGGTGTCATTGTTGGAGGCCACTGAGCAGCACACACATAGTGTTGCTCTGGTATAAAAGGCCAGCCATTTTGTGAGTCAGGCACTTTGGGCCGTAATAAACCAGAGCCAAGGTTGTACCTTGTTCAGTTAAACAGCACTCAGTTTGTATCTTTATTGCATACGTAACACATGTGAGATGAACCCCCATCACCACACCTCCTTCTCTCCATTCACACCCTTCTTCCCCCAAACCCTCTCCCCCCCACATCCCTTTCTCTCCGCCCACATCCCTTTCTCTCCCCCTCACATCCCTTTCTCTCACCCCTGCACCTGCTTCACCCCGCCCCCTGCCCCACAGGTGGTCATTGGCATTTTTATAACATGGGAGGGGGGCCTCAGAAGCAAAAAGGTTCCTCTATTAATAAAGGCAAGGATCATATATGCTTTTTTAAACAGCCTTCTCAACTTGTCTTGCCACCTTCAAAACCGTTCAATATTTTCAACACCTCTATCAAATCTCCTCTTAATCTTCTCTGCTGTAAGGAGAGCAACCTCAGCTTCTCCAGTATCTCCACATAACGGAATACCCTCGTCCCTGGCACCATTCTAGTAAATCTCTTCTGCACCCTCTCTAAGGTTTTGGCATCCTTCTTGAAGTGTGCCTAGAATTGAACAAAATACTCCAGCTGAAGCCTAGCCAGTTATTTACAAAGGTTTAGCTTAATTTCTTTGCTTTTATACTCTCTGCCTCTATTAATAAAGGCAAGGATCCCATATGCTTTTTTAAACAGCCTTCTCAACTTGTCTTGCCACCTTCAAACATTTATGTACATGCAAGTCTCTTTGTTCCTGCACCATTAAAATTGTATAATTTAGTTTGTATTGCCTCTCCTTAATAGAAACATAGAAAATAGGTGCAGGAGTAGGCCATTCGGGCCCTTCTAGCCTGCACCGCCATTCAATGAGTTCATGGCTGAACATGCAACTTCAGTACCCCATTCCTGCTTTCTCGCCATACCCCTTGATCCCCCGAGTAGTAAGGACTTCATCTAACTCCTTTTTGAATATATTTAGTGAATTGGCCTCAACAACTTTCTGTGGTAGAGAATTCCACAGGTTCATCACTCTCTGGGTGAAGAGGTTTCTCCTCATCTCGGTCCTAAATGGCTTACCCCTTATCCTTCGACTGTGTCCCTGGTTCTGGACTTCCCCAACATTGGGAACATTTTTCCTGCATCTAACCTGTCTAACCCCGTCAGAATTTTAAATGTTTCTATGAGGTCCCCTCTCATTCTTCTGAACTCCAGTGAATACAAGCCCAGTTGATCCAATCTTTCTTGATAGGTCAGTCCCGCCATCCTGGGAATCAGTCTGGTGAACCTTCGCTGCACTCCCTCAATAGCAAAAATGTCCTTCCTCAGGTTAGGAGACCAAAACTGTACACAATACTCCAGGTGTGGCCTCACCAAGGCCCTGTACAACTGTAGCAACACCTCCCTGCCCCTGTACCCAAATCCCCTCGCTATGAAGGCCAACATGCCATTTGCTTTCTTAACCGCCTGCTGTACCTGCATGCCAACCTTCAATGACTGATGTACCATGACACCCAGGTCTCGTTGCACCTCCCCTTTTCCTAATCTGTCACCATTCAGATGTTAGTCTGTCTCTCTGTTTTTACCACCAAAGTGGATAACCTCACATTTATCCACATTATACTTCATCTGCCATGCATTTGCCCACTCACCTAACCTATCCAAGTCGCTCTGCAGCCTCATAGCATCCTCCTCGCAGCTCACACTGCCACCCAACTTAGTGTCATCCGCAAATTTGGAGATACTACATTTAATCCCCTCGTCCAAATCATTAATGTACAATGTAAACAGCTGGGGCCCCAGCACAGAACCTTGCGGGTCCCCACTAGTCACTGCCTGCCATTCTGAAAAGTCCCCATTTACTCCTACTCTTTGCTTCCTGTCTGACAACCAGTTCTCAATCCATGTCAGCATACTACCCCCAATCCCATGTGCTTTAACTTTGCACATTAATCTCTTGTGTGGGACCTTCTCGAAAGCCTTCTGAAAGTCCAAATATACCACATCAACTGGTTCTCCCTTGTCCACTCTACTGGAAACATCCTCAAAAAATTCCAGAAGATTTGTCAAGCATGATTTCCCTTTCACAAATCCATGCTGACTTGGACGTATCATGTCACCTCTTTCCAAATGCACTGCTATGACATCCTTAATAATTGATTCCATCATTTTACCCACTACCGATGTCAGGCTGACCGGTCTATAATTCCCTGTTATCTCTCTCCCTCCTTTTTTAAAAAGTGGGGTTACATTGGCTACCCTCCACTCCATAGGAACTGATCCAGAGTCAATGGAATGTTGGAAAAAGACTGTCCTTAGCCTACCAAAATCAATAATTTCACAATGCTCTGCATTAAATTTCATCTGCCAGGTGTCCACCCATTTTACCAGTCTCTCTATGTTGTCCTGACTTCTCTTGCTGTCTTCCTCATTGTTTACTACTTTTCTGAGTTTTGTCATCTGCAAACTTTCAAATTATGTACTGTATACCCAAGTCCAGGTCATTAATATATATACAAAAAGAGCAGTGGTCCCAATACTGATCACTGGGAACACCACTGTATAATTCCCTCAAGTCCGAAAAACAACCATTCACCACTACTCTCTGCTTTCTGTCCCTTAGTCAATTTCATATCCACACTGTCACTGTTCCTTTAATCCATGGGGTTTAATTTTGCTAACGAGTCTATTATGTATAAAACGGAAAAGAGTGACTAAAGTAAATGTTGGTCCTTTAGAAGATGAGAAGGGGGTTTAAGAATGGGAAATGTGGAAATGGCTGAGACCTTAAACAATTATTTTGCTTCGGTCTTCACAGTGGAAGACACAAAAACCATGGCAAAAATTGCTGGTCACGGGAATGTGGGAAGGGAGGACCTTGAGGTAATCACTATCACTAGGGGGGTAGTGCTGGACAGGCTAATGGGACTCAAGGTAGACAAGTCCCCTGGTCCTAATTAAAGCAGATGGCGGAAGTTATAGCAGATGCATTCGTTATAAGCTACCAAAATTCTCTGGACTCTGGGGAGGTACCAGCGGATTGGAAAGCAGCTAATGTAACGCCGCTGTTTAAAAAAGGGGGCAGACAAAAGGCAGGTAACTATAGGCCGGTTAGTTTAACATCTGTAGTGGGGAAAATGCTTGAAGCTATCATTAAGGAAGAAATAGCGGGACATCTAGATAGGAATAGTGCAATCAAGCAGACGCAACATGGATTCATGAAGGGGAAATCATGTTTAACTAATTTACTGGAATTCTTTGAGGATATAACGAGCATGGTGGATAGAGGTGTACCAATGGATGTGGTGTATTTAGATTTCCAAAAGGCATTCGATAAGGTGCCACACAAAAGGTTACTGCAGAAGATAGAGGTACGTGGAGTCAGAGGAAATGTATTAGCATAGACAGAGAATTGGCTGGCGAACAGAAAGCAGAGAGTCGGGATAAATGGGTGCTTTTCAGGTTGGAAATCGATGGTTAGTGGTGTGCCACAGGGATCGGTGCTGGGACCACAACTGTTTACAAAAACATAGATGACCTGGAAATGGGGACAGAGTTTAGTGTAACAAAATTTGCAGATGACACTAAGATTAGTGGGAAAGCAGGTTGTGTAGAGGACACAGAGAGGCTGCAAAGAGCTTTGGATAGGTCAAGCGAATGGGCTAAGGTTTAACAGATGGAATACAATGTCGGAAAATGTGAGGTCATCCACCTTGGAAAAAAAAACAGTAAAAGGGAATATTATTTGAATGGGGAGCAATTACAACATGCTGCGGTGCAGAGGGACCTGAGGGTCCTTGTGCATGAAACTCTTTTTGGAGTTCACCTGCAAAACATAAAACATTAAACGGTGCCACCCGACCTGGGTGACACTCCAGACATTTACAAGGCCCTTTTTTTTTCCCCCCTTTTTTTTGTTTTTTTTTGTGTTTTTCTTTTTTTGGTTTTTTTTTGGGCACTAAAATCACAATTTTCCCCAGTGCCCCCTATAAAAGGGAAGGGGGACACTAAAAGCACCGGCAATTAAAACAAATTAACCTTAAAAAACGTAAAATCAAATTAAAATTTGGTTGCCGGGCGTGACGATGCACTCCAGTCCCTCCGGTGCCCACCTCTCGCGGAAGGCCGCGAGCGTACCGGTGGACACCGCGTGCTCCATCTCCAAGGACACCCTGGACCGGATGTAAGAGCGGAAGAGAGGCAGGCAGTCAGGTTGAACGACCCCCTCGACCGCCCGCTGCCTGGACCGGCTGATGGCACCCTTGGCCGTGCCCAGGAGCAGTCCTACGAGGAGGCCTTCGGACCTACCCGCTCCCCTCCGCACAGGGTGCCCAAAGATCAGGAGAGTGGGACTGAAGTGCAGCCAGAATTTCAGGAGCAGCCCCTTCAAATAATGGAACAGGGGCTGCAACCTCGTGCACTCAATAAAAACATGGAACACGGACTCCTCCAGACCGCAGAAATTGCAGGCGGCCTGGGAGTCCGTGAACCGGCTTAAAAATTTGTTGCACGGCACTGCTCCGTGCACCACCCTCCAGGCCAAGTCCCCGATGAATAGTGGGAGGACCCCTGCGTAGAGTGCCCTCCATCGGGGACCCCCGCCTCCTCCGGACGGCAAGATGGTACGCCATGGCGTGTCCGGACGGCCGGCGAGGATGGCAAAGTTGAGGGTGTGCAGGAGCAGCCCGTACAGGAAACCCCTCCGCGCGGAACTGAAAGGCACGGAGGGGATTTCCCCGAGGCGGCTCAAGTTGTGAGGCGCCGGCCCCCGAGGGAGGTTCCGGGGTTTGGCGCCGATGAGGAATTCCGTCCGGACGGGGGTCAGTTCGGACGGGATCTCCCCACGTGCTTGAGCCTCCTCGATGCACCTAACGGAGTCAGGGCCCAGAGCTGTTTTTAGCGACTCGATGGCATCGGCCGCGTGGCGGACGTTGGCAGAGTTTAGGCGCCGCGCCAGCGTGTCTGGCGCCATCCAGCCCACTCCTCCGCCATCGAGCAGGTCCCTGACCCTGCTCACCTCACCAGCCACAGCCCTCTCTTCCGACCACCACATGAAACCTCGGCCGTGGAGGTACGGATTCCCGAGCAGCGGCTCCTGCAGGACGGCCGCCACTCCAGCCTCCTTGTGCATGAATCCCAAAAAGTTAGTTTGCAGGTGCAGCAGGTAATCAGGAAGGCGAATGGAATGTTGGCCTTCATTGCGAGAGGGATGAAGTACAAAAGCAGGGAGGTCCTGTTTAGGGTATTGGTGAGGCCGCACCTGGAGTACTGCATGCAGTTTTGGTCACCTTTCTTAAGGAAGGATATACTAGCTTTGGAGGGGGTACAGAGACCATCCACTAGGCTGATTCTGGAGATGAGGGGGTTACCTTATGATGATAGATTGAGTAGACTGGGTCTTTACTCGTTGGAGTTCAGAAGGATGAAGGGTGATCTTATAGAAACATTTAAAATAATGAAAGGGATAGACAAGATCGAGGCAGAGAGGTTGTTTTCACTGGTCGGGGAGACTAGAATTAGGGGGCACAGCCTCAAAATATGGGGGAGCCAATTTAAAACCGAGTTGAGAAGGAATTTCTTCTCCCAGAGGGTTGTGAATCTGTGGAATTCTCTGCCCAAGGAAGCAGTTGAGGCTAGCTCATTGAATGTATTCAAATCACAGATAGATAGATTTTTAACCAATAAGGGAATTAAGGATTACGGGGAGCGGGCGGGTAAGTGGAGCTGAGTCCACGGCCAGATCAGCCATGATCTTGTTGAATGGCGGAGCAGGCTCGAGGGGCTAGATGGCCTCCTCCTGTTCCTAATTCTTATGTTCTTATGTTCTTATGTGGTACTTTGTGAAACGCCTTTTGAAAGTCCATATGACAACATCAACCATACTACCCAAATCAACCCTCTCCGTTACTTCATCTCAGAACTCAATTCAGTTAGTCATCATGATCTGCCTTCAACAAATCTGTGCTGACATCTATTTGTTAGCCAATACTTTTCGAAATGTCAATTAATTTTGTACCGGATTATTGTCTCTAAAAGTTTCCCTACCAATAATGTTAAGTTGACTGGCCTGTAGTTGCCGTGCTTATGCCTCTCCCATTTTTTAAACAGGGGTGTAACATTTGTAATCCTTCATTCTTCTGGCGCCACTCCCATAACTAAGGACGATTATAAGATTCTGACCAAAGCCTCTGCAATTTCAATAGTTACTTATCCCAGTAACCTTGGAAGAATCTTATCCGGACCGTGTGACTTTTGTACTTCGAGGACTGCCAACCTTTTAAGTACCTCCTCTTTATTTATATCCTATCCAATATCGCTAATACCTCCTCCTTCACTGCTTCATTGGCAGCATCCTCTTCTCCAGTGATGACATGCAAATTATTCATTTAGTACCTCAGCCATGCTGTCTGCCTCCACAAAAATATTTCCTTTTTGGTCCCTAATAGACGCCACTCTTCCTTTGACTACCTATTTACTGTTGCTATGTTTATAAAAGATTCTTGGTTTCCGTTTTATGTTAGCCGCTAATCTATTCTCATACTCTCGCTTTGCCTCTCATTCACTTTTTTATATCTCCTCTATAGTTTCTATATTCAGCTTTGTTCTCTTCTGTATTATGAATCTTATTCTTGTCATTAACTTCCTTTCTCTGTCTCATTTTATTCTCTATATCTTTGCATCCAGGGAACTCAAGCGTTTAATGCTTTTCCCTTCCCCTTGTGGGAGTGTGTCTACTTTGTACCTGAAACATCTCCTCCTTGAAGGCCTCCCATTGCTCAATTACTGTTTTGCCTATCAATTTTGATTTCAATCCACTGGGGCAGATCCCTTTTCAACTAACTGAAGTTAGCCCTCCTTCAGTTAAGTAGTTTTAGGCTTCATTGTTTCTTGTTCTTTTCGATAACTATTCTAAACCTGATAATATTATGATCACTGTTCCCCAAATGCTTCCTCATTGAAACATACTCCATTTAGCCCATTTCATTTCCCAGAACAAGATCCAACACTGCTTCCTTCATCATTGGGCTGGAAACACACTGCTTAAAGAAGTTTCCTTGTACACACTTCAGGGCCCCGACAACATCCCGGCTGTTGTGCTGAAGACTTGTGCTCCAGAACTAGCCACGCTTCTAGCCAAGCTGTTCCACTACAGCTACAACACTGGCATCGATCCGACAATGTGGAAAACTGCCCAGGTATGTCCTGTCCTCAAAAATCAGGACAAGTCCAATCCAACCAATTACCACCCCATCAGTCTACTCTCAATCATCAGCAAAGTGATGGAAGGTGTCATCGACTGTGCTATCAAGCGGCACTTACTCACCAATAATTTGCTCACTGATGCTCAGTTTGGGTCCCGCCAGGACCACTCAGCTTCAGACCTCATTACAGCCTTGGTCCAAACATGGACAAAAGATCTGAATTCCAGAGGGGAGGTGAAAGTGACTGCCTTTGATATCAAGGCAACATTTGACCGACTGTGGCATCAAGGAGCCCTAGTAAAATTGAGGTCAATGGGAATTAAGGGGTAAACTCTCCACTGGCTAAAGTCATACTTAGCACAAAGAAAGTCATCATCATCATAGGCAGTCCCTCGGAATCGTGGAAGACTTGCTTCCACTCCCAAAGTGAGTTCTTTGATGGCTGAACAGTCCAATACGAGAGCCACAGACCCTATTACAGGTGGGATAGACATTCGTTGAGGTAAGGGGCTGGTGGGCTGGTTTGCCGCGCGCTCCTTCCACTGGTTGTGCTTGGCATCTGCATGCTCTTTGCGTTGAGACTCGAAGAGTTCAACGCCCTCCGGGATGTACTTTCTCCACCTCGGGCAGTCTTCGGCCAGCATCTCCCAGTCGCCAGTGGTGATGTCGCACTTTACCAGGGAGGCTTATAATGTTTCCGCTGTCCTCCTTTAGCTCGTTTAACATGAAGGAGCTCCTCATAAAGCATTTGCTTAGTGAGTCTCATATCTGGCATGCAAACTATGTGGCCTGCCCAGCGAAGCTGATCGAGTGTGGTCAGTGCTTCAATACTGGGGATGTTAGCCTGGTCGAGGACACTGATGTTGGTGCGCCTGTCCTCCCAGAGGATTTGCAGGATCTTGCGGAGACATCGTTGGTGATATATCTCCAACTACTTGAGGTGCCTTCTATACATCGTCCATGCCTCAGATCCATACAGGAGAGCGGGTATTACTACAGCCCTGTAGACCATGAGCTTGGTGGTAGATTTGAGGGACTGGTCTTCAAACACTCTTTTCATCAGACGGCTGAAGGCTGCACTGGTGCACTGGAGCGATGTTGAATCTCCGCATCAATGTCTGCCTTTGTTGATAAGAAGCTCCCGAGATATGGGAAATGGTCCACGTTGTCCAGGGCCGCGCCGTGGATCTTGATGATTGGAGGGCAGTGCTGTGCGGCGGTGACAGGCTGGTGGAAGACCTTTGTCTTACGGATGTTAAGCGTAAGGCCCATGCTTTCATATGTTTCAGTGAATACACTGACTATACCCTGGAGTTCAGCCTCAGAATGTGCGCAGAAGCAGGCATCGTCCGCATACTGCAGCTGAATGACAGAGGCTAGGGTGACCTTGGACCTGGCTTGGAGGCAGTGTAGGTTAAACAGCTTCCCACTGGTTCTGTAGTTTAGTTCCACATCAGTGGGGAGCTAGTTGATTGTGAGGTGGAGCATGGTGGCAAGGAAGATTGAGAAGAGGGTTGGAGCAATAACGCAGCCCTGTTTGACCCCGGTCCGGACATGGATTGGGTCTGTAATAGATCCGCTGGTAAGGATCACAGCCTGCATGTCATTGCGAAGCAGGTGAAGGATGTTGACAAACTTTTGGGGGCATCCGAAACGGAGGACGCTCCATAGACCCTCACGGTTGACAGTGTCAAAGGCCTTTGTAAGATCGAAAAAGGACATGTCGAAGGGCTTGCGCTGCTCACTGCATTTTTCCTGCAACTGTCGCACTGCAAAGATCATGTCTGTTGTGCCCTGTAGGGGACGAAATCCGCATTGTGATTCCGGGAGGAGCTCCTTGGCCACAGGGAGAAGACGATTGAGGAGGACTCTAGTGACAACTTTCCCAGTGGCTGAAAGCAGGGGGATTCCCCTGTAGTTGCCGCAGTCGGACGTCCCCTTTTTCAAAAATGGTCACAATCACTGCATCTCTGAGATCTCCCGGCATGCTCTCCTCCCTCCAGATGAGAGAGATGAGGTCATGTATCCGCGCCAACAGCGCCTCACCGCCATACTTTAGCGTCTCAGCAGGAATTCTATCCGCACCCGTAGCCTTCTTATTCTTGAGCTGTTTTATAGCTTTGCCTACCTCGTGCAACGTTGGAGTTTCACTGAGTTGGTGGCGGGTCGCATGCTGCGGGATGGAGTCGAGAACACTCGAGTCAAAGGCAGCGTCTCAATCAAGGATATCTTCAAAGTGCTCCTGACAACCTTGGTGTCCTTGATGAGTGTTTCCCCGTTCTTGGCCAGGAGTGGGGTGGGGCCTTGGGAGTTTGGACCGTAGGTGGCCTTGACTGCAGCGAAGAATCCACGCATATCGTGGCTGTCGGCCAGTTGTTGTACTTCCTGTGCTTTCTCCATCAACCACCTGTTCTTTAGGTCCCAGGTTTTTTGTTGGACCTGAGCCCTGAGCCATCTGTAATGCTGTTTTGTTGCGAGTTGGGTTGTTGCTTGAGGCTCAGAAATGCTTTGCGCTTGCGATCTATTAATTCTTCGATCTCCTGATCATTTTCATCAAACCAGTCCTGGTGTTTTCTGGTTGAGTGACCAAGTGTCTCTTCACAGGCACTGGTTATAGAGGCCTGGAGGGCAGACCAAGTGCTATGGGCATTCAGCATCAGGGTCATCAAGGCACTCCAGATTGGCTGTGAGGCGTTGGCTGTATTGGATTCTCTTAGCTGGCTCTCTAAGTGCCCCGGCATTAACTTTTTTGAGGAACTGCTTCTGCTGTCCCCTCTGCTTTGGGGCAATGTTAATGTTGATGATGGATCGGATTAGGCGGTGGTCCATCGAGCAGTCGTCAGTGGGTGATGCGCACATCATTGCGATCCCTGGCTCGGACGATGACATAATCAAGCAGGTTCCAGTGTTTGGAGTGAGGGTGTTGCCACAATGCCTTGTATTTGTTCCTCTGGCGGAACAGGGTGTTGGTGATGAGGAGTCCATGTTCTAGACATTTAGTGAAGACAAACATAGGTCTCTTGCAGTTAGATACAGGTGAATTTATAATGGGAACAAAGAAATGGCGGACCAGTTAAACAAATACTTTAGTTCTGTCTTCACAAAGGAAGACACAAATAACCTTCCGGAAATACTAGTGAGAAGGAGGAACTGAATGAAATCCTTATTAGAGGGGAAATTGTGTTAGGGAAATTGATGGGATTGAAGGCTGATAAATCCCCAGAGCCTGATAGTCTGCATCCCAGAGTACTTAAGGAAGTGACCCTAGAAATAGTGGATGCATTGGTGATCATTTTTCAACAGTCTATCGACTCTCGATCAGTTCCTATGGACTGTAGGGTAGCTAATGTAACACCACTTTTTAAGAAAGTAGGAAGAGAGAAAACGGCTAATTATAGACCGGTTAGCCTGACATCAGTAATGGGGAAAATGTTGGAATCAATTATTAAAAATGAAACAGCAGCGCATTTGGAAAGCAGTGACAGGATCAGTCCAACTCAGCACAATGAACACCTGGTGTGCGACCACAGGGACAGGCGTGGGCAGGTGTGGAGTCCTTTTGGCTGGGATGGCCCGGGACCGGTGTGGAGTCCTTTCGGCCAGCGCGGGACAGAAGCGGCTGGTGCGGGGTCCCTTCGGCAACTGCAAGGTAACGTTTATTTGTTATTCCGCTGGGTCTGCTCAGGGCCCGCTGTGTGTTGTCCCACTGGGGCCCGGGACCGGTGTGGAGTCCTTTTGGCCCGGGATAGAAGCGGGCCGGCGCGGAGTCCCTTCAGTCTGGGACAGAAGCGGCCGCTGCCACTCCCCGGAGTGGAAGGAGCAGCGTGGCTTACCCAGGTCTTGTCCGACTGCTCGCCTGGAAAGATGGTTGTGATGGTTGGAGGTCAATCATCTCAGCGCCAGGACATTATTGCAGGAGTTCCTCAGGCTAGTGTCCTCGGCACAACCATCTTCAGCTGCTTCATCAATGACCCTCCGTCCATCATAAGGTAAAAAGTTGGGTTGTTCGCTGATGATGCACAGTGTTCAGTGCCATTTCCAACTCCTCAGATAACGAAGCAGTCCATGCCCACATGCAGCAAGACCTGGACGTATTCAGGCTTGGGCTGATAAGTGACAAGTAACATTCACGCCGCACAAGTGCCAGGCAATGACTATCTCCAACAAGCAAGAGTCTAACCCTTGACATTCAACGGCATTACCATCGCAGGATGCCCAACTATCAACATCCTGGGGGTCACCACTGATCAGAAATTTAACTGGACCAGCCGCATAAATACTGTGGCAACAAGAGCAGATCAGAGGCTAGGTATTCTGCATTGTGTGTCTCACCTCCTGACTCCCCAAAGCCTATCCACCATCTACAAGGCACATTTCAGGAGTGACTCCACTTGCCTGGATGAGTGCAGCATCAACAACACTCAAGAAGCTCAATACCATCCAGGACACAGCAGCCCGCTTGATTGGCATCCCATCCAATACGTTAAACATTCATTCCCTCCACCACCAGTGGCTGCAGTATGTACCATCTACAAGATGCACTGCAGCAACTCGCCAAGGCTTCTTTAGCAGCACCTTCCAAACCCGTGACCTCTATCGCCTAGAAGGACAAGGGCAGCAGGCACATTGGAACACCACTACCTCCACATTCCCCTCCAAGTCACACACTATCCTGACTTGGAAGTATATCGCCGTTCCTTCATTGTTGATGGGTCAAAATCCTGGAACTCGCTCCCTCACAGCACTGTGGGAGTACGTTCACCACACAGACTGCAACGGTTCAAGAAGACAGCTCACCACCATCTTCTCAAGGGCAATTAGGGATGGGCAATAAATGCTGGCCTTCGCAGCGGCGCCCACATCCCATGAACGAATAAAATATTTATTTTTTAAATTTCAGGAATTCCTCTCCCTCTTTGGCGTTTACATTGTTACTGTTCCAGTCTACATTAGAATAATTGAAGTCACCCATTATCACTACTCTTTAATTCTTACATCTTTCTGTAATTTAAGAACATAAGAACATAAGAATTAGGAACAGGAGTAGGCCACCCAGCCCCTCGAGCCTGCTCCGCCATTCAACAAAATCATGGCTGATCTGGCCGTGGACTCAGCTCCACTTACCTGCCCGCTCCCCATAACCCTTAATTTCCTTATTGGTTAAAAATCTATCTATCTGTGACTTGAATATATTCAATGAGCCAGCCTCAACTGCTTCCTTGGGCAGAGAATTCCACAGATTCACAACCCTCTGGGAGAAGAAATTCTTTCTCAACTCGGTTTTAAATTGGCTCCCCCGTATTTTGAGGCTGTGCCCCCTAGTTCTAGTCTCCCCGACCAGTGGAAACAACCTCTCTGCCTCTATCTTGTCTATCCCTTTCATTATTTTAAATGTTTCTATAAGATCAACCCTCAAGCTTCTGAACCTCAACGAGTAAAGACCCAGTCTACTCAATCTATCATCATAAGGTAACCCCCTCATCTCCGGAATCAGCCTAGTGAATCATCTCTGTACCCCCTCCAAAGCTAGTATATCCTTCCTCAAGGAAGGTGACCCAAACTGCACGCAGTGCTCCAGGTGCGGCCTCACCAATACCCTATACAGTTGCAGCAGGACCTCCCTGCTTTTATACTCCATCCCTCTCGCAATGAAGGCCAACATTCCATTCGCCTTCCTGATTACCTGCTGCACCTGCAAACGAACTTTTTAGGATACATGCGCAAGGGCCCCCAGGTCTCTCTGCACCGCTGCATGTTGTAATTTCTCCCCATTCAAATAATATTCCCTTTTACTGTTTTTTTTCCAAGGTGGATGACCTCACATTTTCCGACATTGTATTCCATCTGCTAAACCTTAGCCCATTCGCTTAACCTATCTAAATCTCTTTGCAGCCTCTCTGTGTCCTCTACACAACCCGCTTTCCCACTAATCCTTTGTGTCACCTGCAAATTTTGTTACACTACACTCTGTCCCCTCTTCCAGGTCATCTATGTATATTGTAAATAGTTGTGGTCCCAGCACCGATCCCTGTGGCACACCACTAACCATCGATTTCCAACCCGAAAAGAACCCATTTATCCCAACTCTCTGCTTTCTGTTAGTCAGCCAATTCTCCATCCAGCTAATACATTTCCTCTGACTCCGCATACCTTTATCTTCTGCAGTAACCTTTTGTTTGGCACCTTATCGAATGCCTTTTGGAAATCTAAATACACCACATCCATCGGTATATCTCTATCCACCATGCTCGTTATATCCTCAAAGAATTCCAGTAAATTAGTTAAACATGATTTCCCCTTCATGAATCCATGCTGCGTCTGCTTGATTGCACTATTCCTATCTAGATGTCCCGCTATTTCTTCCTTAATGATAGCTTCAAGCATTTTCCCCACTACAGATGTTAAACTAACCGGCCTATAGTTACCTGCGTTTTGTCTGGCCCCTTTTTTAAACAGAGGCGTTACATTAGCTGCTTTCCAATCCGCTGGTACCTCCCCAGAGTCCAGAGAATTTTGGTAGCTTATAACGAATGCATCTGCTATAACTTCCACCATCTCTTTTAATACCCTGGGATGCATTTCATCAGGACCAGGGGACTTGTCTACCTTGAGTCCCATTAGCCTGTCCAGCACTACTCCCCTAGTGATAGTGATTGTCTCAAGGTCCTCCCTTCCCACATTCCCGTGACTAGCAATTTTTGGCATGGTTTTTGTGTCTGCCACTGTGAAGACACATGCAAATTTGCTCTTTTATTTATTTTGGTGTCTTATAGTATACTCCCAGTACTGTAACAGCTCCTCTAATGTTCCTTAATTCTAACCCTTCGATTACTTCATCCCTCTCCAGTGCTATAATTGTATATTTGATCAAGATTGCCACTCCCTTTCTTTTTTTGTCTCATTATTTTTCCTGAATACCTTGTAGCCAGGAATGTTTAGGGGTTGAAATTGGGTTGCTACTGCTAGCTGATATCGCTTGAATGAGGCGGCAACGGGGCGTGAACGGTTGGTCTCTGGCGTTATGTGGGGGTGCCGCCGGATGGGAAATTCGGTTGTCCTTTTTTAAGGGTGTAAAGATTTGCTGTCCCGCCGACTACCGCCATGGAAAAGATGATGTCAGTACGCGTGCAACTTGTCTTTGGCGCCAGTCTCGGGAAATTAATTTTTGCTGCCTTACTTACCGGCTGGTGGCGATGATGCCTGAAAAAGTTGGTGTGCACAAGGTAGGGAAACAAATCAAGGGCGTTATCTAAAGGGAGTTGAAGCTGGCCCAGAAAGCTCGCGGTTCATGCTGCATTGCATGCTCACACAGTTTGAAGGTGCTGGCGTCCAGCAGCTACTGACTCCTAAGCTTCAGTATTAGCATTTTGGAAATATTGTTGGGTTCAAGATCGGATACATTTGGAACTCATCATCATCATAGGCAGTCCCTCGAAATTGAGGAAGACCCACTTCGACTCCAAAAGTGAGTTCTCAGGTGACTGTACAGTCCAATACAGGAATTACAGACTCTGTCACAGGTGGGACAGACAGTGATTGAAGGAAGGGGTGGGTGGGAAGTCAGGTTTGCTGCACGCTCCTTCCGCTGTCTGCGCTTGATTTTTGCATGTTCTTGGTGACGAGACTTGAGGTGCTCAACACTCTCCCAGATGTTCTTCCTCCATTTCGGGCGGTCTTGGACCAGGGATTCCCAGGTGCTGGTGGGGATGTTGCATAGAAACATAGAAACATAGAAAATAGGTACAGGAATAGGCCATTCGGCCCTTCGAGCCTGCACCACCATTCAATAAGATCATGGCTGATCATTCCCTCAGTACCCCTTTCCTGCTTTCTTTCCATACCCCTTGATCCCCTAAGCTGTAAGGTCCATATCTAACTCCCTCTTGAATATATCCTATGAACTGGCATCAACAACTCTCTGCGGCAGGGAATTCCACAGGTTAACAACTCTGAGTGAAGAAGTTTCTCCTCATCTCAATCCTTATTGGCCTACCCCTTATCCTAAGACTGTGTCCCCGGTTCTGGACTTCCCCAACATCATGAACAATCTACCCGCATCTAACCTGTCCCGTCCCGTCAGAATCTTGTATGTTTCTATGAGATCCCCTCTGATCCTTCTAAACTCCAATGTATAAAGGCCCAGTTGATCCAGTCTCTCCTCATATGTCAGTCCAGCCATCCCGGGAATCAGTCTGATGAACCTTCGCTGCACTCCCTCAATAGCAAGAATGTCTTTTCTCAGATTAGGAGACCAAAACTGAACACAATATTCCAGGTGAGGCCTCACCAAGCCCTGTTCAACTGCAGTAAGACCTCCCTGCTCCTATACTCAAATCTCCTAGCTATGAAGGCCAACATACCATTTGCCTTCTTTACCGCCTGCTGTACCTGTATGCCAACTTTCAATGACTGATGAACCATGACACTCAGGTCTCGTTGCACCTCCCCTTTTCCTAATCTGCCACCATTCAGATAATATTCTGTCTTCGCATTTTTGCCACCAAAGTGGAACCTCACATTTATCCGCATTATACTGCATCTGCCATGCATTTGTCCAATCACCAAACCTGTCCAAGTCACCCTGCAGCCTATTAGCGTCCCCCTCACAGCTCACACCGTCACCCAGTTTAGCGTCATCTGCAAACTTGGAGATATTACACCCAGCACTGAGCCCTGCGGCACTCCACTAGTCACTGCCTGCCATTCTGAAAAGGACCCGTTTATCCCGACTCTCTGCTTCCTGTCTGCCAACCAGTTCTCTATCCACGTCAGTATATTACCCCCAATACCATGTGCTTTGATTTTGCTCACCAATCTCTTGTGTGGGGCCTTGTCAAAAGCCTTTTGAAAGTCCAAATACACCACATCCACTGGTTCTCTCTTCTCCACTCTATTAGTTACATCCTCAAAAAATTCCAGAAGATTTGTCAAGCATGATTTCTCCTTCATAAATCCATGCTGACTTGGACCGATCCTGTCACTGCTTTTCAAATGCGCTGGTATTTCATCCTTAATAGCTGATTCCAACATTTTCCCCACGACTGATGTCAGGCTAACTGGTCTATAATTACCTACTTTCTCTGCTGAGACCTTAAACAATTATTTTGCTTCGGTCTTCACAGTGGAAGACACAAAAACCATGCCAAAAATTGCTGGTCACAGGAATGTGGGAAGGGAGGACCTTGAGACAATCACTATCACTAGGGGGATAGTGCTGGACAGGCTAATGGGACTCAAGGTAGACAAGTCCCCTGGTCCTGATGAAATGCATCCCAGGGTATTAAAAGAGATGGCAGAAGTTATAGCAGATGCATTCGTTATAATCTACCAAAATTCTCTGGACTCTGGGGAGGTACCAGCGGATTGGAAAGCAGCTAATGTAATGCCTCTGTTTAAAAAAGGGTGCAGATAAAAGGCAGGTAACTATAGGCCGGTTAGTTTAACATCTGTAGTGGGGAAAATGCTTGAAGCTATCATTAAGGAAGAAATAGCGGGACATCTAGATAGGAATAGTGCAATCAAGCAGACGCAGCATGGATTCATGAAGGGGAAATCATGTTTAACTAATTTACTGGAATTCTTTGAGGATATAACGAGCATGGTGGATAGAGGTGTACCAATGGATGTGGTGTATTTAGATTTCCAAAAGGCATTCGATAAGGTGCCACACAAAAGGTTACTGCAGAAGATAGAGGTACGTGGAGTCAGAGGAAATGTATTAGCATAGACAGAGAATTGGCTGGCGAACAGAAAGCAGAGAGTCGGGATAAATGGGTCCTTTTCAGGTTGGAAATCGATGGTTAGTGGTGTGCCACAGGGATCGGTGCTGGGACCACAACTGTTTACAAAAACATAGATGACCTGGAAATGGGGACAGAGTTTAGTGTAACAAAATTTGCAGATGACACTAAGATTAGTGGGAAAGCAGGTTGTGTAGAGGACACAGAGAGGCTGCAAAGAGATTTGGATAGGTTAAGCGAATGGGCGAAGGTTTGGCAGTTGGAATACAATGTCGGAAAGTGTGAGGTCATCCACCTTGGGAAAAAAAAACAGTAAAAGGGAATATTATTTGAATGGGGAGAAATTACAACATGCTGAGGTGCAGAGGGACCTGCGGGTTCTTGTGCATGAATCCTAAAAAGTTAGTTTGCGGGTGCAGCAGATAATCGGGAAAGTGAATGGAATGTTGGCAATCATTGCGAGAGGGATAGAGTACAAAAGCAGGGAGGTCCTGCTGCAACTGTATAGGGTATTGGTGAGGCCGCACCTGGAGTACTGCGTGCAGTTTTGGTCACCTTACTTAAGGAAGGATATACTGGCTTTGAAGGGGGTACAGAGACAATTCACTAGGCTGATTCCGGAGATGAGGGGGTTACCTTATGATGATAGATTGAGTTGACTGGGTCTTTACTCGTTGGAGTTCAGAAGGATGAGGGGTGATCTTATAGAAACATTTAAAATAATGAAAGGGATAGACAAGATAGAGGCAGAGAGGTTGTTTCCACTGGTCGGGGAGACTAGAACTAGGGGCACAGCTTCAAAATATGGGGGAGCCAATTTAAAACCGAGTTGAGAAAGAATTTCTTCTCCCAGAGGGTTGTGAATCTGTGGAATTCTCTGCCCAAGGAAGCAGTTGAGGCTAGCTCATTGAATGTATTCAAGTCACAGATAGATAGATTTTTAACCAAAAGGGAATTAAAGATTACGGGGAGCGGGCGGGTAAGTGGAGCTGAGTCCACGGCCAGATCAGCCATGATCTTGTTGAATGGCGGAGCAGGCTCGAGGGGCTAGATGGCCTACTCCTGTTCCTAATTCTTATGTTCTTATGTTCTCTGCGTCCCTTTTTAAAAATTGGTGTTACATTAGCTACCCTTCAGTCCATAGGAACTGAACCAGAGTCGGTAGACTGTTGGAAATGATCACCAATGCATCCACTATTTCTAGGGCCACTTTCTTAAGTACTCTGGGATGCAGACTATCAGGCCCCAGGGATTTATCGGCCTTTAATCCCATCAATTTCCCTAACACAATTTCCCGCCTCATAAGGATATCCTTCAGTTCCTCCTTCTCACTCGAACCTCGGTCCCCTAGTACTTCCAGAAGGTTATTTGTGTCTTCCTTCGTGAAGACAGATCCAAAGTATTTGTTTAATTGGTCTGCCACTTCTTTGTTCCCCATTATAAATTCACCTGAATCCGACTGCAAGGGACCTACGTTTGTCTTTACTAATCTTTTTCTCTTCACATATCTATAGAAGCTTTTTCAGTCAGTTTTTATGTTCCCGGCAAGCTTCATTTCGTACTCTATTTTTCTCCTCTTAATTAAACCCTTTGTCCTCCTCTGCTGAATTCTAAATTTCTCCCAGTCCTCCGGTTTGCTACTTTTTCTGGCCAATTTATATACCTCTCCCTTGGATTTAACACTGTCCTTAATTTCCCTTGTTGCCACGGTTGAGCCACCTTCCCCATTTTATTTTTGCTCCAGACAGGGTTGTACAATTGCTGAAGTTCATCCATGTGATCTTTACATTTTTTCCATTGCCTATCCACCGTCAACCCTTTAAATATAATTTGCCAGTCTATTCTAGCCAATTCACGCCTCAAACCATCGAAGTTACCTTTCCTTAAGTTCAGGACCCTAGTTTCTGAATTAACTGTGTCACTCTCCATCCTAATAAAGAATTCTACCATATTATGGTCACTCTTCCCCAAGGGGTCTCGCACAACAAGATTGCTAATTAGTCCTTTCTCATTACACATCACCCAGTCTCGGATGGCTAGCTCACTGGTTGGTTCCTCGACATATTGGTCGAGAAAACCATTACTAATACACTCCAGGAAATCCTCCTCCACTGCATTGCTACCAGTTTGGTTAGCCCAATCAATATGTAGATTAAAGTCACCCATGATAACTGCTGTACCTTTATTGCATGCATCCCTAATTTCTTGTTTGATGCTGTCCCCAACCTCACTACTACTATTTGGTGGTCTGTACACAACTCCCACTAGCGTTTTCTGCCCCTTGGTATTCCGTAGCTCCACCCATACCGTTTCCACATCATCCAAGCTAATGTCCTTTCTTACGATTGCATTAATTTCCTCTTTGACCAGCAATGCCACCCAACCTCCTTTTCCTTTCAGTCTATCCTTCCTAAATGTTGAATACCCCTGGATGTTGAGTTCCCAGCCTTGGTCACCCTAGAGCCATGTCTCCGTGATGCCAATTACATCATACCCGTTAACTGCAATCTGCGCAGTTAATTCGTCCACCTTATTCCGAATACTCCTCGCATTGAGGCACAGAGCCTTCAGACTTGTCTTTCTAACACACTTTGCTCCTTTAGAATCTTGCTGTAATGTGGCCCTTTTTGCTTTTTGCCTTAGGTTTCTCTGCCCTCCACTTTTACTTTTCTTCTATCTATCTTTTGCTTCTGCCCCCATTCTACTTCGCTCTGTTTCCCTGCATAGGTTCCCATCCCCCTGCCATATTAGTTTAACTCCTCCCCAACAGCACTAGCAAGCACTCCCTCTTGGACATTGGTTCCGGTCCTGCCCAAGTGCAGACCGTCCGGTTTGTACTGGTCCCACCTCCCCCAGAACCGGTTCCAATGTCCCAGGAATTTGAATACCTCCCTTCTGCACCACACCTCAAGCCACGTATTCATCTGAGTTATCCTGCGATTCCTACTCTGACTAGCATGTGGCACTGGTAGCAATCGTGAGATTACTACTTTTGAGGTCCTACTTTTTAATTTAGCTCCTAGCTCCTTAAATTCGTCTTGAAGGACCTCATCCCGTTTTTACCTACATCTTTGGTACCTATATGCACCACGACAGCTGGCTGTTCACCCTCCCTTTTCAGAATGCCCTGCACCCGCTCCAAGACATCTTTGACCCTTGCACCAGGGAGGCAGCATACCATCCTGGAGTCTTGGTTGCGGCCGCAGAAACATCTATCTATTCGCCTTACAATTGAATCCCCTATCACTCTAGCTCTCCCACTCTTTTTCCTGCCCTCCTGTGCAGCAGAGCCACCCACGGTGCCATGAACTTGGCTGCTGCTGCCCTCCACTGGCGAGTCATCCCCCCAACAGTACCCAAAGCGGTGTATCTGTTTTGCAGGGGGATGACCGCTGGGGACCCCTACACTACCTTCCTTGACATGCTCTTCCTGTTGGTCATCCATTCCCTATCTGGCTGTGTACCCTTTACCTGCGGTAAGACCAACTCACTAAACGTACTATTCATGTCATTCTCAGCATCGTGCATGCTCCAGAGTGAATCCACCCGCAGCTCCAGTGCCACAATGCGGTTCGTCAGGAGTTGCAGCCGGATACACTTCCCGCACACATAGTCGTCAGGGACACCGGAAGTGTCCCTGACTTCCCACATAGCACAGGAGGAGCATAACACGTGTCCGAGCTGTCCTGCCATGACTTAACTCTTAGATACACTTAATTTGGCAACAACAAGGCTAAAAGGTTACCTACTGACAAAGAAAAGAAGAAAAACTACTTACCAATCACCAGCCAATCACTTACCTCTTTGGCTGTGACGTCACCTTTCGATTTCTTTCTCATTCTTTTTTGCCTCCCTGCTGCAGCGGCACAAGCTGGGCCTCACCGACCCGAACTCCTGCTGCTCGAATTACCGCTCCTTCTCTGACGTTGGGTCTTTATAGGCCTCACCGACCCGAACTCCTGCTGCTCGAATTACCGCTCCTTCTCCGACGTTGGGTCTTTATAGGCCTCACCGACCCGAACTCCTGCTGCTCGAATTACCGCTCCTTCTCCGACGTTGGGTCTTTATAGGCCTCACCGACCCGAGCTCCTGCTGCTCGAATTACCGCTCCTTCTCCGACGTTGGGTCTTTATAGGCCTCACCGACCCGAGCTCCTGCTGCTCGAATTACCGCTCCTTCTCCGACGTTGGATCTTTATAGGCCTCACCGACCCGAACTCCTGCTGCTCGAATTACCGCTCCTTCTCCGACATTGGGTCTTTATAGGCCTCACCGACTCGAACTCCTGCTGCTCGAATTACCGCTCCTTCTCCGACGTTGGGTCTTTATAGGCCTCACCGACCCGAACTCCTGCTGCTCGAATTACCGCTCCTTCTCCGACGTTGGGTCTTTATAGGCCTCACCGACCCGAGCTCCTGCTGCTCGGATTACCGCTCCTTCTCCGACGTTGGGTCTTTATAGGCCTCACCGACCCGAACTCCTGCTGCTCGAATTACCGCTCCTTCTCCGACGTTGGGTCTTTATAGGCCTCACCGACCCGAACTCCTGCTGCTCGAATTACCGCTCCTTCTCCGACGTTGGGTCTTTATAGGCCTCACCGACCCGAACTCCTGCTGCTCGAATTACCGCTCCTTCTCCGACGTTGGGTCTTTATAGGCCTCACCGACCCGAACTCCTGCTGCTCGAATTACCGCTCCTTCTCCGACGTTGAGCCTTTACAGGCCTCCCCCGGACTCCCCGCTGCTCGAACTGTTGCTCCTCCTCCGATGTTGGGCCTTTACAGGGCTCCCCCGAACTCCTGCTGCTCGAACTGCCGCTCCTCCTCTGACGTTGGGCCTTTACAGGCCCATCCCGAACTCCCCGCTGCTCGAACTGCCGCTCCTCCTCCGACGTTGGGCCTTTACAGGCCTCCCCCGGACTCCCCGCTGCTCGAACTCCTGCTCCTCCTCCGACGTTGGACCTTTATAGGCCTCCCCCGGGCCGCCTGCTGCTTGAACTGCCGCTCCCCCTCCGACGATGGGCCTTTATAGGCCTCCCCCGGACTCCCCACTGCTCAAACTTTATCAAGGAGGCTTTGACGGTGTCCTTGACGCGTTTCCTCTGCCCACCTGAGACTCGCTTGCCATGTAGGAGTTCCGAGTCATCATCATCATAGGCAGTCCCTCGAAATCGAGGAAGACTTGCTTCCACTCTCAAAGTGAGTTCTTAGGTGACCAAACAGTCCAATATGGGAACCACAGTCTCTGTCACAGGTGGGGCAGACAGTCATTGAAGGAAAGGGTGGGTGGGACTGGTTTGCCACACGCTCCTTCCGCTGCCTGCGCCTGTTTTCTGCATGCTCTCGGCGATGAGGCTCAAGGAGATCAGCACCCTCCCGGATGCACCTCCTCCACCTAGGGCAGTCTTTGGCCAGGGACTCCCAGGTGTTGGTGGGGATGTTGCATTTTATCAAGGAGGCTTCAAATGTTTCCTCTGCCCTCCTTGGGCTCGCTTGCCGTGTAGGATTTCCGAGTACAGCGCTTGCTTTGGGAGTCCTGTGTCGGGCATGCGAACAATGTGGCCTGCCCAATGGAGCTGGCCGAGTGTGGTCAGTGCTTCGATGCTGGGGATGTTAGCCTGATCGAGGACACTAACTTTGGTGTATCTGTCCTCCCAGGGGATTTGCAGGATCTTGCGGAGACATCGTTGGTGGTATTTCTCCAGAACAACAAGGCAATGGGAGCGGATGGAATCCCCGCTGAGGCACTAAAGTATGGCGGAGAGGCACTATTGGCGCGAATGCATGATCTCATCTCTCTCAGCTGGAAGGAGGAGAGCATGCAGGAGATCTCAGAGATGCAGTAATCGTGACCATCTTTAAAAAAGGGGACAGGTCTGACTGCGGCAGCTACAGCGGAATCTCCCTGTTATCAGCCACTGGGAAAGTCATCGCTAGAATCCTCTTCAACCGTCTTCTCCCTGTGGCTGAGGATCTCCTCCCGGAGTCACAGTGTGGATTTTGTCCACTACGAGGTATGACGGACATGATTTTTATTGTGCAACAGCTGCAAGAAAAATGCAGGGAACAGCACCATTCCTTGTACATGGCCTTCTTTGACCTTACAAAGGCCTTTGACATTGTTAACCATGAGGGACTATGGAGCGTCCTCCTCCGTTTCAGCTGCCCCCAAAAATTTGTCATCATCCTCCGCCTGCTCTACTATGACATGCAAACCGTGATCCGGACCAACGGATCCATCACAGACCCAATCAACGTCTGGACAGGTGTCAAGTAGGGCTGCGTCTTCGCGCCAACCCTCTTGTCGAGTTTCGAGTAGAGTTCTTGTTTTGGGAGTCTCATGTCGGGCATGCGGACAATGTGGCCCGCCCAATAGAGCTGGTCGAGTATGGTCAGTGCTTCAATGTTGGGGATGTTGGCCTGAGCGAGAGCACTGACATTGGTGCGTCTATCCTTCCAGTGGATTTGCAGGATCTTGCGGAGAACATAAGAACATAAGAATTAGGAACAGGGATAGGCCACCTAGCCCCTCGAGCCTGCTCCGCCATTCAAAAAGATCATGGCTGATCTGGCCGTGGATTCAGCTCCACTTACCCGCCCGCTCCCCATAACCCTTAATTTCCTTATTCGTTAAAAAGCTATCTATCTGTGATTTGAATACATTCAATGAGCTAGCCTCAACTGCTTCCTTGGGCAGAGAATTCCACTGATTCACAACCCTCTGGGAGAAGAAATTCCTTCTCAACTCGGTTTTAAATTGGCTCCCCCGTATTTTGAGGCTGTGCCCTCTAGTTCTAGTCTCCCCGACCAGTGAAAACAACCTCTCTGCCTCTATCTTGTCTATCTCTTTCATTATTTTAAATGTTTCGATAAGATCATCCCTCATCCTTCTGAACTCCAACGAGTAAAGACCCAGTCTACTCAATCTATCATCATAAGATAACCCCCTCATCTCCGGAATCAGCCTAGTGAATCGTCTCTGTACCCCCTCCAAAGCTAGTATATCCTTCCTTAAGTAAGGTGACCAAAACTGCACGCAGTACTCCAGGTGCGGCCTCACCAATACCCTATACAGTTGCAGCAAGACCTCCCTGCTTTTGTACTCCACCCCTCTCACAATGATTGCCAACATTCCATTCGCCTTCCTGATTACCTGCTGCACCTGCAAACTAACTTTTTGGGGTTCATGCACAAGGACCCCCAGGTCCCTCTGCACCACAGCATGTTGCAATTTCTCCCCATTCAAATAATATTCCCTTTTACTGTTTTTTTTCCAATGTGGATGACCTCACATTTTCCGACATTGTATTCCATCTGCCAAACCTTCGCCCATTCGCTTAACCTATCTAAATCTCTTTGCAGCCTCTCTATGTCCTCTACACAACCCGCTTTCCCACTAATCTTTGTGTCATCTGCAAATTTTGTTACACTACACTCTGTCCCCTCTTCCAGGTCATCTATGTATATTGTAAACAGTTGTGGTCCCAGCACCGATCCCTGTGGCACACCACTAACCGCCAATTTCCCACTCAAAAAGGACCCATTTATCCTGACTCTCTGCTTTCTGTTAGCCAGCCAATTCTCTATCCATGCTAATACATTTCCTCTGACTCCACGTACCTTTATCTTCTGCAGTAACCTTTTGTGTGGCACCTTATCGAATGCCTTTTGGAAATCTAAATACACCACATCCATCGGTATATCTCTATCCACCATGCTCGCTTTATCCTCAAAGAATTCCAGTAAATTAGTTGAACATGATTTCCCCTTCATGAATCCATGTTGCGTCTGCTTGATTGCACTATTCCTATCTAGATGTCCCGCTATTTCTTCCTTAATGATAGCTTCAAGTATTTTCCCCACTACAGATGTTAAACTAACCGGCCTATAGTTACCTGCGTTTTGTCTGGCCCCTTTTTTAAACAGAGGCGTTACATTAGCTGCTTTCCAATCCGCTGGTACCTCCCCAGAGTCCAGAGAATTTTGGTAGATTATAACGAATGCATCTGCTATAACTTCCGCCATCTCTTTTAATACCCTGGGATGCATTTCATCAGGACCAGGGGACTTGTCTACCTTGAGTCCCATTAGCCTGTCCAGCACTACCCCTCTAGTGATAGTGATTGTCTCAAGGTCCTCCCTTCCCACATTCCTGTGACCAGCAATTTTTGGCATGGTTTTTGTGTCTTCCACTGTGAAGACCGAAGCAAAATAATTGTTTAAGGTCTCAGCCATTTCCACATTTCCTATTATTAAATCCCCCTTCTCATCTTCTAAGGGACCAACATTTACTTTAGTCACTCTCTTCCATTTTATATATCGGTAAAAGCTTTTACTATCTGTTTTTATGTTTTGCGCAAATTTACTTTCGTAATCTATCTTTCCTTTCTTTATTGCTTTCTTAGTCATTCTTTGCTGTCGTTTAAAATTTTCACATTCTTCTAGTTTCCCACTAACCTTGGCCACCTTATATGCATTGGTTTTTAATTTGATACTCTCCTTTATTTCCTTGGTTATCCACGGCAGCGTTGGTACTTTTCCAGCGCATATCGCTGTTACCTCTGCAAAGTTTTGGGGGTAGTGATCGCACACCACGTCGTCCTGTGACGAAGATTTCAAAGGCGCCAGCTGCAGAGACAACTTCTGGATGCTTGCAAGAGGAGAGACCCCAGACGTCGGGGCAGGAGGACGTACAGTCGCGGGATTTACAATGCGCATTATTCTTACCTTGAGATGTCCAAGAAGCAGTGCCTAAGAAGGCTGAGGTTCCGCAAGAAGTGGGTCACGGAGCTTTGCAACCTTCTGCAGACATACCTAGCAACTGACATCGGCACCAGAACCTCGCTGTCAGTGACTGTGAAAGTGACAGTTGCCCTCAACTTCTATGCTACTGGCTCCTTCCTGTCTCCTGTAGTTTATATATGCAACATCTCGCAGTTTGCAGTGCATTGCTGCATTCGCCAGGTGACCAACGCGCTCTACACCAAATGAATGGACCACATCAAGTTCAGCATGTCCAGGGAAGACCTGGATGCGTGCTCCTGTGGTTTTTCCAGGTTTCATGTGGTATTGAGGGCCCCTCCCCAAGATGGATAGATCTTTCGGAATTACAAGTGATACCTGTTATGTATGTATGTTAATGTATGTACTGTAACACTACACCACTGAATGTATCTTCACACTGTATACACCATACCTGTACCACCAGAGGGTGCTACTGCTGGAGATCTAAGGGTCACCTGCACACTGCAGGTAACCAAGTATAAAAGGGAGCTCACCTCTTGGTGTGCTCACTCTAGGAATTGCAATAAATGGACTCAGGTCACTACAGTCAAGTACTATACCCTTACCTCTGTAAGGGGGGTGGGGGGAGATGTTGTGGGTCTCCATGAGGGGGTCAGGTTCCCTTCTGACCAACTTGAATGGTTTTGAATCGCTGACCCTTCTTTGGGTTCTGTACTCTGGATTTATTTGCGGGGTGTGACAAAAGTGCAGAGGACGCTGGTTTGATGTAAAGAACTTTGGTTTTATTACAGTCAAAGTAATACAGGCTTATTACTCTAGTAAGAAAATACACGGCCAAACTTATAATCACTCTAGTAAAGAACAAGACAAGGAAAGGTACAAGGTCAAACTTATAATCACTCTAATAAAGTACCATACACTACACATTCAAAGGGGGTTGCAGTAAAATTATACCTCCCACCTCCCGATACCTAATTCTAACTAGGTTAGACTCCAGGGCGGCAGGGATTTATGCTTACCAATCCTTTTGATAGTTAATGGTAGATGGTGACGTTCTTCTTCCTTCAGGACTTCAAGACTTCGATGTTGTCTTGATGAGGTAGTAGCGACTATCTCTCTCTCTCCCTAACCTTTGTTAAAAACAGGGGCAGTTATACGAGTTCAGTGTTCTAATCTTGCTGCCCAATCTGTTCACAATCCTTTGTATAATTTTGGTGGGCTTAGTTCTTCTTTGTAATATTTTGTTGGGTTCGTTAAAGTTGATATGTCTTGGGTGGGTTGATCTTCGAAAAACTGTTTCCTGATGGAAATATTAGTTTGGTAATTGCAATGTCCTTTTGTGCTTAGTCTTTCGCATACAGGCTAGATTGGGCCTCTTTATGATATATATGCTGAAAATGGTTTGTGCAGACCCATGTTGATGGGGAGCTATCTCTGGGTGATACTGTGATGGTAATGTCTCTTGTGGAGGAAGATTTCCAAATACTCATTCTTCCAGACAGATTAACTCATACCTCACACCCAGACAGTTCCAATAATCATGGCTTCTTTTGTTCCCTAGGTCCACCTACAGGCTTCAATTTGTCTTGTAAAAGTTCATCATTCTATTAAAGTTCGTAGTTTCTTCCATAAGCACTTTAGAGTTCCAAACTTTTTGGTAGATAGTCCCAAATTAAATTTCCTTTCGAATGAGTCCAAACAGAATGGGGGGGTTCTGGTGAATTTTGCTCTCTGCACCTCGTGGAGTCATTATTAGAGTGCTTGCATATACTACAACTGGCGACGAGGTTACGAATTTCGACGCACAACATGTCTAACCTAAGCAACTTCCAACAATTTGCTGATGGGGAAGATTGGGATGCCTTTGTGGAAAGGCTCAAACACTTTTTCATCGCGAACGACCTGGCTGGAGACAACACTGACCACGCTGGCTGACAAGCGCACAGAGACATCCTGCTCAGCTGTTGTGGGCCCAACGTCCAAAGCCTCATCAGGGACCTGCTAGCCCCAGCGAAGACGACAACCAAGACTTATGCGGAGCTCATAACTATAATACAAGAACAACTCAAACCTAAAGAGAGCATCCTCACAGCCAGACACCGATTTTACACCCACCGGCAGCCGGAAGGCCAAGAAATTGCTAAATATGCTGCATATCTGAGAAGATTGGCTGCACCGGGTGATTTTTGTGTACACTTCACCGAAGCACTAAGGGACATCTTCGTTATTGGAATCGGCCACGAGGGCCTCCTCCATAAACTGCTCTCTGCGGACACTACGGTCACCCTGCAGAAGGCAATCAAAGTTCATGATTTTGGTCTGCGACACCAAGAAGATGATGACTCACACCCAGGACTCTCACCCGACGAGTACAGTGAACCGAATGGTGCCTTTCACAGGCAAGACTGTGGCCCTGAGTCCCGCAACCCTGAGTCTGCCACATGGAGTCTGTTGTGTATCTGTAAAGCATGCAGTCCCATGTTCCGTCACCAGGGAGCGCATCCCCTGAAATCCCAAGGGATCCCAGCATCCCTTGGGAGCACTGTATATAAGCCGGCCCCTAAGGCCTGTTACTCACTCTGGAGTGTCTCAATAAAGACTGAGGTCACTGTTACTTTAACCTCCCTGTGTGCAGTCTCATCTGTGTTAGGAACACAATAACTGGCGACGAGTACACGAATCCAACACAAAGATGCAGCAAACTATGGGCATCTTGGAGAAATTCTCGAAGGGTGAGGACTGGGAAGCCTATGTCGAACGTCTAGACCAGTACTTTGTAGCCAACGAGCTGGACAGAGAAGGAAGTGCTGCAAAAAGGAGAGCGGTCCTCCTCACAGTCTGCGGGGCACCGACCTACAGCCTCATGAAGAATCTTATGACTCCGGTGAAACCCACAGATAAGTCGTATGAGGAGCTGTGTACACTGGTTCAGGAGCATCTTAACCCGAGGGAGAGCGTGCTGATGGCAAGGTATCGGTTCTATACGTACCAGCGATCTGAAGGTCAGGAAGTGGCGAGCTACATCGCCGAGCTAAGGCGACTTGCAGGACAATGTGAGTTTAATGGCTACCTGGAGCAAATACTCAGAGACTTTTTTGTACTGGGCATTGGCCACGAGACCAACCTACAAAAACTTTTGACTGTAGAGACACCGACCCTCAGTAAGGCCATTGCGATAGCACAGGCATTTATGTCCACCAGTGGTAACACCAAACAAATCTCTCAGCACACAAGTGCTAGCAATGTTCATAAATTAACGGGAATTGTGTTTGTGAGCAGAAATATAGAGGGCAGAACCCACGAGTCTGCAACTGCCAGCGGGCCTCAGGTGACCCAGATGACTCAGAGTCCCCAACAAAGGATGAATGCAAGGCAATTCACACCTCGTTGGCGTTGTGGAGGCTTCCATTCAGCCTATTCATGTGGCTTCAAAGGGTATGTTTGCAAGAGCTGTGGAACAATGGGGCACCTCCAACGAGCTTGCAAACAAGCTGCAAGCTCTGCAAAACATGCTAACCACCACGTGGCAGAGGAAGATCGGTCCATAGTGGATCAAAGCAATTTCGAGCCTCAGAGAGAGGAGGCAGATGCTGAAGTACACGGGGTGCACACATTTTCGACGAAATGTCCACCTATAATGCTAAACGTAAAACTTACCCGTAGCCATGGCCTGGACACTGGCGCTAGCCAATCCATCATGAGTAAGGCCATTGCGATAGCACAGGCGTTTATGTCCACCAGTGATAATACCAAACAAATCTCTCAGCACACAGGTGCTAGCGATGTTCATAAATTAACTGGAACTGTGCTTGTGAGCAGAAATGTACAGGGCAGAACCCATGAGTCTGCAGCTGCCAGCAGGCCTCAGGTGACCCAGATGACGCAGAGTCCCCAACAAAGGATGAATGCAAGGCAATTCACACCTCGTTGGCGTTGTGGAGGCTTCCATTCAGCCTATTCATGCCGCTTCAAAGGATATGTTTGCAAGAGCTGTGGAACAATGGGGCACCTCCAATGAGCTTGCAAATGAGCTGCAAGCTCTGCAAAACCTGCTAACCACCACATGGCAGAGGAAGATCAGTCCATGGTGGATCAAAGCAATTTCGAGCCTCAGAGAGAGGAGGCAGATGCTGAAGTACACGGGGTGCACACATTTTAAGTGAAATGTCCACCTATAATGCTAAATGTAAAATTGAATGGCTTACCCGTAGCCATGGAGCTGGACACTGGCGCTAGCCAATCCATCATGAGTAAAAAGATGTTTGAGAGTCTGTGGTGCAACAAGGCATTCAGGCCAGCCCTGAGCCCCATCCACATGAAACTGAGAACGTACACCAAAAAACTTATCACTGTCCTGGGCAGCACCATAGTCAAGGTCACCTACGAGGGCACGCTGCATGAACTGCCACTCTGAATTGTCCCGGGCGATGGCCCCACACTGCTTGGAAGGAGCTGGCTGGGCAAAATCCACTGGAACTGGGATGACATCTGAGCGCTATCACATGTCGATGAGGCCTCATGTACCCAGGTTCTTAACAAATTTCCTTCCCTTTTTGAGCCAGGCATTGGAAACTTTTCCAGGGCGAAGGTGCGGATCCACTTGGTCTCAGAGGCATGACCCATTCACCATAAGGCGCGAGCGGTACCTCACATGATGAGGGAGGGAGTGGAAAACGAGCTGGACAGGCTGCAACACGAAGGCATCATCGCCCCAGTGGAATTCAGCGAGTGGGCCAGCCCAATTGTTCCAGTACTCAAAAGTGATGGCACGGTCAAGATTTGCGGCGATTATAAAGTAACTATTAATCGTTTCTCACTACAGGACCAATACCCACTACCGAAGGCAGACAACCTATTTGCGACGCTGGCAGGAGGCAAGATGTTCACCAAGCTCGACCTGACTTCGGCCTACATGATGCAGGAGCTGTTGTCGAAGGGCCTCACCTGCATCAACACGCACAAGGGACTGTTCATCTACAACAGGTGCCTATTTGGAATTCAGTCGGCTGCAGCGATCTTCCAGAGAAACATGGAGAGCCTACTCAAGTCAGTACCACGCACGGTGGCTTTTCAGGACGACATATTGGTCACGGGTCGGGACACCGCCGAGCACCTACAAAACCTGGAGGAGGTCCTCCAGTGACTGGATCGCGTAGGGCTGCGGCTGAAGAGGTCGAAATGCATCTTCATGGCAACAGAAGTGGAGTTTTTGGGGGGAAAGATCGCGGCGGACGGCATTCGGCCCACAGACAGAGGCTATCAGGAACACGCCCAGGCCACAGAACGTCATGGAGCTGCGGTCGTTCCTGTGACTCCTCAACTATTTTGGTAACTTCCTACCGGGGTTAAGCATCCTCTTAGAGGCCCTACATGTGTTATTACGTAAAGGTGAGAACTGGGTATGGGGAAAAAAAACAAGTAATTGCTTTTGAGAAAGCCAGAAACATTTTATGCTCCAACAAGCTGCTTGTATTGTATAACCCGTGTAAAAGACTCGTGCTAGCATGTGATGCATCGTCGTACGGAGTCGGGTGTGTATTACAACAAGCTAATGTTGCGGGAAAGTTGCAACCTGTCGCCTATGCTTCCAGGAGCTTGACTAAGGCCTACAGCATGATTGAGAAACAGACATTAGCGTGTGTGTTCGGGGTAAAGAAAATGCATCAGTACCTGTTTGGCCTCAAATTTGAGCTGGAAATCGATCACAAGCCCCTCATATCCCTGTTTGCTGAAAACAAGGGGATAAATACTCAGCCCGCATACAAAGGTGATCACTCGTGCTATCAGTGTATAACTATACCATCTGCCACAGGCCAGGCACCGAGAACTGTGCGGATGCTCTCAGTCGGCTACCATTGCCCACAACGGGGGTGGAAATGGCGCAGCCTGCAAACTTGTTGATGGTGGCGCAGCCCGCAGACTTGTTGATGGCCAAGGAAGCGTTTGAAAATGATAATTCACCTGTCACGGCCCGCCAGGTTAGGTCTTGAACCTGCCAAGATCCTCTGCTGTCCCTAGTAAAAAACTGTGTCCTGCATGGGAGCTGGGCCAGCATCCCCGTTGAAATGCAAGAGCTAATCAAGCTGTTTCAGCGGCGAAAGGATGAGCTGTCCATTCAGGCAGACTGCCTGTTGTGGGGTAACCGCGTAGCGCTACCCAAAAAGATCACGGAGACATTCATCTCGGATCCCCACAGCACACACCTGGGTATAGTAATGATGAAAGTGATAGCCAGGTCCCACATGTGGTGGCCCGGTATCGACTCTGACTTAGAGAGTCAGTTGAGCAATGCGCCCAGAGAGGCACCACTAAGATTGTGGTCCTGGCCCTCCAGACCATGGTCGAGGATCCATGTCGACTATGCGGGTCTGTTTCTCGGTAAAATGTTCCTGGTGGCGGTGGATGCTTTTTCAAAATGGATTGAAGGTGAAATAATGTCGGGAAGCACCGCCACCGCCACCATTGAAAGCCTGAGGGCCATGTTTGCCACCCACGGCCTGCCTGACATACTGGTCAGTGACAACAGGCCATGTTTCACCAGTGCCGAATTTAAAGAATTCATGACCCGCAATGGGATCAAACATGTCACATCGACCCCGTTTAAACCAGCCTCCAATGGGCAGGCAGAGGGGGCAGTACAAACAATCAAACAGAGCCTTAAACGAGTCATAGAAGGTTCACTCCAAACCTGCCTGTCCCGAGTACTGCTCAGCTACCGCATGAGACCCCAGTCGCTCACAGGGGTGCCCCCGGCTGAGCTACTCGTGAAAAGGACACTTAAAACCAGACTCTCGCTGGTTCACCCCAACCTGCATGATCAGGTAGAGAGCAGGCGGCAGGAACAAAATGTAAACGATGGTCGCGCCACTGTGACACGGGAAATTGATCTAAATGACCCAGTGTATGTGCTAAACTATGGACATGGTCCCAAGTGGATCGCATGCACGGTGATAGCTAAAGAAGGGAGTAGATTGTCAAACTAGACAATGGACAAATTTGCAGAAAGCACCTGGACCAAACGAGGCTGCAGTTCACAGACTGCCTTGAACAACCCACAGCAGACACCACCTTTTTCGAGCCCACAACACACACCCAAAGGATCAACGACACCATACCAGATCAGGAAATTGAACCCATCATGCCCAACAGACCAGCAAGGCAAGGCTCACCCAGCAGCCCTGCAGGGCCAACAAAACGCCAGCCCAGCGAGGGCACAACCAACACACCAGAACAGACATTTGTACTGAGGCGGTCCACCAGGGAAAGAAAGGCTCCCGACCGCCTCACTTTGACTTTGGGGGGGGGGAGTGATGTTTTGTATCTGTCAAGCATGCACTTCCATGTTCCGCCACCAGGGAGCGCATCCCCTGAAGTCCCAAGGGATCCCAGCATCCCTTGGGAGCACTGTATATAAAGCCTGTGTCTCAATAAAGACTGAGGTCACTGTTACTTTAACCTCCCTGTGTGCACTCTCATCTGTGTCAGGAACACAACAGGGTCAACCGGCTAGCCCCGTGCTGGCGCTGTGTAGGAAAGCACAGAGCCCAGCAGTGCCATTACAAAGACTATACCTGCAAAGGCTGTAACACTAAAGGTCACCTTCAGCGAATGTGTAGAAGAAGTTTTACTCACCGAGTCGCTGATGAGTTGGTTGATTACCCGGGCTCCAGTGCTGATGAAGACGAAGTGGCTCAGTCCCTGGAAGAGGTGTATGGAGTGTATACCTGCTCCACTGAGAGTTCCACCTGGAAAATGGAAGTAGAAATCAAAGGTGTTCCAGTCCTGATGGAGATCGACACGGGCGAGCCAATCGCTGATGAATCAGATGGCCTTCGAGAAACTCTGGGACAATCCCGCCAAACGACCCAAAATGTTCCCAATCCAGGCGAAGCTGCTCACCTACACAAAAGGCACCATCCCAGTCGTTGGCAGTGTGGATGTCCAGTTGTCCCATGGTGGCGCGATGCACAAGCTTCCTTTGTAGATCGTTGCCGGTGATGGTCCAACGCTGCTGGGAAGAAGATGGATGAAGCAAATCCAAATCTGTTGGAGCGGGGAAAGCCTCCGGGCCCCGGCGATTGACATCCTATGCAGCCCCAAACTTGGATCCATCGCAGCACCTGAAAATCCTACCATCTGACTCGACTACGCGGCGACGACACAGACTGCACAACTCAACGGCGAGATGATCCAACCTGAACGATCAGACCTCACCTTCCGGGCTCCAGTGGCAGGACTCCGAGGGAAGAAGATCGGCGCAGAAGGTAGATTCCCGGCTTCCATGGCAGAACCTGGGGAGAAAAGGATCACCGCAGCCTACCTCGTGGAGAGAAAGAAGATGGCGTCTGCACCACGAGGTGAAGCACCTGAAATCAAGATGGCCGCGACCAGATCATGAGGGGCAGCGTTGAGGGAGCAACACATGTTGCCGAGTGGCGACCCGTATTGGGGAAAAGATTGCAAGGCCCTCTTGCAGGAAACCAGCAACCCAAAACAATTAAAGGGACAGTTCCACTCTTGGCACAGCGATGCCGGTGACACTAGTGATAAAAGTGTAATTAATGAATGCAGGTATATAAATGTACTGTTGAATGGTGATGCCGTGAATGCTAATGAGAAAATGTAACTAACAAAGGCAGGTATCCAAATGTAACCTTGCACAGAGATACTGATAGTACACAGGAAAGTGTTGTTATTGACAAATGTGAAAGAGTAAAGGGAAATAACAATGTCGAGTCGGCTAGTTGCAGTCGGAGCCAATGTATCATGAATGCCAATGATAAAATGAGTAATGATGCCGGGTTCTACATGTATGCCAACAATGCCAAAGGAAACCCCCCGTGGGAAACACCCAGGTCCAGCGGGCTACCTGATCATGTAGCCTGCGCTTCCGGGACCGATGTGATGCCCCAGGGAGGGTTCACACACACATAGTGGGAGCATACCCACTGCAGGGGCAGCGATTAATGGACGCCACAGCCACCACCACTGGCAACCTGCCCCAGATCGGCCCTACCCCACCTGGCCACCAGTGCCAGCACCAGGAGCAAGAGGCCAGTGCCCTTCAGCTTTCCCTGCAGGACCTGGGATGACCAGACTTCCACCACCATGAAGGGCAGCAGGGTGACCCTACAGCCCTCAAAGGAGGACAGGGAGGCCACACCACCCTGTGGCTCTGCCCACCACTAAACGTCCTCATCCATCCAATCAATATAATGTATGTACCTTACCTATAACATGTACTTGCTCCATCACTTCTGAATCCTCAAACAGTGACATAACCACGTGGTCTATCTATGGGGTGGGGGGTGGGGATGGGAGTGGGGGAAATGGATGTGTGTAGCCATGAACACATGGATCACTCCCAGAACCCACACAACCCTCACCACAACCTTCAATGGTGCACTACTGACCACTTCCCCATGTCATGGCAATAAGGACTTGGGGAAGACTTCGGGGGGGGGGGGGGGGTTTGTATGTATGTTAATGTATGTACTGTAACACTAGACCACTGAATGTACCTTCACACTGTATACACCATACCTGTACCACCAGAGGGTGTTACTGCTGGAGACCTAAGGGTCACCTGCACACTGCAGGTAACCAAGTATAAAAGGGAGCTTACCTCTTGGTGTCCTCACTCTAAGAGCTGCAATAAACGGACTAAGATCACTACAGTTCAAGTACTATACCCTTACCTCGTGGAGTTATTATTAGAGTGCTTGCATATACTACAATGGGGTACTGAAGTTGCATGATCAGCCATGATCATATTGAATGGTGGTGCAGGCTCAAAGGGCCAAATGGCCTACTCCTGCACCTATTTTCTATGCTTCTATGTTTCTAATACCACTCCCTCAACGGTCAGCTGGTCTGCAACCTCAGGCTGATGATCCTCGCTGTTAATGCCCGCTATTCTGGCAGCTGCCACAATGCCTTCATCCTGAGGGAGAGCACTGTGCCATGACTCTTCAAGCAATCACATGAAGGCCATGGCTCCTAGGTGACAAAGGATATGGTGTTGCCACTTGGCTCATGACACTCCTCTGCAATCCCACAACCCCTGCTGAGCAGAGCGATAACAACAGCCATATTGCAATCAGAACCATTATGGAGCAAACTATCAGGGTTCTGAAGCAGTGTTTCTGCTGCCTTGACAACTCTGGGGGGCATTTCAGTACTCACCTGATAGAGTCACCAACTTCACCATTGTGCGCTGCATGTTGCACAACCTGGCCATTATGAGGGGCCAGCCATTACTACCAGGGATGGATGACCCACCTCAGGAGGACAACGACGATGAGGATGAAGATGAGGAGCTTCAGCCAAGAAGGATGCAGCCTGACACTTCTACAGCTGGAAGGGCTGATCATCAGAGACACATCGCCAGTCGATTCCAGTGAATGATTCAAGATGTGCCGATTTGCCAGCCTGTACACCTCGGCATTTACTAAACACTTTGCTGCCCACCCTGCAATCCTCCATTTATATCAATCACAGCACAGTAATGTGAAGAATGTAAACTTTGTTTATTGAACACATAAACCATGGTGTGCTGAAAACAAGCCACAAGACAATGCCTTCACCCCGCCCCAAAATAATCATACCCACAAGACCCTTCAAACATTCTCAACGACATCCAAGTGCAACTATTGATATTAGTTCATTTTTCAACAAGGTAACCATCTGTGGCGACTAGCAAATAATTGTTTCTTCGTTCATCCAAATGCAACAATTTACAGCAGCTCACATTCCAACAAGGTAGCCATCTCTGTTGACTATCAAGCAATTGTTTGCTGGGCCATACCAGTGCAACTAGTTATATAAGTTCATATCTTAACAAGGTGAGGATATGTGGCCACCTTCCCGCAGGCTTTTATTTGGTCTTGTAGAGTGCTTTACCACCCCTTCCCTTCTCTCCCCCTCCCACACCTACTGCTCCTCCTCAATGAGGTCACAGGGCCTGCAGCAAGGCTGGTTGCTGACTTGGAGCCGCAGACACACATGATGGCCTAGCAGGAAGTCCCCTACCAGCTCAGGCCCTGGAAGGCCCGGCTGCAGACTTCCTCACCTCAGCATGGGCGGCAGCACTCTGTTGCGGTTGCAGAGAGCGGCAGGTGCAAAGGCAGAATGATATTGTCCTGAGAAACGACATCATGCTCCAATAGGCATGACACAGTGCTATTTCCCCAGGGCAGAGCCTCATCATCTGCAGCAATCTAGGTGAACACAGATTGCTGTCCTGGTTGAGCAAGGTTGGGTTCCCGTTGAACTGGTGGGGCCCCAGACAGGATGGCAGTGGTCAGTGCGTCCATGGAATCAAATTGCCTCTGCATTAAGACTGATTGCTTCTTCGTTTCTACATACTACAATGGGGTACTGAAGTTGCATGATCAGCCATGATCATATTGAATGGTGGTGCAGGCTCGAAGGGCCAAATGGCCTACTCCTGCACCTATTTTCTATGCTTCTATGTTTCTAATACCACTCCCTCAACGGTCAGCTGGTCTGCAACCACAGGCTGATGATCCTCGCTGTCAATGCCCGCTATCCTGGCAGCTGCCACAATGCCTTCATCCTGAGGGAGAGCACTGTGCCATGACTCTTCCAGCAACCACATGAAGGCCATGGTTCCTAGGTGACAAAGGATATGGTGTTGCAGCACAGTAAAGAGCTGATTGATGCCATCACGCATTGACAACATTACAGTCTGCAGGCCTACAATAGCATCGGCCTGGTGCTCAATGGACACTGCAATGTCAGCCATAGCCCGTGCCACCATGGTCATTATTTGCATCCAGCATCCGTTGGTATCTACCAAGCATTGGCTCGGTGGGCTGCTGAGAGGCATAAGCAACAGTTCAGGCGGACTCCACCATCCTCACAGCTAATGCATCAAGACGCTGTGGGACCCTTGCTTGTGCACCCAGCAGATCGCTGTGCAACTGCAGGGATTCTCTAGTTCTGGCTCATCAGAATGGTGCTGAGCATCACTCAGGCGCGCACTCACCCTCCGGAGAGCTGGCCCCCGGGCTTCCCCTTCCCCATGGCGTTGCTGCAGTGCACTGGATCCTGGAGCATCACCCACCTCCAGCACTTGGACCACCCCTTCGTCAACAAAGGCACTGGCCCCATTCTCAGATGCCACTGGCTCCTGTGATTTCCCTCCATAGCCGTCTGTACGTCTGTGGTTGTGGTCTCCTCCTAGCCTCTGTCCTGAGCAACTCCCGCCACCTCTCCAGGGCATCAAGGAGTGCATCCACAGTGGGGTCTGCAAACCTGTGGGCATGCCGACAAGCTGCTGCTGCTGGGTCTGCCATGCTCGCCATCTGAATGAGTGCGTAGAAAGCGAATATACCCACAAGGCACTGAAGCCCTCAATCAATGCCTCAATGGAATCCAGGTGCCGCCACTATGTGTGTGGCGCAGCTCCAAATGCTGCCAACGCCCGGATGTTGAGGCCACACTTTACGGCCCACTGAACGCCGCTTCCCGCCTCTAGGTAAGTGTACAATGCCATGATTTTATGCTGCAATCCACTTTTCAGGCGACCGCGCCTAATGCCTGCTGATAAAAAATCCTCTTAGATGGTGACAACGCCTCAAAATCAGCGGTATCGAATTTCGACCTCTAAGTTCACAATTCTTCCCTTCTTTGAGCCAGGTCTCTTTTATTGGCACTTTATCGTAGTTCCACGTGGCAACTTGTCCCTGCAGCTCAACGACCTTATTCATCATACTACATGCATTTATGCACATGCATTCCAAACCCAATAAGATTGCCTCGTATTTGCCCCATCTGATTCCTCCTACTTCTGAACTATTCTTTACTTTAGTGTTATGTGTCTCCCCTTGTAACCAGCATTCTACCGCCACCAGAGGGCGCATCTGTTGGAGTCTCAAGGGATCCCAGCATCCCTTGGGAGCACTGCATGTAAGCAGGACTCCCATGCTGTGCCGGCACTCTGGAGTCAGAATAAGGAGACTAAGGTCACACTTACTCAAGTCTACACTACTCAGTCACATTGCTTTATTTGAGACATAACAACTGGCGACAAGTAATAGATAACGAACAATCACGCAAAAATGCAGAGAACTGTTGGTATCCTAGAGAAATTCTCAGAAGGTGACGATTGGGAAGCTTTCGTGGAGCGACTCGACCAATATTTCGTGGCCAACAAGCTGGAAGGGAATGAGAACGCTGCCAAACGAAGGGCGATCCTCCTCACCGTCTGCGGGGCAACAATCTATGACCTCATGAAGAATCTTCTAGCTCCGATGAAACCAACAACCAAATCGTATGAAAAACTGTGTATGCTTGTCCAGGAGCACCTAAATCCGAAGGAGAGCGTTCTGATGGCAAGGTATCGATTTTATACATACCAACGGTCTGAAGGCCAGGAAGTGGCGAGCTACGTCGCCGAACTAAGGCGCCTTGCAGGACATTGCGAATTCGGTGGATTCCTGCAGCAAATGTTAAGAGACTTTTTTCTGCTTGGCATTGGCCATGAGGTGATCCTTCGCAAACTATTGACTGTTGAAACACCGAACCTGAGCAAAGCCATAACGATAGCCCAGGCATTTATGTCCACCAGCGATAACACCAAACAAATTTCACAGCATAAAGATGCATCGGCAAGTACTGTACATAAAGTAACCTCGTTTTCAGCCAGGAATGCATATGGCAGAACATACACCCCTGCAGCTGCACGACCTCAGATGACTCAGAGTCAGCCATCAAGTGTGAATGTGAGGCAATTAACACGTTGTTGGTGCTGCGGAGGTGATCATTGAGCCCATCAATGCCACTTCAAACACCATGCGTGATAAGGCTGTGGAACAATGGGATACCTCCAGCGAATGTTCAGACGAGCTGCAAACCCTGCAAACCACCATGTTGCAGAGGAAGACCGATCCATGGCAGATCAAACTGAACTAGAGACTTGAACCGAGGAGCCAGAAGTGTATGGGGTACACACCTTCACCACGAAATGTCCGCCGATCATGTTAAAAGTTGAACTGAACGGAATTTCGGTATCCATGGAATTGGAACCGGGTGCGAGTCAGTCTATCATGAGCAAAAAGGCCTTTGAGAGGCTGTGGTGCAACAAGGCACATAGGCCCAAGCTGAGCCCTATTCATACCAAGCTAACAACTTACACTAAAGAGCTGATCCCTGTAATTGACAGTGCAGCAGTAAAAGTCTCCTATGATGGAGCGGTGCACGAACTACCACTATGGATTGTACCAGGAGATGACCCCACACTGTTCAGCAGAAGCTGGCTGGGAAAAATCCACTGGAACTGGGACGACATCCGAGCACTTTCGTCCGTCGACGACGCCTCATGTGCCCAGGTTTTGAGCACGTTCTTGAGACAGGCATCGGAAATTTCTCTGGGGCGAAGGTGCAGATTCACTTGGTTACCGGTACACGACCCATCCATCACAAGGCATGTGCGGTGCCATACATGATGCGAGAGGAAGTGGAGATTGAGCTGGACAGGCTGCAACAAGAGGGCATCATCGTGCCGGTTGAGTTCAATGAGTGGGCCAGTACAATTGTTCCAGTTCTCAAGGGCGATGGCATGATCAGAATTTGTGGGGATTACAAATTAACGATTAACCGTTTTTCGCTGCAGGACCAGTACCCGCTACCCAAGGCAGACGACCTATTTGCAATGCTGGCAGGAGGGAAGACGTTCACCAAGTTGGACCTGACATCGACCTACATGACGCAGGAGCTGACGGAATCTTCGAAAGGCCTCACCTGCATCAACACACACAAAGGTCTGTTCATCTACAATAGATGCCTGTTTGGGATTCGATCGGCCGCGGCTATTTTTGAAAGGAACATTGAAAGTCTGCTAGAGTCAGTTCCGCGCACCATGGTTTTCCAGGACGATATATATCGGGACACCATCGAACACTTGCAGAACCTGGAAGAGGTTCTAAGTCGGCTAGATCGTGTGGGACTCAGGTTGAAATGCTCGATGTGTGTTTTCCTGGAGCCAAAGATCGAGTTCTTAGTGAAAAGAATCGTGGCAGATGGCATCAGACCCACCGACGCCAAGACGGAGGCCTTCAAAAACACACCGAGACCACAGAACGTGACCGAGCTGCGGTCGTTCCTGGGACTCTTCAATTATTTCGGTAATTTCCTACCCGGGTTAAGCACCTTGCTAGAACTTCTACATGTGCTACTACGCAAGGGAGATGACTAGGTATGGGGGAAATCACAAGTAACTGCTTTTGAGAAAGCCAGAAACCTGTTATGTTCCAACAAACTGCTTGTTCTGTATGACCCATGTTAACGTTTAGTGCTAGCTTGCAATGCGTCTTTGTACGGGGTTGGGTGTGTGTTACAACAAGCAAACGAATCGGGAACATTGCAACCGGTCGCTTATGCAGCCAGGAGTTTGTTCAAGGCCGAAAGTTCCTATAGCATGATTGAAAAAGAGGCTCTGGCATGCATTTACGGCGTAAAAAAAATGTACCAGTGTAGTGTATGGAGAAAGAGTCAGACTGAACACTGTGAGCTCAAAGTAAAGTGTGACCGTAGTCTTTTATTGCAGGTCTCCAGAGTGCCTCTCCAACCTGTGAAGCCTCCTTAAACACCTGTGCTCCCAAGGGATTATGGGATCCCTTGGGACTCCAGGGGATGAGCCCTCTGGTGGCTATACAGAGTAAATACAAGTTTACATATATAACAACCAGTATCTGTTTGGGCTTAAGTTTGAGTTAGAAACTGACCATAAGCCGCTCATATTGCTACTCTCAGAGAGCAAAAGTATTAATACCAATGCCTCTGCTCGCATCCAAAGATGGGCACTCATGCTGTCTGCATAAAACTATGTAATTCGTCACAGGCCAAGCACAGAGAACTGCGCTGATGCTCTCAGTCGGCTACCATTGCCCACCACCTTGGTGGAAATGGCACAGTCTGCAGACTTGCTCTTGGTGATGGATGCATTTGAAAACAAAAAGTCACCCGTTATCACCTGCCAGATCAGGATGTGGACCAGCCAGGATCCTTTACTGTCCCTTGTAAAAAACTGTGTCCTCCATCAAGCTGGTCCAGCGTCCCAGTGGAGATGCATGAAGAGATCAAGCCGTTCCAGCGGCGCAAAGACAAAATGTCCATACAGGCGGACTGTCTCTTGTGGGGTAATCGCGTGGTTTTGCCTAAGAAAGGTAGGGAAATGTTCATACGCAACCTACACAGTGCCCACTCAGACATAGTAATGATGAAAGCTATAGTCAGATCCCATGTGCGGTGGCCCGGCATCGACTCAGATTTGGAGTCTTGCGTGCGCCAATGCAACACTTGCTCTCAACTGAGCAATGCACCCAGGGAGGCACCGCTAAGCTTGTGGTCATGACCCTCCAAACCGTGGTCTAGGATCCACATTTACTTCGCTGGGCCACTTCTAGGCAAAATGTTTTTGGCTGTTGTGGATGCTTATTCAAAATGGATTGAGTGTGTAATAATGTCTGTAAGCACGTCCACTGCCACCATCGAAAGCCTACAATTCATGTTTGCCACGGACGGCCTGCCTGATATCCTTGCAGCGACAATAGGCTGTGCTTCACCAGCGCTGAATTCAAGGAATTCATGACCCACAATGGGATCAAGCATGTCAAATCTGCCCCGTTCAAGCCCGCATCTAACGGCCAGGCAGAACGGGCAGTCCAAGCCATCAAGCAAAGCTTGAAATGTGTGTTGGAAGGCTCCCTGCAGACCCGCCTGTCCTGAGTCCTGCTCAGCTACCGCACAAGACCCCACACGCTCACCGGGGTTCCCCCTGCCGAACTGCTCCTGAAAAGGGCACTCAAAACAAGGGTCTCTTGAGTCCATCCTGATCTCCATGATCATGTCGAGGGCAGGCGGCATCAACAAAGCATGTACCATGAACGTGCAAATTTGTCACGCGATATTGAAGTCAATGACCTTGTATTTGTACTCAACTATGGACATGATCCCAAATGGCTTGCTGGCACTGTCGTAGACAAAGAAGGGAGTCGGGTGTTTGAGGTCAAACTTGCAAATGGACTAACTTGCAGAAAGCATTTTGGACCAAACCAAACTGCGATTCACAGACAGCCACGAGCAACCCGAAGAGGACACCACTAACTTCGACGCTCCGATACACACACAAGTGGCAACCGACATCACGGTTGACCACAAAGCTCAATTCATCATCCCCAGCAGCCCAGCAAGGCCAACTGCGCAGCCCAACCAACTCACCCGCACCTGTGTTTGTACCGAGACGATTGACTAGGGAGCGGAAAACCCCAGATCGTCTCACCCTGTAAATAAGTGTACTATTGACTTTGTGGGGGGGGACAGGGGGAGTGATGTTATGTATACAACACCTTGTAAGCAACATTTTACCGCCACCAGAGGACGCATCTGTTGGAGTCCCAAGGCATTCCAGCATCCCTTGGGAGCACTGCATATAAGCTGGCCTCCCATGCAGTACCGGCACTTTGGAGTCAGAATAAAGAGATTAAGGTCACACTTACTGAAGTGTACAGTACTCAGTCACATTGCTTTATTTGAGACATAACAGAGAATTCCACAGGTTCACAATTTTCTGAGTGAGAAGTTTCTCTTCATCTCGGTCCAAAATGGCTTACCCCTTATCCTTAGGCTGTGACCCCTGGTTCTGGACTTCCCCAACACCGGGAACATTCTTCCTGCATCTAAACTGCCCAATCCTGCCAGAATTTTATATGTTTCTATGAGATCCCCTCTCATTCTTCTAAATTCCAGTGAATATAAGCCTAGTCGATCCAGTCTTTCTTCATATGTCAGTCCTGCCATCCCGGGAATCAGTCTGGTGAACCTTCGCTGCACTCCCTCAATAGCAAGAATGTCCTTCCTCAGATTAGGAGACCAAAATTGTATACAATATTCAAGGTGTGGCCTCACCAAGGCCCTGTACAACTGCAGTAAGACCTCCCTGCTCCGATACTCAAATCCTCTCGCTATGAAGGCCAACATGCCATTTGCCTTCTGTACCACCTGCTGTACCTGAATGCCAACTTTCAATGACTGATGTAACATGACACCCAGGTTTCGTTGCACCTTCCCTTTTCCTAATAGTCACTATTCAGATAATATTCTGCCTTCCTGTTTTTGCCACCAAAGTGGATAACCTTACATTTATCTACATTATACTGCATCTGCCATGTATTTTCCCACTCACCTAACCTGTCCAAGTCACCCTGCAGCCTCTGAGCATCCTCCTCACAGCTCACACTGCCACCCAGCTTAGTGTCATCTGCAAACTTGGAGATATTACATTCAATTCCTTCGTCTAAATCATTAATGTATATTGTAAATAACTGGGGTCCCAGCACTGAGCCCTGCGGCAACCCACCAGTCAATGCCTGCCATTCTGAAAAGGACCCATTTATCCCGACTCTCTGCTTCCTGTCTGCCAACCAGTTCTCTATCCATGTCAGTACATTACCCCCAATACCATGTGCTTTAATTTTGCACACCAATCTCTTGTGTGGGACCTTGTCAAAAGCCTTTTGAAAGTCCAAATACACCACATCCACTGGTTCTCCCTAGTCCACTCTACTAGTTACATCCTCAAAAAATTCTAGAAGATTTGTCAAGCATGATTTTCCTTTCATAAATCCATGCTGACTTGGACCGATCCAGTCACTGCTTTCCAAATGCACTGCTATTACATCTTTAATAATTGATTCCAACATTTTCCCCACTACCGATGTAAGGCTAACCGGTCTATAATTCCCTGTTTTCTCTCTCCCTCCTTTTTTTAAAAGTGGGGTTACATTAGTTACCCTCCAATCCATAAGAACTGATCCAGAGTCTATACAATGTTAGAAAATGACCACCAATGCATCCACTATTTCCAGAGCCACTTTCTTAAGTACTCTGGGATGCAGACTATCAGGCCCTGGGGATTTATTGGCCTATAATCCCATCAATTTCCCTAACACAATTTCCTGACTAATAAGGATTTCCTTCAGTTCCTCCTTCTCGCTAGACCCTCGGTCCCCTAGTATTTCCGGAAGGTTATTTGTGTCTTCCTTAGTAAAGACAGAATCAAAGTATTTGCTCAATTGGTCTGCCATTTCTTTGTTCCCCATTATAAATTCACGTGATTCTGACTACAAGGGACCTACATTTGTCTTCACTAATCTTTTTTTCTTCACATATCTATAGAAGCTTTTGCAGTCAGTTTATCTGTTCCCTGCAAGCTTACTCTCATACTCTATTTCCCCCCTCCTAATTAAACCCTTTGTCCTCCTCTGCTGAATTCTAAATTTCTCCCAGACCTCAGATTTGCTGTTTTTTCTGCCCAATTTATATACTTCTTCCTAGGATTTAGCACTATCCCTAATTTACCTTGTTAGCTACAGTTGAGCCACCTTCCCCGTTTTATTTTTACGCCAGACAGGGATGTACAATTGTTGAAGTTCATCCATGTGATCTTTAAATGTCTGCCATTGCCTATCCACCATCACCCTTTAAGTATCCTTGCCAGTCTATCCTAGCCAATTGACGTCTCATACCATCAAAGTTACTTTTCTTTAAGTTCAGGACCCTAGTCTCTGAATTAACTGTGTCACTCTCCATTTTAATGAAGAATTCTATCATATTATGTTCACTCTTTCTCAAGGGGCCTCGCACAACAAGATTGCTAATTAATCCTCTCTCATTACACAACACCCAGTCTAGGGTGGCCAGCTCTCTAGTTGGTTCCTCTGCATATCGGTCTAGAAAACCATCCATTATACACGCCAGGAAATCCTGCACCACCGTATTGCTACCAGTTTGGTTAGCCCAATCTATATGTAGATTACAGTCACCCATGATAACTGCTGTACCTTTATTGCACGCATCCCAAATTTCCTGTTTGATGTCATCCCCAACCTCACTACTACTGTTTGGTGGTCTGTACACAATTCCCACTAGCGTTTTCGGCACTTTGGTGTTCCGCAGCTCTATCCATACAGATTCCACATCATCCAAGCTAATGTCCTTCCTTACTATTGCATTAATCTCCTCTTTAACCGCAATGCTATCTAACCTCCTTTTCCTTCCTGTCTATCCTTCCTGAATATTGAATACCCCTAGATGTTGAGTTCCCAGCTTTGCTCACCCTGAAGCCATGTCTCCGTAATCGCAATTACATCATATCCGTTAACAGCTATCTGCGCAGTTAATTCATCCACCTTATTACGAATGCTCCTCGCATTGAGACATAGATCCTTCAGGCTTGTTTTTTTAAAACTCTTTGTCCTTTTAGAATTATGTTGTAATGTGGCCCTTTTTGATTTTTGCCTTTGATTTCTCTGCCCTCCACTTTTCCTTATCTCCTTTCTACCTTTTGCTTCTGCCCCCATTTTACTTCTCTCTGTCTCCCTGCATACATTTCCATCCCCCTGCCATTTTAGATTAAACCCTCCTCAAAAGCACTAGCAAACACTCCCCCAGGACATCGGTTCTGGTCCTGCCCAGGTGTAGATCATCAGATTTGTACTGGTCCCACCTCCCCCAGAACCGGCCCCAGGAATTTGAATCCCTCCCTCTGCATCATTCCTCAAGCCACATATTCATCTTAACTATCCTTCTATTTCTACTCTGACTAGCATGTGGCAATGGTAGCAATCCTGAGATTACTACCTTTGTGGTCCTACTTTTTAATTTAACTCCGAGCTCCCTAAATTCAGCTTGCCATAGAGGGAGTGCAATGAAGGTTAACCAGACTGATTCCTGGGACAGGGGGATTGTCCAATGAGGAGAGATTGAGTAGACTAGTCCTATATTCAACAACAACTTGCATTTATATAGCGCCTTTAACGTAGTGAAACGTCCCAAGGCGCTTCACAGGAGTATTATGAGATGAAAAATTTGACAGCCGTATAAGTAGAGATTAGCACAGGTGACCAAAAGTTTAAGAACATAAGAATTAGGAGCAGGAGTAGGCCACCTGGCCCCTCGAGCCTGCAGATGGCTCATGGCTGATCTGATCATGGACTCAGTTCCACTTCCCTGTCTGCTCCCCATTTTCCTTTTATTCCCCTATTGCTCAAAAATCTGTCTATCTCCGCCTTAAATATATTCAATGACCCAGCCTCCACAGCTCTCTGGGGCAGAGAATTTCACAGATTTATAGCCCTCTGAGAGAAGAAATTCCTCCTCATCTCAGTTTTAAATGGGCGGCACCTTATTCTGAGACTATGCCCCCTAGTTTTAGTTTCCCCTATGAGTGGAAATATCCTCTCTGCATCCATCTTGTCTAGCCTCCTTATTATCTTATATGTTTCGATAAGATCACCTCTCATTCTTCTGAACTCCAATGAGTGTAGGCCCAACCTACTCAACCTATCTTCATAAGTCAACTCCCTCATCTCCGGAATAAACCTAGTGAACCTTCTCTGAACAGCCTCCAATGCAAATATATCCTTCCTTAAATAGGTAGACCAAAACTGTACGCAGTATTGCAGGTGTGGCCTTACCAATATCCTGTACAGTTGTAGCAGGACTTCTCTGCTTTTATACTCTATCCCCCTTGCAATAAAGGCCAACATTCCATTTGCCTTCCTGATTACTTGCTGTACCTGCTTACTAACTTTTTATGTTTCATGCACAAGGACCCCCAGGTCCCTCTGTACTGTAGCACTTTGCAATTTTTCTCCATTTAAATTATAATTTGCTTTTCTATTTTTTCTGCCAAAGTGGATAACTTCACATTTTCCCACATTATACTCCATCTGCCAAATTTTTGCCTACTCACTTAGCCTGTCCAGGGGCTAGAACCTCAACTTTTTTTGTATGCTTAACGCCCACTTAACACCCATTTTACCGCTGAAATGATGTATAATGCCCATATATGCCCATTTTGGCAGAAAATCGAAACTGGCGGGCATTTTTAGGAAACTTATCGCCGAGCATTATTTTCCCCATGTGCTTAACACCGAGAAAAAATATAAACACCCGCCCACTTTTTTGGGGCGAAATCAGCAGAATAAACGAATTCAATGCCCATAATATTGCCCAGTGTTACTTTCTGCACGGATTTAAGCCCAAGATTCAATATTAACGCCCACCCATTTTTATTTGTCGTAAAGAGCATATTTACCGAAACTAGCGGCCATGTGATTGCCCAGCGTTAATTTCACCACCTCGCACACATATCGACCACAATATCGCTCGACCAAAACAACGCCCACAAAAAGTGGAACTAACCGGAACTAATCATAGTGTTATGGATGCCATGTTCTAGATCACATGTAGCATCCTTTAAATGGCTGCTGTGCTTCAACCTCGGTGGAGTTCGGATGTACTCAGGTCATTGGAGTTGATGTGAACATTTGTGAAAACATCTTGACCACACTGTGACCGATTGGAATTGAATAGGTGTCTTCGTCGGGACATCCCTTGTTTGTGACCAATCGGTGGAAAACAGAGAGCCACTGCAATGGGGCCTGTCCTTTCTCACCCTCTCTTGGTGACCAATTACATGCAGCAGACTCAACATCGCCGAAGGAATGCTCCACTGCATTATGTGCCCAATGTAAGAAGTGATAGACAGATGAGGAGGACCAGATGTTACACCCCACTGCAAGTACAAGGAGAAGCATTCTTACCTCGACTTGCCTGACACCACCTGGCTTCGGAGACTGTGCTTCCACAAAGAGGTTATCACTGAGGTATGCCAGCTGGTAAGGGCAGATCTGCAGCCTGCCAGCACCATCAGTACTGCACTGTCCGTCGAGGTCAAAGTCACCCCGGCACTGTCGTTCTAAGCCTCGGGTTCTTTGCAGGCCACAGCTGGAGACATTTGCGGGCTTTCTCAGCATGCCACACATCACTATATTAAACAGGTCACTGAAGCCCTGTATGCACACATGAGGGACTTGATTATCTTCCCTATGACCAGGAAGGCACAGAGAGGGCTCTCTGATTGTCCAGAATTGCAAACTTCCCCAAGGTGCAGGGAGCAATAGACTGTACGCACATCGCAATGCGGGCACCTTTTCAGGCTGCTGACGTTTTCAGGAACCACAAGGGATTCCACTCCCTGAATGTCCAACTGGTTGTCGACCACCAGCAAATTATACTGGCAGTAAATGCTCAATTTCCGGGCAGCATCCAGGATGCACACATCCTACGTGAGAGCACTGTATCTGACTTGTTTAACAATGAGCCACAAGGTCAATGCTGGATGCTTGGTGACAAAGGATATGGCCTCGCCATCTGGCTGATAACCCCCCTGCGTGACACCCACACCAAGGCCATGGGACGATACAACGAGAGCCACAGAGCAACTCGCAATATCGTGGAGAAAATCATTGGAGTGCTGAAGCAGTGCTTTAGATGCCTGGACCATTCAGGAGGCGAGCTCCAATACCACCCTGAGCAGGTAGCCCAATTCGTGGTGGTGTGCTCCATGCTGCACAACTTGGCTATCAGTGGGGGGACAAGAATTGCTTGATGAGTCTGACAGTCCACCTCACCAGAGAGAGGAAGAGGAGGATGAGGAAGCGGATGCTGACATCGGCCCAGACAATCAGGCTGATGCTGAAGCCATGCCCCCGCCCCCTGCAGACTGCATGAAAGGGCCCATGGTGGCATGATAGCTGCAAGAGCCTTACGTCAGGAGCTCATCATTGATTGCTTTGCCTGAAAGAACGTTGGTGTTATTTACAAGGCTGACACACTGCTGGGTGTGCAGGTGATATATCAATGGTGGGCATCACCTTGGTGACAGTTAAAGTTTAAGTTGATTGAAGTTAAGTGTCATTATACCCTTTGATGTTAAGGAATCACAAGTGTGTAATGGTGCAGCTATCTGAGCCAATGTGCTACAAGGTTTTGTTAAATAAAAATCATTTAACCCGAACATTAGTCTGAAATCAACCCTTGCCCCCCGCTCCCCCTCCCCCCCGCTTCTCCTCCCCATCTCTATCCCTTCCCCTTCCCCTCCTGACTTCAAGCTGCCTAGCCGAGCAGCACCTCAGGCGATGCTTCATTGGGGGTTGGGGGGAGGGAAGGGGGGTGATGACCAAAGCACTGCTTGGACGGATATAGGAGAGGACGGTCCCAAGGTGGGAATGTGCTCTGAGCCAGAAGCAAGATTTTGCTGCTGGCTCTCATGTGTGGTTGGCAATGGGGGTGCCTCACCTTGGGGTGCAGAGCGGCGCTCCGGGACCACTGGGAGCCCTCTGCCACCAGTGTTCCTGGCTACCAGCTCCAGGGCCTCCTCCATCCCTTCCATGTTATATCTTATTTGTTGGACAAAAACTCAATGCCAACTATGTTCTTGGTGCTTAGTGGGATTTTTGCTACTGGTGAATCTCTGTCGTGCCTCCCACAACAGCCAGACAAGCACACACCACAGCCACACATGCTTTCAGTGCCTCTGAGCTCCCTCTCTCTCTGTCTCCTCTTCTGCGCATGTCATGATGACCCTTGACCTCCTGAATCACGGGAATCGAGTGTTGCCATGCCGTTGCTAAGGACGGCCACACTTTACAGCAGAAGGTCAAAAGAATTTAACACTACCGCCCATTTGATATCGCTCGCGGTAATGGCCATTTTCAAAAATGCATACTAGGTGGTTTGAGAATGGGCGAAAAGCTAACGATCTGAAAACCCTTTTTTAACGCCCACTCCGGAAATAATGCACATTTTTGGGCGATAAGCTCAAAAGTGGAGGCTCAAGCTCTATAGCCCTTTGCAGATTTTTTGTGTCCTCCTCACAATTTGCTTTCCCACCCATTTTTGTATCATCAGCAAACTTGGCAACATTACACTTGGTCTTTTTATGTAAGTCATTAATATAGATTGTAAATAGTTGAGGCCCCAGCACCGATCCCTGCGGCACCCCACTAGTTAGTTTGCCAACCGTAAAATGAACCATTTATCCCGACTCTCTGTTTTCTGTTAGTTAGCTAATCCTTTATCCATGCTAATATATTACCCCCAACCCCGTGAAGTTTTATCTTGTGCAGTAACCTTTTGTGTCGCCATCATCATCATCATCATAGGCAGTCCCTCGGAATCGAGGAAGACTTGCTTCCACTCTTAATATGAGTTCTTAGGTGGCTGTACAGTCCAATACGAGAAACAAAGTCTCTGTCACAGGAGGGACAGTATGTGCGCAGGCGCAGGTGTCGTCCGCGTACTGTAACTCGACGACACAGAGGTTGGGGTGGTCTTGGATCTGACCTGGAGACGGCGAAGGTTGAACAGGTTCCCACTGGTTCTGTAGTTTAGTTCCACTCCAGCGGGGAGCTTGTCGACTGTGAGGTGGAGCATGGCAGTGAGCAAGATTGAGAAGACGGTTGGGGCAGCCCTGCTTGACCACGGTCTGGACATGGATTGGGTCTGTGATGGATCCGTTGGTAAGAATCATGTCTGCATGTCGTCATGGAGCATGGATGGTGACGTACTTTTAGGGGCACCGAAACGGAGGTGGATGCGCCATCGACCACTGCGGTTGACAGTGTCAAAGGCCTTTGTAAGGTTGAAGAAAGGTGGCGCTGTTCCCTGCATTTTTCCTGCAGCTGTCGCACTGCGAAAATCATATCCGTTGTGCCCCGTAGGGGACCAAATCCACACTGCGACTCTGGGAGGAGCTCCTTAGCCACAGGGAGAAGACGGTTGAGGAGGACTCTAGCGACGACTTTCCCAGTGACTGATAGCAGGGAGATTCCTCTGTAGTTGCCGCAGTCGGACTTGTCCCCTTTTTTAAAGATGGTCACAATCACTGCATCTCTAAGATCTCCCGGCATGCTCTCCTCCCTCCAGATGAGAGAGATGAGGTCATGTATTCGCGCCAGCAGTGCCTCTCCGCCATACTTCAGTGCCTCAGCAGGGATTCCATCTGCTCCTGTAGCCTTGTTGTTTTTCAGCTTAATGGCATCTTATCGAATGCCTTCTGGAAATCCAAATACACCACATCCACTGGATTCCTCTTATTCACCCTGGTCGGTACATCCTCAAAGAACTCCAACAAATTTGTCAAATGATGATTTCCCTTTCATAAAACCATGCTGACTCTGCTTAATTGAATTATGCTTTTGGAGCATCTTCAAAGAGGAAAGAGAGGTAGAGAGGCGGAGAGGTTTAGGCAGGGAGTTCCAGAGCTTGTGACCTGGGCAACAGAAGGCACGGCCACTAATGGTTGAGTGATTATAATCAGGGATGCTCAAGAGGGCAGAATTAGAGGAGCGCAGACATTTCAGGGGGTTGTGGGGCTGAAGGAAATTACAGAGATAGGGAGGAGCGAAGCCATGGAGGGATTTGAAAATAAGGATGAGAATTTTGAAATCGAGACGTTGCTTAAATGGAAGCCAATGTTGGTCAGCAAGCACAGGGGTGATGAGTGAGCGGGACTTGGTGTGAGTTAGGACACGGGATGGCAGCCGAGTTTTGGATCACCTCTAGTTTATGTAGGGTAGAATGTGGGAGGCCAGCCAGGAGTGCTTTGGAATAGTTAAGTCTGGAGGTAACAAAGGCATTGATGAGGGTTTCAGAAACAGTTGAGTTGAGGCAAGGGCGCAGATGAGCGATGTTACGGTGGGAATAGGTGGTCTTAGTTATGGTGTGGCTATGTGGTCGGAAGCTCATTTCAGGGTCAAATATGACACCAAGGTTGCAAACAGTCTAGTTCAGCCTCAGACAGAAGTTGAGGAGAGGGATGGAGTCAGTGGTTATGGAACAGAGTTTGTGGCGGGAACTGAAAACAATGGCTTCGGTCTTCCCAATACTTAATTATTCCACTGGGTCAGTTCTATGGGCCCAAGTTTCGGGCCGCGCCGGACCTGAGCGCCCGTTTTTCGCGCCACAAAGTGTGCCTAAAAAAAAACTCACCTATTCTCCGGCTCCCTGTAGGTCCTCTGGAGCTGGGCGTGGCGCAGCACGAGCTGTAGGGTGCGGAACCAGGTTCCTGCGCTGAAAACAGTGCCGGGACCTCTGCACATGTGCTACAGTGGCCGCGCATGTGCAGTAGCTCCAGGCGCCCAAAACTGGGGGAGGGGCCCGAAGCACGCAGCCCCTAGCCCTGGCCGAATGGCCTCACTGGGGCTGCTTGGATAAGGCTCACCTCCCACCCGACCTGACTTGACTCCCGCTCCCCGGACCGGATCCGACCCCCGCCCCGGCGACCCGACCTCCGCTCCCCCAACTCCCCCCTCGGCGATCCGACCTCCGCTCCCCCCCACCCCTGCCCCGGCGACCCGACCCGACCTCCGCGCTCCCCCCCCTCCACCTTCGCGCTCCCCCCCCTACCTTCTCTCTCCCCCCACCGACCTCCGCTCCCCCCGGCACCCCCCCGGCGACACGACCTCCGCTCCCCCCCGGCCCCCCCCCCCCCCCCGGCGACACGACCTCCGCTCCCCCGCCCCGGCGACCCGACCTCCGCGACTCTCTCCCCCCCCCGCAGCTCTCCCCCCCCGCGACTCTCTTCCCCCCCCCGACTCTCTTCTCCCCCCCCACGACTCTCTTCTCCCCCCCGCGACTCTCTTCTCCCCCCACCTCTGCAACTCTTTCTCCTCCCCCACCTCCGCAACTCTCTCTCCCCCCCACCTCCGCGACTCTCACTCCACCCCCCCGACCTCTGCGACTGTGCCCCTCACCTCCGCGACTCTCTCTCCCCCCTCCCCACCTCCGTGACTCTCTCTCCCCCCCACTTCCGCAACTCTCTCACCCCCCCACCTCCGCGACTCTCACTCCACTCCGCCCCCGCCGACCTCCGCGACTCTCTCTTCCCCCCGACCTCCGCGACTCTCTCTCTCCTCCCCCCCACTCGACCTCCGCGACTCTCTCTCTCCTCCCCCCCCGACCTCGTGACGCTCTCTCTCCTCCCCCGCCACTCTCTCTTCCCCCCGACCTCCACGACTCTCTCTGTCCTCCCCCCCACCCGACCTCCGCGACGCTCTCTCTCCTCCCCCGCCCCCCGACCTCCGCGACTCTCTCTTCCCTCCCCCCCCTCAATCTCCGCGACCCCCACCCCCCCCCCACTCCCGGACCCGGGACCCGAGACCCGACGCCACCTACCTGTAAATCCAGCCCGAAGTCTTGGGCCCAGCCGTTCAGCCTCCTTCTCTCCTCTCCTCTCCTTCCCTCCCTCCCTCTCCCTCCTTCCCTCCCTTCCCTCTCCCTCCTTCCCCCTCCCTCCTTCCCTCCCCTCTCCTTCCCTCCCTCCTCTCCCCTTCCCTCCTTCCCCCCCTTCCCTCCTTCCCCCTTCCCTCCTCCCCCCCTTCTCCTCCTCCTCCTCCTCCCCCACCCCCCTTCTCCCCCTCCACTCCCCCACCCCCCTTCCCCCCCTCCCCTCCCCCACCCCCCTTCTCCCCCTCCCCTCGCTGTCAGAAACACAGACACTGACAGACAGAGAGTGAGAGACACACACACAGACAGACAGAGAGAGATAGAGACACTGACAGAGACACACTGGGGGGGCCGTCCCAGCACGCTGTTGGAGGACTCCCGGTGCTGCAGTCGGTAAGTAGAAAATGTTTTATTTATTGATTTTTTAATTTTTTTTATTTTTTATTAATTTTTTTTGATTGATTTATTAGTTGATTTATTGATGTATTTATCATTTATTATTGATGATGGCTCTTTATTTGTAAAACTGAAGTGTTTAATGTTTGTAAACTTCCCTTTAAACCCTAGCCGCCACCCCGCCCCCATTCCCTACGCCTGATTTGTAATGTTCCTGGTGGTGGTGGATATCTATGTCTATGTTCTATCTAACCTATGCCTGATTTTCTAAGTGTAGACAAGGTTTTTCTGAGCGTACAAAAATCTACACTTACTCCATTCTAAGTTAGTTTGGAGTATGTTTTCAGTGCCTAAACTTTCAAAACGGGCGTAAATGGTTGGACACGCCCCCTTTTGAAAAAAAAAACCTGTTCCAAACTGAAACTGTTCTAACTGACTAGAACTGGAGCAAACTAAATGCCGAGAATTGCAATTTCTAAGATACTCCATTCTAAACCAGTTGCTCCAAAAAAACAGGAGCAACTCAGGCCGAAACTTGGCCCCTATGTGTTGATCACTCTGACTGGAGAAAAACATCCTAAAATCAGTCCTCAATTTGCCTTTTTCAAGTTTCAAATTCCTTCCACTTGTCCTACTGTCACAATGTAGTTTGAAGTCATTTTCCAGATTTACCTTTTCCATACTGTTTACGATCTTACTTATCTCTCTTTATGATCACCTTCCGTTACCTTCCTTCAAGGCTGCAAACTCCAAGTTTCTGCAATCTTTTCTCACTGTTCAGACACCTGACATGAGGAATCAGCTCTGCACTGCCTCCAGCACTTTCTCCGTTTCTGTGACCAGAACTAGACACAGTACTTAAAACACAGCTTGACCATTACATGATACAGTTTAAGCACGACATTCTCTGACTTGTACTCTATTGTTTGAGCTATGATGTTCAGCATTCTAATTGCTATACTGATTGCTGCTGTGCAGTGGTTGGATGCGTTGTACAGCAAGTCAACAAGAACCCTAAGATCCTTTTTTACTTTATTGATTAGCTATTTCAACACCGTTCATGGAGTATGCATGTAATACAATTTTTCTTCCTATATGCAGTCCTTGAGAGTTGTTTGCATTAAATTTCCCCTGCCATATTCCACTCACTTACATGATTTGCTGAACTCATCTTGCATGTCCTGAGTTTTGTATCATCTGCAAATTTGAGCAATTTATATTAATGTTTAGAATCCAAGTTGTTGATATAAATTAGACATACCTTAACAGTAATGGTCCCAATGCCAATCTTTGCCCTCCCCCCCACTCAGTAACCCCACCTCAACATAACTCCTCTAACAAATGCCTGCTCTTTGCTACCCTTTAATCAACTTCTTATCAATTCCCTGAATCCCCACTTATGAGTTTAACTAATTTTGTGCAGAACTTTGTCAAATCATTTTTGGAAGTATGGGAAGTAGGGGTTATCACAGTCCACTTGGGATGTCACCTCCTCAAAAAAGTCAAGGGTGTTGGTCAGGCATGTTCTTCTCCTTCTGTATTTATATTGATTGCTGTTTATGAGGCTATTATTGTGCAGGGCTGCCTCTGGTTGTGCCTGGGCTGCTCTGCAGTTTTCAATCTAATGTACAATTCAGCTTTCATTTTCTTTCTGGACTCAAATTTGATCTTGATGGAATGACGCTGTTTCTCCCGAGTCTCTCATTTACTTATCATGGATTTGTTCCTTGTTTCATCTCATTGAAATGATTGATAGTTGTACACTTAATTTCTTCCATTTACTGTGGGGGCATCAAAGCCAAGGCAATCCTGTGTTCACTTGACATCCACCTGCCAGCGGTTTCCAGCAGAGTTTATTGGACAGCGACCAGGAATGGTAGCTCTGGCTGATTTTTTCACTCCCCATCTAGGTGCACTGGGCCAAATGTAGTGACTCAACTGCTGTCCCAGCTGAGATCAACTAATTCAGCACAGATCAGGATTCATTTTATGAATTTATGCTCCTGATGCACAGCTTCACCCAACAGGAGCACATATCTGGGCACGGACTTCAGTGGATCTTAAGAATTTGTAAAATGTACCTTCTAATGTAAATATTTTTAGTCCTCCCTTGAGGAGGTTAGTGAGTAAGCTACACTATCGGTGACTTTTATTTTCATTTCATTCCATTAGGCACTTTAGAAAGTATTTTCTGGATAAATGCAACTTTGTTCGGTACTGAGCCATATAGAACAGGAAATACCCAGGTACCATAGCTGATCCGTGCTGAATTAACTTATCTCAGCTGGGGCGGCTATTGAGGCATTACAATCGGTATCCACTTTCAGAAAGAGGAAATATCAGCCAGGATTGAATTCCTAGTTGCTCTCCAGAAAACCTTGCAGGATAACACATGTGTGTGGATGTTGAGTGAGGACATGTTTGTCGATGATGCTCCCCACAGTTGAAGAGACTGTTGACACTTATAATACAAGGTAGGTGTCAGCCTTGTCCCAGTGGTACCACTCTTACCTCTGAGGCAAAGGTTGTGGGCTCAAATCCCACTCCAGAAACTTGAGCATATAATCCAGGGTGAGACTTCAATGCAGTACTGAGCGATTGCTGTATTGTTGGAAGCACCAGCTTTCACATGAGACGTTAAACCAAGATACTGCCTGCCTCTCAGGTGGATGTAAAAGATCCCATGGCACTATTTCGAAGAAGAGTAAGGGAGTCCTGGCCAATATTATTCCTCAACTAACATCACCAAAACAGATTATTTGGTCATTATTTCATTACTCTTTGTGGGACCTTGCTGTGTGCAAATTGGCTGCATGTTTCCTACATTACAACAGTGACTACACTCCAAAAATATTTCATTGGCTGTAAAACGTTTGGAGTGTGCTCTTAGGTCATGAAAGGTGCTATATAAATACAAGTGGCTCACCACTTTCATATTATGCATTTCCTCCAATGTTAACAACATAAAAGCTTTGTATCAATTATCTCAATTATTGAAGGGCCGCCAACTAGAATCAATACCTACAGCAGAAGAGGGAAGAAAACGGTAATGGAAAAAAGACGGAAAAAATGTTTGCTACGCTTCCACACAAGAGACGAATGGAAATTATGAATTACATGGGCCAGAGGTTTCACCAGGGCTGCTCTTGTTGTCATTGAATCATTGCTAGATAAATCCTATATCAAAACATCTAGATTTATTAGTATCAGCAACTTGAGATATATGAAAATTAATAGGAACAAAGATTTAAACTTTATGGTCCCGAACTTGGTGGAAGTCAAAGCCTGCCCAAGTGCCGTCCAAACGACAGCCGATAGCCGCCAGGACACCAGGCGGTACTTTGCCAGGAAGTTCCCTCTAAAAGAGATGGCAGTACCACCCGGCAGCCAAATAACAGCTTACGCCATCAATTTGGGAGGCAGCAGGCGGGAACTCTCAATCTCGGCTGCAAATGCGTTCCTCACCAAAGTGCCGCCGAGGACTGAGTTGGGCCCAGGGAGGGGGAACACTGAAAAATAAAAATATTCACAATAAAAAATAACTACCATAACACCTTCAGGGGACCCCATATAGTTAAACACTGAAAAAGATAAAATTAAAAAATGATTACTAACCTTTTTTTGCAGGTGTTCTTACTTACCATTGGGGTTAGACCTGCCGTCACGCAGCGGTCTTTCCCCCTGCTGCTGCTGACTCCCGCCGACTCCTGCCCACACCAATATTCCATGAGGTCACTTACGTGACTTAGCCACCAGAGGTCATCAGCGGGCGGTTCCCGGCGGTATTCCCCTCCCGCCGGATGCAGACCTGGAGGAATCTGTCACCGAGGGGAGAGCAGCGAAAAAACTCGGCGGCAGCCGGTGGTAGTGGGCGGTAAGGCCACCAATTTCAGCCTATATGTGGTCCTAAAGCTCATGGAAAACCCTTTTGCAGCCCATGTAGTCAAAAAGCTTGGACACAGTGAATGCCATTTACATTCCTGTAACTTGCATTTACACTGCTTTCTAGGAACAAATGAAGTTGACAAGGGTAACTCTATAGTCTAGATTTTCTTCTTTCCAGTGAGATCGTGGTGGGGCAGGACTTCTGCATGCCCTTCCAATCTCAATGTGTCCCTGACCTATTTTCCAGCAGTGGTCATAGCAAGAATGAGGAGAGGGAATTAAGGTTGGAACAAGGAGGTGGCAGTAAGCCTCATGCACAAATTTGGTCTGTTTTCCTCTGATGTCCTGTCCAATTTTCTGTGGGCTAGTAAAGGAAAATCCGGCCCTCCAATTCAAGAGTTTCCAATGCAACTTATATTTCTGACTTTAGTGCAAGAGTTTCTCTGAATAGCAATATTCTCTGTGGCACTTGTCTGCCATGTTTTCTCTATATTTTCAAAAGCTGTTATTTCACACTGTAAATTAACAGTCAGAAAATATTTTTGCAATTTTTGGTCTCTTCAACAAATATAATTAAAAGTAGATAATTGTGGTTAGTTTTTATGGTCTAGTAAGTTCCATGTTTAGCCTGTCAGATACAATCATCAAAAAATTCAAATGTTGGCTTGGAAACTGCTTATGCCGCGATTTTGCCGACCGAGGTGAATCCGGGGTGGCTAAGGTCTGCAGTGAGGTCCCGGCCCGCTGTTGGCTGCAGCCCACTCTCTCCAAGTGATTTTACCTTGATGGGGCTTGTTAAGCCCTCCCAGTGAGGTTTCCGGCAAATTAAAAGGAAGCAGGTCTGATAATGTCATTTGGCGGCGCGTCATCAGCCGGTTTCCTAAAAGGGACCATGTTTTCATTGATTTTGACAGTTGTGCTGTCAGTGTCTGTAGCTTTGAGCTGCTGCAAATACTGAGAAGCACTACACAGAGGTGCAGGGCTGCACCCAGGCACTCCCATGACTCCCTCCATATGCTTATGAAGGGAGTCACAGCATGCAGGGAGGTTCTCTTCCCTTCCAATGGGCAGAAGAGACCTTCCCAGGAGATCAATGCAGCCCTGGTTGCACATTGCACAGGAAGGCACAAGTAGGGATGTCATCAGGAGGACCTGGCTGCAGTAGTGCAAATCTGTCAATGATCTCAGTAGATCATGAAATGTTACAGCGAAGCCACACTCAACCTCATCCTGCTGTGCCACTCATCACATCCTCATCCGTTCCCTACTCTACGCCTGCACGTGCTTACTCACACCAACTTACCTTGCACTTCCACCCATCTCTCTCTCTCTATCTACATTATCACATCCCAATCTCACTAGCCACCCCTCACAATCACCATCATCCTAGTTCAATCATACCAACTAACAACACACAAGGGTAGGCACTTGGGTGTTATCGCCAATGTTCATGTAAAGTTTCTGTTAATGTGATGTCAAACATTGAAATTTTTATTTTCAATACTTTGCCTTCTTCGATAGATATGTGTACACCTTTGGAAGTGGCCTAGTGAGTTGCAGTGAATGGTGAGACATAATGATTCCCCAGAAATGTGAAACAAATGGCTTGGTCATTGTAGGGATTCTTTATGGTGCTGGTGTGGGGTGGTGCCAACCTGGTGTATCCTGTGGCAGCCAGGGTGTACGGCGTCAAGTGAAGTAAAGCTGACCATGGTGAGGCCATCCCTGGTGTCCCGAGCAGTAATGTGGTCGGGTGCTGATGCCCTGTGTCCTGTGCAGCATCAGGTGATTGCGGAGATGGTTGGTGTTGTTGTTGGTGCTGCTGGTATGCCTGGTGATGCTGGTATGCCTGGTGATGCGGATGTGTTAGTGATATTGGTGTCGGAGCTGATTGTAGTGGGATTTTGAGGACCAAGGTGAGATTTTTTCAAGGGCACCGATGCTGATGGAATAGATGGCAGGTGATGTTGAGATGACAGAAGCGATCTATCATGGTGAGAAACGTTGTTCCAAGGAGGTGACAGTGGATAGAGAGTTTACTGCAAACACTTCCAACCTGCATAAAGCACAAATCTGTCTTCCAAATCCTGAAGGCTCCAGCTTCTAAGATTGGAAAGTGAAGAGCTATTATACCACATTTGCAGCTGTCAACTATTCAGAAGAATGGATACTGATGGAACACCCGAGCTACTTACCTGATGTGATCCCCAAGCGCCGTGAACTTCATGAAAAAACTGGAAAAATGGTAAGTGCAAGACAAAATGGTATTTAATTGGCTTTTAACTAACTCTTAATGATGTACATTGCTTTCTCCCGCTGCTTGCTGTCGGGTCTGTTAAGTGCTGACAGACCCGACACATTGGAGACTAGTGTGGAGGCCGGTTGACAGCGGACTCCCGACCCGCTATCAATCATTTCTAATTTGACACCTGACCCGCCTCCGATCCTGCCCTCTCAGTACCGGTAAAATTCCAGCCTTAGCTTCTGAAATAGTATTTATTTTAGTAATATCCATAAATATGCTAGCTGAACACCGATGCAATGCTTATGGACCAAACTAAAGAAACATGTTTTTTTCTTTTCCTGTAACTCTCTCTGCTTGTTTATCAATCCTGTCAAATACCACACCATCAGTCTACACTCAATCATTAGCAAAGTGATGGAAGGTGTCATCGACAGTGCTATCAAGCGGCACTTACTCACCAATAACCTGCCCACCGATGCCCAGTTTTGGTTCCGCCAGGACCATTCAGCTTCAGACCTCATTACAGTCAAACATGGACAAAAGAGCTGAATTCCAGAGGTGAGGTGAGAGTGACTGCCCTTGACATCAAGGCAGCATTTGACCGACTGTGGCATCAAGGAGCCCGAGTAAAACTGAGGTTAATGGGAATCAAGGGGTAAACTCTCCACTGACTGGAGTCATACCTAGGACAAAGGAAGTTGGTTGTTGTTGTTGGAGGTCCACCACCCCAGTCCCAGAACATCACTGCAGGAGTTCCTCAGGGCAGTGCCCTAGGCCAAACCATCTTCAGCTGTTTCATCAATGACCCTTCCTCCATCATAAGGTCAAAGTGGGGATGTTCGCTGATGACTGCACAGTGTTCAGTGTCATTCGCAACTCCTCAGGTAATGAAGCAGTCCATGCCCACATGCAACAAGACCTGGACAACATTCAAGCTTGGGCTGATAAGTGGCAAGTAACATTTGCACCGCACAAGTGCCAGGCAATGACTATCTCCAACAAATGAGAGTCTAACCACTGTCCCTTGACATTCAACGGCATTATCATCGTCGAATCCCCCACAATCAACATCCTGGGGGTCACCATTGACCAGAAACTTAACTGGACCAGCCACATACATACTGTGGCAACAAGAGCAGGTCAGAAGCGGGGTATTCTGCAGCGAGTGTCTCACCTCCTGACTCCCCAAAGCTTTTCCACCATCTACAAGGTACAAGTCAGGAGTGAATACTCTCCACTTGCCTGGATGAGTGCAGCTCCAACAACACACAAGAAGCTCAACACCATCCAGGACAAAGCAGCCCGCTTGATTGGCACCCCACCTGAAACATTCACTTCCTCCACCACCGGTGTACCATGGCTGCAATGTGTGCCATCTACAAGATGCACTGCAGCAACTCGCCAAGGCTTCTTCGGCAGCACCTCCCAAACCTGCAACCTCTACTGTCATGTATGTAACCTTCATGTAACTGTAACCTTCATGTAACAACACTGTACACTGTATACACCTAAGAAATGCACACCTTGACCACAGGGGTTGAACTTGTGGGAGACACTCCTCACCTGATCATCCAGGTATATAAAGGGAGGTTCCACGCAGCGTCACCACTCCTTGGTCCTGTGAATAAAAATGTAGGGTCACCGACGTCGGGAAGGGCAGAGCATACCGGACTTCGTTGCAGACCTTCGGCGCTTGGCCAGCCTCTGTAAGTTCACAGACGCCTGCAGGGGGGAGAGGTTACGGGATTTCTTCATTGAGGGCATTGGTCATGCCGGGATTTTTAGGAAGCTACTTGAGACCAAGGACTTGACCTTGGAAGCAGTGGTGTTGATGGCTCAAACCTTCATGGCGGGGGAGGAGGAAACCAAGATCACATACGCGCGCAACTCCGCTCCCAACGTGGCGATGGAGCAGGGAGTTAACATGGTAAACGTGACTCAGAACCCCGCAGGCAGGCAAGGGCAATTCGACACCAACCAGACTCTAGGGTGGGTCCTCAACAGAGACAATGGCAGGTTGAACAGACATTTACACCATCACAAGGGACAATACGTCCCGGGATGGGGCCATTGACACCCACTAACAGAGTGCTCAAGAGTAATCAAAGAGATAATCAGAGAGCAATGCCTGGGAACAGCCCTTTTGTTCACAACAATCTCAGCTCATGCTGGAGGTGCGAGGGCAGACATGCTGCGAAAACCTGCAGGTTTCAACAATTTATCTGCAGAAATTGTAACTTTAGTGAACATTTCACCAGAATGTGCAGGAAGCCCGCAGCGAGGCTGATTTACGCAGTGGATGAACCACAAGAGGGTCTGCAAGGCAGGGTTCTGCTTGGGACACAGCAATGGACACTGAAATTCAGCAGGTTCAGGTGGCAAACATCCACAGCTCATACACAAAAACGCCACCAATGATGATGAGAGTACTGTTAAACGGCATCCCGGTACGCATGGAGCTGGACACAGGAACCAGCCAGTCGCTTATGAGTGTCCAACAATTCAAGCAACAATGGCCATTCAGAGCTAGCAGACCCAAGCTAGAAAGCATTGACACGAAATTACGGGCATACACCAAAGAGATCATCCCAGTGCTAGGCAGTGCAATGTTGGTGGTCACACATAATGGGTCAGAGAACCGGCTACCACTCTGGATTGTCCCGGGAAATGGTCCCGCGCTTTTGGGGAGGAGCTGGCTAGCCAAGTTGAACTGGAAATGGGGGGATGTGCACGCCATTTCATCTGTGGAGCGAAGTTCATGCTCACAGGTCCTACAAAAGTTTGAGTCACTATTTCAACCTGGTGTCGGGACTTTCAAAGGTACCAAAGTAGTGATACGCATCACCCCGGACGCCATATCAGTGCACCATAAAGCCAGAGCTGTGCTGTATGTGATGTGGGAGAAAAATGAGAGTGAGTTGGACAGGTTGCTAAGAGGGGGCATAATTTCAGTGACTGGGCAAGCCCCATTGTCCCTGTTCTATAAACGGATGGCTCGGTCAGGATCTGTGGCGACTACAAGGCCACCACCACTACCAGGATCTTTTTGCCATGCTGGCAGGTGGCAAGCTGTTCACCAAGTTGGACCTCACTTCATCCTACATGACCCAAGAACTGGTCAAAGAATCCAAGCTACTGACCACCATCACCACGCATAAGGGGCTGTTTGTCTACAACAGGTGTCCATTTGGCATTCATTCAGCAGCCACTATCTTTCAAAGGAACATGGAAAGCCTACTAAAATCCATCCCTGGAAAAATCATATTTCAGGACGACATCCTTATCACGGGTCGAGATACCGAGGAACACCTCCACAACCTGGAGGAGGTGCTACGCCGACTGGACCGGCTAGGCCTGCGACTAAAGAAGTCCAAACGTGTGTTTTTGGCCCAAGACGTCGAGTTTTTAGGCAGGAGGGTTGCCGCAGACGGGATCCGGCCTAACGAATCCAAAACGGAGGCGATCCGTCGCATGCCCAGGCCCGGCAACACATCGGAGTTGCGTTCATTTCTGGGACTATTGAACTATTTCGGGAACTTTCTGCCGAACTTAAGCACATTGTTGGAGCCGCTATATGTGCTCCTGCGTAAGGGTTGCAATTGGTTTTGGGGATACTGTCAGGAACGGGCTTTCAATCGGACGCGGAACCTGCTTTGCTCTAACAAGCTGTTGACCCTGTACAACCCCTTTAAGAAATTGGATTTGACATGTGATGCATCATCCTATGGGGTTGGATGCGTGTTGCAGCAGAGTAATGATAAGGGCCAACTCCAATCTGTGGCTTATGCTTCCAGGTCGCTCTCCCAAGCAGAACAGGGATATAGCATGGTTGAAAAGGAAGCACTCGCATGTGTCTATGGGGTGAAAAAGATGCACCAATACCTTTTTGGCAGAACGTTCGAGTTAGAAACGGACCACAAGCCGTTAACATCCTTGTTGTCCGACAGCAAAGCTGTCAATGCCAATGCGTCAGCTCGCATACAGCGATGGGCTCTCATGCTGGCTGCGTATGACTACACCATACGGCACCGGCCAGGCACCGAAAATTGCGCTGACGCGCTTAACAGGCTTTCACTGGCCACCACTGAGGGGACAGCGGAACAAAGCGCTGAGATGGTCATGGCTTTCGATGCTTTTGACAGCGCAGGCTCCCCCATCACAGCCCACCAGATCAAAACTTGGACAAACAGAAATCCCCTCCTATCCTTGATTAAGAAATGTGTCCTGACTGGGGATTGGGCGCCCGCACACGGAGCATGCCCTAAAGAGGTCAGACCGTTTCACAGACGGATGGATGAACTCTCCATCCAAGCCGACTGCCTACTATGGAGCAGCCGGGTAGTCACGTCCCAGAAGGGAAGGGAAGCATTTATCAGGGAACTCCACAGCGAGCACCCAGGCATTGTGCTAATGAAGTCCATTGCCTGGTCACATGTATGGTGGCCGGGAATTGATGCAGACCTGGAACACTGTGTTCGCAGGTGCACAACATGTGCCTAGCTGGGCAATGTCCCCAGGGAGGCCCCACTCAGCCCGTGGCCCTGGCCCAACATGCCATGGTCACGTATTCACGTAGACTACGTGGGCCCGTTCATGGGGAAAATGTTCCTCATTGTTGTTGATGTGTACTCGAAATGGATCGAATGCATCATATTGAATTTATGCACGACATCCACCACAGTGGACAGTCTGCGTGCGGTCTTTACGACCCACGGCTTTCCATACATCCTGGTTAGCGACAACAGCCCGTGCTTCACTAGCTATGAATTTCGGGAGTTCATGTTGGGTAATGGCATCAAACATGTCAGGACAGCACCGTTCAAGCTGGCTTCCAATGGCCAGGCGGAACGTGCGGTACAAATCATAAAACAAGGTATGCTCCGGATTCAAGGACCCTCCCTTCAATGCTGCCTATCGCACCTCCTGCTGGCCTACAGGTCTCGACCGCATTCGCTCACGGGAGTCCCGCCAGCGGAACTACTCATGAAACGTACACTTAAAACTCGGCTGTCCCTCATTCATCCAGTCCTGTCAGACATTGTTGAGTCCCAAAATGAGTGCCATGACCGCAACTCCAAGGGGAGATGTATAGAAATCGATGACTCTGTATTTGTTCTCAATCATTCTTTGGGGTCCAAGTGGCTTGAGGGTACTGTAATTGGTAAAGAGGGGAATAGGATCATAGTGGTCAGACTTAATAATGGACAGATATGCCGCAAAAAAAGGTTCAGCATGGACACTGAGGAACCTGAGGAAAATCATGAGATGCTGCCCACACCACTGCCAGTGAATGAGCAACAAGAACCTTCAGCAGCATGCACAGTCCCTGCAGCCAGCCCGGACGAGCCGGAATCACAACAGGTGACAAAGACACATGCCAAGGCTCAACAACCAGAGCCCCAACTGCGGCGCTTCACGAGAGAGCGTAGACCGCCTGAAAGACTCAATCTTTGACCCAAAGACATTGGGGCGGAGGTGATGTCATGTATGTAACCTTCATGTAACTGTAACCTTCATGTAACAACACTGTACACTGTATACACCTAAGAAATGCACACCTTGACCACAGGGGGTGAACTTGTGGGAAACACTCCTCACCTGGTCATCCAGGTATATAAAGGGAGGTCCCACGCAGGGTCATCACTCCTTGATGGACTCCTTGAGGGTCCTGTGAATAAAAGTGTAGGGTCACAGAGTGACCTTGTCTGCAGAATGTGTCTCGTGTTGATTTACAGTAGTGTGTAAGGACACAACATCTACCACCTATTAGGACAAGGGCAGCAGGCACATGAAAACACCATCACCTCCACATTCCCCTCCATCATCCTGACTTGGAAGTATATCATTGTTCCTTCATTGTTGATGGGTCAAAATCCTGGAACTCCCTCCCTCACAGCACTATGGGAATATTTTTACCACACAGACTGCAGCAGTTCAAGAAGGTGGCTCAACATCACCTTCTCAAGGGCAATTAGGGATGGGCAATAAATGCTGGCCTTTCCAGTGACACCCACATCCCATGAACGAATAAAAATAATATAACTCTCTCATTCTTTCTGTCTCTCTGTCATTCCATTTGTTTTCAATTACTCTCTCCCTTTATGTCTGAAACACTTTAGTTGTTTCTCTGAACTCTTGTTCTAACTTTCTTTTTCCTTTCTGTAAGCCTCCCCTTCACACTTTCCCTCTTCCTCCTTTATGTCTCCCACATAGATATGCTTATTAATTTATATAATTAAAAGTTTGGCTTCTGGCGCAAGTTTCCTATGTGCCAGTAGTAATCCCAAATGAATTTTCAGCTTGGATAAAATTGTGATTAAAGTGAAATTATTTCCTGAACCTCTAATAACCAGGTGTCAAGGTCAAATTTGTTATTTAGTAGTGTGTCAGATGGCTGGAAAAGTCATGATGAAAAATGATAGACTGCATGACAGCTGCACAACTAGCTTGCTCAGTTTGCTATGCAAATCATGCTCCCTTACATTTTTACATTACTATTCCTATGCTAGACAAAGGACACAACACACACTTAGTGAAGAGAATAACTATTTTGCAGTATTATCCAAATGGTTGTATACTTATGAAATGTAGCTATTTGAGACTCAAGTCATCATACACAATTCAATAAAATCTCAATGAACTCTAGATGCCCCCGTATTTCTAACTTATGTACCATATTAGGTCCAGAACTAACCATATTGGCTCTTTAACAAACTGATTTTGGAAAGAATCTTACATCATGCCTAGAACGATACCTTTAATATTTCCTCCATTGTTTTACAGGTCAATATCTGGGTAATTGAAATCCCCAGGAATAGTTTTCTGGCCTTTGTGCAGGCCTCCTTCACGTGTAAAAAAAATCCTTGTCTAGTCTGTTCTCCAGTCCAGGAAATGGATAATTACCTCCTTTTCTTTAAAACAGAAAAAATTAATTCATATAGTGCCTTTAATGTTGAAAAAACATCCCAAGGTGTTTCACAAAGGTGTAAGGAAAAATTGATGCCAAGCCAATAGAGAGATTAGGAGAGTTGACCAAAACAAACTTAGTCAAAGAGGTAGATTTTAAGGAGGGTCTTAAAGGAGAAGAGTGATGTGGAGAGGTATGTAATTTCAGAGCATTGGGTGTAGGTGGCTGAAGGCATGGCCGCCAATGGTGGGGCAAAAGGGGATGCACAATGCCAGAGTCAGAGGAACAGAAGGTTCAGTGTGGGGGTCGTGTTCATAGAATCATTGAAATTTACAGCACTGAAGGAGGCCATTTTGGCCCATCGTGTCTGCGCCGCCGACCAAGAGATATCCAGCCTAATGCCACTTTCCAGCTCTTGGTCCATAGCCCTGTAGGTTACGGCACTTTAAGTGCACATCCAAGTAATTTATAAATATGGTGAGGGTTTCTGCCTCTACCACCCTTTCAGGCAGTGAGTTCCAGACCCCTACTACCCTCTGGGTGAAGAAATTTCCCCTCATATCTCCTCTAAACCTCCCCCCAATTACTTTAAATCTATGTCCCCTGGTTGTTGACCCCTCTGCCAAGGGAAACAGGTCCTTTCTATCCACTCTATCCAGGCCCCTCATAATTTTATACCCCTCAATCAGGTCTCCATTCAGACTCCTCTGTTCCAAAGAAAACAGACCCAGCATCTCCAATCTTTCCTCATAGCCAAAATTCTCCAGTCCAGACAACATTCTTGTAAATCTCCTCTGCACCCTTTCCAGTGCAATCACATCTTTCCTGTAATGTGGTGAACAGAACTGGACACAGTACTCCAGCTGTGGCCTAACCAGTGTTTTATACAGTTCAAGCATAACCACCTTGCTCTTGTATTCCAATCCTCGACTAATAAAGGCAAGTACAGGCTGAACCTCCTTATCCGGAACTCCTTTATCCGGCACCACCACTCGTCTGGAACCATTCCAGGCCACCGGGTGGCGCATGTGCAGAACTCTGATATGAACAAATTGAACAAATTGAAGTCCTTCCTCACTGCTGACTTCCACAATCGCTGGCCTGACCCCACAATCCACCGCCTCCCCACCCCCATGATCTCTCTGCCGCACTCCCCCCCCCCAGGAGAATCAAACACATTGGCCAATAATTCTATACTGGTGATTAGTCTATTTGTCCTTGTCTGGTTGGAATGCATCCCATCACTTTTGTTCCATCCCTGTTGATCCCCAAACAATTCCAGTTATCTCTCAATGTTCTGTGATTCATTCGCAGATATCTAATTCCACTGGTGGGAGAAATTAATTAGACAAAGTTAAAGAATGCATTTCACGTTGCAGAACCTAAACCGTTTATTTTATGTTGAACGGAAAACGACGTTAATTATAAGAATAATAAACATGATTGCTCTGTGATATTTCCATGGGTGTTCACTAATTTTGTTTTCCAGCAAAAGCAATCACAGACCGCTGTTTTTCCTCTCATAGTTTGGAAGACGAAAAGCTATGAGCAAAGAATTATTCAGCAGCACTAGAACCTGTTGTGCCAGTAAGGCGATCTCTCGACTCCTTTGAGTGTTATGTTTAATCAATACCTACAATATGTCCAGATGGCGGGAAACAATATGCTCGCGTTTTTAAGAACGCAAGGCTTTTATTAACGGTGCAACATTCTTTTTATACCTAATGTATGCTGGGGTTTAATGTAATTATGTATATATATTTATCATTTATCTATAAATTGGTTACTTTTTTAGTATATAATTTATATCAAATTTTGCTTGCCAATCGCTCCTGAAGCGCCTTAGGACGTTTTACTACGTTAAAGGCGCTATATAAATGCAAGTTGTTGTTATACACATATATATTAAAGAGTTTTCCATTTATATATGTAGAAAATATATTCAGTGTAACAATAATTATCGGGACTAAAGCCATTTATTGTCATATTGGAATAATAATTTAAGGAACGATCGTTTTCGAAACAACTATTAGCATGGCAGATCCTTGGCACGACGTATTTTAAGCATCCTTGAGCCAATGGCTGTTTACCCCACCTTACTGTGACTCTTCGGAGCAGCATTAAGATGGATCAGAGCACATTGCGCTGTACGTGATCTCATCAGTGTGTGTATGTTGTTGAGGACTGACGCCGGGCTCTCACTCTGTGCTGTGTGGTGTGGCAAAGCCTGAGCCGTAGAACGAGAGGTGGCGAGTGAGTGAGACAGTGAGTGCCGCATTGGCACCGACACACACAAACACTCTCTCCTCTCTGACAGCACAACAAGGTCAACTCCCGCCCCCACCCTCCAAAAAAAGATCAACCTCCCCCTTTCCCGCCCAGCTTCATTCAATCTCCGGACAGCGAGGCTGAGTGCAGAAACAATCTGTGCGCCAGCACTGAATGTGTGAAGCAAAACAAAAACCCTGGAGGAAACCAGCTTCTACAGTGACAGACTGAGTGAAAGTCAGGAGGCTGATCCCACAGTATTGCGTTTCACAACAGCGGCAGGCAGTCGCAGACTGAGAGAAGAAGATGGCTTCTCCCTCCTCCTCTGCAGCCTCCTCCCCGCAGGGAGGCGGGACCTCTCCAAATCCGCCAGACCGCATTCGCCAGGTGGGTTCAAAATATCGCAAAGATTGTTTTGGTAGTTTTTAAAATACATATAAAGATACATATCAACCAGTGTCCTGCACTGTGCAAAACAGCCCGCGCCCGGGGCAGAGAAAGGCTCCCAGTCGAATATTTTCAGTGCTTCGGGAGACTGACATTCAAGGCGTTGCCTAGGTTACCAAAATCTTTGGAGTTCTCCATCAGTGATGTAGAGAGAAGAGAGGAATTGGAGAAAATACTAGCTTCAGGTTTATCCCAATGGTGTATGTTTCCCTCCCTTTTTCACTTGGCGGACAAGTGGAGAGGGTACGAGTCGGTGCTGGCCATCTGTACAGACTGGAGCAGGTGCTTGTGTGCAATGCTGATGTTGTTTGGATTCAGGCTGCACGGTGGACACGTATTCACACTTGAAACACGCACATAGCATGAAATAATAAAATAGCAGAATGTTATTTTTCCTTTTGAATAGTCATTCTGTACAATATTGAATGACGATTATTGGAGACTGCAAGATAATTGAATATATTTGTGTTCGGGCATACATTTTAAATAATCTACTAAAATGACCGTTTTATCAAACTGCTATGATTTATTGTCAGAATTAATATTCTGAAATTATTTTTTGACGGCTTTCATTCCCCATTCCGTTCACTAATGTTGGTCGGTGTGAGTTGGGTGCGGAATAGGGAGGTGTCGTTAGGTTTGCTCATCTTACAAAGTTATTACTCTGTTTTTTACCATTCATCCCATATTGCATTATTGCATTCTGATTTATATATATATATATATATATTTGAGTGAACATTTGATAAGTGACAGCAAATCACGAATATAACAGATGGAGATAAATAATGTTTAGCCCTATGGAAACACTGGGTTAATCCAGATATGACGCTCAATAAATGACTCTTGTATATGACTAATTTGTATTCACCCTCTCTTTTATTGCTCCTGTAAATAACACAATAGAAAGTATGAATCCGCTCTGACCCTCGCCTGTTGAGCCAGACAAACCCGAAAACAACCGACTCCCGCCTCTCCGCCGCAACTCTCGTCAGTGATTGGTATAGCCGCGTGCAGCGACTTTTCTCATTGGCGTATTCAGCTTTCAATTAAACTCGATTTCTCTAGAGTTTGACTGCTTCAATACAGCAACCTCTGGAAATAATAATGACAGTGCGGGCGATTAGAGCAGCTGATCTTAGTGTGACAAGGATGTAGTTCCACGTGTGATCAGTAGAGGGTAAAACATTCAGTTTTCTGATCGGAGTAATCACGGTTCTGGGTAAAACAAATGTTTAATGTGGACAAATGCAAATGGTCTCTGCCTTGATAACAAGCCTTGTTTTAGCCTCAGAAACGTATTATCTCCAATGCTAACCATCCTTATAGCCTTCCTGAAAGCGATTGCCAATTGTGTGAAATTAAGGGTAGGGTTTGTACTCTGGAACCATGTCCACAGGAACTGAGTTGAGACTGTTCAACACACATTTCTTTTAGCACCGTTACAACTGACAAATAGAAAGAGGGAGGCAAAACTTTTATTCTTTGGCCTAGCTGGACTCAACCCAAGACTCAGAAGTGCTGCCCCACACAACCCAATTCCTTAAAAAAAACGGAATATGGGTGCCTTTTCAAAGTAATAATTTTGGCATGGATTGACACGTGTTTTTTTTAGCATTTATATTCAGTATGGTTGATGAAGATTGGAAATTATTTTTTGATGTCCAGGAATACATATAGAAAGTTTGCAATAGAAAAGTCTGTAGAGTTCCACAATGTTTATCCAGTGAGTATCTGGAATATAGAGAATAGGAAGGTCCTAGATTTGATCCTTTGTCTGTGCTCAACTGGGTAGTCTCAGCTGTGTGACAGTAGGTATGCTTTAATTGGTCACAGCCCCTGTGGGTTAGGAAGGGGGAAACCAGGCAAGGTTCAAGCGGTCATTGTCAAATGATCCATGTTGAAATATGACTTAGACAGCAGACAGGATTGGGTTCAGTTGTGATGCACAACCAAATAGCCCACCAATCCACTATCAAGGCTCAGGTATGAATAATAGACATCAGGTCAAGGTGCCAGAGCAGCAATGTTTGTGTCATTGCATTCTAGCAAGGCATCAGTGCCTTTAATCGAGGAAATAGGGAAAAAAGAAAATTGGCAGAGAATAAATTGGTAAGAAATAAAAGCTAAAGCTACAGTGGAACTTCAGTTATCTCCATAATGGAGGAGATTCACATGGTGAATAATAGCAACTGGCAGATAAGTGAAAGTTTTTAGTAAAATTTGTTTTTTTAGTGTATGGTAAAGCAATACCCTAGCAAAGGCGGAGGCAAGGGAGCATGTTCTAACATCCCCTGAAATTTCTATAATTTTTTAAATAAGTCCATACCTTTTATAAGAACGTGCCTTAGATCATGTAATAGAACACATGACAAAGAATCTGGAATACAGTTGCTTGGAGTATTTTAATATAATGTAACTATTTAAAAAGTTATAATTAAACTCCTCCCTCCTGAAGTTGATGTCTCCTGATCTGCATGCTCAGTACCTCACTAGATTATGCACTTATTACTGAGAAGTCGGGGAAGCTTTTTTATAATTAAGGGGAATATTTAGACTTTACATATGAAGAAAGGTTATTTTAAGTTTATACACACTTTATTCTAAGATGCAGTGCAAATCATAACTAAAAAGGAAAAGTAAGATGCATTGCTAGGTTTCACTTGTAACACTAGAATAGGCAGAATTGAGGTAACTTTATAGGCCACTCCATGTTGAGCAGATAAATTAAACTCCACCCATCTTCACTGGGGACTTAGTGTCTTGCTTCTTTCACATATCTGAACATTACTTTACTCTCAATAATTTATGCATCTGAAATGAGCTTCATAAGTTATTTTACATTCCGGTTCAATATTTTTCTGAATGTATGCTGAATAGTTGAATATATCCGTTGCTTTTCCAACCAACCAGTCATTAAAGAATCACTTTGCATTATTTCAGTTTTATTATACTTATAATAATGTAATAATGAATTATTATGCTTCTTATTAGTATTGTCAGACTGACAGAATAACATACCCATCCCTCTAGAGGGTGTTTTAACAAAAAAATATTGATATAGGTGGACTAGCTCATCCGCAACCTTGTTAGTCTCATGAGTCTCCTGTCTGTCTCTAGATTAAGTAAAGTAACAGACATGATCGTGATCATATTGCATCTGCCACCAGCCCACATGCTGTCTGGAAATGGAGTTAGGCTACAGGTGGATAGGAACGTGAAGCTACAGTCTGTTCTGTACAGATACAAACTGTAGGCAGCAGCAACCATCCTTGATGATTAATAATAAAAATTACATAATATTATTTGTCAGGTTACATAGAATTACATAGAATACAGGACACAGAAACTGGCCATTGGGCCCAACCAGTCCATGCCTATGTTTATGCTCCACTCGAGCCGCCTTCTGTCTTTCCTCATCTAAATCTATCAACATAACCCTCTGTTCCCTTCTCCCTCATATGTTTGTCTAGCCTTTGCTTAAATGCATCTATACTGTTCGCTTCAACCACTCCCTGTGGTAGTTCCACATTCTCACCACTCTTTGGGTAAAGAATTTTCTTCTGAATTCCCTATTGGATTTGTTGGTGACTATCTTATATTGACGGCCTCCAGTTGTGCTCTTCCCCACAAGTGAAAACACTCTCTGTATCCACTCTATCAAAACCTTTCATAATTTTAAAGACCTCTATTAGGTCACCCCTCAGTCTTTTTCAAGAGAAAAGCGACCCAGCCTGTTCATCGTTTCCTGATATTGTAGATACTGGATTCTTTTCCCTTCAATCTGTTTCAGCCAATTCACTGACACACGAACACTTTTAGTCTTAGCAACATAAGACCTTTATTAGAGATTCTCCGGCCGGGACCTGTTAAGATAAAGGGAACACCCTCGATTTGAGCCTGTCCACCTCTCTCTTGACAAGTCCCATAACAGTACAAAAGCTCAATATTTATACATTGTTACAGCAAAACATATTTGAGTGACACTCAGTTTATACAATCATTGGTCGACTTCCCCCATAGCATACCCAATTGCAGGCTAACAACTCTTCAAATAGGGCGGGCTCCAGGAATGTGTTTATAGTTTCGATTTACATAGCATTTCCCTATTTTATGGCTGGTTATAGCAGCCCCTCGTCTGACTCATGCCTGACTTTGCTTTTTCGCGTAACTCGTGTTTGACCACAACTCTGAGTAACCCCCTTTTTGTGTCGACATTGCAAATATCTCAGCGTGACATTTTCTTTTAGCCATCTTCCCATGATCCTATTCAACTGACACATTCACAACTCTTCTATTCACATTCTCATTCCCCCCTTTTATCATTCCATGATAACCCTGGTGATTATTCCAGGAGTATCGCATTCAGCCGTTCGCATTCTTGTTTCTCATACTCTTCTTGATCCTCGAGTAAACTTTTAGTCTGTTGAACCAGATTCCCGGAGCTCGTGAATGTAAGAGTTTGCTCCAATTTTGCCATCATTACTTTACAACAGACATTAAAGCAACCAATAATCAGACAACAGGTAACTATTATCATAACGAGAATAACTGCTCCATGCATTAAATAAGATCCCCAGGATCCTCCAAATAACCAATCCAACCAACTATTTCCTTTCTCTGGGCCCTGCCTAAACTCATCCAGCTGCTTTTTTATGGCATCAATGGCTTGGGTGATATTGTATGATTCATCCGTGACATGTGTTATACATTTGTCCCCTATAATTGTGCACGCTCCTCCTTGTTGGGCCAGCTGATAATCCACAGCATAACGGGTCTGCTGCGTATACAATCTTAGTTCAGACAGCTCTCTGTTGATGGCATCCAGTCCCTTAGACATGCTATTTCCCAAAATGGTCAATCCGCAAATAAGGTAGTTCCTATTTTTGGCACTAATTACCCCTGCCGATCCACCTACAGATAGGGCCCCGAGGAACCCGTAGCCGAGTGATGATCCCAGCGTGATAGGATCCTCCCAATCGGCACAGAACTCCTTGCTGATGGCCCGTGTTACTATCCTTCTCTGGGTGTGCCCCCTTTTATATTCGCCCGTTTGTCCCTCACAGGGTGCATCCGAGGTATCCGCCGTATATAAATCGCGGGGAGTCCACCCAGGGGTAGCCACGAACAGGGCCTCTACTGATTGGGCTAATGGGTAACACACAGTTCGATTGCCATGCAATCGGGTATGGGTCTGATAAAATAAGTTATCCTGTAGCCCTTCTAGTTCTGCTAGGATAGCACAAGATAGCACAATTATACCTGCTAGCTTACACATGCTTAAGTAATTTTAGACGATACTACACATTAGTTAACAATAAGATAAGGATAGATCAGAAAACAGCTATGTCTGCTTGTTCCTTTCTCCTGCCGTGTTCTTGGCGTTTTTCTTCCTGCCCCAAGGATGTGGTTTATTCAGCTATGGAGGAGAGGAAGTCTGGAACAGAAACAAGGGTTAGGACGACCAGTGAGATAGGCTCATTATGAAGTAATAAGTTTACAGTGGTGCAGGTGAACCCAGGCACATCTCCCTTCAACCTTAGCTGCGGTGGGGGTAGTGAGTAACACCTGAAAAGGCCCCTCCCATCGTGGCTCTAGTCCCTTTCGAATCCATTTCTTAATCAGGACATACTTCCCTGGTGCCACGAGAGATGATTCGGGTAACACTGGGAGGCCAAGGTGAGCCTCTCGAACCTGGTTGTGAGCTAGTCGCAGAGCCTGAGTCAGAGAAAGAACATAGGTGGTCATCAGTCGAGCTGGGATACCATATCTGGGAACAATTTCCCTCATTAACACCTTAACAACAGTTTGAGCCTTATTGTCCAGGGTAGGGTAGGCTTCAATCCATCTGCTAAACACATCTACTATTACTAACACATATTTGTAACACTGAACTTTTTGCAACTCAATGTAGTCCAACTGCAATGTCTCAAAGGGACCTTCTGGTAGGGGCGTCTTACCCCAATCACAGGGGACTCCCTTCCCTGGATTATGTTGCTGGCAAACCAGGCAATGGCTACTGATGTTCTGGGCGAGCGCCTGGAGTCTAGGGTGCCACCAAGTAGCCAAAAGTGTGTCACTCATGGTCCTTGCTCCACAATGAGTAGCAAAATGCATACATTCAATAACCCATAGAGCCAACTCGTCAGACATGCAAGTCTGTTCCGCGGGAGTGGTCCAGAGTTTAGAAACATTGTCATAAGTACATCCATAATCTTTCCACAACAGTTTATCTTTTTCAGGAGCGTCCTCCTGTGCTTTAATGACATCTTGGATGGTTGGCATTGGTTTTTCCGAGGCTAACTTATCCTTGGCAGGACTTTTAGTTTGACTCATCATTCTAGGCACCACCATTTGTTGTCCGCAAGAGGCCTGTTTAGCCTCTCTGTCAGCACAGCGGTTTCCTATGTCAACCGGAGACTTTCCGGTAGTGTGGGCGGTACACTTGACAATGGCAATACGCTTGGGGAGCATGAGGGCTTGCAACAAATCAGATACTAGTTGCCTATGGGATATCTCATTCCCCTGTGAGGTTAGGAATCCCCTATTTTTCCATAATTGTTCGAAATCATGGGCTACCCCAAAGGCATACCTAGAGTCGGTATAGATATTGACTTTGAGGTCTTTGGCCAAGATACAGGCTCGGGTGAGGGCAAATAGTTCAGCTTGTTGGGCGGAATAGGCGGTTTCAAAGGCGACAGATTCCAAAACCTGATTTTCCTGGTTTACTATGGCGTATCCTGAGATTCGTGTACCTTCTGGATTAATAGAAGAACTTCCGTCAACCTACATAATACAGTCTGGGTCTTCCATTGGTACATCAACTAAATCTTCCCTGACCGACGAGGCCTCTTGAATTAAAGATAAACAATCATGACTGGGTTCTTCCTCATCTTGGGGTGGCTCAGTAAGAAAACAGGCCGGATTAATGGCAGTACAGTGCCGAAAGGTCAGCTTAGGATTATTCAGTAGGTAGATCTCATATCTGCTTTGCCTGGCCATGGTAAGGTGTTGAGTCTGCAGTTGGCCCAGGAGGGCAGCTACAGAGTGAGAGGTGTTAAGACAATGGTAGCACAGTCTTTCAGAATTGTACAATACAGTTGAAAGGGCTGGTCATAGAGGGGCCGGCCCAAAGCCGGAGCTTGCAGCAGGGCTGTCTTTAGTTCCTTAAAGGCTTGGACGTCTGTGGCTTCTATTTCAAAGCTGCCTTCTTTAGTTGTGTACGGTGTAAGGTGCTTAGTCATCAGGGCAACATTAGGGATCCAGGATCTGCAGTAATTGATCATCCCCAACCACTGCCGCATCTGTTTAGCCGTGCTAGGGACTGGAAACTGGCAAATTGGTTCGTCATCCGGGGAGGTTCTCTGTACAATCAAGCTATGTAATCGGGGGACGGTTGGCCAAAGGGGTTGTTCTGGGAGAAGTTAGTGTAAGATCCCTGTCCTCTCCCCCCTTGCCCCCCTCCTCTTCCTCCTCTTCCTCTTTCATGCCGACGGGAGGGACACTCTCTACTCCAATGTCCTTCTTGCTCACAATTAAAGCATCCATCTCGTCTTTCCCAGCCCTGACCTCTTCCCATACCAGGCCGGGGACAGTAGGGCGGTCCGTAATTAGCAGGGCCCGGGCCATTTGGGTGTTTGGTATAACTGTATCCCTGTTTATCCACCCAACCCTGCACGCAACACTGCGGTTCCATCTGGTATCCCCTTGGGTCGGGTTTTGGTCCTTCCACCCGAGGCGGCTCTTCCTTTCTAGTCACGTATTCAGTCTTGACCCGGGTTGGGGGCGCACCTCCCCCCTCTCCTTTCTTTTCCTGCCAATAATATTTAACCGCCCTTTCCATCTGGGCTTTACTGTTATCCGCCCAATTCATATTATTTGTCCGGATAGCGTAAGCAATCGAATAGAGCAGGCACTGAAGTAGGATAGCGCAGAATTGAGGTGAATTATCCTCTGCCCTGAAGGCATTATCTCCCGATTGGCTTCCGTATATCTCAATAAACCTTTCCATGAATTCGTCGGCAGTTTCTTCTCGTTTGGGTTTAGTTTCTAATACTGCTGCCATACTGATGGGCTTCTGAAGGTTCTTGCTGAGAGCATTAAAGATAGCGTTTAGGCGATCCTGGGCATTATATGGGTGAGCAGTCACTAATGCATCATGGGTGGCTCGCCCCAAATTTTCTAAGAACCGGACATGTTCAGTCGGGCTCAGGGCCTGCTGCACTAAGGACCACAAGTCTCTTGATTCTGCATTATAAACTGAAATAGTAGTTCGCAGATGATCTATAAACTTGACAGGTTCTTTTTTTCGATCTGGTATGGTGGCCAGAAGGGCCATAATTTCGTTCGGTTTCCAGGGCACATAGACATCTATGGTGGGGTGGTTTGCAGCTTGTTGTGCATCAGGGTTTGACATTGGTCGGACTGGGAATTGGCGTCGGGGCTTTGGGATGGGGGTGTCAATCTTGGAAGGCATTTCTAGGTCGGAGGATGGTTCGGAGCTGTCTGACTGCTCGGCACCTCCGCGTCTCGATTGGCGGGAGTGTCTGCTATGCCTTTCACAACTGGGACTGGTAGTTTGACTAGAGGATTTACGGGACTGTCTGTGATGTCGAGATATAGTTCTGCCCTTCCGAGTGTGAGATCTGGTCCTCTCAGCTATATTGCCTGTGAACTGGGGATCTGAATCGCTATCAGAGGATGAGGAGTCCGTTTGGGCTTGTCGCTTCGTTGGTGTGGGGTTACATTTATCTTTTAACTCCTCTCGCTGGAGTGTAAGGTGGAGGGGGATGGGAAGGAGGCTGTGACAAAGGGCCAGAGGCTGCAGGAGGCGCCGTTGGGCACGGCTGTGTCCATTTATCAATTTCATCATCAGCCTCGGTCAATGCAAAGCCAACCATTCGACTACTTAGTCTATCGGTACCCTTCTCAGAGATCCCAGGGGAACTCTTAGTACGTTTCTCGTGCGCGCACTCTTTCTTTAAGCCGTCTACAATTTTAACATGTCCTCCTTCTGTCCACGAGAGTCCTAGTTTAGTGGCGTTCTCCTGCCAGCTTGACAGAAGGGACTCCATTTGGCTATTAAATCCTTTTTTAACCACCGGGACCATATATATATATTTTTTTACTCAACAAACCGATCCTTTGTGCATTTCCTGGCTCTGTAACTTATCATCCGAATATACGTAATTCAATAAGGTTCACACTCTTAAACTTCCCACATACAGGACAACACTACGAAGGGTTAAAAAAACTTTCACTGTTTGAAAAAGTGGGTGGAGCTAAAACAAACCACAACTCCCCGGTTTCCCCACACAAGCTTCCTTATCCACAGTAAAAATCATACAAGCATTTCTCATTTAAAACAGACGTTCACAAGAGTCTCTCTTCTTTCCTATTAATTTTTGGATCCATGACCTTTCAGGGAATTCGTAGTTTTATCTAAATTACCCATCCTCGTGTTGCCGCACGTTGGATCAGGGTCCTAATTAGTCCTGATTGTCCCCATGTTGCCCCGTGGTGGTTTCAGTTATCTTACCCAGAGCCTAGGCGGACCAAGTGATATACAAGATCGACACCGTACCTGGCATAAGTACAATTTAAAATTTACACAGTCCCGCGTAGTTCCCGCAGCTTAATTTTACGTAATTCCCTAACCTCCGCGTTTCCCTACGCAGTTCGCGCGATTCTCTATCCCTCCGTGTCGCCGCACGGTTTTCCTGTTCGTGTTGCCGCACGATCCTTACTTAATTTGTTCTAGGTTCCAGATTTAAATCCAATCAGTGCCTAGACGGGCCAAGTGATATACAAGGTCGACGTCACACCTGACTTGGACACTTATTTCCTAAGTTTAGAAAGTGTTCGCCAGATTGACCTGGATCTCGTTCAGACACCACCTGAGAACCAGCGAGTGGCTAAACTTTACTCAGACTTTTGAAATCGGAGGAAACTGGAGCAGTATTGAAATTATACTTACTCCAGTGGCCATTTTCCTCTCGTCTCATCCAAGGCTAGTCTGGCTCTTAATTCGCAAGTTTTCGGCAGTCGTCCGTTGAGATCCCACTTCTGACACCAAATGTAGATACTGGATTCTTTTCCCTTCAATTTGTTTCAACGAATTCACTGACACACGAACACTTTTAGTCTTAGCAACAAAAGACCTTTATTAGAGATTCTCCGGCCGGGACCTGTTAAGATAAAGGGAACACCCTTGATTTGAGCCTGTCCACCTGTCTCTTGACAAGTCCCGTAACAGTACAAAAGCTCAATACTTATACATTGTTACATCAGAACATATTTGAGTGACACTCAGTTTATACAATCATTGGTCGACTTCCCCCATAGCATACCCAATTGCAGGCTAACAACTCTCCAAATAGGGTGGGCTCCAGGGATGTGTTTATAGTTTCGATTTACATAGCATTTTCCTATTTTATGGCTGGTTATAGCAGCCCCTCGTCTGACTCATGCCTGACTTTGCTTTTTCGCGTAACTCGTGTTTGACCACAACTCTGAGTAACCCCCTTTTTGTGTCGACATTGCAAATATCTCAGGTTGACATTTTCTTTTAGCCATCTTCCCATGATCCTATTCAACTGACACATTCACAACTCTTCTATTCACATTCTCATTATGTATACCCTTGCATTTCTGGTATCATCTTTGTAATTCTTCTTTGCACCCTCTCCAGTGCCTCTATATCCTTGTTATAATATGGCAACCAGAAATGCACGCAGTAGGTGTGAATTAACCAAAATTCGATACAGGTTTAGCATAACTTCCCTACTTTTCAATTCTGTACCTCTAGAAATAAACCCTAGTGCTTAGTTTGCTTTTTTTGCGGCCTTGCTAACCTGTGTCGCAACTTTTAGTGATTTGTGTATTTGTACTTCGAGATCCCTTTGTTCCTCTACCCCACCGAGACTCGCACCCTCCAAGTAATGAGTGACCTCCCTATTCTTCCTACCAAAATGTAATACCTCACATTTATCTGTGTTGAACTTCATTTGCGAATTATATGCCCATTCTGCAAGTTTATTAATGTCCTCTTGTAATTTGTTGCAGTCCTCCTCAGTATTGACTATCGCCCCCAATTTGGTGACATCCGCAAATTTAGAAATTGTGTTTTTAATTCCAAAGTCTAAATCGTTAATATAAATCGTGAGCAACAGTGGTCCAGCACTGATCATTATGGAACACCACTACCCACCTTCTGCCACTATTAATAGCTACCTCTTACTCCGACTCTCTGCTTTCTGTCTTGAAACCAGCTGGCTATCCATTCTGCAACTTGTCCCCTGACTTCGTATTCTCTGACCTTGTTCATCATGGGATACCTTATTGAAGGCCTTTTGAAAGTCTAGATAAGTTACATCTACTGCATTATCATTGTCCATTCTCTCTGTTACCTCTTCAAAAAAATTCAATGAGGTTGGTCAAGCAACACTTTCCCTTTTGAAATCCATGCTGATTATATTTTTGGTTTCTAGATGTTTTTCTATTTTCTCCTTTAGTAGTGATTCCATTATTTTTCCAACCACCGATGTTAAGCTGACTGGACTATAAGTCCTTGGACATGTTCTATTCCCCTTCTTAAATATAGATATTACATTAGCTATCTGCCAGTCCTCTGGCACTACATCTTTTTCTAATGAATTATTAAATATATGTAACAATGCCTCTGCTATCTCTTCCGCAGATTCTTTTAAAATGCATGGATGCAATCCATCCGGACCAGGGGTTTTATCCTCTTTGAGTTTGATTAGTTTATTTAATATATCCCCTCTTTTTATTTTATATATACTTATCTCATTACTAATCTTATCATCTAATGTCATGTCCACCTGTTGTATCTCCCTGGTAAATACTGAAGCAAAATAATTATTTAATATTTCTGCTACCTGTTATTGTTACCTGTGGCATTATCCTGTCTAGCCCTTATTGGCGCTATTCCCATCCAAACCTTCCTTTCTTTATTGATGTGCTTGTAAAATATTTTACTATTTGTTTTGTGTTCCTTGATAATTTAATTTCATAGTTCATCTTTGCCTTCCTAATAGTTTTTTTTACTCCTCTCCTAATCTTTTTGCATTATCCCTTATCATGCACTCCCCTGCTGTCTTTGTACTTAACGTATGCCTCTTTCCTTACCCTCAATTGTTCCCTTATGGCTTTATTCATCCATGGAGTCTCATTAGTGTTTAATTTGCTCTTTGCTTTTAGCAGAATATATTTTTCCTACACTCCGTTAAACACCATTTTAAATGTTTACCCTTACATCATTTTTTGCCAATATTGTTGCCCATTTTATTTCCCTAAGTTCTATTCTCAGCACCTCAAAAAAAACTTTTCTCCAATCTAATAACCTGGTTTCATCATACTTGTGTCCTTCTCAATTATCATCTTAAAGCGGATTATATTATGGTCACTATTGGCTAGATGTTCCCCTACTTTTACTTCTCTTATCTGCTTGGTTCATTTCCCATTACTAGATCCAATAGCGAATCCTCCCTTGTTGGGCTTTTTACATATTGATTTAGAAGACCTGTCCACATTGTAGGAACTCCATTCCCTTATCCCCTTTAGCTACCTCTTTTGTCCAATTAATATCAGGATAATGGAAATCCCCCATGATTATTATTCTATGTTTTTTACTAATTTCCCTAATTTGTCTGCATATTTCTTTCTCTATCTCTCTTCCACTATTACATGGTCTGTAGACTACACCTATTTGTGTGATTCATCCTTTATTATCTTTTATCTCTATCCACATGGATTCTCTTTCTGTCTTGCTGATAGCTGTGTCACTTTTTCAACTGTAATTATGTTATCGCTAATAAGTACAGCTACTCCACCTCCCCTTTTCCCCTCTCTATCTTTTCTAAATATGTTACACCATGCAATGTTTAATTCCCAGTCCTGATTTTTCTACAGCCATGTCTCAGTAATCCCTATTATGTCTGGTTCCTCGCAACACGATTGCCTCCAACTCCCCTGTTTTAGTACGGGCAATGTGTGCATTGCTGTACAGACAGTTTAACTCATTTTTAACAGGATTCCCTCTCATTTTGTGTTTAACCATCTTTTTAGACTCCTGTTCTATGACTCTATTTATTTCCTTGCCATCACTGTCCTCCCTTACTTTATTCTTTCCTATGCTCTCTTTTTGTTTATGTTTAGGCTGGTTACATTTCTTGTAGATCCCTCCCCCCATCTTACTAGTTTAAAGCCTTTGTCACCTCCTTATTTACCCTTTCCGCCAGGACATGGGTCCTATCCTGGTTCAGGTAGAAGCAGATTGTTACGTATGTAAACATTACCAATGTGTAAGATTTGCCACCAGGGGGCACACCTGTGGGAGACCCAAGCGTCACCTGCACACCCTGGGCAAGCAGGTGTAAAAGGCAGTCTACCATGCTGCCTCCTCACTCTGGAGTTACAATAAAGAGACCAAGGTCACAACAGTTTGAGCTTAAGATATACAGTCTTGCGGAGTTATTCTAAACATAACAATTGGCGATGAGTAACAGATCGCGAATTTTCACGCAGTTATGCTGTTGGTATTCTTGAGAGATTTGTTGAGGGTGATGATTGGCAAGCCTTCGTTGAGTGTCTTGACCAGTACTTTGTGGCCAACGAGCTAGAAAAGGCAGAAACCACGATCAAACGCAGGGCGATTCTCCTCACCGTTTGCGAGTCCACGATATATCAAAAATCTGCTAGCACCGACGAAACCAACGGACAAGACATATGAAAAGTTGTGCACATTGGTTCGGGAACACCTCAAGCTGAAGGAAAGCATCTTGATGGCCAGGTATCACTTTTATACGTACCAACGCTCCGAGGGCCAGGACGTGGCGACCTATGTCACCGACCTAAGGCGTTTTGTGGGACCGTGCGTATTTGCTAGATTTTTGGGGGAAGTGTTGTGGAACTTTTTCGTGCTCGGAATCGGCCACGAGGCCATTCTTCGCAAACTGCTGCCTGCCGAATCCCTAGATCTGAGCAAGGCCATCACGATAGCCCAGGCTTTTATGTCCACGAACGATAACACTCAACAGATATCATTGCAGCGTCGGAACTCACCGGCAAGCACTGTGCATAAAATAATGCCTTCAGCAGGCAGAACTGTATATAGCAGGGTCTACACGCCTGCAGAGGCCAGACCTAGGATGACTCAAGAGTCCGCCGTGGGGCGTGAATGCAAATCTATTAGCACTAGCGGTGCAGGGGTAATCATCGAGCCCATCAGTGTCGATTCAAGCACTATGTGTGCAAGGGCTGTGGAGCAGTGGGGCACCTCCAGCGAATGTGCTGTGACTCACCACGTGGCAGAGTCGGCAGAAGATGACCGCTCCAGCGTGGATCGCGCTGAACGAGTAAGAGAGGCAACTCAACCCGAGGCTGAAGAGCAAGTGTATAGGATACACACCTTCACCAGCAAAAGCCCTCTGATAATGTTGAAAGTCAAATTAAACGGCATTCATTGAATTGAACACGGGGGCGAGTAAGTCAATTATGAGCCAGAAGGCTTTTGAGAAACTGTGGGGCAATAAGGCGCAAAGGCCAAAACTGGGTCCGATCCACACCAAGCTGTGCACTTACACCAAAGGGCTCATATAAGTCATTGGCAGTGCGGCAGTGAAGGTATCGTATGATGGAGCTGTGCATGATTTACCATTATGGATTGTACCAGGCGCTGGCCCAACACTGTTCGGCAGAAGCTGGCTAGGAAAGATCCAATGGAACTGGGACGACATCAAAGCACTGACTTCGGAGGATGATGTCTTGTGCATCCAAGTGCTAAACAAATTCCCGTCGTTATTCGAGCCAAGCATCGGCAACTTCACAGGCACCAAAGTGCAGATCCATCTAGTCCCTGATGCACGACCCGTTCATCACAAGGCCCGAGTGGTTCCACACATGATGCGAGAGAAAGTCGAGATCGAGCTGGACAGACTTCAATGAGAGGGGATCATATCGCCAGTCGAGTTCAATGAGTGGGCCAGTCCAATTGTTCTGGTGTTGAAAAGCGATGAGACGGTCAGAATCTGTGGAGTCTACAAAGTAACGATCAACCGAGTCTCGTTACAGGACCAGTACCCACTACCCAAAGCGGATGTTTGCAGTGCTAGCAGGGGGGAAGACATTCACCAAGCTAGATCTAACCTCTGCTTACATGACACAGGAGCTGGATGAACCTTCAAAAAAATTGTGCATCAACACGCACAGAGGACTGTTCCTATACCACAGATGCCCCTTTGGGATTTGTTCGGCGGCGGTCATCTTCCAGAGGAACATGAAGAATCTGCTGAAATCGGTTCCGCGCACCATGGTGTTCCAAGACGACATCTTGATCACTGGCTGCAACACCACCGAACACTTGCACAACCTGGAAGAGGTTCTCAAGCGACTGGACAGAGTGGGACTCAGGTTGAAACGCTCCAAGTGTGTTTTCCTGGCGCCAGAGGTCGAATTTCTGGAGAGAAAGATTGCGGCGGATGGCATTAGACCCAAGGACTCCAAGATGGAGGCCATCAAGAATGCACCCAGACCACAGAATGTGACGGAGCTGCATTTGTTCCTGGGACTCCTCAACTATTTTGGTAACTTTCTACCGGGGTTGAGCACTTTGCGGGAGCCATTGCATTTATTGCTACACAAGGGTGACGACTGGGTTTGGGATAAAACTCAAGAGACAGCCTTTAACAAGGCCAGAAACCTGCTATGTTCCAACAAGTTACTTGTATTGTATGACCCGTGTAAACGTTTAGTACTAGCTTGTGATGCATCTTTGTATGGGGTCGGTTGTGTGTTACAGCAAGCCAATGGGTCAGGTAAACTGCAACCGGTTGCATATGCTGAAAGAGCCTACAGTATGGTTGAAAAAGAAGTATTAGCATGCGTATAGAAAATGCACCAATATCTATTTGGGCTCCGGTTCGAGCTCGGAACCGACCACAAGCCGCTCATTTCGTTGTTCCCAGAAAGCAAAGGTATTAACACCAATGCTTCGTCCCGCATCCAAAGATGGGCACTAACTATCTGCGTATGATTATGTAATCCGCCACAGACCAGGCACTGAGAACTGTGCGGATGCCCTCAGTCGGTTACCATTGTCCACCACTGGGGTGGAAATGGCGCAACCCGCATACTTGCTCCTTGTAATGAATGCTTTTGAGAGTGAGGGGTCACCCGTCACAGCTTGCCAGATCAGGACCTGGACTAGCCAGGACCCTGTGCTATCACTAGTAAAAAGGTGTGTCCTCAATGGGAGCTGGTCGGCAGTCCCAGGTGAAATGCAAGACGAAATTAAGCCGTTCCACTGACGCAAGGACGAAATGTCCATCCATTCGGACTGTCTCCTATGGGAGAATCGTGTAATTTTGCCAAAAAAAGGCAGGGAAACGTTCATACGTGACCTTCACAGTACCCAGCCAGGCATCGTCATGATGAAGGCTATCGCCAGGTCGCACGTATGGTGGCCCGGCATTGACTCGGAATTGGAGTCATGCGTACACCAATGCAACACTTGCTCACAGTTAAGCAATGCACCAAGGGAGGCCCCACTGAATCTGTGGTCATGGCCCCTCCAAACCGTGGTCAAGGGTCCACGTAGATTTCGCTGGCCCCTTTCTAGGAAAGATGTTCCTAGTAGCAGTGGACGCTTACTCTAAATGGATTGAATGTACAATAATGTCGTCATGTACGTCCACTGCCACCATTGAAAGCCTCCAAGCCATGTTCGCCACCCATGGTTTGCCCGACGTCCTTGTTAGTGACAATGGACCATGCTTCACCAGCTCAGAATTCAACAAGTTCATGATCCGCAATGGCATCAAGCATGTCAGGTCTGCGCCATTTAAGCCCGCATCCAATGGTCAAGCGGAACGGGCAGTCTAAACCATCAAGCTTGAAACACATGACGGACGGTTCCCTGCACACCCGGCTATCTCGGATTCTGCTCAGCTACCGCACACGACCCTACTCACTTACCGGGGATCCCCCTGCAGAATTGCTAATGAAGAGAGCACTCAAAACCAGGCTCTCCTTAGTCCACCCGGATCTCAATGATCATTTAGAAACCCGACGTCACCGGCATAACATGTACCACGATCGCGCGGCTGTATCACGCGACATTGAAGTTAATGACCCTGTGTTTGTTCTTAATTATGGTCATGGTCCCAAATGGGTTGCTGGCACTGTGTCAGCCAAGGAAGAGAATAGAGTGTTTGTTGTCAAACTTTTGAATGGACAAATGTGCAGAAAGCACTTGGATCAGATCAAACTGCGATTCACTGACAACCAAGAACAGTTTGAAGAGGACATTACCATCATTAATCCACCCACACACACCCAACCAGCAATCGACCTCGCGGTCAACCACGAGGATGAACCCACCATGCCTGACTGTCCGATCAGACCAGCCACACCGCAACGCAGCAATGATCTGACCGACTCACCTATGCCAGGACTTCAACTCAGGCGATCAACTCGAACGCAGAGCCCTGGATCGCCTCAACTTGTAAATAAATTGTACATAAGACTTTGAGGGGGAATAATGTTATGTATATAAACATTAGCAATGTGTAAGACTTGCCACCAGGGGGCGCACCTGTGGGAGACCCAAGGGTCACATGTGCACACTGGGCAAGCAGGTGTAAAAGGCAGTCTACCATGCTGCCTCCTCACTTTGGAGTTACAATAAAGAGACCAAGGTCACAACAGTTTGAGCTTAAGATATACAGTCTTGTGGAGTTATTCTAAACACAACACAGATAGCTCCTTCCTGTCCCAGAACTGGTGCCAGTGTCCCATGAAATGGAACCCCTCTTTCCCACACTAGCCCTTTAGCCATGTGTCTGCTTCTATGCCAATTTGCATGTGGCTTGGGCAATAATCCAGAGATTATTACCTTTGAGGTCCTGCTTTTTAATTTAGAGCCTAACTCCTGATAGAGTTTCAGCAGGACCTCCTCCCTGTTTCTACCAATGTCGTTTGTTCCAGCATGGACCAATCAACTGGATCTACCCCCTTCCTTTCCAAGTTTCTCTCCAGCCGCCTTGAGATATCTCTTAACCTGGCACCGAGATTCTCATTTTTGCAGAGGACACTATATATCCCCCTATTTATAGAGTCCCCTATCACTACCACATTTTTATTCTGCTTCCGCTCCCCCCCCCCCCCCGCCCCCCCATGCCCCCTTGGACAGCCTTCCAAGCCACGGTGCCTTGGTCTTCTTATTCTTCTTAGGCAGTCCACCGGAGTTGAGGAAGACTTGCTTCCATACTAATATGAGTTCTAAGGTGACTGATGAGACCAATGCGGGATCTACAGTCACTGTCACAGGTGGGGCAGGTGGTCCACATTGTCCAAGGTCTTGAGATGGATCTTGATAATCGGGGGGCAGTGCTGTGTGGCGGGGGCAGGTTGGTAGAGAACCTTTGCCTTACGGATGTTTAATGTAAGGCTGAGATTCTTCGACAATGTAGCCTCAAAATGCCAGTGGCAAAAGCAACGTTGCCGCAGAAAAATAATTGCTGGAGCACTCAAAGACCCTGCAAAGAACGTCCTATTCAGTCAATGCCTCACAGCCAACCTGATAACTTCCAATGAACCGGAGCTGCAGAGTGTCCATAGTGCTTGGTCTTCCCTCCACCATAATTAGCACCTGTGAAGAGACTCTTGGTTATTCTACCAGAAAACATCAAGACTGATTCGATGAGAACGACCAGGAGATCCAGGAGCTAATAAACCGCAAATGCAAGGCATTCTGAAATTGGAAACAACATCACAACTTGAGACAAAGAAAAGCAGATCTACAGACAACTGAAGGCCGAGGTCCAACAAAAAACTCGGGAGCAAAAGAACAGATGGTGGGTGGAAAAAATGCAGGAGATCCAGCAACTAGGCGACAATCATGACGTGCATGGATTTTTTAGCACAGTCATGACCACCTGCGGCCCAAACACCCAAGGCCCTATCCCACTGAGAGCAAAGAACAGAGGGGTACTCATCAAGGACAGAGAGCCAGTCAGTGCCTGCTGGAAGGAGCCATCTGACAACTGAAAAGCAACAAGGCCTAAGGAGCAGATGGGACGAGCCCATGACCTCATCTCTCTTATCTGGAAAGAGGAGCGCATGCGAGGGGATCTCAGAGCCGCTGTAATCATGACTATCTTCAAGCAAGGTGACAAGTTCGATTGTGGTAATTACAGAGGAGTTTCCCTGCGTCTGCCACAGGGAAAATTACCGCAAGAATCCTCCCAGTGGCTGAATAGTTCCTCACAGATGCGCAATGCTCTCAGTGGGGTAGGGCCTTGGGTGTTTGGGCCGCAGGTGGTCATGACTGTGCTAAAAAATCCATGCACGTCATGATTGTCGCCTAGTTGCTGGATCTCCTGCGCTTTTTCCACCCACCATCTGTTCTTTAGCTCCCGAGTTTTTTGTTGGACCTCGGCCTTCAGTTGTCTGTAGATCTGCTTTTCTTTGTCTCAAGTTATGATGTTGTTTCCAATTACAGAATGCCTTGCGTTTGCGGTTTATTAGCTCCTGGATCTCCTGGTCGTTCTCATCAAATCAGTCTTGATGTTTTCTGCGCAATGCGGATTCCGCCCATTAAGGGGCACAACGGACATGATCTCCCTGCTGGACTCGACCTCCCTTCTGGACTTGATCTTCCTGCTCGACTTGACCTACCCGCTGGACTTGACCTCCCTGTTGGATTTGGCCTCAATACTGGAATTGACCTCCCCGCTGGACTCGACCTCCCTGCTGGACTTGACCTCCCTGCTGGACTCGACCTCTCTGTTGGACTTGGCCTCAATGCTGGACTTGACCTCCCTGTTGGCCTCAATGCTGGACTTGACCTCCCTGCTGGACTCATGCTCCCGCTCCTGATTCCCGGGATTATTTCATCCGGTTACTCCCCTGCCGGTTGCAGTAAAAGGTCTCCAATTCTCCCCGCCTGCTGGCCACCGACACCTGCTGCAGTTTTGCCGTTTTTTACCAGTTTTTTCACCACTCGCCGCTCGATGCCGACGGATTGTGGAGACCCGATGGTAACCCGGCTGCTGCCATGATCCTCGTGTAACCCGTATCATGCCTTGGTCTGCTTTGTGGCTGTCCTCCCTGCAGTTTTTCTCCTTGTCCTCACAGGTAGTGAGTACATCGTACCTGTTGGGCAGGACCAGTGTCTGCGAGACCTCCTTCTCAATCTCTGCTAAATTCCTGCTACCCGGCTCCCTAAAAGTCACACCCTCCCTTTCCTGAACCTGTGCTTTCCTCTGGGGTGTGACTGTATTTTGGATAACACTGTCCAGAAATTCATCCCCCTCCCATATGTGTCGGAGTGTCTCCAATTCGCACTCCAGCTCTCAGCTGGAGAGATTCGAGATGGAGACATCTCCTGCAGACGTGTTTGCTCGGGACAGTCTTGCTGTCCACAAACATGTTGGTGCTTATAACATCTCAGAATCAGTAATTATATCACCAGTGATGCCAGATTAAGGCACACAGCTCCTTTAAATAACTTGTTGGGGCTCTTTATTAAATTACTTGTATGGGCAATGTCACCATTGGTTTTCCGGTGGTGTTTCGGTGCTCATTAAAAATTGAGGTTTTTTTTACCACTGAAATACCATACTCACTCAAAAGACGCTATTTCATCAAATAAAACCGGTGATAGGGCGAACTGTATTTCATTCTGACTTTTCACCATGCAACACTGAAAGTAAAATCTGTGGTATTTTTGCGCATGCGTCATCAGTACCTGCCCGCTCCTCTTCTCCCCGACATGGTTTTACCTTGGGCAGGCCGCTCCTCCTCTTCCTGCTGCCTCTGGTGCTCTCTCCGAGGCGGGGGCGGTGTATTTTCCCCCCAAGTTCCCCCAATCTCTCCCCCACCATCTATACCAGCTGCTTACGAAGCGCACCCGCTGGGTGCATTGCCTCCCTGCACCATGGCTGACTCAGTCCTATTTGCCAGCCGGCCTGCCCAGCGCCGTCCACGGTATCCCTTGAGGGATGGTGACATGGGACACTGTGGGGGCACTGTAGGAATATGGGACATTGTAGGGACATGGGGACACTGTAGAGACGTGGGGACATTGTAGGGACATGGGGACATTGTAGGGACATGGGGACATTGTAGGGACATGGGGACACTGTAGAGACATGGGGACATTGTAGGGACATGGGGACATTGTAGAGACATGGGGACATTGCAGGGACATGGGGACATTGTAGGGACATGGAGACATTGTAGGGACATGGGAACATTGTAGAGACATGGGGACATTGTAGGGACATGGGGACATTGTAGGGACATGGGGACACTGTAGGTACATGGGGACACTGTAGAGACATGGGGACATTGTAGGGACATGGGGACACTAGGGACATGGGGACATTGTAGGGACATGGGGACATTGTAGGGACATGGGGACATTGTAGAGACATGGGGACACTGTAGAGACATGGGGACATTGTAGAGACATGGGGACATTGTAGGGACATGGGGACACTGTAGAGACATGGGGACATTGTAGGGACATGGGGACATTGTAGGGACATGGGGACATTGTAGCGACATGGGGACACTGTAGAGACATGGGGACATTGTAGAGACATGGGGACATTGTAGAGACATGGGGACATTGTCGGGACATGGGGACATTGTAGGGACATGGGGACACTAGGGACATGGGGACATTGTAGGGACATGGGGACATTGTAGAGACATGGGGACATTGTAGGGACATGGGAACACTGTAGAGACATGTGGACACTGTAGAGACATGGGGACATTGTAGGGACATGGGGACATTGTAGAGACATGGGGACATTGCAGGGACATGGGGACATTGTAGGGACATGGGGACATTGTAGGGACATGGGGACATTGTAGAGACATGGGGACATTGTAGGGACATGGGGACATTGTAGGGACATGGGGACACTGTAGGTACATGGGGACACTGTAGAGACATGGGGACATTGTAGGGACATGGGGACACTAGGGACATGGGGACATTGTAGGGACATGGGGACATTGTAGGGACATGGGGACACTGTAGAGACATGGGGACATTGTAGAGACATGGGGACATTGTAGGGACATGGGGACACTGTAGAGACATGGGGACACTGTAGAGACATGGGGACATTGTAGAGACATGGGGACATTGTAGAGACATGGGGACACTGTAGAGACATGGGGATATTGTAGGGACATGGGGACATTGTAGGGACATGGGGACATTGTAGAGACATGGGGACATTGTAGGGACATGGGGACATTGTAGAGACATGGGGACACTGTAGAGACATGGGGACACTGTAGGGACATGTGGACATTGAAGAGACATGGGGACACTGTAGAGATATGGGGACACTGTAGAGACATGGGGACATTGTAGGGACATGGGGACATTGTAGGGACATGGGGACATTGTAGGGACATGGGGACATTGTAGAGACATGGGGACACTGTAGAGACATGGGGACACTGTAGGGACATGGGGACATTGTAGAGATATGGGGACATTGTAGGGACATGGGGACATTGTAGAGACATGGGGACACTGTAGAGACATGGGGACATTGTAGAGACATGGGGACATTGTAGGGACATGGGGACATTGTGGAGACATGGGGACAATGTAGGGACATGTGGATATTGCAGGGACATGGGGTCATTTTAGGGACATGGGGACATTGTAGAGACATGGGGACATTGTAGGGACATGGGGACACTGTAGAGACATGGGGACATTGTAGGGACATGGGGATATTGTAGGGACATGGGGGCACTGTAGAGACATGGGGACATTGTAGAGACATTGGGACATTGTAGAGACATGGGGACATTGTAGGGACATGGGGACACTGTAGAGACACGGGGACATTGTAGGGACATGGGGACATTGTAGGGACATGGGGACATTGTAGCGACATGGGGACACTGTAGAGACATGGGGACATTGTAGAGACATGGGGACATTGTAGGGACATGGGGACACTAGGGACATGGGGACATTGTAGGGACATGGGGACATTGTAGAGACATGGGGACATTGTAGGGACATGGGAACACTGTAGAGACATGGGGACACTGTAGAGACATGGGGACATTGTAGGGACATGGGGACATTGTATGGACATGGGGACACTGTAGAGACATGGGGACATTGTAGGGACATGGGGACATTGTCGGGACATGGGGACATTGTAGAGACATGGGGACATTGCAGGGACATGGGGACATTGTAGGGACATGGGGACATTGTAGGGACATGGGGACATTGTAGAGACATGGGGACATTGTAGGGACATGGGGACATTGTAGGGACATGGGGACACTGTAGGTACATGGGGACATTGTAGGGACATGGGGACATTGTAGAGACATGGGGACACTGTAGAGACATGGGGACACTGTAGGGACATGTGGACATTGAAGAGACATGGGGACACTGTAGAGATATGGGGACACTGTAGAGACATGGGGACATTGTAGGGACATGGGGACATTGTAGGGACATGGGGACATTGTAGGGACATGGGGACATTGTAGAGACATGGTGACACTGTAGAGACATGGGGACACTGTAGGGACATGGGGACATTGTAGAGATATGGGGACATTGTAGGGACATGGGGACATTGTAGAGACATGGGGACACTGTAGAGACATGGGGACATTGTAGAGACATGGGGACACTGTAGAGACATGGGGATATTGCAGGGACATGGGGACATTGTAGGGACATGGGGACATTGTGGAGACATGGGGACAATGTAGGGACATGTGGATATTGCAGGGACATGGGGTCATTTTAGGGACATGGGGACATTGTAGAGACATGGGGACATTGTCGGGACATGGGGACACTGTAGAGACATGGGGACATTGTAGGGACATGGGGATATTGTAGGGACATGGGGGCACTGTAGAGACATGGGGACATTGTAGAGACATGGGGACATTGTAGAGACATGGGGACATTGTAGGGACATGGGGGCACTGTAGAGACATGGGGACACTGTAGAGACATGGGGACATTGTAGGGACATGGGGACACTGTAGAGACATGGGGACATTGTAGAGACATGGGGACATTGTAGGGACATGGGGACATTGTAGGGACATGGGGACACTGTAGAGACATGGGGACATTGTAGAGACATGGGAACATTGTAGGGACATGGGGACACTGTAGAGACATGGGGACATTGTAGAGACATGGGGACACTGTAGAGACATGGGGACATTGTAGGGACATGGGGATATTGTAGGGACATGGGGGCACTGTAGAGACATGGGGACATTGTAGAGACATGGGGACATTGTCGAGACATGGGGACATTGTAGGGACATGGGAACACTGTAGAGACATGTGGACATTGTAGGGACATGGGGACACTGTACAGACATGGGGACATTGTAGAGACATGGGGACATTGTAGAGACATGGGGACATTGTACGGACATGGGGACATTGTAGGGACATGGGGACACTGTAGAGACATGGGGACATTGTAGAGACATGGGGACATTGTAGGGAGAAGGGGACATTGTAGGGACATGGGGACATTGTAGGGACATGGGGACACTGTAGAGACATGGGGACATTGTCGGGAGATGGGGACATTGTAGGACCATGGGGACACTGTGGAGATATGGGGACATTGTAGAGACATGGGGACATTGTAGGGACATGGGGACATTGTAGGGACATGGGGACATTGTAGGGACATGGGGACACTGTAGGGACATGGGGACATTGTAGAGACATGGGGACACTGTAGAGACATGGGGACATTGTAGGGACATGGGGACACTGTAGAGATATGGGGACACTGTAGAGACATGGGGACATTGTAGAGACATGGGGACACTGCAGGGACATGGGGACATTGTAGAGACATGGGGATACTGTAGAGACATGGGGACATTGTAGGCACATGGGGACATTGTAGAGACATGGGGACATTGTAGACACGTGGGGACATTATAGAGACATGGGGACATTGTAGGCACATGGGGACATTGTAGAGACATGGGGACATTGTAGACACGTGGGGACATTGTAGAGACATGGGGACACTGTAGAGACATGGGGACACTGTTGGGAAATGGGGACACTAGAGACATGGGGACATTGTAGACACATGGGGACACTGTAGGGACATGGGGACATTGTAGAGACATGGGGACACTGTACAGACATGGGGACATTGTAGAGACATGGGGACATTGTAGAGACATGGGGACATTGTACGGACATGGGGACATTGTAGGGACATGGGGACACTGTAGAGACATGGGGACATTGTAGAGACATGGGGACATTGTAGGGAGAAGGGGACATTGTAGACACATGGGGACACTGTAGGGACATGGGGACATTGTAGAGACATGGGGACATTGTAGAGACATGGGGACATTGTAGGGAGATGGGGACATTGTAGGGAAATGGGGACATTGTCGGGACATGGGGACATTGTAGGGACATGGGGAGACTGTAGAGACATGGGGACATTGTCGAGACATGGGGATATTGTAGGGACATGGGGACAATGTAGAGACATGGGGACATTGTAGAGACATAGTGACACTGTAGAGACATGGGGACACTGTTGAGACATGGGGACATTGTAGGGACATGGGGACACTGTAGAGACATGGGGATATTGTAGGGACATGGGGACATTGTAGGGACATGGGAACAATGTAGAGACATGGGGACCTTGTAGGGACATGGGGACATTGTAGGGACATGGGGACACTGTAGAGACATGGGGACATTGAAGGGACATGGGGACATTGTAGAGACATGGGGACATTGTAGGGACATGGGGACATTGTAGAAACATGGGGACACCGTAGAGACATGGGGACATTGTAGAGACATGGGGACACTGTAGAGACATGGGGACATTGTAGGGACATGGGGATATTGTAGGGACATGGGGGCACTGTAGAGACATGGGGACATTGTAGAGACATGGGGACATTGTCGAGACATGGGGACATTGTAGGGACATGGGGACACTGTAGAGACATGGGGACATTGTAGGGACATGGGGACACTGTACAGACATGGGGACATTGTAGAGACATGGGGACATTGTAGAGACATGGGGACATTGTACGGACATGGGGACATTGTAGGGACATGGGGACACTGTAGAGACATGGGGACATTGTAGAGACATGGGGACATTGTAGAGACATGGGGACATTGTAGGGAGAAGGGGACATTGTAGGGACATGGGGACATTGTAGGGACATGGGGACACTGTAGAGACATGGGGACATTGTCGGGAGATGGGGACATTGTAGGACCATGGGGACACTGTAGAGATATGGGGACATTGTAGAGACATGGGGACATTGTAGAGACATGGGGACATTGTACGGACATGGGGACATTGTAGGGACATGGGGACACTGTAGAGACATGGGGACATTGTAGAGACATGGGGACATTGTAGGGAGAAGGGGACATTGTAGGGACATGGGGACATTGTAGGGACATGGGGACACTGTAGAGACATGGGGACATTGTCGGGAGATGGGGACATTGTAGGACCATGGGGACACTGTAGAGATATGGGGACATTGTAGAGACATGGGGACATTGAAGGGACATGGGGACATTGTAGGGACATGGGGACATTGTAGGGACATGGGGACACTGTAGGGACATGGGGACATTGTAGAGACATGGGGACACTGTAGAGACATGGGGACACTGTTGGGACATGGGGACACAAGAGACATGGGGACATTGTAGACACATGGGGACATTGTAGAGACATGGGGACATTGTAGAGACATGGGGACATTGTAGAGACATGGGGACATTGTAGAGACATGGGGACATTGTAGGGAGAAGGGGACATTGTAGGGACATGGGGACATTGTAGGGACATGGGGACACTGTAGAGACATGGGGACATTGTCGGGAGATGGGGACATTGTAGGACCATGGGGACACTGTAGAGATATGGGGACACTGCAGAGACATGGGGACATTGTAGAGACATGGGGACATTGTAGGGACATGGGGACATTGTAGGGACATTGGGACATTGTAGGGACATGGGGACACTGTAGGGACATGGGGACAATGTAGAGACATGGGGACCTTGTAGGGACATGGGGACATTGTAGGGACATGGGGACACTGTAGAGACATGGGGACATTGAAGGGACATGGGGACATTGTAGAGACATGGGGACATTGTAGGGACATGGGGACACTGTAGGGACATGGGGACATTGTAGAAACATGGGGACACCGTAGAGACATGGGGACATTGTAGAGACATGGGGACATTGTAGGGACATGGGGACAATGTAGAGACATGGGGACCTTGTAGGGACATGGGGACATTGTAGGGACATGGGGACACTGTAGAGACATGGGGACATTGAAGGGACATGGGGACATTGTAGAGACATGGGGACATTGTAGGGACATGGGGACACTGTAGGGACATGGGGACATTGTAGAAACATGGGGACACCGTAGAGACATGGGGACATTGTAGAGACATGGGGACACTGTAGAGACATGGGGACATTGTAGGGACATGGGGATATTGTAGGGACATGGGGGCACTGTAGAGACATGGGGACATTGTAGAGACATGGGGACATTGTCGAGACATGGGGACATTGTAGGGACATGGGGACACTGTAGAGACATGGGGACATTGTAGGGACATGGGGACACTGTACAGACATGGGGACATTGTAGAGACATGGGGACATTGTAGAGACATGGGGACATTGTAGGGACATGGGGACACTGTAGAGACATGGGGACATTGTAGAGACATGGGGACATTGTAGGGAGAAGGGGACATTGTAGGGACATGGGGACATTGTAGGGACATGGGGACACTGTAGAGACATGGGGACATTGTCGGGAGATGGGGACATTGTAGGACCATGGGGACACTGTAGAGATATGGGGACACTGTAGAGACATGGGGACATTGTAGAGACATGGGGACATTGTAGGGACACTGGGACATTGTAGGGACATGGGGACACTGTAGGGACATGGGGACATTGTAGAGGCATGGGGACACTGTAGAGACATGGGGACATTGTAGGGACATGGGGACACTGTAGAGATATGGGGACACTGTAGAGACATGGGGACATTGTAGAGACATGGGGACACTGCAGGGACATGGGGACATTGTAGAGACATGGGGATACTGTAGAGACATGGGGACATTGTAGGCACATGGGGACATTGTAGAGACATGGGGACATTGTAGACACGTGGGGACACTGTAGAGACATGGGGACACTGTAGAGACATGGGGACACTGTTGGGACATGGGGACACTAGAGACATGGGGACATTGTAGACACATGGGGACACTGTAGGGACATGGGGACATTGTAGACACATGGGGACACTGTACAGACATGGGGACATTGTAGAGACATGGGGACATTGTAGAGACATGGGGACATTGTACGGACATGGGGACATTGTAGGGACATGGGGACACTGTAGAGACATGGGGACATTGTAGAGACATGGGGACATTGTCGGGAGAAGGGGACATTGTAGGGACATGGGGACATTGTAGGGACATGGGGACACTGTAGAGACATGGGGACATTGTCGGGAGATGGGGACATTGTAGGACCATGGGGACACTGTAGAGATATGGGGACATTGTAGAGACATGGGGACATTGTAGGGACATGGGGACATTGTAGGGACATGGGGACATTGTAGGGACATGGGGACATTGTAGAGACATGGGGACACTGTAGAGACATGGGGACATTGTAGGGACATGGGGACACTGTAGAGATATGGGGACATTGTAGACACATGGGGACACTGTACAGACATGGGGACATTGTAGAGACATGGGGACATTGTAGAGACATGGGGACATTGTACGGACATGGGGACATTGTAGGGACATGGGGACACTGTAGAGACATGGGGACATTGTAGAGACATGGGGACATTGTCGGGAGAAGGGGACATTGTAGGGACATGGGGACATTGTAGGGACATGGGGACACTGTAGAGACATGGGGACATTGTCGGGAGATGGGGACATTGTAGGACCATGGGGACACTGTAGAGATATGGGGACATTGTAGAGACATGGGGACATTGTAGGGACATGGGGACATTGTAGGGACATGGGGACATTGTAGGGACATGGGGACATTGTAGACACGTGGGGACACTGTAGAGACATGGGGACACTGTAGAGACATGGGGACACTGTTGGGACATGGGGACACTCGAGACATGGGGACATTGTAGACACATGGGGACACTGTAGGGACATGGGGACATTGTAGACACATGGGGACACTGTACAGACATGGGGACATTGTAGAGACATGGGGACATTGTAGAGACATGGGGACATTGTACGGACATGGGGACATTGTAGGGACATGGGGACACTGTAGAGACATGGGGACATTGTAGAGACATGGGGACATTGTCGGGAGAAGGGGACATTGTAGGGACATGGGGACATTGTAGGGACATGGGGACACTGTAGAGACATGGGGACATTGTCGGGAGATGGGGACATTGTAGGACCATGGGGACACTGTAGAGATATGGGGACATTGTAGAGACATGGGGACATTGTAGGGACATGGGGACATTGTAGGGACATGGGGACATTGTAGAGACATGGGGACACTGTAGAGACATGGGGACATTGTAGGGACATGGGGACACTGTCGAGATATGGGGACACTGTAGAGACATGGGGACATTGTAGAGACATGGGGACACTGCAGGGACATAGGGACATTGTAGAGACATGGGGATACTGTAGAGACATGGGGACATTGTAGGGACATGGGGACATTGTAGAGACATGGGAACATTGTAGGGACATGGGGACACTGTAGAGACATGGGGACATTGTCGAGACATGGGGATATTGTAGGGACATGGGGACAATGTAGAGACATGGGGACATTGTAGAGACATGGGGACATTGTAGAGACATGGGGACATTGTAGAGACATGGGGACATTGTAGAGACATAGTGACACTGTAGAGACATGGGGACACTGTAGAGACATGGGGACATTGTCGGGAGATGGGGACATTGTAGGACCATGGGGACACTGTAGAGATATGGGGACATTGTAGAGACATGGGGACATTGTAGGGACATGGGGACATTGTAGGGACATGGGGACATTGTAGGGACATGGGGACATTGTAGAGACATGGGGACACTGTAGAGACATGGGGACATTGTAGGGACATGGGGACACTGTCGAGATATGGGGACACTGTAGAGACATGGGGACATTGTAGAGACATGGGGACACTGCAGGGACATAGGGACATTGTAGAGACATGGGGATACTGTAGAGACATGGGGACATTGTAGGGACATGGGGACATTGTAGAGACATGGGAACATTGTAGACACGTGGGGACATTGTAGAGATATGGGGACACTGTAGAGACATGGGGACACTGTTGGGACATGGGGACACAAGAGACATGGGGACATTGTAGACACATGGGGACACTGTAGAGACATGGGGACATTGTAGAGACATGGGGACATTGTAGAGACATGGGGACATTGTAGGGACATGGGGACATTGTCGGGACATGGGGACATTGTAGGGACATGGGGACACTGTAGAGACATGGGGACATTGTCGAGACATGGGGATATTGTAGGGACATGGGGACAATGTAGAGACATGGGGACATTGTAGAGACATGGGGACATTGTAGAGACATGGGGACATTGTAGAGACATAGTGACACTGTAGAGACATGGGGACACTGTTGAGACATGGGGACATTGTAGGGACATGGGGACACTGTAGAGACATGGGGACACTGTTGAGACATGGGGACATTGTAGGGACATGGGGATATTGTAGGGACATGGGGACAATGTAGAGACATGGGGACCTTGTAGGGACATGGGGACATTGTAGGGACATGGGGACACTGTAGAGACATGGGGACATTGAAGGGACATGGGGACATTGTAGAGACATGGGGACATTGTAGGGACATGGGGACACTGTAGGGACATGGGGACATTGTAGAGACATGGGGACATTGTAGAGACATGGGGACATTGTAGGGAGAAGGGGACATTGTAGGGACATGGGGACATTGTAGGGACATGGGGACACTGTAGAGACATGGGGACATTGTCGGGAGATGGGGACATTGTAGGACCATGGGGACACTGTAGAGATATGGGGACATTGTAGAGACATGGGGACATTGTAGAGACATGGGGACATTGTACGGACATGGGGACATTGTAGGGACATGGGGACACTGTAGAGACATGGGGACATTGTAGAGACATGGGGACATTGTAGGGAGAAGGGGACATTGTAGGGACATGGGGACATTGTAGGGACATGGGGACACTGTAGAGACATGGGGACATTGTCGGGAGATGGGGACATTGTAGGACCATGGGGACACTGTAGAGATATGGGGACATTGTAGAGACATGGGGACATTGAAGGGACATGGGGACATTGTAGGGACATGGGGACATTGTAGGGACATGGGGACACTGTAGGGACATGGGGACATTGTAGAGACATGGGGACACTGTAGAGACATGGGGACACTGTTGGGACATGGGGACATTGTAGACACATGGGGACATTGTAGACACATGGGGACATTGTAGAGACATGGGGACATTGTAGAGACATGGGGACATTGTAGAGACATGGGGACATTGTAGGGAGAAGGGGACATTGTAGGGACATGGGGACATTGTAGGGACATGGGGACACTGTAGAGACATGGGGACATTGTCGGGAGATGGGGACATTGTAGGACCATGGGGACACTGTAGAGATATGGGGACACTGCAGAGACATGGGGACATTGTAGAGACATGGGGACATTGTAGGGACATGGGGACATTGTAGGGACATTGGGACATTGTAGGGACATGGGGACACTGTAGGGACATGGGGACAATGTAGAGACATGGGGACCTTGTAGGGACATGGGGACATTGTAGGGACATGGGGACACTGTAGAGACATGGGGACATTGAAGGGACATGGGGACATTGTAGAGACATGGGGACATTGTAGGGACATGGGGACACTGTAGGGACATGGGGACATTGTAGAAACATGGGGACACCGTAGAGACATGGGGACATTGTAGAGACATGGGGACATTGTAGGGACATGGGGACAATGTAGAGACATGGGGACCTTGTAGGGACATGGGGACATTGTAGGGACATGGGGACACTGTAGCGACATGGGGACATTGAAGGGACATGGGGACATTGTAGAGACATGGGGACATTGTAGGGACATGGGGACACTGTAGGGACATGGGGACATTGTAGAGACATGGGGACATTGTAGAGACATGGGGACATTGTAGAGACATAGTGACACTGTACAGACATGGGGACACTGTTGAGACATGGGGACATTGTAGGGACATGGGGACACTGTAGAGACATGGGGACACTGTTGAGACATGGGGACATTGTAGGGACATGGGGATATTGTAGGGACATGGGGACATTGTAGGGACATGGGGACAATGTAGAGACATGGGGACCTTGTAGGGACATGGGGACATTGTAGGGACATGGGGACACTGTAGAGACATGGGGACATTGAAGGGACATGGGGACATTGTAGAGACATGGGGACATTGTAGGGACATGGGGACACTGTAGGGACATGGGGACATTGTAGAAACATGGGGACACCGTAGAGACATGGGGACATTGTAGAGACATGGGGACACTGTAGAGACATGGGGACATTGTAGGGACATGGGGATATTGTAGGGACATGGGGGCACTGTAGAGACATGGGGACATTGTAGAGACATGGGGACATTGTCGAGACATGGGGACATTGTAGGGACATGGGGACACTGTAGAGACATGGGGACATTGTAGGGACATGGGGACACTGTACAGACATGGGGACATTGTAGAGACATGGGGACATTGTAGAGACATGGGGAAATTGTAGGGACATGGGGACACTGTAGAGACATGGGGACATTGTAGAGACATGGGGACATTGTAGGGAGAAGGGGACATTGTAGGGACATGGGGACATTGTAGGGACATGGGGACACTGTAGAGACATGGGGACATTGTCGGGAGATGGGGACATTGTAGGACCATGGGGACACTGTAGAGATATGGGGACACTGTAGAGACATGGGGACATTGTAGAGACATGGGGACATTGTAGGGACACTGGGACATTGTAGGGACATGGGGACACTGTAGGGACATGGGGACATTGTAGAGGCATGGGGACACTGTAGAGACATGGGGACATTGTAGGGACATGGGGACACTGTAGAGATATGGGGACACTGTAGAGACATGGGGACATTGTAGAGACATGGGGACACTGCAGGGACATGGGGACATTGTAGAGACATGGGGATACTGTAGAGACATGGGGACATTGTAGGCACATGGGGACATTGTAGAGACATGGGGACATTGTAGACACGTGGGGACACTGTAGAGACATGGGGACACTGTAGAGACATGGGGACACTGTTGGGACATGGGGACACTAGAGACATGGGGACATTGTAGACACATGGGGACACTGTAGGGACATGGGGACATTGTAGACACATGGGGACACTGTACAGACATGGGGACATTGTAGAGACATGGGGACATTGTAGAGACATGGGGACATTGTACGGACATGGGGACATTGTAGGGACATGGGGACACTGTAGAGACATGGGGACATTGTAGAGACATGGGGACATTGTCGGGAGAAGGGGACATTGTAGGGACATGGGGACATTGTAGGGACATGGGGACACTGTAGAGACATGGGGACATTGTCGGGAGATGGGGACATTGTAGGACCATGGGGACACTGTAGAGATATGGGGACATTGTAGAGACATGGGGACATTGTAGGGACATGGGGACATTGTAGGGACATGGGGACATTGTAGGGACATGGGGACATTGTAGAGACATGGGGACACTGTAGAGACATGGGGACATTGTAGGGACATGGGGACACTGTAGAGATATGGGGACATTGTAGACACATGGGGACACTGTACAGACATGGGGACATTGTAGAGACATGGGGACATTGTAGAGACATGGGGACATTGTACGGACATGGGGACATTGTAGGGACATGGGGACACTGTAGAGACATGGGGACATTGTAGAGACATGGGGACATTGTCGGGAGAAGGGGACATTGTAGGGACATGGGGACATTGTAGGGACATGGGGACACTGTAGAGACATGGGGACATTGTCGGGAGATGGGGACATTGTAGGACCATGGGGACACTGTAGAGATATGGGGACATTGTAGAGACATGGGGACATTGTAGGGACATGGGGACATTGTAGGGACATGGGGACATTGTAGGGACATGGGGACATTGTAGACACGTGGGGACACTGTAGAGACATGGGGACACTGTAGAGACATGGGGACACTGTTGGGACATGGGGACACTCGAGACATGGGGACATTGTAGACACATGGGGACACTGTAGGGACATGGGGACATTGTAGACACATGGGGACACTGTACAGACATGGGGACATTGTAGAGACATGGGGACATTGTAGAGACATGGGGACATTGTACGGACATGGGGACATTGTAGGGACATGGGGACACTGTAGAGACATGGGGACATTGTAGAGACATGGGGACATTGTCGGGAGAAGGGGACATTGTAGGGACATGGGGACATTGTAGGGACATGGGGACACTGTAGAGACATGGGGACATTGTCGGGAGATGGGGACATTGTAGGACCATGGGGACACTGTAGAGATATGGGGACATTGTAGAGACATGGGGACATTGTAGGGACATGGGGACATTGTAGGGACATGGGGACATTGTAGAGACATGGGGACACTGTAGAGACATGGGGACATTGTAGGGACATGGGGACACTGTCGAGATATGGGGACACTGTAGAGACATGGGGACATTGTAGAGACATGGGGACACTGCAGGGACATAGGGACATTGTAGAGACATGGGGATACTGTAGAGACATGGGGACATTGTAGGGACATGGGGACATTGTAGAGACATGGGAACATTGTAGGGACATGGGGACACTGTAGAGACATGGGGACATTGTCGAGACATGGGGATATTGTAGGGACATGGGGACACTGTAGAGACATGGGGACATTGTAGAGACATGGGGACATTGTCGGGAGAAGGGGACATTGTAGGGACATGGGGACATTGTAGGGACATGGGGACACTGTAGAGACATGGGGACATTGTCGGGAGATGGGGACATTGTAGGACCATGGGGACACTGTAGAGATATGGGGACATTGTAGAGACATGGGGACATTGTAGGGACATGGGGACATTGTAGGGACATGGGGACATTGTAGGGACATGGGGACATTGTAGAGACATGGGGACACTGTAGAGACATGGGGACATTGTAGGGACATGGGGACACTGTAGAGATATGGGGACATTGTAGACACATGGGGACACTGTACAGACATGGGGACATTGTAGAGACATGGGGACATTGTAGAGACATGGGGACATTGTACGGACATGGGGACATTGTAGGGACATGGGGACACTGTAGAGACATGGGGACATTGTAGAGACATGGGGACATTGTCGGGAGAAGGGGACATTGTAGGGACATGGGGACATTGTAGGGACATGGGGACACTGTAGAGACATGGGGACATTGTCGGGAGATGGGGACATTGTAGGACCATGGGGACACTGTAGAGATATGGGGACATTGTAGAGACATGGGGACATTGTAGGGACATGGGGACATTGTAGGGACATGGGGACATTGTAGGGACATGGGGACATTGTAGACACGTGGGGACACTGTAGAGACATGGGGACACTGTAGAGACATGGGGACACTGTTGGGACATGGGGACACTCGAGACATGGGGACATTGTAGACACATGGGGACACTGTAGGGACATGGGGACATTGTAGACACATGGGGACACTGTACAGACATGGGGACATTGTAGAGACATGGGGACATTGTAGAGACATGGGGACATTGTACGGACATGGGGACATTGTAGGGACATGGGGACACTGTAGAGACATGGGGACATTGTAGAGACATGGGGACATTGTCGGGAGAAGGGGACATTGTAGGGACATGGGGACATTGTAGGGACATGGGGACACTGTAGAGACATGGGGACATTGTCGGGAGATGGGGACATTGTAGGACCATGGGGACACTGTAGAGATATGGGGACATTGTAGAGACATGGGGACATTGTAGGGACATGGGGACATTGTAGGGACATGGGGACATTGTAGAGACATGGGGACACTGTAGAGACATGGGGACATTGTAGGGACATGGGGACACTGTCGAGATATGGGGACACTGTAGAGACATGGGGACATTGTAGAGACATGGGGACACTGCAGGGACATAGGGACATTGTAGAGACATGGGGATACTGTAGAGACATGGGGACATTGTAGGGACATGGGGACATTGTAGAGACATGGGAACATTGTAGGGACATGGGGACACTGTAGAGACATGGGGACATTGTCGAGACATGGGGATATTGTAGGGACATGGGGACAATGTAGAGACATGGGGACATTGTAGAGACATGGGGACATTGTAGAGACATGGGGACATTGTAGAGACATGGGGACATTGTAGAGACATAGTGACACTGTAGAGACATGGGGACACTGTAGAGACATGGGGACATTGTCGGGAGATGGGGACATTGTAGGACCATGGGGACACTGTAGAGATATGGGGACATTGTAGAGACATGGGGACATTGTAGGGACATGGGGACATTGTAGGGACATGGGGACATTGTAGGGACATGGGGACATTGTAGAGACATGGGGACACTGTAGAGACATGGGGACATTGTAGGGACATGGGGACACTGTCGAGATATGGGGACACTGTAGAGACATGGGGACATTGTAGAGACATGGGGACACTGCAGGGACATAGGGACATTGTAGAGACATGGGGATACTGTAGAGACATGGGGACATTGTAGGGACATGGGGACATTGTAGAGACATGGGAACATTGTAGACACGTGGGGACATTGTAGAGATATGGGGACACTGTAGAGACATGGGGACACTGTTGGGACATGGGGACACAAGAGACATGGGGACATTGTAGACACATGGGGACACTGTAGAGACATGGGGACATTGTAGAGACATGGGGACATTGTAGAGACATGGGGACATTGTAGGGACATGGGGACATTGTCGGGACATGGGGACATTGTAGGGACATGGGGACACTGTAGAGACATGGGGACATTGTCGAGACATGGGGATATTGTAGGGACATGGGGACAATGTAGAGACATGGGGACATTGTAGAGACATGGGGACATTGTAGAGACATGGGGACATTGTAGAGACATAGTGACACTGTAGAGACATGGGGACACTGTTGAGACATGGGGACATTGTAGGGACATGGGGACACTGTAGAGACATGGGGACACTGTTGAGACATGGGGACATTGTAGGGACATGGGGATATTGTAGGGACATGGGGACATTGTAGGGACATGGGGACAATGTAGAGACATGGGGACCTTGTAGGGACATGGGGACATTGTAGGGACATGGGGACACTGTAGAGACATGGGGACATTGAAGGGACATGGGGACATTGTAGAGACATGGGGACATTGTAGGGACATGGGGACACTGTAGGGACATGGGGACATTGTAGAGACATGGGGACATTGTAGAGACATGGGGACATTGTAGGGAGAAGGGGACATTGTAGGGACATGGGGACATTGTAGGGACATGGGGACACTGTAGAGACATGGGGACATTGTCGGGAGATGGGGACATTGTAGGACCATGGGGACACTGTAGAGATATGGGGACATTGTAGAGACATGGGGACATTGTAGAGACATGGGGACATTGTACGGACATGGGGACATTGTAGGGACATGGGGACACTGTAGAGACATGGGGACATTGTAGAGACATGGGGACATTGTAGGGAGAAGGGGACATTGTAGGGACATGGGGACATTGTAGGGACATGGGGACACTGTAGAGACATGGGGACATTGTCGGGAGATGGGGACATTGTAGGACCATGGGGACACTGTAGAGATATGGGGACATTGTAGAGACATGGGGACATTGAAGGGACATGGGGACATTGTAGGGACATGGGGACATTGTAGGGACATGGGGACACTGTAGGGACATGGGGACATTGTAGAGACATGGGGACACTGTAGAGACATGGGGACACTGTTGGGACATGGGGACATTGTAGACACATGGGGACATTGTAGACACATGGGGACATTGTAGAGACATGGGGACATTGTAGAGACATGGGGACATTGTAGAGACATGGGGACATTGTAGGGAGAAGGGGACATTGTAGGGACATGGGGACATTGTAGGGACATGGGGACACTGTAGAGACATGGGGACATTGTCGGGAGATGGGGACATTGTAGGACCATGGGGACACTGTAGAGATATGGGGACACTGCAGAGACATGGGGACATTGTAGAGACATGGGGACATTGTAGGGACATGGGGACATTGTAGGGACATTGGGACATTGTAGGGACATGGGGACACTGTAGGGACATGGGGACAATGTAGAGACATGGGGACCTTGTAGGGACATGGGGACATTGTAGGGACATGGGGACACTGTAGAGACATGGGGACATTGAAGGGACATGGGGACATTGTAGAGACATGGGGACATTGTAGGGACATGGGGACACTGTAGGGACATGGGGACATTGTAGAAACATGGGGACACCGTAGAGACATGGGGACATTGTAGAGACATGGGGACATTGTAGGGACATGGGGACAATGTAGAGACATGGGGACCTTGTAGGGACATGGGGACATTGTAGGGACATGGGGACACTGTAGCGACATGGGGACATTGAAGGGACATGGGGACATTGTAGAGACATGGGGACATTGTAGGGACATGGGGACACTGTAGGGACATGGGGACATTGTAGAAACATGGGGACACCGTAGAGACATGGGGACATTGTAGAGACATGGGGACACTGTAGAGACATGGGGACATTGTAGGGACATGGGGATATTGTAGGGACATGGGGGCACTGTAGAGACATGGGGACATTGTAGAGACATGGGGACATTGTCGAGACATGGGGACATTGTAGGGACATGGGGACACTGTAGAGACATGGGGACATTGTAGGGACATGGGGACACTGTACAGACATGGGGACATTGTAGAGACATGGGGACATTGTAGAGACATGGGGACATTGTAGGGACATGGGGACACTGTAGAGACATGGGGACATTGTAGAGACATGGGGACATTGTAGGGAGAAGGGGACATTGTAGGGACATGGGGACATTGTAGGGACATGGGGACACTGTAGAGACATGGGGACATTGTCGGGAGATGGGGACATTGTAGGACCATGGGGACACTGTAGAGATATGGGGACACTGTAGAGACATGGGGACATTGTAGAGACATGGGGACATTGTAGGGACATGGGGACATTGTAGGGACATTGGGACATTGTAGGGACATGGGGACACTGTAGGGACATGGGGACATTGTAGAGGCATGGGGACACTGTAGAGACATGGGGACATTGTAGGGACATGGGGACACTGTAGAGATATGGGGACACTGTAGAGACATGGGGACATTGTAGAGACATGGGGACACTGCAGGGACATAGGGACATTGTAGAGACATGGGGATACTGTAGAGACATGGGGACATTGTAGGCACATGGGGACATTGTAGAGACATGGGGACATTGTAGACACGTGGGGACACTGTAGAGACATGGGGACACTGTAGAGACATGGGGACACTGTTGGGACATGGGGACACTAGAGACATGGGGACATTGTAGACACATGGGGACACTGTAGGGACATGGGGACATTGTAGACACATGGGGACACTGTACAGACATGGGGACATTGTAGAGACATGGGGACATTGTAGAGACATGGGGACATTGTACGGACATGGGGACATTGTAGGGACATGGGGACACTGTAGAGACATGGGGACATTGTAGAGACATGGGGACATTGTCGGGAGAAGGGGACATTGTAGGGACATGGGGACATTGTAGGGACATGGGGACACTGTAGAGACATGGGGACATTGTCGGGAGATGGGGACATTGTAGGACCATGGGGACACTGTAGAGATATGGGGACATTGTAGAGACATGGGGACATTGTAGGGACATGGGGACATTGTAGGGACATGGGGACATTGTAGGGACATGGGGACATTGTAGAGACATGGGGACACTGTAGAGACATGGGGACATTGTAGGGACATGGGGACACTGTAGAGATATGGGGACATTGTAGACACATGGGGACACTGTACAGACATGGGGACATTGTAGAGACATGGGGACATTGTAGAGACATGGGGACATTGTACGGACATGGGGACATTGTAGGGACATGGGGACACTGTAGAGACATGGGGACATTGTAGAGACATGGGGACATTGTCGGGAGAAGGGGACATTGTAGGGACATGGGGACATTGTAGGGACATGGGGACACTGTAGAGACATGGGGACATTGTCGGGAGATGGGGACATTGTAGGACCATGGGGACACTGTAGAGATATGGGGACATTGTAGAGACATGGGGACATTGTAGGGACATGGGGACATTGTAGGGACATGGGGACATTGTAGACACGTGGGGACACTGTAGAGACATGGGGACACTGTAGAGACATGGGGACACTGTTGGGACATGGGGACACTCGAGACATGGGGACATTGTAGACACATGGGGACACTGTAGGGACATGGGGACATTGTAGACACATGGGGACACTGTACAGACATGGGGACATTGTAGAGACATGGGGACATTGTAGAGACATGGGGACATTGTACGGACATGGGGACATTGTAGGGACATGGGGACACTGTAGAGACATGGGGACATTGTAGAGACATGGGGACATTGTCGGGAGAAGGGGACATTGTAGGGACATGGGGACATTGTAGGGACATGGGGACACTGTAGAGACATGGGGACATTGTCGGGAGATGGGGACATTGTAGGACCATGGGGACACTGTAGAGATATGGGGACATTGTAGAGACATGGGGACATTGTAGGGACATGGGGACATTGTAGGGACATGGGGACATTGTAGGGACATGGGGACATTGTAGAGACATGGGGACACTGTAGAGACATGGGGACATTGTAGGGACATGGGGACACTGTCGAGATATGGGGACACTGTAGAGACATGGGGACATTGTAGAGACATGGGGACACTGCAGGGACATAGGGACATTGTAGAGACATGGGGATACTGTAGAGACATGGGGACATTGTAGGGACATGGGGACATTGTAGAGACATGGGAACATTGTAGGGACATGGGGACACTGTAGAGACATGGGGACATTGTCGAGACATGGGGATATTGTAGGGACATGGGGACAATGTAGAGACATGGGGACATTGTAGAGACATGGGGACATTGTAGAGACATGGGGACATTGTAGAGACATAGTGACACTGTAGAGACATGGGGACACTGTAGAGACATGGGGACATTGTCGGGAGATGGGGACATTGTAGGACCATGGGGACACTGTAGAGATATGGGGACATTGTAGAGACATGGGGACATTGTAGGGACATGGGGACATTGTAGGGACATGGGGACATTGTAGGGACATGGGGACATTGTAGAGACATGGGGACACTGTAGAGACATGGGGACATTGTAGGGACATGGGGACACTGTCGAGATATGGGGACACTGTAGAGACATGGGGACATTGTAGAGACATGGGGACACTGCAGGGACATAGGGACATTGTAGAGACATGGGGATACTGTAGAGACATGGGGACATTGTAGGGACATGGGGACATTGTAGAGACATGGGAACATTGTAGACACGTGGGGACATTGTAGAGATATGGGGACACTGTAGAGACATGGGGACACTGTTGGGACATGGGGACACAAGAGACATGGGGACATTGTAGACACATGGGGACACTGTAGAGACATGGGGACATTGTAGAGACATGGGGACATTGTAGAGACATGGGGACATTGTAGGGACATGGGGACATTGTCGGGACATGGGGACATTGTAGGGACATGGGGACACTGTAGGGACATGGGGACATTGTCGAGACATGGGGATATTGTAGGGACATGGGGACAATGTAGAGACATGGGGACATTGTAGAGACATGGGGACATTGTAGAGACATGGGGACATTGTAGAGACATAGTGACACTGTACAGACATGGGGACACTGTTGAGACATGGGGACATTGTAGGGACATGGGGACACTGTAGAGACATGGGGACACTGTTGAGACATGGGGACATTGTAGGGACATGGGGATATTGTAGGGACATGGGGACATTGTAGGGACATGGGGACAATGTAGAGACATGGGGACCTTGTAGGGACATGGGGACATTGTAGGGACATGGGGACACTGTAGAGACATGGGGACATTGAAGGGACATGGGGACATTGTAGAGACATGGGGACATTGTAGGGACATGGGGACACTGTAGGGACATGGGGACATTGTAGAAACATGGGGACACCGTAGAGACATGGGGACATACTAGAGACATGGGGACATTGTAGAGACATGGGGACACTAAAGGGACATGGGGACACTGTAGAGACATGGGGACACTAGAGACATGGGGACATTGTAGAGACATGGGGACATTAGATGACATGGGGACATTAGATGACATGGGGACATTGTAGAGACATGGGGACACTAAAGGGACATGGGGATATTGTAGGGACATGGGGACATTGTAGGGACATGGGGACACTAGAGACATGGGGACATTGTAGAGACATGGGGACACTAGAGACATGGGGACATTGTAGAGACATGGGGACACTAAAGGGACATGGGGACATTGTAGGGACATGGGGACATTGTAGGGACATGGGGACACTAGAGACATGGGGCCATTGCAGAGACATGGGGACAGTAGAGACATGGGGACATTGTAGAGACATGGGGACACTAAAGGGACATGGGGACATTGTAGGGACATGGGGACACGAGACACATGGGGACATTGTAGAGACATGGGGACATTGTCGGGACATGGGGATATTGTAGGGACATGGGGACATTGTAGAGACATGGGGACACTTTCGGGACATGGGGCACTGTAGGGACATGGGAACACTGTAGAGACATGGGGACATTGTAGAGACATGGGGACACTGTAGGGACATGGGGACACTGCAGAGACATGGGGACATTGTAGAGACATGGGGACATTGTAGGACCATGGGGACACTGTAGAGATATGGGGACATTGTAGAGACATGGGGACATTGTAGGGACATGGGGACATTGTAGGGACATGGGGACACTGTAGGGACATGGGGACATTGTAGAGACATGGGGACACTGTAGAGACATGGGGACATTGTAGGGACATGGGGACACTGTAGAGATATGGGGACACTGTAGAGACATGGGGACATTGTAGAGACATGGGGACACTGCAGGGACATAGGGACATTGTAGAGACATGGGGATACTGTAGAGACATGGGGACATTGTAGGGACATGGGGACATTGTAGAGACATGGGAACATTGTAGACACGTGGGGACATTGTCGAGATATGGGGACACTGTAGAGACATGGGGACACTGTTGGGACATGGGGACACAAGAGACATGGGGACATTGTAGACACATGGGGACATTGTAGGGACATGGGGACATTGTAGAGACATGGGGACATTGTAGAGACATGGGGACATTGTAGAGACATGGGGACATTGTCGGGACATGGGGACATTGTAGGGACATGGGGAGACTGTAGAGACATGGGGACATTGTCGAGACATGGGGATATTGTAGGGACATGGGGACAATGTAGAGACATGGGGACATTGTAGAGACATAGTGACACTGTAGAGACATGGGGACACTGTTGAGACATGGGGACATTGTAGGGACATGGGGACACTGTAGAGACATGGGGATATTGTAGGGACATGGGGACATTGTAGGGACATGGGGACAATGTAGAGACATGGGGACCTTGTAGGGACATGGGGACATTGTAGGGACATGGGGACACTGTAGAGACATGGGGACATTGAAGGGACATGGGGACATTGTAGAGACATGGGGACATTGTAGGGACATGGGGACACTGTAGGGACATGGGGACATTGTAGAAACATGGGGACACCGTAGAGACATGGGGACATTGTAGAGACATGGGGACACTGTAGAGACATGGGGACATTGTAGGGACATGGGGATATTGTAGGGACATGGGGGCACTGTAGAGACATGGGGACATTGTAGAGACATGGGGACATTGTCGAGACATGGGGACATTGTAGGGACATGGGGACACTGTAGAGACATGGGGACATTGTAGGGACATGGGGACACTGTAGGGACATGGGGACATTGTAGAAACATGGGGACACCGTAGAGACATGGGGACATTGTAGAGACATGGGGACACTGTAGAGACATGGGGACATTGTAGGGACATGGGGATATTGTAGGGACATGGGGGCACTGTAGAGACATGGGGACATTGTAGAGACATGGGGACATTGTCGAGACATGGGGACATTGTAGGGACATGGGGACACTGTAGAGACATGGGGACATTGTAGGGACATGGGGACACTGTACAGACATGGGGACATTGTAGAGACATGGGGACATTGTAGAGACATGGGGACATTGTACGGACATGGGGACATTGTAGGGACATGGGGACACTGTAGAGACATGGGGACATTGTAGAGACATGGGGACATTGTAGGGAGAAGGGGACATTGTAGGGACATGGGGACATTGTAGGGACATGGGGACACTGTAGAGACATGGGGACATTGTCGGGAGATGGGGACATTGTAGGACCATGGGGACACTGTAGAGATATGGGGACACTGTAGAGACATGGGGACATTGTAGGGACATGGGGACATTGTAGGGACATGGGGACATTGTAGGGACATGGGTACACTGTAGGGACATGGGGACATTGTAGAGACATGGGGACACTGTAGAGACATGGGGACATTGTAGAGATATGGGGACACTGCAGAGACATGGGGACATTGTAGAGACATGGGGACACTGCAGGGACATGGGGACATTGTAGAGACATGGGGATACTGTAGAGACATGGGGACATTGTAGGCACATGGGGACATTGTAGAGACATGGGGACATTGTAGACACGTGGGGACACTGTAGAGACATGGGGACACTGTAGAGACATGGGGACATTGTTGGGACATGGGGACACTAGAGACATGGGGACATTGTAGACACATGGGGACACTGTAGGGACATGGGGGCATTGTAGGGACATGGGGACACTGTAGGGACATGGGGACATTGTAGAGACATGGGGACACTGTAGAGACATGGGGACATTGTAGGGACATGGGGACACTGTAGAGATATGGGGACACTGTAGAGACATGGGGACATTGTAGAGACATGGGGACACTGCAGGGACATAGGGACATTGTAGAGACATGGGGATACTGTAGAGACATGGGGACATTGTAGGGACATGGGGACATTGTAGAGACATGGGAACATTGTAGACACGTGGGGACATTGTAGAGATATGGGGACACTGTAGAGACATGGGGACACTGTTGGGACATGGGGACACAAGAGACATGGGGACATTGTAGACACATGGGGACATTGTAGAGACATGGGGACATTGTAGAGACATGGGGACATTGTAGAGACATGGGGACATTGTAGGGACATGGGGACATTGTCGGGACATGGGGACATTGTAGGGACATGGGGACACTGTAGAGACATGGGGACATTGTCGAGACATGGGGATATTGTAGGGACATGGGGACAATGTAGAGAAATGGGGACATTGTAGAGACATGGGGACATTGTAGAGACATAGTGACACTGTAGAGACATGGGGACACTGTTGAGACATGGGGACATTGTAGGGACATGGGGACACTGTAGAGACATGGGGATATTGTAGGGACATGGGGACATTGTAGGGACATGGGGACACTGTAGAGACATGGGGACATTGAAGGGACATGGGGACATTGTAGAGACATGGGGACATTGTAGGGACATGGGGACACTGTAGGGACATGGGGACATTGTAGAAACATGGGGACACCGTAGAGACATGGGGACATACTAGAGACATGGGGACATTGTAGAGACATGGGGACACTAAAGGGACATGGGGACACTGTAGAGACATGGGGACACTAGAGACATGGGGACATTGTAGAGACATGCGGACATTGTAGAGACATGGGGACATTAGATGACATGGGGACATTGTAGAGACATGGGGACACTAAAGGGACATGGGGATATTGTAGGGACATGGGGACATTGTAGGGACATGGGGACACTAGAGACATGGGGACATTGTAGAGACATGGGGACACTAGAGACATGGGGACATTGTAGAGACATGGGGACACTAAAGGGACATGGGGACATTGTAGGGACATGGGGACATTGTAGGGACATGGGGACACTAGAGACATGGGGCCATTGCAGAGACATGGGGACAGTAGAGACATGGGGACATTGTAGAGACATGGGGACACTAAAGGGACATGGGGACATTGTAGGGACATGGGGACACGAGACACATGGGGACATTGTAGAGACATGGGGACATTGTCGGGACATGGGGATATTGTAGGGACATGGGGACATTGTAGAGACATGGGGACACTTTCGGGACATGGGGCACTGTTGGGACATGGGAACACTGTAGAGACATGGGGACATTGTAGAGACATGGGGACACTGTAGGGACATGGGGACACTGTAGAGATATGGGGACATTGTAGAGACATGGGGACATTGTAGGGACATGGGGACATTGTAGGGACATGGGGACATTGTAGGGACATGGGGACATTGTAGAGACATGGGGACACTGTAGAGACATGGGGACATTGTAGGGACATGGGGACACTGTAGAGATATGGGGACATTGTAGACACATGGGGACACTGTACAGACATGGGGACATTGTAGAGACATGGGGACATTGTAGAGACATGGGGACATTGTACGGACATGGGGACATTGTAGGGACATGGGGACACTGTAGAGACATGGGGACATTGTAGAGACATGGGGACATTGTCGGGAGAAGGGGACATTGCAGGGACATGGGGACATTGTAGGGACATGGGGACACTGTAGAGACATGGGGACATTGTCGGGAGATGGGGACATTGTAGGACCATGGGGACACTGTAGAGATATGGGGACATTGTAGAGACATGGGGACATTGTAGGGACATGGGGACATTGTAGGGACATGGGGACATTGTAGACACGTGGGGACACTGTAGAGACATGGGGACACTGTAGAGACATGGGGACACTGTTGGGACATGGGGACACTCGAGACATGGGGACATTGTAGACACATGGGGACACTGTAGGGACATGGGGACATTGTAGACACATGGGGACACTGTACAGACATGGGGACATTGTAGAGACATGGGGACATTGTAGAGACATGGGGACATTGTACGGACATGGGGACATTGTAGGGACATGGGGACACTGTAGAGACATGGGGACATTGTAGAGACATGGGGACATTGTCGGGAGAAGGGGACATTGTAGGGACATGGGGACATTGTAGGGACATGGGGACACTGTAGAGACATGGGGACATTGTCGGGAGATGGGGACATTGTAGGACCATGGGGACACTGTAGGGACATGGGGACACTGTAGAGACATGGGGACATTGTCGGGAGATGGGGACATTGTAGGACCATGGGGACACTGTAGAGATATGGGCACATTGTAGAGACATGGGGACACTGTAGAGACATGGGGACATTGTAGGGACATGGGGACACTGTCGAGATATGGGGACACTGTAGAGACATGGGGACATTGAAGGGACATGGGGACATTGTAGAGACATGGGGACATTGTAGGGACATGGGGACACTGTAGGGACATGGGGACATTGTAGAAACATGGGGACACCGTAGAGACATGGGGACATTGTAGAGACATGGGGACATTGTAGGGACATGGGGACAATGTAGAGACATGGGGACCTTGTAGGGACATGGGGACATTGTAGGGACATGGGGACACTGTAGAGACATGGGGACATTGAAGGGACATGGGGACATTGTAGAGACATGGGGACATTGTAGGGACATGGGGACACTGTAGGGACATGGGGACATTGTAGAAACATGGGGACACCGTAGAGACATGGGGACATTGTAGAGACATGGGGACACTGTAGAGACATGGGGACATTGTAGGGACATGGGGATATTGTAGGGACATGGGGGCACTGTAGAGACATGGGGACATTGTAGAGACATGGGGACATTGTCGAGACATGGGGACATTGTAGGGACATGGGGACACTGTAGAGACATGGGGACATTGTAGGGACATGGGGACACTGTACAGACATGGGGACATTGTAGAGACATGGGGACATTGTAGAGACATGGGGACATTGTAGGGACATGGGGACACTGTAGAGACATGGGGACATTGTAGAGACATGGGGACATTGTAGGGAGAAGGGGACATTGTAGGGACATGGGGACATTGTAGGGACATGGGGACACTGTAGAGACATGGGGACATTGTCGGGAGATGGGGACATTGTAGGACCATGGGGACACTGTAGAGATATGGGGACACTGTAGAGACATGGGGACATTGTAGAGACATGGGGACATTGTAGGGACATGGGGACATTGTAGGGACATTGGGACATTGTAGGGACATGGGGACACTGTAGGGACATGGGGACATTGTAGAGGCATGGGGACACTGTAGAGACATGGGGACATTGTAGGGACATGGGGACACTGTACAGACATGGGGACATTGTAGAGACATGGGGACATTGTAGAGACATGGGGACATTGTAGGGACATGGGGACACTGTAGAGACATGGGGACATTGTAGAGACATGGGGACATTGTAGGGAGAAGGGGACATTGTAGGGACATGGGGATATTGTAGGGACATGGGGACACTGTAGAGACATGGGGACATTGTCGGGAGATGGGGACATTGTAGGACCATGGGGACACTGTAGAGATATGGGGACACTGTAGAGACATGGGGACATTGTAGAGACATGGGGACATTGTAGGGACATGGGGACATTGTAGGGACATTGGGACATTGTAGGGACATGGGGACACTGTAGGGACATGGGGACATTGTAGAGGCATGGGGACACTGTAGAGACATGGGGACATTGTAGGGACATGGGGACACTGTAGAGATATGGGGACACTGTAGAGACATGGGGACATTGTAGAGACATGGGGACACTGCAGGGACATGGGGACATTGTAGAGACATGGGGATACTGTAGAGACATGGGGACATTGTAGGCACATGGGGACATTGTAGAGACATGGGGACATTGTAGACACGTGGGGACACTGTAGAGACATGGGGACACTGTAGAGACATGGGGACACTGTTGGGACATGGGGACACTAGAGACATGGGGACATTGTAGACACATGGGGACACTGTAGGGACATGGGGACATTGTAGACACATGGGGACACTGTACAGACATGGGGACATTGTAGAGACATGGGGACATTGTAGAGACATGGGGACATTGTACGGACATGGGGACATTGTAGGGACATGGGGACACTGTAGAGACATGGGGACATTGTAGAGACATGGGGACATTGTCGGGAGAAGGGGACATTGTAGGGACATGGGGACATTGTAGGGACATGGGGACACTGTAGAGACATGGGGACATTGTCGGGAGATGGGGACATTGTAGGACCATGGGGACACTGTAGAGATATGGGGACATTGTAGAGACATGGGGACATTGTAGGGACATGGGGACATTGTAGGGACATGGGGACATTGTAGAGACATGGGGACACTGTAGAGACATGGGGACATTGTAGGGACATGGGGACACTGTAGAGATATGGGGACATTGTAGACACATGGGGACACTGTACAGACATGGGGACATTGTAGAGACATGGGGACATTGTAGAGACATGGGAACATTGTACGGACATGGGGACATTGTAGGGACATGGGGACACTGTAGAGACATGGGGACATTGTAGAGACATGGGGACATTGTCGGGAGATGGGGACATTGTAGGACCATGGGGACACTGTAGAGATATGGGGACATTGTAGAGACATGGGGACATTGTAGGGACATGGGGACATTGTAGGGACATGGGGACATTGTAGACACGTGGGGACACTGTAGAGACATGGGGACACTGTAGAGACATGGGGACACTGTAGAGACATGGGGACACTGTTGGGACATGGGGACACTCGAGACATGGGGACATTGTAGACACATGGGGACACTGTAGGGACATGGGGACATTGTAGACACATGGGGACACTGTACAGACATGGGGACATTGTAGAGACATGGGGACATTGTAGAGACATGGGGACATTGTACGGACATGGGGACATTGTAGGGACATGGGGACACTGTAGAGACATGGGGACATTGTAGAGACATGGGGACATTGTCGGGAGAAGGGGACATTGTAGGGACATGGGGACATTGTAGGGACATGGGGACACTGTAGAGACATGGGGACATTGTCGGGAGATGGGGACATTGTAGGACCATGGGGACACTGTAGAGATATGGGGACATTGTAGGGACATGGGGACATTGTAGGGACATGGGGACATTGTAGGGACATGGGGACATTGTAGAGACATGGGGACACTGTAGAGACATGGGGACATTGTAGGGACATGGGGACACTGTCGAGATATGGGGACACTGTAGAGACATGGGGACATTGTAGAGACATGGGGACACTGCAGGGACATAGGGACATTGTAGAGACATGGGGATACTGTAGAGACATGGGGACATTGTAGGGACATGGGGACATTGTAGAGACATGGGAACATTGTAGACACGTGGGGACATTGTAGAGATATGGGGACACTGTAGAGACATGGGGACACTGTTGGGACATGGGGACACAAGAGACATGGGGACATTGTAGACACATGGGGACACTGTAGAGACATGGGGACATTGTAGAGACATGGGGACATTGTAGAGACATGGGGACATTGTAGGGACATGGGGACATTGTCGGGACATGGGGACATTGTAGGGACATGGGGACACTGTAGAGACATGGGGACATTGTCGAGACATGGGGATATTGTAGGGACATGGGGACAATGTAGAGACATGGGGACATTGTAGAGACATGGGGACATTGTAGAGACATAGTGACACTGTAGAGACATGGGGACACTGTTGAGACATGGGGACATTGTAGGGACATGGGGACACTGTAGAGACATGGGGACACTGTTGAGACATGGGGACATTGTAGGGACATGGGGATATTGTAGGGACATGGGGACATTGTAGGGACATGGGGACAATGTAGAGACATGGGGACCTTGTAGGGACATGGGGACATTGTAGGGACATGGGGACACTGTAGAGACATGGGGACATTGAAGGGACATGGGGACATTGTAGAGACATGGGGACATTGTAGGGACATGGGGACACTGTAGGGACATGGGGACATTGTAGAAACATGGGGACACCGTAGAGACATGGGGACATACTAGAGACATGGGGACATTGTAGAGACATGGGGACACTAAAGGGACATGGGGACACTGTAGAGACATGGGGACACTAGAGACATGGGGACATTGTAGAGACATGGGGACATTAGATGACATGGGGACATTAGATGACATGGGGACATTGTAGAGACATGGGGACACTAAAGGGACATGGGGATATTGTAGGGACATGGGGACATTGTAGGGACATGGGGACACTAGAGACATGGGGACATTGTAGAGACATGGGGACACTAGAGACATGGGGACATTGTAGAGACATGGGGACACTAAAGGGACATGGGGACATTGTAGGGACATGGGGACATTGTAGGGACATGGGGACACTAGAGACATGGGGCCATTGCAGAGACATGGGGACAGTAGAGACATGGGGACATTGTAGAGACATGGGGACACTAAAGGGACATGGGGACATTGTAGGGACATGGGGACACGAGACACATGGGGACATTGTAGAGACATGGGGACATTGTCGGGACATGGGGATATTGTAGGGACATGGGGACATTGTAGAGACATGGGGACACTTTCGGGACATGGGGCACTGTAGGGACATGGGAACACTGTAGAGACATGGGGACATTGTAGAGACATGGGGACACTGTAGGGACATGGGGACACTGCAGAGACATGGGGACATTGTAGAGACATGGGGACATTGTAGGACCATGGGGACACTGTAGAGATATGGGGACATTGTAGAGACATGGGGACATTGTAGGGACATGGGGACATTGTAGGGACATGGGGACACTGTAGGGACATGGGGACATTGTAGAGACATGGGGACACTGTAGAGACATGGGGACATTGTAGGGACATGGGGACACTGTAGAGATATGGGGACACTGTAGAGACATGGGGACATTGTAGAGACATGGGGACACTGCAGGGACATAGGGACATTGTAGAGACATGGGGATACTGTAGAGACATGGGGACATTGTAGGGACATGGGGACATTGTAGAGACATGGGAACATTGTAGACACGTGGGGACATTGTCGAGATATGGGGACACTGTAGAGACATGGGGACACTGTTGGGACATGGGGACACAAGAGACATGGGGACATTGTAGACACATGGGGACACTGTAGGGACATGGGGACATTGTAGAGACATGGGGACATTGTAGAGACATGGGGACATTGTAGAGACATGGGGACATTGTAGGGACATGGGGACATTGTCGGGACATGGGGACATTGTAGGGACATGGGGAGACTGTAGAGACATGGGGACATTGTCGAAACATGGGGATATTGTAGGGACATGGGGACAATGTAGAGACATGGGGACATTGTAGAGACATAGTGACACTGTAGAGACATGGGGACACTGTTGAGACATGGGGACATTGTAGGGACATGGGGACACTGTAGAGACATGGGGATATTGTAGGGACATGGGGACATTGTAGGGACATGGGGACAATGTAGAGACATGGGGACCTTGTAGGGACATGGCGACATTGTAGGGACATGGGGACACTGTAGAGACATGGGGACATTGAAGGGACATGGGGACATTGTAGAGACATGGGGACATTGTAGGGACATGGGGACACTGTAGGGACATGGGGACATTGTAGAAACATGGGGACACCGTAGAGACATGGGGACATTGTAGAGACATGGGGACACTGTAGAGACATGGGGACATTGTAGGGACATGGGGATATTGTAGGGACATGGGGGCACTGTAGAGACATGGGGACATTGTAGAGACATGGGGACATTGTCGAGACATGGGGACATTGTAGGGACATGGGGACACTGTAGAGACATGGGGACATTGTAGGGACATGGGGACACTGTAGGGACATGGGGACATTGTAGAAACATGGGGACACCGTAGAGACATGGGGACATTGTAGAGACATGGGGACACTGTAGAGACATGGGGACATTGTAGGGACATGGGGATATTGTAGGGACATGGGGGCACTGTAGAGACATGGGGACATTGTAGAGACATGGGGACATTGTCGAGACATGGGGACATTGTAGGTACATGGGGACACTGTAGAGACATGGGGACATTGTAGGGACATGGGGACACTGTACAGACATGGGGACATTGTAGAGACATGGGGACATTGTAGAGACATGGGGACATTGTACGGACATGGGGACATTGTAGGGACATGGGGACACTGTAGAGACATGGGGACATTGTAGAGACATGGGGACATTGTAGGGAGAAGGGGACATTGTAGGGACATGGGGACATTGTAGGGACATGGGGACACTGTAGAGACATGGGGACATTGTCGGGAGATGGGGACATTGTAGGACCATGGGGACACTGTAGAGATATGGGGACACTGTAGAGACATGGGGACATTGTAGGGACATGGGGACATTGTAGGGACATGGGGACATTGTAGGGACATGGGTACACTGTAGGGACATGGGGACATTGTAGAGACATGGGGACACTGTAGAGACATGGGGACATTGTAGAGATATGGGGACACTGTAGAGACATGGGGACATTGTAGAGACATGGGGACACTGCAGGGACATGGGGACATTGTAGAGACATGGGGATACTGTAGAGACATGGGGACATTGTAGGCACATGGGGACATTGTAGAGACATGGGGACATTGTAGACACGTGGGGACACTGTAGAGACATGGGGACACTGTAGAGACATGGGGACATTGTTGGGACATGGGGACACTAGAGACATGGGGACATTGTAGACACATGGGGACAATGTAGGGACATGGGGGCATTGTAGGGACATGGGGACACTGTAGGGACATGGGGACATTGTAGAGACATGGGGACACTGTAGAGACATGGGGACATTGTAGGGACATGGGGACACTGTAGAGATATGGGGACACTGTAGAGACATGGGGACATTGTAGAGACATGGGGACACTGCAGGGACATAGGGACATTGTAGAGACATGGGGATACTGTAGAGACATGGGGACATTGTAGGGACATGGGGACATTGTAGAGACATGGGAACATTGTAGACACGTGGGGACATTGTAGAGATATGGGGACACTGTAGAGACATGGGGACACTGTTGGGACATGGGGACACAAGAGACATGGGGACATTGTAGACACATGGGGACATTGTAGAGACATGGGGACATTGTAGGGAGAAGGGGACATTGTAGGGACATGGGGACATTGTAGGGACATGGGGACACTGTAGAGACATGGGGACATTGTCGGGAGATGGGGACATTGTCGGACCATGGGGACACTGTAGAGATATGGGGACATTGTAGGGACATGGGGACATTGTAGGGACATGGGGACATTGTAGGGACATGGGTACACTGTAGGGACATGGGGACATTGTAGAGACATGGGGACATTGTAGAGACATGGGGACATTGTAGAGACATGGGGACATTGTAGGGACATGGGGACATTGTCGGGACATGGGGACATTGTGGGGACATTGTAGGGACATGGGGACACTGTAGAGACATGGGGACATTGTCGAGACATGGGGATATTGTAGGGACATGGGGACAATGTAGAGAAATGGGGACATTGTAGAGACATGGGGACATTGTAGAGACATAGTGACACTGTAGAGACATGGGGACACTGTTGAGACATGGGGACATTGTAGGGACATGGGGACACTGTAGAGACATGGGGATATTGTAGGGACATGGGGACATTGTAGGGACATGGGGACACTGTAGAGACATGGGGACATTGAAGGGACATGGGGACATTGTAGAGACATGGGGACATTGTAGGGACATGGGGACACTGTAGGGACATGGGGACATTGTAGAAACATGGGGACACCGTAGAGACATGGGGACATACTAGAGACATGGGGACATTGTAGAGACATGGGGACACTAAAGGGACATGGGGACACTGTAGAGACATGGGGACACTAGAGACATGGGGACATTGTAGAGACATGCGGACATTGTAGAGACATGGGGACATTAGATGACATGGGGACATTGTAGAGACATGGGGACACTAAAGGGACATGGGGATATTGTAGGGACATGGGGACATTGTAGGGACATGGGGACACTAGAGACATGGGGACATTGTAGAGACATGGGGACACTAGAGACATGGGGACATTGTAGAGACATGGGGACACTAAAGGGACATGGGGACATTGTAGGGACATGGGGACATTGTAGGGACATGGGGACACTAGAGACATGGGGCCATTGCAGAGACATGGGGACAGTAGAGACATGGGGACATTGTAGAGACATGGGGACACTAAAGGGACATGGGGACATTGTAGGGACATGGGGACACGAGACACATGGGGACATTGTAGAGACATGGGGACATTGTCGGGACATGGGGATATTGTAGGGACATGGGGACATTGTAGAGACATGGGGACACTTTCGGGACATGGGGCACTGTTGGGACATGGGAACACTGTAGAGACATGGGGACATTGTAGAGACATGGGGACACTGTAGGGACATGGGGACACTGTAGAGACATGGGGACATTGTAGAGACATGGGGACATTGTAGGGACATGGGGACACTGTAGAGACATGGGGACATTGTAGAGACATGGGGACATTGTCGGGACATGGGACACTGTAGAGACATGGGGACATTGTAGAGACATGGGGACATTGTAGGGACATGGGGACACTCTAGAGACATGGGGACATTGTAGTGTCATGGGGACATTGTATGGACATGGGGACATTGTAGAGACATGGGGACATTGTAGAGACATGGGGACATTGTAGGGACATGGGGACATTGTAGGGACATGGGGACACTGTAGAGACATGGGGACATTGTAGGGACATGGGGACATTGTAGGGACATGGGGACAATGTAGAGACATGGGGACCTTGTAGGGACATGGGGACATTGTAGAGACATGGGGACATTGTAGGGACATGGGGACATTGTAGAGACATGGGGACACCGTAGAGACATGGGGACATTGTAGAGACATGGGGACACTAGAGACATGGGGACATTGTAGAGACATGGGGACATGAGATGACATGGGGACACTGTCGAGACATGGGGACACTAAAGGGACATGGGGCACTGTTGGGACATGGGAACACTGTAGAGACATGGGGACATTGTAGAGACATGGGGACACTGTAGGGACATGGGGACACTGTAGAGACATGGGGACATTGTAGAGACATGGGGACATTGTAGGGACATGGGGACACTGTAGAGACATGGGGACATTGTAGAGACATGGGGACATTGTCGGGACATGGGACACTGTAGAGACATGGGGACATTGTAGAGACATGGGGACATTGTAGGGACATGGGGACACTCTAGAGACATGGGGACATTGTAGTGTCATGGGGACATTGTAGGGACATGGGGATATTGTAGAGACATGGGGACACTAGAGACATGGGGACACTGTGGAGACATGGGGACATTGTAGGGACATGGGGACACTAGAAACATGGGGACACTGTCGAGACATGGGGACATTGTAGGGACATGGGAACATTGTAGGGACATGGGGACACTAGAGACATGCGGACATTGTAGGGACATGGGGACATTGTAGGGACATGGGGACACTGTAGAGACATGGGGACATTGTAGAGACATGGGGACACTGTAGAGACATGGGGACATTGTAGAGACATGCGGACTTTGTCGAGACATGGGGACACTGGAGGGACATGGGGACATTGCTGAGACATGGGGACATTGTAGAGACATGAGGACATTGTAGAGACATGGGGACATTGTAGGGACATGGGGACATTGTAGTGTCATGGGGACATTGTAGGGACATGGGGACACTGTAGAGACATGGGGACATTGTAGAGACATGGGGACATTGTAGGGACATGGGGACATTGTAGGGACATGGGGACATTGTAGAGACATGGCGACATTGTAGAGACATGGGGACATTGTAGAGACATGGGGACACTAGAGACATGGGGACATTGTCGAGACATGGGGACATTAGATGACATGGGGACATTGTAGAGACATGGGGACACTAAAGGGACATGGGGACATTGTAGAGACATGGAGACATTGTAGAGACATGGGGGCACTAGAGACATGGAGACATTATCGAGACATGGGGACACTAAAGGGACATGGGGACATTGTAGGGACATGGGGACATTGTAGAGACATGGGAACATTGTAGGGACATGGGGACATTGTAGAGACATGGGGACACTGTAGAGACATGGGGACACTGTAGAGACATGGGGACATTGTAGGGACATGTGGACACTAGAGACATGGGGACATTGTAGAGACATGGGGACATTGTAGGGACATGGGGACATTGTAGAGACATGGAGACATTGTAGGGACATGGGGACATTGTAGAGACACGAGGACATTGTCGGGACATGGGGACATTGTCGGGACATGGGGACACTGTAGAGACATGGGGACACTGTAGAGACATGGGGACATTGTAGGGACATAGGGACATGGTGACATTGTAGAGACATGGGGACATTGTAGAGACATGGGGACATTTTCGGGACATGGGGCACTGTAGGGATATGGGGACACTGTAGAGACATGGGGACATTGTAGGGACATGGGGACACTAAAGGGACATGGGGACAGTAGAGGGACATGGGGACACTGTAGAGACATGGGGACACTAGAGACATGGAGACATTGTGGAGACATGGGGACACTAAAGGGACATGGGGACACTGTAGAGACATGGGTACACTAGAGACATGGGGACATTGTAGAGACATGGGGACATTAGATGACATGGGGACATTGTAGAGACATGGGGACACTAAAGGGACATGGGGACATTGTAGAGACATGGGTACATTAGATGACATGGGGACATTGTAGTGACATGGGGACACTAGAGACATGGGGACATTGTAGAGACATGGGGACACAAGAGACATGGGGACATTGTAGAGACATGGGGACACTAAAGGGACATGGGGACATTGTAGGGACATGGAGACATTGTAGAGACATGGGGACATTGTAGGGACATGGGGACATTGTAGAGACATGGGGACATCGTCGAGACATGGGGACACTGTAGAGACATGGGGACATTGTAGGGACATGGGGACACTAGAAACATGGGGACACTGAAGAGACATGGGGACATTGTAGGGACATGGGGACACTAGAGACATGCGGACACTGTAGGGACATGGGGACATTGTCGGGACATGGGGACTCTAGAGACATGGGGACATTGTAGAGACATGGGGACACTGTAGAGACATGGGGACATTGTAGAGACATGGGAACATTGTCCAGACATGGGGACACTGGAGGGACATGGGGACATTGTAGGGACATGGGGATATTGTTGGGACATGGGGACATTGTAGGGACATGGGGACTCTAGAGACATGCGGACACTGTAGGGACATGGGGACATTGTCGGGACATGGGGACACTGTAGAGACATGGGGATATTGTAGGGACATGGGGACATTGTAGGGACATGGGGACACTGTAGAGACATGGGGACATTGAAGGGACATGGGGACATTGTAGAGACATGGGGACATTGTAGGGACATGGGGACACTGTAGGGACATGGGGACATTGTAGAAACATGGGGACACCGTAGAGACATGGGGACATACTAGAGACATGGGGACATTGTAGAGACATGGGGACACTAAAGGGACATGGGGACACTGTAGAGACATGGGGACACTAGAGACATGGGGACATTGTAGAGACATGCGGACATTGTAGAGACATGGGGACATTAGATGACATGGGGACATTGTAGAGACATGGGGACACTAAAGGGACATGGGGATATTGTAGGGACATGGGGACATTGTAGGGACATGGGGACACTAGAGACATGGGGACATTGTAGAGACATGTGGACACTAGAGACATGGGTACATTGTAGAGACATGGGGACACTAAAGGGACATGGGGACATTGTAGGGACATGGGGACATTGTAGGGACATGGGGACACTAGAGACATGGGGCCATTGCAGAGACATGGGGACAGTAGAGACATGGGGACATTGTAGAGACATGGGGACACTAAAGGGACATGGGGACATTGTAGGGACATGGGGACACGAGACACATGGGGACATTGTAGAGACATGGGGACATTGTCGGGACATGGGGATATTGTAGGGACATGGGGACATTGTAGAGACATGGGGACACTTTCGGGACATGGGGCACTGTTGGGACATGGGAACACTGTAGAGACATGGGGACATTGTAGAGACATGGGGACACTGTAGGGACATGGGGACACTGTAGAGACATGGGGACATTGTAGAGACATGGGGACATTGTAGGGACATGGGGACACTGTAGAGACATGGGGACATTGTAGAGACATGGGGACATTGTCGGGACATGGGACACTAGAGACATGGGGACATTGTAGAGACATGGGGACATTGTAGGGACATGGGGACACTCTAGAGACATGGGGACATTGTAGTGTCATGGGGACATTGTATGGACATGGGGACATTGTAGAGACATGGGGACATTGTAGAGACATGGGGACATTGTAGGGACATGGGGACATTGTAGCAACATGGGGACACTGTAGAGACATGGGGACATTGTAGGGACATGGGGACATTGTAGGGACATGGGGACAATGTAGAGACATGGGGACCTTGTAGGGACATGGGGACATTGTAGAGACATGGGGACATTGTAGGGACATGGGGACATTGTAGGGACATGGGGACATTGTAGAGACATGGGGACACCGTAGAGACATGGGGACATTGTAGAGACATGGGGACACTAGAGACATGGGGACATTGTAGAGACATGGGGACACTAAAGGGACATGGGGACACTGTAGAGACATGGGGACACTAAAGGGACATGGGGACATTGTAGGGACATGGGGACATTGTAGAGACATGGGGACACTGTAGAGACATGGGGACACTGTAGAGACATGGGGACATTGTAGGGACATGGGGACACTAGAAACATGGGGACACTGTCGAGACATGGGGACATTGTAGGGACATGGGAACATTGTAGGGACATGGGGACACTAGAGACATGCGGACATTGTAGGGACATGGGGACATTGTAGGGACATGGGGACACTGTAGAGACATGGGGACATTGTAGAGACATGGGGACACTGTAGAGACATGGGGACATTGTAGAGACATACGGACTTTGTCGAGACATGGGGACACTGGAGGGACATGGGGACATTGCTGAGACATGGGGACATTGTAGAGACATGGGGACATTGTAGAGACATGGGGACATTGTAGGGACATGGGGACATTGTAGTGTCATGGGGACATTGTAGGGACATGGGGACACTGTAGAGACATGGGGCATTGTAGAGACGTGGGGACATTGTAGGGACATGGGGACATTGTAGGGACATGGGGACATTGTAGAGACATGGCGACATTGTAGAGACATGGGGACATTGTAGAGACATGGGGACACTAAAGGGACATGGGGACACTGTAGAGACATGGGGACACTAGAGACATGGGGACATTGTAGAGACATGGGGACATTAGATGACATGGGGACATTGTAGAGACATGGGGACACTAAAGGGACATGGGGACATTGTAGAGACATGGAGACATTGTAGAGACATGGGGGCACTAGAGACATGGAGACATTATCGAGACATGGGGACACTAAAGGGACATGGGGACATTGTAGGGACATGGGGACATTGTAGAGACATGGGAACATTGTAGGGACATGGGGACATTGTAGAGACATGGGGACACTGTAGAGACATGGGGACACTGTAGAGACATGGGGACATTGTAGGGACATGTGGACACTAGAGACATGGGGACATTGTAGAGACATGGGGACATTGTAGGGACATGGGGACATTGTAGAGACATGGAGACATTGTAGGGACATGGGGACATTGTAGAGACACGAGGACATTGTCGGGACATGGGGACATTGTCGGGACATGGGGACACTGTAGAGACATGGGGACACTGTAGAGACATGGGGACATTGTAGGGACATAGGGACATGGTGACATTGTAGAGACATGGGGACATTGTAGAGACATGGGGACATTTTCGGGACATGGGGCACTGTAGGGATATGGGGACACTGTAGAGACATGGGGACATTGTAGGGACATGGGGACACTAAAGGGACATGGGGACAGTAGAGGGACATGGGGACACTGTAGAGACATGGGGACACTAGAGACATGGAGACATTGTGGAGACATGGGGACACTAAAGGGACATGGGGACACTGTAGAGACATGGGTACACTAGAGACATGGGGACATTGTAGAGACATGGGGACATTAGATGACATGGGGACATTGTAGAGACATGGGGACACTAAAGGGACATGGGGACATTGTAGAGACATGGGTACATTAGATGACATGGGGACATTGTAGTGACATGGGGACACTAGAGACATGGGGACATTGTAGAGACATGGGGACACAAGAGACATGGGGACATTGTAGAGACATGGGGACACTAAAGGGACATGGGGACATTGTAGGGACATGGAGACATTGTAGAGACATGGGGACATTGTAGGGACATGGGGACATTGTAGAGACATGGGGACATCGTCGAGACATGGGGACACTGTAGAGACATGGGGACATTGTAGGGACATGGGGACACTAGAAACATGGGGACACTGAAGAGACATGGGGACATTGTAGGGACATGGGGACACTAGAGACATGCGGACACTGTAGGGACATGGGGACATTGTCGGGACATGGGGACTCTAGAGACATGGGGACATTGTAGAGACATGGGGACACTGTAGAGACATGGGGACATTGTAGAGACATGGGAACATTGTCCAGACATGGGGACACTGGAGGGACATGGGGACATTGTAGGGACATGGGGATATTGTTGGGACATGGGGACATTGTAGGGACATGGGGACATTGTCGGGACATGGGGACTCTAGAGACATGCGGACACTGTAGGGACATGGGGACATTGTAGGGACATGGGGACACTGTAGAGACATGGGGATATTGTAGGGACATGGGGACATTGTAGGGACATGGGGACACTGTAGAGACATGGGGACATTGAAGGGACATGGGGACATTGTAGAGACATGGGGACATTGTAGGGACATGGGGACACTGTAGGGACATGGGGACATTGTAGAAACATGGGGACACCGTAGAGACATGGGGACATACTAGAGACATGGGGACATTGTAGAGACATGGGGACACTAAAGGGACATGGGGACACTGTAGAGACATGGGGACACTAGAGACATGGGGACATTGTAGAGACATGCGGACATTGTAGAGACATGGGGACATTAGATGACATGGGGACATTGTAGAGACATGGGGACACTAAAGGGACATGGGGATATTGTAGGGACATGGGGACATTGTAGGGACATGGGGACACTAGAGACATGGGGACATTGTAGAGACATGTGGACACTAGAGACATGGGGACATTGTAGAGACATGGGGACACTAAAGGGACATGGGGACATTGTAGGGATATGGGGACATTGTAGGGACATGGGGACACTAGAGACATGGGGCCATTGCAGAGACATGGGGACAGTAGAGACATGGGGACATTGTAGAGACATGGGGACACTAAAGGGACATGGGGACATTGTAGGGACATGGGGACACGAGACACATGGGGACATTGTAGAGACATGGGGACATTGTCGGGACATGGGGATATTGTAGGGACATGGGGACATTGTAGAGACATGGGGACACTTTCGGGACATGGGGCACTGTTGGGACATGGGAACACTGTAGAGACATGGGGACATTGTAGAGACATGGGGACACTGTAGGGACATGGGGACACTGTAGAGACATGGGGACATTGTAGAGACATGGGGACATTGTAGGGACATGGGGACACTGTAGAGACATGGGGACATTGTAGAGACATGGGGACATTGTCGGGACATGGGACACTAGAGACATGGGGACATTGTAGAGACATGGGGACATTGTAGGGACATGGGGACACTCTAGAGACATGGGGACATTGTAGTGTCATGGGGACATTGTATGGACATGGGGACATTGTAGAGACATGGGGACATTGTAGAGACATGGGGACATTGTAGGGACATGGGGACATTGTAGGGACATGGGGACACTGTAGAGACATGGGGACATTGTAGGGACATGGGGACATTGTAGGGACATGGGGACAATGTAGAGACATGGGGACCTTGTAGGGACATGGGGACATTGTAGAGACATGGGAACATTGTAGGGACATGGGGACATTGTAGGGACATGGGGACATTGTAGAGACATGGGGACACCGTAGAGACATGGGGACATTGTAGAGACATGGGGACACTAGAGACATGGGGACATTGTAGAGACATGGGGACACTAAAGGGACATGGGGACACTGTAGAGACATGGGGACACTAAAGGGACATGGGGACATTGTAGGGACATGGGGACATTGTAGAGACATGGGGACACTGTAGAGACATGGGGACACTGTAGAGACATGGGGACATTGTAGGGACATGGGGACACTAGAAACATGGGGACACTGTCGAGACATGGGGACATTGTAGGGACATGGGAACATTGTAGGGACATGGGGACACTAGAGACATGCGGACATTGTAGGGACATGGGGACATTGTAGGGACATGGGGACACTGTAGAGACATGGGGACATTGTAGAGACATGGGGACACTGTAGAGACATGGGGACATTGTAGAGACATGCGGACTTTGTCGAGACATGGGGACACTGGAGGGACATGGGGACATTGCTGAGACATGGGGACATTGTAGAGACATGGGGACATTGTAGAGACATGGGGACATTGTAGGGACATGGGGACACTGTAGAGACATGGGGACACTGTAGAGACATGGGGACACTGTAGAGACATGGGGACACTGGAGGGACATGGGGACATTGCTGAGACATGGGGACATTGTAGAGACATGGGGACATTGTAGAGACAGTAGAGACATGGGGACATTGTAGGGACATGGGGACATTGTAGTGTCATGGGGACATTGTAGGGACATGGGGACACTGTAGAGACATGGGGACATTGTAGAGACGTGGGGACATTGTAGGGACATGGGGACATTGTAGGGACATGGGGACATTGTAGAGACATGGCGACATTGTAGAGACATGGGGACATTGTAGAGACATGGGGACACTAAAGGGACATGGGGACACTGTAGAGACATGGGGACACTAGAGACATGGGGACATTGTAGAGACATGGGGACATTAGATGACATGGGGACATTGTAGAGACATGGGGACACTAAAGGGACATGGGGACATTGTAGGGACATGGAGACATTGTAGAGACATGGGGGCACTAGAGACATGGAGACATTATCGAGACATGGGGACACTAAAGGGACATGGGGACATTGTAGGGACATGGGGACATTGTAGAGACATGGGAACATTGTAGGGACATGGGGACATTGTAGAGACATGGGGACACTGTAGAGACATGGGGACACTGTAGAGACATGGGGACATTGTAGGGACATGTGGACACTAGAGACATGGGGACATTGTAGGGACATAGGGACATGGTGACATTGTAGAGACATGGGGACATTGTAGAGACATGGGGACATTTTCGGGACATGGGGCACTGTAGGGATATGGGGACACTGTCGAGACATGGGGACATTGTAGGGACATGGGGACACTAAAGGGACATGGGGACAGTAAAGGGACATGGGGACACTGTAGAGACATGGGGACACTAGAGACATGGAGACATTGTGGAGACATGGGGACACTAAAGGGACATGGGGACACTGTAGAGACATGGGTACACTAGAGACATGGGGACATTGTAGAGACATGGGGACATTAGATGACATGGGGACATTGTAGAGACATGGGGACACTAAAGGGACATGGGGACATTGTAGAGGCATGGGTACATTAGATGACATGGGGACATTGTAGTGACATGGGGACACTAGAGACATGGGGACATTGTAGAGACATGGGGACACAAGAGACATGGGGACATTGTAGAGACATGGGGACACTAAAGGGACATGGGGACATTGTAGGGACATGGAGACATTGTAGAGACATGGGGACATTGTAGGGACATGGGGACATTGTAGAGACATGGGGACATCGTCGAGACATGGGGACACTGTAGAGACATGGGGACATTGTAGGGACATTGGGACACTAGAAACATGGGGACACTGAAGAGACATGGGGACATTGTAGGGACATGGGGACACTAGAGACATGCGGACACTGTAGGGACATGGGGACATTGTCGGGACATGGGGACTCTAGAGACATGGGGACATTGTAGAGACATGGGGACACTGTAGAGACATGGGGACATTGTAGAGACATGGGAACATTGTCCAGACATGGGGACACTGGAGGGACATGGGGACATGTAGGGACATGGGGATATTGTTGGGACATGGGGACATTGTAGGGACATGGGGACATTGTCGGGACATGGGGACTCTAGAGACATGCGGACACTGTAGGGACATGGGGACATTGTCGGGACATGGGGACTCTAGAGACATGGGGACATTGTAGGGGCACGGGGACATTGTAGAGACATGGGGACATTGTAGAGACATGGGGACATTGTAGAGACATGGGGACTTTGTAGGGACATGGGGACATTGTAGAGACATGGGGACATTGTAGGGACATGGGGACAGTGTAGGGACATGGGGACATTGTAGGGACATGGGGACATTGTAGGGACATGGGGACATTGTTGGGACATGGGGACATTGTAGGGGCACGGGGACACTGTAGGGACATGGGGACATTGTAGGGACATGGGGACATTGTAGAGACATGGGGACAGTGTAGGGACATGGGGACATTGTAGGGACATGGGGACATTGTAGGGAGATGGGGACATTGTAGAGACATGGGGACATTGTAGGGACATGGGGACATTGTAGGGACATGGGGACATTGTAGTGTCATGGGGACATTGTAGGGACATGGGGACACTGTAGAGACATGGGGACAGTGTAGGGACATGGGGACATTGTAGGGACATGGGGACATTGTCGGGACATGGGGACATTGTAGAGACATGGGGACATTGTAGGGACATGGGGACACTGTAGAGACATGGGGACATTGTAGAGACATGGAGATATTGTAGAGACATGGGGACATTGTAGGGACATGGGGACATTGTAGGGACATGGGGACAATGTAGAGACATGGGGACATTGTAGGGACATGGGGACATTGCAGGGACATGCGGACACTGTCGGGACATGTGGACATTGTAGAGACATGGCGACATTGTAGAGACATGGGAACATTGTAGAGACATGGGAACACTTAAGGGACATGGGGACACTGTAGAGACATGGGGACACTAGAGACATGGGGACATTGTAGAGACATGGGGACATGCGATGACATGGGGACATTGTAGAGACATGGGGACACTAAAGGGACATGGGGACATTGTAGAGACATGGGGACATTGTAGGGACATAGGGACACTTGAGACATGGGGACATTGTAGAGACATGGGGACACTAGAGACATGGAGACATTGTAGAGACATGGGGACACTAAAGGGACATGGGGACATTGTAGGGACATGGGGACATTGTAGAGACATGGGGACATTGTAGGGACATGGGGACATTGTCGAGACATGGGGACATTGTAGGGACATGGGGACACTGTAGAGACATGGGGATATTGTAGGGACATGGGGACATTGTAGGGACATGGGGACAATGTAGAGACATGGGGACATTGTAGAGACATGGGGACCTTGTAGGGACATGGGGACATTGTAGAGACATGGGGACATTGTAGAGACATGGGGACACTGTAGAGACATGGGGACATTGTAGGGACATGGGGACACTAGAAACATGGGGACACTGTAGAGACATGGGGACATTGTAGCGACATGGGAACATTGTAGGGACATGGGGACACTAGAGACATGCGGACACTGTAGGGACATGGGGACATTGTAGGGACATGGGGACTCTAGAGACATGGGGACATTGTAGAGACATGGGGACACTGTAGAGACATGGGGACATTGTACGGACATGGGGACATTGTCGGGACACGGGGACATTGTAGGGACACGGGGACACTGTAGGGACAGGGGGACATTGTAGAGACATGGGGACATTGTAGAGACATGGGGACATTGTAGAGACATGGGGACATTGTAGGGACATGGGGACATTGTAGAGACATGGGGACATTGTAGGGACATGGGGACATTGTAGAGACATGGGGACATTGTAGTGTCATGGGGACATTGTAGGGACATGGGGACACTGTAGAGACATGGGGACAGTGTAGGGACATGGGGACATTGTAGGGACATGGGGACATTGTAGGGACATGGGGACATTGTCGTGTCATGGGGACATTGTAGGGACATGGGGACACTGTAGAGACATGGGGACAGTGTAGGGACATGGGGACATTGTAGGGACATGGGGACACTAGAGACATGGGGACATTGTAGAGACATGGGGACATTGTAGGGACATGGGGACACTGTAGAGACATGGAGATATTGTAGGGACATGGGGACATTGTAGAGACATGGGGACATTGTAGAGACATGGGGACATTGTAGGGACATGGGGACATTGGAGGGACATGGGGACATTGTCGAGACATGGGGACATTGTTGGGACATGGGGACATTGTTGGGACATGGGGACATTGTAGAGACATGGCGACATTGTAGAGACATGGGGACATTGTAGAGACATGGGGATACTTGAGACATGGGGACATTGTAGAGACATGGGGACACTAGAGACATGGGGACATTGTAGAGACATGGGGACACTAAAGGGACATGGGGACACTGTAGAGACATGGGGACACTAGAGACATGGGGACATTGTAGAGACATGGGGACATTAGATGACATGGGGACATTGTAGAGACATGGGGACATTGTAGGGACATGGGGACACTTGAGACATGGGGACATTGTAGAGACATGGGGACACTAAACGGACATGGGGACATTGTAGAGACATGGGGACATTGTCGGGACATGGGGACACTTGAGACATGGGGACATTGTAGAGACATGGGGACACTAGAGACATGGAGACATTATAGAGACATGGGGACACGAAAGGGACATGGGGACATTGTAGGGACATGGGGACATTGTAGAGACATGGGGACATTGTAGGGACATGGAACCATTGTAGAGACATGGGGACACTGTAGAGACATGGGGACATTGTAGGGACTTGTGGACACGAGAGACATGGGGACATTGTAGAGACATGGGGACATTGTAGGGACATGGGGACATTGTAGAGACGTGGGGACATTGTAGGGACATGGGGACATTGCAGAAACATGGGGACACTGTAGAGACATGGGGACACTGGAGATATGGGGACATTTTCGGGACATGGGGCACTGTAGGGACGTGGGGACACTGTAGAGACATGGGGACATTGTAGGGACATGGGGACACTAAAGGGACATGGGGACACTGTAGAGACATGGGGACACTAGAGACATGGGGACATTGTAGAGACATGGGGACACTAAAGGGACATGGGGACACTGTAGAGACATGGGGACACTAGAGACATGTGGACATTGTAGAGACATGTGGGCATTAGATGACATGGGGACATTGTAGAGACATGGGGACACTAAAGGGACATGGGGACATTGTAGAGACATGGGGACATTAGATGACATGGGGACATTGTAGTGACATGGGGACACTAGAGACATGGGGACATTGTAGAGACATGGGGACACTGGAGACATGGGGACATTGTAGAGACATGGGGACACTAAAGGGACATGGGGACATTGTAGGGACATGGGGACATTGTAGAGACATGGGGACATTGTAGGGACATGGGGACATTGCAGAGACATGGGGACATTGTAGGGACATGGGGACATTGTAGAGACATGGGGACATTGTAGAAACATGGGGACACTGTAGAGACATGGGGACATTGTAGGGACATGGGAACATTGTAGGGACATGGGGACACTAGAGACATGGGGACATTGTAGAGACATGGGGACATTGTAGGGACATGGGGACATTGTAGGGGCATGGGGAAATTGTAGGGACATGGGGACATTGTAGGGACACGGGGACATTGTAGAGACATGGGGACATTGTAGAGACATGGGGACATTGTAGAGAAATGGGGACACTGTAGAGAAATGGGGACACTGAAGAGACATGGGGACACTGTAGAGAAATGGGGACACTGTCAGGACATGGGAACATTGTAGGGACATGGGGACACTGTAGAGACATGGGGACACTGTAGAGAAATGGGGACACTGTCGGGACATGGGGACATTGTAGGGACATGGGGACACTGTCGAGATTTGTGGACACTATAGAGAAATGGGGACACTGTAGAGAAATGGGGACACTGTCGGGACATGGGGACATTGTAGAGAAATGGGGACACTGTAGAGACATGGGGACACTGTAGAGACATGGGGACACTGTAGAGAAATGGGGACACTGTCGGGACATGGGGACATTGTAGGGACATGGGGACACTGTCGAGATATGGGGACATTGTAGAGACATGGGGACATTGTAGTGACATGGGGACATTGTATGGACATGGGGACACTGTAGCGACATGGGGACACTGTCGGGACATGGGGACATTGTAGGGACATGGGGACATTGTAGGGACATGGGGACACTGCAGGGACATGGGGACATGATAGAGACATGGGGACAATGTAGGGACATGGGGACATTGTCGGGACATGGGGACACTAGAGACATGGGGACATTGTAGAGACATGGGGACACTAGAGACATGGGGACAATGTATAGACATGGGGACACTAAAGGGACTTGGGGACATTGTAGAGACCAGGGGACATTGTAGGGACATGGGGACATTGTAGAGACGTGCGGACATTGTAGGGACATGGGGACATTGTAGAGACATGGGGACACTGTAGAGACATGGGGACACTGTAGAGACATGGGGCATTGTAGGGACATGCCGACACTAGAGACATGGGGACATTGTAGAGACGTGGGGACACTAGAGACATCGGGACATTGTAGAGACATGGGGACATTGCAGGGACATTGGTACATTGTAGGGACATGGGGACATTGTAGAGACATGGGGACATTGTAGGGACATGGGGACATTGTAGAGACATGGGGACATTGTAGGGACATGGGGACATTGTCGGGACATGGGGACATTGTAGGGACATGGGGACACTGTAGACACATGGGGACACTGTAGCGACAGGGGGACAATGTAGGGACATGGGGACCTTGTAGGGACATGGGGACATTGTAGGGACATGGGGACACTGTAGAGACATGGGGACACTAAAGGGACATGGGGACATTGTAGGGACATGGGGACATTGTAGAGACATGTGGACATTGTAGAGACATGGGGACAGTGTAGGGACATGGGGACACTGTAGAGACATGGAGATATTGTAGAGACATGGAGATATTGTAGAGACATGGGGACATTGTAGGGACATGGGGACATTGTAGGGACATGGGGACATTGTAGAGACATGGGGACATTGTAGGGACATGGGGACATTGTAGGGACATGGGGACACTGTAGGGACATGGGGACATTGTAGAGACATGGCGACATTGTAGAGACATGGGGACATTGTAGAGACATGGGGACACTTAAGGGACATGGGGACACTGTAGAGACATGGGGACACTAGAGACATGGGGACATTGTAGAGACATGGGGACATTAGATGACATGGGGACATTGTAGAGACATGGGGACACTAAAGGGACATGGGGACATTGTAGAGACATGGGGACATTGTAGGGACATGGGGACATTGTAGAGACATGGGGACATTGTAGGGACATGGGGACATTGTCGAGACATGGGGACATTGTAGGGACATGGGGACACTGTAGAGACATGGGGATATTGTAGGGACATGGGGACATTGTAGGGACATGGGGACAATGTAGAGACATGGGGACATTGTAGAGACATGGGGACATTGTAGGGACATGGGGACATTGTAGAGACATGGGGACATTGTAGAGACATGGGGACACTGTAGAGACATGGGAACATTGTAGGGACATGGGGACACTAGAAACATGGGGACACTGTAGAGACATGGGGACATTGTAGGGACATGGGAACATTGTAGGGACATGGGGACACTAGAGACATGCGGACACTGTAGGGACATGGGGACATTGTCGGGACATGGGGACTCTAGAGGCATGGGGACATTGTAGAGACATGGGGACACTGTAGAGACATGGGGACATTGTAGAGACATGGGAACATTGTCCAGACATGGGGACACTGGAGGGACATGGGGACATTGCTGAGACATGGGGACATTGTAGAGACATGGGGACATTGTAGGGACATGGGGACATTGTTGGGACATTGTAGGGACATGGGCACATTGTAGGGGCACGGGGACACTGTAGGGACAGGGGGACATTGTAGAGTCATGTGGACATTGTAGAGACATGGGGACATTGTAGAGACATGGGGACATTGTAGGGACATGGGGACATTGTAGGGACATGGGGACATTGTAGGGACATGGGGACATTGTAGGGACATGGGGACATTGTAGGGACATGGGGACATTGTAGGGGCACGGGGACACTGTCGGGACAGGGGGTCATTGTAGAGACATGTGGACATTGTAGAGACATGGGGACATTGTAGGGACATGGGGACATTGTAGGGACATGGGGACATTGTAGAGACATGGGGACATTGTAGGGACATGGGGACATTGTAGGGACATGGGGACATTGTAGTGTCATGGGGACATTGTAGGGACATGGGGACACTGTAGAGACATGGGGACATTGTAGGGACATGGGGACATTGTAGGGACATGGGGACACTGTAGGGACATGGGGACATTGTAGAGACATGGCGACATTGTAGAGACATGGGGACATTGTAGAGACATGGGGACACTTAAGGGACATGGGGACACTGTAGAGACATGGGGACACTAGAGACATGGGGACATTGTAGAGACATGGGGACATTAGATGACATGGGGACATTGTAGAGACATGGGGACACTAAAGGGACATGGGGACATTGTAGAGACATGGGGACATTGTAGGGACATGGGGACATTGTAGAGACATGGGGACATTGTAGGGACATGGGGACATTGTCGAGACATGGGGACATTGTAGGGACATGGGGACACTGTAGAGACATGGGGATATTGTAGGGACATGGGGACATTGTAGGGACATGGGGACAATGTAGAGACATGGGGACATTGTAGAGACATGGGGACATTGTAGGGACATGGGGACATTGTAGAGACATGGGGACATTGTAGAGACATGGGGACACTGTAGAGACATGGGAACATTGTAGGGACATGGGGACACTAGAAACATGGGGACACTGTAGAGACATGGGGACATTGTAGGGACATGGGAACATTGTAGGGACATGGGGACACTAGAGACATGCGGACACTGTAGGGACATGGGGACATTGTCGGGACATGGGGACTCTAGAGGCATGGGGACATTGTAGAGACATGGGGACACTGTAGAGACATGGGGACATTGTAGAGACATGGGAACATTGTCCAGACATGGGGACACTGGAGGGACATGGGGACATTGCTGAGACATGGGGACATTGTAGAGACATGGGGACATTGTAGGGACATGGGGACATTGTTGGGACATTGTAGGGACATGGGCACATTGTAGGGGCACGGGGACACTGTAGGGACAGGGGGACATTGTAGAGTCATGTGGACATTGTAGAGACATGGGGACATTGTAGAGACATGGGGACATTGTAGGGACATGGGGACATTGTAGGGACATGGGGACATTGTAGGGACATGGGGACATTGTAGGGACATGGGGACATTGTAGGGACATGGGGACATTGTAGGGGCACGGGGACACTGTCGGGACAGGGGGTCATTGTAGAGACATGTGGACATTGTAGAGACATGGGGACATTGTAGGGACATGGGGACATTGTAGGGACATGGGGACATTGTAGAGACATGGGGACATTGTAGGGACATGGGGACATTGTAGGGACATGGGGACATTGTAGTGTCATGGGGACATTGTAGGGACATGGGGACACTGTAGAGACATGGGGACAGTGTAGGGACATGGGGACATTGTAGGGACATGGGGACATTGTCGGGACATGGGGACATTGTAGAGAGATGGGGACATTGTAGGGACATGGGGACACTGTAGAGACATGGGGACATTGTAGAGACATGGAGATATTGTAGAGACATGGAGATATTGTAGAGACATGGGGACATTGTAGAGACATGGCGACATTGTAGAGACATGGGGACATTGTAGAGACATGGGGACACTTAAGGGACATGGGGACACTGTAGAGACATGGGGACACTAGAGACATGGGGACATTGTAGAGACATGGGGACATTAGATGACATGGGGACATTGTAGAGACATGGGGACATTGTAGGGACATAGGGACACTTGAGGCATGGGGACATTGTAGAGACATGGGGACACTAGAGACATGGAGACATTGTAGAGACATGGGGACACTAAAGGGACATGGGGACATTGTCGGGACATGGGGACATTGTAGGGATATGGGGACACTGTAGAGACATGGGGATATTGTATGGAGATGGGGACATTGTAGGGACATGGGGACAATGTAGAGACATGGGGACCTTGTAGGGATATGGGGACATTGTAGAGACATGGGGACACTGTAGAGACATGGGGACACTGTAGAGACATGGGGACATTGTAGGGACATGTGGACACTAGAGACATGGGGACATTGTAGAGACATGGGGACATTGTAGGGACATGGGGACATTGTAGAGACATGGGGACATTGTAGGGACATGGGGACATTGTAGAGACATGGGGACAATGTCGGGACATGGGGACATTGTCGGGACATGGGGACACCTTAGAGACATGGGGACACTGTAGAGACATGGGGACACTTAAGGGACATGGGGACACTGTAGAGACATGGGGACACTAGAGACATGGGGACATTGTAGAGACATGGGGACATTAGATGACATGGGGACATTGTAGAGACATGGGGACATTGTAGGGACATAGGGACACTTGAGGCATGGGGACATTGTAGAGACATGGGGACACTAGAGACATGGAGACATTGTAGAGACATGGGGACATTGTAGGGACATGGGGACATTGTCGAGACATGGGGACATTGTAGGGATATGGGGATATTGTATGGACATGGGGACATTGTAGGGACATGGGGACAATGTAGAGACATGGGGACCTTGTAGGGATATGGGGACACTAAAGGGACATGGGGACATTGTAGGGACATGGGGACATTGTATAGACATGGGGACATTGTAGGGACATGGGGACATTGTAGAGACATGGGGACATTGTAGGGACATGGGGACACTAGAAACATGGGGACACTGTAGAGATATGGGGACATTGTAGGGACATGGGAACATTGTAGGGACATGGGGACACTAGAGACATGCGGACATTGTAGGGACATGGGGTCATTGTCGGGACATGGGGACACTGTAGAGACATGGGGACATTGTAGGGATATGGGGACACTGTAGAGACATGGGGATATTGTATGGACATGGGGACATTGTAGGGACATGGGGACACTAGAGACATGGGGACATTGTAGAGACATGGGGACACTAAAGGGACATGGGGACATTGTAGGGACATGGGGACATTGTAGGGACATGGGGACATTGTAGAGACATGGGGACATTGTAGGGACATGGGGACATTGTAGGGACATGGGAACACTAGAAACATGGGGACACTGTAGAGACATGGGGACATTGTAGGGACATGGGAACATTGTAGGGACATGGGGACACTAGAGACATGCGGACATTGTAGGGACATGGGGACACTGTAGAGACATGGGGACATTGTAGGGACATGGGGACATTGTAGGGACATGGGGACATTGTAGGGACATGGGGACATTGTTGGGACATGGGGACATTGTAGGGACATGGGGACATTGTAGGGGCACGGGGACACTGTCGGGACAGGGGGACATTGTAGAGACATGTGGACATTGTAGAGACATGGGGACATTGTAGGGACATGGGGACATTGTAGGGACATGGGGACATTGTAGAGACATGGGGACATTGTAGGGACATGGGGACATTGTAGGGACATGGGGACATTGTAGTGTCATGGGGACATTGTAGGGACATGGGGACACTGTAGAGACATGGGGACAGTGTAGGGACATGGGGACATTGTAGGGACATGGGGACATTGTCGGGACATGGGGACATTGTAGAGAGATGGGGACATTGTAGGGACATGGGGACACTGTAGAGACATGGGGACATTGTAGAGACATGGAGATATTGTAGAGACATGGAGATATTGTAGAGACATGGGGACATTGTAGAGACATGGGGACATTGTAGGGACATAGGGACACTTGAGGCATGGGGACATTGTAGAGACATGGGGACACTAGAGACATGGAGACATTGTAGAGACATGGGGACACTAAAGGGACATGGGGACATTGTCGGGACATGGGGACATTGTAGGGATATGGGGACACTGTAGAGACATGGGGATATTGTATGGAGATGGGGACATTGTAGGGACATGGGGACAATGTAGAGACATGGGGACCTTGTAGGGATATGGGGACATTGTAGAGACATGGGGACACTGTAGAGACATGGGGACACTGTAGAGACATGGGGACATTGTAGGGACATGTGGACACTAGAGACATGGGGACATTGTAGAGACATGGGGACATTGTAGGACATGGGGACATTGTAGAGACATGGGGACATTGTAGGGACATGGGGACATTGTAGAGACATGGGGACAATGTCGGGACATGGGGACATTGTCGGGACATGGGGACACCTTAGAGACATGGGGACACTGTAGAGACATGGGGACACTTAAGGGACATGGGGACACTGTAGAGACATGGGGACACTAGAGACATGGGGACATTGTAGAGACATGGGGACATTAGATGACATGGGGACATTGTAGAGACATGGGGACATTGTAGGGACATAGGGACACTTGAGGCATGGGGACATTGTAGAGACATGGGGACACTAGAGACATGGAGACATTGTAGAGACATGGGGACATTGTAGGGACATGGGGACATTGTCGAGACATGGGGACATTGTAGGGATATGGGGACACTGTAGAGACATGGGGATATTGTATGGACATGGGGACATTGTAGGGACATGGGGACAATGTAGAGACATGGGGACCTTGTAGGGATATGGGGACACTAAAGGGACATGGGGACATTGTAGGGACATGGGGACATTGTATAGACATGGGGACATTGTAGGGACATGGGGACATTGTAGAGACATGGGGACATTGTAGGGACATGGGGACACTAGAAACATGGGGACACTGTAGAGATATGGGGACATTGTAGGGACATGGGAACATTGTAGGGACATGGGGACACTAGAGACATGCGGACATTGTAGGGACATGGGGTCATTGTCGGGACATGGGGACACTGTAGAGACATGGGGACATTGTAGGGATATGGGGACACTGTAGAGACATGGGGATATTGTATGGACATGGGGACATTGTAGGGACATGGGGACACTAGAGACATGGGGACATTGTAGAGACATGGGGACATTGTAGAGACATGGGGACATTGTAGGGACATGGGGACATTGTAGGGACATGGGGACATTGTAGAGACATGGGGACATTGTAGGGACATGGGAACACTAGAAACATGGGGACACTGTAGAGATATGGGGACATTGTAGGGACATGGGAACATTGTAGGGACATGGGGTCATTGTCGGGACATGGGGACACTGTAGAGACATGGGGACATTGTAGGGACATGGGGACATTGTCGGGACACGGGGACATTGTAGGGACACGGGGACACTGTAGGGACAGGGGGACATTGTAGAGACATGTGGACATTGTAGAGACATGGGGACATTGTAGAGACATGGGGACATTGTAGGGACATGGGGACATTGTAGAGACATGGGGACATTGTAGTGTCATGGGGACATTGTAGGGACATGGGGACACTGTAGAGACATGGGGACAGTGTAGGGACATGGGGACATTGTAGGGACATGGGGACATTGTAGGGACATGGGGACATTGTCGTGTCATGGGGACATTGTAGGGACATGGGGACACTGTAGAGACATGGGGACAGTGTAGGGACATGGGGACATTGTAGGGACATGGGGACACTGTAGAGACATGGGGACATTGTAGAGACATGGGGACATTGTAGGGACATGGGGACACTGTAGAGACATGGAGATATTGTAGGGACATGGGGACATTGTAGAGACATGGGGACATTGTAGGGACATGGGAACATTGGAGGGACATGGGGACATTGTAGAGACATGGGGACATTGTTGGGATATGGGGACACTGTAGGGACATGGGGACATTGTAGAGACATGGCGACATTGTAGAGACATGGGGACATTGTAGAGACATGGGGATACTTGAGACATGGGGACATTGTAGAGACATGGGGACACTAGAGACATGGGGACATTGTAGAGACATGGGGACACTAAAGGGACATGGGGACACTGTAGAGACATGGGGACACTAGAGACATGGGGACATTGTAGAGACATGGGGACATTAGATGACATGGGGACATTGTAGAGACATGGGGACACTAAACGGACATGGGGACATTGTAGAGACATGGGGACATTGTAGGGACATGGGGACACTTGAGACATGGGGACATTGTAGAGACATGGGGACACTAGAGACATGGAGACATTATAGAGACATGGGGACACAAAAGGGACATGGGGACATTGTAGGGACATGGGGACATTGTAGAGACATGGGGACATTGTAGGGACATGGGACCATTGTAGAGACATGGGGACACTGTAGAGACATGGGGACATTGTAGGGACTTGTGGACACTAGAGACATGGGGACATTGTAGAGACATGGGGACATTGTAGGGACATGGGGACATTGTAGAGACGTGGGGACATTGTAGGGACATGGGGACATTGTAGAGACATGGGGACATTGTAGGGACATGGGGACATTGTAGAGACATGGGGACATTGCAGAGACATGGGGACATTGTAGAGACATGGGGACATTGCAGAGACATGGGGACATTGTAGAGACATGGGGACATTGTAGGGACATGGGGACATTGTAGAGACATGGGGACATTGCAGAGACATGGGGACATTGTAGAGACATGGGGACATTGTCGGGACATGGGGACATTGTCGGGACATGGGGACACTGTAGAGACATGGGGACACTGTAGAGACATGGGGACATTGTAGGGACATAGGGACATGGTGACATTGTAGAGACATGGGGACATTGTAGAGACATGGGGACATTTTCGGGACATGGGGCACTGTAGGGACATGGGGACACTGTAGAGACATGGGGACATTGTAGGGACATGGGGACACTAAAGGGACATGGGGACACTGTAGAGACATGGGGACACTAGAGACATGGGGACATTGTAGAGACATGGGGACACTAAAGGGATATGGGGACACTGTAGAGACATGGGGACACTAGAGACATGTGGACATTGTAGAGACATGTGGGCATTAGATGACATGGGGACATTGTAGAGACATGGGGACACTAAAGGGACATGGGGACATTGTAGAGACATGGGGACATTAGATGACATGGGGACATTGTAGTGACATGGGGACACTAGAGACATGGGGACATTGTAGAGACATGGGGACACTAGAGACATGGGGACATTGTAGAGACATGGGGACACTAAAGGGACATGGGGACATTGTAGGGACATGGGGACATTGTAGAGACATGGGGACATTGTAGGGACATGGCGACATTGCAGAGACATGGGGACATTGTAGGGACATGGGGACATTGTAGAGACATGGGGACATTGTAGAAACATGGGGACACTGTAGAGACATGGGGACATTGTAGGGACATGGGAACATTGTAGGGACATGGGGACACTGGAGACATGGGGACATTGTAGAGACATGGGGACATTGTAGGGACATGGGGACATTGTAGGGGCATGGGGAAATTGTCGGGACATGGGGACATTGTAGGGACACGGGGACATTGTAGGGACACGGGGACATTGTAGGGACACGGGGACATTGTGGAGACATGGGGACATTGTAGAGAAATGGGGACACTGTAGAGAAATGGGGACACTGTAGAGACATGGGGACACTGTAGAGAAATGGGGACACTGTCGGGACATGGGAACATTGTAGGGACATGGGGACACTGTAGAGACATGGGGACACTGTAGAGAAATGGGGACACTGTCGGGACATGGGGACATTGTAGGGACCTGGGGACACTGTCGAGATTTGTGGACACTGTAGAGAAATGGGGACACTGTAGAGAAATGGGGACACTGTCGGGACATGGGGACATTGTAGAGAAATGGGGACACTGTAGAGACATGGGGACACTGTAGAGACATGGGGACACTGTAGAGAAATGGGGACACTGTCGGGACATGGGGACATTGTAGGGACATGGGGACACTGTCGAGATATGGGGACATTGTAGAGACATGGGGACATTGTAGTGACATGGGGACATTGTATGGACATGGGGACACTGTAGCGACATGGGGACACTGTCGGGACATGGGGACATTGTAGGGACATGGGGACATTGTCGGGACATGGGGACACTAGAGACATGGGGACATTGTAGAGACATGGGGACACTAGAGACATGGGGACATTGTAGAGACATGGGGACACTAAAGGGACTTGGGGACATTGTAGAGACCAGGGGACATTGTAGGGACATGGGGACATTGTAGAGACGTGGGGACATTGTAGAGACGTGGGGACATTGTAGGGACATGGGGACATTGTAGAGACATGGGGACACTGTAGAGACATGGGGGCACTGTAGAGACATGGGGCATTGTAGGGACATGCCGACACTAGAGACATGGGGACATTGTAGAGACATGGGGACACTAGAGACATCGGGACATTGTAGAGACATGGGGACATTGCAGGGACATTGGTACATTGTAGGGACATGGGGACATTGTAGAGACATGGGGACATTGCAGGGACATGCGGACACTGTGGGGACATGTGGACATTGTAGAGACATGGGGACATTGTAGGGACATGGGGACATTGTAGAGACATGGGGACATTGTAGGGACATGGGGACATTGTCGGGACATGGGGACATTGTAGGGACATGGGGACATTGTAGAGACATGGGGACACTGTAGAGACATGGGGACATTGTAGCGACAGGGGGACAATGTAGGGACATGGGGACCTTGTAGAGACATGGGGACATTGTTGAGACATGGGGACACTGTAGAGACATGGGGACACTGTAGCGACAGGGGGACAATGTAGGGACATGGGGACCTTGTAGAGACATGGGGACATTGTCGAGACATGGGGACATTGTAGAGACATGGGTACATTGTAGGGACATGGGGATACTGTAGAGACATGGGGACATTGTCGGGACATGAAGACATTGTAGAGACATGGGGACATGGGGACATTGTAGGGACATGGGGACACTGCAGATACATGGGGACATTGTAGGGACATGGGGATATTGTAGTGTCATGGCGACATTGTAGAGACATGGGGACATTGTAGAGACATGGGGACATTGTAGGGAGATGGGGACATTGTCGGGACATGGGGATATTGTAGGGACATGGGGACATTGTAGCGACATGGGGACACTGTAGAGACATGGGGACATTGGAGAGACATCGGGATATTGTAGGGACATGGGGACATTGTAGAGACATGGGGACACTGCAGAGACATGGGGACACTGTTGAGACATGGGGACATTGTAGGGACATGGGGACACTGTAGAGACATGGGGACATTGTAGAGACATGGGGACATTGTAGGTACATGGGGACATTGTAGGGACATGGGGACATTGTCGGGACATGGGGACATTGTAGAGACATGGGGACATTGTAGGTACATGGGGACATTGTAGGTACATGGGGACATTGTAGGGACATGGGGACATTGTAGGGACATGGGGACACTGTAGAGACATGGGTACATTGGAGGGACATGGGGACATTGTAAAGACATGGGTACATTGTAGGGACATGGGGACATTGTAGGGACATGGGGACATTGTAGAGACATGGTGACATTGTAGAGACATGGGGATACTGTAGAGACATGGGGACATTGTAGAGACATGGGGACATTGTCAGTACTTGGGGACATTGTAGGGACATGGGGACACTGTAGAGACATGGGGACATTGTAGAGACACGGGGACATTGTCGGGACATGGGGACACTGTAGAGACATGGGGACATTGTAGGGACATGGGGACACTGTAGAGACATGGGGACATTGTAGAGACATGGGGACATTGTAGGGACATGGGGACACTGTAGAGACATGGGGACATTGTAGGGACATGGGGACACTATAGAGACATGGGGACATTGTCGAGACATGGCGAAATTGTCGGGACATGGGGACACTGTAGAGACATGCGGACATTGTAGAGACATGGGGACATTGTCGGGACATGGGGACATTGTAGTGACATGGGGACATTGTAGAGACATGGGGACATTGTAGGGACATGGGGACACTGCAGGGACATGGGGACACTGTAGAGACATGGGGACATTGTAGAGACATGGAGACACTGTAGAGACATGGGGACATTGTCGAGACATGGGGACATTGTAGGGACATGGGGACATTGTAGAGACATGGGGACATTGAAGGGACATGGGGACATTGTCGGGACATGGGGACATTGTAGGGTCATGGGGACATTGTAGGGACATGGGGACACTGTAGGGACATGGGGACATTGTAGAGACATGGGGACATTGTAGGGTCATGGGGACATTGTAGGGACATGGGGACACTGTAGGGACATGGGGACATTGTAGGGACATGGGGACATTGTAGAGACATGGGGACATTGAAGAGACATGGGGACATTGTAGCGACACGGGGACATTGTAGAGACATGGGGACATTGTAGAAACATGGGGACATTGTCGGGACATGGGGACATTGTAGAGACATGGAGACATTGTAGAAACATGGGGACATTGTCAGGACATGGAGACATTGGAGGGACATGGGGACATTGTAGGGACATGGATCATTGTAGGGACATGGGGACATTGTAGGGACATGGGGACATTGTTGAGACATGGGGACATTGTAGAGACATGGGGACACTGTAGCGACATGGGGACATTGTCGGGACATGGGGACATTGTAGGTACATGGGGACATTGTAGGTATATGGGGACATTGTAGGGACATGGGGACATTGTAGGGACATGGGGACACTGTAGAGACATGGGGACATTGGATGGACATGGGGACATTGTAGAGACACGGGGACATTGTCGGGACATGGGGACACTGTAGAGACATGGGGACATTGTAGAGACATGGGGACATTGTAGGGACATGGGGACACTGTAGAGACATGGGGACACTGTAGAGACATGGGGACATTGTAGAGACATGGGGACATTGTAGGGACATGGGGACACTGTAGAGACATGGGGACATTGTCGAGACATGGCGAAATTGTCGGGACATGGGGACACTGTAGCGACATGGGGACATTGTAGTGACATGGGGACATTGTAGAGACATGGGGACATTGTAGGGACATGGGGACACTGCAGTGACATGGGGACACTGTAGAGACATGGGGACATTGTAGAGACATGGGGACACTGTAGAGACATGGGGACATTGTCGAGACATGGGGACATGGTAGGGACATGGGGACATTGTAGGGACATGGGGACATTGTAGGGACATGGGGACATTGTAAAGACATGGGGACATTGTCGGGACATGGGGACATTGTAGAGACATGGGGACATTGTAGAAACATGGGGACATTGTCGGGACATGGAGACATTGGAGGGACATGGGGACATTGTAGGGACATGGATCATTGTAGGGACATGGGGACATTGTAGGGACATGGGGACATTGTAGAGACATGGGGACACTAGAGACATGGGGACATTGTAGAGACATGGGGACACTAAAGGGACTTGGGGACATTGTAGAGACCAGGGGACATTGTAGGGACATGGGGACATTGTAGAGACGTGGGGACATTGTAGAGACGTGGGGACATTGTAGGGACATGGGGACATTGTAGAGACATGGGGGCACTGTAGAGACATGGGGCATTGTAGGGACATGCCGACACTAGAGACATGGGGACATTGTAGAGACATGGGGACACTAGAGACATCGGGACATTGTAGAGACATGGGGACATTGCAGGGACATTGGTACATTGTAGGGACATGGGGACATTGTAGAGACATGGGGACATTGCAGGGACATGCGGACACTGTGGGGACATGGGGACATTGTAGAGACATGGGGACATTGTAGGGACATGGGGACATTGTAGGGACATGGGGACATTGTAGAGACATGGGGACATTGTAGGGACATGGGGACATTGTCGAGACATGGGGACATTGTAGGGACATGGGGACATTGTCGGGACATGGGGACATTGTAGAGACATGGGGACATTGTAGAAACATGGGGACATTGTCGGGACATGGAGACATTGGAGGGACATGGGGACATTGTAGGGACATGGATCATTGTAGGGACATGGGGACATTGTAGGGACATGGGGACATTGTTGAGACATGGGGACATTGTAGAGACATGGGGACACTGTAGCGACATGGGGACATTGTAGAGACATGGGGACACTAGAGACATGGGGACATTGTAGAGAAATGGGGACACTAAAGGGACTTGGGGACATTGTAGAGACCAGGGGACATTGTAGGGACATGGGGACATTGTAGAGACGTGGGGACATTGTAGAGACGTGGGGACATTGTAGGGACATGGGGACATTGTAGAGACATGGGGACACTGTAGAGACATGGGGGCACTGTAGAGACATGGGGCATTGTAGGGACATGCCGACACTAGAGACATGGGGACATTGTAGAGACATGGGGACACTAGAGACATCGGGACATTGTAGAGACATGGGGACATTGCAGGGACATTGGTACATTGTAGGGACATGGGGACATTGTAGAGACATGGGGACATTGCAGGGACATGCGGACACTGTGGGGACATGGGGACATTGTAGAGACATGGGGACATTGTAGGGACATGGGGACATTGTAGGGACATGGGGACATTGTAGAGACATGGGGACATTGTAGGGACATGGGGACATTGTCGGGACATGGGGACATTGTAGGGACATGGGGACATTGTAGAGACATGGGGACACTGTAGAGACATGGGGACATTGTAGCGACAGGGGGACAATGTAGGGACATGGGGACCTTGTAGAGACATGGGGACATTGTTGAGACATGGGGACACTGTAGAGACATGGGGACACTGTAGCGACAGGGGGACAATGTAGGGACATCGGGCCCTTGTAGGGACATGGGGACATTGTAGGGACATGGGGACACTGTAGAGACATGGGGACATTGTAGAGACATGGGGACATTGTTGAGACATGGGCACATTGTCGGGACATGGGAACATTGTAGGGACATGGGGACACTGTAGAGACATGGGGACGTTGTCGGGACATGGGGACACTGTAGAGACATGGGGACATTGTCGAGACATGGGGACATTGTAGAGACATGGGTACATTGTAGGGACATGGGGATACTGTAGAGACATGGGGACATTGTCGGGACATGAAGACATTGTAGAGACATGGGGACATGGGGACATTGTAGGGACATGGGGACACTGCAGAGACATGGGGACATTGTAGGGACATGGGGATATTGTAGTGTCATGGCGACATTGTAGAGACATGGGGACATTGTAGAGACATGGGGACATTGTAGGGAGATGGGGACATTGTCGGGACATGGGGATATTGTAGGGACATGGGGACATTGTAGGGACATGGGGACATTGTAGCGACATGGGGACACTGTAGAGACATGGGGACATTGGAGAGACATGGGGATATTGTAGGGACATGGGGACATTGTAGAGACATGGGGACACTGCAGAGACATGGGGACACTGTTGAGACATGGGGACATTGTAGGGACATGGGGACACTGTAGAGACATGGGGACATTGTAGAGACATGGGGACATTGTAGGTACATGGGGACATTGTAGGGACATGGGGACATTGTCGGGACATGGGGACATTGTAGAGACATGGGGACATTGTAGGTACATGGGGACATTGTAGGTACATGGGGACATTGTAGGGACATGGGGACATTGTAGGGACATGGGGACACGGTAGAGACATGGGTACATTGGAGGGACATGGGGACATTGTAAAGACATGGGTACATTGTAGGGACATGGGGACATTGTAGGGACATGGGGACATTGTAGAGACATGGTGACATTGTAGAGACATGGGGATACTGTAGAGACATGGGGACATTGTAGAGACATGGGGACATTGTCAGTACTTGGGGACATTGTAGGGACATGGGGACACTGTAGAGACATGGGGACATTGTAGAGACACGGGGACATTGTCGGGACATGGGGACACTGTAGAGACATGGGGACATTGTAGAGACATGGGGACATTGTAGGGACATGGGGACACTGCAGAGACATGGGGACATTGTAGAGACATGGGGACATTGTAGGGACATGGGGACACTGTAGAGACATGGGGACATTGTCGAGACATGGCGAAATTGTCGGGACATGGGGACACTGTAGAGACATGCGGACATTGTAGAGACATGGGGACATTGTCGGGACATGGGGACATTGTAGTGACATGGGGACATTGTAGAGACATGGGGACATTGTAGGGACATGGGGACACTGCAGGGACATGGGGACATTGTAGAGACATGGGGACCATTGTAGAGACATGGGGACACTGTAGAGACATGGGGACATTGTCGAGACATGGGGATATTGTAGAGACATGGGGACATTGAAGGGACATGGGGACATTGTAGGGACATGGGGACATTGTAGGGTCATGGGGACATTGTAGGGACATGGGGACACTGTAGGGACATGGGGACATTGTAGGGACATGGGGACATTGTAGAGACATGGGGACATTGGAGAGACATGGGGACATTGAAGAGACATGGGGACATTGTAGCGACACAGGGACATTGTAGAGACATGGGGACATTGTAGAAACATGGGGACATTGTCGGGACATGGGGACATTGTAGAGACATGGGGACATTGTAGAAACATGGGGACATTGTCAGGACATGGAGACATTGGAGGGACATGGGGACATTGTCGGGACATGGATCATTGTAGGGACATGGGGACATTGTAGGGACATGGGGACATTGTTGAGACATGGGGACATTGTAGAGACATGGGGACACTGTAGCGACATGGGGACATTGTCGGGACATGGGGACATTGTAGGTACATGGGGACATTGTAGGTATATGGGGACATTGTAGGGACATTGGGACATTGTAGGGACATGGGGACACTGTAGAGACATGGGGACATTGGATGGACATGGGGACATTGTAAAGACATGGGTACATTGTAGGGACATGGGGACATTGTAGGGACATGGGGACATTGTAGAGACATGGGGATACTGTAGAGACATGGGGACATTGTAGAGACACGGGGACATTGTCGGGACATGGGGACACTGTAGAGACATGGGGACATTGTAGAGACATGGGGACATTGTAGGGACATGGGGACACTGTAGAGACATGGGGACATTGTAGAGACATGGGGACATTGTAGGGACATGGGGACACTGTAGAGACATGGGGACATTGTCGAGACATGGCGAAATTGTCGGGACATGGGGACACTGTAGCGACATGGGGACATTGTAGTGACATGGGGACATTGTAGAGACATGGGGACATTGTAGGGACATGGGGACACTGCAGTGACATGGGGACACTGTAGAGACATGGGGACATTGTAGAGACATGGGGACACTGTAGAGACATGGGGACATTGTCGAGACATGGGGACATTGTAGGGACATGGGGACATTGTAGAGACATGGGGACATTGTAGAGACATGGGGACATTGAAGAGACATGGGGACATTGTAGAGACATGGGGACATTGTAGAAACATGGGGACATTGTCGGGACATGGGGACATTGTAGAGACATGGGGACATTGTAGAAACATGGGGACATTGTCGGGACATGGAGACATTGGAGGGACATGGGGACATTGTAGGGACATGGATCATTGTAGGGACATGGGGACATTGTAGGGACATGGGGACATTGTTGAGACATGGGGACATTGTAGAGACATGGGGACACTGTAGCGACATGGGGACACTGTAGGGACATGGGGACATTGTAGAGACATGGGGACACTGTAGAGACATGGGGACACTGTAGAGACATAGGGACATTGTAGAGACGTGGGGACATTGTAGAGACGTGGGGACACTGTAGGGACATGGGGACATTGTAGGGACATGGGGACATTGTTGATTCATGGGGACATTGTAGAGACATGGGGACATTGTAGGGACATGGGGACATTGTCGGGACATGGGGACATTGTAGGGACACGGGGACATTGTAGAGACATGGGGACATTGTAGGGTCATGGGGACATTGTATAGACATGGGGACATTGTAGAGACATGGGGACATTGTAGGGACATGGGGACACTGCAGAGACATGGGGACATTGGAGAGAAATGGGGCCATTGTAGAGACATGGGGACATTGTAGGGAGATGGGGACACTGTAGAGACATGGGGACATTGTAGAGAAATGGGGACATTGTAGAGACATGGGGACATTGTCGAGAAATTGGGACACTAGAGACATGGGGACACTGTAGAGAAATGGGGACACTGTAGCGACATGGGGACATTGTAGAGACATGGGGACACTGTAGAGACATGGGGACATTGTAGGGACATGGGTACATTGGAGAGACATGGGGACACTGTAGAGACATGGGGACATTGTAGGGACTTGGGGACACTGTAGCGACATGGGGACATTGTAGGGACATGGGGACACTGTCGGGACATGGGGACATTGTAGGGACATGGGGACACTGTAGTGACATGGGGACGTTGTAGGGACATGGGGACATTGTAGAGACATGGGGACATTGTAGAGACATGGGGACATTGTATGGACATGGGGACACTGCAGCGACATGGGGACACTGTCGGGACATGGGGACATTGTAGAGACATGGGGACATTGTAGGGACATGGGGACATTATAGGGACATGGGGACACTGTAGTGACATGTGGACATTGTAGAGACATGGGGACATTGTTGAGAAATGGGGACATAGTAGAGACATGGGGACATTGTAGAGACATGGGGATACTGTCGGGACATGGGGACATTGTAGGGACATCGGGACATTGTAGGGACATGGGGACATTGTAGATACATGGGGACATTGTAGGGACATGGGGACATTGTCGGGACATGGGGACACTGTAGGGACATGGGGACATTGTAGGGACATGGGGACATTGTTGATTCATGGGGACACTGTAGGGACATGGGGACATTGTAGGGACATGGGGACATTGTAGAGACATGGAGACATTGTAGGGACATGGGGACATTGTAGAGACATGGGGACATTGTAGAGACATGGGGACATTGTCGGGACATGGGGACACTGTCGAGATATGGGGACATTGTAGGGACATGGGGACATTGTAGGGACATGGGGACATTGTACGGACATGGGGACATTGTAGAGACATGGGGACATTGTCGGGACATGGGGACACTGTCGAGATATGGGGACATTGTAGGGACATGGGGACATTGTAGGGACATGGGGACATTGTTGGGACATGGGGACATTGTAGGGACATGGAGACACTGGAGGGACATGGGGACACTGTAGAGACATGGGGCATTGTAGGGACATGCCGACACTAGAGACATGGGGACATTGTAGAGACATGGGGACACTAGAGACATGGGGACATTGTAGAGACATGGGGACATTGCAGGGACATGGGGACATTGTAGGGACATGGGGACACTGTGGGGACATGGGGACTTTGTAGGGACATGGGGACATTGTAGGGACATGGGGACATTGTCGGGACATGGGGACATTGTAGGGACATGGGGACATTGTAGGGACATGGGGACATTGTAGAGACATGGGGACACTGTAGCGACATGGGGACAATGCAGGGACATGGGGACCTTGTAGGGACATGGGGACATTGTAGGGACATGGGGAAACTGTAGAGACATGGGGACATTTTCGGGACATGGGGACATTGTAGGGACATGGGGACACTGTAGAGACATGGGGACACTGTAGAGACATGGGGACATTGTAGAGACATGGGGACATTGTAGAGACATGGGGACATTGTAGGGATATGGGGTCACTGTAGAGACATGGGGACATTGTAGGGACATGGGGATATTGTAGGGACATGGGGACATTGTAGGGATATGGGGACATTGTAGCGACATGGGGACACTGTAGAGACATGGGGACATTGTAGAGACATGGGGACATTGTAGGGACATGGGGACACTGTAGAGACATGGGGATATTGTAGGTACATGGGGATATTGTAGGGACATGGGGACATTGTAGGGACATGGGGACATTGGAAGGACATGGGGACACTGTAGAGACATGGGGACATTGGAGGGACATGGGGACATTGTAAAGACATGGGTACATTGTAGGGACATGGGGACATTGTAGGGACATGGGGACATTGTAGAGACATGGTGACATTGTAGAGACATGGGGACACTGTAGAGACATGGGGACATTGTAGAGACATGGGGACATTGTAGGGATATGGGGTCACTGTAGAGACATGGGGACATTGTAGGGACATGGGGATATTGTAGTGTCATGGGGACATTGTAGAAACATGGGGACATTGTCGGGACATGGAGACATTGGAGAGACATGGGGACATTGGAGGGACATGGAGACATTGTAGGGACATGGGGACATTGTAGGGACATGGGGACATTGTAGAGACATGGGGACATTGTAGGGACATGGGGACACTGTAGAGACATGGGGACATTGTAGGGACATGGGGACATTGGAGAGACATGGGGACACTGTAGGAGACATGGGGACACTGTAGAGGCATGGGGACACTGTAGAGACATGGGGACATTGGAGGGACATGGGGACATTGTAGAGACGTGGGGACATTGTAGAGACATGGGGACATTGTAGGGACATGGGGACATTGTAGGGACATGGGGACATTGTAGATTCATGGGGACATTGTAGGGTCATGGGGACATTGTAGAGACATAGGGACATTGTAGGGACACGGGGACATTGTAGGGACATGGGGACATTGTAGGGACACGGGGAAATTGTAGAGACATGGGGACATTGTAGGGTCATGGGGACATTGTAGAGACATGGGGACATTGTAGAGACATGGGGACATTGTAGAGACATGGGGACATTGTAGGAACATGGGGACATTGTATGGACATGGGGACACTGCAGAGACATGGGGACATTGTAGAGAAATGGGGCCATTGTAGAGACATGGGGACATTGTAGGGAGATGGGGACACTGTATAGACATGGGGACATTGTAGAGAAATGGGGACATTGTAGAGACATGGGGACATTGTAGAGAAATGGGGACACTGTAGAGACATGGGGACACTGTAGAGACATGGGGACACTGTCGGGACATGGGGACATTGTAGGGACATGGGGACACTGTCGAGATATGGGGACATTGTAGAGACATGGCGAAATTGTCGGGACATGGGGACACTGTAGAGACATGCGGACATTGTAGAGACATGGGGACATTGTCGGGACATGGGGACACTGTAGCGACATGGGGACATTGTAGTGACATGGGGACATTGTAGAGACATGGGGACATTGTAGGGACATGGGGACACTGCAGGGACATGGGGACACTGTAGAGACATGGGGACATTGTAGAGACATGGGGACACTGTAGAGACATGGGGACATTGTAGGGACATGGGGACATTGTAGGGACATGGGGACATTGTAGAGACATGGGGACATTGTAGAGACATCGGGACATTGTAGGGACATGGGGACATTAAAGAGACATGGGGACATTGTAGAGACATGGGGACATGGTAGAGACATGGGTACAATGTAGGGACATGGGGACATTGTCGGGACATGGGGACACTAGAGACATGGGGTCATTGTAGAGACATGGGGACACTAGAGACATGGGGACATTGTAGAGACATGGGGACACTAACGGGACTTGGGGACATTGTGGAGACCAGGGGTCATTGTAGGGACATGGGGACATTGTAGAGACGTGGGGACATTGTAGGGACATGGGGACATTGTAGAGACATGGGGACACTGTAGAGACATGGGGACACTGTAGAGACATGGGGCATTGTCGGGACATGCCGACACTAGAGACATGGGGACATTGTAGAGACATGGGGACACTAGAGACATCGGGACATTGTAGAGACATGGGGACATTGCAGGGACATTGGGACATTGTAGGGACATGGGGACATTGTAGAGACATGGGGACATTGTAGCGACACAGGGACATTGTAGAGACATGGGGACATTGTAGAAACATGGGGACATTGTCGGGACATGGGGACATTGTAGAGACATGGGGACATTGTAGAAACATGGGGACATTGTCGGGACATGGAGACATTGGAGAGACATGGGGACATTGTAGGGACTTGGGGACATTGTCGGGACATGGGGACATTGTCGAGACATGGGGACACTGTAGCGACATGGGGACATTGTCGGGACATGGGGACATTGTAGAGACATGGGGACACTGTAGAGACAGGGGGACACTGTAGGGACATGGGTACATTGGAGGGACATGGGGACATTGTAGAGACGTGGGGACATTGTAGAGACGTGGGGACACTGTAGAGACATGGGGACACTGTAGGGACATGGGGACATTGTAGGGACATGGGGACATTGTAGATTCATGGGGACATTGTAGAGACATGGGGACATTGTAGGGACATCGGGACATTGTCGGGACATGGGGACATTGAAGAGACATGGGGACATTGTAGAGACATGGGGACATGGTAGAGACATGGGTACAATGTAGGGACATAGGGACATTGTCGGGACATGGGGACACTAGAGACATGGGGACATTGTAGAGACATAGGGACACTAGAGACATGGGGACATTGTAGAGACATGGGGACACTAAAGGGACTTGGGGACATTGTAGAGACCAGGGGACATTGTAGGGACATGGGGACATTGTAGGGACTTGGGGACATTGTAGAGACATGGGGAGACTGTAGAGACATGGGGACACTGTAGAGACATGGGGCATTGTAGGGACATGCCGACACTAGAGACATGGGGACATTGTAGAGACATGGGGACACTAGAGACATCGGGACATTGTAGAGACATGGGGACATTGCAGGGACATTGGGACATTGTAGGGACATGGGGACATTGTAGAGACATGGAGACATTGCAGGGACATGCGGACACTGTGGGGACATGGGAACATTGTAGAGACATGGGGACATTGTAGGGACATGGGGACATTGTAGGGACATGGGGACATTGTAGAGACATGGGGACATTGTAGGGACATGGGGACATTATCGGGACATGGGGACATTGTAGGGACATGGGGACACTGTAGAGACATGGGGACACTGTAGCGACAGGGGGACAATGTAGGGACATGGGGACCTTGTAGGGACATGGGGACATTGTAGGGACATGGGGACACTGTAGAGACATGGGGACATTGTAGAGACATGGGGACATTGTAGAGACATGGGGACATTGTCGGGACATGGGGACATTGTTGGGACATGGGGACACTGTAGAGACATGGGGACATTGTCGGGACATGGGGACACTGTAGAGACATGGGGACATTGTCGAGACATGGGGACATTGTAGGGACATGGGTACATTGTAGGGACATGGGGATACTGTAGAGACATGGGGACATTGTCGGTACATGGAGACATTGTAGAGACATGGGGACATGGGGACATTGTAGGGACATGGGGACACTGCACAGACATGGGGACATTGTCGGGACATGGGGATATTGTAGTGTCATGGCGACATTGTCGAGACATGGGGACATTGTAGGGACATGGGGACATTGTCGGGACATGGGGATATTGTAGGGACATGGGGAAATTGTAGGGACATGGGGACATTGTAGCGACATGGGGACACTGTAGAGACATGGGGACATTGGAGAGACATGGGGATATTGTAGGGACATGGGGACATTGTAGAGACATGGGGACACTGCAGAGACATGGGGACACTGCTGAGACATGGGGACATTGTAGAGACATGGGGACATTGTAGAGACATGGGGACATTGTAGGTACATGGGGACATTGTAGGGACATGGGGACATTGTCGGGACATGGGGACATTGCAGAGACATGGGGACATTGTAGGTACATGGGGACATTGTAGGGACATGGGGACATTGTAGAGACATGGGGACACTGTAGAGACATGGGGACACTGTAGAGACATGGGGACATTGGAGGGACATGGAGACATTGTAAAGACATGGGTACATTGTAGGGACATGGGGACATTCTAGGGACATGGGGACATTGTAGAGACATGGTGACATTGTAGAGACATGGGGATACTGTAGCGACATGGGGACATTGTAGAGACATGGGGACATTGTCAGTACTTGGGAACATTGTAGGGACATGGGGACACTGTAGAAACATGGGGACATTGTAGAGACACGGGGACATTGTCGGGACATGGGGACACTGTAGAGACATGGGGACATTGTAGAGACATGGGGACATTGTAGGGACATGGGGACACTGTAGAGACATGGGGACATTGTAGAGACATGGGGACATTGTAGGGACATGGGGACACTGTAGAGACATGCGGACATTGTAGAGACATGGGGACATTGTCGGGACATGGGGACACTGTAGCGACATGGGGACATTGTAGTGACATGGGGACATTCTAGAGACATGGGGTCATTGCAGGGACATGGGGACACTGCAGGGACATGGGGACACTGTAGTGACATGGGGACATTGTAGAGACATGGGGACACTAGAGACATGGGGACATTGTCGATACATGGGGACATTGTCGGGACATGGGGACATTGTAGGGACATGGGGACATTGTAGAGACATGGGGACATTGTAGGGACATGGGGACATTGAAGAGACATGGGGACATTGTAGGGACATGGGGACATTGTAGAGACATGGGGACATTGTAGAGACATGGGGACATTGTAGGGACATGGGGACATTGTAGGGACATGGGGACATTGAAGAGACATGGGGACATTGTAGAGACATGGGGACATTGTAGGGACATGGGGACATTGTCGGGACATGGGGACATTGTAGAGACATGGGGACATTGTAGAAACATGGGGACATTGTCGGGACATGGAGACATTGGAGAGACATGGGGACATTGTAGGGACTTGGGGACATTGTCGGGACATGGGGACATTGTCGAGACATGGGGACACTGTAGCGACATGGGGACATTGTCGGGACATGGGGACATTGTAGAGACATGGGGACACTGTAGAGACAGGGGGACACTGTAGAGACATGGGTACATTGGAGGGACATGGGGACATTGTAGAGACGTGGGGACATTGTAGAGACGTGGGGACACTGTAGAGACATGGGGACACTGTAGGGACATGGGGACATTGTAGGGACATGGGGACATTGTAGATTCATGGGGACATTGTAGAGACATGGGGACACTGTAGAGACAGGGGGACACTGTAGAGACATGGGTACATTGGAGGGACATGGGGACATTGTAGAGACGTGGGGACATTGTAGAGACGTGGGGACACTGTAGAGACATGGGGACACTGTAGGGACATGGGGACATTGTAGGGACATGGGGACATTGTAGATTCATGGGGACATTGTAGAGACATGGGGACATTGTAGAGACATAGGGACACTAGAGACATGGGGACATTGTAGAGACATGGGGACACTAAAGGGACTTGGGGACATTGTAGAGACCAGGGGACATTGTAGGGACATGGGGACATTGTAGGGACTTGGGGACATTGTAGAGACATGGGGAGACTGTAGAGACATGGGGACACTGTAGAGACATGGGGCATTGTAGGGACATGCCGACACTAGAGACATGGGGACATTGTAGAGACATGGGGACACTAGAGACATCGGGACATTGTAGAGACATGGGGACATTGCAGGGACATTGGGACATTGTAGGGACATGGGGACATTGTAGAGACATGGAGACATTGCAGGGACATGCGGACACTGTGGGGACATGGGAACATTGTAGAGACATGGGGACATTGTAGGGACATGGGGACATTGTAGGGACATGGGGACATTGTAGAGACATGGGGACATTGTAGGGACATGGGGACATTATCGGGACATGGGGACATTGTAGGGACATGGGGATACTGTAGAGACATGGGGACACTGTAGAGACATGGGGACAATGTAGGGACATGGGGAATTTGTAGAGACAAGGGAACACTGTAGAGACATGGGGACACTGTAGGGACATTGGGACATTGTAGAGACATGGGGACACTGTAGGGACATGGGGACATTGTAGAGACATGGGGACATTGTCGAGACATGGGGACATTGTGGAGACATGGGGACATTGTAGGGACATGGGGACACTGTAGGGACATGGGGACATTGTAGAGACATGGGGACACTGTAGAGACATGGGGACATTGTCGGGACATTGGGACATTGTAGGGACATGGGGACATTGTAGGGACATGGGGACATTGTAGGGACATGTCGACACTGTAGAGACTTGGGGCATTGTAGGGACATGCCGACACTAGAGACATGGGGACATTGTAGAGACATGGGGACATTGTAGGGACATGGGGACATTGTAGGGACATGGGGACACTGTGGGGACATGGGGACATTGTAGGGACATGGGGACATTGTAGGGACATGGGGACATTGTAGGGACATGGGGACACTGTAGAGACATGGGGATACTGTAGCGACATGGGGACACTGTAGGGACATGGGGACCTTGTAGGGACATGGGGACATTGTAGAGACATGGGGACATTTTCGGGACATGGGGACATTGTAGGGACATGGGGACACTGTAGAGACATGGGGACACTGTCGAGACATGGGGACATTGTCGGGACATGGGGACACTGTAGAGACATGGGGACATTGTAGAGACATGGGGACATTGTAGAGACATGGGGACATGGGGACATTGTAGGGACATGGGGACACTGTAGAGACATGGGGACATTGTAGGGACATGGGGATATTGTAGTGTCATGGGGACATTGTAGAGACATGGGGACATTGTAGAGACATGGGGACATTGTAGAAACATGGGGACACTGTAGAGACATGGGGACATTGTAGGGACATGGGAACATTGTAGGGACATGGGGACATTGTAGAGACATGAGGACATTGCAGCGACATGGGGACATTGTAGAGACATGGGGACATTGTCGAGACATGGGGACATTGTAGAGACATGAGGACATTGCAGAGAAATGGGGACGTTGGAGGGACATGGGGACATTGTAGGGACATGGGGACACTGTAGAGACATGGGGACACTGTAGGGACATGGGGACATTGTAGAGACATGGGGTCACTGTAGAGACATGGGGACATTGTAGAGACATGGGGACATTGTAGACACATGAGGACACTGTAGGCACATGGGGACATTGGAGGGACATGGGGACATTGTAGGGAAATGGGGATATTGTAGGGACATGGGGACACTGTAGAGACATGGGGACACTGTAGAGACATGGGGTAATTGTAGGGACTTGGGGACATTGTAGGGACATGGCGACATTGTAGAGACATGGGGACACTAGAGACATGGGGACATTGTAGGGACATGGGGACATTGTAGAGACATGGGGACATTGTAGAGACATGGTGACACTGTAGGGACATGGGGACATTGTAGAGACATGGGGACACTGTAGAGACATGGGGACATTGTAGAGACATGGGGACATTGTAGGGACATGGGGACTCCGTAGAGACATGGGGACATTGTAGGGACATGGGGACATTGTAGAGACATGGGGACACTGTAGAGACATGGGGACATTGTAGAGACATTGGGGACACTGTAGAGCCATGGGGACACTGTAGGGACATGGTGATATTGTAGGGACATGGGGACATTGTAGAGACAAGGGGACATTGTAGGGACATGGGGACATTGTCGAGACATGGGGACATTGTAGGGACATGGGGACATTGTAGAGACATGGGGACACTGTAGAGACATAGGGACATTGTAGGGACATGGGGACATTGTAGAGACATGGGGACATTGTAGAGACATGGGGACATTGTAGGGACATGGGGACATTGTAGGGACATGGGGACATTCTAGAGACCTGCGGACATTGTAGGGACATGGGGGCATTGTAGGGACATGGGGACACTGTAGAGACATAGGGACATTGTAGGGACATGGGGACATTGTAGAGACATGGGGACATTGTAGAGACATGGGGACATTGTAGGGACAAGTGGACATTGTAGAGACATGGGGACATTGGAGGGACATGGGGAGACTGTAGAGGCATGGGGACATTGTCGAGTCATGGGGACATTGTAGGGACATGGGGACACTGTAGAGACATGGGGACATTGTAGAGAGATGGGGATACTGTAGAGACATAGGGACAATGTAGAGACATGGGGACATTGTCGAGAAATTGGGACATTGTCGGGACATGGGGACAATTAGAGACATGGGGACACTGTAGAGACATAGGGACATTGTCGGGACATGGGGACATTGTAGAGACATGGGGACATTGTGGAGTCATGGGGACACTGTTGGCACATGGGGACATTGTAGGCACATGGGGACTTTGTAGAGACATGGGGACATTGTAGGGACATGGGGACATTGTAGAGACATGGGGACATTGTAGGGACATGGGGACATTGTAGAGACATGGGGACATTGTAGGGACATGGGGACATTGTTGGGACATGGGGACATTGTAGAGATATGGGGACATTGTAGAGACATGGGGACATTGTAGAGACATGGGGACATGGTAGGGACAAGGGGGCACTGTAGAGACATGGGGACTTTGTAGAGACATGGGGATATTGTAGGGACATGGGGACACTGTAGAGACATGGGGACATTGTAGAGACATGGGGACACTGTAGATACATGGGGACACTGTAGAGACATGGGGACATTGTAGAGATATGGGGACACTGTAGAGAAATGGGGGCACTGTAGAGACATGGGGACATTGTAGTGACATGGGGACATTGTAGAGAGATGGGGACATTGTAGAGACATGGGGACATTGTAGAGACATGGGGACACTGTAGGGACATGGGGACATTCTAGAGACATGCGGACATTGTAGGGACATGGGGGCATTGTAGAGACATGGGGACATTGTAGGGACATGGGGACATTTTTGAGATATGGGGACACTGTAGAGATATGGGGACACTGTTGGGACATGGGGACACTGTAGAGACATGGGGACATTGTAGGGACATGGCGATATTGTCGGGACATGGGGATATTGTAGGGACATGGGGACACTGTAGGGACATGGGGACATTGTAGAGACATGGGGACATTGTAGGGACATGGGGACATTGTAGAGACATGGGGACATTGTAGGGACATGGGGACATTGTAGAGACATGGGGACATTGTTGAGATATGGGGATACTGTAGGGACATGGGGACACTGTAGAGACATGGGGACATTGTAGGGACATGGCGATACTGTAGGGACATTGGGATATTGCAGAGACATGGGGACATTGTCGGGACATGGGGACACTGTAGGGACATGGGAACATTGTAGAGACATGGGGATATTGTAGGGACATGGGGACATTGTAGGGACATGGGGACACTGTAGGGACATTGTAGGGACATGGGGACACTGCCGAGACATGGTGACATTGTTGGGACATGGGGACATTGTAGAGACATGGGGACATTGTAGAGACATGGCGACATTGTTGGGACATGGGGACATTGTAGGGACATGGGGACACTGTAGGGACATGGGGACACTGCAGAGAAATGGGGACATTGTCGAGACATGGGGACACTGTAGAGACATGGGGACATTGTAGGGACATGGGGACATTGTAGAGACATGGGGACACTGTAGAGACATGGGGAATTTGTAGAGACAAGGGGACACTGTAGGGACATTGGGACATTGTAGAGACATGGGGACACTGTAGAGATATGGGGACATTGTAGAGAGAAGGGAACACTGTCGAGACATGGGGACACTGTAGGGACATGGGGACATTGTAGAGACATTTTGACATTGTAGAGACAAGGGAACACTGTAGAGACATGGGGACACTGTCGGGACATGGGGACATTGTAGCGACATGGGGACACTGTAGGGACATGGGGACATTGTAGAGACATGGGGACACTGTAGAGATATGGGGACATTGTAGAGACAAGGGAACACTGTAGAGACATGGGGACACTGTAGGGACATGGGGACATTGTAGAGACATTGGGACATTGTAGAGACAAGGGAACACTGTAGAGACATGGGGACACTGTCGGGACATGGGGACATTGAAGGGACATGGGGATATTGTAGGGACATGGGGACACTGTAGAGACATGGGGATATTGTAGGGACATGGGGACACTGTAGAGACATGGGGATATTGTAGGGACATGGGGACACTGTAGGGACATGGGGACATTGTAGCGACATGGGGACACTGTAGGGACATGGGGACATTGTAGAGACATGGGGACACTGTAGAGATATGGGGACATTGTAGAGACAAGGGAACACTGTAGAGACATGGGGACACTATAGGGACATGGGGACATTGTAGAGACATGGGGACACTGTAGGGACATGGGGACATTGTAGAGACATGGGGACATTGTAGAGACATGGGGACATTGTTGAGACAAGGGAACACTGTAGAGACATGGGGACACTGTCGGGACATGGGGACATTGTAGGGTCATGGGGACATTGGAGGGATATGGGGACATTGTCGGGACATGGGGACATTGTATAGACATGGGGATATTGTAGGGACATGGGGACACTGTAGAGACATGGGGATATTGTAGAGACATGGGGACACTGTAGAGACATGGAGATATTGTAGAGACATGGAGACATTGTAGGGACATGGGGACACTGTAGAGACATGGGGACACTGTTGGGAAATGGGGACATTGTAGAGACATGGGGACATTGTAGGGAAATGGGGACACTGTAGAGACATGGGGACATTGTCGGGACATGGGGACATTGTAGGGACACGGGGACATTGTAGAGACATGGGGACATTGTAGAGACAAGGGGACACTGTAGAGACATGGGGACACTAGGGAAATGGGGACATTGTAGAGATATGGGGACATTGTAGGGACATGGGGACATTGTAGAGACATGGGGACATTGTCGAGACATGGGGACATTGTCGGGACATGGGGACACTGTTGAGACATGGGGACATTGTAGAGACATGGGGACATTGGAGGGACATGGGGACACTGTAGAGACATGGCGACATTGTAGAGACATGGGGACATTACAGAGACATGGGGACATTGTAGATTCATGGGAACACTGTAGGGACATGGGGACATTGTAGAGACATGGGGACATTGTAGAGACATGGGGACATTGTAGAGACATGGGGACACTGTAGGGACATGGGGACACTGTAGGGACATGGGGACATTGTAGAGACATGGGGACACTGTAGGGACATGGGGACACTGTAGAGACATGGGGACACTGTAGGGACATGGGGACATTGTAGAGACATGGGGACACTGTAGAGACATGGGGACACTGTAGGGACATGGGGACATTGTAGAGACATGGGGACATTGTAGAGACATGGGGACACTGTAGGGACATGGGGACATTGTAGAGACATGGGGACACTGTAGAGTCATGCGGACATTGTAGGGACATGGGGACATTGTTGGGACATGGGGACATTGTAGGGACATGGGGACATTGTAGAGACATGGGGACACTGTAGGGACATGGGGACATTGTAGGGACATGGGGACATTGTGGAGACATGGGGACATTGTAGGGACATGGGGACACTGTAGAGACATGGGGACATTGTAGAGTCATGGGGACATTGTAGAGACATGGGGACATTGTAGGGACATGGGGATACTGTGGAGACATGGGAACATTGTAGAGTCATGGGGACATTGTAGGGACATGGGGACACTGTAGAGACATGGGGACATTGTAGAGACATGTGGACACTGTCGGGACATAACGACACTGTAGGGACATAGGGACATTGTAGAGATGTGGGGACATTGTCGAGACATGGGGACATGGGGACATTGTAGGGACATGGGGACATTGTAGAGACATGGGTACACTGTCGGGACATGGGGACATTGTAGGGACATGGGGACATTGGAGGGACATGGGGACATTGTAGAGATATGGGGACATTGTAGAGACATGGGGACATTGTAGAGACATGGGGACATGGTAGGGACAAGGGGGCACTGTAGAGACATGGGGACATTGTAGAGACATGGGGACATTGTAGGGACATGGGGACACTGTAGAGACATGGGGACATTGTAGAGACATGGGGACATTGTTGGGACATGGGGACATTGTAGAGACATGGGGACATTGTAGAGACATGGGGTCACTGGAGAGACATGGGGACATTGTAGAGACATGGGGACATTGTAGGGACATGGGGACATTGTAGGGACATGGGGACATTGTAGAGACATGGGTACACTGTCGGGACATGGGGACATTGTAGGGACATGGGGACATTGGAGAGACATGGGGACATGGGACATTGTAGAGACATGGGGACATTGTCGGGACATGGGGACATTGTAGAGACATGGGTACACTGTCGGGACATGGGGACATTGTAGGGACATGGGGACATTGGAGAGACATGGGGACATGGGACATTGTAGAGACATGGGGACATTGTCGGGACATGGGGACATTGTAGGGACATGGGGACATTGTAGAGACATGGGGTCACTGGAGAGACATGGGGACACTGTAGAGACATGGGGACACTGTCGAGACATGGGGTCACTGGAGAGACATGGGGACATTGTAGAGACATGGGGACATTGTAGGGACATGGGGACACTGTAGAGACATGGGGACATTGTAGAGACATGGGGACATTGTAGGGACATGGGGACATTGTAGAGACATGGGGACACTGTAGAGACATGGGGACATTGTAGGGACATGGGGACACTGTAGAGACATGGGGACATTGTAGAGACATGGGGACATTGTTGGGACATGGGGACATTGTAGAGACATGGGGACATTGTTGGGACATGGGGACATCGTAGAGAATGGGGACATTGTAGAGACATGGCGACATTGTAGAGACATGGGGACACTGTAGAGACATGGGGACACTGTAGGGACATGGGGACATTGTAGAGTCATGGGGACACTGTGGGGACATGGGGACATTGTAGAGTCATGGGGACACTGTGGGGACATGGGGACATTGTAGAGTCATGGGGACACTGTGGGGACATGGGGACATTGTAGAGACATGGGGACATTGTGGGGACATGGGGACATTGTAGAGACATGGGGACACTGTCGGGACATGCTCTTGAATAAACCTTCTTCCAGCTCTATTCTGAATCATGTAAGTAGTCAGCAATATTGGCAGTGATATTTTAGGCCCCATTCCTTTAATTATCCTGCAAATGTTCCCAAAATGTCCTCAAATATCCTTCAATTTTCTTAAATATCCTTAAAATATCCTCCAATTTATTCAAATAATCCACTAAAAGCCTCAAATAAGCTTAAAGACTAACTTTGAACTCACATAAAGATGTCTGTGTAAAACTCAGCCTTTTCTCATGTGGTGTCCGTCGCTCTGGTTTCGATCAGATAAGATCAGATTAGACTGCATTTTCTCAGTGTTAATTTACTCCAGTAGTCAAAATGGTGGTATTGATGAATTCACCTCTCGTGGTAAGTTTCGGTGGTATTTCGGTGTTGCACACTTAATGATGTCATAAAAACAGAAAAAAGATAAGATCAGTGATATTTCTTACCAACCGGTGGTAAATCACTAATGAATTTAACACTCGTGGTATTTCGGTGTTAAATTCTGAAATCGTTGGCAATCTGCGATGAATTTACCACTGGTGGTATTTTCGGTGGTAAATGGGTGGTAAATGAGCGAAAAAATGACGAAAATCCAGTCCATACTAATTGCAATTGTCATTCCTCATTTTACGAAAATAAACAAATAAAAGCAACATCACAAACAATACCATGTTAAATAAGTCAGACTTTTACTAGCGAACAAGACAGTTTTAAAAGTGATGATGTAATGGTATTGAATAGACCAATAATCAAAAATGGGGAAACAAATTCCTAATCGTCTCTTAAAGGTTATCCAAATTGTTTCCAAATCTTTCTTCGAGACAAGAGCTGTAAATATATTGTACTCTTAGAAGTAAATCAGTTTAGTGTTTTTTCTGTCTGTTTGCAAAATGTCAGAGGAAGATAGATTTATTTTTTTATTAAATATAGAGTCATGTTAGGAAATGACCAGAATTGTTGATTGGTGAATTCTACTTACATTGGGCCCAAGTTTCAACTGGATTTGCTCCTATTTTTTTGGAGCAACTAGTTTTTTTTGGAGTATCCTAGAAATTGCAGTTCTCCACATTTAGTTTGCTCCAGTTTCAGTGAGTTAGTTTAGTTTTGTTTTAGTTGTTGTTTTTTCAAAAGGGGGCATGTCCAGCCACTTCCGCCTGTTCTGCAAGTTTGAACAGCGAAAAGTTACTCCAAACTAACTTAGAACGGAGTAAGTATCCATTTTTGCACGCTCAGAAAAACCTTGTGTCGAGTTAAGAAATCAGCGCAGCTAGCCGGGGCGGGCGGGGGGAAGGAAGAGAGAGCACTAAACACCTTCACTTTTAAAAATAAAGATCCATCATCAATACTGAATGATAAATCAATCAATCAATCAATCAATCAATCATTAAATCAATAAATACAAAATAAAAAAAATCAATCAATAAATCAATCAATAAAAAATTAAAAGTTCCTACCTCATCTACTGTAGCACCTATCCGTTCGGGAGCACCGGGAGCACACAGCAGCACATGCAGCCCTGCCTGCCTGATTAGGGGCCACCGACGGAGAGGAGTTCGGACAGGGGCCACCGCCGGAGAGGAGTTCGGGCGGGGGCTTGGCGCCGGGGAGGAGTTCGGGCGGGGCCCTGCCGCCGGAGAGGAGTTCGGGCGGGGCCCTGCCGCCGGAGAGGAGTTCAGGCGGGAGCCACTGTCGGAGAGGAGTTCGGGCAGGGCCCTGCCGCCAGAGAGGAGTTCAGGCGGGGGCCACCGCCGGAGAGGAGTTCGGGCATGGGCCACCGCCGGAGAGGAGTTCAGGCAGGGGCCTCCGCCGGAGAGGAGTTCGGGCGGGGGCCACCGCCGGAGAGGAGTTTGGGCAGGGGCCACCGCCGGAGAGGAGTTCGGGCAGGGGCCACCGCCGGAGAGGAGTTCGGGCAGGAGCCACCGCCGGAGAGGAGTTCAGGCGGGGGCCACTGTCGGAGAGGAGTTCGGGCAGGGCCCTGCCGCCAGAGAGGAGTTCAGGCGGGGGCCACCGCCGGAGAGGAGTTCGGGCATGGGCCACCGCCGGAGAGGAGTTCAGGCAGGGGCCTCCGCCGGAGAGGAGTTCGGGCGGGGGCCACCGCCGGAGAGGAGTTCGGGCAGGGGCCACCGCCGGAGAGGAGTTCGGGCGGGGGCCACCGCCGGAGAGGAGTTCAGGCAGGGGCCACCGCCGGAGAGGAGTTCAGGCAGGGGCCACCGCCGGAGAGGAGTTCGGGCAGGGGCCACCGCCGGAGAGGAGTTCGGGCGGGGGCCACCGCCGAAGAGCTGGTCGGGCGGCCCCATTGTGGAGGAGGTGTTCAGGCGGGCCGGCGAGGTGGCCTCGAGGTAAGAGCAGTGGCGGTGAGGCGAGGGACGGTCAGGCAGGCAGGCCACTCGGCCCGGGCTAGGGGTGGCGAACATCCCGTCGTCCCTTCGACCAGGGATAGGGTCGCCCGGAGATAGAACGCGCTGGGAGGGCCAGGCGCTACTGCGCACGCACGCAGCTGCCAGCAGTCTTTTCGACACAGGGCTGTAGCTTTGCCCCCCCCAGCTGTTGCTGTTGCACTGCGCTGACTGGGATGGAGGCCTGCCGAAAGTCCAGAATACCGAGGGAATTATCTGCCGCACCTTTCATTCTGCAAATTCGGCGCAAGGCTCGGAGGTACACCGTTCTATCAATAGTTCAAATTTGGGTTCATTATTCTTATAAAATCAGAATAGTGAAGGTATGATACTATAGTATAGCTGTACTCATCGGATATGTCATTACAGTTTTAATTTTGTTTTTCATATAACCTACATTTTCATATATTATAAATAATACAAATTTTGAATAATTTTATCAGTATTATCTACAATTAATTGCCCTTTAATTTTAACCTAATTTAAAAGTATATTTTATGAAAAGCATTCCAATATGGTAAATATATGATGCAGTTGTATAGTCTAATAACGCTTAAAGTAAATAATCGTGCCTATTGTTATTTTACTTGGAGCCATCAGTACCTGCTGGTCCTTTTTCTTTAAATAATTTAATTAGTAATAATCTATCTTCACACATTCAAATGATTAGTCATCACGACCAGAGTCCTCTGCACTGTCTCAATTCCAGAATGGTGGGTTCGAGTGAAGGATAATTAGTGCTTTACTTATTTAATTTAATTAAAAAAATGAAAGCTCGAGGGAAAACATTTTTAGTACTATTTGTATTTTAATTGTCATAAATGGAATTATTGTTTAACAATCATAGCAGAACAGCTATTTTAAAGGGATGGTATCTTGAGCTTCACTCCAAATAATTTCCAACTCGTGTAGAACTTTGCATTCAATCCGTACTAACTTAAACTTGCCCATTCCCACAAACTTTGTTACATTCCACCGCCAGCATTTATTTCAAAATCCTTGTCCTCATTTATTGATCGCTCAACATCCTTGCTCCACCCAACTTCTGCAGCCTCTGAGTCCAAATCTCAGTTTAAACCCTCTGCTTTTCTGAGTATAAACTACTGTGCAGTCTCTCTTCCTTCCATTCCACTCCATCTTCGGTGGCTGAGTCTTCAGTTGTCGGGGCTTGAGCTTCACCCCAAATAAATTCCAACTCGTATAGAACTCTTCGAATCCGTACTCAGTCGAATTTATCCTTTCCCTCAAACTTTGCTTCATTCCACTGCCTCCCTTTTCCCTTCTGCATTGATTTCAAAATCTTTGTCCTCATTTAGAGATCTTTAAACATTTTTGCTCTACCCAACTTTCGCAGCATTTGAGCCCAAATCCCAGTGCACACCCTCTGCTTTTCTGAGTATGAACTACTGTGCAACCCCCTCTTCCTTCTACTCCACTCCATCATTGGTGGCTGAGCCTTCAGTTGTTGTGGTCCTGCACTCATGAATTCTCCTCCTGAACCTTTCCTTCTGTCTACATTCATTTACACTTTCAAAAAATGTATATCAAAACCTACTTCTTCAATTTTGTCTTTGCTCATCTTTCCCAACCTTCTACCAATTCCCTCTCAGTGTTCAATCAGCCCCTTCTGCTGCATTAAAGATGATGGACCAAAAATCACACTCCCCATGGGCACGTATGAAGTGTGCATGCGCCTGTGAGGTCCCCGCAAGTTCCGGGTTTAGGTATGCGAAGCGTATGCACTTAAACCCGGCACTTGTGATCTGTCAAAAACCTTTTGACAGATCGTACGCATGTGAAGAAAAAGGGCCTCTCTGGGCTATTTACCCAATTCCTGCCCAGCAAATATCCTTCAAATTCTTAATTATGCTGGTAAAAGCAGGCATAACAGTTTAAAAAAATAGAAAAATAAAATGTTATCATTCATTTATATATTAAAAACCCTATCCATTAAGGTAAATTTATTTTTAGCCCTGTTAAAACATATAAAACTGGTGTTCAAAAAAATTAATTTTTGCATAAAATATTTAATTACATTGCATTTTAATTAATTTTAAATATGTAGTGTGTTTTTAAAACATAATTTTCAGTGTTCTGTGTTTTGAGAGGTATTCCCATTCATACTTATCGCAGTTCAGTCTATACTGAATTACTATAAGTGTGAATGGGGATCCCCCTACTCTGATAGGGTGGGCCGGCCCACGTGATCCCAGAGATCCGTATGAACTGCTTAAGTCCCTGGGATACGTGGGGCCCTATGCAGGCCTTTGCTTAGAGGCCCAGGAAATCGCCGAAACTCTGGGACCATCAGGCACTTCCGTAGAAATTATCGCGGTCGGAGGCATCTGCCTGGGGGAAGCCTCCGACCACAATTTCTGGGCCACTATAATGTAATTACATCTGTCATTTTACCTAACCTGGAGGCACAGTTGATCCTATAATTATTTGAATGGAATAACAATTACAAAACATTGCTGTCATGAATGCTAAAGGTACAATAATTACATTTATATAAAAATAGGAGAAAGAAAGCTCCCTTAAAGGCCATCAGGACTGGTACGATATGTGGTGATAAAAAAATCTATTAATTGCTGAACTATTTTATGAATATCTTATTCAGATTAATGTAACCAACGAATGCAGTGTGCTGGCCTTGCCCGAATGAGCAAACACACAAGCGCTGTATCATACAATGACAGGATGCAGAATTGTACCTGTGATTCCCCAAACAATGATCTGGTATTGGTTCTTGTCATAAAATTTACATCCTTGCAGGGAGTGAGGTAAAATAAGAGGCAGATTAACTCGGGCTCTGTTAGTGCATCTCTCAGCAATCAGATCAATAGCAATATTGGGAGAGGCCAGGGAGCAGCTTGTTTGGTTTTCTGTTGGTCAGGGAAGAGATGTACAGTACACTAAGACCTGAATAGGATGATAAATAAATGAATAATAACATTTAAACAGGACTGAATTATTTCAGTTTATTCAAATTTTAAAGATACAGTGCCCTCATAACTATATTTTTCAGTGTAAACCTAGAAAGTCTATTTGTGACAATATGCGTTCCTCACAACACTTGTTTGTAAGCTATTGTGCATTGAGAGAAGATGGAAATTGTCCTGACAATAACTCAAAGGAGGCATGTTGATAAAATGAAGGTGCACGTGCTGAAGGAAATGTAGCTTAGCTGCATGAATAGGAAGTTGACGAAAGGACAGAAAACAGAAAGTAGTGGTTAATGCATGTTTTTTGAACTGGAGGATATAAACACTGTGGTTCCCCTGCTTGCCCTGTTGATGCCAAAGGCCCGGCTGATGCAATATTTAGGGTCTGTAAGTGGGCGGACAGCACTCCTGTCTGTTTCTGGCAGTGGGCTGTTTACATATGTAGATCGGGTTCCTACGGCACATACGGTCCACGCATTTGTTTGTTTAAATTTTTTGCGTGATCTGGACAGTAAGCAGATGAAAATCACAGATGAAAATTGATATTTTATAATATTTCAGTGTTGGAGTTTGTAACCTTAGTGCAGGATCTCCTATATATTAGCATCATGTGCTGATAATTAAAAATAACATAGTTTCATTTTGCAAATGTGATCATTTTGAGATGAAGTTTGATTTTATATTTTGCTTCTTTGAGTCTTTTGGTATTTCAGTCAGTAACTCCCATTTTTAGATAAGATCACTAATAACCATGCAGATTGTAATGTAGCTGAGATGATGAAGGCATTTTAACTGTATCCAGTTGCATTGGTCTGATGTGAGGGTGGGTAGGATTCCTGAGTACATTGGAGAATAGTGTTGATCAGAACAATGCCTTTTCTTAGAGGCAACTGGTTTTAGGAGATTGCAATTTAATAATGTTCTCTTGAATAATGGTTCAACAGTAAAACTAGGTGTCAGTTTAGCACAGTTGGTAGCACTTTGGCTATGATTTGGAAGATTGTAAGTTCAAGCCACATTTTAAGACTTGAATACATTACCTAGACTGGCATTTCAGCTTGGTATTGAGAAAGTTCATCCGTCAAATGAGATATTAAACTGACGCGCTGTTCTGCTAATTCATATTAGCAATCCCATAGAAAATGCATCGTAACCTCTGGTGTTCCCCAAGGATCTATCCTTGCCCCCTCCTATTTCTCATCTACATGCTGCCCCTTGGCAACATCATCCAAAAACATAACGTCCAGTTCCATGTGCTTGGACCCAAGGGCTATCCACTAAAGACATGGAAAATAACAAGTACTGAATCTGAGGAGAGATATAATGAAAGCCACATGTCCACCAGATGTGTTATAGAGCAAACAATAGGCACGCTGAAAATGCATTTCAGATGCCTTGACAGATCTGGAGGAATCCTTTAGTACGCACCAGCCAGGGTCTCCAGAATTGTCGTGGTCTGCTGCCCGCTGCACAACATAACGCAACAGCGACGATTAGCATAGCACAAGGACCAAGGTGCACATTGCCTCCTTACCACATCCCTGCTGCTGGCCTCCTCTGCAATTTCAAGACAGACTCTTGTAGTCTCCTGGGAAGGTCTTGTCCGCCCATCATCAGGGAAGAGGACCTCCCTGCGTGCTCTCCCTCCACAAGAATATGTAGGGAGTCATCTGAAAACCTGGGTGCAGCTCTCTGTCTCTGTGAAGGCATCAGTGCAAGACTGATCAATAACCAGATGGTGATATGTACAGCCTGCACACTCCAAGATAAACCTTCAAATGCAGTGTAGCCAAGGTTTCTTTAAATATCTCCGCTGGAAATTAGTTATCGATGATGTCATCAGACCTGCATGATTTAATGCGCAGGCCTGCCTTAATAGGCGCCATTAACGGAAAGTTGCTCTGAGAAGCCACCATGCTGTCTGCCCGCACCCATTCTGCCCAGATAATGAACATTCAGGCCATAGTGTCTAACCCATACAAACTTTCCACCAATGATTTTCCTTTTTTGAGTGGGGAAAAAGAAAGAAAAATAGCATTTGGATGACTTCAGAGTTCTTGGAGAGTTGTCAGGCTGGAGGTTACAGAGATAGAAGGAGCAAGGCCATGGAGGGATTTGAACAAGAGGATGAGAATTTTCAAATTGAGGCTTTGTTGGATGGGGAGCCAATGTAGGTCAGTGAGCACAGGGTGGGGTAGGTTAGTGGGATTTGGTGTCGGGTAGGTAGCAGGCAGCAGAATTTTCGATGAGCTCAAGTTTATGGAGGGTAAAAATGCAAGGTTGGCCAGGAGAGCATTGGAATAGTTGAGTCTGGAGATAACAAAAGGATGGATGAGAGTTTCAGTAGCAGATGGGCTGAGGCAGGCGTCTTTGTGATGTAGTCAAGATCAAATAGGACGCTGAGGTTGTGAATAGTCTGGTTCAACCTGAGCCAGTGGGCAGGGAGGGGCATGGAATCGATGGATATGCAATGGAGTTTGTGGTGGAGGTCAAACCCAATTGCTTTGAATTTAGAAGGAAGGAATTTTCTAAGCATAAATAACAAATCATGTTCTAATGGATTGTTGACAGCTGCCATTACAGAATATCACTTGTCACTGGCAAACTTGTGGCAGGACCATTTTAAAATAGCTACGATAAGAAATCATGTGACAAGACTTATTCCATGACATTGTTGGCTGGTGTGAATAGTTCACTCATGGACTCGGGCAGGAATGGTGACAACTGACAAGGTTACTAAATAGTAATGTCTTAATCTGTTGTTCATGTCTGGCAGTCGTCAAGAAGTAACTGAGTATATTAGCATTTTCTAATATAATGAAATTACTTTTTTTGTAAACATATTCAAAAAATATTAAAATCCTGTCCAAATGTTCAGATTCTCTCAGAAATACAGGGCTCAACTTTCCCCAGTGATTTGCGCTATTTTGGCACGTGCCACTTTTTTTGGCATAAATTTTAAAAATTAAAAGTTTCCCAATGAATGTGAACTGTTACAATTTTTTTAGGTTTTTTTTTTACGGCGTAACCTGATGTCTGCGCCAGTTTTTCTCAATTATGTAAGTTTTCCCCCTTAAAAGTTCTCCATGGTCGACGTATGTGACCACTCCCGAAAAGCCTTATGGTGAGTTAAGAAAAACCAGGGCGCATTGAAAAATCCGCGCAGAACGACATCATTATTTTTCAGCGAAGTTCTGGAGGAAGCAAAGAACACTTAAATATGTATAATAAATAAGAAATGTATTTACCTTAAAACGCAGTTAATGGAAGTTTGATGGAATTCTGTAAGTTTTCATTTTTTTTAAACTGACACGCCGCCACCAAACATCTGCAAACAGGGCTCGAGGGTCGGACCATCAGCCGGCAGAATCTGATACTCGCCCGGACACAGGGGCTCGGGGCTCGGCTTCAAAAGAAACTCGAGGAGGGGTGGGGAACTGTGGAAGGCATACGGAAGGCATTGGAAGCCTGCACTACGTATCAAATGGAGCCCGGGGTGGGAGGTTCCCAATCACTGCGCCTGCTCAGACCTGGGTGTGGTCCATACAGACGTTGTGGGGAGAGAGAACAAAGAACCTTGTCCTGCCTGCCTGCCGTTTTGAGCTTCTTGCAAAGGTAAAATTTAATCATGGGGGCAATACTGACAATGCCATACCTTGTGCAAGCTTTCTGCATGATGGTGCTGCAGGGGAGACAATTGATTCGACGTCATCGCATCAGAGCACATAGGATGATGGGCAGGAGGCCTTACCCAAGTCGGGTATATCGAGACAGGCGTTCGTACCTGCACCTGAGTGATGCATACTGTGTCAGAAGGCTACGTTTTTGCAAAGAGGTTGTAACTGAGATCTGAGAGTTAGTAAAAGCGGACCTGCAACCTCGAAGCGTCAGGAGGACTGCTTTGTCAGTTGAAGTGAAGGTTACAGCTGCACTTTCATTCCATGCAACTGGATCATTCCAAGCTACAACTGGGTATGTATGCCATTTCTCAACATGCAACACGTATCTGCATTCGGCAGATGACTGCTGCACTATATGCCTGGAGGAATGACTACATAAAGTTCCCCATGACTGCCCAGGCAACGCATGACAGGGCTGTAGCTTCTCCAGGATTGCTGGCTTCCCCAAGGTAAAGGGCTGCATTGATTGTACCCACATCATCTTGTGAGCATCTTTGGAGGATTCCAAGATGATCAGGAACAGAAAAGGCTTCCACTCCATGAATGTGCAGCTCGTGTGTGACAACATGCATCGCATCATGTCAATTGATGCAAAATAACCTGGGAGCACACATGATGCTTTCATCCTAAGCAAGAGTGTTATATCTGCCATGTTTCAGCAGCAGGCAGAAGGGCAGAGCTGGCTACTGGGAGACAAAGGGTACGGCCTCGCCACCTGGCTCATGACGCCCCTATGCGTAACCCGGATGGAAGCTGACCAGGAATACAACATGTCGCACATTGCGATGCGCAACATAATAGAGAGAACCATTGGCATCTTGAAACAGTGTTTCCGATGCCTGGACCATTCTGGAGGCTACTTGCAATACTCCCCTGAGACTGTTGTGTGCTGCATGCTGCATAACTTAGCCATCATGAGGCAGCAGCACCTGGTAGTAGAAGACCCACCTGAGGTGAGAGTGGCTGATGATAATGATGAGGAAGATGCAGATGACGAGGAAGAGGATGAGGAAGCCATGCAACAACCTGACCCCGGAGCACAACCGGCGGAGGAGGGCAAGCTGTCATGCCCCTTTAACGATTACTCGAGCCTTGCGCCAGCAGTTCATCTGTGAACGCTTTGCTGCCTGAAGGCTCAGCGGCAACTATTCCACATGGACCATGTTTACTGTTTGGACCTGTTCCGTAATGTTGTGTTGTGTTAATGGAACAAATGATGCAAATGATTGTTGTTTAATTCAAAAAGTCGTGTTAATAATGGAACAAATAATGGAAATGATTCAGTTATAATTGAAAATATATTTTATTCAAAAGTTTAACAAACATTTGTTTGTACTTAACTTAACTTTAATGAAAATATTCTCGTATCAAACTTTAAAGTTTTCACTTAAGATCATTGACAAACCTTAAAATCACTTACAAACTCTAAGATCACTTAGAAACTTTAAGATCACTTACTAACTTTTAAACTTGTAAATTTACATAACTTACAAAAAACTTTCAATTTGAGAACAGTTACAACAGCAACAACAACAATAATAACAACAACAACAGCAGCAAAGAAAGGCTGCACCCATCTCTCCTCCACCTTATTCTAAGACCGCCTGGTGCGTTGGTATTGGTGACTCCAGCATCCCTGCCCGCAGGCGGTGGCGCAGCGTTTCTTGGGTTGGTATTAAGCTTATTCTTTGCAACATCTCGGGTAATGCGCACTTCTTGATGATGGGAGGGGGGAGGGGAGGTGCAGGCAGTAATGTGGAGGCCCAGCTTGGGCCACTTCAGAGGCTAGTCTGGGGATCGGAGTGGGAGTGGCAGTTGATTCTGTCAATGGGCGCGGGGTCTGGGCGTGTTCCCTTATTGCAGCAGCTAACTCTGACATTCCCTCCCTCATGTGCCCTGACAGTGTCTGAACTACCTCCAATATTCCCTCCACTGACAGCACATCAGCTACCTGCGACATTCCCTCCCTCATGTGCACCAACATTGTTTCTGCTGACTGAGACATTCCTTCCCTCATGTTACCGGACAGTGTTCACATTTCTCATGAGAGTGTTGTTACTTCTCTTGACAGTCCCGATACCTCATCACCCACCCCGCTGATGGTGTTCATGAGTGATCAGGTAAGGTCAGTTCTCTTGGCACTAATTGCCATTGTGTGACCCACATCTGTTAGATCCTGCACCTCTGGAGAGCACGGTCGAGCTCTCCTTCCCCTCCTCACCCTGGGTGTGCCTTGCTGCATCTCACTGGAACCCGCAGCCTCGGACAGTGGGGCCCTGGATGTGCCTTGCTGCATTCTACTGGGACCCGCAACCTTGGACGGTGGGGCCCTAGGTGTGTCTCGCTGCACCCCACTGGAAAATCCCCAGCCTCGGACGGTGGGAAGCCATGGAATGTCCCACCAACACTCAAACCACTACTCAGGGAAGGGGCTAGCACCTCAATGGGCGGCATCTGCACCTCCTCCAAAGTGAGTACAATGGGGGGCGCTTCATCCATCACCTCCCCCTCCTCCTCACCCCCATGCTCTTCGTCTGGAAGGTGGGATTGGAAGATGTTCTCCTCTTCTGGCTCGTCTGTGTCTGAATCTTCTGCATCATCAGGGTTGGCCTCAAGTTCTGCAAAATATAACAGAACAGACAAATAGTTAGCAGCAGAGAAGGGGGCAGGGTGGGTGGCATGAGTAGGCTCACACAGCGCAGGCAGCAGGCTGATTTGAAGGACCACGATGAATTATAGCACATTGCATCAACTGAAGCCTAGCTGACGGAGACATCCCCAGGAACCGAAGCATGGCTAGCCCGCGCAGTACTTAACATTTAGGAGAGCCAGACTGTGGAATTTGCAGGACTTACCCTCTCCCTCGAGTGTGGGCCCAGCTTGTGCAGCTTGTGCAGTGGTGATTGCTTTTCTCCAAGCAGGACCCATCAAAGCAGCGACCCTCTCTTCCAAGGGTGTCAGTGAGTGCAGATTTGTCGGGCCTCCTCCTGTTCGAGTTCTTTTTCATTTGTTGTGTGCCACTTTCCTCTGCAAAGATGAGAATATAACCTTTTAGAAAGGGTGTCTTGTTGCTAAGTGGGACATATACAGATGGTCACATTTACAATTGCAATTCCATTGAAAAATGAAAATATTACTTACATTAATGACTTGACCAAGGTCCTGCAACTTCTTTTTGCATTGGCCTCTAGACCTCCGGGTGGTCACCATTGCACAGTAATCTTGTGCAAGTTGGTTCCAGCGTTTCTTCATTTGTTTGGGTGGAGCTTTTATGTGACCTCTGCTGGTGTCCAGCTCCTGCCATCTGCCCTCAATCACAGTAACTAGTGCCTCCACTTCATCCTGTAAGAAATTCTTGGTTCTTGCGCCGCGATGCATTTTGTATTGCAGCTCTGATTTTTCCAATGATAATTAAAGTTCTCACACAGCATTCAAGAAAGTTCTCAAACACACAACTGGCTCTTTAAAAATGGCCGATTGCAGATCGGGAACTGTACTGCATATGTGCACTCATAGGAATCACGTCAAAAACTTCCTTTTTTTCCCCGCGCATGCGTTTTTTCGGCGCAGTCATTGGGCTCCACCCCCCAAGGCTACAGGACAGGCTGCGCGGCACCAATTTCAAAAAGTAGATCGGGGAAACTTGCCAAATTTATTTTACGGAGCAGTTGTGGCCTGGAAAACCGGAGTAACTCTGGCAGTATGCCAACAAACGACTTTGTGGAAAATTGAGCCCAGTGGATGTTGATCATGAAAGAAAGGAATAATAATAAGAAATGGATTTTGGGCCTTATTTTTCAAAATGTTCTTGTCCAGTACATGCATCAGATTATATTTTGTTACTGTCTGAGACGTGGCTTGTGTTGTAGCAGCTGGGCAGAAAGTACTGGAGATTTATATCAGGCTGTTTACAAAGGCTTCATTTTAATCACTTTAATTTACCATGAGGTGCTCCTTTTTATTGCTGCAAGTGCTGAGTGGACACATTTGCAGTGTTTCTATATTGTTCATTTTCATTTGGTACAGTTCCAAATTTGAGATTTGGCCTCTCCCAAAAAAACACTCAAGCAGCATCTTCCATTTAACACTTTGTAATATTCTGCCTTCAAAAAATAATACATTTTATTTCATGTAACTGCTGTTGAAATGATTTCTGCAAATTTGATTCACTTTTAAAAATGAAATCAGAAAAATGCGCAGACACAGACTGGAATCTTTACCTTGGAATCGGGTTGGGTTCATGCGGGCCGCGTAGCGGGTCGCCATCCCAAAGATTTGAACAGCACGTTCTGCACTGCACATTTAACTCAATGGAACCAATTAACAGGGTCCTGGCCATTTCCTGACCGAATTAAATGGAGCGGGTCTGATGATGTCACCGGTGACTTGTTTTCAGCATGGATATTTGAAGCAGCCTTGCACACATCTCATTTGAAGGTTGCTGGAGGAGAGATCAAGCTATTTTGAAGAGCTACAAATTGCTGCATGATATTGAGATTGGTGTGCATCATGGAGACACAGACAGAAGGCTGCAACAAGATTCCCTGATGCCTCCCTGAAAGTGCTAGTCCAGGGAGTCAGAGCAAGCAGTAAAGCCCTCTTCGCTGCGGATGGCCGAAAAAGACCAGCCAGAGACACTGAGGGCATGGCTAGAGATCGCAGAGGTCAGTAGCAGGGATGTGGTGAGGAGAATGTGGATCCAGTGCCGCAAAAGATTCGATGATCTCATGTGATCGGGAAAGGTGAGTGCAAAGCCACACTCACCTACATCCTGATATGCCTGTCACCCCAACCCCATCACTCTGCCTTCCCAAGTCTACTTCTGTACATCACTCCTCACCAATCTACCTTGCAGGTCCACCAATCCATCTCTGTCTATGTACATATCCACATCCCCATTTGACTATCCACCACTGACACTCACCCTCATCCTAATGCAATCATAGCAAGTAACACCACAGAATGAGGTCATTTGGCAATGTCACGTTACTCCCTCGTAGCCACCTTCTACAGATGTAACACATCCATTCCTTAAACTCATTCCATCACTCTCACTCAAAGTTCTCTTATTTCTCTCCTTGCAGGAGAAGAGAGCCCACAATAACAGGGAGTGGCAGAGAACCAGAGGTAGCCCTCCAGTCTTCACAAATTTGACTCCAGCTGAGGCGGAGGCCCTAGAAATCTTTGGAGTTGCAGAGCAGCTGACGGTGGGAGATGAAAAGAGGGGCCCTCCCAGCAACCTGGTGACAGAATTAAATCTCATACAGCCACATGGCATACAACAGTGACTTACAGTGACTGATGTCAGCAACCATTGAAATGTCATCATGTGCATAATAGTAATGTTACCAATTCTTATTGTAACACTTCCTAATTCATCTCTTTACTCTCCCACAGGTCCATCAAGTGTCCCCGCCACCACTGTCCAGCTGGAGGAGATAGATGACTCCTCAGAGGAAGTTCCAATCTCGGAGGGTGCACCATCAGCACCCAGCACCAGCGCTGATGGCACACCTCGGTGGGTCCTGGGAGAGAGAGAGTAGTGTTGGCACCTGCTGTCTCACACGTCATAAGTGAGCAAAAGAAGATGATGTTGATTGGGACAGCAGTGGAGACTCCTCACCAGAGGGCGCAGGACACTCAAAGCTCTGCTGAGCTGTACGCAGATGCTGAACCTCGGGGGCCATCGAGAAAGAGGGTGATCTTGGAGGGGCAGCAACAATTGCATAAGGCTCCAGCAGCTTTTGCTGCCGCGATGTCTGTAAATGAACAGAGAATGGAGGAATCCTTCTCCAACATGAGCACCATCATCTCGCAGGCGATGGTAACGATGTTCTCTTCCATGGAAAGGATGGTCACCTGCATGGAGCAGCAAATGCACCAGTCCAATGAGTACATGCTTGCTGTGAAGAACAGATTGCAGATGCTCATCTCAAGCAGCGATATAAATGTAGACTTGGGCATTCATCGCTTCACTGCTGTGCACAAAGGTGCTCTCCAGCTCCTTGCTAGCAGGGACGTGTGGGTGGCCCATGAGAGGGATGATGGTGAGTGGGGACATTGAAGTGGGGGCTCTTCTCAAAGCGCTCCCACTTCTCCCCCGTTGCCTCCCCCTCAGTCAGAGCCTCACATCCTGCCTCGCATCCTGATGGCCGAGTCTGCCCCTGCACAGTTGCAGGAGGAGCAGACTTTGGCGGGGCCCTCACAGGCTCCAAAACCCAGAGGACATCTGTCAAAAATGTTGCAGCAGGGAAGTAAGCATCCTGCCTCTACCTCTGCTGAAGCCACAGGGATTGCACCTAGAAGCATACATAAATGAAAACAGACTCAATCCTAGATGCACCTGGGTGCTTGAAAAAATGTTAGTGTTAAGTTTCAGTTATATTTATGATGCACATAAATTTATTTCTTCATTCAGCTTTCTGGTCTTGTCCATTTTTATCTACGACCTGGGAAGTGGTCTTGTCACTTGGAGTGAATGGTGAGACATTACTTTACCTCGAGCAGTGGGGGTTTGGGTGACAGGAATGGTTTGGTTATTGTAGGATTGCTTTCTGGTGTTGTTGGGGCAGGGGTGGGGGAAGTTGGTACAGCACCTGGCAGCCATTTGGGTGTACTGGTGCAAGTTAAGTAAATCTGGTCATCATAGGGCCACCCGATTTGCAATGTGTGCCGTTGCTGGTGCCCACTCTACCTTAGGTTCCTCCTCTTCCCCCTGCTCGTGTTTCACATGTTCCTCCTCCTCCTCCGAAGAGGCTGTGCGCTCTGCGCCTTGCTCCTCCTGCAGCTTCAATCCTTACTGCTGCAGCACGCAGCATATGACGATGATTCTAGAGACCCTGGTTGGTGCGTACTGAAAGGCTCCTCCAGATCTATCAAGGCATCTGGAGAGCATCTTCATTGTGCCGATTACTTGCACTATGACACATCTGGTTAACACGTGGCTGTCATTATAACACTCCTCGGCCTCAGCGCTTGGCTTCCTCAAGGGTGTCATGAGTGACTTCTTCAATGGATAGCCCTTGTCTCCAAGCAGCAGACGGTAAGTCTGTTTGGACATGCGAAGAGCTGAGGGAGGGTGGACTGGCACAACACGCAAGAGTCATGATAGCTGCCAAGGAATCTGGCACACACCTGCATGATATTTTATGGTTGCAGACTAGCTGCACATTCAAGGAGTGGAAGTCCTTGTGGTTCACAAACACTCCTGAGTGATGTGGGGGTGCTTTGATGGCCACATGTGTGCAGTCGATGATGCCCTGCACCCATGGGAAGCCAGCCAGAGTCGCAAAGCTGAGCACCCGCTCAGTAACACTGGCCTCATCAGTGGCAATCTTAACGTAAGTGGCTGACTTTTGAAACATGGTATCGGGCACCTGTGTCGCCGACTGGGAGATCCTGCAAATGTCTCCTGCAGATCCCTGGAAGGAGCCTGAGGTGAAGAAGTTGAGGGCTTGGGGTGACTTTGACAGCCACTGGTAAGGCGTGTCCACCAGGTCCTCTGGGCAGCAGATCTTGTTCCTGCAAGCTATAAATGTCTGTGATGATCTGGCATGATAGCCTGAGCCTCCTGAAGCACTGCTATTCAGTCATGTCCAGGAAGCTCATCCTCTGCCTGTATACCCTGTGTTAGGGGTTTCGCCACTGGCGCGGTGCAACCCTGTGCTGACCACCCCCTCCCCTGTGGAGCATCAGGCATTGGGGAGAAGGCTTTTGTTGTGCGTGCTGCTGTTGTGGCTGGTGTTGTTGATGTTGGGGCTCATCTTGGTCTGATTCTGAGGTCCAAGCTGAGACAGTATAAGTGGCACCCATGCTGATCTAATAGATGGCAGTTAAAGTGGAGTTCAGAGGCACAAACCTTCAATGTTCTGATAGTGACTAGCAATGTGGTGAGAGTCGTTTCCGAGGTTGCAGAAATGACCAGAACCTCCTGAATGCCAAATCTCTGCAAAAAAATGATGTTAGCCAGAGCCTTTCCCTTAGACAAGGAAGCAGGTGTAATGTGGGAGTATTTATGTGTTTTTTCCAGCTGTTACTTAATGGACTCGCACAATGGCCAGAGCTTCCGCCTCCCCTTCAAATGTGAGGTTTCTTCGGTGTGTGAATCCTGTGTGCAACAAGTTAAAGCCAAAACCTGATATTAAAAAGGATCTTTTAACAAGCAGTTAATGAGTTCAATGAGGTCGCCCGCCTCTCCCGAGCACCTCAAAATGCGCCCGAGTTAAATGTGGAAGACGACTGGCTGACGGTGGATTCCCGACGCGCCGTGTGAATTTAACTGCTGACCCGCCCCCAAACCCGCTCACTCGGCACCGGGAACATTCCGGCCACACAAAACAGCCTTTAATCTTTTAACTGACCTGAATCCAGTCAGACTTTTGAACTAGGTACGAAAAAGGACGATATTTGCTATGGTTTTCACGTGACCAGAGTGGATTAATTTAGCCCGAGGGGGCAGTTGAATTATATCAGTGAGTCCCAAAAGGATTTCCCTTCATAAGCCTTAAAATCTGATAACTGCAGAAGACCAGCAGGTGAAAGAGTTAGGGTACTTTACCAAAAAAAAGTTAGACTTGTGTCAGGTGATATTAATCGCTGGTGCCAAACTGTTACACTGGACGTTTTCTAACTCTTTTAAAGCTGTTGGTTGTTACCTGTCAGAAAAACCTGAAACTTGTAAAGATTTGACAATTATTGTAGTTGAAATTATGTAAAAATTTAAGCTTGATTTTTAGTTTGATTCATATCCTGCTGTTGTTGATCTGAGTAGCAGACAGGATGACATAGAGAGGGGCAGGTGTATTTGAATAGTGACATCTCAGAAGCATAATTTAAAAACATTAGAAACAAATTTGAGTCTCAAGTTATAAATGCCTCCACGTAACTGCTGTATATATTTTTTAAATGATCTATTTCAAAATTAAAGGTGCATTGTAATTATTACCAATACTTTTGCAGGTAGGTTGATTTTCTAACATAGCTTGCACCAAAACAGGACAATATTGGCTTCTAGGGAACAGATGACTCACTGTACAGTCGATGCTGTGTCTGCTACAATGGGGCATTATCTTTCAGTGGTTTAATGAAATTAAATTGTTTAACTTAATGACCATCCATAATTACCATCATTTTCACATGATTACAATGTAATTGTTTGGGTGGGGGAGGAGAGATAATGTGTCCTGTACACTGATATTTAGAGATCAGTTTTCCTCTTTCATACTGTATACTTTCAAAGAATGTAAGCAGAAGAATACTCTACTTTGGTAGAAAAAAATAGGACAACAGTAGATTGCCTATTAGGATTTTTTGGTCATATTTTATTTCAAGAACGAAAACAAACAGTATTTAAATTGCAACAGGGAAACGGTTCACATTTAATTGTCCAGGTATGAACAATTTTTAAAGTTTAATTTTTCAAAAACTTTCCTTTTACAAGAGAGTAAAATATACACTGGTTTTCACACTGGCACACATTTTTATTAATATTAGGGATCCTTTTCAGTCCAATATTGATCAAATTGTCTGGCAAGTGCATGTTTCTGGTTTCATGATGGCACAATATTTAGATCAAAATAATATATGATCTGATTCTCCACTTGGGCTCTCCTGGCACGGAGCATCCTTGGACCATGATTTTCCATCCATTTAAATGAATGCACATTGCTATTTGTGGAACCATGCTATGAGATGAATGGCAGGTTAATCTGCTTTGGTGGTCATCATCATCATCATCATAGGCAGTCCCTCGAAATCGAGGAAGACTTGCTTTGCATTCTAAAAGTGAGTTCTCAGTGACTGTACAGTCCAATACAGGAATTACAGTCACAGGTGGGATAGATAGTGGTTGAAGGAAGGGGTGGGTGGAGAGTCTGGTTTGTTGCATGCTCCTTCCGCTGTCTGCGCTTGATTTCGGCATGCTCTCGGCGACGAGACTCAAGGTGCTCAGTGCCCTCCCGGATGCTCTTCCTCCACTTAGGGCAGTCTTGGGCCAGGGATTCCCAGGTGCCGGTGAGGATGTTGCACTTCATCAAGGAGGCTTTGAGGATGTCCTTGAAACGTTTCCTCTACCCACCTGGGGCATGCTTGCCGAGTCGGAGTTCCGAGTAGAGTGTTTGCTTTGGGAGTGCTTTGGTGGTATTGACTGGGTGATAACTGTTAGCCAAGACACCAGTAGAATTCTGTGTTCTTCTCCAAAAATGTGTCATGAGATCCTGACGCAATAGGTAAGAAGACTTAGAAATTTCTTTCCAAATTCTGTCACTGGAGCTGTGTGCCTCTTCCTCACAACATAACCTCTGGCTCATTGTGAGCAATTTAATGGAAGATTCATTGGAAAAACATAAAGGGGTTTCATGCAACATGTGTTTGTGTCAGTCACACTTCAGCTGTCCCATTGTGAAAAATGTAAACTTTTGTGTCATATTTGAACAAATTATAAAAACAGAAATTGCCTGGCTGATCTTTAATTAATCCGAGGATCTGCTAAGAGCAATCAGCATGTTACTGACTTCAAGAATGCAGAGCAATTAAACCTTATATATAGACTTAAAGGGAAACACACCTAACTTGAGCAGCAGAATAACCCACCAGAGATGTGTTTCTTGTGGCCCCTGTCCCTGAGAGACTTGCAGTAGCAAGAATGACCGCCAGTGTCAGAGTTTCCTGATTGCTTTCTAAACACAGTAGCCAGAAGGCAAGCACTGCCAGTCCTGTATCTTGGGTTATGTGTCTTTCAGCCTGTCCCTCTCTTATTGGAAAACGATTGGGTACAGGGCTCAAATCCAACTTCAATATGCCCATCAATATGGATGGCCTGAGACAATCCAAGGAATAAGGAAGGAGACGAGGAACATGCAGTTTGGCTTTAGTAACAGGACTGAGCCTTTGGCTTAATGGTAGCATTCCAGCCTCTTGAGTCAAAACTGCTTCAGACAGTCCTGGTGTGTGGAAACCGGAGGTCTGGCTCTGAATTCTGTGTTGACTTCCAGCGGAATACTCATATGTGATGCGTGTGGATGCCCGCCCCCCCTCGTGTTGTGGGTTGCGGGAGCCCATATAGCCCTCCCGCCTCATCGGACTAATTACCCTATCAGCTGTTATAAAAATGGTTATGCTCATGGAAGTTGCATTCATGTCACAGCCTGTCAGACTGTTAATAAGCTTACGAATCATTCCACTACTTCACACTGTTCTCCAAGGGAAGAGTGTGAAGATATGAGGACACAGTCTCATTAACATGATTGTGCTCCAGCTGGGTGGAGCTGTTGGGTGCGCCCTTGGCGAAAACCTTGGAAATCCTGGGTCAATGCAAAGGGCGTAGATAACCATAGTGTTCCATGGGCATGCTATACAGGAAAATCAGCCCTGTTGAGTATTGCATGGTATGCTCCTGTCCTCTGACTTACTGATCTGAACTATTCCCTCAATAAGTAAATGCTCTTTATGGAGCTTTCTAGACAGCTTCCAAAGACAAAACACTAAAAGTTATCGACTCTATGCAGGATTTAAATCAGACAGCCACAGTTGCATGTAGAAGCCCAGAAGAAAGGTTACTGGTTGTAACCACATTATGCATTGTAATAATAATAATAGCTTTTATTTATGGAAGCGCTTATTTGTACTGCAAAAATGACCACCATGCTCTACCCTCTGTCTATGATTAGTCCCCTTGGAGGAGAAGCCACATCCTGAAGTTTCACAGGAATGTGTAACTGGAACCACCCATCCCAAAGTCTCACTGACTTTGCAAATTGTAACTCGATCCACTTTGACTTCCTGAAGTGACAGAGGACAGAGTTCCCCAGAATATAGCAAGGGTCAGCCAAAGTGCCTTACCCCAGTCCAAGTGCATGCCTCCCAGGGCCGAAGTGCCTTACCTCAGTCCAAGTGCATACCTTCCCCAGCTGAAGTGCCTTACCCCAGCACAAGTACATCCTCCCCACCCCACCCCACCATCGATGGGGCAGGCATTGTGTACGGATTGTTAACAGGTTTATTGAGTATGAAGTGAATAGTGACAGTGTCGTGGCTTCTAGATATCATCCACTCCAACGATGTCCCTTGTAGGGGGTTGGAAGAACGTGATCCGTCTTCCTTGAGTTCCCTCTCTCCCCTCCGATCCTTCCCCCACCCCCCACCCTCGCAGCCTCTCTCTCCCCCCAGCCGCGCTCTCTCTCTCCCCAGCCGCTCTCTCTCTCCCCCCAGCTGCTCTCTCTCTCCCTCCAGTCGCTCTCCTAGTCTCTCTATTCCCCCCCCCAGTCTCTCATTCTCCCACCCAGCCTCTCTCTCTCCCAGGCTCTCTCCCTCCCTCTCGGCCCCCCCCCCGCCGCTTCTCTGCTTGCCTCGGCCGCACACCGGCTGCTATTGGCATCCCACCCGCCGCTCGGCACATCGCTCTCGGCACCTTGCCCGCCACTCTCGGCCCCCCGCCCGCCACTCTCGGCCCTCTGAGAGGGGTCAGGGTCAGAGTGGGGGAGAGAAGCAGTGCTGGGGCCTGAGCGGACGAAGAGAGTCGGGGCCTCAGCAGAGTCTCGGGTCTCAGGCTTTTCGGCACCACGAGGAGGGAATGATTCGGGCCGGGAGGTGGGGAGCTTCGTGCCAAACAGCTGACGGCACGGCCATCGATGGTTGTGCAGTTATAATGAGGGATGTTCAAGAGGGCAGAATTTGAGGAGTGCAGACATCTTGTGGGATTGTGAGACTGAAAAAGATTACAGAGATGGGAAGGGGCAAGGCCATGGAGTGATCTGTAAACAAGGATGAGAATTTTGAATTGAGACATTGATAAATCGGGAGTCAATGTAGGTCAGAAAGCACAGAGGTGATGAATTATCGTGCGAGTTAGGACATGGGCTGCTAAGTTTTCGATGACCTCAAGTTTACGTAATGTAGAATGTGGAAGGCCAGCCAGGAATGAGTTGGAGTAGTCAAATCTAGAGGTAACAAAGGCATGAATGAGGGGCTCAGCAGCAGAAGAGCTGAGGCAGGGGCGGAAACAGGCAATGTTATGGAGGTGGAAAAAGTGGTTTTAGTTATGCCACGGATATGTGGCTGGAAACTCATTTCATGGTCAAATATGACACCTAGGTTGCGAGCCATCTTGTTCACTCTCAGATTGATGCTAGGGAGAGGGATAGGGTCAGTGGTTAGGGAATGCAGTTTGTGGCGGGGACCAAAGACAATAACTTTGGTCTTCCCAATATATAATTGGAGTACTGGATGTCGGACAAGCAATCTGAGAATTTAGATACAAAGCAGGGGTCGAGAGAAGTGGTGGAGAGGTAGAGCTGGGTGTCGTCAGTGTACATGTGGAAACTGACTCTGTGTTTTCGGATGATATCACCAAGGGGCAGCATATAGATGAGAAATAAGAGGGGGCCAAGGACAGATCCTTGGGGGGACACCAGAGATAACAATGCGAGAGTGGCAAGAGAAGCCATTGCAGGAGATTTTCTGGCTACGATTAGATAGATAAGATTTGAACCAGGCAGATGCATTCCCACCTAGCTGGATGATGGTTGAGAGGCATTGGAGGATGGAGTGGCGAATTGTGTCAAAGGCTACAGACAGGTCCAGAAGGACGAGGATGGATAGTTTACCTTTGTCACACTCACAAAGGATGTCATTTGTGACTTTGATGAGAGCCATTTCAGTACTGTGGTAGGGGCAAAAACCATATTGAAGGGATTCAAACATTGAATTCATGGAAAGATGGTCACGGATTTGGGAGGTGACAACACGTTCAGGTACTTTGGACAGGAAACGGAGATTGGAGATGGGACAATAGCTAACAAGCAAAGTTTTTTTGAGGAAATGGGTGATGACAGCAAATTTGTAGGAGAGGGGAACAGTACCTGAGGAGAGAGAACCGTTAACAATGTTGGCTAACATGGGAGCCAAAAAAGAAGTTGGGTGGTCAGCAGTTTAGTGGGAATAGGGTCAAGGGAGCAGGAAGTGGGTTTCATGAACAAGATGAGCTTAGAGAGATCAAAGAGAAACAAGCGAAAGATGTGAGTTTAGGGCTGGGGCAGGTGGTATTTTGTAATATTTTAATCTCACCACTCACTTTAATAAAATAAATGGTATCTATATGGAGATTATTTGATAAACTGGTTTTGTTATGGTGTGCAGGCACAGAGGGGTCGATTAACTGTTCCCACCAGGAAATGGACAGCAGCAGGTTGGCCACCCGTTTTACATCATTTCCATTGCTCCGGTTCAGAGCAGCACTGATGAAGATTGAGAAAGAAGTTACTCACCTGGGAAGATCTAAGAAGAGGTTATTAATTGATGAAGACCTGGGAAGAGGCCATGATATAGGGTCACCAGGGGATGAGCAGGAAGTGATGTTTAACACACACCCTCCACAAAAGCTTCAGACATCTTGGGTGTAGTGAATATTCCATCCCATTGCTGAATTGAACCTTATAGATGGTGGAGTAGCTTTGAGGGGGTCAGGAAAATGAGCCACTAATTGCAGCAGTGCCCTGTCCTTGTAGCTACCTTGTTGATATTGCTGGTCCAGTTAAACCTCTAGTCAATGGTGACCCCCAGGGTGTTGATAGTGTGGGAGTTGGCAATGGTAGTGCCGTTGAAGCTGGTTTGGGGAGATGGTTGATTTTTTTCTTATTGGACATAGTCATTACCTATAGCACTTAGGTGATGCGATTATTACCTGCCATTTGTGAAGCAGAGAGAGTTAGACAGGCAGTAAGAAATTGAGGATAATAGCCACATAACTTGAGGAGCAAAAGGATGCAGCAAAACAAATCTACATCCTGATATAAGTATGTTTGTATATGTGATATATAAAATAAGTTATGTATATTATGATATATAGACTAAGTTATGGATATGATGGCTATCTATAAAAGGTATTGTATATATCTATATATATATAATGCATGCAGTTTTGTCTTCAAGAAAAAACATTGCCATTTTCAATGACATTTCAAGCCTCTGAGCCAGAAGGTTGTGAGTTCAAATCACACTCCAGGGACTTGAGCACATAAATCTAGGCTGACACTCCATTACAGTGCTGAGGGAGTGCTGCACTGTTGGAGGTGCCGTCTTTCGGATGAGATGTTAAACCGAGGCCCTGTTTGCCCCCTCAGGTGGATGTAAAAGATCCCGTGGCACTATTTCGAAGAAGAGCAGGGGCGTTATCCCCGGTGTCCTAGCCAATATTTATCCCTCAATCAACATAACAAAAACAGATTATCTAGTTGTTAACACATTAATGTTTGTGGGAGTAGCTTGTGCGCAAATTGGCTGCTGCGTTTCCTACATTACAACAGTGACTACATTGTACATTCATTGGCTGTAAAACGCTTTGAGACGTCCAGTGGTCATGAAAGGTGCTATATAAATGCAAGTCTTTCTTTTTTTCAAACTATTACAAGGTTGCAGTAAATACAGTGTAAAGATCTATCAATCAATTTATCACCTGCTTGGGTGCCTATTTCATCAATCTATGCCTGCATCTACAGATGAATTTGTAGGATGGGCATGTATTCACTGTACAAGATTAGCATGTCGCCGAAGTAGCCATTGTTTATTTGTGTCCGAGATAGTGAGTGTTGACAGGCTTTTCAACCATGACAGCACACACATACATACTTTCCTGCAAAGCCCATTGGTACCAGATAGTGATTTGAAATCTCACAGGTTTTTCTTTCTCTCTATTAATATCTTTTTTTCACTATCTGTTACTCTGAATGCAGTTTCCCTTTCTCTCTGTATCTTTTACACTTTATTCTTTTTTTCTTTGTAAAAATAACCACTTTTCTTGTCAAAACAAACTTTAAAAAAGTTCCATTGTTCATGCTTCATTTTATTTTGAAGTGTTTAGGAAAAGAAAGCTCAAGCTTGCTGTTATAACTTCAGGATATACAGACTTGAGTTGTTCTGCATAGATTGCCTGCAGATAATCATACTGATGCAGCTGAGAATTTTCTCCACAATGTTTGCAGTCCTGGATTTCTCAGAGAGAGACAGATTTCTAATGGTCTTGAAACACAGTAAATGCGATTGCATAAGCAAATTTAATATTTTTGGGGAGTAATTAAAAATATATTTTGTGGTTTTCATTGTTACAACTCCTATAAGGGGGTGAATATCTGTGGAGGTTCTCCTGCTAGTCTGCAGTAATGTTAGCACAACATCAACTATATCCTGGAGTTCTGAACTCCAGGATATAGTCAATGTATTCACTGAGGCATATGAAAGCATGGGCCTTACGCTTAACATCCGTAAGACAAAGGTCCTTCACCAACCTGTCATCGCTGCACAGCACTGCCCTCCAATCATCAAGATCCACGGCGTGGCCCTGGACAACGTGAACCATTTCCTGTATCTTGGGAGCCTCTTATCAACAAAGGCAGACATTGATGCGGAGATTCAGTATCGCCTCCAGTGCGCCATTTTTAAAAGGAGTGCAGAAAAAGTGAAGATTTGTTTCTTGGACCCCTGCAAAGGCTTGTAATTTAATTTTTTTTGATATTTCTGTGTGTGAGGGAGTGCTTTTAGCAGCACTGCTGAATAAATCACCTGCTGAAATCAGTGAGTTCAGCTTTTCACTGCTAAACTTGCAGAACCGGTGCTGCATTGGTGCATGCAAATTAAAGACTGTGTGTTTGGAGAAATAAGAATGCCAATTCAACTTTGCAATGGATCAACGTCCACCAAGAACAAAGAATTACTTGCATGAGGAAGTGGAGATATTAGTCAACGTAATTGAGCAGAGATGGCAGGAGCTAGATACCAGCAACAGAGGTCGCATAAAAGTGCCACCTAAAGAAATGAAGAAACGCTGGAATCAAGTTGCAGAAGATTACTGCGCAGTGGTGCATACCAGGAGATCTGGAAGTCAGTGTAAAAAGAAATGGCATGACCTTGGTCAAGTAGTTAGTGTAAGTAATATTTCCCATTTTTAATTTAATCGTAATTGTAACCTGGCTATCTGTATGTCCCACCTTGCAGACTGACGCACTCTCCTGCCCATCAACCTACGGGCTACGACGTTCCTGGTGCGGTGAGCTCTAATCAATTCTCTCCTATGCAGTGAATTGATGGCAAACCATTGCATAATACGTGGTGTTGACAATGCAGCACCCATTCTGCAAATTTAAATATAAAACTGTCGATGTGGCTGCCTCTTCCTGTCCAAGTTGCCTCAGTCCCCCTCACAGCTCGAAGGCTGCTGCTGTATCTTCGGCTGCCGTCGAGCCACAGACGCCGCCCCTAAAGCGTGGCTGAATGGCCTCAAACACTATAAAGAGCTGGTGTTGATTCTTCGGCTGCCGGCCAGCCACTGACGCTGCTGATATCCTATGGCCGAATGGCCTCACGTCGGTCCACTGCTGATTCTTTGGCTGTCGGCCAACCACTGACGCCGCTGATATCTCATGGCCGAATGGCCTCGGGTCCGTCCGGTGTTGCTTCTTCGCGGCCAGCCACGAAGAGAATGAAGGCCTGCCTCAAGCACTGCAGCTCAGCTCGAAGCTTGCTGCCGCTGCCGTCGAGACACTGACGCCACACCCCTGCTTGTCTCCAACATGAAAGGCCTGCCTGAAGCACTTTCACACAGGTAGGAACATGGTTTATTTAATCTTTTCTTTGCTTATAAATTTTTATTCAGGTTGGATTTATTTGTATAACATTTGTATAAGTATAACTAAGGATTGATTGTAGAATTTAATGACTTCCCTTCCCCCCACCTCGTTCCCTACGCCTAATTTGTAACCTACGCCTGATTTTCTAAAGTGTAGACAAGGTTTTTTCGAGCGTACAAAAATCTTCACTTACTCCATTCTAAGTTAGTTTGGAGTAAGTTTTCACTGACGAAACTTTGAAAACAGGCGTAAGTGGCCGGACACGCCCCCTTTTGAAAAAAAAATTCTGTTCCAAAGTGAAACTGTTCTAACTGACTAGAACTGGAGCAAACTAAATGTCGAGAATTCCGATTTCTAAGATACTCCGTTCTACACCAGTTGCTCCTAAAAATCAGGAGCAAATCATGTGGAAACTTGGGGCCTTAAAAAGTACTTGGATGTGCACTTGAAGTGCTGTAACCGACAGGGCTATGTACCAAAAGCTGGAAAGTGGGATTAGACTGAATAGCTCTTGGTCGGCCGGCACAGACATGGTGGGCCGAAATAGCTTCCTTCCGTGCTGTAAATTTGTATTATTCTTCTATTTCTATGTCCATTGGGTCCCTGTCTCTTGAAGCACTGAGTTCAGAATCCTCATCATTCATAAATCTCTCCACGATATCACCCTTACTTATCTCTGCAACCTTCTTCAACCTTACGCCCATTTCTGTACTCTTCAGTCCTCTGACTCTGGCCTCTGGTTCTGCATCTAAATGGGCTTGCTTAATTTCTTTATCTACATCTTTTGGATAAATTTCACACTGCACAAAATTAATATTAATTTTTCAGGGCCATAAACTTTATTTAGCAGCCAACACTTTGTTAAAACACCAGTTACACCTAATCCCTTTGGATCTAAATTTTAGTGTGGAATTTAACAGCGGAAGAGCCGAGTTTTCATCAGTTTCCCTGAGTGATTATATCGATTGCCAGTTCTGTGGACAGGGGATGTGAGGGGTGGGCGGAGGCAGGCACAGCGCAGTCTGTGTCGGAGCAGTGAATGACAGAGCGCAACTTCAGGCATATGCAGCAAATCCCGAAGTTGCAGTTAGTTTCAAAGGTGGAATGATAGTAAACACTGCCAGCCTGCCATCCTCTGGTCCACAAATTCCAGGCATCTGTAATTAACTAGATTTGTCTATTTAGACCACAGTGGATACTTGAACTGTGGTCTTAAAGGACAGCAGCTAAGTCATAGCCATGCTCCAGACTGTAAACTAACTGTGAGCAATGCATGCGAGTATATTTGTATTTATTTTGAAGTTTTTGATTAACAGTTTCTGTCTTCACGAAAGCTAATTTGACCTACAGAAAGACAAACACGTTAAGAAACAAAACTGGGTGAAATCCTACTACATTGTGGCAAAATGACAAGAAGTTCCATTGGTGGGATGCTTTCAAATCATGCCAGAGAACACTGAAAGATGCTAATGAGATTCCTTTTATAGCAGTCATAGCAATATTGGAGCTGTCATCACTCACAGCTTGTTGCAGAAACATAAAATGAAAGGATGACTCTATCAGTTTATACTACAACTTCTTGACCATGTAGATAGATCTTCATCAAACCACTATGTATAAGTGTATATTTTTAAAAGTATTAAGAGAACAGCTTGTGATGTGATGAAATATGAAAGGTATTTGTTTCTAGATTTATTATTTGTTTAAAACTTGAAGGAACTTCTGAAGCTTTTTCGGACAACCGTGTATGTCTTCTTAAGTGGTTCCTCAGTGGAGCACGGGGTATCTCAAAGAAAGAAAGACTTGCATTTATATAGCATTTGTATTGCATCCATATAGCGCCTTACACAACCTCAGAATTTAGCAAGCTCAGAGTGAAAGTGAAAAAGGAAATAGGGGAGCAAAGAGAGTATGAGAATAGACTGGCAGCTAACATAAAAGGGAATCCAAAAGTCTTCTATAGGGATATAAATAATAAACAGGGCTGATTAGGCACATGGAGGCAGAGGCCATGGCAAAGGTACTAAATAAGTACTTTGCATTTGTCTTTACCAAGGAAGAAGATGTTGCCAAAGTCATCGTGAAAGAGGAGGTAGTTGAGATACTGGATGAGATAAAAATTGATAAAGAGGAGGTACTAAAAAGGCTGGCTGTACTTAAAGTAGATAAGTCACCAGAACTGGATGAAATGCATCCCAGGATGCTGAAGGAGGTAAGGGTGGAAATTGCGGAGCTACCGGCCATAATCTTCCAATCCTCATTAGATACGGGGGTGGTGCCAGAGGACTGGAGAATTGCAAATGTTAAGCCCTTGTTCAAAATAGGGTGTAAGGATAAACTCAACAACTACAGGCCGGTCAGTTTAACCTCGGTAGTGGAGAAGCATTTAGAAACGGTAATCCGGACAACATTAACAGTCACTTGGACAAGTGTGGATTAATTAAGGAAAGCCAGCATGGATTTGACAAAAGCAAATCGTGTTTAACTAACTTGATTGAGTTTTTTGATGAGGTAACAGAGAGGGTTGATGAGGACAATGCGGTTAATGTGGTGTACATGGACTTCCAAATGACATTTGATAAAGTGCTACATAATAGGCTTGCCAACAGGTTGAAGCCCATGGAATAAAAGGGACAGTGGTAGCATGGATACAAAATTGGCTAAGTGACAGGAAACAGAGCTTAGTGGTGAATGGTTGTTTTTCGGACTGGAGAAAGGTATATAATGGTGTTTCCCAAAGGTTGGTATTGAGACCACTGCTTTTCTTGATATATATTAATGACTTTGATGTGGGTGTACAGGGCACAATTTCAAAATTTGCAGATGACACAAAACTTGGAAGTATAGTGAAAAGTGAGGAGGATAGTGATAGACTTCAGGAGGACATAGACGTGCTGGTGGATTGTGCGGACACGTGGCAGGTGCAATTTAACGCAGAAAAGTGTGAAGTGATACATTTTGGTTGGAAGAACGAGGAGAGGAAATATAAACTGAAAGGTACAATTCTAAATGGGGTGCAGGAACAGAGAGACCTGGGGGTATATGTGCACAAATCGTTGAAGGTGGCAGGGCAGGTTGAGAAAACGGTTAAAAAAAGCACATGGGTTCCTGGACTTCATAAGTAAAGGTATAGAGTACAAAAGTGAGGAAGTTATGATGAACCTTTATAAAACCCTGGTTCGGTCTCAACTGGAGTATTGTGTCTAATTCTGGGCACTGCACTTTAGGAAGGTTGTGAAGGCCTTAAAGAGGGTGCAGAAAAGATTTACGAAAATGGTTCCAGGGATGAGGGATTTCAGTTTTGTGGATAGACTGGAGAAGCTGGGGTTGTTCTCCTTAGAGCAGAGAAGGTTGAGAGAGGATTTGATAGAGGTGTTCAAAATCATGAGGGGTCTGGACAGAGTAGAGAGAGAGAAATTGTTCCCATTGACAGAAGGGTTGAGAACCAGAGGACACAGATTTAAGGTGATTGGCAGAAGAACGAAAGGTGACATGTGGAAAAACATTTTTACGCAGAGAGTAGTTATGATCTGGAATGCACTGCCTGAAAGGGTGGTGGAGGCAGATTCAATTGTGGCTTTCAAAAGGGAATTGGATACATACCTGAAGGGAAAACATTTGCAGGGCAATGGGGAAAGAGCAGGGGAGTGGGACTTGCTGAAGTGCTCTTGCAGAGAGCTGGCATGGGGTAGATGGGCCGAATGGCCTTCTTCTGTGCTTGATTCTATGATTCTATCCCAAGTGCTTTACAACCAATGAAGTACTTTTGAAGTGTTGTCGCTATTGTAATGTAGGAAATAAAGAGGAAAATGTGTAAAAATGGTGCATGTTTAAAACAGATATAAAATTAGAAGACCCAAGTGCTGATATTGTGGAATATTTTATTACTATCAGCTGGCCATTGCATGGCTTAATAACATGCACATAACCTTTTCTAATAGAATTTTCTTGTTTCCGAAAGCTGTATCCTAACAGACCAGTAATATAATTTGGAGCAATTAATCAGTTTAGTTCTGTTCGCTTGATTAGAACTGAAACTATTAGTTGCTTCCTGAAACCACTACTGTACATGTTTGTGGTTTTGTACTGTAACTAGCAGCGTTAGAAAATTTTAACTCCCTTAAGATATTATAATACTCTGTCTGTGCTCTGCCCATTAAAGTACCTCAATCTTAATATTACAAAAGCTCCTCTACTGCAACAGAGAGGAATTTTTCCCTACAAGCTACACTAATAATGTTTCTAAGTGAAATTGTGAGTTTAGTGTCAATTTGTGCCAAATGATGGCAGTTTTGTGATGTGAACTCATACCCACTGAAAACTATTGCGATTACCCCAAGTCAGCAGAGAGACGAGACTTTAATTTGATTAATCTTCAGTTAGATTGGAATCCAGGTCTGTTAGGTTTAACTATACCATCAAGGTCCTATCTCAGCCATTTTGATTCTTAATCTTTTGTGTTCCATTCCAAGAATTTGTACAATTTTAGTAAATTCATTGACAAAGATAAAATATTTTCTGGGTGTACTTTATCTAAAATCTCTGTAATTAGAAGTTCACATTTTATTCATGGGAAAAGTGCAAATTGTGTTTTCTAAAAAATGGTGGAGTAAATCTTCTTAATCTGACGTTTTTGTTTCTCTTAAACTGTAGCTAACATCTGTTCCCTTTAAATGACTTATTTTCTCGTAAGTTTCCCCTCCTTGAAGGTATTGATTCCTTGCCGGGACATGGTTCAATCGGTGTTGTTTGCCCTTTGGTAACTCGACAAGTGCCGATTATTAAAACGCTGGCGTTAATGGTGAATACAGGCAAGCTCTTCAACTATCGATCCCAATCCTCCCCTCTCCCAATGTCTACAAGTGTGCACTTCCATCAGGATTTACTGGAATACAACCAGGAGCAGTAACTTCGGCAATTATTTTCTGCACTGTTATCGGTTTCTGAGTTCAGTTTTGGCATTGAACTGCCACTTTGCTTTAACAGCACAGATGAGAGATTAAACTTGTGACCTTCCTGGTCTATGTGGCTCAGCTATGAACTGCTGAAACTTGCTCAGTCATCAGTGGAACCCTTAACAAAAATTTACATGTTCAGTCAGTCAACATCTTGTACACCCACAACTTCATACATTGATATTTTACAGATATACATTGGGCCAACATCATCTGCCATTTGTTCGGCTTGCCCATGCATGCTTAGGATTTTACATTTTTTTCAAGGCAGTTTGTTAAAAGTGCGAGCTGATAACATCGCAGCAAGAGAAAGCAGGCATCTGGGACCTGAGTGAACAGGTTAACATAGAAACAGAGAAACATAGAAAATAGGTGCAGGAGTAGGCCATTCGACCCTAGGGTACATCTTAACAACAGGGTACCTCTTAACCAATCAATTGAATGATTGTGAAATTAGCAACTCAAGGACGGAGAAGGAAGTGTAAAAGAGGGCAAATTCAATGTCAAATCAGGTACAAAAAGAAATAAAGAGAGGGAAAGAAAGATTCGATTAAGCGAGAGAGTAAAAATAGACAAAAGTGGAAAACAAATTTTAAAATGTAAAATTTTACTTTTGTAACATCTCCAACAACAATTAAAACCTGAAGGAATGAGATTCCACACTTATAATAGTTAATTTTCAATGCCAGAGAGGTTGATTGGCAATAATTAACATTTATCACAGCACTAAAAGGGTGAGTTTAGTTTGTATCTACCGTGTAAATACAACAACTTCATGCCATTCAATGCATTTCAATGGTGAGGCAGACAGCGAGATGTTGTTTTCTAAAAGCTAACTGCGGAGTGGCACAACTCGGACTTTGGGATTTTTTGTTTAACCGTGCTTCTGCTCCTCACCTGAAGTTTCTGTACCATTTGCACATAAATAACGTAAGTGCCATTTGACTCACCGTTATTTTGACAACAAAATGTCGCCCATTGAGCATGTTGTTAAGGCTGTATGTACTTGACAGTTATTTAGCATGAGAAAGATAGATTGCATTGGTGGCTGCAGTTCTGCGAGAGAGCAAGCAAAGAACGTAAGAGTTTGTGAACTGCAATATAAACAGATCAGAAGGTCGGCAACTATTACTCAGAATAAGGTCTATTTGGGTAGATTTTATAAATGAGTGCACCTGATGCAGAGCTTTGAGAACAGGAGTGTTTATCAGAAATCCTGCTGTGTCAGGATGCCTGCACCATTTTCCCTTTATTAAAAGTAATGCCTGAACTCCTGATATGTGCTTCAGCTGTGTGAAGTTCTGTGCTAGAGGTATAAAATCTTGAACACTTCTATTAAATCTTCCTTTAACCTTCTCTGCTCCAAAGAGAACAATCCCAACTTCTCTAATCCCTACACGTAACTGATGTCCCTCATCCCTGGTACTATTCTAGTAAATCTCTTCTGCACCCTTTCTAAGGTCTTGACATCCTACCTAAAGTGTGGTGGCCAGAATTGAACAAAAAAATCCAGCTGAGGCTTAACCAGTGATTTGTAAAGATTTAGCATGACTTCCTTGATTTTTTATTTTGTGCCTCTATTTATAAAGCCCAGGATCCCATATGCTTTTTTAACAGTCTTCTCAACTTTTTCTGCCACTTTCAAAGATTTGTGTACATAATTCAACAAATATAGAAAAATGGACTAATCGGATAACCAATGGAGAGACGTTGTGTAACCCCTCCCAGGCACCCCTCAGGATCTGGAGACTCAGTTTGAAAAAATATATTGCATGGAACAGATTTAGGTGGGGTCAGGGGAAAGGATGTGCAGGCAGTGGAAGTAAGTAACTTGTATTTAGAAACATAGAAACATAGAACATAGGTACAGGAGTAGGCCATTCGGCCCTTCAAGCCTGCACCGCCATTCAATAAGATCATGGCTGATCATTCTCTCAGTACCCCTTTCCTGCTTTCTTGCCATACCCCTTGATCCCCTTAGCCATAAGGGCCATATCTAACTCCCTCTTGAATATATACAATGAATTGGCATCAACAACTCTCTTCGGCAGGGAATTCCACAGGTTAACAACTCTCTGAGTGAAGAAGTTTCTCTTCATCTCAGTTTTAAATGGCCTACCCCTTATCCTAAGACTATGTCCCCTGGTTCTGGACTTCCCAAATCGGGAACATTCTTCCCGCATCTAACCTGTCCAGTCCCGTCAGAATCTTATATCTTTCTATGAAATTCCCTCTCATCCTTCTAAACTCCAGTGAATAAGGACCCAGTTGATCCAGTCTCTCCTCATATGACAGTCCAGCGATCCCTGGAATCAGTCTGGTGAACCTTCGCTGCACTCCCTCAATAGCAAGGACGTCCTTCCTCAGATTAGGAGACCAAAACTGAACATAATATTCCAGGTGAGGCCTTTAACGTAGTAAACTATTCCAAGGTATTTCACAGGAGCATAATCAGACAACAATTGATAAAGAGACAGTTTTTTTATAATGAAATTTAGCTGGCAGAATGGTAGGTGGTGTGCAGATCAATGCTCCTTTTCAACAATAAATCTAATGTCAGGTTCAAATATTCTTAAGTTTTGATAGAGCGTGAGCTAGCTGCAGAGTAAAGATTATTATACAATATGCCAGTCTCAGAACAGAAGACCTATTGCTGCAGTGTGAATTTTCCATTTCCTGCATCAGCCTGGTTTGTGATTTTTTTAATTGCAACTTCCAGTTCATTGCCAAATTTGTTAGCAGTTTTATGTATGTGTGTTGTAGATTTTTTTGGAGACCGCTAACAAAACTGAGAGCACATGGAATTGGAGACAACCTATTGACATGGTAGGGAATTGGTTAGGAGGTAGGATACAGATAGTAGGAATAATGGGTATGTGCTCAATTTGGGAGGATGTGACCTACATTGGCTCCCGGTCCAGTAACGCCTCAATTTAAAAAGTCTCATCCTTGTTTTCAAATCGCTCCAAGGTCTCGCCCTTCCCTAACTCTGTTATCTCCTCCAGCCCTACAACCCTAAGAAAGATAGATCAGAGTATTTTCTAAAAGCGAGAAGCTAGGAATTGTGGAGGAGCCGAGTGATTTAGTCCAAATATAAAAATCACTAAAAGCTAGTGGATTGCTCAAAGAATAATTTAAAAGACTAATGGAACATTGACCATTATCTCGATAGGGCTCGAATACAATCATAAAACCATAGAAAATTACGACACAGAAGGAGGCCATTCAGCCCATCGTGTCTGTGCCGGCCAAAAAAGAGTTACCCAGCCTAATCCCAGCTTCCAGCACTAGGTCAGTAGCCCTGTAGGTTACAGCTCTTTAAGTATACATCCAATGACCTTTTAAATGTGATGAGAGTTTCTGCCTTTACCACCCTTTCAGGCAGTGAGTTCCAGACTCCCACCACCCTCTGGGTGAAGAAATATTTCTACATCTCCCCTCTAACCCTTCTAACAACTACTTTAAATCTATGCCCCCTGGTTATTTACCCCTCTGCTAAGGGAAATAGACCCTTCCTATCCAGGCCCCTCATAATTTTATTCAGCTTAATTAAATCCAAGGAAAACAACTCCAGCCTAACTACAAAGGGGTAGAAATCATGTTACAGTTCAGGTTAGACCCTGTTTAGAGTACTGTGCTGAGTTCTGGGCACTGCACCTCTGGAAGGATATATTGGTCTGGGAGGGGTTGCTTTTCAGATTCACCAGAATGATACCAGGCCTAAAAGGGTTAAATTATAAGGACCTGTTGGATAAACTAGGCTTGATTTCCCTGAGTATAGAGGATTAAGAGGAGATCTAATTGAGGTGTTTAAGATGATTGAAGGAGTTGATAGGGTCGATAGAGAGATATTTCCTCTGGTGGGAGAATCCAGAGCAAGAGGCATAACCTTAAAATGAGAGCTAGGCCGTTCAGATGTGATGTCAGGAAGCACTTCTTCACACAAAGGGTAGTGGAAATATGGAACTCTCCCTCAAAAAGCTATTGAGGCTAGCTCAATTGAAAATTTCAAAACTGAGATTGATAAATTTTTGTTAATCAAATGTATTTAGGGTTACGGAACCAAGGTGGATGGATGGAGATAAGATACAGATCAGCTGTGATCTAATTGAATGGTGGAATGGGCGCGAGGGTTTGAATGGCCTACTTCAGTGTCCTGTGGAATCTTGCACCTCATCAGTCCATGGTGAACTCAGATCAAAATTTTAAAAAACACTTGATTTCAAAGACATATTTTGACACACCCAATTTTACACTGCTCAGGAGATTAACAGAAATCTGCAATTGTACGAATTAAGCTTTAAATTCCTTAATCAAATCAACTTCATAGCAATAACCTGTTTGTAATTCACTAAACACCATCCTATGTAAAATATTATGGATGTCCGACACATGATTCAGAGATTTTGAAGTAGGAATAAGACAAAGGCTATATAGACCGTTGTTAGTGAGAGGTTTTATGATGATAACATGTTTAGAAGTACACTTCTAAACAAGTTACCATCAGAAGGCCTCCTACCAAGGCTATGTTCTCTAACTCATCTTCTATTCAGTCAGTGTTTCCCAGGGCTATGTTCTTCTTTTCCTTCTGTTCCTTCATATTTGTGACCTTCCACTCCTTATCTAGCCCTATCTATTCATCTGTTGACGGTTCCATTCGACATTTTTCAGCTTCCTTCACATTGCACACCCTCAGTACGGACAATCATTAGTCCTCTCATATTGCAGTGGCTGAATCATTACCTTTCATGACTCCACCCGTAGCTCTTTTTCATCTACAACAACAAATTGCATTTATATAGCACCTTTAATGCAGTAAATCATCGTATCAACATTCTTTGCCTCACTGTCTCCTCTGATCTCAAATGGAACTCTCACATCACTTCCATTGCTAAGATCATCAGTTTTCTTTTTTTTTCTTTTTTTTTTCTTTTTTTGTACAAACACTTTTTCCCTCAACATCCTGAATTCCCTGTAAAATTAGAGCACCAGTGAGCAAGTGAGGCTGGGGACGGGAAGCACCCTGTTTCCTACTGCTCTTATTTATAGTTGAACTCAGAGACAGGCAGTAGGAAACAGGGTGCTCCCCGTCCCCAGCCTCACTTGCTCACTGGTGCTCTAATTTTTACCCGACGCTATAACCTCGGTCTCACTAGGTACGTCATCCTGAGTGCGAGTATTCTGAAGTGGTATCTGAATAAGTAACGTACCATGACAAATTCGGGGAATAAGTTTTGGGTATCGACATTCTGGGGCTGTCAGGTTGCTTGTCAGTCCTTCTTTCTGCAAAGGGCCAGCACCTGTGATGGACAAAGGTCATTCATCTTTGGAGGGTGAACTCTTACCTGTGATTCAGAAGAACTGATTGAGCAATGAGAGGGGGCGTTTCAAATACTCAGCAGGGGCGATTTTGACGATTCCAACCGATTGGCGGAAACCAGGCAGTTAGGTAACTAAAACGGTTGTGGGAGTTACTTGTACTGGTCCTTCTGTCTTCATGTGGGTTTCAATCTTAACCTGTCCTACTGAGCAGGCGAGAAAGACGCCCACTGGAAGCCAGCTGTGTCCTTCTATAGTTATGCAAATCCGATGATGTAATCGATGGGCCCGACTGCAATTTTAACTGAAGGCCTTCACTGGAAAGCTGTTGTGGCTTCTCTGTCAGGCCAACCTAGCGGGAACAGGAGCCTGGACCAGAAGAGGCTCAAAAAGGAAGTGGATTTTCTTCTTTTACTTTGCTTATAGGGCAAGGAAGGTCAGAAGCACAGGCCTCCACTTCCCTCGGCTTTCCACTCTCGCCTGACCATGATGACCTCCAGAACTCCCTCCCAACCATTTACCTGAAACCATTTTGTTGGAGCCCCAGTGATGGCCTCCTGCTGCCCAAGATCCCACTTCCATCTGCTGGCCAGTGTCCTCTTCCTACTGGGTTTGGGTGGGAGAATGGCGGGACCTGTGCTGATGAAGCCCAGGAGTTAAAATCTGCTGGGCCTCAGGCTGCTGAGGTCTGACTGTTTACTGTCCGGCTCGGCCCCTGCCTGCATGGCTCCTGCCCCGGGTTAAAATCGGGGCTACAATGTCTGAATAATGGGACTATTCACAGTTCTGCAGGCAAGCCATCCCATTATCAACCAGAACCTGACAGTTCTCCTCAAACTTTTCCATCTCCCACCGCCACCCTGGGGTGTTTGTACAGGAGTTGTAGAGCTTTCTCCTCATTCCTGCTTAAAGGCCTGATGGTTGTCCTTTCTCCACCTGTGGCGACTGATACGCTCATAATAAAGGATGAAACTGAGTACTGTGAGCAATGAGTAAGCGTGACCTTAGCTCCTTTAATAAGACTCCAGAGTGCAGGTACAGCGTGGGTGGTCTGCTTATATACAGTGTTCCCAAGGGCTGCTGGGATCCCTTGGGACTCCAACAGGTAGGCCCTCTGGTGGTGGTGTGATACAGGTTACCAAGGGTTAAATACATAACATCACTCCCTCGTAAAGTTAATAGTACACTCATTTACAGGGTGTGATGATCTGGGGCTTTTCACTCCCTTGTCGATCGTCTCAGTACAAATGCAGGTGTGGGTGAGTTGGTTAGTTCTTCACTGGGCTGCTGGGCAGCCGACCTTGCCGGGCTGCTAGGGATGGGAAGTTTGGCTTTGTGGTCAACCATGATGTCAGTTGTCACTTGTGTGTGTGTTGGAGGGTCAAAGTTGGTGGTGTCTTCTTCGGGTTGTTCGTAGCTGTTGGTGAATCGCAATTTGATTTGGTACAAATGTTTTCTGCACGTTAGTCCATTGGCCAATTTGATCTGAAACACCGGACTCCCTTCTTTGGCTATGACAGTGCCATCGAGCCATTTGGGATCATGTCCATAATTGAGTACAAATACAGGATCATTGACCTCAATATCGCGTGCCAAATTTGCGCGGTCATGGTACATACTTTGTTGATGCTGCCCGCCCTCCATGTGATCATGGAGATCAGGGTGGACAAGAGAGAGCCTTGTTTTGAGCGCCCTTTTCATAAGCAGCTCGGCTGGGGGAACCCCGGTGAGCGAGTGGGATCTGGTGCGGTAGCTGAGCAGCACTCGGGACAGCCGGGTCTGCAGGGAGCCTTCCGACATGCGTTTCAAGCTTTAATTGATGGTCTGAATAGACGTTCTGCCTGGCCGTTGGATGCAGGCTTGAACGGGGCAGATGTGACGTGCTTGAACCCATTGCGAGTCATGAATTCCTTGAATTCAGCACTGGTGAAACACGGCCCATTGTCGCTGACAAGGACATCAGGCAGGCCGTGTGTAGCAAACATGGCTCGTAGGCTTTCGATGGTGGTGGTGGACGTGCTTACAGACATTATTACACATTCAATCCATTTTGAATAAGCATCCACAGTAACCAAGAACGTTTTGCCTAGAAATGGGCCCGCATAGTCCACGTGGATCCTAGACCATGTTTGGAGGGCAACGACCACAAACTTAGCGGTGCCCCTCTGGATGCATTGCTCAGCTGAGAGCAAGTGTTGCACTGGCGCATGCATGACTCTAAATCTGAGTTGATGCCGGGCCACCACACATGGGATCTGGCTATGGCTTTCACCATTACAATGCCTGGGTGGGTGCTGTGTAGGTCACAAATGAAGGTTTCTCTGCCCTGCTTGGGCAAGTCCATGCGATTACCCCACAACAGACAGTCCGCCTGCAAGGTCATTTCGTCTGCGCCTGTGGAACGGCTTAATCGCCTCCTGCATCTCCGCTGGGATGCTGGACCAGCTCCCATGGAGGACACAGTTTTTTATGAAGGACAGTAAAGGATCCTGGCTGGTCCAGGTCCTGATCTGGCGGGCCATAATGGGTGACTTTTTGTTTTCGAATGCATCCATTATCATGAGCAAGTCCGTAGGCTGTGCCATTTCCACCCCGGTGGTGGGCAATGGTAGCCGACTGAGAGCATTCGTGGAGTTCTCTGTGCCCGGTCTGTGGCGGATTACATTGTTGTTTGCCGAAAGCGTGAATGCCCATCTTTGGATGCGGGCAGAGACATTGATGTTAATCCCTTTGCTCTCAGAGAATAGCGATATGAGCAGCTTGTGGTTAGTTTCAAGCTCAAACTTGAGGCCAAACAAGTACTAGTGCATTTTTTTTCACCCCGTAAACGCATGCCAGAGCCCCTTTTTCAATCATGCTGTCGGCCCTTTCAGCCTTGGACAGACTCCTGGACGCATAAGCGACCGGTTGCAAAATCCCCGATTCTTTAGCCTGTTATAACACACACCCGACCCCATTGAACGACGCATCGCAAGCTAGCACTAATCGTTTACATGGGTTATACAGGACAAGCAGTTTGTTTGAACACAACAGATTTCTGGCTTTCTCAAAGGCAGCCTCTTGTGATTTCCCCCATATCCAGTCATCTCCCTTGCGCAGTAGCACATGTAGGGGTTCTAGCAGGATGCTTACCCCAGGTAGGAAATTACCGAAATAGTTGAGGAGTCCCAGAAATGACCGCAACTCCGTTCTGTGGTTTCGGTGCATTCTTGACGGCCTCCCTCTTGACGTTGGTGGGTCTGATGCCGTCTGCTGCGATTCTTCTTCCCAAGAACTCGACCTTCAGCGCCAGGAAAACACACTTCGAGCATTTCAACCCGAGTCCCACCAACTATGAACGTCTTCCAGATTCTTCAAGTGCTCAATGGTGTCCCAACCTATAACCAGTATTTCGCCCTGGAAAACCACGGTGTGAGAGACCGACTTGAGCAGACTCTCCATGTTTCATTGGAAGATTGCCGCAGCCGACCGAATCCTGAATGGGCATCTGTCACAGATGAACAAACCTTTGTGTGTGTTGATGCAGGTGAGGCCTTTCGCAGATTCCTCCAGCTCCTGCGTCATGTAGGCCAAGGTCAGGTCCAACTTGCTGCGAAATTTGTTTAGTGTTGTCACTGGTGGACATAACTGCCTGGGCTATCATTATGGGTTTGCTCAGATTCGAAGTTTCAACAGTCAATAGTTTGCGAAGGATTACCTCATGGCCAATGCCAAGCACAAAAAAGTCTCTCAGCATTTTTCTAGGAATCCATCAAATTCGCAATTTCCTGCGAGGCGCCTTAGTTTGGTGACATAGCTCGCTACTTCCTGGCCCTCCGACCGTTCACACGTCGCCATCAAAACGCTTTCTTTAGGCTTTAGGTGCTCCGGGACCAGCATACACAATTCTTCATAGGATTTAATTGTTGGTTTTACCGGAGCTAGAAGATTCTTCATGAGGCCATAGGTTGTTGACCCACAGACGGTAAGGAGCATCGCCCTTCGTTTGGCAGCGTTCTCGTCCCCTTCCCCTTCCAGTTTGTTGGCCATGAAGTATTGATCAAGTCTCTCCATGAAGGCCTCCCAATCGTTCCCTTCTGACAACTTCTCCAGGATACCAACTGTTCTTTGTATTTTCGCGCGGTTGTTCGTTATCTCGTCGCCAATTGATACGCTCATATTAAAGGATGAAATTGAGTACTGAGAGCAATGAGTAAGTGTGACCTTAGCTCCTTTAATAAGACTCCAGAGTGCAGGTACCGTGTGAATGGTCTGCTTATATACAGTGATCCCAAGGGATGCTGGGATCCCTTGGGACTCGAACAGGTAGGCCCTCTGGTGGTGGTGGTGTGATACAAGTTACCAAGGGTTAAATACACAACAACGACCTTTTCCTTTGCAAAGAATAAGAAGATATAAATGGGCCAGGGATTCATTCATAATTAAATGTCCCTAAGATGTCTGCAGACATTCCATTGTGGTCCTGCTTTCAGCTGCAGACCACATAGTATTCACTACTTTTTACTCTGACACCATCACCTTTGATCTCAGAAACTGAGATATGGAACATCAGAATGGTGGGAGAGGGATTGGTGAGGTACATTGTGCATATTAACTGTCTCATTCATTTCTTCATTTACAATGTGTGCAGATGGATGGTGTGGAGGTGATTCATTTTTCCAGCATTATTTCTGGACATATGCAAATACTCATGACTTCACTTACCTTGATCAGCCTGGTGACAAGATCTTCAAAATGTTTTCTCAACTATATTGCCATTTGGGAGTGCTTAACATGGCACTGATTGCCTGTGTCACCTCCCTCCAGACGGCCGGCAGCACCATTTTTTGGGACAGTCAGTTATATCTTACCAGTCTCAGGGCAACGAGGAATATTACTCAGGATTTACTTAATCTCCAGAGTGCCGGTACAGCATGGGATGTCTGCTTATATATAGTGTTCCCAAGGGATGCTGGGATCCCTTGGGACTCCAACAGGAAATATCACTGCTGATAAGAACAGGTGATATTGATTAAAGGTGGCATCTTTGGTGAACTCAGCAGTATGGGTGTTGAATGAAGTTTGTCAGTGCTGGATATTACAGATGAGGAGGAGCAGCTAAAGACGTTTGAGATCATTGGGGTTGGGCCAACAGTAGTTGGTAGTGTTATGTATGTAACCCTTGGCAACCTGTATCACATCACCACCAGAGGGCTTACCTGTTGGAGTCCCAAGGGATCCCAGCATCCCTTGGGAAAACTATATATAAGCAGATATCCCATGCTGTACCGGCACTCTGGAATTCAATTAAAGGAGCTCAGGTCACACTTACTCATTGCATGCAGTACTCAGTTTCATCCTTTATTATGACAATACGTCCTTACTACACAGTATAAATGCACACGAGGCCCATGCTTGAGAGAAGGTCAGTCTGTGACCTGTCCTTTATTCCTCAGCACTCAAGTGATGAAGGTGGGTGGAGCTTCCCCTTTTATATCTGAAGGTCCAGATTAGGAGTGTCTCCCACCTAGTGGTCAGTGTTCTCACGGTGTACAACTTAGGTCAGATTATACATGGGTTACAATGCTGGTTGAATACATGACATCACCTCCCCCCCCAAAGTCTTATTGGGATCACAGGTTGAGTCTCTCTGGTGGTTTACGCTCCCTTGTAGAGCGCCTGAGTTGGGGCTCCGGTTGTCTGCTGTTTGCAGTGCCTCAGGCCTGTCTGGACTGCCCACAGTGACTGGGCTCTCCTCCCTTTGGTTCCGGTGTTCGGTCACCTGTGGTGGAGTGAACTCTATATCGTGTTCTTCCTCTGCTTCTTCTATGGGGTTGCTGAACCTCCTTTTTGTTTGATCCACATGTTTGCGGCAGATTTGTCCATTGGTAAGTTTAACTACCAGAATCCTATTTCCCTCTTTGGCAACCACAGTGCCTGCGAGCCATTTGGACCCTGCAGCGTAGTTGAGGACAAAAACAGGATCATTTACATCAATACATCGCGCCCTCGCATTCCTGTCATGGTAGTGATATTGTGACTGGCGCCTGCTCTTGACAAATTCTTTCATGGTGGGGTGTATAAGGGATAATCGGGTTTTGAGCATCCTTTTCATCAGTAGCTCTGCGGGTGGAACCCCTGTGAGCGAGTGGTCGGGATCTATAGGCCAACAGGAGGCGTGATAAGCGGGTTTGTAGGGAACCCCCTTGGAATCTGAGCATCCCCTGTTTGATTATCTGCATTGCTCGTTCTGCCTGGCCGTTTGAGGCCGGCTTGAACGGTGCCGTTCTAACATGGTTAATTCCATTGCCTGCCATGAATTCAGTGCTTGTGAAGCACGGGCCATTGTCGCTGACCAAGATGTCCGGTAGACCGTGGGCGGCGAACATTGCCCGTAGACTTTCTACCGTGGCAGAGGATGTGCTTGAATTTAAAATGTCACACTCGATCCATTTGGAGTAGGCGTCTACTACAACCAAAAACATTTTCCCCATGAAAGGACCTGCGTAGTCCACATGGATGCGTGACCAAGGCTTGGCGGGCCATGACCAGGGGCTAAGGGGGGCTTCCCTGGGCGCATGGCCCAGCTGGGCACACGTGTTGCACCTGCGAACACAAAGTTCCAGATCTGCGTCTATCCCTGGCCACCAAACGTGCGACCTGGCAATTGCCTTCATCGTGACAATGCCCGGGTGCCCATTGTGGAGTTCTCTGATGAACACCTCTCTGCCCATCTGGGGCATGACTACGCGGTTTCCCCACAGTAGGCAATCGGCCTGAATCGAGAGTTCATCCTTGCGCCTGTGAAATGGTTTAAATTTCTCAGGGCATGCCCTGTACGTGGCTGCCCAGTCCCCATTCAGGAAACATTTCTTGACTAGAGACAATGGCGGGTCTCTATTTGTCCAGACTTTAATCTGACGGGCTGTCACGGGTGAGCCTTCGCTTCCGAAAGCTTCAACAGCCATGACCATCTCAGCACCATGCTCGGTAGCCCCCTCAGTAGTGGATAGTGGGAGCCTGCTGAGTGCATCGGCGCAGTTTTCGGTGCCCGGTCTGTGCCGAATTGTGTAGTCATAGGCAGCTAACGTGAGTGGCCACCTCTGTATGCAGGCCGATGCGTTTGCATTTATGGCCTTGTTGTCGGCCAAAAGGGACGTTAGGGGTTTGTGATCTGTCTCCAGCTCAAATTTCCTGCCAAACAGGTACTGGTGCATTTTCTTTACCGCATATACACATGCGAGCGCCTCCTTTTCTACCATCCCGTAGCCCCTTTCTGCCTGGGACAGACTCCTGGAGGCATAAGCTACCGGCTGTAACTGACCCTTGGCATTGACATGCTGCAACACACCCGACACCATAGGACGATGCATCGCACGTTAACACAAGTTTCTTACATGGGTCATATAGCGTTAACAGATTGTTGGAACATAACAAATTGCGTGCTCTATTAAAAGCCCTTTCCTGGCTGTCCCCCCATTCCCATTCGCGACCTTTGCGTAGGAGCACATGTAGCGGCTCTAGCAGCATGCTCAATTTGGGAAGAAAGTTACCAAAATAGTTCAGGAGCCCCAGGAACGAACGCAGCTCCGTCGTGTTACGGGGTCTGGGTGCTCTCTGGATCGCTTCCGTCTTGGACGCAGTAGGGCTGATCCCGTCTGCTGCTGCCCTCATCCCCAGGAATTCTACCTCTGGAGCTAAGAAGACGCACTTCGCCTTTTTCAGTCGCAGACCTACCCGGTCCAGTCTGCGTAGCACCTCCTCCAGGTTGTGGAGGTGTTCTTCAGTATCGTAACCCGTAATGAGGATGTCGTCCTGAAAAACCACCGTCCCTGGAATCGACTTGAGGAGGCATTCCATATTTCGTTGGAAGACACGGCGGCCGAGCGAATCCTGAACGGACATCTGTTGTACTCAAACAACCCCTTGTGTGTCATGATGGTGGTCAGCTTCTTCGACTCACTCGCCAGCTCCTGGGTCATGTAAGCTGAGGTCAGGTCCAATTTTGAAAAAGTTTGTCACCGGATAGCGTCGCAAAGAGGTCCTCCGCTCTCGGTAGCGGGTTCTGGTCTTGGAGTGACACCCGATTAATGGTGGCCTTGTAATCGCCACATATCCTGACCGACCCATCCGCCTTAAGCACCGGCACAATCGGGCTCGCCCAGTCACTGAATTCGACTGGCGAGATGATGCCTTCCCTCAACAGGCGGTCCAATTCGCCTTCAATCTTTTCCCGCATCACGTACGGCACCACTCTGGCCTTGTGGTGTACTGGTCTGGCGTCCGTGTTTATGTGAATCACTACCTTGGCCCCCATGAAAGTGCCAATGCCGGGTTGAAATAATGAGTCAAATTTGTCCAGGACCTGTGAGCATGATACTCGCTCCACAGAGGAAATTGCATTGACATCGCCCCATTTCCAGTTCATGACAACAAGCCAATTCCTCCCCAGTAGTGCGGGACCGTCCCCTGGGACAATCCAGAGTGGCAACCTGTTCTCCGAATCTTTGTGGGTCACGACTACCGTGGCGCTGCCTAACACCGGAATGATCTGCTTTGTGTAAGTCCGTAGCTGTGCGTCAATCGGCGATAATTTTGGCCTCCTGGCCTTGGATGCCCACAACTTTTTGAACTGTTTGATACCCATCAGGGACTGGCTGGCACCCGTGTCTAACTCCATTGATACTGGGATGCCATTGAGGAGCACTTTCATCATTATTGGTGGCGTCCTGGTGTATGAACTGTATACGTGCTCCACATGAACTCGCTGAACTTCAGCTTCCAGCGATTTCCCCCAGTGTCCATTTCTGCAATTTCTGCAGGTATTTTGCTCATCTCTGCAAACTCCGGCTGAATGTATGCCTCCACGCCTCCAGCATGAGTTGCGGTTTGAAACAAAAGGTCCCTTGCCAGTCGATCGTCCCTGACTGCCCCTGTTATTGTCCTTGAGTGCACCATTAACAGGTGTTGATGGCCCCATTACTGGCCGCATTGTCCCTTGCAATGGCGTGAATCGCTGTTCAGCTTGCCATTGTCTCTATCGAACTCCCCCTCTGGGTTCGACTACATGTTGGGGCATGTCTGACTGCCCTTGTCTGCCTGGAGAACTGTGTGCTGCTTTAACAATGTTGAATCTCTGTCCCAACCATTCCTTAACACAGTACCTCTCGTCTGTTCTGCTAGTGGCCATGCTCGCGTGGTTTAAATCCCAGTTTCTTGTCGCCATTGATATGTCCTTACTACACAGTATAAATGCACACGAGGCCCATGCTTGAGAGAAGGTCAGTCTGTGACCTGTCCTTTATTCCTTAGCACTCAAGTGATGAAGGTGGGTGGAGCTTCCCTTTTTATACCTGAAGGTCCAGGTTAGAAGTGTCTCCCACCTAGTGGTCAGTGTTCTCACGTGTACAACTTAGGTCAGTTTATACATGGGTTACAATGCTGGTTGAATACATGACAGTATCCTGGAGAAATTCTCAGAAGTGGACGATTGGGAGGCCTTTGTTGAGAGACTCGACCAATACTTTGTGGCCAACGAGCTGGAAGGGGATGAGAATGCTGCCAAATGAAGGGCGATCCTCCTTACCGTCTGTGGGGCAACAACCTGTGGCTTCATGAAGAACCTTCTAGCTCCGGTGAAACCAACAACCAAATCCTATGAAGAATTGTGTACGCTGGTCCTGGAGCACCGAAATCCGAAGGAAAGCGTTTTGATGGCGAGGTATCGGTTCTACACGTGTCAACGGTCGGAGGGCCTGGAAGTGGCGAGCAATGTCACCGAACCAAGGCAACTTGCAGATCATTGCGAATTTGATGGATTCCTAGAACAAATGCTGAGAGACTTTTTTGTGCTTGGCATTGGCCATGAGGTTATCCTTCGCAAACTATTAACTGTTGAAACACCGAATCTGAGCAAAGCCATAACGATAGCCCAGGCATTTATGTCCACCAGCGATAACACCAAACGAATTTCGCAGCATAAAGAAGTTTCGGCTCGTACTGTGCACAAAGTATCATCATTTTCAAGCAGAAATGCATATGGCAGAACATACATGCTGGCTGCTGCACGACCTCAGATGACCCAAAGCCCACCATCAATCTTTAACGTGAGGCAGTTAACACCTTGTTGGCGTTGTGGCGGTGATCATCGAGCCCATCAATGCCGCTTCAAACACTATGCGTGCAAAGGCTGTGGAACAATGGGACACCTCCAGCGAATGTGCAGACGAGCTGCAAACCCTGCAAACCACCACGTTGCAGAGGAAGATTGATCCCTGGTGGATCAGGCTGAACTAGAGACTCGAACCGAGGAGGCAGAAGTGTACGAGGTACTCACCTTCATCACGAAATGTCCACCGATCATGTTAAAAGTTGAACTGAACGGAATTCCAGTATCCATGGAACTGGACATGGGTGCGAGTCAGTCTATAATGAGCAAAAAGGCCTTCGATATGCTATGGAGCAACAAGGCACACAGGCCCAAGCTTCGCCTCATTCACGCCAAGCTAAGAACTTACACCAAAGAGCTGATCCCTGTAACTAGCAGTGCAGAAGTAAAAGTCTCCTATGATGGAGCAGTGCACGAACTCCCACTATGGATCGTGCCAAGGTATGGCCCCACACTGTTCGGCAGAAGCTGGCTGGGAAAAATCCGCTGGAACTGGGACGACATCCGAGCGCTTTCTTCAGTCTACGACGCCTCGTGCCCAGGTTCTGAGCAGATTCCCATCGTTGTTCGAGCTAGGCATCGGAAGTTTCTCGGGGGCGAAAGTGCAGATCCACTTGGTTCCCGGTACACGACCCACCCACCACAAGGCACGGGTGGTACCATATATGATGCGAGAGAAAGTGGAAATTGAGCTGGACAGGCTGCAGCAAGAAGGCATCATCGCACCGGTGGAGTTCAACGAGTGGGCCAGTCCGATTGTCCCGGTACTCAAAGGTGACGGCACGGTCAGAATTTGTGGGGACTATAAAGTAGCGATTAGCCGTTTTTCGCTACAGGACCAGTACCCGCTACCCAAGACAGACAACCTATTTGCAACCCTGGCTGGAGGAAAGTCGTTCACCAAGTTGGACCTGACCTCGGCCTACATGACGCAGGAACTGGAGTAATCTTCAAAAGGCCTCACTTGCATCAACACACACAAAGGTCTGTTCATTTATAAGAGATGCCCGTTTGGGATTCGATTGGCTGCGGCAATTTTCCAATGGAACATGGAGAGCCTGCTAAAGTCGGTTCCACGCACTGTGGTTTTCCTGGATGACATACTGGTGTCACAGGTCGGGACACCATCGAACACTTGATGAATGTGGAAGAGGTTCTAAGTCGGCTAGATCGCGTGGGAGTCAGGTTGAAATGCTCGAAGTGTGTTTTCCTGTGCCAGAGGTCGAGTTCTTACGAAGAAGGATCACAGTAGATAGCATCAGATCCACCGACGCCAAGACGAGGCCATGAAGAACGCGCCGAGACCACAGAACGTGACGGAGCTGCGGTCGTTCCTGGGACTCCTCAACTATTTTGGTAATTTCCTATCCAGGTTGAGCACCTTGCTAGAACCCCTACATGTGCTACTACGCAAGGGAGATGACTGGGTATGGGGGAAATCACAAGAGGCTGCCTTTGAGAAAGCCAGAAATCTGTTATGTTCAAACAAACTGCTTGTTCTGTATAACCCATGTAAATGATTAGTGCTTGCTTGCGATGCATCTTCATATGGGATCAGGTGTGTGTTACAACAGGCTAACGAATCGGGAATATTGCAAACGGTCACCTATGCGTCGAGGAGTCTGTCCAATGCTGAAAGGGCCTACAGCATGATTGAAAAAGACGCTCTGGCGTGCGTTTACGGGGTGAAAAAAACGCACCAATATCTGTTTGGTCTCAAGTTTGAGCTAGAAACTGACTATAAGCCGCTCATATCACGATTCTCAGAGAGCAAAGGGATTAACACCAATGCCTCTGCATGCATTCAAAGATGGGCGCTCACACTGTAGGCATACAACTATGTAATCCGCCACAGACCAGGAACAGAGAACTGCGCTGATGCTCTCAGTCAGCTACCATTGCCCACCATCGGGGTGGAAATGGCACAGCCTGCAGACTTGCTCTTGGTGATGGATGCATTCGAAAACGAAAAGTCACCCGTTATGGCCCGCCAGATCAGGACCTGGACCAGCCAGGATCATTTACTGTCCCTGGTAAAAAAAACTGTGTCCTCCATAGGAGCTGGTCCAGCGTCCCAGCGGAGATGCAGGAAGAGATTAAGTCGTTCCAAAGGAGCAAAGACGAAATGTCCTTACAGGCGGACTGTCTTTTGTGGGGCAATGGCGTGGTCTTGCCCAAGAAAGGCAGAGAAACGTTCATATGCGACCTACACAGTACCCACCCAGGCATAGTAATGATGAAAGCCATAGCCAGATCCCATGTGTGATGGCACGGCATCGACTCAGATTTACAGTCATGCATGCGTCAGTGCAACACTTGCTCTCAGCTGAGCAATACACCCAGAGAGGCACTGCTAAGTTTGTGGTCATGGCCCTCCAACCGTGGTCTAGGATCCACGTTGACTTTGCGGGCCCATGGCTAGGCAAAATGTTTTTGGTTGTTGTGGATGCTTATTCAAAATGTATTGAATGTGTAATAATGTCTGTAAGCACATCCACCGCCACCAACGAAAGCCTACGAGCCATGTTTGCCACACACGGCCTGCCTGATGTCCTTGTCAGCGACAATGGGCCGTGTTTCACCAATGCTGAATTGAAGGAATTCATGACCCGCAATGGGATCAAGCACATCACATTTGCCCCGTTCAAGCCGCATGCAACAGCCAGGCAGAACAGGCAGTTCAAACCATCAAGCAAAGCTTGAAACGAGTGTCAGAAGGCTCCCTGCATACCGGCTGTCGCCAGTCCTGCTCAGCTACCGCACCAGACCCCACTTGCTCACCGGTGTTCCCCCAGCTGAGCTGCTCATGAAAAGGGCGCTCGAAACAAGGCTCTCTCTTGTCCACCCTGATCTCCAAGATCATGTCGAGGGCAGGCGTCATCAACAAAGCATGTTCCATGATCGCGCAAACTTGTCATGCAACATTGAAGCCAGTGGACTAACGTGCAGAAAGCATTTGGACTAAACCAAATTGCGGTTCACCAACAGCTACGAGCAACCTGAAGAGGACACCACCAACTTTGACCCTCCAGCACACACACAAGTGGCAACCGACATCACGGTTGACCACAAAGCCGGACTCACCATCCCCAGTAGCCCGGCAAGGCCAGCTGCCCAGCAGCCCAGTGAAGAACCAACCAACTCACCCACACCTGCATTTGTACGGAGACAATTGACAAGGGAGCGAAAAGCCCCACATTGTCTCACCCTGTAAATAAGTGTACTGTTGACTTTGGGAGGGAGTGATGTTATGTATGTAACCCTTGGCAACCTGTATCACACCACCACCAGAGGGCCTACCTGTTGGAGTCCCAAGGGATCCCAGCATCCCTTGGGAACACTGTATATAAGCAGACCTCCCACGCTGTACTGGCACTCGAGTTCAATTAAAGGAGCTAAGGTCACACTTACTCATTGCATACAGTACTCAGTTTCATCCTTTATTATGAGCGTAACAGGTACTTCCATCTAGAGTGTGAGTACCACCTACTTAGACTTCAGTGAGGAAGAATGTATAAGAAGCCTACAACATGATAGTAGGGGTAAGTTTGGACGGGATTGTTCCACATGCTTGACCGTACTTAACACACCTAGTAGAGTCAAGGCAGATTGTGCCTGGATGGCTTTGGCTGCAGGCTGGATGTCCACCAGGACATCAGGGCTGCTAACACCTCTGCCGACATCCCTTCTCTCCAAGGTGGGGAGTAAAGGGGTTGCTGATGCCCTCCCCTTGCGGGGGCGGGGAGCGGGGTTGGGGGGCACTACCTGCTAGAGTGTGAAACATAGAAACATAGAAAATAGGTGCAGGAGTAGGCCATTCGGCCCTTCAAGCCTCCACCACCATTCAAAAAGATCATGGCTGATCATTTACCTCAGTACCCCTTTCCTGTTTACTCTCCATACCCCTTGATCCCTTTAGCCGTCAGGGCCATATCTAACTCCCTCTTGAATATATCTAACGAACTGGCATCAGCAAATTTCTGTGGTAGAGAATTCCGGAGGTTAACAACTCTCTGAATGTAGAAGTTTCTCCTCATCTTGGTTCTAAATGGCTTACCCCTTATTCTTAGAATGTGACCCCTAGTTCTGGACTTCCCCAACATCGAGAACATTCTTCCTGCATCTAACCTGTCCAGTCCCGTCAAAATTTTATATGTTTCTATGAGATCTCCCCTCATTCTTCTAAACTCCAGTGAATACAGGCCCAGTCGATCCCAGTCTTCCTCATATGTCAGTCCCGCCATCCTGGGAATCAGTCTGGTGAACCTTTGCTGCACTCCCTCAATAGCAAAAATGTCCTTCCTCAGATTAGGAGACCAAAACTGAACACAATATTCAGGTACCACCTACTTGGGTCTCAGCGAGGAAAAATGTATAAGAAGGCTGTAACTTGAAAGGGACATGATCTCTGTCCTGTGCCAGCTCCTGGAACAAGACCTGCATCCAGGGGAAAAAATCCATGCAGCACACTGTGAAAGTAACCATTGCATTCAATTTCTAATCCAGTGATTTCCAGGCACCAACTGGCGACAACGGTAATATAGTGGTTATGTTACTGGACTACGAATGCAGAGGCTTGGAGTAATGATCTGGAGACATAAGTTCAAATCCTACCATGGCAGCTGGGTGATTTAAATTCAGTCAATTAATAAATCTGGAATAATAATCTAGAATCAGTAATGGTGACCATTGTAACTATCGGATTGTCATTAAAAACACTTTTGGTTCACTAATGTCCTTTAGGGAAGGGAATCTGCTGTCCTTTGCTGGTCTGGCCTATATGTGACTCCAGACCCACAGTAATGTGGTTGACAACAACAACAACAACAAATTTGACACTGAGTCACATATTGAGAAATTAGGGCAGGTGACCAAACGCTTGCTCAAAGAGATAGGGTTTAAGGAGCATCTTAAAGGAGGAAAGAGAGGTAGAGAGGCGGAGAGCTTTAGGCAGGGAATTCCAAAGCTTTTGGCCTTGGCAACAAAAGGCACGGCTACCAATGGTTGAGTGATTATAATCTGGGATGTTCAAGAGGAAAGAATTAGAGGAGCGCAGACATCTCACGGGGAGGGGGAGGGGGGGGGCACGCGGATGGCGGGCTGAAGGAGATTACAGAGATAGGGAGCGGCAAGGCCATGGAGCGATTTGAAAACAGGGATGAGAATTTTGAAATCGAGGTTTTGCATAACCGGGAGCCAATGTAGGCCAAAGAGCACAGGGGTGATGGGTGAGCGGGACTTGGTGTGAGTTAGGACAAGGGCAGCTGAATTTTGGATCACCTCAAGTTTACATAGGGTAGAATGTCGGAGGCCAGCCAGGATTGTTTAGAAATTGTCAAGTCTAGAGGTGAGCTGAGGCAAGGGCAGAGGCGGGCGATGTTATGGAGGTGGAAATAAGCAGTCTTAGTTATGCTGTGGTTGTGTGGTCGAAAGCTCATTTCAGGGTAAAATATGAGACCAAGGTTGTGAACAGTGTGGTTCAGCCTCAGACAGAAGTTGGGGAGAGGGATGGAGTCAGTGGCTAGGGAACGGAGTTTGTGGTGGGGACCGAAAACAATGGCTTCAGTCTTCCCAATATTTATTTGTAGAAAAGTTCTGCTCATCCAGAACTGGATGTCGGACAAGCAGTCTGACAATTTAGATGCTGTGGAGGGGTTGAGAGAAGTGGTATTGAGGTAGAGCTGAGTGTCATCAAAGTATATGTGGAAACTAACGCTGTTTTTCTTGGATGTTGTTGCCATGGGTTTACATGTAGATGAGAAATAAGAGGGGGCCAAGGATAGATCCTTGGGGGACACCAGAGGTAACGATGTGGGAGCGGGAAGAGGGCAGCAGGTGATTCTCTGGCTACAATGAGATAAATAAAAATAGAACCAGGGAATTGCAGTCCCACCCAGCTGGACGACGGTGGAGAGGCGTTGGAGAAGGATGGAGTGGTCAACCATGTCAAAACCTGCAGACAAGTCACGAAGGGTGAGCAGGGATAATTTGCCTTCGTCCCAGTGACAAAGGATGTCATTTGTGACTTTGATGAGAGCCGTTTCAGTACTGTGGCAGGGATAGAAAGCTGATTTCAGGGATTCAAACCTGGAGTTACGGGAAAGATGGGCAATGATTTGGGAGGCAACAACACGTTCAAGGACTTTGGAGAGGAAAGGGAGTTTGGAGATGGGACGGTAATTTGCAAGGATGGAGGGGTTGTTTTTTTGAGGAGAGGGGTGATGACAGCAGATTTGAGGGAGAGGGGGACAGTACTGGAGGAGAGCGTACCGTTAACAATGTCAGCTATCATGGGAGCCAGTAAAGGAAGCTGTGGGATCAGCTGTTTGGTGGGAATAGGGTCGAGAGAGCAGGAAGTGGGTCTCATGGCCAAGATGATCTCAGAGGGCATAAAGGGAGATCGGAGAGGAACTAGAGAAAGATGTGAGGTCAGGGCTAGGGCAGGGGATATCCTTAGAGGATGTTTGGCCCGGTGGGCTAGGAGAAGGAAGGGAAGTGGCAGAGCCAGCTGAATGGATGGTCTCAATCTTTGAGACAAAGAAGCCCATGAGCTCCTCACATTTATTGTTGGAGGTGAGGGTGAGATGGGAGAGGGGGTTTAGAAGATGGTTAGCAGTGGAAAATAGAAACCGAGGGTTATCTTTGCATTCCAGAATGATTCTGGTATAGTGAACAATTTTGGCAGACGAGAGCAGGACCCGATAGTGCTTTATGTGGTCCAGCCAGATGAATGGCTTAACCAATTGTCCGCCATATGTCTTCAAGTCTGCTTCCCTTGGACTTAAGGGAGTGAAGAGGAGGGCTGTCGCAGGGGAAACGGCCAGAGTGAGTGAGAGTAATTGTTTTAATAGGGACTAGGGCATCAAATGTGGTGGTGAGGGTGTCGTTGAGCAGATCAGTAGCTGCATAAATGTCATGGTGAATGGAGGGCCAAAGGCTGGACAGTTGGGAGTTCATAAGTGCAGTTGTAAGAGAGTTGGGAGAGAGTTTTATCCAGGGGCGGACACAGAAGGAGATAGAGTTGGGGTAGGATGTAGGATTCTTAACAGCCCCCTGAATTAAGGGCACAGTGGTGCACAGTACCATCTGTAGAGGTATATCCAATCTTATTAATCTCACCTCATTCCCCAACTACAAAGAATCATTGATCTGTGCCCTCATATGTGTTGGAAATATTTAGTCACAGGAGTAACGATAAGAATTTATTCACCTTCTGCACTAAATTCTTCAATGTTCAGATCCCTGATGCAATTACTGGCAAAAATTACCCAAGTTAATGATTATTTTCTGGGGAATGTTTACAACACATGCATTGAGATGAAATCGAGGTTTTCCCAACTGTTCAAGAGGGGAGACAGAAAGAAATGTCTGCCTCTGATGAAAATTAACATGTTTGCCACAATGAATAAATGCAACTATCATTGCACAAACCAGAAGCATTGCTATCTGTACAAACATTAGCATCAATCAGGCTCTGTATGGCTGTATGGCCTCTCACCCTATGATATGCATAATGGCTTGTAGCGAGTTGAAGGGTTTTATCTATTGTATGTCAACCATTAGTCCCATGTGATGGTGCCTGTTGTCAACATATAAAAGAACAGCATGCATTGATTTGAGATGTAATTTTGTACAGAGAAGCAAAGACTGTCTAACTGTCAGAGTGAAATGCAGAATACTTTGGTAGTTGAATATGGACCTTTTGTGCAGTCAACTCTATCCGAGTATAAGGACAATGAGGTTATTGACCAATTTCCTTTGCTGTAAGTTAGCAGGCCTGCCTTTTCTAGCGTGTTTAATTGCTCAATATATCCTCATTGCCTGTTTTTTGTGCCTCAGTCCCGGAAAGGTACTGACTGCACTCACGTTAACAATACTCGCATGAAATTATTCAGAGAAATATGGTTGATGCTGCCAACATCTTTGGACAGGCAAATTCATCAATATAAGATAATTGACACGAATCATCGACTCAAGATGTTAACTCTGCATTCTCTCCACAAATGCTGCCTGACCCGCTGAGATTTCCAGTGTCATGTATCTCACATTACTGTATATAACTGTATCTTACCATGCTATACATGACTGTAACTGGATATGACCTGTAACAATAAGCATACCTTACCACCAGGGGTGCACTTGCAGGAGACACTCCATACCTGTCCCACTGTGGTATACAAAGGGAGGTCTCAGGCAAGTGCAGCACTGGAGAGCAGGAATTAAAGGTGCAGGTCCTGAGTGACCTTGACTTCAGCATGTGTCTCGAGTAAGTCAGTACATTAGAGTCAGGACTTAACAGTGGCAACGAGTTACGGGATCACAGAATCCACAGAATGGCTACCAACAGCTCAGATGAGAAATACAATGCTGGAGACAATTGGGATGACTTTATAGAAAGGCTCCAGCAAAGCTTTGTGACCAAAGACTGGCTGTGCGACAATAAGACAGACAAGAGAAGAGCCCATCTCTTGCCCAGCTGTGGCTCGAAAACATACGCTTTAATGAAAGACCTGCTGGCACCTGAGAAACCAGCAACCAATCGTTTGAGGAGTTGAGCAAACTGGTGAGACCACCTGAAGCTAGCGAGCAGCCTACACATGGCCCGACACAGGTTCTACAGCTACAGACACTGTGTGGGTCAAAGCATACCCGACTTTGTGGCAGAACTTCGGAGGCTGGCTAGTTCATGTGAGTTCCCCGATGAACTAAGGAGAGAAACATAGAAACATAGAAAATAGGTGCAGGAGCAGGCCATTCAGCCCTTCTAGCCTGCACCGCCATTCAATGAGTTCATGGCTGAACATGAAACTTCAGTACCCCCTTCCTGCTTTCTCGCCATAACCCTTGATCCCCCGAGTAGTAAGGACTTCATCTAACTCCCTTTTGAATATATTTAGTGAATTGGCCTCAACTACTTTCTGTGGTAGAGAATTCCACAGGTTCACCACTCTCTGGGTGAAGAAGTTTCTCCTCATCTCGGTCCTAAATGGCTTACCCCTTATCCTCAGACTGTGACCCCTGGTTCTGGACTTCCCCAACATTGGGAACATTCTTTCTGCATCTAACCTGTCTAAACCCGTCAGAATTTTAAACGTTTCTATGAGGTCCCCTCTCATTCTTCTGAACTCCAGTGAATACAAGCCCAATTGATCCAATCTTTCTTGATAGGTCAGTCCCGCCATCCCGGGAATCAGTCTGGTGAACCTTCGCTGCACTCCCTCAATAGCAAGAATGTCCTTCCTCAAGTTAGGAGACCAAAACTGTACACAATACTCCAGGTGTGGCCTCACCAAGGCCCTGTACAACTGTAGCAACACCTCCCTGCCCCTGTATACAAATCCCCTCGCTATGAAGGCCAACATGCCATTTGCTTTCTTAACCGCCTGCTGTACCTGCATGCCAACCTTCAATGACTGATGTACCATGACACCCAGGTCTCGTTGCACCTTCCCTTTTCCTAATCTGTCACCATTCAGATAATAGTCTGTCTCTCTGTTTTTACCACCAAAGTGGATAACCTCACATTTATCCACATTATACTTCATCTGCCATGCATTTGCCCACTCACCTAACCTATCCAAGTCACTCTGCAGCCTAATAGCATCCTCCTCGCAGCTCACACTGCCACCCAACTTAGTATCATCCGCAAATTTGGAGATACTGCATTTAATCCCCTCGTCTAAATCATTAATGTACAATGTAAACAGCTGGGGCCCCAGCACAGAACCTTGCGGCACTCCACTAGTCACTGCCTGCCATTCTGAAAAGTACCCGTTTACTCCTACTCTTTGCTTCCTGTCTGACAACCAGTTCTCAATCCACGTCAGCACACTACCCCCAATCCCATGTGCTTTAACTTTGCACATTAATCTCTTGTGTGGGACCTTGTCGAAAGCCTTCTGAAAGTCCAAATATACCACATCAACTGGTTCTCCTTTGTCCACTTTACTGGAAACATCCTCAAAAAATTCCAGAAGATTTGTCAAGCATGATTTCCCTTTCACAAATCCATGCTGACTTGGACCTATCATGTCACCATTTTCCAGATGCACTGCTATGACATCCTTAATAATTGATTCCATCATTTTACCCACTACTGAGGTCAGGCTGACCGGTCTATAATTCCCTGTTTTCTCTCTCCCTCCTTTTTTAAAAAGTGGGGTTACATTGGCTACCCTCCACTCCATAGGAACTGATCCAGAGTCAATGGAATGTTGGAAAATGACTGTCAATGCATCCGCTATTTCCAAGGCCACCTCCTTAAGTACTCTAGGATGCAGGCCATCAGGCCCTGGGGATTTATCTGCCTTCAATCCCATCAATTTCCCCAACACAATTTCCCGACTAATAAAGATTTCCCTCAGTTCCTCTTCCTTACTAGACCCTCTGACCCCTTTTATATCCGGAAGGTTGTTTGTATCCTCCTTAGTGAATACCGAACCAAAGTACTTGTTCAATTGATCCGCCATTTCTTTGTTCCCCGTTATGACTTCCCCTGATTCTGACTGCAGGGGACCTACGTATGTCTTCACCAACCTTTTTCTCTTTACATACCTATAGAAACTTTTGCAATCCGCCTTAATGTTCCCTGCAAGCTTCTTCTCGTAATCCATTTTCCCTGTCCTAATCAAACCCTTTGTCCTCCTCTGCTGAGTTCTAAATTTCTCCCAGTCCCCAGGTTCGCTGCTATTTCTGGCCAATTTGTATGCCACTTCCTTGGCTTTAATACTATCCCTGATTTCCCTAGATAGCCACGGTTGAGCCACCTTCCCCTTTTTATTTTTACGCCAGACAGGAATGTACAATTGTTGTACTTCATCCATGCGGTCTCTAAATGTCTGCCATTGCCCATCCACAGTCAACCCCCTAAGTATCATTCGCCAATCTATCCTAGCCAATTCTCGCCTCATACCTTCAAAGTTACCCTTCTTTAAGTTCTGGACCATGGTCTCTGAATTTACTGTTTCATTCTCCATCCTAATGCAGAATTCCACCATATTATGGTCACTCTTCCCCAAGGGGCCTCGCACAATGAGATTGCTAATTAATCCTCTCTCATTACACAACACCCAGTCCAAGATGGCCTCCCCCCTAGTTGGTTCCTCAACATATTGGTCTAGAAAACCATCCCTTATGCACTCCAGGAAATCCTCCTCCACCGTATTGCTTCCAGTTTGGCTAGCCCAATCTATGTGCATATTAAAGTCACCCATTATAACTGCTACACCTTTATTGCATGCACCCCTAATTTCCTGTTTGATGCCCTCCCCAACATCCCTATTACTGTTTGGAGGTCTGTACACAACTCCTACTAACGTTTTTTGCCCTTTGGTGTTCTGCAGCTCTACCCATATAGATTCCACATCATCCAAGCTAATGTCTTTCCTAACTATTGCATTAATCTCCTCTTTAACCAGCAATGCTACCCCACCTCCTTTTCCTTTTATTCTATCCTTCCTGAATGTTGAATACCCCTGAATGTTGAGTTCCCAGCCCTGATCATCCTGGAGCCACGTCTCCGTAATCCCAATCACATCATATTTGTTAACATCTATTTGCACAATTAATTCATCCACCTTATTGCGGATACTCCTTGCATTAAGACACAAAGCCTTCAGGCTTGTTTTATTAACACCCTTTGTCCTTTTAGAATTTTGCTGTACAGTGGCCCTTTTTGTTCTTTGCCTTGGGTTTCTCTGCCCTACACTTTTCCTCATCTCCTTTCTGTCTTTTGCTTTTGGCTCCTTTTTGTTTCCCTCTGTCTCCCTGCATTGGTTCCCATCCCCCTGCCATATTAGTTTAAATCCTCCCCAACAGCACTAGCAAACACTCCCCCGAGGACATTGGTTCCAGTCCTGCCCAGGTGCAGACCGTCCGGTTTGTACTGGTCCCACCTCCCCCAGAACCGGTCCCAATGCCCCAGGAATTTGAATCCCTCCCTGCTGCACCACTGCTCAAGCCACGTATTCACCTGCGCTATCCTGCGATTCCTACTCTGACTATCACGTGGCACTGGTAGCAATCCCGAGATTACTACTTTTGAGGTCCTACTTTTTAATTTAGCTCCTAGCTCCTTAAATTCGTTTCGTAGGACCTCATCCCTTTTTTTGCCTATGTCGTTGGTACCAATGTGCACCACGACAACTGGCTGTTCTCCCTCCCATTTCAGAATGTCCTGCACCCGCTCCGAGACATCCTTGACCCTTGCACCAGGGAGGCAACATACCATCCTGGAGTCTCGGTTGCGGCCGCAGAAACGCCTATCTATTCCCCTCACAATTGAATCCCCTATCACTATCGCTCTCCCACTCTTTTTCTTGCCCTCCTGTGCAGCAGAGCCAGCCACGGTGCCATGAACTTGGCTGCTGCTGCCCTCCCCTGATGAGTCATTCCCCTCAACAGTACCCAAAGCGGTGTATCTGTTTTGCAGGGGGATGACCGCAGGGGACCCCTGCACTACCTTCCTTGCTCTACTCTTCCTGCTGGTCTTCCATTCCCTATCTGGCTGTGGACCCTTTCCCTGCGGTAAGACCAACTCACTACACGTGATACTCACGTCATTCTCAGCATCGTGGATGCTCCAGAGTGAATCCACCTTCAGCTCCAATTCCGTAACGCGGACCGTCAGGAGCTGGAGGCGGATACACTTCCCGCACACATAGTCGTCAGGGACACCGGAAGCGTCCCTGAGTTCCCACATGGTACAGGAGGAGCACAACACCCGACCGAGCTCTCCTGCCATGTCTTAACCCTTAGATACACTTAAACTGGTAATAACAATGTTAAAAGTTACTGACCAATATAAGAAGAAAAAGAAAAACTACTCACCAATCACCAGCCAATCACTTACCCCCTAGGCTGTGACGTCACCTTTGTTTTTTTTTGCCTTCTCCCTGTACTGAGAGACTTTTTTATTGAAAGAATAGGCCACGCAGGCATATTCCGAAAGATTATAGGAACTTGACTCTAGAGGCAGCAGCACTGGTCGCACAGATGTTCTTGGCAGGCGAAGAATAAACGAGGCTGATCTATACTTCGGGTACGGGCATCGGAACAAGGGGTTCACATTATGAAACAAACCGCTACCCCCATACACAGACAAAGGCAGGAGAGCAGGCCTTCAACAGCAGACAGTGGCGCCAGCAGCCATCAAAATCAAGGGCCACATGAACGGCTGATCATACCTCATCAACCCACAATGCGAGCAATCAACAACAGATTGAGAGAAGCTCAAGGGAGATCAGCCGGACGAAGCTCACCCTTCGGAAACAATGGAAACGGTCTGTGTTGGAGATGTGGGGGAAGGCACTCAACCAGGGTGTGTCGATTTCAGCATGCCATTTGCAGAAACTGCAACTACACAGGGCATCTGGCTCGCATGTGCAGAAAAACAGCAGCTTGGCTGGTATACGAATCGGAAGGGTCGGAAAGCGGACCAGAAGACGGTTGGAACAGTGCACGGGACGCCGCGGGACAGCGGGTTAACACGATCAATGTCCACTGTTCTTACACCAAGACGCCTCCAATTATGATGAGGGTTCTACTCAACGGGATACCCGTCAACATGGAACTGGACACGGGGGCCAGTCAATCCCTCCTGAGCGTTCAACAATTTGAACAGCTGTGGCCGCACAAAAGCAACAGACCAAAACTCACAAAGATCGACACCAAACTAAGGACCTATACTAAAGAAATCGTCCCAGTCCTTGGCAGCGCCATGCGCTCAGTCACACACAAAGGGATGGTGCACCAACTTTCCCTGTGGATTGTCCCCAGGGATCTCCCAGCCCTGTTGGGAAGAAGCTGGCTAACAGAACTTAATTGGAAATGGGATGATGTTCATGCCATGTCGTCAGAGGAACGGACCTCCTGCTCAACAGTTCTAAGCCGTTTTGAACATCTCTTTCAGCCAGGTGTGGGCACCTTCAAAGGGGCTAAAGTTAGAATCTACATCACACAGAATGCCAGACAGGTCCATTACAAGGCTAGAGCTGTGCCTTATGTGATGAGTGAAAAGATTGAAAACGAACTGGACCGGCTTCTGCGGGAAGGCATAATTTCTCCCGTGGAATTCAGCGACTGGGCAAGCCCCATCGTCCCCGTCATGAAGCCTGATGGATCCGTGCGAATCTGTGGGGATTACAAGTCTACCATAAACAGAATCTCCCTACAAGACCAATACCCGCTGCCCAGAGCGGAGGACCTATTTGCTACGTTGGCTGGAGGAAAACTTTTCTCGAAACTTGAGCTCACATCTGCGTATATGACGCAAGAACTGACTGACAGAGTCTAAGCTACTCACCACCATCAACACACATCGAGGCCTTTTTATATACAATCGATGCCCATTCGGCATCAGGTCGGCAGCTGCTATATTCCAGCGCAACATGGAAAGTCTGCTCAAGTCGATCCCAGGGATGGTTGTGTTTCAAGATGACATACTCATCACGGGCAGGGACACCGACGCTCATCTCCGCAATCTTGAGGAAGTACTAAGTCGATTGGATCGGGTAGGCCTAAGAGTTAAGAAATCCAACTGTCTGTTTCTCGCGCCTGAGGTTGAATTTTTGGGCAGAAGGATTGCCGCTGATGGAATCCGCCCAACTGAATCCAAAACTGAAGCGATTCGCCTGGCACCCAGTCCCCGGACTGTTTCGGAACTGCGCGTCTTTCTCGGGCCACTCAATTACTTTGGGAACTTTATGCAGAACTTGAGCACGCTGCTGGAGCCTCTCTAAGTGCTACTCAGAAAGGGGTGCGATTGGTTTTGGGGGGACGCCCAAGAACGCGCCTTCAATAAGGCACGCAACCTTCTATGTTCCAAGAGTGTTTTAGCCTTTTTTGACCCAGGTAAAAAGTTAGTCCTTACGTGTGATGCGTCTGCGGACGGGGTCTGGTGCGTTTTACAGCACGTCAATGATGCGGGTAAATTGCAGCCCATTGCTTATGCCTCATGGTCACTTTCACGGGCGGAGCGCGGGTATGATATGGTTGAGAAGGAGGCGCTCGCGTGTGTGTACGGTGTGAAAAAGATGCGCCAATACCTTTTCGGGGCCAAGTTTGCGTTAGAAACCAACACAAACCCCTCACGTCTCTACTATCCGAGTGCAAGGCAATCAACGCCAACGCCTCAGCGCACATTCAGCGGTGGGCACGTATGCTGGCGGCTTACAACTACACGATAAAACACAGACCAGGCACAGACAGCATTTCAAACTTTGCTTGATGGTTTGGACTGTCCGCTCTGCCTGGCCGTTGGATGCGGGCTTGAACGGACCAGATGTGATGTGCTTGATCCCATTGTGGGTCATGAATTCCTTGAATTCAGCACTGGTGAAGCACGGCCCATTGTCGCTGACAAGGACATTAGGCAGGCTGTGCGTGGCGAACATGGGTGGGTACGGTGTAGGTCGCGTATGAACATTTCTCTGCCTTTCTTACGCAAAACCACACGATTGCCCCACAAAAGACAGTCCGCCTGTATGGACATTTCGTCTTTGCGCCGCTGGAACAGCTTGATATCTTCATGCATCTCCACTGGGACGCTGGACCAGCTCCAATGGAGGACACAGTTTTTTACAAGGGACAGTATAGGATCCTGGCTGGTCCTGGTCCTGATCTGGCGGGCCGTAACGGGTGACTTTTCCTTTTCAAATGCGTCCATCACCAAGAGTAAGTCTGTAGGCTGTGCTATTTCCACCCCGGTGGTGGGCAATGGTCGCCGACTGAGAGCATGAGTGCAGTTCTCTGTGCTGGTCTGTGGCGGATTACATAGTTATATGCAGACAGCATGAGCGCCCATCTTTGGATGCGGGCAGAGGCATTGGTATTAATCCCCTTGCTCTCTGAGAATAGCGATATGAGTGGCTTATGGTCAGTTTCTAACTCAAACTTGAGACCAAACAGATACTGGTGCATTTTTTTCACCCCATAAACGCATGCCAGAGCTTATTTTTCAATCATGCTGTAGGCCCTTTCGGCCTTGGACAAACTCCTGGATGCATAGGTGACCGGTTGCAATGTTCCCGATTTGTTTGCTTGCTGTAACACACACCCGACCCTGTACGAAGATGCTTCGCAAGCTAGCACTAAACGTTTACATGGGTTATACAGAACAAGCAGTTTGTTGGAACATAACAGATTTCTGGCTTTCTCAAAAGCAGCCTCTTGTGATTTCCCCCATACCCAGTCATCTCCCTTGCATAGCAGCACATGGAAGGGTTCTAGCAAGGTGCTTAACCCGGGTAGGAAATTACCAAAATAGTTGAGTCCCAGGAACGACCGCAGCTCTGTCACGTTCTGTGGTCTTGGGTCATTCTTGATGGTCTCCATCTTGGTGTCGGTGGGTCTGATGCCATCTACCGTGATTCTTCTCTCTAAGAACTCGACCTCTGGCGCCAGGAAAACACATTTTGAGTGTTTCAACCTGAGTCCCACGCGATCTAGCCGACTTAGAACCTCTTCCAGATTCTTCAAATGTTCGATGGTGTCCCGACCTGTGACCAGTATGTTGTCCTGGAAAACCAAGGTGCGCGGAACCGACTTTAGCAGGCTCTCCATGTTCCTTTGGAAAATTACCGTAGCTGATCGAATCCCAAACGGACATCTATTGTAGATGAACAGATCTTTGTGCGTGTTGATGCAGGTGAGGCCTTTCGAAGATTTTGCCAGCTCCTGCGTCATGTAGGCCGAGGTCAGGTCCAACTTGGTGAACGTCTTTCCTCTAGCCAGGGTCGCAAATAGGTCGTCTGCCTTGGGTAGTGGGTACTGGTCCTGTAGCGAAAAACGTTACTTTATAGTCCTCACAAATTCTGACCATGCCATCGCTTTTGAGAACCGGAACAATTGGACTGGCCCACTCGTTGAACTCCACCGGCGTGATGATGCCTTCTTGCTGCTCAATTTCCACTTTCTCTCGCATCATATATGGCACTGCCCATGCTTTGTGGTGGATGGGTCGTGTACCGGGAACCAAATGGATCTGCACCTTCGCCTGCGAGAAACTTCCGATGCCTGGCTCAAACAACGACGGGAACTTGTTCAGAACCTGGGCACATGAGGCTTCGTCAACTGATGAAAGCGCTCGGATGTCGTCGCAGTTCCAGCGGATTTTTCCCAGCCAGCTTCTGCCGAACAGTGTGGGGCCATCTCCTGGTACAATCCATAGTGGGAGTTCGTGCATTGCTCCATCATAGGAGACTTTTACTGCTGCATTGTCAATAACAGGGATCAGCTCTTTAGGGTAAGTTCTTAGCTTGGTATGAATGAGGCGAAGCTTGAGCCTGTGTGCCTTGTTGCACCACAGCCTGTTGAAGGCCTTTTTGCTCATGATAGACTGACTCGCACCTGTGTCCAATTCCATGGATACTGGAATTCCGTCCAGTTCGACTTTTAGCATGATCGGTGGACATTTCGTGGTGAAGGTATGTGCCCCGTACACTTCGGCTTCCTCGGTTCGAATCTCTAGTTCAGCCTGATCCGCCATGGATCGATCCTCCTCTGCAACGTAGTGGTTTGCAGGATTTGCAGCTCGTCTGCACATTCGCTGGAGATGTCCCATTGTTCCACAGCCTTTGCACACACAGTTTTTGAAGCGGCATTGATGGGCTCGATGACCACATCCGCAGTGCCAACAAGGTGTTAACTGCCTCGCATTAACGTTTGATGGCGGACTCTGGGTCATTTGAGGTCGTGCAGCTGCAGGCGTGTACGTTCTGCCATATGCATTCCTGCCTGACGTTACTTTGTGTACAGTACTTGCCGAAACCTTTTTATGCTGTGAAATTTATTCGGTGTTATCGCTGGTGGACATAAATGCCTAAGCTTTCGTTATGGCTTTGCTCAGGTTCGGTGTTTCACCAAATAGTAGTTTGCGAAGGATAACCTCATGGCCAAATGCCAAGTACAAAGAAGTCTCTTAGCATTTGCTCAAGGAATCCATCGAATTCGCAATGTCCTGCAAGGCGCCTTATTTCGGCGACGTAGCTCGCCACTTCCTGGCCTTCAGACCGTTGACACGTGTAAAATCGATACCTTGCCATCAGAACGCTTTCCTTTGGATTTAGGTGCTCCCGGACCAGGGTACACAGTTCTTCACCTGGGCTCGGGTGTTTCCGGATTCGTGACGTCAGAAAGACGTTCCGAAGTCCGAAAAAATACGAAAACCGGCTCGGCCTTGGTCTCGAGGTTGCCAGATTCGGGGGGTCGAACCTGTAGTCAAATTTTTTCTACATTGAATCTCCACATTACTCATCTTTGAGGCCTGAATTTCCCGCACATGGGCCGGAATCTTCAGTCCTGCGAGTGCAGCTTTGGAGGCGGGCCCGCTGTCAGAATGGTCCTGATTAACAGCGGGTCAGGATCCCGTTCTAAACCCAGCTCCGTGTGAGTTTCTGAACTGTCATATCTGCGGTCGGATCACAGACCCGACAGGTAATTTACATAATTAAAAGGCATTTCAATTGTAGTTAAGATGTTTAAAAGCAGGCACTTACAATTTTACCAACCTTTTGACGGGTTTGCCGTGCCTCGGGTTTCATGCCATGTAAGCGGAGTCGTGTTCTCAGTGACTCTCCATCATTTTGGCTAGTTGACAGTTGCAGAAGTGGTATAAAAGCTATCATTTCATAGCTGTTCACTGTCCAATGTCAGAAGCCGAAGCCTTCAGGTTTTGAAATAGACTTTTGAGCTGTATGCAGGTTGAAAGTGTTTGCAGTGAACCCTCTATTCAATGTCACCTCCTTGGAGCAACCTCTCTCACCATTGACAGAGCACTTCTGTTATCTCAACCTCACCTGCCATCTATTCCAGCAGCATCGGAGCCCTTGAAATAATCTCACCTTGGAGCTAAGAATCCCACAATGATCAGCCCCAACACCAACATCACTAAACACACCAGCATCATCAACAGCAACACCAACCTTCTCCGCAATCACCTGATGCTGCACAGGACACAGGGTGATAGCACCCGATCACACATTGCTGCCCGGGAGGCCAGTGATGGCCTCACCATGGCCACATTTACTTCACTTCACACTGTGCACCCCGACTGCCAAATGATGTGCCAGGTTGGCACCACCCCACATGAGTTCCGTAAAGCATCTCTGCAATGTCCAACCCATTCCTTTCACACTCATCGCCATTGCGGGGTTTACCCTTATGTCTCACCATTCACTACAACTCACTAAGCCACTTCCAAAGGTGCCCACAAATCTGTCCAAGAATGCAAAGTGCTGTAATTAAAGATTTCAATGTTTGATAACACAGCAACATTTACTATACATGAACATTGGCTGAAGGACCCAAGTGCCTAACCTTGTGTGTTGTTAGTTGGTATGATTGGACAAGGATGAGGGTGAGTGTGAGGGATGGCTAGTGAAATGTAGAACTGATAATGTAGACAGATAGAGAGAAGGATGGGTGGAGGTGCAAGGTCAGTTAGTGTGAGCAAGGAAGTGCAGGGGTAGAGTAGGGAAGGCAGAGTGATGGGGATGTGATGAGTGGCACGGCAGGATGAGGTTGAGTGTGGCTTTGCAGGAATGTTTTGTGATCTACTGAGATCACTGAAAGGTTTGCACCACTGCAGCCTGGTCCTCCTGACGACATCCCTGCTTGTGCCTTCCTGTGCAATGTGCAACCAGGTTGCGTTGGTGTCCTGCAGAGGTCTTTTTTTACCCATGGGAAGGGAAGAGAACCTCTCTGCGTGCTGTGACTCCCTCCATAAGCATCTGGGGGGAGTCATGGTAAAGCCTGGGTGCAGCCGTGCTCCTCTGTGCAGTGCTTCTCAGTGTTTGCAGCTCCTCACTGCAGCACGCCACTGACAGAAGAACTGTCAAAACCATTGTGAGCATGGTCCCTTTAAGGAAACCAGCTGATGACGTGTCATCAAGTGACGTCATCAGACCCGCTTCCTCTTAATTTACCGGGAAGCCCGCAGGGTGGGCTTAACAAGCTCCATTAAGGGAAGATTCGGGAGAGAGAGCGGGCTCAAGTCGGGAGCAGGCTTTCCACACACCACCAACCCCGGCTGCATCGATCCCGCTGCGTGTGAAGAAATTGCGGCCATGGATTGGAAAGTAGCAAAAGGTTTCCATTTTCAAAAGCTTTTGTTGATATTGTGGAGGATGGCTTCTGACAATAGGAAAGGCTACTGAAAAACCACCCGTCCTGAAGTTCACAAATGGTTGGTGAGTGCAATGACAGTATGAAACAGTAGCCAGACGAAAGAATCTCTAAAAAATAGTATTATGCCTTGAATCAAGAACATAGGAACGGAAGGCCATTCAGCCCGTCAAGCCCATTTCACCATTCAGTTAGATCATGGCTGATCTGTACCTTAACTCCGTTTACCTGTCTTTGTTCCCTATCCCTTAATACCGTAACAAACATCTATCAATCACAGTTTTCAAATTTTAAATTGACCTAGCCTCAACAGCTTTTTGGTGATTCCAAATTTCCACTACAATTTGTGTGAAGAAGTGTTTCCTGACTTCATCCGTGAACGGCCTAGCTGGAATTTTAAGGTTATGCCCTCTTTTCTGGACTCCCCCACCAGAGGAAGTCGTTTCTCTCTAACTTCCCTCTAAAATCCTTTAATTACATAGAATGTACTTCATAGGAACAGGTGATTCCGCCCAACTGGTCCATGCCAGTGTTTATGCTCCACATGAACCTCCTCCCATTCTTCTTCATCTAACCTTATCATCTTTACACCTCAGTTAGATCACCCTTTAATCTTCTATAATCAAGCCAAGAATACATGCCTAGTCTATGCAACCTGTCCTCATAATTTAACCCTTTTAGCCCCGGTATCATTCTGGTGAATCTGTGTTGCACCCTCTCCATGGTCAATATATCCTTTCTGAGGTGCAGTGCAAAGAGCTGAATGCAGTACTCCAGATGAGGTTTAACTAGAGCTTTTTATAACTGCAGCATAACTTGCATCCCCTTTATATTCCAGCCCTCCTAAGATAAAGGCTAATATTCCATTGGTCCTTTTGATTGTTTTTTGTGCCTGTCTACTAGTTTTTTGTGATTTCTGCACTCGGGTCCCTAAGTCTCTCTGCTCCTTCCCAATTCCTCGCTTCGTGCCATTTAGAAAAAATCTGATCTATCTTTCTTAGGTTCAAAGTGGATGACCTCACACTTTCCCACATTGAACTCCACCTACTACAGTTTTGTTCATTCACTTAATCGATCAATGTCTCTTTTCAACTTTTTCCCCCTTGCTACACTACTTATTGTGCCACCTGTCAGCAAAATTGGGTGTACAGCTCTCTATCCTGCAAATAATGGCAGATGCAACAGCCGTCTAAACTTTTTTTGACTCAATTGTTCCATTAGTTTTTATTGAAGACTGCTCAGTATATTGCCTGTAATTCTATTAAGTAAATCTTTATTACACAATTTTTATTATTTATATTTGAAGACACAGATAGACCAAATATCCAATAAAAAATATACTTACATCTCATCGTTCACAAAAAGGAAAGATCAAGAAATGATAATGGAAAAGGGGAAAAAAATTGTAAATACCACGGATAATATGTTTCTCACTGAAGTAGATGGTGGATTTGTGTTTGTTAGCAGTGTTATATGGTCAGTGTCTTTGTAAGTTAGGTTGATCAGATATCTCAGAAATAAGCAAGTCGCAAATGAATTACACTGTGTCTCATGGGTGAAGATTCATTTGTGATACCACAGTAACTGTTGTGCATTCTGAGCAGCTTGGAATATCAAATAATTATTTATTGTTACTTGTGAGTTATTGAGTCATATTAGTAAATTGTATAGTTGAGGTGATACATGTTGAGATTCTAAGTGACGTTGAATTCATCTTATTTCCATCATGGATTTCAGAGCCCTGGCAGCAACAGAAAAACATCTGTATAGTTACATTGTGCAGTGGGCCCAAACCTTTGATGTTCTGGGGAAGATCCATACAGGCCAGCTATGCAACACTGCATTGTTGGCCTGTAAGAATGCTCAGCTACCCATAACTAGAAAAATAGTGGATGGTGCTTCCATTGTTAGCTATTTACTTTACTGCTATGGCTCTGTTAACCCTTGCCACTGGATAAAGGCCTAGCTCTGTCAAGCCCGTGTGGTGGCTGATGTGCAACGGTCACCACACGTTAAAAAAATCCACGTACAGGCAACTTCCACCCCTCGTGTTTAGGACTGGAATCTCGGGTCCTTCATTGAAACATCTGTGAACTCATTCCTTTTGGTGTCGAAGCAAATCATCCTCGTTCGAGGGACCGCCTATGATGATGACGGCTCTGTTGCCTACAGTGATGTGGAAGAAATATGAGGGTGAAATTCATTATTGCCCCATTTTGGGGAGATAACAGTTGGGAGGCACGAAACTTAGCCCCAGACACTAAAGTTTCGCCCCTCTCAAAAAGTTTGCGTTACCGCTCCGGAGCAGTCGGTCGAGGAGGCGGGAGCTCGGAGCAGCGCGAGTCCGGGGTCGGCGAGAGGCCGATAAAGGCCAGCGGGAGTCGGGCAGTTTGAGCAGTCGGTCGAGGAGGCGGGAGCTCGGAGCAGCGCGAGTCCAGGGTCGGCGAGAGGCGTACCGGTGCAGCTGCAGTGGGGACAGAAGGCAAAAAAGTAAAAGAAATCAAAACGTGATGTCACAGCCAAGGGGGTAAGTGATTGTCTGGTAATTGGTGAGTAGTTTTCTATTTCAGTAAGTAGCATTTAGCATTGTTGTTGCCAAATGAAGTTAATCTAGGGGTTAAGTTATGGCAGGAGAGCTCGGACACGTGTTATGCTCTTCCTGCACTATGTGGGAACTCAGGGACGCTTCCGGTGTCCCTGACGACTACGTGTCTCCGCCTCCAGCTCCTGACAGACCGCATTGCGGCACTGGAGCTGAGGGTGGATTCACTCTGGAGCATCCACGATGCTGAGAATGACGTGAATAGCATGTTTAGCGAGTTGGTCTCACTGCAGGTAAAGGGTACACAGCCAGATAGGGAATGGAAGACCAACAGGAAGAGGAGTATGAGGAAGGTAGTGCAGGGGTCCCCTGCTGTCATCCCCCTGCAAAACAGATACACCACTTTGGGTACTGTTGAGGCGGATGACTCATCAGGGGAGAGCCGCAGCAGCCAGGTTCATGGCACCGTGGCGGGCTCTGCTGCACAGGAGGGCAAGAAAAAGAGTGGGAGAGCGATAGTGATAGGGGATTCGATTGTAAGGGGAATAGATAGGCGTTTCTGTGGCCGCAACCGAGACTCCAGGATGGAATGTTGCCTCCCTGGTGCAAGGGTCAAGGATGTCTCGGAGCAGGTGCAGGACATTCTGAAAAGGGAGGGTGAACAGCCAGTTGTCGTGGTGCATGTCGGTACCAACGATATAGGTAAAAAACGGGATGAGGTCCTACGAGATGAATTTAAGGAGCTAGGAGCTAAATTGAAAAGTAGGACCTCAAAAGTAGTAATCTCGGGATTGCTACCAGTGCCACGTGCTAGTCAGAGTAGGAATCACAGGATAGCTCAGATGAATACGTGGCTTGAGCAGTGGTGCAGCAGGGAGGGATTCAAATTCCTGGGGCATTGGAACCGGTTCTGTGGGAGGTGGGACCAGTACAAACCGGACGGTCTGCACCTGGGCAGGACCGGAACCAATGTCCTAGGGGGAGTGTTTGCTAGTGCTGTTGGGGAGGAGTTAAACTAAAATGGCAGGGGGATGGGAACCAATGCAATGAGACAGAGGGAAACAAAATGGAGACAGAAGCAAAAGACAGAAAGGAGATGAGGAAAAGTGGAGGGCAGAGAAACCCAAGGCAAAAAACAAAAAAGGCCACTGTACAGCAAAATTCTAAAGAGTCAAAGTGTAATAAAAAAGGCAAGCCTGAAAGCTCTGTGCCTCAATGCAAGGAGTATTCGGAACCCAGGAGAGGGCTCTGAGCTAGTTAGAGTGGGTGAGAGCTCAGATGAACAGGACCCCAAGAAAGAATGCAAAAGGCAGGAAGCAACAGAGCAGAGTAGCACTGGGGTAAGGGTAAACCACAAGGTGATAGGAAGGGACAATATGTATGAATATAAGGGGGCTGCAGGAGGGGTCAAAACTAAAAATCATGGTTTAAAAACTAGTATTAAAACACTTTACATAAACGCATGCAGCATTCGAAATAAAGTAAATGAGTTGACGGCACAAATCATTACAAATGGGTATGATTTGGTGGCCATTACAGAAACGTGGTTGCAGGGTGGCCAAGACTGGGAATTAAACATACAGGGGTATCTGACAATTCGGAAGGATAGACAAGAAGGGAAAGGAGGTGTGGTAGCTCTGTTAATAAAGGATGATATCAGGGCAGTTGTGAGAGATGATATTGGCTCTAATGAACAAAATGTTGAATCACTGTGGGTGGAGATTAGAGATAGTAAGGGGAAAAAGTCACTGGTGGGCGTAGTTTATAGGCCCCCAAATAATAACTTCACGGTGGGGCGCGCAATAATCAAGGGAATAATGGAGGCATGTGAAAAAGGAACGGCAGTAATCATGGGGGATTTTAACCTACATATCGATTGGTCAAATCAAATCGCATGGGGTAGCCTGGAGGAGGAATTCATAGAATACATACGGGATTGTTTCTTAGAACAGTATGTTACAGAACCTACAAGGGAGCAAGCTATCTTAGATCTGGTCCTGTGTAATGAGACAGGAAAAATAAACGATCTCCTCGTAAAAGATCCTCTCGGAATGAGTGATCACAGTATGGTTGAATTTGTAATACAGATTGAGGGTGAGGAAGTAGTGTCTCAAACGAGCGTACTATGCTTAAACAAAGGGGACTACAGTGGGATGAGGGCAGAGTTAGCTAAAGTAGACTGGAAACACAGACTAAACGGTGGCACAATTGAGGAACAGTGGAGGACTTTTAAGCAGCTCTTTCATAGTGCTCAACAAAAATATATTCCAGTGAAAAAGAAGGGCGGTAAGAGACGGGATAACCAGCTGTGGATAACTAAGGAAATAAAGGAGAATAACAAATTAAAAACCAATGCGTATAAGGTGGCCAAGGTTAGTGGGAAACTAGAAGATTGGGAAAATTTTAAACGACAGCAAAGAATGACTAAGAAAGCAATAAAGAAAGGAAAGATAGATTACGAAAGTAAACTTGCGCAAAACATAAAAACAGATAGTAAAAGCTTTTACCGATATATAAAACGGAAGAGAATAAATGTTGGTCCCTTAGAAGATGAGAAGGGGGATTTAATAATGGGAAATGTGGAAATGGCTGAGACCTTAAACAATTATTTTGCTTCGGTCTTCACAGTGGAAGACACAAAAACCCTGCCAAAAATTGCTGGTCACGGGAATGTGGGAAGGGAGGACCTTGAGACAATCACTGTCACTAGGTGGGTAGTACTGGACAGGCTAATGGGACTCAAGGTAGACAAGTCCCCTGGTCCTGATGAAATGCACCCCAGGGTATTAAAAGAGATGGCGGAAGTTATAGCAGATGCATTCGTTATAATCTACCAAAATTCTCTGGACTCTGGGGAGGTACCATCGGATTGGAAAGCAGCTAATGTAACGCCTCTATTTAAAAAAAGGGGCAGACAAAAGGCAGGTAACTATAGGCCGGTTAGTTTAACATCTGTAGTGGGGAAAATGCTTGAAGCTATCAGTAAGGAAGAAATAGCGGGACATCTCGATAGGAATAGTGCAATCAAGCAGACGCAACATGGATTCATGAAGGGGAAATCATGTTTAACTAATTTACTGGAATTCTTTGAGGATATAACGAGCATGGTGGATAGAGGTGTACCGATGGATGTGGTGTATTTAGATTTCCAAAAGACATTGAATAAGGTGCCACACAAAAGGTTACTGCAGAAGATAAAGGTACGCGGAGTCAGAGGAAATGTATTAGCATGGATCGAGAATTGGCTGGCTAACAAAGCAGAGTGTCTGGATAAATGGGTCCTTTTCAGGTTGGAAATCGGTGGTTAGTGGTGTGCCACAGGGATCGGTGCTGGGAGCACAACTGTTTACAATATACATAGATGACCTGGAAGAGGGGACAGAGTGTAGTGTAACAAAATTTGCAGATGACACAAAGATTAGTGGGAACGGGTAAGTTACAAAGTTTCATGGAGCATAAATAGAGCCTTTTTGCACAGTATAGAGTATTACAATGAAGAGTCTGTTGTAGGAGAATGTGAGCTATGTTTGGATCTGATGTGATAGATACAACTTAAGAGATATACCTTAACCGGGACAAATATATTGGGTGCATGGGGTAATGGCTAAAAAATTGTGAGTGGAAAAAAACCTTTGGGCGAACATTATAATGCTGAGCTTATTTGTGTAATATGTTTCTGCTGATTTTATTAAAAATAAACAAATGTGTAATTAAAGTGCAATAAAATTCATTGACCTAGTAGCGTGTGTTGTTTTATCCATATACTGTGCCATGGAGTGGACAGATGTGTGCTTGTACCCTCAACTTTTCTCTTAGGAGAAAGATTTCTTCTGTTTGCCCTTTCCAGTAAAATTGTAAATGCAAGTAGAAAGAACCCATTTACAATACACCTAAAATAGTGAGTTAAACCATTAAATAAATATTGGGCAGAATCCAGCAGAAAACAGGCACTTTGCAAAAGAGAAAGGAACAGCAACAAGCATATCAATAAAATGATTCTTAAAAATAAAGTGAGGGGAACAATTAAATTGTTCTTAGCTTGCAGATGACACAAAGATTAGTGGGGAAGCGGGTTGTGTAGAGGGCACAGAGAGGCTGCAAAGAGATTTAGATAGGTTAAGCGAATGGGCTAAGGTTTGGCAGATGGAATACAATGTAGGAAAATGTGAGGTCATCCACCTTGGAAAAAAAAACAGTAAAAGGGAATATTATTTGAATGGGGAGAAATTCCAACATGCTGCAGTGCAGAGGGACCTAGGGGTCCTTGTGCATGAATCCCAAAAAGTTAATTTGCAGGTACAGCAGGTAATCAGGAAGGCGAATGGAATGTTGGCCTTGATTGCAAGAGGGATGGAGTACAAAAGCAGGGAGGTCCTGCTGCAACTGTACAGGGTATTGGTGAGGCCGCACCTGGAGTACTTTGTGCAGTTTTGGTCACCTTACTTAAGGAAGGATATACTAGCTTTGCGCGGGGTACAGAGACGATTCACTCGGCTGATTCCGGAGATGAGGGGGTTACCTTATGATGATAGATTGAGAAGACTGGGTCCTTACTCGTTGGAGTTCAGAAGGATGAGGGGTGATCTTATAGAAACATTTAAAATAATGAAAGGGATAGACAAGATAGAGGCAGAGAGGTTGTTTCCACTGGTCGGGGAGACTAGAACTAGGGGTCACAGCCTCAAAATACGGGGGAGCCAATTTAAAACCGAGTTGAGAAGGAATTTCTTCTCCCAGCGGGTTGTGAATCTGTGGAATTCTCTGCCCAAGGAAGCAGTTGAGACTAGCTCATTGAATGTATTCAAATCACAGATAGATAGATTTTTAATCAATAAGGGAATTAAGGGTTATGGGGAGCGGGCGGTAAGTGCAGCTGAGTGCACGGCCAGATCAGCCATGATCTTGTTGAATGGCGGAGCAGGCTCGAGGGGCTAGATGGCCTACTCCTGTTCCTAATTCTTATGTTCTTATGGAAGAAGTGAACACTACACACTGGGCCGTGCTGTGCTGCCACGTCCAAGTGAAGGGCCCACACTGAAGGCTCTGCAAAGTAAAGATGGACCTACCTGGACCACAATGGAGCAGGGTTGCCATGCGATCAGCTCGGCACTCAAGCAGAGTGCTGTGCTCAGCGATAGCAGCCAGGACTCCGCGAAGAAACCAGATTTGCAGCACGAACAACAAGGTAAATTTAAAAAAAAAAATTTACATCAGCCACCTCGCTTTTAATTTTCGCCCCGGTAGCACATTGGGCTGGAAATTCAATGCATTTGCACCTCTGGTTAGTGCCCCCTGGGCGCAAATGAGTTACCGACTGGGTGCGGTGCTGTTAACGACTCCTGCCATATTGGGGCGGCAACGTTGCACCCTGATCACCTGCGCCCGGAGATCGTAACACCATCGGCGTGTGCATCGCTCTGGACCAAAAATTCACTTCCGCCTCTTGCAGCTGCGCCGGGCGAAAACACCGACAGCTGCAGGAGACGTAGATCGGGCTGCCTTCCACTTCCGGGGCGATGGTCAAAGGCGAGGCGACCGAGGTCAGCAAAAAAAACCGGACCTTTGTAGTTGCTATTTTCTTTGTGGGTTCCTGCCCGTGATCGTTCAGCTCGGGACTCTGCTTGAGTGGGGTCACTGAAGCCTTGGTGGTCCAGGTAGGTGACCTTTAAATTGCAGAGCCTGCTGCAATGGTGCTTCCCTTTAGGGTCCTGTGAACGTGGATGTGCTGCTCGGCCCAGTGTGCAGCGCTGCTGTGGTCTTTGCCCCACTTCCGTCCTTCAGCGCTCGAGGAAGGAATTTAGCGCCCCACTTTCTTCCTGGAGTGCTAAAGGCAATTTTTTTAAAGCATTAGCGCCTAGTGCTAAGTTGCTGCTGCTGCTGGTGTTGGGGCTCACCCTGGTAAAGTTCTGAGGACCAAAGCAAGACAGTGTAAGCGGCACCCATGTTGATTTAATAGATGGCAGTTCAGGTAGAGATCAGAGGAGCAATCTGTCAATGTTGTGACAGTTACCAGCAATGTGGTGAGTGTGGCTTCCAAGGTTGCAGAAACGACTTGGGCTAGAATTACCAAAAGATCCACCAGCGCCAGATTGCCACCCAAAATACAGCGAAGATTTAAAAATTACCGCAGGCAAAAAATTCCACAAAAAAAGGAAAAAAATTCTGCCCAGCAGAAAAAATGACCTTACACCCCGATTCTCGGCGAAAATCACGATCTTGGGCCAATTGAACGGTTCTTAAACAAAATGGTTGGTAATTACTAAAATTTAGACCGAGGCTGCTGGTTGGGCCTTGGAGGGGTGAAAACACAATTTTCCCCCCAAAAAATCATAAAATAAAAATGAGGAAACAATCTCAGGACCCATTTCAACTTAATCGCTGTAAAATTATTTAAAAATAATTATTAAAAACCCTTTAACTTACCTTTATTTGCAGGGCTACTTATCTACCGCCCAGCTCCGGCTCAAGGGTGTTTTTTTCAATCTTACCTACGGTTCATCGCTGAGCCCAATCTTCGGTGGTAGCGGTTTTTGGACGGTGCATGCCGGCAGTCTGCTCCCCAGTGGTATTTCGAAACCGCTGGCGGAACTTTTTCTGGAAATTTCCGCCGAGTGGTTTTCCACCCAAACCGACCAATATCGCCGAGAAACTGGGTGGAGATGCAGTGGAAAATCCAGTCCTTGCAAACTCTAGACTCCTAAATCTGTGCTCAAAATGTACTCAGCAACAGCATTTCCCTTAGGCAAGTAAGCAGAGGTCATGTGGAAGAATTTCTTGGGATTTCCATGCTCTGCATTACATATTAGAACATAAGAAATACGAACAGGAGTAGGCCATTTGGCCCCTTGAGCCTGCTCCCCCATTCAGTAGTGTGTACGGACCCGGGAAGGCATTGCAATGCGCATGCACCAAAAAACAGCTTTTCTGATCTGTCAAGCTCTGGCTTGGCAGATCCTCCGTAACCCCACAGCCAGGATGTTCGCATGGGCAAGATTGCAGTATTTACCCATCTCTTACTCAACGAATGTCCTGAAAACTCTTGTGGCTAATAAAAAAGCAAACAGAAAACCTACTTTTACCACTGTAAGAGTTTTAAAACACAATAAAAACATATAAAAATAAAATTTAAAAATACATTTTATGTTAAAATCTCAGCCCACTAAGGTAAGTTTATTTTTAACCCTAATTACAAAACTTAAAAAAAAATCAGAAAAATATTTTTTTTCTCTAAGACATTTGTTAACTTAATTTCAATTAATTTGAATTAGGTGAGGTGTGTTTTTAAATTTTGTCATGGTGTTTAGTGTGTTTTTTTTCTAATTAATAGCAATGAGAACTTGTAGATATGGAGTTCTCATTGCTATTAATGAGAATACTATGGAATACTGTACCTGATTGGTTGTGCAGTCACATGATTGCACCTTCTGCATCTGAACCTCAAGGACGAGAGCGCGCTTCACAGCACGGGAAGAGAAGGCCTCCCCACCGGAATCCGAGGCGCTTCCGGGACCACCAGATAATTTTGTAAAAATTCTCCAGTCATAGGCATTTGTTCCAACCGGAATTTCAGGGTTTGCTTTTTTATTTTTCCTTCCAAAGTGGATAATCTCACCTTTTCCCACATTATACTGCATCTGCCAAATTTTTGCCCAGTCACTTAGCCTATCTATATCCCTTTGCAGATTCTTTGTGACCTCCTCACAACTTGCATTCTCACCTATCTTTGTATCATCAGTAAATTTAGCTACATTACATTCGGTCCCTTCATCCTCGTTATTAATATAGATTGTAAATAGTTGAGGTCCTAGCACTGATCCCTGTGGCACCCCACTAGTCAATGTTTGCCAACCTGAAAATGACCCATTTATCCCGGCTTTCTGTTTTCTGTTAGTTACCCAATCCTCTATCCATGCTAATATATTAACTCAACCCTGTGAGCTCTTATCTTGTGCTGTAACCTTTTACGTGGCACTTATCGAATGCCTTCTGGAAATCCAAATACACTACATCTACTGGTTCCCCTTGATCCACCCTGCTTGATACATCCTCAAAGAACTCTAGCAAATTTGTCAAACATGATTTCCCTTTCATAAAACCATGCTGACTCTGCTTGACTGTATTATGATTTTCTAAATGTCCTGATACTACTTCCTTAATAATGGACTCTAGCATTTTTCCCAATGACAGACATAGAAACATAGAAAATAGGTGCAGGAGTAGGCCATTTGGCCCTTCGAGCCTGCACTACCATTCAATATGATTATGGCTGATCATGCATTTCAGTACACCATTCCTGCTTTTTCTCCATACCCCTTGATCCCCTTAGCCGTGAGGGCCACATCTAACTCCCTTTTGAATATATCTAACGAACTGGCCCCAACAACTCTCTGTGGTAGAGAATTCCACATGCCCACAACTCTCTGAGTGAAGAAGTTTCTTCTCATCTCGGCCCTAAATGGCTTACCCCTTATCCTTCGTCTGTGACCCCTGGTTCTGGACTTCCCCAACATCGGGAACATTCTTCTTGCATCTAAACTGCCCAATCCCGTCAGAATTGTATATATTTCTATGAGATCCCCTCTCATTCTTCTAAATTCCAGTAAATACAAGCCTAGTCGATCCAGTCTTTCTTCACATGTCAGTCCTGTCATCCCGGGAATCAATCTGGTGAACCTTCGCTGCACTCGCTTAATAGCAAGAATGTCCTTCCTCAGATTAGGAGACCAAAACTGTACACAATATTCAAGGTGTAGCCTTACCAAGGCCCTGTACAACTGCAGTAAGACCTCCCTGCCCCTATACTCGAATCCTTTCGCTATGAAGGCCAACATGCCATTTGCCGTCTTCACTGCCTGCTGCAGCTGTATGCCAGGCTACCTGGTCTATAGTTCCCTGCTTTCTATCTCCCTCCTTTCTTAAATAGGGGCATTACATTTGCGGTTTGCATATCTGCAGGGACCTCTCCAGAATCCAGGGAATTTTGGTAGATTACAACCACTTCTTTTAAGACCCTAGGATGCAGCCTATCAGGTCGAGGGGACTTGTCCACCTTTAGTCCCATTAGTTTGCCTAGTACTTTTTATCTGCTAATATTGATTGTTTCAAGTTCTTCCTTCCCTATAGCTCCTTGATTATCTGTTATTGAGATGTTTTTAGTGTCTTCCACTGTGAAGACTGATACAAAATATTTGTTCAAAGCCTCTGCCATTTCCCTGTTTCCCATTATTCATTCCCCAATCTGAACCTCTAAGGGACCAATATTTACTTTAGCTACTCTCTTCCTTTTTGTATACATGTAGAAGTTCCTACTGTCTGTTTTTATATTTCTTGCTAGTTTACTCTCATAATCTATCTTCTCTCCTTATTTTTTAGTCATCCTTTGTTAGTTTCTAAAAATTTCCCAATCCTCTGGCCTACCACTAATCTTCGCAACATTGTATGCCTTTGTTTTCAATTTGATACCATCCTTTACTTCCTTAGTTAGCCACCTCTCTTAGAGTATTTCTCACTGGAATATATCTTTGCTGAGAGTTCTGGTGGAACACACACCACCGGGCAGGCGTTTGGCTTTCTTTTGAACATCAGCAACTGCTCATCTGAGTCAGGGGCAGTGGCTAGTATGGTATTGGGAGCCCAGGCTGTTGGTTGAGGAAGGGATCTGCCCTCTTCGTGCCAGGCGCCCACAACAGCACATGACCAGCACTGCTGCTGCAGGGACCCCAAATCCAGGTGACCTGTTGGGGAGGCCCTGCCAACTGCATTGCAGGACTCAACAACCACATCCTCCATCTCCCCAACAATCGCAGCGTCCTTGGATGCTCTTTCTGCTCTGGAATTTCCCTCACTATGTGGACCCCTTTTCTATGGGATGCTACCTTTCCTATAACAGGACTGGGATCGCTTATTAAGGAATGACCAGAGTAGGCGTAACCAGGGCCCATGGACCAGGGCCTTACCATCTATCGTACGATAATCATTTTTGTGGTATGGGGCAAGGAGTTTATAAGGTGTTTATAACATAGGCACTATCGGACCAAATATTCACGGGTCTATCTGAGGTTTCCTTTACAGCAGTTAGAAGTGCGGCGATTTCTGCATATTTTGAAGACTGTTGCATCTTCGCTGGATGGTTCTTTCTGGCAATACCACAGCATACCCGATGTGAGGGGATCCTTCAATGTGATATGAGGACCCATCGATATAGACATTTGGGCACCCTGTATGGGCTCTTTCTGCACAGGATGGGTCTCAAACTTAATCGGGGTAGCGGACATTCATGAGGGTGCCCCTCATAGATCAGAAATTGTGGCAGCAAGGTGGTGGGTTTGGAAATGATATCAGTGTCTCTTTCCATAAATTCCAATGTCCATTTGCTGAGGCGCTGCAAGGAAACTAGCGAATCTCCAGGTTTCATCAGTAGTTTCAGAGGTGTGTGTCCGCTGTGCAGGATTGTAGCCTGTAACCCAGTAATAAAGGTAAAGTGATGTACCGACCAGAAGACTGCCAGTAGGTGGCACTCGCATCCGGTATACGTCTTTTCTGCCCCCTGCAGGATTCGAGATGCATATGCAATGGGCTGTAGTCGATCAGCTCGTATTTGGCACAGAACTGCAGTGAGGCTTTGCTCTGTGGCCCCGACCTCCAAATGGAAGGGCTGTGTGGGGTCAGGAGGGATCAGACATGCGGCCTGTATCACTGCAGCTTTTAATTTAGCCATGGACTGGGTGTGAGCATCAGTGCATGCCGGGCGCATGTCATCACCCTGCAGTTTTATTAAATCATACAGGGGCTTTGCACACTCTGCAAAGCCTGGGATAAAGTTCCTTTGGTACCCTACCAAACCCAAGAATGATCGTAGGGCTGTTTTGGAAGTGGGTAATGACAGTCACTGTATTATCACCTTCTTGTGAGAGTCGGAGGATGATCCCTCTGGAGAAATGGACACTCCTAGAAAGATGACCCGTTCTTTTAGTAATTGAGCCTTACGGGGATTCACCTTTAGTCCCGCCTGAGCTAATAATGTCAAAAGTTCGTGCAAAAGGGACAGATGCTCCTCCATGCTGTTGGTTGCCAGCAGTAGGTCGTCTACGTACTGCAGCAAGGCAGGAAAAGTCTTTTAAAATTCCAGCCATTCTTTTGTGGAATATCATGGGGGCATTGTGGAACCCCTGAGGCAGGCATGTCCAGGTGTAGCTCTGGTCCTCAAATGTGAACGCAAATTTGTACTGGTCTTCCCTCTTAACAGGGATATTCCAGAATCCATTGGTGATGTCGAGGGTCGAGAACTACTTGGAACCAGCAGGAATTTGAGATAATATGGTGGGAGTTTCTCTTACTACTGGTGAGCAGGCTGATGTTACAGAATTTAACTTTCTGTAATCAGTAGTCAGTTGCCAGTTGCTATCAGGCTTTTTAACCGGCCATGTAGGTGAATTGGTCATGAAAGTGCCTATCCTAAGAACGCCCTACTCGACTAGGGATTTTATGGTGTCTCGGATGTAAGGGTGACTCTCCCTTGGGATGGGGTACTGTTTAGGTGAATGAGTGGGGGGGGATCCCTCAATAAATTCCTCACCTGCCATTTTTCCACAGTTATGCTTGCATGTGGTAAACACAGCTAGGTGTTCCTGAATTAGTTTTGCCACAGCTTCATTTGCACTCCCCGGAGGGTCATACTCAGACAGCTTTTTAATAGCAAAAACCGAGTGAGCATCTGAAATTTCTATCACTCCTGCCTTATCTCTCAATCCCATCCAAACACAGTCCCGATTATAATCTATCACCGCGCCATACTGACCCAACACATCAGTCCCTACAATTTCTCTTCCGTCGGTAGTGGTCATCAGCATCAGCGCTGGGACCTTACAGGTGAGGCCTCCCAACTGAAGTTCAGTGGCCTTCCCTGTATACGTGGTGGTTGTATCACTATTAAACCCTTTAAGGGTCATACAACCCTTGCCCACCGCTACATGGCGTTCAGGGTATGGGGTGTGGATGATGGTAACGGCTGAGCCAGTATCAATAAGTATAATCTGCTGCCTGCCCACTTTGAAGACAACAAGGACTACTGGTCTCCCGCTACCATCATGTCAGAATCCCATTTCCGACCAATCTTTGGGAGCTGAACCCTGTCATAGGGTCGATCCTGGAATGGGTCTCTGTAATGAATGTGCATCGGCGATTGTGTGCACCGGTAAATGATTTTGCATCTTCCCCGTGGCAATTTGGGTTTGTATGAGCGTTATAGAAACATATAGGTGCAGGAGTAGGCCATTCGACCCTTCGAGCCTGCACCACCATTCAATAAGATCATGGCTGATCATTCGCCTCAGTACCCCTTTCCTGCTTTTTCTCCATACCCCTTGATCCCTTAAGCTGTAAGAGCCATATCTAACTTCCTCTTGAATATATCCAACGAACTGGCATCAGCAACACTCTGTGGTGGAGAGTTCCACAGGTTAACAACTCACCGAGTGAAGAAGTTTCTCCTCATCTCGGTCCTAAATGGTTTATCCCTTATCCTTAGACTGTGACCCCTGGTTCTGGACTTCCCCAATATCGGGAACATTCTTCCTGCATCTAACCTGTCCAGTTCCATCGGATTTTATATGTTTCCATGAGATCCCCTCTCATTCTTCTAAACTCCAATGAATACAGGCCCAGTCGATCCAGTCTCTCCCCATATGTCAGTCCTGCCATCCCGAGAATCAATCTGGTGAACCTTCGCTGCACTCCCTCAATAGCAAGAACGTCCTTCCTCAGATTTGGAGACCAGAACTGAACACAATATTCCAGGTGAGGCCTCACCAAGACCTTGTACAACTGCAGTAAGACCTCCCTGCTCCTATACTCAAATCCCCTAGCTATGAAAGCCAACATGCCATTTGCTTTCTTCACTGCCTGCTATACCTGCTTGCCAACTTTCAATGACTGATGTACCATGACACCCAGGTCTCATTGCACCTCCCCTTTTCCTAATCTGCCGCCATTCAGATAATATTCTGCCTTCGCGTTTTTGCCACCAAAATGGATAACCTCACATTTATCCACATTATACGGCATCTGCCGTGCATTTGCTCACTCACCTAACCTGTCCAAGTCACCCTGCAGCCTCTTAGCATCCTACTCACAGCTCACACCACCACCCAGCTTAGTGTTATCTGCAAACTTGGAGATATTACACTTAATTCCTTCATCTAAATCATTGATGTATATTGTAAATAGCTAGGGTCCCAGCACTGAGCCCTGCGGCACCCCACTAGTCACTGCCTGCCATTCCGAAAAGGATCAGTTTATCCTGACACTCTGCTTCCTATCTGCCAACCAGTTCTCTATCCATGTCAATACATTACCCCCAATACCATGTGCTTTAATTTTGCACACCAATCTCTTGTGTGGGACCTTGTCAAAAGCCTTTTGAAAGTCCAAATACACCACATCCACTGGTTCTCCCTTGTCCATTCTACTAGTTACATCCTCAAAAAATTCCAGAAGATTTGTGAAGCATGATTTCCCTTTCATAAATCCATGCTGACTTGGACCGATCCTGTCACTGCTTTCCAAATGCGCCACTATTTCATCTTTAATAATTTATTCCAACATTTTCCCCACTACTGATGTTAGGCTAACCGGTCTAAAATTCCCTGTTTTCTTTCTCCCTTCATTTTTAAAAAGTGGTGTTACATTAGCTACCCTCCAGTCCATAGGAACTGATTCAGAGTCAATAGACTGTTGGAAAATGATCACCAATGCATCTACTATTTCTAGGGCCACTTCCTTAAGTACTCTGGGATGCAGACTATCAGGCCCTGGGGATTTATCGGCCTTCAATCCCATCAATATCCCTAACACAATTTCATGATTAATAATGATTTCCTTCAGTTCCTCCTTCTCGCTAGACCCTCTGTCCCCAGTATTTCCAGAAAATTATTTGTGTCTTCCTTTGTGAAGACAGAACCAAAGTATTTGTTCAATTGGTCTGCCATTTCTTTGTTCCCCATTATAACTTCACTTGATGTTGACTGCAAGGGACCTACGTTTGTCTTCACTAATCTTTTTCTCTTTACATATCTATAGAAGCTTTTGCATTCAGTTTTTATTTTCCCAGCAGGCTTCCTCTCATACTCTATTTTCCCCCTCCTAATTAAACCCTTTGTCCTCCGCTGCTGAATTCTAAATTTTTCCCAGTCCTCAGGTTTGCTGCTTTTTCTGGCCAATTTATATGCCTCTTCCTTGGATTTAACACTATCCCCAATTTCCCTTGTTAGCCACGGTTGAGCCACCTTCCAAGTTTTATTTTTACTCCAGACAGGGATGTACAATTGTTGAAGTTCGTCCATGTGATCTTTAAATGTTTGCCATTACCTATCCACCATCAACCCTTTAAGTATCATTTGCCAGTCTATTCTAGCCAATTCACGTCTCATACCATCGAAGTTACCTTTCCTCAAGTTCAGGACCTAGTCTCTGAATTAACTGTGTCATTCTCCATCTTAATAAAGAATTCTAGCATATTATGGTCACTCTTCCCCAAGTGGCCTCGCATAACAAGATTGCTAATTAGTCCTTTCTCATTGCACATCACCCAGTCTAGGATGGCCTGCCTTCTCATTGGTTCCTCGACATATTGGTCTAGAAAACCATCCCTAATACACTCCAGGAAATCCTCCTCCACCGTATTGCTACCAGTTTGGTTAGCCCAATCTATATGTAGATTAAAGTCGCCCATGATAACCGCTGTAGCTTTATTGCACGCATCCATAATTTCTTGTTTGATGCTGTCCCCAACCTCACTACTACTGTTTGGTGGTCTGCGCACAATTCCCACTAGTGTTTTCTGTCCTTTGGTATTCTGCAGCTCTACCCATACAGATTCCACATCGTCCAAGCTAATGTCCTTCATTCCTATTGCGTTAATTTCCTCTTTAACCAGCAACGCTACCCCACCTCCTTTTCCTTTCTGTCTATCATTCCTGAATGTTGAATACCCCTGGATGTTGAGTTCCCAGCCTTGGTCACCCTGGAGCCATGTCTCCGTAATCCCAATTATATCACATTCGTTAATAGCTGCCTGTGCAATTAATTCGTCCACCTTATTACGAATACTCCTCGCATTGAGGCACAGAACATTCAGGCTTGTCTTTTTAAAAAAACTTTGTCCCTTGTCTTTTTATCAACTGGTCCAATCGTTCATCTGTCTCAGAGGGCTTGGATTTGTCCTTCTTGAGAAGAGTTACTAACTTAGCCAATTGTTGTTCCATCCCAGAGGGTTTGGGTACATCCCTCGGGAGGTATCTATGCATTGCATCATGGTTCGGTGCTGGTCTGGGTCTGCTGCAATCTTTCGCTAGGTGGCCTACCTTCTTACAATTTAAGCACTGTCCCTTAAAGGGGTAGTTTCGAGATCCCTCCACCATTGACACTTGTTTATTTGCGGTGGGTGGTGACTTCACCTTTAACTGTTCTTTTACCATCTCCCAGGCTATTTGAGCGATGGTCTCTATATCTGTCCACTGATTGGTGGGCCTCATAGCTATGCCCAGGATGGTTTTAACTAAAGAATGGAGTTGGGTCAGGAACATCGATTGAAATTGTTCCTGTTTCTTTCCTACTGTAGCATTTGCGGGTGCCTGGTTTTGGGTACGTTGATAGATATCGTACAGGCAATTACTGAAGGCTCTATGAGTCTCTTCTGGGCGCTGCTTGCTCTGATTAAGCAGAGCCACTAAGTTCAGGTGTTTGATCCCTAAATAGTTTAGGTTCTCGGTCATGAGTGCATCAGCCGCTGTGCCAGGCTGGAGGACTGCGTCTGGCAGATTAGCTTTTAGGGAAGTGGAACAGGCCAAGAGGAGGACTCGTGTTCAGTCTCTGTCTTCTAACCCGGGGTGACCCCTCCTGAAATTTGCCCTCCTCCTATTAACTTCCAGTGGGTCATCCCCATCATTAATGGGCCCCAACTCGTGGCTACATGCTGTGGTGTCAGCACCAGATATGGGCCGTGAGTCAGTATGGTTACTGGTGATGGGACAGTGCATATTACGTCATAAAGAAGTGGTTACTACGGCTACGATTGGCTCTTGTGTCTCCAAGGTATCCCATCCTACACCACCACCCTGGGCATTATACTAGCTGTCTTCCTCTTCCCAATCTATCTCCCATTTGTCCCCTTCTGCTGTCTCTGTTATGGCTCCTCATGTTAATAAGTATCCAGGACCTTCTGCTCCCCTAACTTACTTTTTAGGCTTGCAATTTCTAGTTGGCACTGAGAGTGATCTGCCTCCCGATGTGGCTTCTTAATTACTTCCCTTAATGCTCCCCTAGCATCTTCTACTTCTTGCTGGAGCCCCAAGTTTTCCAATTTATATATTTTTAACTCTAATTTGTTTTCATTTGCTTCAACGACGGCTGCTGTGGCACTTAAATTTGAGAGGCTTTGTTGTTGTAGCAATGAAGCTGCCTCTTCGGCCCCTCTTTCTAATTGCCTAATTCTGTGGTTTAATTGACCAATTTTTTGTTTTAAATGCTGTATTTCTCTCTCTTTTAACTGCTTCACAAGTTGGAGGCCTTCTTCCTTTTGTTGTTTTATATCTTCAATCTCTCTTACTTTTAGTTGAATCTCTTTTACTTGCAATTCTTTTAAATGCTGTATCTCTTTTGCCTTTTTTCCTTTAAATCTTGGATCACTTTGGCGTCCTGCCTCATTAATTCCTCATCTCTCCGGGCACAATAAAATGCTCTGAATGCCAAGAGACCGTTTGCCCATTTTGGCCTTCGCTCTTCCTGATCTACTTTCTCCTGGATAAATGCCACAAGCTCCCCAAAGGACGCATGTTGGCCCTTATGGAAGTACGGTGCCTGTGCCTGTAACTCTTCTATGTCCACTATCAATACCGTTTTGGATAACTTCTCCTGATAAACTATCTCAACAATTCTTTTTGTTGGTTTTCTGTTCATGACCGATCCCTTCATCCTGTGTCTTTTGAATTTAACTACAGTGGGTTCCCACTTAAACAGTTACAACTATCGAGACCACTGCTGCGTAAGACGCAACTTTCCTGATCCGTTTAACCGTTTATAGTTTATACTTCGCAACATAGGTTAGAATTGTAACTCCCGAAATTTTCAATTGTTCAAAAAAACCATCAAAAAGCTGTCTTGCCAGTATCCCAGACCAGCCCCCAATTTGTAAGATTTCTAAATCTCTGGCATTAAATTGACAGCAAAACCGATTCTTTTAAAACAATTCGGAATAGTTTATTAAACACACACATGCACATTTATCAGCAGTCGTCAGCTACCCTATGGATCTACTTAGTTACAACAGAGATACAATGATGTTACAATAATGATTTATAACAAGGTATACATCACTTTCCTCTGGCTGGCTGGCTGAACACACGGCCTGCTGTTTCGGCTGGTCTTGAGCAGGCGGTTTGCCATGTGCTCAGGAGAGAAGAGAGAGAGAATTCTTTGGCTTGAGTTCTTATACCTCTCAAAGCCATTGTTTCTCAGAAAGCCCCAGGATTGGATCTTGGTTCCAGGGCAGTTCCTTATTGGCTCTCCTCACACATGTGTCTGTCTGGAGGACCGGCGCATTCCTTGATTAGGTTAATGGCTTTCCAATACACATCTTTAAGCTCTGTCCAGCCAGAAGACAATATACACACAGAACATGCTGGAAGCCTGTGAGCGTCCATTTTGTCTCTTTCAAAACTGTCCTTTCATATCATCTCACCTTCAACATTTATACATACACAGAATCAATCTTATCATTAATAAACACTTTTATTTTTACAACGCATTCATCTTTATGATCTTATTTACCTTATGCAAATTTGCTCATGGCTCAGGTAGTAATCCAGAGATTATTACCTTTGTGGTTCTGCTTTTTAATTTAGCCCCTAGTTGCTCATACTCCCTCAGCAGAACCTCTTTCTTTGTCCTAGCTATGTCATTGGTACCTACGTGGACCACAACAACTGGATCTTTCCCCTCCCACTCCAAGTGCATGAATGACCTCGATCAATAGCCACTGAACTTCCGCCTCAGGTCGACAGATGGGATTCCTGAACGGTGTGATTCCCATGGTCATCCGGAGAAATTCAAACGGTCTGGTTAAAATCCCTGTTAAGGGTTTCACAACAAGGATTTAATGAGATTAATTACGTCGCCCGCCTCTGCTGTTCGGGTCTGTGGCGTGCTGGTAAATGCACCCGAGTTAAAGTTGCAAGGAGGCAGGTGACGGCACATTCCCATCGCGCTCCCATTTTCTGTTGACCCGCCTCCAAACCCGCATACATGACAGTATGGAAATTCCGGCCTATGTAGAAAACTTCAGGAGGGTATACACAGATTGGTGAAATGGGCAGACACATGACAGCTGAAATTTAATGAAGAGATACATTTTGGAAGGAAGCATGAGGAGAAGCAATGTAAACTAAATGGTACAATTTTAAAAGGGGTGCATGAACAGAGAGACCTGGGGGTTTACATACACAATTCTTTGAAGGCTGCAGGCCAAATTGATAAAGCTGTTAAAAAATCATATGAGATCCTTGGATTTATAAATAGAGGCAGCAAGTACAGCAAGGAAGTGATGATAAACCATTATTAATCACTGGTCAGAGCTCAGCTGGAGTAATGTGCCCAATTCTGGGCACCACACTTTAGAATTTCAAGGCCTTGCAGAGGAAATTAATCAGAATGGTACCAGGGATGAGGTAATTCAGTTATGTGGAAAGCAACCTTCCCCATAAGCTGCACAGCTCTCTGCCAATCCCACACAGCTCGGGGCTGGCTTTTCCTATCTTAAAGTTCGTGCATCCAATGAATAGGCCACACAGCCCATTAAAGGGGCTGCGCACCCAAAATAACTTGCGGGGAACATTAGTGGCGAGATAAGAGAAGCTGGGAGGGGATGAGAATTTTTCAAAAACTCAGCGAATTGTTATCATCTGGAATGCATTTCCTGAAAGGGTGGTAGAAGCAGTTCCAACAATAACTTTCAAAAGGGAAATGGATATATACTTCAAAAGGAAACATTTGCAGGGTTGCGGGGCAAGAACAGAGGAGTGGGATAATTGGACAGTTCTTTCAGAGACCAGGCACAGGCACAGTGGACTGAATGGCCTCCTTCTGTGCTGTATGATTCTATAAAGAGCTGTTTCATCAATTTCCAGTTCTCGTCCACCATGTCTCTTAGTAATATTGCTGGTGTACAGGAATGTATTGAGAAACATGATGTTAAATAAATTGTAAAGTAACTTAACTGTGCTTATTAGAGAACTCTATTTTACAAGAAATGTTGTCAATAAATTAAAAGTATCAGTTACTTTCATGTTGCAGCCAATTCAAGCATCCAGTCTTTTAAGAAACATCAAATATATCAAACAATACCTTTACTCAGAACCACCTTTTACTATATATTTGTAATTATAAAGCAATTATTCATGCATTGGTTAATGGTAAATTAGTGCGAAACAAAATCAAATGCTGTGCTGTACTGAGCAACTTAATTCCAGTACCAGAAAGGGTATTGACAAATGATCAGCAAAGCATTTTAGCACACTGTGACCCCTATTTTCCACTTGCTGGTTTTTTGGCGCCCGCGCATATTATCATACAATTTTTTTGTGTACGTTCGCGTCAGAAAATAAAATCGTGACTTTTGCCAAAGAAACATTTCAATTTGACGGTGAGCTCTCCGAAGTTAGTCTGGGGGGGCGGAGCTTCAAGTCTGCGCTAAAAACTCTCTGAGCATGCACGAAAAGCTGAAGTTGCCAGGGCAACCAGAGACGCTGAAGCCCGCTCCCACGAAAGGACTGCTACCGCACCGCCGCCAAAAGGCCCACAATGGACCTCCCCCCCAACTGGACCCGCTGCCACTGCTCCCCCCGCCTCCCGCTGCCACCGCGCTCCCCTCCCCTGCCCCCCTGGCTAGACCTATGGCCACCATTCCCCCCGGCAGGACCCGCTGCAATCTTGGGCCGAATGGCCCTCCCGCTCCCGAACTTCAACTCGCAGGGGGAGCGGGACTGAGCAGGTGGGGGGCGGCGGAGGGGGTTGGGGCATTCAGCCCATGATTGCAGCAGGTCCAGAGCGGGGAGAGCAGTCCTATGGCCCGGAAATCTTCTTCCCTTGCTCCAAAAAGAGTTGCCAGTGAAAAAAAAAGTATTTTATTTTGTATTCTTATTACCTCGCTCCTGTCCTCTTGTGCGCCACGCCGATTCCTTAACTTCACAGATGTTTTTTTTTGCGGTGCTTTTGGTCAGTGTGCGTCGCGCTGAAAAATAATCGTGAACAGCTAAAATTGATTAAGTGCATAAAAACGGCGCTCGATCCCATTTTGATTCGGGTTGGCGCCAAAGGTGCTATGGTTAAAAAAAACTGGCACACGTAGTTGGCACCGGCATCCAAACGTTGGCGAAAGTTGGAAAGGGAGTATTTCACGTCAAAAAAGGTTTGGACGCCAAAAAACGGAACACAATCGTGACGTAAATAAGGTCCATCGAACCTTCATTGTTCTAAAATTTCTAAATTGCATATGTGGCTTTTTAGCTAATGAGGAACCATTACTTTTGATGATATTTATTACTGAAGTCAGTCAAGTTGGCTCACTTCACTGATATCCTTGTAGCCTTAGGTGGTGTTAAGTTTTAATGGAAACGTCATGAGATGTGTGGCCAGTTCGACAGCTATTCTGTCAGACTGAATGTAATTTAAACTGGATTTACCTCTTACAAAGATTGCTAATCGCTTTGTCCATGATTGTTTGGACATTGCCTGTGCTACCACTTGGAGATCATGGAGACATAAATGAGAGCTTGATTTCGAATTCACAGTTTGGGTTTGGGGCATAGGTTATGACTAGCTCACTTTATTCACAGAGACAACTGGAGTGACCACAGATTTTGTTGTGTGGCATATGTTGTCAAGGTAATAAAGGCCAGGCGATCTCTTTGCCTCTGAGTGGATATCAGTCGAAATCAAGGGTACATAACTAGTCTGAAACCATGACAAAATAACTTGTAAATATTACTGAACATTCCAGTTTATTTTTCTAAGCTAAGCGCTATATGAAGCTTGGATTCAGTTATGCAAATACAGTGTTTTCTTTTCTTGCGGTGTCAAATCACAGAACAAAATCATTGCCATATGCATGAATTTTTCCACCTTTCTTAGAGATGCCACATAGCTGTTTATATGTTCTGTTATAGAAACATAGAAAATAGGTGCAGGAGTAGGCCATTCGGTACTCGAGCCTGCACCACCATTCAATAAGATCATGGCTGATCATTCACCTCAGTACCCCTTTCCTGCTTTCTCTCCATACCCCTTGATCCCTTTAGCCGTAAGGGCCACATCTAACTCCCTTTTGAATATATCTAACGAGCTGGTCTCAACAATTTCTGTGGTAGAGAACGAAGAAGTTTCTCCTCATCTCGGTTCTAAATGGCTTACCCTTTATCCTTAGACTGTGACCCCTGGTTCTGGACTTCCCCAACATCGGGAACATTCTTCCTGCATCTAATTTGTCCAATCCCATCAGAATTTTATATGTTTCTATGAGATCCCCTTTCATTCTTCTAAATTCCAGTGAAGATAAGCCTAGTCGATCCAGTCATTCTTCATATGTCAGTCCTGCCATCCCGGGAATCAGTCTGGTGAACCTTCGCTGCACTCCCTGAATAGCAAGAATGTCCTTCCTCAGATTAAGAGACCAAAATTGTACACAATATTCAAGGTGTGGCCTCACCAAGGCCCTGTACAACTGCAGTAAGACCTCCCTGCTCCTATTCTCAAATCCTCTCGCTATGAAGGCCAGCATGCCATTTTCCTTCTTCATCGCCTGCTGTACCTGCATGCCAACTTTCAATGACTGATGTACCATAATACCCAGGTCTCATTGCACCTCCCCTTTTCCTAATCTGTCACCATTCAGATAATATTTTGCCTTCCTTTTTTTGCCACCAAAATGGATAACCTCACATTTATCTACATTATACTGCATCTGCCATGCATTTGACCACTCAACTAACCTGTCCAATTCACCCTGCAGCCTCTTAGCATCCTCCTCACAGCTCACACTGCCACTCAGCTTAGAATCATCTGCAAACTTGGAGATATTACATTCAATTCCTTCATCTAAATCATTAATGTATATTGTAAATAGCTGGGCTCCCAGTTATAACTGAACCCAGTTATAGAACTGTAGCTACTCCATTTTATGTCTTGAGCGAAGGTATGTGAAAATTCATACTTGTATATGACTGCCTACTTCCACTTTCATAACATTGCCTGTCTCTGCCATTGTCTCAGCTCATCTGCTGCTGAGACCCTTATCCATGCCAATGTTGTTAAGTCCTGACTCTAATGTATGACTTACACGAGACACATGCTGAAGTCAAGGTCACTCAGGACCTGCACCTTTAATTCCAGCTCTCCCGTGCTGCACTTGCCTGAAACCTCTCTTTATATACCACAGTGGGACAGATATGGAGTGTCTTCCGCAAGTGTACCCCTGGTGGTAAGGTATGCTTATTGTTACAGGTCATATCCAGTTACAGTCATATATAGCATGGTAAGAAACAGTTATATCCAGTAATGTGAGATACATGACATAACCCTCCCCCAAGGTCTTATTGCCTTTATAGATTCAGTCTCTCAGGTGGTCTGCGCTCTCGCGTGGAGCGTCTTAGTTGTGGTTCAGTTATTTGCCTTGGTGCCTGTTTTTCGTTCGGTGTGATTGCTGGTATCCCGCCTGGGCTGTCTGTTGAGACTGTCCTTTCCTCAGGTTGTTCCATCTGTCTGTCCACCAGGTGTGGTGTGAGTTCCACATTGTAGTCTGCCTCTGGTTCTTCAGTGTTATCAGTGAATCTACTTTTTACTTGGTCTACATGCCTCCGGCAGGTTTGGCCATTGCCCATTTGTACAACCAGTAGCCTGTTTCCCTCTTTGTCTGTTACTGTCCCTGCAAGCCATTTGGGACCCCAGCCATAGTTTAGTACTTTGTCCCCTATCTCATTCCACCTCCCCCTCGAATTTCGGTCATGGTACTCAGTTAGCTTTTGACGCATAGCCTCAACAATTTCATGCATGTCTGGGAGGATTAACGAGAGCCTGGTCTTTGAGGTTCGTTTCATCAATAGTTGCGCGGGGGGAACCCCAGTCAACGAATGCGGACGAGATTTGTATGCCAGCAGCAGTCGCGACAGGCGGCTCTGCAGCGTTGGACCTTGGATTCTGAGCAGGCCTTGTTTAATGATCTGCACTGCTCGCTCCGCCTGGCCATTGGAGGCTGGCTTGAAAGGTGCCGTCTTAACGTGATTTATACCGTGGTCAACTATAAAATCGTGAAATTCTGCACTGGTGAAGCACGGACCATTATCATTGACCAATATGTCAGGAATACCGTGCATTGCAAACATGGTTCTAAGGCTCTCCACAGTGGAGTTTAAAATGGTGCACTCGATCCATTTTGAAAATGCTTCAACGACTACGAGGAATATTTTGCCCATGAATGGGCCCGCATAGTCTACGTGCACCCACGACCACGGTTTGGTGGGCCAGGGCCAGGGACTTAGGGGGGCCTCCCTGGGGGAATTACTGAGTTGGGCACAAATGGTGCACCGACGGACGCAGAGCTCCAAGTCCGCGTCAATGCCAGGCCACCAGACATGAGATCTGGCTATGGCATTCATAAGGATGATCCCCGGGTGCTCGCGATGGAGCTCCTGGACAAACGCCTCCCTGCCTCGTAAGGGCATAACTGCTTGGCTGCCCCACATCAGGCAGTCTGCCTGTAGTGAGGGTTCATGCATGCACCTATGGAAGAGTTTGATCTCCTCGGGGCAGGCATCGCGAGCCTCTGCCCAGTCACCGGTTAAAACGCATCTTTTAACTAGAGATAACTTGGGGTTGCTGGTTGTCCAGGCTCTGATTTGGCGAGCTATCATGGGTGAACCTGTGGATTCAAAGGCATTGATTGCCATGACCATCTCACAGTCCTGTTTGTCGGACCCTTCTGTGGTCGCCAGGGGTAGCCTGCTAAGCGCTTCGGCACAGTTGTCTGTGCCTGGTCTGTGCCTTATCGTGTAGTCGTAAGCCACCAGCATGAGTGCCCACCGCTGAATGCGCGCCGAGGCGTTGCCGTTGATTGCCTTGCACTCGGATAGTAGGGACGTGAGGGGTTTGTGTTGGTTTCTAACGCAAACTTGGCCCTGAAAAGGTTTTGGTGCATCTTTTTGACACTGTACACGCACGCGAGCGCCTCCTTCTTAATCATATTGTACCCACGCTCCGCCCGCGAAAGTGACCTGAAGGCATAAGTAACGGGCTGCAATTTACCCGCATCATTGACGTGCTGTAAAACGCACCCGACCCTGTACGCTGACGCATCACATGTAAGGACTAACTTTTTACCTGGGTCAAAAAAGGCTAAAACACTCTTGGAACATAGAAGGTTGCGTGCCTTATTGAAGGCGCATTCTTGGACGTCCCCCCAAAACCAATCGCACCCCTTTCTGAGTAGCACATGGAGAGGCTCCAGCAGCGTGCTCAAGTTCTGCATAAAGTTCCCAAAGTAATTGAGTAGCCCGAGAAAGGCGCGCAGTTCCAAGACGTTCCGAGGCCTGGGTGCCAGGCAAATCGCTTCGGTTTTGGATTCTGTTGGGCGGATTCCATCAGCGGCAATCCTTCTGCCCAAAAATTCAGCCTCAGGTGCGAGAAACAGACACTTGGACTTCTTAACTCTTAGGCCTACCCGATACAATCGACTTAGTACTTCCTCAAGATTGCAGAGATGAGAGTCGGTGTCCCTGCCCGTGATGAGTATGTCATCTTGAAACACAACCGTCGCCGGAATGGACTTGAGCAGACTTTCCATGTTGCGCTGGAATATAGCAGCTGCCGACCTGATGCCGAATGGGCATCGATTGTATACAAAAAGGCCTCGATGTGTGTTGATGGTGTTGAGTAACTTCGACTCTTCGGTCAGTTCTTGCGTCATATACGCAGATGTGAGGTCAAGTTTCGAGAAAAGTTTTCCTGCAGCCAACGTGGCAAATAGGTCCTCCGCTCTGGGCAGCGGGTATTGGTCCTGTAGGGAGACTCTGTTTATGGTAGACTTGTAATCCCCACAGATTCGCAGGGATCCCATCAGTCTTCATGACGGGGATGATGGGGCTTGCCCAGTCGCTGAATTCCACGGGAGAAATTATGCCTTCCCGCAGAAGTTGGTCCAGTTCGTTTTCAATCTTTTCCCTCATCACATAAGGCACAGCTCTAGCCTTGTGATGGACCTGTCTGGCATTCTGTGTGATGTAGATTCTAACTTTAGCCCCTTTGAAGGTGCCCACACCTGGCTGAAAGAGATGTTCAAAACGGCTTAGAATTATTGAGCAGGAGGTCCGTTCCTCTGACGACATGGCATGAACATCATCCCATTTCCAATTAAATTCTGTTAGCCAGCTTCTCCCCAATAGGGCTGGGAGATCCCCGGGGACAATCCACAGGGAAAGTCGGTGCACCATCCCTTTGTGTGTGACTGAGAGCATGGTGCTGCCAAGGACTGGGACGATTTCTTTAGTATAGGTCCTTAGTTTGGTGTCGATCTTTGTGAGTTTTGGTCTGTTGCTTTTGTGCGGCCACAGCTGTTCAAATTGTTGGACGCTCATGAGTGATTGACTGACCCCCGTGTCCAGTTCCATGTTGACGGGTATCCCGTTGAATAGAATCCTCATCATAATTGGAGGCGTCTTGGTGTAAGAACAGTGGATATTGATCGTGTTAACCCGCTGTACCTCGGCGTCCTGTGCACTGTGCCAACCGTCTTCTGGTCCGCTTTTCGACCCTTCCAATTCGTATACCAACCGAGCTGCTGTTTTTCTGCACATGCGAGCCAGATGCCCTGTGTAGTTGCAGTTTCTGCAAATGGCATGCTGAAATTGATACACCCTGGTTGAGTGCCTTCCCCCACATCTCCAACACAGACCGTTTCCATTGTTTCCGAAGGATGAGCTTCGTCTGGCTGATCTCCCTTGAGCTTCTCTCAATCTGTTGTTGATTGCTCGCATTGTGGATTGATGAGGTGTGATCGGCCGTTCATGTGGCCCTTGATTTTGATGGCTTCTGGCACCACTGTCTGCTGTTGAAGGCCTGCTCTCCTGCCTTTGTCTATGTGTGGAGGTAGTGGTTTGTTTCACAATGTGAACCCCTTGTTCCGATGCCTCGTTGGTTGTCGTACCCAAAGTATAGATCAGCCTCGTTTCTTCTTCGCCTGCCGAGAACATCTGTGCGACCAGTGCTGCTGCCTCTAGAGTCAAGTTCTTAGTCTCTATAAGCTTTCGGAATATGCCTGCATGGCCTATTTCTTCAATAAAAAAGTCTCTCAGTATTTCTCTCCTTAGTTCATGGGGGAACTCACATGAACTAGCCAGCCTCCGAAGTTCCGCCACGAAGTCGGGTATGCTTTGGCCCACACAGCATCTGTAGTTGTAGAACCTGTGTCTGGCCATGTGTAGGCTGCTCGCTAGCTTCAGGTGGTCTCACCAGTTTGCTCAACTCCTCAAACGATTGGTTGCTGGTTTCTCAGTTGCCAGCAGGTCTTTCATTAAAGTGTATGTTTTCGAGCCACAGCTGGTCAATAGATGGGCTCTTCTCTTGTCTGCCTTATCGTCGCCCAGCCAGTCTTTGGTCACAAAGCTTTGCTGGAGCCTTTCTATAAAGTCATCCCAATTGTCTCCAGCATTGTATTTCTCATCTGGTAGCCATTCTGTGGGTTCTGTGATCCCGTAACTCGTCGCCACTATTAAGTCCTGACTCTAATGTACTGACTTACACAAGACACATGCTGAAGTCAAGGTCACTCAGGACCTGCACCTTTAATTCCAGCTGTCCCGTGCTGCACTTGTCTGAGACCTCTCTTTATATACCACAGTGGGACAGGTATGGAGTGTCTCCTGCAAGTCCACCCTTGGTGGTAAGGTATGCTTATTGTTACAGGTCATATCCAGTTACAGTCATGTATAGCATGGTAAGATACAGTTATATACAGTAATGTGAGATACATGACAAATGTTACCTCGAGACTTCATTATTCCAATGTCCTCTTGGTCAGCCTCCCATCTTCCACCGCACATAAACTTGAGCTCATCCAAAATTCTGCTGGCCATATCCTAACTTATACTAAGTCTCGTCATCGCTGACCTAAATTGGCTCCAGGTCCGGCAGTGCTTCGATTTTAAAATTCTCATCCTTGTTTTCAAGTCCCTCTGTCATCTTCTCCAGCTCTACAACCCTCTGAGATCTCTGCGTTCCTCCAACTTGATCTCTTGCGTATCCCTGATTTTAATTGCACCATCATCGGTGGCCGTGCCTTGAGCTGCCTAGGCCCTAAACTCTGGAATTCCTTCCCTCAACCTTTCCACCTCTCTACCTCACCTCCTTTAAGGTGCTCCTTAAAACCTAACTCTTTGACCAATCCTTTTGTTATCTGTTCTATTCTCTCCTTATGTGGCTCGGTGTCGCATTTTGTATGACAACGCTCCTGTGAAGCGCCTTAAGAACATATAAACATAAGAAATGGGAGCAGGAGTAGGCCATTTAGTCCCTCAAACCTGCTCCGCCATTGAATAAGATCATGACTGATTTTCTACCTCAACTCTACTTTCCCACCATATCCCCATATCCTTTGAGTCCCTCAGTATCCAAACATCTATCATAGAAACATAGAAAATACATGCAGGAGTTGGCCATTTGGCCCTTTGAGCCTGCACCGCCATTCAATAAGATCATGGCTGATCATTCCCTCAGTACCCCTTTCCTGCTTTCTCTCCATACCCCTTGATCCCCTTAGCCATAAGGGCCATATCTAACTCCCTCTTGAATCTCCTTCTTGAATATACTCAATGACTGAGCATCCACAGCCCTCTGGATTAGAGTATTCCAAAGATTCTTCCTGAGTGAAGAGATTTCTCTTCATCTCAGTCCTAAATGGCCAACCCGTTATCCTGAGATGATGACCCCGATGACTCTCCAGCCAGGGGAAACAGCCTTTCAGCATTTAAATTGAACTCTCCCATATTCTGGGGGTACAATCTAAAATTGAAATGAACACTCAACAAACATTCAGATTTTCATGCACCTTAAAAGTATTGATTCCTGTAATGGGCTATGAACTCTGAAAATGCCAAATTTTTCAAGATAATCCCAAATTGCACACTTAGGGGCTATTAACATAATTTTCAATACTAACTGTCTGTAGTGGCCATCCACAGAAAACCAGTTTCATAATTTGATAATTTAATCAAACACTCTGTCAATTACTCCAAATCAGATCAAAACTAAAACACATAAAACAGCAGTCGTGTCTGCTAAACAGGTTATCAGTTGATAACATCACTGCAAACATTCAAGACCATGTAAGCAGCAACAGACTTTCACACATATCACATACACTGAAAACAAAATCCAGCAGACTTTATCATCTTATATAAAAATGAAAAATGCTGAAAACAGTTATCCTATTGCTTTCTCACAGCAATTTATTTTTTGCTGTGGGCTTTTAACTTTTTTCTCTTGGGACATTTTACTATGTTAATGGCACTGTATAAATGCAAGTGTTGTTATTGTATATTTAAATCAAAGTAATATAATCAAGTAAAAAAATTGGTCAGCTATGCAGGTAGGTATTTAAAGATCAAACTAGTTGCTCTGTATCGCATTGACGTTTCATGAGGTTTATGGTTAGCAAAGAGGAATAGTCTGCCTCTGCCTTAGGTCATCTGCTGCTGAAACCTTCATCCATGCCTTTGTTACCTCTAAACTTGACTATTCCAACGCACTCCTGGCCAGCCTTTCTACCCTATGTAAACTTGAGGTCATCCAACACTCTGCTACCCGCAGCAAGTCCTGTTCACCCATCACCCCCATGCTTGCTGACCTACATTGGTTACGTTAAGCAACGTCTCGTTTTTCAAATTCTCATCCTTGTTTTCAAATCCTTCCATGGCCTCGCCCCTCCCTATCTCTGGAATTTCCTCCAGCCCATTGAGATATCTGCACTGCTTCAATTCTGGCCTCTGGAGCATCCCCGATTTTAATTGCTCCACCATTGTCTGCCGTACCTTCAGCTGCTGAGGCCCTAGGCCCTGGGATTTTCTCCTTAAACCTTTCCATCTTCCTACCTCTCATTCCTCTTTTAAAAATTCCTTAAAACCTACCTCTTTGATCAAACTTTTGGCCATCTGCCCTAGTATCTCCTTGTATGGCTTGGTGTCAAATTCTGTTTGATAATACTCCTGTGAAGCGCCTTGGGACATTTTACTACATTAAAGGCGCTATATAAATACAAATTGTTGTTATTGTTACACTTTTATGCCATTTTTTTTACAAGTGGACTGTTGATTGTTTCTTCATTGTCACTGGGTCAAAATTCTGGAATTCTCTGAACACTATTGTGTGCACACCATCAGCGCAAGAAATGTATTGGTTCAAGAAGGCCCATCATCAGACAACTGCCTTCTCGAGGAAACCAAGGATGAACAAAAAGTGTGGCCTTGTCAGTGTCGCCCGCATCCTGACAACAAGTTTAAAAAGAATGACAAATAGTAAACCAAAGTAGAGTAATTAACAAATGGCATTCTAAAAAGATTTTCATTTTTAGCTGGAATTTTGTGTGTGCTTACTTCTATTATTCCACTTGACTTAAAAAAAACAATTTTGCTCCTCACTTTCATAATTAATGGTATAGAGCACCAGGTGTTTGTAACAACAGTGTCCCATGAGAAATCAGTCCATAGGTCCTTAACACTGTTAAGCTTGGCTGCATCTTTTTGCCTCTTTTCTCTACTTGTTTCTATTGAGGTTTTGTTACAAATAAAACAGTAAATACAATAAAATAAAACATTATCCTGGTTTAGTATTGGGACAGTCTCTGCAGTGAGAAAGTTAATTTATTCTGTATTTGTAATAGTGATATAAATGGGTCTGTTTATTCACAAAAACAGCTTTAAAAGAAGCATCACTAAATTCCATAAAAAATCTAAGTTCATAGTTCCATAGTAAGTTATGGGAAGTGATTAAAAAGTGATTGTTCCATCCTATATATTTTGATGTTAATCAGATTATTTAATTACCGGCTTCCTGTAGATGCACATGAAGGAGTAGGGTGGGGAATATCACAAAGGTCACATTAATTTGATTACATCACATATTGAATCAACATCCGGCTCTTTTAGTGTATTTGTTTTTTCTTCCAAGTTACTCATTATTCCCTAAATGTTAGAGAGCAAGGATGCTAACTTCTCTGAAACCCTGACCTGTGCCTCTTTAAATTATATGCTAGAAGATACTTAAGAGCAATACAGGTTCAGCAGTCTCCTGTTTTAAAATCTGACCTCTTTGGAAGTGCTTCAACTATATTCGGTGTTTCCTGCTCATGATGAGGTTGCACTTTTAAAAATTAACAATTCATGAAGATAGCTTAAAACTACTTTAAAAAAAAACCCTGCAACCTTCTAAAAGGAAGTGTTATGGAACTGACTGCCTTTTTATAAAAAATATTTTGATCACATGTATGGGCAGTTTCACATTCTAATTGACTCCTCAACATTCTTCAATACTTATTCAAGCATAGCCTCATGGGGATGACTCCTGTGTCCCGCTGCTAGTTAGACATTTGATAGTTGGACTTCACCAGACACTTTCAAACAGGAAAATGATTGTTCATACTTCAATTCATCTGCTATTGTTTTCTTCAAATTATAAAAAGATATGACAATATAATACTGAAGTATAGGATTGAGTATATTATTCAATCAAATGATGTTGGCCTGGCCTTCAATGAACCGGCCCATCCTCTATACATGAGCACGTACATGTATGCACATATGGATGGACACACATGCTGCTAGCTAGTAGCTACTGCTTAATAACTTACCTCAATAATTGAAAAATGACAAATCAACTTCGATAAAATGTTTTAAATCTAGTCACTGAATACCCTTCCCTTTGAAAATAAGTACAGGTATATAAGAAAGAATCTATTTATCCCTTTTACGTCATTCTAAGATACAGTGAGCTAGCACAATAACTTGAAATATAGCAAAATTTAAACTTCATAAATGTCCTTGCATCATTAGCACTGGGTTCTTTGTAAAACTATAAGGGGCTGAAATTGCCCCTTTCCTTAAGGCCTGTTATCACCAGAAATCGGCGGCCACGCTGCAGAATACAGTGGCCGACAATTTTTCATGTAATGGCTGCCATTATCAAAACTCCACTCCTATGGTATCCCAGTGGTGACCTGCTCCACCCCCCCACTGCTCCGCTGCTGCCAATCTGTCCTAAGTGCGTCATCCGATATCCCCCCCGCCCCCCAACGGTCGCTGAAGAGTCCCAGGTTAATAGCTCAAGAGCAATTAAGAATGGGCAATAAATGCCGGTCTTGCCAGCGACACCCATATCCTTAGCATGAAAAACAAATGAACTGATGATGTGTTATTTCTTGTCCCCCACATTGTCGGAGATAGCAACTTGTTCCAAGTCAGTCTTTCGAATGTTGTCATTAGCACTGACTGTTTCAGCATTAATCTTTGAAATAGATTATTTGCAGCAAAGTTGCTTAGTTCTACACTATTTTGTTGTCATTGTTACAATGGATGTGTAGTGCACAGAACAATATCAATGTGTGCTTTCATGCTTGTTAGAGATACATATATATGTTTTTGCATGTCAGCTGGGCAACATAATCAACTCGTGTGCTTTTAGTACAGTTTAATTGCAGGAAACATTTAAAGTGGTGGATATTAGTTTACAAAGTATGGCACAGTACAGGAGCAGGGATAACTTGTTAATAATGATGAGGTTGAGAGCTTCCCCAGTGCCTCCTATGAAGAGATAAGCTATATAGACCAGGAAGATCTCAGCTTTAATCCCGAATCTTTGCTGAGTTGGTTGATCTCAGCCAAGATGCTGGTAGGTGCACTACAATCAATTTCAACACCTCTGGATTAGGGAAGAGAAAATCAGTCGAGTTTTCACATCCCCTGCTGGAATACGTATGTTTGGATGCTGGGCAAAGACAGGGTGAGGTCAGGCTATGATTTCTCCAATGGATGGATAGTCAGCACTCATTGTCTGGGCTCGAGAGGATTGAGAGTTTTATAGAATGCATTAAGGAGAGAGGTAACAACATCAAAACATTAACTGATACAGTAAAGTAGTGACCAAACCCACTGGCATCTTCTACGCCTTCCAGCTATGTACCTACCTTCATGTGTGGTCCTTTGTGGTCCTCTGCTGCTGACTAGATTCTACAGGCAACAAAATGCAATGGATCATTGCAGAGCACTGCCAGGGTGTTATGGCCCATGCCAAAAAGGTCGGCGGGTGGGGGGGGGGTCAAAACTAGTGAAAATATATATGCATTTTAAACATCAAAGGGACTTGATAACACATTAATTCAGAGAGTGGCCTTTCACTTGGGTTCAAATCTAGCCCAGATTGGTCGGAAAAAAGTTTACATAGTTTGCTGGCTATAAAGGTTCCATACACGAAATTAGTTCATACAGGCTGGATCCAGTTCTTAACCGACGAGGCCAGCCACTAAATGATACTAATGTAGGAAATGGAGAAATCTCACAAGGTGAAGTGAGGCAAGATATAATGTTGAGGCAGACTAAAGGAAGCTTTACTCTGTATCTAATCAAGAGCTAACCTGAGAATGATTGATCCTGACAGTGGTGTGTAAAATGGCAAACATTCCATTCCCCTAGTATTAACATCCCTCACCTGGATATACTTAATTTTCACCCAAAAAATTGCCTTTTGTTTAACTGAAAACAAAAACAACTGAAATATAGTTGAGAATCTCAGATTATCACTTATTAATGATATCTTCATTCCTCCCTCCTGTTGTGTCTCAATTTCTCAAGACAATATGTATCCAGAGATAATACCTGTCCCGTCTGGATTTACAGAAGAATGAGCCTGTGTACAAATGTACCAGTTATCCTTATCAGTTACAACACACCTTGTGCAAGCATGTGATAACTGTGCTGAATCCTACTACAAAAATGTGATGAATGACATTATAAATATCCCTTGTAACCACGTCATCTTGTTCCTACACAACATTTTGGTAATCTACTTCAATCATCCATCTGCTATTGTCTCTCTGACAGATTGACAAAAGTACCATGCAGGGTTTTCATGATGGGTAGGATGCAAGATGCAACAGGCAATAGCCTCCACAGACCTGTGCTGTGATCTGCCCCTGCAAAGCCTAAAATCTAAATCTCAATTACAAAAGGGAGAGAGAAAACAGGGAACTAAAGACCAGTTGCCTGACATCAGTAGAAGGGAAAATGCTAGAATCTATTATGAAGGACGTGGTAACAGGACACTTAGAAAATAATAATATGATTGGGCAGAGTCAACACGGATATATGAAAAGAAAATCATGTTTGACAAATCTGTTACGAGTTTTTTGAGGTTGTAACGAGCAGAATAGATAAGGGGGAACCAGTGGATGTGGTTTACTTGGATTTTCAGAAGGCATTCGATAAGGTGACACACAAGAGGTTATTAAACAAAATTGGGGCTCATGGGATTGGTGGTAATATACTAACATGGATTGAGGATTGGTTAACGGACAAAAAACAGAGAGTAGGAATAAATGGGTAATTTTCGGGTTGGCTGGGGTACCGTAAGGATCAGTGCTCGGGCCCCAGCTATTCACACTATATATCAATGATTTGGATGAGTGGACCAAATGTAATATATCCAAGTTTGCTGATGATACAAAGCTAGGTGGGAATGTAAGTTGTGAGGAGGATGCAAAGAGACTTCAAGGGGGTATAGATAGGCTAAGTGAGTGGGCAAGAACTTAGAATCATAGAAATTTACAGCATGGTAGGAGGCCATTTTGGCCCATCGTGTCCGCGCTGGTTGACCAAAAGCTATCCAGCCTAATCCCACTTTCCAGCTCTTGGTCCGTAGCCCTGTAGGTTACGGCACTTTAAGTGCACATTGAAGTACTTTTTAAATGTGGTGACGGTTCTTGCCTCTACCACCCTTTCAGGCAGTGAGTTCCAGACCCCCACCATCCTCTGAGTGAAGAAATTTCCCCTCATATCTCCTCTAACCCTCCACCCAATTACTTTAAATCTATGCCCCCTGGTTGCTGACCCCTCTGCCAGAGGAAACAGATCCTTCGTAATCACTCTATCCAGGCCCCTCATAATTTTATACACCTCAATCAGGTCTTCCTTTAGCCTCCTCTGCTCCAATGAAAACAGACCCAGTATCTCCAATCTTTCCTCAGCCAAAATTCTCCAGTCCAGGCAACATTCTTGGAAATCTCTTCTGCACCCATTCCAGTGCAATCACATCTTTCCTGTAATGTGGTGACCAGAATACACAGTACTCTAGCTGCGGCCTAACAATTATTATACAATTCAAGCATAACCTCCTTGCTGTTGTATTCCATGCCTCGACTAATAAAGACAAGTATTCCATATGCTCTTTTAACCACCTTATCTACCTGGCCTCCTACCTTCAGGGATCTGTGGACCTGCACTCCAAGGTCCTTTTGTTCCTCTACACTTTTCAGTGTCATACCATTTAATGTGTATTCCCTTTCCTTGTTAGACCTCCTCAAATGCATTACCTCACACTTCTCCGGATTGAATTCCATTTGCCACTGTTCTGCCCACCTGACCAGTTCATTGATATCTTCCTGCAGTCTGCAGCTTTCTTCTTCATTATCAACCACACAGCCTATTTTAGTGTCATCTGCAAACTTCTTAATCATACCCCCAATATTTAAATACAAGTCATTGATATATACCATATAAAGCAAGGGACCCAGCACTGAGCCCTGCGGAACCCCACTGGATGCAGTCTTCCAGTCACAAAAACGCCCATCAACCATTACCCTTTGCTTCCTGCCTCCAAGCCAATTTTGGATCCAACTTACCACTTTGCCCTGGATTCAATGGGCTATTACTTTCGTGACCAGTCTGCCATGTGGGACCTTATCAAAAGCTTTGCTAAAATTCATATACACTACATCATAAGCACTGCCCTCATCGACCTTCCTGGTTACCTCCTTGAAAAATTCAATCAAGTTAGTCAGACACAAACTTCCCTTGACAAATCCATGCTGACTGTCCTTGATTAATGCATGTCTTTCCAAATGAAGATTTATCCTGTCCCTCAGGATTTTTTCCAATAATTTTCCCACCACTGAGGTTAGTCTGACTGTAATTATTCAATCTATCCATTTTTTCTTTTTTAAACAAAGGTACAATATTAGCAGTCCTTCAGTCCTCTGGCACTACAACTGTAGCCAGAGAGGACTGGAAAATGATGGTCAGAGCCTCTGTTATTTCCTCTTTTGCTTCTCTTAACAGCCTGGGGTACATTTCATTCAGGCACTTTCAAAGCTGCTAACCCCTTAATACTTCCTCGCTCACTATGTTTATCTCATCTAATATTTCATACTCCTCCTCCCTCATTACAAAGTCTGCATTGCCCCTCTCTTGTGAAAACAGATGCAAAGTATTCATTAGGAATCATACCCATGTCTTTTGCCTCCATGCACACATTTCCTATGGTCTCTAATAGGCCCCACTCTTTCTCTCGTTATCCTCTTGCTCTTAATGTATTTGTAAAACATCTTTGGGTTTTCCCTGATTTTACTTGCCAACATTCTTTCACGCTCTCTCTCTACTTTCCTGATATCTTTTTTAATTGCACCCCTGCACTTCTTATACTCCTCTAGATTTGCTGCAGTGTTGAATTCTCGGTATGTGTCATAAGCTTCCCTTTTTTTCTTTATCTTACCCTGTATGTCCTTTGACATCCAGGGGGCTCTAGATTTGTTAGCCCCACCCTTTTTTTTTAAGGGAACATACTTGCTCTGTACCCTTAGAATCTCCTCCTTGAATGCCTCCCACTGCTCTGACACTGATTTACCATCAAGTAGCTGTTTCGAGTCCACTTTGGCCAAATCCCATCTTAGGTCAGTAAAATTGGCTTTACCCAATTGAGAACTTTTATTCCTGGTCCTCTTTTGTCCTTTTCCATAACTATCCCAAATCTTATTGAATTATGATCACTAGCACCAAAATACTCTCCTACTGATACCCCTTCCACCTGCCCCTCTTAATTCCCCAAAACAAAGTCCAGAACCACCCCCCCCTTCCCTTGTTGGGCTTGTTACATACTGGCTAAAGAAATTCTCCTGAATGCATTTTAGGAATTCCGCACCCTTTGTACCATTCACAGTGCTTTTTCCCAGTTAATATTAGGGTAGTTGAAATACCCCACTATTGCAGCTCTATAGGTTTAGCACTTCGTAGCAATTTGCCCATATATTTGTTCTTCTATCTACCTCTGACTGCTTGGGGGTCTTTAGTACATTCCCAGTAGTGTGATCGCCCCTTTTTTGTTGTTTAATTCAACCCATATGGCCTTGTTTGATGAATCCTCTAACATATTATCCCTTGTCACAGCTGTAATTGTTTCTTTAATCAATACTGCGACCCCCCCTCCTATTTTACCTCCCTCTCTATCCCATCTGAAAACCCTGTAAACAGGAACTGCCATAACTGCCCTTCTTTCAGCGATGTCTCAGTAATAGCTATAATATCGTACTCCCAAGTGTCAATCTGTGCTCTCAGCTCATCTGTCTTATTCGCTATACTCCTTGCATTGAAGTTTATACCATTTAGTATTGTCAAACTCCCTTGTCGTTTACTTTCCAGCCCTTGTTTCCTCTGTCTTCCAAATTCACTTTATACTTCTACTTCTCTGCTACCCAATTCCAATTTTACTCCCCTCCCCACTGAATCTATTCTCCGGTTTCCATCCCCCTGCCAAGCTAGTTTAAACCCTCCCCAACAGTACTAACAACACCCCCCCCCCTCCTGCCCCCACAAGGATATTGGTCCCGGCTCTGTTGAAGTGCAACCCGTCCAGCTTGTACAGGTCACACCTCCCCCAGAAACGGCCCCAATGTCTCAGGAATCTAAAGCCCTCACACCTGCACCATTCTCCAGCAAGGCATTCATCTATCCTCCTATTTCTGTACTCAACCGCACATGGCACCGGCAGTAATACGGAGATTACTATCTTATCCTGCTTTTTAATCTCTCTCCTAGCTTCCTAAACTCTGCCTGCAGGATCTCATCCCTCTTTTTTCCTATGTCATTGGTACGGATAGGGACCACAAACTCTAACTGTTCTCCCTCTCCCCCCGAATATCTTGCAGCCACTCGGTGGCAAATAGAATATAATGTGGAGAAATGTGAAGTTATCCACTTTGGTAGGAAAAATAGAGGGGCCTAAATTGCCCCTTTTTTGCACCCCATTACCGCCGCCGGGGGCCGCTAATGGGGTGCGATTGCCTTTTCACCTGGAGGCAGGTGGCAGTTGCGCCTGGGGCGAAATTGCCCCCGAGATTTTGGGGGCGATTTGAAGTTAGCGCCGCGCCCTGCAATGTGCACCCTAGGCTGGCGCACACCCGGCGATGACATCATCGTCGTGCACGACGACCACTCACCGACCAGCACCAGACCTTTTGTACTCCGCGGGGGAAATTGCCCTGTGGGATGTGAGGCTGGCTTGGGCCGATGTCCATGCTCACTTCGCGGGGCGCTGACATCCGCCCAGGGCGCCCATTAAAGGGGAGGCTGTGTGCACTCTGGCCACCTTTTGTTTTGTCGACTGACACTTCCATAAGCCCGACAATGATGGCCCTCGTCTCAACCGGACAGCCATCTTGCAGCATGGCACTCCTCTTTGGGTGCCAGGCCGATGGCCAGGTCGAGATTGTCAAATGGAATATAATGTGGAGATGAGGAGAAATGTCTTCACTCAGATGGTGGTGAATCTTTGGAATTCTCTACCCCGGACAGTTGTGGAGGCTCAGTTGTCGAATATATTCAAGACAAAGATCAATAGATTTTTGAATATTAAGAGAATCAAGGGATATGGGGATAGTGCAAGAAAGTGGAGTTGTGGTAGAAGATCAGCCATTATCTTATTGAATGGCGGAGCAGATGCAAGGGTTCGAATAGCCTACCTCTGCTCCTAATTGTTAAAATGTCAAATGTGTACTTTATAACTTTCCCTGAAGTGGTGTGTGTTTTAAGTTTTGACATTAAGGTGATCCATGGATTTAAATGATATACCCCATCACCTTTGAAAAGCATAAAGTATACATAGTAAGAACACAGCCACTGGCATCTATTATCTTTTTAATCTCGGAATCAAGTGCACGTCCAATTTCTTTATCCAAACTCTCGTGAATTTCAGAATTGGCAAGAATAAAGACATTTCAGGTATTATTAGGTTAATGTTGGTATCCCTGGCGTCACATACCATCCAATCATTCATAGACTTTCTTACCTTTTCTATAGTAGTAGAAGTGCACAGATGGCTAAACAAAAAGCTTAAATTCATTTCTGTTGATGTTGCTGGGCTGTTTGGATGCTGATTTAATGAGATATCCTCCCAAGAAAAATAGCAGTGATTTGAGGAATTAAATTGCGGGCAGTGATCTGAAAGGTGCTGGGAGCATACGAGCAGAGTGCTATGGTCACTTCTGTTGGGAATAACATCATGTAATTCTTGTGAGCCTGACCATTTGATCCTGTTATAAAACAGTTGTGTTTTAAATCTTTTTGTAGACCAAAGTGTAAAACTAATGTAATATATGTAAATCCTTTGAAACAAACCAATTTCCACAATAGAAATGTGCTGCTAGCTTTCAACTAATTGGCCATTGTGAAATGGGCAAACAGTTCTATGGCATTGTATGCTCCATTTCAGGACAGTATCAAAAGTGTCGCAGAAACTGGACTCTTCCATTAATTGAATATTATATGTGGCAAAATAGGCTCATTTCTACATATGGGAATAAATGCGCTGTGTAAAGCTCAAATGCGGACTACAACTACGCACTGTGCAATCTAGATTAGAGCATGCCATAGACACTAGTTTCATGGAAGTACATTATATTTATTCAATGCGTTCAGAAAATACAGGTACAACAACAAGAACCCGGGAAGGGGACCGTGACAACAAATGGAGAATCTATCAGCAAACCACAGTCTTTACCAGCAATAAATTAAAGATAGACCACTGAGGCAGCACCAGGGTAGCACAATTGTGTATGCCTTTTGAACATGCCCAGAAATCCAACTCAACTGAAAAAAGCTGCCACAGAAAACAATTATCTACAATGACCTGAACCCAATATGTTGCCTGAAATAACTTAGTGTAGCGATAACCCAAACCCAGGCAGGGGTTAGCCCCTAGGCTGAGTATCAATTGATGGTGTATGGAAGGATACAGAAGCTCCACCTCCAACACCCAATTCATATCGGTTGTATTATTATAGGAAATAGCCAAGTTTGAAAATATTTGGGCACATTTTGCCTGGGATTTTCTGACTCGCCCTGGCTGCCCGCAAAGCCCTGCCTGCATTATGGGGCCTGGCAAGATTTACCCTATTAGATACACACTGATACTGAACCAAGAATTTTGTTTTAAAATCTAGCAACTAAGTTGAAAATACAGAATAATCTACCCATAGATCACCACATACTAGAACGATCTGCCAGGTTTGCCTACAAGTTGCTTTCACATGTGGACAACTTGTTACTCTTTGTTATGCATTCTTATAGTAATCATGAAATATATTACAATATGTAATGTCGTGAAATAAACTATAATGTAAAAACAATTATATTAATAAAAAAGAATGTTAAAAAGCATACCGGGCAGAACCTGGTGCTGCACCTAGTAGCAGGAGTAACTGAGGAGGCTAGCAAGTGGATCTCAGTAGGAGTCTGTTGGGATTGAGGTAGGGGCTCTTTGCCTTATTGAGCTGCACCATGAAATGGTCATGCTACTGTTTGTGCCACATCCACTGGTGCAGTGGCACTGAGTCCTATTCCCTTTCTGGCATATCTGCAGTCACATGAGTGGAGGGCTAGAGGAGCGTTATGTTACAGCATCCTGAGAAGCTATAATCTCATCAGTGCCGACTCCAGCCTTGGTTCTACTGCTTGGCACTCCCTCAGAAAGTCCAGTGATCTACATTGGAGCAGATCTCTAGGCAGCAGTGTGATCACTGCAGCCTTGAGTAATATATCTTTCCATTTAATACCTGGAATGTTCAAACCAGAAAGGAGACCCTCCAAAGCAATTGTGCAAGTAGACACGAGAGATTGTCTCAGTGATGAAGGATCTCTGTTATTGGGAGCTCTACTGCAGATCTTCCTGGAGCTGCCCCATGTTCTATGGTGGATGTATTTCAGATAAAGCGTCATCATGACTGCACAGATGCAGCTGGTAGACTGCTCCACAATAGCCACTAGATCTTACAGGGTGCTTGGTACACTCTTTAATGAGTATAGAAAATGTTGATGTTCAGATAATAACCTTACTTTAACCGCAAGCTCAGTGAGGTTCGGATCCCCACTGTCTAGAGCTGAGGATGGACACCAGCTCAACTGAGGCTTCAACATCACATGGCACTACACACAAGACAGAGAAGGCTGGGAATGTTTTACATGCACAGCCACACTCCCATTGGTGGTTTAGATAATCAGTAGTAGAATAGCATGAAAGATAACACTACTTTTTATGTTTTGGAGGAGACTGAGCTGAAAAATGCTGCAGCTTTTAAATGACAATTTATGACATGAAAAATATTTTTTTAAATCTTGTGTAGAAAAGCCAAATGCTATTTATGTTTGTGGAAAACTTATTTTGTCTCTTTCCATTACAAATTATTGTCTACGTAAGATGAATAACTATGGAAGTGCATTTTAAGATGAATAACTATGGAAGTGAATTTCTATGGGGTTCATTCATTCAATTGCCATAACTTCAATGAAAGAGCTGTAGAAAACCTATGTGGAAATTCACTCCTTATATTTAAAAAAGTAATTCATTTTGATGTAAATCGCTTTGGGACATTCTGGAGACGTCATAAGACGATATATAAATTCAAGTTCCTTCTTTTTTCTTTCTTACTGATGTCTACGCCATCACAGATGCCAGTCTTCAGCTAGTTCAGTTCACTCCAACTGACATCAAGAAAGGGCTGAGTGTACTGGATACAGCAAAAACTATGGGTCCTGACAACATCCCTACTGCAGTGCTGAAGACATACACTCCAGAACTAGACATGCCCTTCGCAAGGCTGTTCCAGTACAGCTACAACATTGGCATTTATCAGACAATGTGGAAAATTGCCCAGGTTTGTCCTGTCAGCACAAAGCAGCACAAATCCAATCTGGCCTATTACCACCCATCAGCCTATTCTCAATGGTCAGGAAAGTGATGGGAAAGAATAATTAACAGTGCTAACAAGCAACATTTACTCACCAATAACCTGCTCACTGATGCTCAGTTTGAGTTCTGTCAGGATCACTTACAGCCTTGGCACAAACATTGGCACAAGAGCTGAATTTCAGAGGTGAGGTGAAAAAGGCAGCATTTGACCAAGTATGGCACCAAGGAGCCCTAGTAAAACTGAAGTCAATGAGGATAGGGGGAAAACTCTTCAGTGGTTGGAGTCATACTTGGTACAAAGGAAGATGGTTGTGGCTGTTGGTGGTCAATCATCTCAGTCCCAGTACATTGCTGCAGGAGTTCCTCGGGGAAGCCTCCTGGGCCCAACTATCTTCAGCTGCTTTGTCAATGACCTTCCCTACATCAAAGGGGCCAGAAGTGGGGCTGTTCGCTAATGATTACATATTTTTCAGCTTTGTTCAGAGCTCCTGAGATAATGAAGCAGTCCATGCCAACGTGTCAGCAAGACCTGGACAATATCCAGGCTTGGGCTGATAAGTGGCAAGTGACATTCATGCCACACAATGAGCAAATAGCAACAGCCTAACCACTTCCCTCTGACATTAATGGCATTATCATTGTCGAGTCCCCTGCCATCAACATCCTGGGGGTCACCATTCACAAGAATCTCAACTGGACCAGCCACATAAATGCCATGACTACTAGAGCTGGTCAAAGGCTGGGTATCCTGTGTCAAGTGACTTACCTCCTGACTTCCCAAAGCCTCTCCAACATCTATAAGGTACAAGCCAGGAGTGTGATGGAATACTCTCTGCTTGTCTAGATAGATGCAGCTGCAACAACACTCAAGAAGCTCGACACCATCCAGAACCAAGCAGGCCGCTTGATCTCATCCACCAGCCTATATATATATCTACCCCCTCCACCACTAGCATACCGAGGCTGCAATATGTATTAACTACAGGATGCACTGCAGCAACTCGCCAAGACCTCCTAAGCCTCCAATATGGCGGGCAGGAAGCCAATGCTTATTACGAGCCGGAAATGCGCCGCATACCATGTTGGTGTAGGGAAAAATCTAGGCATCCAGGGCCTACGCCAACATGGGCTCTTTGCATATTCAGATAAGGCACTTATTGCCAGCTTGAAGCCCCCTCCGCAATATTGGGTTGCATGCAGGAAAACCGGGTCTACGTGTTGCGTAACAGGTGGCCCTTAAAGGAATTGCTGCAGGCCGCAACCAATAACGCAAGTATTTAAAATATACTTACATGAATGTGGAGCTGAGAGGAATAGGAATACTCCTCCCACCGCACATTCAAAACACGTGGAGCGCTGCTGGCCACCATTACCACCCTTGGCCCCCTACGCCCCCGATCTCGGCCTCTGCCCGCGAACAACCCTTCGCAATCACCGCTGTCCACCCGTCATTGCCAGCACGACCTTTCAGGCCTAATGGATCTCCCGATCCAGTCACACTCCTTCCCGATCACTCCCCACTTCCAGATCCCCTCTAACTTACCTGAGGGCCACTGCTGGCACTGCAACAGTTACATCTTTGATCCCTCGCTGGCTCGATGATAATGAGGCCCGAGACCCAATATCACGTGTGCCTCAGGTCTATCCATTCAGGAGTGGAATTGTTCTAATTTCAAAGCCAATGTGTTTTGGCATCTCAGTATGGTAATAATTAAAAATGTATAACCTAGAGCCTATTGGCAGGAATTCAGAATTGATATCTGGTTTTATGCTCTGACTTTTCTCCTCATAAATTCAATACTGGCCACTGTAAGAAATGCAGGACTTCTAGACAGTGTCTCTGCTTTGGCAGATAAAACACAAATCAACAGTCTGCTGGTTGTAACCTAGTTACGGATACAGAATACATAACACAACACATGCATAATAAAGTAGATGATCACTGACTTTTCTGCTTGTTTCCGCGCTGAATTTTAATACTGAATGTTTTGTTCCTTCATCATGAATTACTTCAAAGTTGAGAAAGCAGATAGTTGACTTATTCCCAGCTCTACGCCAATGCAGCTCTTGAGAGTTGGCTTAGAACCATCCTGTGTTGACCTGGGTTTGAAGCATATCACTGACATCACTGTCCAGGTTATGTCCTAGTCGCTCCACAGTGTAATGTGTTTTTTAAATTTGTTTTTGAGATGTGAGCAAGGCCACATTTATTGTCCATCCTTAGTTGTCCTAAGAAAGTGATGGGTGGCTTTCTTCTTGAGCTGTTGATGTTCTTGTGGTGATCGTGGAGTCACAATGGTGTTGATATTTTTACATATAGAAACATAGAAAATAGGTGCAGGAGTAGGCCATTTGGCCATTTACACCGCCATTCAATAAGATCATGGCTGATCATTCCCTTAGTACCCCTTTCCTGCTTTCTCTCCTTACCCCTTGATCCCCTTAGCCGTAAGGGCCATATCTAACTCCCTCTTGAATATATCCAATGAACTGGCATCAACAGCTCTCTACGGCAGGGAATTCCACAGGTTAACAACACTCTGAGTGAAGAAGTTTCTCCTCATCTCAGTCCTAAATGACCTACCCCTTATCCTAAGACTATGTCCCCTGGTTCTGAACTTCCCCAACATCGGGAACATTCTTCCCGCATCTAACCTGTCCAGTCCCGTCAGAATCTTATACGTTTCTACGAGATCCCCTCTCATCCTTCTAAACTCCAGTGAATAAAGGCACAGTTGATCCAGTTTCTCCACATATGACAGTCCAGCCATCCCTGGAATCAGTCTGGTGAACCTTCGCTGCACTCCCTCAATAGCAAGAACGTCCTTCCTCAGATTAGGAGACCAAAACTGAACACAATATTCCAGGTGAGGCCTCATTAAGGCCCTGTACAACTGCAGCAAGACCTCCCTGCTCCTATACTCAAATCCCCTCGCTACGAAGGCCAACATACCATTTGCCTTCTTCACCGCCTGCTGTACCTGTATGCCACCTTTCAATGATTGATGAACCATGACACCCAGGTCTCGTTGCACCTCCCCTTTTCCTAATCTGCCGCCATTCAGATAATATTCTGCCTTCGTGTTTTTGCCCCCAAAGTGGATAACCTCACATTTATCCACATTATACTGCATCTGCCATGCATTTTCCCACTCACCTAACCTGTCCAAGTCACCTTGCAGCCGCTTAGCGTCCTCCTCACAGTTCACACTGCCACCCAGTTTAGTGTCGTCTGCAAACTTGAAGATATTACACTCAATTCTTTCATCTAAATCATTAATGTATATTGTAAAGAGCTGGGTTCCCAGCACTGAGCCCTGCAGCACTCCCCTAGTCACTGCATGCCATTCTGAAAAGGACCCGTTTATCCCGACTCTCTGCTTCCTGTCTGCCAACCAGTTCTCTATAGTTCTCTATCCATGTCAGTATATTATCCCCAATACTATGCGCTTTGATTTTGCACACCAATCTCTTGTGCGGGACCTTGTCAAAAGCCTTTTGAAAGTCCAAATACACCACATCCGCTGGTTCTCCCTTGTCCACTCTGCTAATTACATCCTCAAAAAATTCCAGAAGATTCGTCAAGCATGATTTCCCCTTCATAAATCCATGCTGACTTGGAGTGATCCTGTCACTGCTTTCCAAATGCGCTGCTATTTCATCCTTAATGATTGATTCCAACATTTTCCCCACTTTTGGCAGTAGAGGCTACAAGGGATGGAGGTGAAGTTGAAGTAAGCTTGGTGACTTGCTGCAGTAGATTGTATATACATGTACATACATGTAGGCACAGTGCACAGGTGATGAAGTGGGTGGATATTGAGTCCAGTAGCAGGGGTACTGATCAAATGGATTGCTTTGACCTAGATGGTATCATGCTTCTTGAGTGTTATTATTGCTGCATCCATCCAGGCGTGTGGTGACTATTTCATCACACTGCTGATGAGCCTTGTAGAAGAAGAAGAACCATTGAGTGGTCAGGAGAGGCAAATTACTTGTCACAGATTACTCAGCTTTTGTCCTGCACTTGTTGATATCTCATCTCATAGGCAGTCCCTTGGAATCGAGGAAGACTTGCTTCCACTCTAAAAATGAGTCCTTAGATGGCTGAACAGTTCAATATGAGAACCACAGTCCCTGTCACAGGTGGGACAGATAGTCATTGAGGGAAAGGATGGGTGGGACTGGTTTGCTGCACAATCTTTCTGTTGCCTGCACTTGATTTCTGCATGCTCTCGGCGATGAGATGATGTGGGTGGTGAATAGTTATATCCAAGATCTTGATGCTGTAGAACCAGTGCACTGGTGTTATAAGAACATAAGAAATAGGAGCAGGAGTAGGCCATAAGGCCCCTCAAGCCTGCTCTGCCATGCAATAAGATCATGGCTGATCTGATCATGGACTCAGCTCCACTTCCCTGCCCGCTCCCCATAACCCCTTATCCCCTTATTGTTTAAAAAACTGTCTATTTTCTGTCTTAAATTTATTTAATGTCCCAGCTTCCACAGCTCGCTGAGGCAGCGAATTCCACAGATTCACAACCCTCTGAGAGAAGAAATTTCTCCTAATTTCAGTTCTAAATGGGCGGCCCCTTATCCTAAGACCATGCTCTCTAGTTCTAGTCTCCCCCACCAGTGGAAACATCCTCTCTACACCCACCTTGTCAAGCCCCCTCATGATCTTATACATTTCTATAAGATCACCTCTCATTCTTCTGAATTCCAATGAGTAGAGGCCCAACCTACTCAACCTTTCCTCATAATTCAACCCCCCCATTCCCTGGAATCAACCTAGTGAACCTTCTCTGAACTGCCTCCAAAGCAAGTATATCCTTTCGTAAAAATGGAAACCAAAACTGCACACAGTATTCCAGGTGTGGCCTCACCAATACTCTGTACAGCTGTAACAAGACTTCCCTGCTTTTATACTCCATCCCTTTGCAATAAAGGCCAAGATTCCATTGGCCTTCCTGATCACTTGCTGTACCTGCATACTATCCTTTTGTGTTTCATGCACAAGTACCCCCAGGTCCCGCTGTACTGCAGCACTTTGCAATCTTTCTCCATTTAAATAATAACTTGCTCTTTGATTTTTTCTGCCAAAGTGCATGACCTCACATTTTCCAACATTATACGCCATCTGCCAAATTCTTGCCCACTCACTTAGCCTGTCTATATCCTCCTGCAGCCTCTTTATGTCCTCACACATTACCCTTCCTCCCATCTTTGTATCGTCAGAAAACTTTACACTCAGTCCCCTCTTCCAAGTCGTTAATATAGATTGTAAATAATTGGGGTCCCAGCACTGATCCCTGCGGCACCCCACTCATTACTGATTGCCAACCAGAGAATGAACCATTTATCCCGACTCTTTGTTTTCTGTTTGTCAGCCAATCTTCTATCCATGCTAATATATTACCCACAACCCCGTGAACTTTTATCTTGTGCAGTACCCTTTTGTGCGGCACCTTGTCAAATGCCTTCTGGAAGTCCAAATACACCACATCCACTGGTTCCCCTTTATCCACCCTGTTCGTTACATCCTCAAAGAATTCCAGCAAATTTGTCAAACATGACATCCCCATCATAAATTCATGCTGACTTTGCCTGACCAAATTTTGCTTTTCCAAATGTCCTGTTACTGCTTCTTTAATAATGGACTCCAACATTTCCCAACTACAGATGTTAGGCTAACTGGTCTATAGTTACCTGCTTTTTGTCTGCCTCCTTTTTTGAATAGGGGTGTTACATTTGCAGTTTTCCAATCTGCTGGGACCTCCCCAGAATCCAGGAAATTTTGGTAAATTACAACCAATGCCTCTACAATCCCTGCCGCTACTTCTCTTAAGATCCTAGGATGCAAGCCATCAGGTCCAGGGGATTTATCTGCCTTTAGTCCCATTATCTTATGAGCACCGCCTCCATAGTGATTGTGATTGTGTTAAGTTCCTCCTCCCCTATTTTGTTGTTGAAGCTCAGGGGTGATGGTTGGCTTTCTTTTGTTTGAGATGGTCATTACCTCGCACTTATATGGTGTGAATGTTACCTGCAACCTATCAGCCCAAGCCCTGATGTTGTCCAGTTCTTGCTGTAGACTGGCATGGACTCCTCATTATCGGAAGAGTTGTGATTGGAGTTAAATACTGGAATTAACAATGAACTGCCCAACTCCTGACTTTATGGTAGAGAGAAGGTCATTGATGAAGCAGTTGAAGACACTTCGCTGAGGAACTCCTGCAGTGAAACCCACATTATTCTCAATTTTGCTAGGGCTCATTGGTGTCTCGCTGTGAGTTAAGTGCTGCATTGAAAAGGAAGAAAGACTCTCAAAGCGCTTTACATCCAATTAAGTACTTTTTGAAGTGTAGTCACTGTTGTAATAACGGAAATGCGGCAGCCAGTTTTCGCACAGCATGCTTCTAGAAACAGCAATGTGATAATGACCAGATAATCTGTTTTAGATGTTGATTGAGGGATAAGTATTGGCTAGGACATAAGTGCAAGAGTGAAAACTGATGAGTTGGCAAGTATCTTCATCCAAAAGGGCTCAATTGATGAGCCTGTCAGGCTCTTCCTGAGATCCCCATCTCATAGATGCCAGTGTCCAGCCAATTTGGTTCACTCCACATGATATAACTCCCTTGCTCTTCTTCGAAATTGTGCCATATGTTCTCACCTGAGAGAGTAGATGGGGCCTCGGTTTAACATCTCATCTAAAAGACGGCACCTCCCTCAGTACTGCACTGAAGTGTCAGCATAGATTTTTTTTTGTGCTCAAGTCTCTGGAGTGGAAACTTGAACCCACAACCTTCTGACTCACACGTGGGAGTGCTACCCATTGAGCCACAGCTGGCACATAGATGTCAAGGGCAGCCACTGCCACCTCTCATCTGGCATTCAGCTTCTCTCTGTCTAGATCAAAGCTGTGATGAGGTCTGTAGCTGAGTCCTTACAGAAGCTGAACTGAGCATCGGCGAACAGGTTATTGTTGAGTAGGTATCATTTGAAGGCATCGTTGATTACTCCTTCCATCACTTCACTAATTTATACAGTTTCTTTGTGGATAGAACATACCTAGGCAAACTTCCACATTGTTGGGTAGATACCAGTGTCATGGCTAGGGCAGTGGCTCGCTCAATCGCACAGGTCTTCAATACAACACAGGCAGAACCCATAGACTTTATTGTGTCCAGTGAACTAAGCTGTTTAATATCATGTGGAGTGAACCAAATTGGCTGGATGCTGGCATCTATGATGGCGGGGGCCTCAGGAAGAGTCTAAATAGTGTCGTCAACTCAGCCCTTTTGTCTAAAGACACTTGCAAACATGTCAGTTTTCACCCTTGCATTTGTGAGCAAGGATGCACCATGGTTTAAGATCGGGATGTTCATGGAATCTACTGCACCTGTTAGTTGCTTTTTCCAGGACTACGCATACCTTAGAATGAGGTGCCAACTTAGTGAATCTATTATAACACAGGGTTACATATATCAAAGGCAATAGATTATAGATGGAGCTAAGCGGTCCTGCAATCAACCGATCAGACCAAAGCTCTGTAGCCCTACCACATCCAATTGAGACCAATCAGCAAATAGTAAACAGGATTGAAAACTACCAATCATGACGTTCAAACAGCTACAAATCAAAAACACCAGTAAATAAAGAAGACAAACCAATCAAATATCATGGGAACATCACCTCCAAATCGCATACCATCCTGACATATAACACTATTCCTCCTTGTTGCTGATTCAAAATCTTGAAATTTCCTACTTATCACCACTTTGAGGATACCATCAGCAAAAGAACTGCAGTGGTTCAAGGAAAAGGCCCACCATCACCTTATGAGCTGTTATGAGGGCAACTAGGGATGGGCAGTGTCATGCACATCCCATGAATAAGTAAATAAAAGGTTCAGTTATTGAGGCGTTCAGGAACCTTTAGTGCTTGTGCAAGTTTTTCAATCTTTTTCTAAATCTGCTTTGATTCATAATCAAATGAGTTGCTGCATAACATTGGAAGGCTATTACTGCCCTTGAAAGGGTGGAGCATAGGACAGTTAAGATATTACCATGTTTCAAGAGTCTAAGGAAAGGTAAAGGAAGTTTGAAATGTGCTCATTGGAACAGAAGAGACTTTGAGGTGCAAAAGTTCTCAAAATTAAATGGAGAATTGCTAAACTTGATTCAGATAGAAAGATTCAAGAATTATAGGATGTCATTTAGAAATTAGTACTAAATAGGAAGATAATAGGCATGTGGAATGATTTATCGGGCAAGGGCAACAGCAGCTATCCGTAACGTACAGCCATACATCTTTGGAACCATTGGTAATGAGACAAGAGTAGATAAGATCAACAACATTCTGGCAAACTACATCACTATGAACAACCTGTCAATTTAAAGGTGGTTAGGGACTTTGGATCACAGAATTTTACAATGGTAACTCAAACTGCACACATTACCAAGAATGCTACAATGTCTTCTCTTCCTCTTCTTAGTCGAGGATGCCTTGCTTCCACGTTAAAAATGTGGCTGATGAGTCCTATGCGGGATCTACAGTCTCTGTCACAGGTGGGGCAGCTGGAGGTTGATGGAGCGGGTGGGTGGGGTGCTTGGGTTGCCATGTGCTCCTTCCGCTGTTTACGCTTGACTTCAGCTTGCTCTCGGCTTAGAGACTCGAAGTGTTCGGCACTTTCCTGGGTGCTTTCCCTCCATTTTGTGCAGTCTTGGGCCATGGATTCCCAGGTCTCGGTGGGGATGTTGCACTTTTTCAAGAAAGCTTTGAGGATGTCCTTGAAGCATTTCCTTTGCCCACCTGGGGCTCGCTTGCCGTGTCGGAGCGCCAAGTAGAGTGCTTGTTTTGGGAGTCTTGTATCGGGCATGCGGACGACATGGCCCACCCAACGGAGTTGATCGAGCATGGTCAGTGCTTCGATGCTGGGGACGTTGGCCTGAGCGAGAACACTGACGTTGGTGCGCCTATCCTGACAATGATTTTCCAGGATCTTGTGGAAGCAGCATTGGTGGTACTTCTCCAGTGCTTTGAGGTGCCTGCTGTACACAGTCCATGTTTCTGAGGTGTATAGGAGGGCGAGTATCACTACTGCTCTGTAGACTATGAGCTTGGTGCTGGGTTTGAGGTCCTGGTCTTCAAACACTCTCTTCCTCAGGTGACCGAAGGCTGCACTGGCACACTGAAGGCGGGGTTGGACTTCGTCATCGACGTCTGCCCTGGTTGACAGTAGGCTCCCAAGGTATAGAAAATGGGCCACGATGTCCATGGCCTCTTCGTGGATTTTGATAATCGGGGCGCAGTGCTGCATGGCGGGGACAGGTTGGTAGAGGACCTTTGTGTTATGGATGTTTAGTGTAAGGCCTATGCTCTCGTACGCTTCGGTGAAGGTGTTGACGATGGCTTGGATTTCGGCCTCCAAGTGTGCGCAGATGCGGGCATTGTCTGCCTACTGTAATTCAATGACAGAGTGTGGGACGACCTTGGATCTGGCCTGGAGGCGACGGACGTTGAACAGTTTCCCGTTTGTTCTGCAGATTAGCCCTACTCCACTGAGGGTGAGATGGAGCATTGCAGCAAGGAAGATCGAGAAGAGCCTTGGTACAATGACACTGCCTTGCTTGACCCTGGTCTGAATGTGAAGTGTGTCTGTGGTGGATCTGTTGGTCAGGATCACGGCTTGCATGTCGTCGTGAAGCAGGTGAATGATGGTGACAAACTTTTGGGGGCAGCCTATATCAGGCCAGAAGGTATATCCATGCAGCAGTCTGCAGTCAACAAGAATGCCAAGCTTATCTGGCCAACTGCAAACAGGAGGTTGGACATCCATACTGGCCATTGTATTAGCAGTCCTGCCTACTTCTACCCCTTCCCTTTACACACATTTCATCAACTTCAGGCCCCCCCAGTTACTCTTAGCAACTCACACTCTCCCATTTATTGTGCCTCATGAAAGCAACCTCCTCACCCTCTCCAACACAATAAGGCTGAATTTGCGGCCCCTATGGGCACGCACGAAGTGCACACGCGCCCATAAAGACCTCGCAAGTTCCAGGTTTCGGTATGCACTGCGCATGCGCCTAAACCCGGAACTTGCGGTCTGTCAAGAATCCTCTTGCAGATTGGACAAATCTAACAGAAATGGTCATTCACTGGCGGAGAGTTATTCCTGGCCTGTGAATGCCCGTGAAATTCTTATGACTGATTCTTATGAAGACTTTTAAAGGATAGAACAATACAATTTTTCAATAATTTAAACATTTAAAAACCTGTGAAACAAGCTAAGTTTATTTTTAGACCCTTTAAAATATGTAAATTTGTTTTTCAAAAAATTACATTTTTGTTTTAAATAATTAATTAAATTCAATTTTGATTAATTTTAAATATGTGATGTTTAAAAAAAATATATTTTAAGTGTTTGTGTATTTTTGGGGTATTCCCTTTCATACTATGATGATTCGGAACTCACCACAAGTATGAATGGGAATACCACTACTTTTGATTGGCTAGGCCGGCCCACATGATTCCAGGGACGCTTGCAAAATGCCTGCACCCCTGAGATACGTGGGCTTCTACGCAGATCTACAGTTAGAGGCCCAGGACCGCAAGTCCCCAAACCTCCCGGACCACCAGGTAAGTTCGTAGATCTTTTTCAGATCGGAGGCATCCGCATGCAGGAAGCCTCCGACCGCAATTTCTGCACCAATGTCTGCATGCACAACTTCAGTGCCACTATTGTTTTATTGAGTCAGCCTTGGCTCACGGGTTCAAGCCCCACTCCAGAGACATAAGCAAATAATATAGAGTGACACTTCAGTGCAGTATTGAAGAAGTGTTGCATTTTCAGAGCTGCTGGATGAGATAATAGTCAGAGGTCTGTCTGCCCTCTCAGGTAGACATGGCACTATTTGAAGAAGAGCAGCGGAGTTCTCCCTGTATCCTGATCAACATTTATATCTCAACCAACATCACTTAAACAGATTATCTGGTCATTTAACTCATTGCTGTTTGTGAGGCCTTGTGTGTAAATTGGCTGCCGCATTTGCCTATATTACAACAGAGACTACACTTCAAAATAAAAAATTAACACGTTGGCTGTAGGGCACTTTGGGATGCCCTGAGAATGTGAAAGGTTTTTCAATAAGGCCTCACTGACTCATTATTAAAACTAGTCTCCTTTTGTTTGTGCATCACTTTGAGAATAATATTTTACCTACATGAATGAAATTTGGTGAAGTATTTGGCAAAAATCAAGTTTGAATTTTAGAGAATTTGAGCTCTTCAAAGCTTACATGAAGTAACATTTAATTTAAATTTTTGTTTTAATTTGCAACACTTGAATTGTAAATTTACATGATATGAACATTGTTGGTCTGTTATTTTCCCTTTAGTTTTTCTCCCCATCTCTCCTTTCCCAAGTGACTACTTTCATGTGTGAACCTATAAAATGAGGGGCCTAAATTGCTCCCTTCAATAAGGCCTCTGGCCACCTGAAAGCGGCGGCCACGAGGCGGTGCGGAATGGTCATCGACGCTCCGCGGAGGGGCCGCCATTTTGGAAATTGTCCTTCGGAGTTTTGGAGCGGTGTCCGAGACCGCTCCGCATGTTTTCCTGCCGTGGCGTGCATGCATCGACTCCATACCAACTGGAGGGGACCCCCTCACAAAATCGCCCCTCAGGAAATTGCCCCTTTCCCGGTATTGCCCTGCGGGAGTGGCCCCGTCGCCGATCGGTGCCCCCGACAGCTTTTGCGGCTGGCACACTCTCTGTGCTCCTTAAAGGGGAAGGTGCACTGCAGCGACCGCCATGTTATTTTTTTTGTCGGCCGACAGCCAGGTCGGTGCGACAGTTATGGCCGCGGGTTCAGCCAGGCCGCCAACAGCCACTAAAGTGGCTGCATAGTTCGCAACGGCTCTCTCCTTTAACTGAAGGGGAGTGAAGTTGTGACGCGCCCCCAGTTCCGCCCCATATTTACAGCCACTCCGCCCCGCCCCTACTTCCGCCCCCATGAAGAGGCCACTTCCGCCCCGCTCAAATAAAATCCCCGAAGTGCAGAATTTCGATGGTTAGGCCGCCCCAATGTATGGAGTGGCCAGAACACATCGAAACTGGTAGGTGCACTTCGTTTCGGGCGGTGGGCAATTTCGGCCCCTGAGTGTCAAACCATGCAGGCTTCACAGGCGAGTCCAATGCCGTCCATATGTATATTTTTCAGTAGGAGTTATTGAATGGAAAGTGGGGATAGGAGTACTTATTTCTCCCCACCCTAGCCCAGGGGCACTGAGGCCAATTATGGAGCCCCTATTGTCACCCTGACTGAGATTAGCTAATTCAGCACTGATTGGAGATCAAAATTAGTAGCTTCCTGTTCTGTATGGCTCAGTTCCTAACTTGGCTGTGTATTTTCCCAACTGACCCATAAAGGTAGCTGATGACATATTTTTAATTAGAGAAAGAAATTGCTATGAATTTTATTTTGGGGAGCCTATGGCACAGGTGGTGACAGAGTGGCCTTATATTCCCAACACAGGTTAGCATTCTCCCGCATGCAAGATTTTCGACCAAGTAGCTTTAAAGTCCATTGTTGTGCTCCTCAAGGAGATGAACTATTAGGTGCATAATTCTCCTGACTCAAGATGCTAATTGCCACTATGAGGGTTTCTGATAACAGCTAGACAGATTGCTATGGCCTTGGCATGCTTTTACTCAAAAATACTAATGGCTTTACCCCCATGTGGTTTGCTATTCCTTTAGCGATAATGCCTACTTAGAGCTAGGATTGTCTGAATTACCTGAATATGCTTAATATAGCAACCATTGTCACATCTGATAGCCACTTGGTATGCATCCAAATGGTTCTACATAGTACTGTATTTTGAAAGAAGCACCAAGCACAATGTTTTCTGCACAATAAATTGGAGTTGTATGAAGCAAGAAGTTGCTACCTATGACTGGTGATCCATTAACCAGCCTGAATATTGTTACTTCATCTGGATTCAGGCCATCAATCATAGTGCAGAAGAGCCACTTCCCAGTAACACACCAAAGTATTTACATTGGTTCTGGCTCTAGTTCACAAATGTGGTTAATGAAAGGTATGCTGAACCAGTGGCCAAAAAGTTAAAATGCTTTGGTAGACAGGAAAGATAAAGGAAACAAAAGAACTGGTAAATCTGTTTTCATGCTAAATCCTAGGCAGAACTGGATCTTCTTGTAAAGGTAGATTTCTAACATCAGGAACATCATCAGATCACCATTGGTACAAAAGTAAAATAGTTACAAGCTATATGATTCTCACATAGGTTCGTACTTCTGGAAGTTAGATCTGTATTTTTTATTGGGTCTCCCCAACTATCCTTTGTCTTAAGATGAATGGGGCCACGTGTCACAGCTCTTTATTGCAGAAGTTTTAAATACATTTGATGTCCACACATGCATTTTTCAGTTGAAGTTGTTCAAAATTCAACGTTCTGTACCACAATATTATCAGTGGATTCAAGATCAGGAAGAAAAAAGTTAAATATTTCCTTCAAATACTTGTTCCTAGAAAGGTTTCTGGCTCAAAAAACGAAACCAATAAAGCTGGCATTACATTGTACCATGTACTCACCCACGTTTGCCTCCATAAACCTTGGCCTTGACTATGCCTTTGCTTCATTCCCATTTCTTTTCTTTCATTTCCCCTTCACTATTATGCTAACTCCATTCCCTTCAATGTTGCTCTTATGATTTCCTCGCAGGCATGATTATTCTATTCCCTGCCTTTCATGCCTCTGTATCCATGCAACCTTTGACACCTCTGTAAAAGTCTTTCTTCACTGCTGCCAATCCGTGTTGACAACGTCTGTAGTATTGCAGTTTCAATACTCTCCATGTGCAATGTCATGGGAGATCAGCTAGTATTTAAAAAAGGAAGATATGGGATCCTATTTTAACTGGACCAGGATATATCACTAAGTGTCTGCCCGTACAGAGGGGGACAACTAATACTTTTCTTTAAATTTCTAATGGCGAGTTTACAACTAGTGTTATTCTGGGGCGGGATCAGGGGTAGAATTAATATTCAACAAGGTTTGGGTCTTATTATTGCCTATGTATTGAATGTATCCAGTTAATGTGAAGGTGTTACAAAGCTAATCATGTACTAGGTTGCATAACTTAAAACAAATTAGGGGTCATTTTAAATGACTAGTCAGAAAAATCATGCTGTCCATAATTTTCATTTGTGCTTCTAGTAGATGAAGCTCTCTGTTGGGAAAATTCTTATTATTATTTTAACTTTATGTAAATACAGGTAATTGGTAAGTAGACTTTACAAATTTCCAATCACAGCAAAGAGTTCAGTGGGCTTGACAGGATTTTCCATTGATAGATGGATATCTTCCACTAACCTCTGTGCCCGAATTGCTGATATGTGTTCCCAGTGTTTGAAGCGTCACTGTGGGAGTGCAAATTTATAAAATATATTTTGTGCACTATTGGGCATCCTACCTTCAAAGTACATTGATGCATTGGAGAGGATTCAGAGAGAAGCAGTGAGGATGATTCTGTAATTTGTGGCCCTAAGTTATGAATTAAATTTGCTTCCATTAAAGAAAGGAATAAGAAATAATCTATGGTTTAAAAATGCTGAAAGAAATGGATAATGTAGATACATTCTTAATTTGGGCTTTGAGTGCAAAACTTAGGGTGTGATTCACAGTGAACGGTGCATTCACGTTCCACAAGTTCAGCATTAGGGCGGAGTAGAAATTGTTTTGCGTTGATGATAAACTTAAAGTGTAAATCAGTTGCCAAGACCGGACTAATTCTGAAGTGCAGTGGAATGAGACTACATCCTCTAGGGAGTCTCAGTAATGCTTCCTTTTGGTGTCAGTTTAGTCTCTGATGTTAGATTCAGACTACATTTACACTCTGCCTACAGCATTGATGCCAAGCCAAACTGCTTTGCAGTGATGATACTACAACAACAACAACGTGTATTTATATAGTGCCTTTAGCGCAGTGAAACATCTCAAGGCGCTTGATAGGAGTATTACAAGATAAAAAATTTGACACCGAGCCGCATAAATAGAAATGAGCACAGGTGACCAAAAGCTTGGTCAAACAGGTATGTTTTAAGAAACGTCTTGAAGTAGGAAAGAGAGGTGGAGAGGTTTAGGTCAGGAGTTTCAGACCTAGGCAACAGAAGGCACGGCCACCAATGGTTGAGCGATTATAATCAGGAGGGCAGAATTCGAGGAGCACAGACATCTCGGGGAAGTTGCGTGGCTAGAGGAGATTACAGAGATAGGGAGGGGCGTTGAAGTGTGAATGCACCCTAAGATGAACAAGTCTCAGCAGAGTTGTAGATATATAGAGAATAAATCCCCAAACATGTTGTTCATATTGGGGTTATTAATACATTCTTTGGTACCTTAGGTACAGCTGCACTCCAGATGCTCATGCTCCATATTATGGTGCACGAAGGCCTGAAACCAATGAAAAATATTAAGGGGCAGGCATGCTTGAGCCAAAATTAAACACTACTCATGGATTTAACCAGATAAAAATTTGAATCATCACAGTCTTGGAGTTCATTCCTAGCTTCCTGCTTGAATTGCACTTCTTACAGGCAGTGACAGTGCTCAAAGAGAATCGGCAGCCTACAACTCTTTTAGTTGTGATCAAATAAACAATTAAATCAAGTGCCCCCTGATTAAAGGGAGGGACACACCAAACATTTTTAACAAGTGCCCCTTGTTTTTTTTTCCTTGAGGGCAACGAGAGGCAAATTATACAAGTGCTCCCTGGCTAAAAGGGAGGGGACACAAATACCCAGCAATAAAACAAATTAAACTTTAAAACATATAAAATCAAATTAAAATTTGGTTGCCGGGGGCGATGATGCACTCCAGTCCCTACGGCACCCACCTCTCGCGGACGGCCGTGAGTGTACCGGTGGACACCGCGTGCTCCATCTCCAGGGACACCCTAGCTCGGATGTAACCGCGGAAGAGATGCAGGAGGTGGGGCTGAACGACCGCCCGCTGCCTGGACCTGCTGATGGCCCCTTTGGCCGTGCCCAGGAGCAGTCCTACAAGGAGGCCTTCGGACCTACCCGCTCCCCTCCGCACAGGGTGCCCAAAGATCAGGAGTGTGGGACTGAAGTGCAACCAGAATTTGAGGAGTCGGCAGCCTACAATACGTGTTAGCAAGCAATCTGCAAGAAGAAGAAAACCCAATCAAAGCCAAATGCTGGATTTAAGCTTAACTTAAAATTCTTTGATGTTTACTATTTGTGCCACAGCCTTAATACAATTAATAATGTACAGAGTGAAAAAATACTGACAGAGAATAATTTGAGTGTAGTATCAGAAAGGAAACTTGTTCAGTGTGACAAATCAGCAAATATTTCAATTTCATAGAGAACATAGTTCCCAGTTAAAAATGAAATGGGATGAGTTGTTGATTATTTTATGGAGAAATAGAAATTAATACTCCTGTGTCTTTCTAAGCCTTGCCATCACTATTTGTGCAAGTTTCCCTTTCTTTGGTTCAAGAACTGGATTTAACACTCTGCATTTTATCTTTTTGCGAACCTTTTCTGACAAAATTCTTTGTGATTTGAGACAGAAAGCAACAATAAACAATGAGGATAATTGTTGTAGAAACCCTTTTAAATTAAATCAGATACTTGAAACAGCTATTTGAGTTGAATTTCCACAGCTCTGGTATCAAATTACAGGGGTCCAGAGAGATGTTGTGCAGGTTGAGTTTGAATTTCTTTTAATAAAGAAACTGTACATAGTGCTGTGGTTCTAATGTACTGTAATTGTTAACTGGACAGTGCACTTCTGTCTCAAAAGAATGAAGAGAATCCAGAGTATTTAGCATGCTTCCTATGTTCTACCTTGTGTGATACAGGAGAGCCTGTGCTTTAGTCTAGGCAATTAGATGCTTTGAATTCTGAAAGAGAAGTAGTGATTGCATTAAGCAGCCCACTGAAGGCACAGCAGCAGAACCATATGTTGCCTGTGCATTAGTAACAGGCACGGAGGAAAATAATCACAAACATATTACTATAATATTAACGATTTAGCACAATCCTGCCTACTTTTAATTTAACTTTTGCAATATTTTAAATAAAGAAAAAGAAGGTTGTATGTAGTTGACATTTCTTGTCTTGGTGAAATGAATGATAACAATTTGTCAGCATGCTCACAGTGCCAAACTATATCAGCCTCCAGATCAAAAATCTCCTCGCTGAGTTTGTTATGTGAATATGTTAAGTTTGAATTTACATTTTTTTAAATAAACCCTCTGTTGTAGAAACAACAGACCATATTTCTACTATTGCAACAGCCTGTAAATGCAAGAAGTACCCATGTCTTTAGAGACAATTTTTTGGTTTTCTGACAGAATACAACTATGTTTGTAGCTAATTTAGTTTGCCAACAGAAACAACAGTAGGTTCTTGCATTGCAGGTAGGGACAATGCAGTACATATAAATCTGATTGCTGAATGGTGACTTTAGCAAATGATGTATAAGTTAGCTTGTTGTTTCCACTCATCTATTATGACTTGTACATAAAAAGAATGTACTGACTACAAAAGGGAATCTCCCACCCTGCTCAAATATATCTGATGAATAACAGAAGGGGCAGGAAAAAGGCAATGGGAGAATAGTGATTGGTGTGGCTGCTTATGATGTAATTTGAGAGTCATGTGATATTAGGTGAGCTGTGAGTGGTGGAATGGAAGCACATGTAACCGTGTAAAGGTACCAAGAACAGACTGCCTGCTAGACATCTTTCAGCTGGCAGTTGTGAGGACTAACAAGCTCAATACATCTTTGGTGTCTGAGGATTCAGATCACATACAGTTCAACAGAATAAGCAGTCAGATAAGTGAGTCTGTAATTGGATATAGTGTTGAATTAAATCTGCCTTTACTTTTCTGATGATTTTATCTATAGCTGCATGCATTTAACATTTTAGCCGTAGATAATATATTGGAGCACACTTTTTCTGTTTTCAAGCTTTGATGGTTGACTTACATTTGTTTTTAAATCATCTCTCTTTAATTATTCTTTTAAGTATGTAGAATAGTCATTAAAAATGTAAATTCAGTTTCTTTTGCCGGTGCATCTTCTGTTCTATTTGCTGTATTTGTCTTTTGGCTATTGTGAAATGGATGGGCCAAGGTGTAACATTGCTGTAACATCCTTTTGTTTGCTGTTTTTGGGTGTGAACATTCCAGTATTACTGATTCTGCCTCGTTAGTGCAAGTGCAGACACTGGTAACTTAGTGCAATTATATAACAGAGAAAGTGATGATTAGTACTCAGATGTTAATATACAGCAACATTTTTTTTGTTGCTGCCTATAAAATCTGTGTCACTTTTTTTCTTCATTAATCGGGGACTGCTGGAGGCAAAAGGGACAGCTTTAACTGTCTAACCACTGGAAGGCTGTGCAGTATAGAAAATTGCCCCACCCTTGCCTTTGTGTCCCACCTTCTTGGCAACATCACCAAATTACTTTTGCCTGTTTCTCTTCAATTTTTATCAATGACGATGATGATTTTATAGTAAACTTTAGTGTAGAACTAAATTTAAGTTACAGTATTTAAATATATTCTCAAAGATAAAACATGTAGTTTTGTTATTTAATAGGCAGCTATGAACTGATGTTGCATTATTGTCAAATTTCACTTTGTAGTTTTTGATGAATAGAAACACTGATGTCAAAAATAAGACCAACAATTCTGACTCTGCAGGTTTGCAAAATTTACAGTTTAACCCATTGTGTTCGGAAGACCTTCAAATCTTTCAATCTCATTTTCGCAATCGGTTTTGTGTGTAGTATTCCAGGCAACACCTTAAGAAAATATTTAACCCTATAGTGTGACTGAAATAGTCAAAACTGGAGAATGCTAGAAGCAGTGTGGCCTCTGATGAGCCATTTTGCAGATGAAGGGCATGTATTGCTAATGGTATTGTTGGCTTATTACATTAGTTGGCGCAAGCAATCTGCTTACTCTGGTGTATTGTGGGTAATAATGCAGGTTGCATACAGTGCTTAAATGGCTCAATGACTATAGTTTCTGAACTGTACAATAGGTAAATGAGTCAGCTACAGAAATGTTGGCTCCTAAATGCAGCCCTGTAATGCTGGTTCATAGGAAATGTTTCAGCAAGACAGAAAGAAAGATGTTTAAGTTATGCCATTGGTGTGATAATAGCACAATAGTAATAAACCTGAGAACTAATGAGAGATAGTATGGTATTCCGTAAGAGACAGTGTTGAAAGCAAAGAAATGGTAATCTGTAATAAACCAACAACAGATAGGTTAATCCTCATTTGACTTGAATTGGAGATAAGTATTTAAGATTTTTCTTAATTTGGGGAGCCATCAGCTGTGTATATGTATTTTTAGATGGGCATTAAAAATGCACAATTTGTGTGAATGTGAAAATAACATGACATTTAAGGAGTTGCTGAAGTTCAGATTTGTTTTTAATATAGTACAGACTCTGTGACAGATGCCTTACTTTTTTTTTTAACTTTACAATATGCATAACTGTTGAACCAGAAAATATTTCCATGTCTGGTTCTGGAACATTCCTTTATGAATGATGACAGTTGCTCAGCTTTGCCAAAAAGAAAAATGAACTGCATGGCAAAAGGACGAATCAAATGCCAACAAGTGTCATAGGATTGAGTGAGGCGAATACTAACACTGTGCTGAGTCCATAAAAGATCTCTAGTATCACTAGTTGTATTCAGATTACAGATGAATGCAGCACAGTGCATAAATGTGTAGTGCAAAGTGGGGATTTCTACAGCGATCACTGACTGTTACTGAGTCAGTCTATTCTTTGGGTGTTCGGAATCGTAAACAAGCAGATCAGATCTAGAATAACGGGAGTGAGTCCCTCTCTGTTCATTGGGTGTCTGCATTAGCACAGTAATATGAGGAATCCAGCAATGATTTCAGTCCAGTCACTGGCTTGGGAATATGGAATAGTGTTGGTGATAGGAAAATTATTCAAATTATCAGTTGCCTCAATATTTGCATTAATGCAGCATGAAGTTTAAAAAAACAGTTATGTCTTAAAGAGGAAGAAAAATATACTGTATGTAGTGGAATCGTAGTGGAGGGATTATGCATGGGTAACCCCACCCTACTGTTATTGTGTATAAAGTGAGACTGGCTATGATATTTTCAGTTCATGTCAAGATGTATCACCCCTTCAGGAGATAAATAATACCATAAACATTAATTGTTAAATCCATTAAGTCAAGTGCACCATTTCTGTTTTGTGAAATTCTGCAGCAGTGAGTCCAGCTTATCAAGTCTCACTTGTGTGGAATAACGCTTGGTTGTTTTGGTTTAAAACTGACCTATTTTGATGCATGCCACTCTTTAACACAGATCCTTTTTTGATTAAGTGGGTTTGCAAACTGTCTCACTCTTTGTGATTTATAAATGCTGATCCTAACATTTTTGATGTGAAATGGCCAAAGGAGTAAATATAGTTCATTTCAAATAACCATTTGATAAAGTATCCTGAGGGAGCCAGTTTATGAAAATCTACTCTTATTTAGCTGGTTTAAATTGGTTCTTCAATCAAATAGTGACAAAGTAAGAATGTTTGATTGGAACTAAAATGGATGTCTGCTGACCAGCTATGTTGGTACAAGATATTGGGACTGCACTCATTCTCAGCTATAACACTTTCGAGGATGCTCATCCTGATTGACCTACATTGGCTCTCTGTTCCAAATTGCATTCAATTGAAAATCCTTCTCCTCATCTGTAAGTTGCACCATGACCTTGCTCCACTCTCTCTCTTTGCCAGCCCTATGTCCCTACCTGAAACTCTGTTCCTCTGATTTTTGACCTTTTGTTAATACTCCTGTGAAGTATCTTGGGATGTTTTATTACGTTAAAGACACTATATAAATATAAGTTGTCCTTTGAAGCCCTTCTCCCTTTGACAGCTTTCAGCTGCCTTGTTCCTACTCTTTTAAACTTCTTTTCTAAACCTCTCTGCCACTGCACCTCTCTGTCCACCATTAAAATCTGCCTCAAAATAGTTTCTAGATGAGATTTACAGGAGAGCAAAAAGGCTGATTCTTGGTGTGATGAGGATGGGGTATGGCTGAATATGTTAGGGTACTTCAACCTCAAAAAGAAACACCTCAGAGTGTACCATACAGAATTATGTATAATAGGTTTAGCAAAAGTAAACCCATATAACTTTCAGGTAACGTGGCTTGAGGAGTGGTGCAGAAGGGAGGGATTCAAATTCCTGGAACATTGGAACCGGTTCTGGGGGAGGTGGGACCAGTACAAACCGGACGGTCTGCACCTGGACAGGACCGGAACCAATGTCCGAGGGGGAGTGTTTGCTAGCGCTGTTGAGGAGGGGTTAAACTAATATGGTAGGGGGATGGGAACCTATGCAAGGAGACAGAGATAAGAAGAATGGGGGAAGAAGCAAAAGATAGAAAGAAGAAAGGTAAAAGTGGAGGGCAGAGAAACCCAAGGCAAAAATCAAAAAGGTCCATATTACAGCAAAACCCAAAGGACAAAGTGCATTAAAAAGACAAGCCTGAAGGCTCTGTGCCTCAAATCGAGGAGTATTCATAATAAGGTGGACCGAATTAACTGCACAGGCAGCAGTTAATGAATATGATATAATTGGCATCACGGAGACATGGCTCCAGGGTGACCAAGGCTGGGAACTCAACATCCATGGGTATTCAACATTCAGGAAGGATAGACAGAAAGGAAAAGAAAGTCGGGTAGCGTTGCTGGTTAAAGAGGAAGTTAACGCAATAGTAAAGAAGGACATTAGCTTGGATGATGTGGAATCTGTATGGGTGGAGCTGCGGAATACCAAGGGGCAGGAAAAGCTGGTGGGAGTTGTGTACAGACCACCAAACAGTAGAAGTGAGGTTGGGGACAGCATCAAACAAGAAATTAGGGATGCGTGCATTAAGCTACAGCAGTTATCATGGGCGACTTTAATCTACATATTGATTGGGCTAACCAAACTGGTAGCAATACGGTGGAGGAGGATAACCTGGAGTGTATTAGGGATGGTTTTCTAGACCAATATGTCAAGGAACCAACGAGAGGGCAGGCCATCCTAGACTGGGTGATGTGTAATGAGAAAGGACTAATTAGCAATCTTGTTTTGCGAGGCCCCTTGGGGAAGAGTGATCATAATATGGTAGAATTATTTTATTAAGATGGAGAGTGACACAGTTAATTCAGAGACTAGGGTCCTGAACTTAAGGAAAGGTAACTTCTATGGTATGAGACGTGGATTGGCTAGAATAGACTGGCGAATGATACTTAAAGGGTTGACGGTGGATTGGCAATGGCAAACATTTAAAGATCACATGGATGAACTTCAACAATTGTACATCCATGTCTGGAATAAAAATAAAACGGGGAAGGTGGCTCAACCGTGGCTAACAAGGGAAATTAAGAATAGTGCTAAATCTAAGGAGGAGGCATATAAATTGGCCAAAAAAAGCAGCAAACCTGAGGACTGGGAGAAATTTAGAATTCAGTAGAGGAGGACAAAGGATTTAATTAGGAGGAGGAGGAAAATAAGAGTGAGAGGATGCTTGCTGGGAACATAAAAACTGACTGCAAAAGCTTCTATCGATCTGTGACGAGATGAAAGATTAGTGAAGACAAACGGAGGTCCCTTGCAGTCAGATTCAGGTGAATTTATAATGGGGAACAAAGAAATGGCAGACCAGTTAAACAAATACTTTGGTTCTGTCTTCACGAAGGAAGACACAAATAACCTTCCGGAAGTACTAGGGGACCGAGGGTCCAGTGAGAAGGAGGAACGGAAGGATATCCTTATTAGGTGGGATGTTGATGGGATTGAAGGCCGATAAATCCCCGGGGCCTGATCGTCTGAATCCCAGAGTACTTAAGGAAGTGGCCCTAGAAATAGTGGATGCATTGGTGATCATTTTCCAATAGTCTATCGACTCTGGATCAGTCCTTATGGACTGGAGGGTAGCTAATGTGACACCACTTTTTAAAAAAAGGAGGCAGAGAGAAAACCATTAATTATAGACTGGTTAACCTGACATCAGAAGCGGGGAAAATGTTGGAATCAATTATTAAAGATGAAATATCAGCGCATTTGGAAAGCAGTGACCGGATCGGTCCAAGTCAGCATGAATTTATGAAAGGGAAATCATGCTTGACAAATCTTCTGAAATTTTTTGAGGATGTAACTAGTAGAGTGGACATGGGAGAACCAGTGGATGTGGTGTATTTGGACTTTCAAAAGGCTTTTGACAAGGTCCCACACAAGAGATTGGTGTGCAAAATTAAAGCACATGGTAATGGAGGTAATGTACTGACGTGGATAGAGAACTGGTTCGCAGACAGGAAGCAGAGAGTCGGGATAAACTGGTCCTTTTCAGAATGGCAGGCGGTGCCGCAGGGCTCAGTGCTGGGACCCCCAGCTATTTACAATATACATTAATGATTTAGATGAAGGAATTGAGTGTAATACCTCCAAGTTTACAGATGACACTAAACTGGGTGGCGGTGTGAGCTGTGAGGAGGATGCTAATAGGCTGCAGGGTGACTTGGACAGGTTAGGTGAGTGGGCAAATGCATGGCAGATGCAGTATAATGTGGATAAGTGTGAGGTTATCCACTTTGGGGACAAAAACACAAAGGCAGAATATTATCTGAATGACGGCAGATTAGTAAAAGGGAAGGTGCAACGAGACCTGGGTGTCATGGTACATCAGTCATTGAAAGTTGGCATGCAGGTACAGCAGGCGGTGAAGAAGGCAGATGGTATGTTGGCCTTCATATCTAGGGGATTTGAGTACAGGAGCAGGGAGGTCTTATTGCAGTTGTACACGGCCTTGGTGAGGCCTCACCTGGAATATTGTGTTCAGTTTTGGTGTCCTAATCTGAGGAAGGATGTTTTTGCTCTTGAGGGAGTGCAGCGAAGGTTCACCAGACTGATTCCCGGGATGGCTGGACTGACATATGAGGAGAGACTGGATCGACTGGGCTTGTATTCACTGGAGTTTAGAAGGATGAGAGGGGATCTCATAGAAACATATAAAATTCTGACAGGACTGGACAGGTTAGATGCAGAAAGAATGGTTCCAATGTTGGGGAAGTCCAGAACCAGGGGACACAGTCTTAGGATAAGCGGTAGGCCATTTAGGACTGAGATGAGGAGAAACTTCTTCACTCAGAGAGTTGTTGACCTGTGGAATTCCCTACCACAGAAAGTTGTTGATGCCAGTTCATTGGATATATTCAAGAGGGAGTTAGATATGGCCCTTACGGCTAAAGAGATCAAGGGATATGGAGCGAAAGGCGGAAAGGGGTACTGAGATGAAGGATCAGCCTGATCGTATTGAATGGTGGTGCAGGCTGGAAGGGCCGAATAGCCTACTCCTGCACCGATTTTCTATGTTTGTATGTTTATATACATCAAGGCAGCAGGAAGGAGAGTACATGTTCAGGGTTGTGAAGGGCAAGTTTAGGACAGAAGTATTACTTTTCAGAGGATGATCAATAGTTGGAGCAGGCTACCAGGAAAGGTGGTGGAGGCCAGGATACTGGACTCCTTTATGTAACAGCTAGATGCTATAATGGGAAAAAATTAGGGCTGTTATTCTGGAAAGCTGAAATCAAATGGGCTGAAGGGCCATCTTTGTCCAAACATATCTTAAGATCTCATGATAACAATTAGTCTTCTACATAACTGATGAAATATTTTCTAGGACTAGTTTTGGTGAACTTGTACTGCCAGCAAGGAGCCTCTAACCTGTCGGTGATGCATATTGGGAAACCATGGGTGTGCTGGCCTCAATATTCCAATGTACATGCTGGTGGGTGATATTCTCTTAACAACACCACAAATTCAGTCCTCCTGCAGCTATATTTCCAAACCATGGGTTAGTTCCATGTCTGTGCCCTGTTGAGTCTGACCTTTTATACGGCACAGAAACAGGTCATTTGGCCCAACCAGTCCATGCGGCATTTATGGTCCACTTGTCAAGCCTCGTCCCGGCTTTCCTCGTGTAACTCTATCAGCATAACCCTCTATTCCTTTCTCCCTCATATGCTTATCTGGTCTCCCCTGAAATGCATCTATACTATTCGCTTCAACCACTCCCTGTGGTAGGGAGTTCCACATTCTCACCACTCGCTGGATAAAGAAGTTTCTCCTGAATTCCCTGTTTGATTTCTTGGTGACTATCTTATATTGATGGTCTCTAATTGTGCTCTTCCACACACTCTCTCTGTATCCACTCTCTCAGAACCCTTTCATAATTTTAAAGTCCTCAAGAGAAGACTTCAAGAGAAAAGAGACCCAGCCTGTTCATCCTATCCTGATATGTATACCCTCGCATTTCTGGTATCATCCTTGTAAATCTTTTTTGCACCCTTTTCAATGCCTCTATATCCTTTTTATAATATGACAACCAGAATTGTACGCTTTACACCAAGTGTGGTCTAACCAAGGTTCAATACAAGTTTAGCATAACCTCTACTTTTCAATTCTATCCCTAATAAAAATAAACCCAAGTGCTTGGTTTGCCTTTTTTGTGGCCTTACTAACCTGCGTCGCTACTTTTAGTAATTTGTGTATTTGTACTCCGAGATCCCTTTGTTCTTCTATTCCATTTAGATTCTTATTTTCCAAGTAATATGTGACCTTCCTATTTTTCATACCAAAATGTAGTAACACCCATTTATCTGTGTTAAAATTAATTTGCCAATTACATGTCCATTCTGAAAGTTTATTAATGTGTTGTATCTTCTTGTAATCCTCATTAGCATTGACTCGCCCCCAATTTGGTGTCCTCCGCAAATTTAGAAACTGTTTTTTAATTCCAAAGTCTAAATCGTTAATATAAATTGTGAACAGCAGTAGTCCCAGCAATGATCCTTGTGGAACACCACTATCCACCTTCTGCCACTGTGAATAGCTACCCTTTACCCCTACTCTCTGCTTTCTGTCTTGAAGCCAGCTAGCTATCCATTCTGCTACTTGTCCCCTGACTCCGCATTTTCTGACCTTATTCATTCGTCTATTATATGGTATCTTATCAAAGGCCTTTTTGATGATTTAGATAAATTACATTTACTGCATTATCCTTGTCTAGATAAACATTGCAATAGTTCTTTTTTAATGGCTTGGATTCTCCTTTGGTCGATTTTGAGATGTGTGCAAATTGTCATTTATCCTAGTGCATTTTTTGAACAAGATCTTTTGCAAGGGCAGACGGGGCCTCAGTTTAATAACTCACCAAAAAGAGGGCACCTCTGATATTGCAGCCTGAGGAAAAGAGTGTTCGAAGACCAGGCCCTCAAATCTACTACCAAGCTCAAGGTCTACAGGGCTGTAGTAATACCTGCCTGCCTGTATGGCTCAGAGGCATGGACCATGTACAGTAGACACCTCAAGTCGCTGGGGAAATACCATCAACGATGCCTTCACAAGATCCTACAAATCCCCTGGGAGGACAGACGCACCAACATTAGCATCCTCGGCCAACATCCTCAGCATGGAAGCACTGACCACACTTGATCAGCTCCGCTGGGCAGGCCACATTGTCCGCATGCCAGATACGAGACTCCCAAAGCAAGCGCTCTACTCGGAACTCTTTCATGGCAAATGGACCAAGGGTGGATCGAGGAAACGTTATAAGGACACCTTCAAAGCCTTCCTGATAAAGTGCGGCATCCCCACTGACACCTGGGAGTCCCTGACCAAAGACCGCCCTGACAGTGCAGCTTGAGGAAAAGAGTGTTCGAAGACCAGGCCCTCAGATCTACCACAAAGCTCATGGTCTACAGGGCTGTAGTAATACCCACCCTCCTGTGTGGCTCAGAGGCATGGATCATGTACAGAAGACACCAAGTCGCTGGAGTGGAGGAAGTGCATCCAGGAGGGCGCTGAGCGCCTTGAGTCTCATCGCCGAGTGCATGCAGAAAACAAGCGCAGGCAGCAGAAGGAACGTGCGGCAAACCTGTCCCACCCTCCCTTACCCGCAACCACTGTCTATCCCACCTGTAGCAGGGACTGTGACTCTTGTATTCCACTGTTCAACCACCTAAGGACTCATTCTAAGAATGGAAGCAAGTCTTCCTCGATTCCGAGGGACTGCCTATGATGATGATGATGATGAGTCCCTCAGTAGTGCGCTGGAGTGTCAGCATAGATTATGTGCTCAAGTCTCTAGAATGAGGTTTGAACACATGATCTTAGGTGTTATTACTGAGCCAAGGCTGACACTTGAGCCCTGATTTGAACCATGCCCACTTAATGGGAATAAGGTGTGCGGGTGGTTAAAATAGTGTTAGAGTTCCTGACGGTTTTCTCCCATCAACATTTTAACCGCACACTTTTCGAAACGATCGAGGCCTCTGAATTAGGCAGGCAGGAGCCTCGTGAATATATTAAAATTGGAATCCTATGACATAATTAGAACCTCAATGCAATTTTAACTGAAAATTGCTGCAGTTCCTCCCAGTGGCAGACCCACCAGTATAAACTGGTGGCAAGCAGGTTCAGGACCAGAAGAGGTCCAGTTTTTTTTTTTTTGTTTCCTTGCAGGCCAGGAGGAGCAGGAGTCCTCCACTGGACCCCACAGGAAACCTTGGACCTTCCAGGTCTCTCACCGACGGCGAGGTTTTACTGAGCCACTTCTAAAGGGGGTCGTTTCTTTGGGTCCACAGCGTGGGCCTCCTACCACCTGAAATCCTGCTCCTGCGTTCCAGTCAGCTAGCGCTTCTCTCTCGGTTTGGGTGAGAGAGTGACCAGGTCTGTGTAGGTGAGACCCAGGAGTTAAAATTTTCTGGGCCTCACACTGGGCGGTTGGATGGTTTCCCGTGCGGCTTGCCCCCTGCTGGGAGTTGTAATCTGGTTTTTGAAGTTATGTTCAGATTATATGATTTATAGGGCTCGACTTTCCTCTTCATTTTCGGTGGTTTTCTCGGCGGTACAGCTCTTCTTGGCGGAAAACCACCTGGCGAATGTTTCCACTTCATTTTTTTTTTAAAGAGTTCCGCCGACATTTTCAAAATAGCGCTGGGGAGCAGACCGCCCACGTGCATCTGCATGCACCGCCGAGAAAACCGCCATGGTCCAAGTTTTGCCTCAGCAGTGACTTGTAGGTAAGATTGAAAAAATCGCTCACGAAAAGCTGCTGGAACTGGGCAAAGAAAGGCAAGTTAAAGGTTTTTTTTTTATAATTATTTTAAAATTCTTTCATGACGATTAAGTTAAAAAGGGTCTGGAGAATGTTTGCTAAATTTTTATTTTTTGTTTCATTGAAAAAATATTTTGAGTTTTCTCCCCTACCTAGGCCCAACCACTGCCTCGGTCTAAGTTTTGAGTACTAACTACCCATTTTGCCAAGCATCGCGTTTAACCGCCATGAATCTACGTGTAAGATCCATTTTCTCGCTGGGCGGTATTTTTCCCCTTTTTTTAATGGAATTTTTTGCCAGCGTTATTTGAAGAATCTTGGCAGTCTTTTTGGGTGGCAAACCGGCAGCGGAAGGCTTTCGGGAAAGTCTAGCCCAGAGAATAATACGACAGATTCGTCCCGTCGTGCTGGTTAACCAAATATTCCCACTCCCCTGTTCTTCCCCCAGAGTCCTGTAAATTTTTACTTTTAAAGTATTTATCCAATTCTCTTTTTTGAAAGTTACAATTGAATCTGCTTCCACCACCCTTTTTAAAGGCGGTGCTTTCCAGATCACAACTCGCTGTGTTAAAAAACATCATCCTCCATTCCCTCTGGTTCTTTTGCCAATTATTTTAAATCTGTTTCCTTTCGTGACTGTCCCATCCACCAGTGGTAAACCTTATTTACTTTATCAAAAACCCTCATAATTTTGAACACCTTGTATTAAATCTCCCCTTAATCTTCTCTACTCGATAGAGAACAATCCAAGCTTCTCTCGTCTCTTCACAAAACTGAAGTCCCTCATCACTGGTATTATTCCGGTAAATCTCCTCTGCATTCTCTTGACATCTTTCGTAAAGTGTGGGTCCAGAATTGGATACTACTTTTGCTGAGGCTTAGCCATTGATTTATAAAGGTTAAGCATAACTTCATTGCTGGAATTTTGTTCTTCTCAGTACAATTTGCCCCTCAGATGATCTCTGATCAAATATCATTATTTCAGCCACTCATTAGATGCTGATGTACATGGAAATTAAAGTCACTTAGTGGAGAAGATTATGATCTCAACATGTAATGAGGACATAATTTAATTTTTAATGTTCAATTTGGTAAGTTTTTTGTTACGCTTGAAGCGTACACTGATCACATTTGTTGAGAACAACCACGCATTCTTGATGCTCGGTATTGCAGCCCAAATGCAACTCTCAGCCAAGATGCTTCACATCTGAACAATTGCTTATTTGTTTGTCGACTCCATTACAAACTTTCTTGTCTTTCTCGTCCTATTTTATCTGTATTACTGTGCTCATTGTTCCTCTGAACTTTCCTCTATTGTTCCAAGGTTTGAATATGACTGAGCTCTAAATATGATATTCCACATGCTCCTCTTCCTCCCTGATTGCGATAAAATGCATTGTTATTCTAACTCATTCTTTAGTATTTAAAAAATGTAGAACTCATCATCATCCTCAGTCTTTCCTTCTTCTGCTGGCCTTTAAAATCCAAGTTTTTCATTGCCTAATCACCACTGCTTGATTTCTGCTCACATTTTTGATGTGTTGTAGCCCATCTGATCTTCTATTGTACTTGTAGAATCATAGAATTTTACAGCACAAAAGGAGGCCATCCACTGCATCACTGCCATCTTTTTATACGTAGTCCCCTTGCCCTGATCTTCTTCCATTTTTTTTCCATTGCCTTGCCCTTTTTCCATACTCTTATTTTTTAATCTTTAAATATTTATCTACTTTCCATTTTAAAAGCTGTTATGAATTATGCTGCCACTGCTGTTTCTGGAAAAGAATTCCATGTGCTAACAATTCTACATTTAAAAAAAAAAATCTAAAATGTCCCTTAATTCTTTTGGTGATGAACTTAAATTTATGCCTTCCAGTTATCGATTCACTAACCAGTAGACATAGGATAAAACTATTTGTTTTATTAAAGACCATTATCATTTTGAATGTATCTGTTAGATCTTACTTAAGCTTCTATGTTATAATGAAAGGAATTCAAGTCTCTCCTCATAACTGAAGTCTCTTACCACTGGTATAATGTTAGTAAATCGGTTCTGCATCCTCTGCATGACCTTGATATCCTTCCTAAAGTAAGATTCCAAAAACGGGATATAATATTCGAATGGTGGCCTTACCAATGATTTGTACAGGTTTAACATTCCCTATTCCCTATTTATAAAACCTCGGAACCCACACTTTTTTTTTTACAACATCATCAGTTGCTCAGTAACCTCCCCCGCCACTCCCACTCCCACAACCCCAGGCTGGGATGGCTCCCTCACCACACATTATTCAAGACTTGTATCTAGCTCGGATCCAGGGAAGAGCCGCTGCATTTTTTCCCACCCCCTCATTTTAATTTAATTGGCAAGCTGCCTGTCAGTGTTGATTGAGCACTGGTAGCTAGCTGATCAAATTAAAACCATGCCTGAGCAGAGAATGTTTTGGACCTCTTGCTGGTGCCTTCAGGCAGGTGGCGCGATTGCTCAACTCACCACCTGCCCAATCTGCACTATCATCCCCACCATTAATTCATCATCATTATGGAGAAGCTTCTATCTGTTTTGCTTTTATTAAGACTGTGTATCAATATTTAAAGTTTTGGATGGTAGGACTCTTGTTGTTTTGAGCATGAAAGTCATTTTATAAAGTGTGTTGAGAATATTGAAAATAAACCTTCATTGGGCCCATTAGTCTTTTACTCTGCAACTATTGTGTGCAAGATTTATGAATATGTCGGGATGTTTCAAATAGTGCAGACCATTAAGTGGTAAGTCACAGGTGCACAAACATTATAGTCTTTGTTTCATTGAATGAATAATTGCCATCAGGGTTTGTGGAATTATCAGCAATCCCAATAGAATAATTTCCACAGGAAACGCAGCTCTTTATTATTCAGTATTCTGAGCCTACTATTTCCGCTGTCCAGCAAAATCCCTTATTCATTTTCCATTGAAATGTTTACATGCTGCAAAACATTTTCATTCTCTGCCACATTCGGTTCTTCAGGTTATTTATTACTTTTGTGACAGCTGTCTCAATAGGAACATGCAAAACTGAATCCATCCAGCAACTTGTGGCGATTTGTAACTCGTGATATCTCTTTCTCGCCACAAGTTGTTGGACGATTTATACATTAATAACAGTGAGCTTGCCGTTAAACTTGCCGTTATTTTGGCAGCAAATTCTGGGCCAATAAACTCAAACTAATTTAATCTACACAAAACAGGTATTGTATATCCCCCATCAGTGCTTCCAGATTGGCTCTGCCTGTTTAAGGTTGGGTGTTGCATTGCCACCCATTGGGGTAGATTTGCAATTTCTAACCAGCCAGTATAGATTTTCTTTTTCTTTTTTGCTGAATTCTTTATGGTTAAGACCAACCTGATTGAGGATGTTTTCAGAAATATATTTTGCGTTCATTAACTTGGGTATCAGTTACAGGTAATAGTAAATTATGAAGAGAATCCCACGGACTACCACAATAGTGACATTTTTAACTAAACACTCCTCAATCTCCTGTGGCTTTGCATTTAGGGAGTCCAGACTAAGTGTAGTTTCCGGTGAAGAGGGGTTAGAGGGCAGGAAATAATTGAACCAAGGCATGCAGATGTAATTCGGTCCCCATTGTAAAGTCCTACAGGTGATAATTCTACGGAGAAAAACACTATAAAGTCCAACATGCCACTATAAATTATAATTTATCCATGCCATTCACACATGGCCTGTATTGTAAATCCTAATTTTAGGCTTAAAAATTAGTTTGATTTGAATATAACTTTGAGATTCATTTCAGGATCAAAAAAATAAAACATTCATACTCTCTTTCATGAGAATGCTGTGTTATCCATGGCTAAATTTTACTTTACAGCTTTTATAAGGGTTTGCACTGTAATAAAACCAACTCCTTTTTTAAATGTAGCCAAAAGCAAACACTTCCAAAAGTACACTGCATGGTCTAGTCTGCAGTGGAAGGCAATGGTATAGTTGATTTATGCTAGAGAAGATAGAGTTCAGCATTGGAAGTAAAGCTATTAATAAAATGTTGGAGCTTGATAGCAGTCACTTACAAGTATTTACACAATCCCAGGGATCACATGCAAATATGATACACTTCCCTCATCCTAATTTCTGAACAACAGTGTCGGGTAATAATGCAGAAAAGGTTTTCTATTAGTATGAACAACAGAGGTAATGTGCTATTGCTAGTAAGTCGGCAATAATATGCAATACAGAATTTTTGAGATGCTATGCTGGTGGTGTAGGTCCACTTGTAGACTTCCATGGATCCCAGTTTGGAAAGCTATCCTTTTTATAAGTATTATGTATGTTAACTAGGTTTTACCTGCCACCGGAGGGCACGACTGTCAGAGTCCTAATGGTCACTGACAGACACATGCAAGCCGTGTATATAATGTTGGCAGCCATTTGAATCCTCACCTTTTTGAGAATAAATAAACTGGAGTAAGGTCATGCCTGAATTAGCTCACCGTACTTAGCCTCGTGGAGTTATTCGATACTTAACAATTGGAGACGAGTTTAAAAATACGAACTTTCACGCAACCATGTCTATTGGATTTTGGAGAGATTCATGGAAGGGGAAGACTGGGAGGATTTCACTGATTGCCTCGACCAGTACTTCGTAGCCAACGGATTGGAAGGAACCGATAATGCAATGAAGCACAGGGCGGTTCTCGTCACCGTTTGTAGGTCAAAAATTTATGGCCTTATCAAGAATCTACTCTCACCGACTCGACCAATGAATAAGAGTTACGATGAATTGTGTAACATAGAAACAGAGAAACCTAGAAAGTAGTTGTAGGAGTAGGCCATTCAGCCCTTCGAGCCTGCACCAACATTCAATATGATGATGGCTGATCATGCAACTTCAGTACCCCATTCCTGCTTTTTCTCCATACCCCTGGATCCCTTTAGCCTTCAGGACCACATCTAGCTTCCTTTTGAATATATCTAACGAACTGGCCTCAACAACTTTCTGTGGTAGAGAATTTGACATGCTCACAACTCTCTGAGTGAAGAAGTTTCTCCTCATCTCGGTCCTAAATGGCTTACCCCTAATCCTTAGGCTGTGACCCCTGGTTCTGGACTTCCCCAATATTGGGAACATTCTTCCTGCATCCAACCTGTCCAATCCTGCCAGAATTTTATATGTTTTATGAGATCCCCTCTCATTCCTCGAAATTTCAGTGAATATAAGCCTAGTCGATCCAATCTTTCTTCATATGTCAGTCCTGCCATCCCAGGAATCAGTCTGGTGAACCTTCGCTGCATTCCCTCAATAGCAAGAATGTCCTTCCTCAGATTAGGAGACCAAAACTGCACACAATACTCAAGGTGTGGTCTCACCAAGGCCCTGTACAACTGCAGTAAGACCATCCTGCTCCTATACTCAAATCCTCTCGCTATGAAGGCCAGCATGCCATTTGCTTTCTTTACTGCCTGCTGTACTTACATTTTCACCTTCAATGACTGATCTACCATGACACCCAGGTCTCATTGCACCTCCCCTTTTACTAATCTGTCACCATTCAGATAATAATCTGCCTTCCTGTTTTTGCCACCAAAGTGGATAACCTCACACTTATCCACATTATACTGCATTTGCCTTGCATTTGCCCACTCACCTAACCTGTCCAAGTCACCCTGCAGCCTCTCAGCATCCTCCTCACAGCTCACACTGCCACCCAGCTTAGTGTCATCTGCAAACTTGGAGATATTACATTCAATTCCTTCATCTAAATCATTCATGTATATTGTAAATAGCTGGGGTCCCAGCACTGAACCCTGCGGCACTCCACTAGTCACTGCCTGCCATTCTGAAAAAGACCTGTTTATTCCCACTCTTTGCTTTCTGTCTGCCAACCAGTTCTCTATCCACGTCAATACATTACCCCCAATACCATGTGCCTTAATTTTGCACACTAATCCCTTGTGAGGAACCTTGTCAGCAGCCTTTTGAAAGTCCAAATACACCACATTGACTGGTTCTCCCTTATCCACTCTACTCGTTACATCCTCAAAAAGCTCTAGAAGATTTGTCAAGCATGATTTCCCTTTCCTAAATCCATGCTGACTTGGACCGATCCTGTCACCTGCTTTCCAAACGCACTGCTATTACATTTTTAATAATTGATTCCAGCATTTTCCCCACCACCGATGTCAGGCTAACTGCTCTATAATTCCCTGTTTTTTCTCTCCCTCCTTTTTTAAAAAGTGGGGTTACATTAGCTACCCTCCAATCCATAGGAACTGAACCAGAGTCTACAGAATGTTGGAAAATGACCATCAATGCATCTACTATTTCTAGGGCCACTTCCTTAAGTACTCTGGGATGCAGACTATCAGGTCCCGGGATTTATCGGCCTTCAGTCCCTTCAATTTCCTTAACACCATTTCCTGACTAAAGGATTTCCCTCAGTTCCCCCTTCTCGCTAGAGCCTCGGTCCCCTAGTATTTTCGGGAGGTTATTTGTGTCTTCCTTAGTGAAGACAGAACCAAAGTATTTGTTCAATTGGTCTGCCATTTCCTTGTTCCCCATTATGAATTCACCTGATTCTGACTGCAAGAGACCTACATTAGTTTTCACTAATCTTTTTCTCTTCACATATCTATAGAATCTTTTGCAGTCAGTTGTTATGTTCCCTGCAAGCTTACTCTATTTTCCCCCTCCTAATTAAACCCTTAGTCTTCCTCTGCTGAATTCTAAATTTCTCCCAGTCCTCAGGTTTGCTGCTTTTTCTGGCCAATTTATATGCCTCTTCCTTGGATTTTAGCACTTTCCCTAATTTCCCTTGTTAGCCATGGTTGAGCCACCTTCCTTTTTTATTCTTACGCCACACAGGGATGTACAATTGTTGTAGTTCATCCATGTGATATTTAAATGTCTGCCATTGCTTATCCACCGTCAACCCTTTAAGTATCATTCTCCAGTCATCCTAGCCAATTCACATCTCATATTGTTGAAGTTTCCCTTTTTTAAGTTCAGGACCCTAGTCTCTGAATTAACTGTGTCACTCTCCATCTTAATAAAGAATTCTACCATATTATGGTCACTCTTCCCCAAGGTGCCCCGCACGACCAGTTTGCTAATTAATCCTCTCTCGTTACACAAGACCCAGTCTAGGATAGCCTGTTCTCTAGTTGGTTCCTCGACATATTGGTCTAGAAAACCATCCCTTATACACTCCAGGAAATCCTCCTCCACAGTATTGCTACCAGTTTGGTTAGCCCAATCAACATGCAGATTAAAGTCACCCATGGTAACTGCTGTACCCTTATTGCACGCATCCCTAATTTTCTGTTTGGTGCCATCCCAACCTCCCTACTACTGTTTGGTGGTCTGTACAGAACTCCCACTAATGTTTTCTGCCCTTGGTGTTTCGCAGCTCTACCCATATAGATGCCACATCATCCACACTAATGTCCTTCCTTACTATTGCGTTAATCTCCTCTTTAACCAGTAACACTACCCACCTCCTTTTCCTTCCTGTCTGTCCTTCCTGAATATTGAATACCGCTGGATATTGAGTTCCCAGCCTTGGTTACCTTGGAGCTATGTCTCCGTAATCCCAATTACATCATATCCGTTAACCGCTATCTGCGCAGTTAATTCATCCACCTAATTACAAATGCTCCTCACATTGAGACACCGAGCCATCAGGCTTGTTTTTTTTAACACTCTTTGTCCTTTTTAGAATTATGTTGTAATCTGGCCCTTTTTAATTTTTGCCCTTGATTTCTCTGCCCTCCACTCTTGCTTTTCTCCTTCCTATCTTTTGCTTCTGCCCCCTTTTTACTTCCCTCTGCCTCCCTGCATAGATTCCCATCCCCCTGCCATATTAGTTTAAACCCTTCATAACAGCACTAGCAAACACTATGCCTAGGAAATCGATTCCAGTGCTGCCCAGGTGCAGACCGTCCAGTTTGTACTGGTCCCACCTCCCCCAGAACCTGTTCCAAAGTCCCAGGAATTTGAATCCCTCACCCTTGCACCATTCCTCAAACCACGTATTCATTTGAGCTATCCTGCAATTCCTACTCTGACTAGCACGTGGCACTGGTAGCAATCCTGAGATTACTACCTTTTTGAGGTCCTACTTTTTAATTTAACTCTTGGCTCCCTAAATTCAGCTTGTAGGACCTCATCCATTTTTTTTTAACCTATATCTTTGGTACCTATAAAGTACCACAACAGCTGGCTGTTCACTCTCCCCCTCCAGAATGCGCTGCAGCTGCTCCGAGACTTCCTTGACCCTTGCACCACGGAGGCAACATATCATCCTGGAGTCTAGTTTGCGGCCGCAGAAATGCCTATCTATTCCCCTGACAATAGAATTCCCGATCACTATAGCTCCCCCACTCTTTTTCCTGCCCTCCGGTGCAGCAGAGCCACCCCTGGTGCCATGGCCTTGGCTGCTGATGCCTTCCCCTGAGGAGCCATCTCCCCCAACAGTATCCAAGGTGGTGTATCTGTTTTGGAGGGAGATGACTGCAGGGGAACCCTGCACTACCTTCCTTCCACTGCTCTGCCTGATGGTCAGCCATTCCCTATCTGGCTGTGTAACCTTTACCTGCGGTGCGATCAACTCACTAAAAGTGCTATTCCTTCAGCATTGCGGATGCTCCAGAGTGAGTCCATGCACAGCTCCAGTGCCACAATGCGGTCTGTCAGGAGCTGCAGCTGGATACACTTCCTGCACATGTAGTTGTCAGGGACACTGGAAGCATCCCTGACTTCCCACATAGCACAGGAGGAGCATGACACAGGTCTGGGCTCTTCTGCCATGGCTTAACCTTAAATTAATCTAATTGATAACAACGTCCAAGGTTTCTTACTGATCAGATAAAGAAAAAGATTAAATACTCACCAATCCACCAGCCAATCATTTACGCTCTTTGCTGTGACTTCACACTTCGATTTCTTTTTACTTCTTTGTTTACCTTCTGCCCCTGCCCCTGTACAAGCTGGCCTCCTCCGACTGCTGGGCCCCCTTTTATGCGCCTCGCTGCTCCCGACCTGCTCTGCTCCGACCTCCTTCGACTCTTCGGTTCCCGTTCTTTTTAAACTGCTCCTCTGAACCTCTGACGCTGGTTCGGAACCCTTCAAACCGAAGGAAAGCATCATCATGGAGAGGTATCGTTTCTATAAGCACAATCGCTCTGAGGGCCAGGACGTGGCAGAATTTGTTGCCGACCTGAGACGTCTCGCTGGGCCGTGCAACATCGGAGCTGTGTTGGAGGAAATGCTACGGAACTTTTTCGTGCTTGGCATTGGCCATGAGGTCATCCTTCAAAAGCTGCTGGCTGCTGAATCTCTAGACCTGAGTAAGGCCATCACGATCTCCCAGGGCATGCATGTCCATGGACAAAAACTTGAAACCAATATCTTCCCAGTATCGAAACTCACTGGCAAGTACTGTGCATAAAATATCATCGGCAGGCAGAGCTGCACATGACAGGGCCTACTTGTCCGCGTTCATATGACCTGTAACTGCTCAAAGTCCGCCATCGGGGGTGAATCAAATCTCACCTTGTTGGCGTTGCGGGGGCTATCATCGGGCCCATCAATGCCGATTCAAGCAATACGTGTGCTCAGGCTGTGCAACAATGGGGCACCTTCAGTGAATGTGTCCGCAACCGAGCAAGCATGCTGCGACACACCTCTTGGCTGAGGATGATCGATCCAGCGTGGATCAAGCGACACAGGCAACTCAACCCGAGGTACAGGACGAAGAAGTGTATGGGGTACATTCTTTTAACAAAAGTCCTCCGATAATGCTGGAAGTTAAATGAAATGGGTTCCAGTATCCATGGAATTGGACATGGGTACAAGTCAGTCAATAATGAGAGAGGGCTTTCGAAAAGCTGTGGGACACTAAGGCAAAAAGACCCAAACTGAGCCCAACCAAAGAGCTCATACCAGTCATTGGCAGCGTGGCAGTAAAGGTATTGTACGATGGAGCTGTGCTTGATTTATCGTTGTGGATTGTTCCAGGCAATGGCCAACGCTGTTCAGCAGGAGTTGGCTTGAGAAAATTAAATGGAACTGGAATGATATTAAAGCCTTATCAGTGGATGACGTTTCATGTGCTCAAGTGCTGAGCAAGTTTCCCTCGTTGTTCAAACCAGGCATCGGCAACTTCACGGGAGCCAAGGTGCAGATCCACCCAGGCTCGGATGCAAGACCTGTCCATCACAAGGCTTGGGCGGTTCCGTACATGATGAGGGAGAAGGTCGAGATCGAACTGGACAGACATCAATGGGAAGGAATCATATCACCAGTCGAGTTCAGCGAATGGGCCAGTCCAATTGTCCCGGTGTTGAAAAGTAATGGCACGGTCAGGATCTGTGGCGACTACAAGGTAACGATCAACCAAGTCTCGATACAGGATCAGTACTCGTTACCTAAGGCTGATGATCTGTTTGCAATGCTAGCGGGGGGGAAGTCGTTCACCAAATTGGACCTGATCTCCACTTACATGACACACGAGCTGGTCGAATTGTCAAAAAAACTGATGTGCATCAACACTCACAAAGGACTGTTTATATACCACAGATGCCCTTTCGGAATTCGCTCGGTGGCAGCCATATTTCAGAGAAACATGGAGAGTTTGCTGAAGTCCGTCCCAAGAACCGTTGTATTCCAAGATGACATCCTGATCATCAGTCGCAATGCCATCGAACACCTGCACAACCTGGAAGAGGGTCTACCTTGTCTGGACAGAGTGGGACTCAGGCTAAACCGCTCCAAGTGAGTTTTCATGGCACTAGAAGTCGAATTCCTGGGGAGAATGATTGCAGCAGACAGCATCAGGCCTACGGACTCGAAGACAAAGGCCATCAAGAATGCACCCAGACCCCAGAGGTTGACGGAGCTGCGTTCGTTCCTGGGTCTTCTCAACTATTTCGGTAACTTTCTATCTAGTTTGAGCACATTGCTAGAGCCCTTGCACATGTTGCTGAGAAAGGGTAATGACTGGGTTTGGGGCAAATTTCAGGACAGAGCCTTTGAGAAGGCCAAGAACCTGATATGCTCCAATAACTTACTGGTACACTATGACCCATGGAAGTGGTTAGTGCTGGCCTGCAACGTCTCATCATATGGGGTCGGTTGTGTGCTCCAGCAAGCCAATGTATCTGGCAAACTCCAACCAGTTGCATACGCATCCAGAAGTCTGTCTAAGGCTGAAAGAGTCTATAGTATGGTCGAGAAAGGGGCTTTAACATGCATATATGGGGTTAGGAAAATGTACCAATACCTGTTTGGGCTTCGGTTTGAGCTTGAAACAGACCACAAGCCGCTCATTTCATTGTTTTCTGAGAGCAAAAGTATAAACACCAATGCCTCGTCCTGCATCCAAAGATGGGCACTGACATTATCTGCTTATGATTATGTCATCCGCCACAGACCAGGAACTGAAAACTCTGCTGATGCGCTTAGCCGCAACTGGGATGGAAATACTGCAGCCCGCAGACTTGCTGCTGGTCCCTGGATGCCTTCGAGAGCGAGGGGTCACCCGTCACGGCTCGCCAAATTAGGACTTGGACCAGCCACGATGCTGTATTGTCAAGCGTAAAAAGGTGTCCTAAATAGAAATTGGTCTGCCATTCCCAGGGAAATGCAGGATGAAATTAAGCCTTGTAGCCGCCACAAAGATGAATTGTCTATTCAGTCTGATTGTCTGTTATATGGTAATTGTGGTGTTATGTCAAAAAAAGGCACGGAAACTTTTGTGCGAGATTTACAAAGTACCCACCCAGGCATTGTCATGATGAAGGCCATTGCCAGATCTCATATTTGGTGGCCCGGCATTGACTCGGACTTGAAGTCATGCGTGCATCAGTGCAACACTTGCATGCAACTAAGTAATGCCCCTGTGGACGCTCCGCTGAGTTTGTGGTCACGGCCATCCAAACCGTGGTCAAGGATCCACATAGACTTTGCCGGCCCTTTTCTCGGCAAAATGTTTTTAGTGGTAGTGGATGCTTACTCCAAATGGATTGAATGCGTAATCATGTCATCCAGCATGTCCACAGTCAGTATTGAAAGCCTCCGGGCCATGTTCGCCACCCATGGCCTGCCCGACGTCCTTGTCAGCAACAACAGACAGTGTTTCACCAGTTCGGAGTTCCACGAATTTATGACCCGTAATGGCATCAAGCATGCCAGGTCTGCCCCTTTCAAACCCGCGTCTAACAGTCAAGCGGAGCGGGCTGTCCAAACCATTAAGCAGAGCCTAAAACGCATGACTCACGGCTACCTATAGATCCGCTTGACCCGCATTCTGCTCAGTTACCGGACGAGACCCCACTCGCTCACCGGGGTCTCTCCTGCCGAGCTGTTAATGAAGAGAGGCCTCAAAACCAGGCTCTCCCTTGTACACCTGGATCTCAATGATCACGTCGAAACCAGAAGGCAACGGCAGCAATGGTACCACGATCGCGCGGCTGTATCACGTGACATTGCTGTTCATGACCCTGTGTTTGTCCTGAATTATGGTCATGGTCCAAAGTGGGTTGCTGGCACGGTTTTGGCCAAGGAGGGGAACAGGGTGTTTGTAGTCAAACTGTTAAATGGCCAAACGTGCAAGAGGCACATCGACCAAACCAAACTACGATTCACAGCCAACCCAGAACAAATTGAAGATGACATCATTGACCAACCAACACACATCCAACCATCAGTTGACCCTTGTATCATTCACGAAGACGAACCTATCATCCCCGACAGTCCTGTCAGACCGACTGCTCCGCAATGCACCAATGGTCCTACTAACTCACCCAAGCTTGGGTCCGAACTGAGAAGATCAACCAGGGAGCGGAAGGCCCCAGACCATCTCCACTTGTAAATACAACCTGTACCAAGGACTTTGGGGGGAATGATGTTATGTATGTTAACTGGGTTTTACCTGCCACGGGCTGGTGCGACTGTCAGACACGTGCACATGTATATAATGTTGGCAGCCATGTTGAATCCTCATTTTTTGAGAATAAATAAACTGGAGTAAGGTCATGCCTGAACTAGCTCACTGTACTTAGCCTCGTGGAATTATTCGATACTTAACAATAAGAAATAAGAACAGGAGTAGGCCATACGGCCCCTCGAGCCTGCTCCGCCATTCAATAAGATCATGGCTGATCTGATCATGGACTCAGCTCCACTTCTCCGCCCGCTCCCCATAACCCCTTATCCGCTTATCGTTTAAGAAACTGTCTATTTCTGTCTTAAATTTATTTAATGTCCCAGCTTCCACAGCTCTATGAGGCAGCGAATAGGAGCAGTTTGAGATTGTTCTGAGTATTTTAGTCCAAACTAAGTTTTTAGATATTAGAACATTCTTACTACTAATTAATCAGGACAGTTCATTTTGCATTGACTAATCTGATGACATATTTATAACAGAATAAAGTTCCTATTCAGTTTGTTTTGTAATTATGAGCTTGGTTCAGTTGGAAACATTCTCACCTCCTTGAGACAAAGACTTCTAGGTTCAATCATCACTCCAGGACTTGATCAAAAAATCTGGGCTGGCACTTCAATGCAATGCTATGTGGTATTGTTGGAGCTGCCATCTGTCAAAAGAAATCAAACTGGGGTCCTGTCTGTTTATGCTGGTGACGCAGGTGAACATTGAAAATCTAGTAGCACTATTCGAAGAAGAGTAGAGAATCCTGGCCTGGCCTGGCCCATAGCCAACACCACCAAAAACAGATTAACTCGTCAATCTGTTTGTGAGGTCTTGCTGTGTTGTCACTTTCACTAGTTTTCAAAAAATGCAGCTTGGAACAATTTACCCACAATTGGTCTGTAAAAAAAACAGCATTTTCCTGCATGATTTGTGGAAAACCACATTTCAGCAGGCCAGCATATTATTATTGGAGGCCTAAGACTGGGAAGACACAGCCTTAGTTCTTACCATACAGTCTTTGAGAGCTGTGACAAACTGACCTCCGAATCAAAGATTAATGAGTAAATGCTTTGCAACTAGTTTAGATGCATTTCTTGGCATGGACCAATGCTGGGTAATGTTGGGATGAAGCAATTATCAGATAGTTTCTTGGGATTAGGGAGTAGGATGCCAAGAACCAAAAACCTGCTTGGTGCCCATGACATTTCCTACAAGTGGAAACAAGACTGTTATTATAAGAGAGAGAGAGAAAGCATTCCATCACATCAATATTGTCTTGTAATATGATAAAGTCGTGTTTTGACTTTCATTTTCCAGAAATAATTCTCGGTCTCTCTTCCACTATTTGATTTTTGAATTATTCATCACCATATCAGAAGACATTATCCATAAGCTACAACAAATAAGCAACATTGCATACCCGCGCCATCACTTAGACCGCCTATTTCCACCTCCGTAACATCGCCCGACTCCATCCCTGCCTCCGCTCATCTGCTGCAGAAATTCGCATTCGTGCCTCTGTTACCACTGGATTTGACTCTTCCAATGCACTCCTGGCCGGCCTCCCACGTTCTACCCGCCGTAAACTTGAGGTCATCCAAAACTCTGCCCATGTCCTAATTTGATCCAAGTCCCGTTCACCCATCACCCCTGTGCTCGCGGTCCTACATTGGCTCTCAGTTGAGCAATGCCTCGCTTTTGAAAACAAGAATGAAAATTTGAAATCGCTCTGTGGCCTTGCCCCTCCCAACTCTGTGATCTACTCCAGCCCTACAACATTCCAAGATATCTGCACTCATCCAATTCTGGCCTCTTGAAGACCCCTGACTTTAGTCGTTTCACCATTGGTGGCTGTGCCTTCAGCTGCCAAGGCCCTTGGCTCTGGAATTCCCTCCCTAAACCTCTCCACTTCTTTACCTCTCTTTCCTTCTTCAAGATGCTCCTTAAAACCTACCTCTATGACCAAGCATCTACCCTAATATCTACTTGTGTGGCTTAGTGTCAATTTGATAAGGCGCCTGTGAAGTGCCTTGGGATGTTTTACTACATTAAAGGCACTATATAAATACGTTGTTGTTGAGTCTGGAAAACTTGAGATTTTAAATTATATCATCACTATAGTAAAGAGCATCAAGTAATAGTGATTGCTTTTCCTCATTGGTTGCAGACTTGATAAAGTGTAATGCAAGTACGGAAATTATTTTGCCTGGCAATAGCTATTATCAGCAAATGAGACAGTAACATCATTGACGGGGCGAATTAATACGCTGGTCTCAAGTAAGAGTTTTTTTTCTTCTTTGGGCTTCTGCATCAGTGATGATGTATTGAAATATGATTTGTGTTCACAGATGCGAACAAACAGAACTCTGGTGTTTTGAAGTTTCTGAAATGCACTTGAGATGTATATCCTCACCAGAATTGTAAAGGTTGATGTGAAATTTGAAGAACATATAGCTTTCTTTGTAATTTTAATAAACAAAACTGTTGGCACGATATAGGTTACACAATGAGTCAATGGACCCAGATTTGGTAGAAACTAATCTATTTCAGACATGTAAATTTGTGCAGTTTCATAACATTGCAATCTTCTTGAAATTTGATGAGAGAAAGTTAAGGAAGAGGGTCATCATAGGCAGTCCCTCGGAATCTAGGAATACTTGCTTCCACTCTTAAAATGAGTCCTTTTAGGTGGCTGAACAGTCCAATACGAGAACCACAGTCCCTGTCACAGGTGGGACAGATAGGAAGCGGGTATGAAAGCACTATCTGCTGGACATGTAGGTTTCAGTTTCACTGTGCAACATTGGCCTGGCTTGGCTCACTATAAATTGGATTTTCTTGATGTCTTTGGTCACCACTGTGGGCTGGAATATTTTATATCATTCACACTCATTGCATAACATCCACAGATAAGTAAATATATAGTGCCAATTCTTTAAAGGGATCACAGAGATAGGGAAGGGTGATGCCATGGAGGGATTTGAAAAACAGGATGAGAAATTTGAAAAACAGGATGAGAAATTTGAAATAGAGGCGTTGCCTAACCGGGAGCCAATGTAGGTCAGCGAGCACAGGGGTGATGGATGAGCGGGACTTGGTGCGAGTTAGAACATGGGCAGCCGAGTTTTGAGTCACCTCTAGTTTATGTAGGGTATAATGTGGGAGACCAGCAGGAGTACGTTGGAATAGTCAAGTCTAGACATAATAAAGGCATGGATGAGGGCTTCAGCAGCGGAGGCGAGGGCGGAGATGGTCGATGTTGAGGAGGTGGAAATAGGCGGTCTTAATTATGCTTTGGGTGTGTAGTCGGAAGTTCATTTCAGGGTCAAGTATGACATCAAGGTTGCGAACAGTCTGGTTCAGCCGCAGACAGAAGTTGGGGAGAGGGATGGAATCAGTAGCTAGGGAAAAAAGTTCGTGGCAAAGACCGAAAACAATGGCTTCGCTCTTCCCGATATTCAATTGGAGCAAATTTCTGCTCATCCAGAACTGGATGTCGGACAAGCAGTCTGACAATTTAGAGACCATGGAGTGGTCGAGGGAAGGGTAGTGAAGTAGAGCTGGGTGTCATCAGCATACATGTGGAAACTAAAGCTATGTTTTTGGATGATGTCGCCGAAGGGTAACATGTAGATGAGAAATAGGAGGGGGCCAAGGACAGATCCTTGGGGGACACCAGAGGTAACGATGCGGGGGTGGGAAGAGAAGCTGGTGCAGGTGATTCTTTAAGTACAATTAGATAGATAAGAATGGAACCAGGGAATTGCAGTCCCACTCAGATGGAGGATGGTAGAGAGACATTGGAGAATGATAGAGTATTCAACTCTGCCAAAGGTTGCAGACAAGTCAAAAAGGAGGAGGAGGGATAGTTTGCCTTTGTCACAGTCATAAAAGATGTCATTTGTGTCTCTTTTGTGCCATTTCAGTTGCGGGAAAGATGGGCGGGGATTTGGGAGGCGACAACACATTCAAGGACTTTGGAGAGGAAAGGAAGGTTGAAGATTGAGCAGTAGTTTGCAAGGATGGAAGGGTCAGGGATTGTTTTTTTGAGGAGAGGGGTGATGACGGCAGATTTGAGGGAGATGGGGACAGTACCTGCGGAGAGAGAACCGTTAACAATATCAGCTAACATAGGAGCCAAAAAAGGAAGTTGGGTGGTCAGCAGTTTGGTCGTAATAGGGTCAAGGGAGCAGGAAGTTGGTCTCATGGACAGGATTACACAGGTACAGGCCATTCGGCCCAACCAGTCCATGCTGGCATTTATGCTCCACTCGAGCCTCCTCCCGTCTTTCCTCATCTAACTCCATCAGCGTAATCCTCTATTCCCTTCTCCCTCATATGCTTGTCCAGCCTCCCATTAAATGCATCTATACCATTTGCTTCAACCACTCCCCGTGGTAGCAAGTTCCACATTCTCGCCACTCTTTTGGGTAAAGAAGTTTATTTTGAATTCCCTATTGGATTTCTTGGTGATTATCTTATATTGATGGTCTCTAGTTATGCTCCTCCCCACAAGTGGAAACATTCTCTCTCTATTCCATCTATCAAAACCTTTCATAATTTTAAAGATCTTCATTAGTTCACCCCTGTCTTTTTCAAGAGAAAAGCGACCCAATCTGTTCATCCTTTCCTGATAGGTATACCCTCGCATTTCTTGTATCATCCTTGTAATTTTTCTCTGCACCCTCTCCAGTGCCTCGATATCCTTTTTATAATATGGCGACCAGAACTATACGCAGTGATCAAAGTGTGATCTTGCCAAGGTTCGATACATATTTAGCATAACTTTCCTACTTTTCAATTCTATCCTCTGGGGGGAAAAAAAACCCTGGTGCTTGGTTTGCTTTTTTTTGATGGCCTTGCTAACCTGTGGTGCAACATTTGGTATTTTTACTCCTGAGATCCGTTTGTTCCTCTACCCCACCTAGACTTGCACATTCCAAGTAGTAAGTGATCTCCCTATTCTTCAGACCAAAATGTACTACAGGTTGAGTGCCCGAAATCCGGAGTTCCGAAATTTAGAATGTTCCGGAATCTGGACACTGGGCCGATCCGTGGCGGAGTCGTCCGGAAAATGGAAAATGTTCCACAATCTGGACTCCCCCACCTTGGTGACTCGATCTCACCTCTGCTCTCAGCGACCCGACCTCGCCCTGTCCCTGGGCGGCCCGACCTCTGACCACGTCCCTGGGCAGCCCGACCCTCTGACCTCAGCCCCGTCCCTGGGCGGCCCGACCTCTGACCACGTCCCTGGGCGGCCCGACCCTCTGACCTCAGCCCCGTCCCTGGGCGGCCCGACCTCTGACCACATCCCTGGGCAGCCCGACCCTCTGACCTCGGCCCCGTCCCTGGGCGGCCCAACCTCTGACCACATCCCTGGGCGGCCCGACCCTCCGACCTCAGCCCCGTCCCTGGGCGGCCTGACCTCTGACCACGTCCCTGGGCGGCCCGACCCTCTGACCTCAGCCCCGTCCCTGGGCGGCCTGACCTCTGACCACGTCCCTGGGCGGCCCGACCCTCCGACCACGTCCCTGGGCGGCCCGACCCTCTGACCTCAGCCCCGTCCCTGGGCGGCCTGACCTCTGACCACGGCCCTGGGCGGCCCGACCCTCTGACTTCGGCCCCGGCCCTGGGCGGCCCAACCCTCTGACCACGTCCCGGCCCTCGGCGGCCTGACCTGGCCCCGGTCCTCGGCGGCCCAACTTCGCCTCCTCTCCCTTACCTTGGCCACCCGACACCCCTGCCCCCCCAACCCTGCCCGACACCACCCCCTCCCAACCCCACGTACTTCGGCCCAGGCAAAGATGTTCCGAAATCCGGAATGGCCTTGGTCCCGAGGTTTCCAGATTTCAGACGTCACACCTGTACCTCACATTTATCTGTGTTGAACTTCATTGGTCAAATATTTCTCCATTCTGCAAGTTTATTAATGTCCTCCTGTAATTTGTCGCAGTCCTCCTCAGTATTGACTATCCCTCCACTAATTTGGTGTCCTCTGCAAATTTAGAAATTGTGTTTGATTCCAAAGTCTAAACATTAATGTAAATTGTGAACAACAGTGGTACCAGCACTGATCTTTGTGGAACACCACTACCCATCTGCCACTGTGAATAGCTACCCTTTATTCCTTCTCTGATTTCTGTCTTGAAGCCAGCTAGCGATCCATTCTGTTACTTGTCCCCTGATTCTGCATTCACTGACCTTATTCATTAGTCTATTATGGGGTACCTTATCAAAGGCCTTTTGAAAATCTATATGTTGCATCTATTGCATTACCATTGTCTACTCTCTCTGTTACCTCTTCAAAAAATTCAATAAGGTTGGTCGAGCAAGATTTTCCTTTTTGAAATCCATGCTAACTATTCATTATTATACTTTTCATTTCTAGATGGTCTTCTATTCCCTCTTTTCGTAGGGAATCCATTATTTTTCCTACCACCGATGTTAAGCTGACTGGTCTATAATTCTTTGGACATGTTCTATCCTCCTCCTTAAATATAGGTATTACTATCCTCCTTAAATATAGGTATTGCTATCCTCCTTAAATATAGGTATTACGTTAGCTATCTGCCAGTCCTCTGGCAATACATCTTTTTCTAACGAATTATTAAATATATGTAGTAATGCCTCTGCTATCTCCCCTAGATTCTTTTAAAATGAGTGGATGCAATCACATTTAGGGGTCCTATCCTCTTTGAGTTTGATTAGTTTATTTCATATATCCCCTTTTTTATTTTAAATGCACTTATCTCATTACTCATCTCATCATCCAATGTCATGTTCCATCTCCCTGGTAAATACCGAAGTGAAATAATGATTTAATATTTCTGCCATCTCCCTATTGTTACCTATGGTATTATCCTGCCTATCTCAATGGCCCTGTTCCCATCCCAACCTTTTTTTTACTAATGTGCCTGTAAAATATTTTTCTATTTTGTTTTATGTTCCTCTTTGTCTTCCTAATTGTTTTTTTGACTTCTCACCTAATCCCTTCATATATTCACTTATCATGCACTCCTCTGCTGTCTGTTCTTAATGTATGCATGGAGAGAAACTGGAGAAAGATGTCAGGCTAGGGCGTGGGGGATCCTTCGAAAAATTTTGATCCAGTGGGCTAGGAAAGGAAGGGAAGAGGCCGAGGCGGCCGAACGGATAGTCTCCATCTTGGAGACAAAGAAGTCCATCAGCTCCTCACATTTGTTGTCGGAAGTGAGGATGGAGACTGGGGACAGGGGTTTAAATACATGGTTAGCAGTGGAGAATAGAAGCCAGGGTTTATCTTTACATTCCAGAATGATTCTGGAATAGTGAGCAATTTTGGCAGATGAGAGCAGGACCCAATAATGCTTTGTGGTCCAGCCAGATCTGGCACTAAATGGCTAAACCAGTTGTCTGCCATATCCATTCAAGTCTGCGTGCCTTGGACTTAAGGGAGTGAAGATCAGGGCTGTACCAGCGGGAATGGCCAAGGTGAGAGAGGGCAATTGTTTTAACAGGGACTAGGGCATCAAAGGTGGTGGTGAGGGTGTGGTTGAGCAGATCGGTAGCTGCAGAAATGTCATGATGAACGGAGGGTCAAAAGCTGGACAGTTGGGAATTCATAAATGCAGTTGAAGAGTTGTGAAAGAGTTTTTTCCAGGGGCATATACAGATGTGGGTGGGGGTTGGTGGAAGGGGGACGTGGGTGGCGAGCGATAAGCGGAAGTGGTCAGAGATGACCCTATCTGCGATTAACACGATGGGAGTAGCAAGGCCACAAGAGATGGCAAGGTCAAAGGGGTGGCTGTGAATATGGGTTGGGGCGTTTAAGTCGAGGGAGAGATTAAGGGAGGATAGGGGGTTAGTGAACTCAGAGAAGAGAGAGCATGATACAGAGGCAATCACTCAAATTTTTAAACAGAAAGTTGCCAGGTCAAGTTTCTGCCTGGGTTAGAAGGAGAATTCAGGAGGCTAATTAGCAATTATTTTTGTTTAAGTCAAGCAAGATAACCCTGGAGAAGCATAGTGTGCTTCTTATTATTTAATGACAAGATGTACTGATTTAATTAAGTGAGTCTAATCATAACTGTTGCTCTGTATGTTCACTTTCTGTGAAACCAAGCAGGTTAATGATTTGAATCTGGGCTGATTTTACCTAAGGTTTAGTTGGTTTACTTTTGAAAACATTGGAGACACTTCAGGCATGTATGTCATATTATTACACCCCTGTGTCATATAGTTAGATATTGTCCAGTATGGGCCCACCCCTAAATTTAAGATGCACAGACTGCTTAGAGGAGTGACCCAAAACTACTGTATCCACAGGGTTATCTTGCTTGACTTAAACAAAAATAATTGCTAACTAGCCTCCTGAATTCTCCTTCTGACCCAGGCAGCAACTTGACCTGGCAACTTTCTGCTTAAAAATCTGAGTGCTTGCCTCTGTATCATGCTCTCTCTTCTCTGAGTTCACTAGCCTCCTATCCTCCCTTAATCTCTCCCTCGACTTAAAAGCCCCAACCCATATTCACAGCCAACCCCTGGACCTTGCCATCTCTCGTGGCCTCGCTACTCCCATCGTGTTAATCGCAGATAAACTTGTAACCTAGGTATTTGCTTAACAATGACATTACATGTCTTATGTAATATTTAGTAATGTGACAAAAGATTAAGAGGCCGAAATTGCCCCTTTCAATAAGACCTCTGGCCGCCTGAAAGCGGCCACTGGACGCCGCGGAATGTCTGCTGAGTCGCGGCGTTCAGGCCAATGTTCGCGGCATTGCCCTGGTGGGCTTTTGCAGCAGTGTGCATATCTGACCCGCTCCCTCCACTTCTGCCCCGCTCCTGCAGATGCGTTGTTAACGACGTTATCAGAGCATGCACTGCAACAGACCCGCCCCGGAAGGTAAATTCACCTCAAATAGTCTTCCTGTCAGTGCCAACGCCAGGTTTTTGGGTCGGTACACAGTGCTTGCTCAAGACCGCCAGCGGCCTTTAAAGGCATGTTGCGTGTAGCAGCGTTCTTGCCGCCGAGATTGTTTCGGACTTTACAAAACTTTGCCAGTTGCCTTGTTGACAGCGGGATTGAGTGATAGTGGACTAGGCTCTTCAATCTCTACAACAGAGAGCCGTGATTCTGGAGGCTGGGCTTGCGGAGGAGAACTAAATGGGGTCAGTGCTGGCAGCGAATTGCCTCCTGCATATTGTGCGCGACAGGGAAGTACGCAGGAGAAGGCGGCGCCGGCTCCAACGGATGGAGAGACAGTGGGCAAATGATGTAGCTCACATGGCTGAGTAACATGCAGAAGGTCATGGAGATGGCGACAGACCTGAACCCAAAGAGGTGCCCCAGGAAGGACCTCAGGAAGGGCCTGCTGTCAGGAGGAGGAGGCTGACCTCCCCACCCCCGATGCCTGCACCACATAGTGGGAGAGATGGATTGGAGGCAGCACGCACAGGAGGCAGACTGCAGAGGGTGAGGACCAACAAGAGCAGGAGGGAGAAGGCAATGAGGAAACGGTCATAGGAAGACGCCAAAATAGACGTGGGGGCAGAAGGCCCTAGCGTCGAGTCTACAGACAGCAGTTCTCATACATGGACCTAACGGATGATCAGTGTCTCCGGAGACTGTGATTCCGCAAGGACATTGTGACGGAGCTGTGCACTCTCCTGCAGCCAGACCTCCAGCCTCAAACAAGGTTGAGGACAGCTCTGACCATCACATCCAAGGTGACCATAGCGCTCTATTTCTATGCCACTGAATCTTTTCAAGCTGCAACAATAGACATCTTTAACATCTCCCAGTTTGCCATGCATAGCTCCATCCATCAGGCAACAGATGCACTCTAAGAGGAGGAGGGACTACATATCCTTCCCTATGAGCAGGGAGAAGCAGTTGGAGCGGCAGATCGGATTAGTGAGGATTGCGGTCTTTCCCTGGGTTCATGGTGCCATAGACTGCACCCACATCGCATTGAGGACACCACAGAACAATCCCAAGATCTTCAGAAACCGCAAGAGATTTCACTCCCTCAACGTCCAGCTGATGTGTGACCACCACCGCAAAATCATAGCAGTTGATGCTCGGTATCCTGGCAGCAGCCACAATGCTTTCATCCTGCGGCAGACCGGTGTGCCAGGCTTGTTTGCTGGGCCAAACCAAGATTGTGGCTGGCTCCTTGGAGACCAGGGCTACCCACTGTGCACTTGTCTGCTGACTCCCCTTCGCCACCCCAGGACTGCTGCGCAGCAAGCCTACACTGAATCTCATTCAGCCACCAGGTGCATCATTGAGCAGACCATCGGAATCTTTAAACAGAGGTTCCGTTGCTTGGATCACTCAGGAGTAATCGCCTGAGCGGGTCTCTCTCTTCGTGGTCATCTGCTGCATGCTTCACAAAATGGCAATCATGAGGGCACAACCACTGGAGGGTGAGGCAGCAGTACCATCTGCAGACGAGGAGGACCAGGAGGAGCACGATGCACAGGAGGAGGCGCCAGAGGAGGACCAGAATGCTGGTCGCCCGCCATGCAGGAGGCAGCGTCGCTATCCAAATCCTGCAAGGGAAGTGCAGAACCATCTCATTGCTGCTCATTTCCACTGAGTTCATGTGCACTTTACCCTTCATCTTTGCATCTCTATGGGCAACCCAATGAGTCCTTTCACACATCATTGCTCACAGTGAAATGACAGACCTATATAGATATTGAAACACAAAATAAAGATTTATTACACCACAAAAATAATGGATGCGCAAAACATGCACATTATCATTTCTCACTCTTGTGCATTTTCTTATAACCCCTCCTTTGCATACTTATTCTTGAACTATGCCGCAGTGTCTCCCCTGTGGCTGCATCATGGCTCTGGGAAGACTGCTGGGTTTCAGGTGTAGAAGCTACAGATGTCCGTCTCGGACGCCCTCGACCAGCTCTGGCCCGAGAAGGGCTGTCTGCAGACTGGGCCGCATCCTCCTCCTCTGCCTTCAGTCGGAATTGGCTGGGACATGATTGGCAGCAATGGCGGAGTGGGAGGTCTTGGGACTACTGTGATCCTGAGAGACCACATCAGGATCCTGGGCTGATGAGCCAGCGCCACTCCTCCAGGACAGCATCTCACCATCCCCACCAATCTGCTGCAGCATAGGTTGGTGGTGTGGTGCAATACCGGAAGGACCCCGTGGACCAAGGTAGACCCAGCCGCAATAGCAGCAGTCAGATCTCGCAAGGTGAGACTGTGTGAGAGACGATACAGTCTCGATGCCACCAGACACGACAGCAGTAAGCTGCTCCGTGGCCTGTTGCCCAAAGTGCATGAGAGCATTCTGAGCTTCCAGGCCAGTGGTCATCCTCTCCAAAGCAGCATTGAGACCTTGGTTCCCTTCCGCCAATGACACGCGGCATCATAGCTGGATCCGCACGGGAGTCCACCATCGCTGCACACTGGCAATGATGATCTCCATGCTGCGCGCAGAGCTGTCCACAATGCAGGAGGCAGACTCCTCCATGCTCCTGACCACTTGTGACAGGCTCTCGGGCACCATAGAAACATAGAAAATAGATGCAGGAGTAGGCCATTCGGCCCTTCGAGCCTGCACCACCATTCAATAAGATCATGGCTGATCATTCACCTCAGTACCCCTTTCCTGCTTTCTCTCCATACCCCTTGATCCCTTTTGCCGTAAGGGCCATATTTAATTCCCTCTTGAATATATCTAACGAACTGGCATCAACAACTCTCTGCGGTAGGGAATTCCAGAGGTTAATAACTCTCCGAGTGAAGAAGTTTCTCCTCATCTCAGTCCTAAATGGCTTACCCCTTATCCTCAGACTGTGTCCCCTGGTTCTGGACTTCCCCAACATCAGGACCATTCTAACCGCATCTAACCTGTCCAGGCCCATCAGAATTTTATGTTTCTACGAGATCCCCTCTCATCCTTCTAAACTCCAGTGAATAAAGGCCCAGTTGATCCAGTTCACCGACATTGCCGTGGATCCTTGGCGCCCGCTCGTGGCTCTTCCGATTCGGCGGCGCGACGCGGTCAGGGCGCACTGAGGACAGTCCACCCAGGTTGACAGTCACACCGGGAGTCCATTCCCCCCACTCACCAGGGGGAAGGCGCAGCAGCAGCACCCTTGCCATTGCCCCTGACATCTGCGAATGCATGGCCTCCACCCTTCCTTCATAAGCCACAACATCAATGGGCTAGTCTGACTCCTCTGCAGCAGAACTCGCATGTGATCTCATCCCCCGGAGAGATGGCATTCGAGGTTACCTTTGCCCTTCACCATGCTGCAGCCCCTCTTGGCCCCAATGCAGACCCCTCTGCTAAATCTAACATTCCCGACCGCGTACTTCCAGTATCTGAGCTGGTGCGTGCAAGTGTAGGAAGCAGTGACACGGTGCTGCCAGAGTGTTCCCCTTTTCCACGGCTTCATTGGACATGCTGGCAATATCTGCAATGGGCTCATAGCTGTCGTTCTGACTCTGGCTCGCACTCGCCTCAAGGGTGTCCTCCTGACTCTGGCTCCCAGTCGCCTCAAGGGTCTCCGTCTCGCTCTGGCTTGGTCTCATCTGCAATCACAAATGGCACAAGGGGTTCCGTGAGTGTGAGGTAGGGCATTGCACCATGCAGCAAGCAACTTGCACACAATCATAACCAATGCCTGGTAGCGCTTGCACTTTCAGGGAGAGATGGCATTAAAGGAAGGCCTTCACTTATCCATGCTGCCCCCAGCGAGATCCTTCTTCTCTTCTCCTTCTTAGGCGGCCCCTCGTATCGAGGATGACTTCACGGGTGTTTCAATGAAGGACCTAATGTTCCAGATCCCAAGCTACATATTGAAGGGTGGAAGATGCCTGTGCATAGATTTTTTTTTTAATGTGCGGTGGCTGTTGCACACCAGCCACCACACAGGCTTGACAGAGCTACGTCTTGGTCCAGTGGCAAGGATTAAACAAGATAACTGGAGACCTGCTCTGCTGCATGGACCTAGTGCACACTTACTGCAGTATGGGCTGCGCCTGGGCTCTTGCCTCTTCTAGGCCCCGAACACACGCCTCTCCTGGGCCCCAATCACATCGCTTTGCAATCTCTCACCGCTCCTTCGCCCCGACCTCGCCGCTCCTGCTGTACCTGCCCTTGCTCCAATCACCGACCTGGGTTATGGTGACATCCAATCCAGTTGCCCTCTTCACAGCTGTAGCCCTCCTGGACCGGCTCGCCCTGTACCTTGCAGTTGTATGCTCCTTTTATGGCTCCGACCTGCCGCTGATGGCCAGCGGGATCCACACGACCGACGGCAACAGGGAAGGCCACATGTGGACCCGCTAGCTGCTGACCCCTCTCTTCAATATCAGTCAGCTGCTGGATACCCGCCTCGCTCCCACATTGAGTAGCAGTGTGTGTGTGTACACGGTGAGAGTTGGCCCTATTGAATGAAGATGGGAGTTGGAGGCTGGTGGGGAGAGGGACCTTGCAGTTTCACCACAGCCATGTGTGTCAGGAGTGGCGAGGTTGGGGTGGAGGAGCGGCACGAGTTCGTAAGGGACATGATTGGGGCCGAGGAGAGGCGTGAGTTCGGGGCCCAGGAGAGGCAAGAGCCCAGGGGCAGTACTGGCCAGCCCACACTGCAAGAGCACCATACTGCGCTGTCGGAGGGGCAGTGCTGAGGGGGCGCTGCGCTGTCAGAGGGGCGGTGCTGAGGGAGCACCGCACTATCGGAGGGGCAGTCTTTCGGATGAGATGTAAAACCCGAGTTTTCTCTTATAAATGCCCGGAATGAATGTGCGATCAGTTGTAGAACATTCCATCACTCTGCAGATAAAAAAACGCTCCCGTGAGCAGGTCTCAGAGCCTGCCCACTCATCTCATTTCAGTTAGCCAATCATCTGGAGCGATGGGATTGTTCCATTTGCTTCAGTGCCCATGGCTTAGGGACGGGGAACCATTTGCCTCAGTGCCCATGGCTTAGGGAGGGGGAAAGTCAGGCAGCGTGTCTACACCTGCTCTTAGTCAGCGTGCGTCCCAGTCCGGAGCGTAGGCAGGAACATCGGCGGGGCCGTGGTATAGCAGAGGAGCATGTAAGGTGGACTTGTGACAAGTGATCGGGGCGGAGGAGTCACGAGGGACCGTGGTTGAGATTTGGTGGGTGATTGTGACGGAGGTGCGGCCAATGTTTGTGGCAGAGGAGCGGCGAGAGATCGTGGCGGAGGTGCAGTGAATGAGGGTACGGGGCCCAGAAGAGGCGAGAGCCCAGGGGCAGCACTGGTCAGCCCACACTGCGATATGTGTGTGCACTAGATCCATGCAGCAGAGCAGGTCTCCAGTCATCCTGGTTAATCCTTGCCACTAGATAAAGGCCTAGCTCTGTCAAGCAAGTGTGATGGCTGGTGTGCAACGGCCACCACACGTTAAAAAAAATCCACGCACAGGCATCTTCCACCCTTCAAGATGTAGTTCGGGATCTGGAATATTAGGTCCTTCATTGAAACACCTGTGAACTCATTCCTTTTTGGCGTGGAAGCAAGTCATCCTCGATTCAAGGGACTGCCTATGATGATGCGAGCCGGTCTACCTGTGTCTGGATACAGAAGGCGTCTCCTTCCCTCCACAGCTTGGATCAGGGTCTCGAGTTCCACATCAGAAAAGTGGGCTGGCCCTCCTCTGACCTCCCTGGATTAGCCATTCCTTGGCAGGCAACAGAGACAAACTCAGTGCTCAGGGTCTAGCTGCAAAACCTGCCCTTTAAGAAGGTCAGGGAGCAGCTGCCTCGCTATGAGCAAATCGACGCCAGCTGAATTTCGTGGCCCAATCGGCCAGTCCGCACCCATACCGCTGCAAACACCCCATTCCCGCCACCAATATCACACGGCTCCTTTATTTCAGCAAAATTGCTGAATTTCCCTCATGGCCGCCGCATCCATTGCGTCGATAATGAACGGCAAAAAGCAGTAGGCGCTCCTCATTTTGGATGGTGTGCAATTTTGGCCCCTATGTTTTCACGAGTCCCAAAAATAATCAATGAATTGCAAGGCCCTTTCTACAAATTAAAGAGCAGTAATAAATTGGATATCTCACTGGTTAAATTATCTGTTTAATCTCTAGCAAGAAACTAATATTTGGTATTCACCATAAATTGTTGAGCATTTATTTGACCTCTTTGCTATGGTTCTATTTCAGAAATTCTAGATAGTTCACACTAGCGCATTATTTGCACTATTTTAGATTCACGTATGAGAAATGGTGAAAACAGTAGGGAGTTGTCTGCATGTATTTGTCACAAGCTCATTTTTTGGCCTGGCTTTAATAGTTCTAGCTAAACAAGTAACTTGGTTTTATGAAAGGACAAGGAACTTTTCAAGATGTATGTGTGCTTTTAATTTTGTTCAAAAAAAGACAAATTAAAGCAAATGGTTTGCTGTGAAATGTGTCTCGATGTCAGAACAAAGATCAAGACACACAGGCTTCGTTGGGTAGGGGGACGGCAGAGAAAGATGATTAAGATTAAAAAGATGGCGCAGCCATCATTAACACTAAATGTGGAACTGCTTTAATGATGGGCTAAGTGGCCTCCCCATGTTTCTATAATATTTGAAAGGGAACAGGAAAGAATCTGTAGAAAATCACAAACAAAATTAAGCACAAGAATAAATGTGCTATGTTTGAACATGTTGAATAGAGCTTTTCTCTGAGCGGACTCTGAGAAAGTACAGTTAGGGGGCAAGCTGGCAATGGTCAAGTGTAGCTACTTCAGAATATGTACAAAGTCCCAGATGTAATTATAGTATAGTACACAATACATTGCATTTCATTTGATGCCACATGATGATGTTTTGTGCTTTTTGGTTACCAAATTATCCCTGAATAGTTTGACAGAAACATTTCCCTTTGTGCTGGTAAATAGCAGTGATGAAGGTTTATTGAAAAAGAAGAAAAATCAAATCATTTAACTTTGTACCATGTACTCATCATCATCATAGGCAGTCCCTCGAAATCGAGGAAGACTTGCTTCCACTCTAAAAGTGGGTTCTCAGGTGACTGTACAGTCCACTATGGGAATTACAGTCTCTCACAGATGGGACAGACAGTGGTTGAGGGAAGGGGTGGGTGGGGAGTCTGGTTAGCTGCACCCACCTTCCGCTGTCTGCGCTTGATTTCTGCATGCTCTCGGTGACTAGACTCGAGGTGCTCAATGCCCTCCCAGATGCTCTTCCTCCACTTAGGGCGGTCTTGGGCCAGGGATTCCCAGGTGTCGGTGGGGATGTTGCACTTTATCAATGTACTACAGGTGCAGCATCGAAAATCCGGAGTTCCAGATTCTGGGACGATAGGTGACAGGGTCGTCCGGAATCCGTAAAATGTTCCGGAATCTGGACCCGCCGACGCTGCCGACCTTTGGGCTCCGCCGCTGCCCGACCTCTGGCCTCACCTTGACTAGCACCGCTCACCGCCATTGCCCTTACCTTGGGGCCTCCTCGTCAGCCCGCCCGAACACCTCTTCGGCATGGCCCTGCCCGAACAGCTCCTCTGCGGTGCCCGCCCGAACAGCTCCTCCTCGGCGGGACCCTGCCAGAACAATTTCTCCTTGGCATGGCCCTGCCCAAACAGCTCCTCTGCGGGGCCCACCCGAACAGCTCCTCCTCATCGTGGCCCCGCCTGAAGACCTACTCGACTGGGCCGGCCGGCCCGAACAGCTCCTCGGCGGCCCTTCGGCCCCCGCTCCCCCCCCCCCCCCCCCCACCCCGCCCCTCACCCAACCAAAATCTGGAAATACCCAAACCTGGGCTCTGGTGTTTCCAGATTCATGAAGTCAGAAAGACGATCCAAAGTCCGGAACGGCCTCGTTCCTGAGGTTTCCGGATTCTCGACACTGCACCTATAATTAGATTGGAGGCAACACACTGATAGGTCAGCATTTAAAGATTCCTGTGGATTTGAAACATTTAATAAATTGATGTTAAATTGCACTGTACATTTGTCGTCTCCTGCTGATACTGCTCCATTAATGGCACTTAGTAGATCTGAAGTAAGAAGATTGACCTTTAATCGTAAATTACATTGGGAGAGAGCTGTACTGCCTGTATGTTTGAGTGATCAGTTGCTTGTAACCAACATTTATTCACCGACAATAGTAATTGTTAAGTTCAGAATAACTCCACGAGACAGTGTTGTGACCTTGGTCTTTTTAATCTAATTCCAAAGTGAGGCAGCAGTGTGGTGGGCTGCCTTTTATACCTGCTTGCTCCAGGGTACACAGGTGACCCATAGGTCTCCCACAGGTGTGCCCCCTAGTGGCAAGTCTTACACGCAGGTGAGGTTCACATACATAACAGTAATGATGTTTTAGCCTTTATGTTTGTGATTAGTATTGCAGTTGTTCCATTTTTAAAGAGACTGCCTATTTTAGATCAAAAATAAATTGTATTTTAATAATCCAGTGGAACTCAAACTTTGATCATATTGTATGCTTTTCTTGAGATCATTATAATGTAGACACTTCTGAGGAAAGCTATAACAAAAATATAAGAACAACTTGCACTTGTATAGAATCTTTTAACGTCGAAAAATAATCTAAGATACATCAAAAAAATGGATGCTATGTCAAAGAAGGAGAGATTTGGAGTGACCAAATGCTTGGTCAAAGAGGTAGGTTTTAAGGAGTGTCTTGTAGAAGGAAGTGGCGAGGGAATTACATAGTATGGGGCCTGGGGCACAGCCACCAATGGTAGGGCAAAGGGACGCACAAGAGGCTGGAGTCAAAATGGTGAAGAGTTAATGCAATTTTTGGAATGCTAGAGGAAGTTAGAGTTAGGAAGTGGTAAGGCCATGAAGAGATTTAAACATGAGGAAGAGAATTTAAAATTTGAGGTGTTTGGTGACCAGGAACCAATGTAGGTCAGTGATGACCAAGGTAATAGGTGAGCAGAATGTGGTGCAGGACAGAATACAGGCAACAGAGTTTTGGAAGAGCTGAAATTTATGAAGGGTGAAGGATGGGAGGCCAGCCAGGAGAGCATTGGAATAGTTGAGCATTGGAACAGTCAAGTCAGGAGGTGACAAAAGACATGTATGAGGGATTCAGCAGAAGATAGGCTAGGGTAGGGGCGAAAGTTCCTGATATCAAGGTGGTCAAAGGTCATCTTTATGATGGTGAGAAAATGGGATCATAAGTTTAGCTAGGGTTTTGTGTAGTCCTGGCCCCTCAGTACAGATTCACACGAGGCATGTAGTGAAGTCAAGGTCACTCTGGACCTGCACCTTTTATTTCACAGCTCTGGAATGCTGCACTTGCCTGAGACCTGTCCTTATATACCTGTCTCTTGCAAGTGCACCTCTGGTGGTAAGGTATGCTGGTGGTTACAGGTCATATCTTATTACAGTCATGTACAGCATGTTAGGATACAGTTATATATAATAATGTAAGATACATGACAGGTTTGAATAAGACATTGACATTGGGAATCATCTAGTTAACCTAAGATAGTAGCTGGGAGGGGGATGGAGTCAGTGGAGAGGGTACAGTGTTTCTGGTGGAGGTGAGAGATTTTGCTTCAGTTTTCCCACTATTTAGTTGGTGGAAACTGTGATTCATAAGAACATAAGAATTAGGAGCAGGAGCCTTTCGAGCCTGCTCAGCCATTCAATAAGATCTTTGCCCTCAACTCAACTTTCCCGCCTGATCCCTATATCCCTTGATTGCTCTAGATTCCTGTAAGAATGGATGTTGGACAAGTAGTCTGATAGCACAGGGGCCGTGTAGTGCTTGAGAGGGGTGGTAGAGTGGTTGCTGATATCGGCATACTTGTGGAAGCTGACCCATTGTCTGCAGCTGATGTTGTCAAGGCGCAGTATGTAGATGAAGGGGATCCTTGGGGGACCCCTGAGCTGATGGTGCGAAGGCAAGAAGAGAAGCCATTGCTGGAGATGCTTTGGCTGAGTGGAACCGAACAATGTCCATTCCACCAAGGAAGATGGTGGCGGAAGATTGTGTGGGTGACCATGTCAAAGGCTGCAGAGAGGATGATGAGAGATGATGAATCATGGTTGTTATGTGTTTAACCCTTGGTAACCTGTATCACACCACTACCACGGGATTCCAGCATCCCTTGGTTGCACTATATAAGCAGACCGCCCACGCAGTACTTGCACTCTGGAGTCTTATTAAAGTAGCTATGGTCATACTTACTCATTGCTCACAGTACTCGGTTTCATACTTTTATTATGAGCATATCAATTGGCGACGAGGTAATGAACAACCGCGTGAAAATGCAAAGGACAGTTGGTATCCTGGAGAAGTTCTCAGAAGGGGACGATTGGGAGGCCTTCATGGAGGGACTTGACCAATAGTTCGTGGCCAACGAGCTGGAACGGGATGAGAACGCTGCCAAACGAAAGGTGATCCTCCTTACCGTCTGTAGGGCAACAACCTATGGCCTCCTGAAGAATCTTCTAGCTCCGGTAAAACCAACAACTAAACCCTATGAAGAATTGTGCACGCTGGTCCGGGAGCACCTAAATCCTAAAGAAAGCGTTTTGATGGCGAGATATCGGTTCTACACGTGTCAACGATCGGAGGGCCAGGAAGTGGCAAGCTGCATCGCCGAACTAAGGCGCCTCGCAGGACATTGCGAATTTGATAGATTCCTAGAACAAATGCTGAGACTTTTTTGTGCTTGGCATTGGCCATGAGGTAATCCTTTGCAAACTATTGACTGTTGAAACTACAAATCTGAGCAAAGCCATAACAATAGCCCAGGCATTTATGTCCACCAGCGATAACATCAAACAAATTTCGCAGAATACAGAGGTTTCGGCCAGTACTGTGCATAAAGTAACATTGTTTTCGAGCAGGAATATACATGGCAAAACATACATGCCGGCTGCTCCACGGCCTCAGATGACCCAGAATCCACCATCAAACGTTAATGTGAGGCAGTTAACACCTTGTTGGCGTTGTGGAGGTGATCATCAGGCCCATCAATGTTGCTTCAAGCACTATGCGTGCAACAGCTGCAAAACAATGGGACACCTCCAGCGAGTGTGCAAGCAAGCTGCAAACCCTGCAAACCACCACGATGCAGAGGAAGATCAATCAACTGTAGATCAGGTTGAATTGGAGACTCGAACCGAGGAGGCAGAAGTATACAGGGTACACACCTTCACCATGAAATGTGCACCAATAATGTTGAAAGTTGAACTGAAAGGAATTCCAGTATCCATGGAACTGGACACGGGTGCGAGTCAGTCCATAATGAGCAAAAAGGCCTTCGACAGGCTGTGGTGCTACAAGGCACACAGGCCCAAGCTCAGCCCCATTCACACCAAGCTAAGAACTTGCACCAAGGAACTGATCCCTGTAATTGACAGTGTAGAAGTCAAGGTCTCCTATGATGGAGTGGTGCATAAACTCCCACTGTGGATTGTGCCAGGGGATGGCCCCACACTGTTTGGTAGAAGCTGGCTGGAAAAAATCCGCTGGAACTGGGACGACATCCGAGCACTTTCGTCCATCAACGACGCCTCGTGCCCAGGTTCTGAGCAGATTTCCATCGTTATTCGAGCAAGGCATTGGAAGCTTCTCGGGGGTGAAAGTGCAGATCCATTTGGTTCTCGGTACGCGATCCATCCACCACAAGGCACAGGCAGTACCGTATATGATGCGTGAGAAAGTGGAAATTGAGCTGGACAGACGGCAGCGAGAAGGCATCATCGCACCGGTGGAATTCAATGAGTGGGCCAGTCCGATTGTCGCGGTACTCAAAGGTGATGGCACGGTCAGAATTTGTGGGGACTATAAAGTAACGACTAACCGTTTTTCACTACAGGACCAATATCCACAACCCAAGGCAGACAACCTATCTGCGACCCTGGCTGGAGGGAAGACGTTCACCAAGTTGGACCTGACCTCAGCCTACATGACGCAGGAGCTGGAGCGAAAGGCATCACCTACATCAACACGCACAAAGGTTTCTTCATCTATAACAGATGCCCGTTCGGGATTCGGTTGGCCGCGGCAATCTTCCAATGGAACATGGAGAGCCTGCTAAAGTCGATCCCTCGCACCGTGGTTTTCCAGGGCGACATACTGGTTACAGGCCGGGACACCATTGAGCACTTGAAGAATCTGGAAGAGGTTCTCAGTCGGTTGGATCACATGGGACTCGGGTTGAAACGCTCGAAGTGTGTTTTCCTGGCGCCGGAGGTTGAGTTCTTGGGAAGAAGAATCACAGCAGATGGCATCAGACCCACCGACGCCAAGAGGGAGGCCATCAAGAAAGCGCCGAGACCACAGAACGTGACGGAACTTCAGTCATTCCTGGGACTCCAACTATTTCGGTAATTTCCTACCCGGGTTAAGCACCTTGCAAGAACCCTTAATGTGCTACAGCGCAAGGGAGACAACTGGGTATGGGAGAAATCACAAGAGGCTGCCTTTGAGAAAGCCAGAAATCTGTTGTGTTCAAACAAACTGCTTGTCCTGTATAACCCATGAATACAATTAGTGCTAGCTTGCGATGCGTTGTCATACTGGGTTGGGTGTGTGTTACAACAGGCTAACAAATCGGGGATTTTGCAACCGGTCGCTTATGCGTCCAGGAGTCTGTCCAAGGCTGAAAGGGCCTACAGCATGATTGAAAAAGAGGCTCTGGCGTGCGTTTACGGGGTGAAAAAAATGCACCAGTATATGTTTGGCCTCAAATTTGAGCTAGAAACTGACCACAAGCTGCTCATATCACTATTCTGAGAGCAAAGGGATTACCACCAATGCCTTTGCCCGCATCCAAAGATAGGCGCTCACGCTGTCGGCATACAACTATGTAATCCGCCACAGACCGGGCACAGAGAACTGCGCTGATGCTCTCAGTTGGCTACCATTGCCCACCACCGGGGTGGAAATGGCATAGTCTGCTGACTTGCTCACGGTAATGGAAGCATTCGAAAACGAAAAGTCACCCATTACGGCCTGCCGGATCAGGACCTGGACCAGCCAGGATCCTTTACTGTCCTTGGTTTAAAAAAAAAATTGTGTTCTCCATGGGAGCTGGTCCAGTGGAGATGCAGGAGACGACTAAGCCGTTCCACAGGCGCAAAGACGAAATGTCCTTGCAGGCGGACTGTCTTTTATGGGGTAATCGCGTGGTCTTGCCAAAGAAGGGTAGAGAAATGTTCATTTGTGACTTACACAGCACCCACCCAGGCATTGTAATGATGAAAGCCATAGCCAGATCCCATGTGTGGTGGCCCAGCATCAACTCAGATTTAGAGTTATGCGTATGCCAGTGCAACACTTGCTCTCAGCTGAGCAATGCATCCAGAGAGGCACCGCTAAGTTTGTGGTCGTGGCCCTCCAAACCACAGTCGAGGATCCATGTGGACTATGCGGGCCCATTTCTAGGCAAAATGTTCTTGGTTGTCGTGGATGCTTATTCAAAATGGATTGAATGTGTAATGTCTGCAAGCACGTCCACGGCCACCATCGAAAGTCTACGAGCCATGTTTGCCACGCACGGCCTGCCTGATGTGCTAGTGAGCGACAATGGCCCGTGTTTCACCAGTGCTGAATTCAAGGAATTCATGACCCGCAATGGGATCAAGCACGTCACATCTGTCCCGTTCAAATCCGCATCTAATGGCTATGCAGAACGGGCAGTTCAGACCATCAAGCAAAGCTTGAAATGCGTGTCGGAAGGCTCCCTGCAGATCCAGCTGTCAGCTACCGCACCAAACCCCACTTGCTCACCAGGGTTCCCCCAGCCGAGCTGCTCATGAAAAGGACACTCAAAACAAGGTTCTCTCTTGTCCACCCTGATCTCCATGCTCACGTGGAGGGCAGGCGGCATCAACAAAGTATGTACCATGACCGCGCAAATTTGTCACACGATATTGAGGTCAATGATCCTGTGTTTGTACTCAACTATGGACATGATTCCAAATGGCTCGCTGGCGGGGTCATAGCCAAAGAAGGGAGTAGGGTGTTTCAGGTCAAATTGGCCAATGGACTAACGTGCAGAAAGCATTTGGACCATAATCAAATTGCGGTTCATCAACACCTACAAACAACCCGAAGAAGACTCCGCCAACTTTGACCCTCCAACACACACACAAGTGGCAACCGACATCATGGTTGACCACGAAGCTGAATTCACCATCCCCAGATGCCCGGCAAGGCTGGCTGCCCAGCAGCCCAGTGAAGAATTAACCAACTCGCCCACACCTGCATTTGTACCAAGACAATCGATAAAGGAGTGAAAAGCCCTAGATCGTCTCGCCCTGTAAATAAGTGTACTATTGACTTTGGAAGGGAGTGATGTTATGTATGTAACCCTTGGTAACCTGTATCACACTACCACCAGAGGGCCTACCTGTTGGAGTCCCAAGGGATCTAAGCATCCCTTGGGAGCATTATATATAAGCAGACCACCCACGCGGTACTTGCACTCTGGAGTCTGATTAAAGGAACTAAGGTCACACTTATTTATTGCTCACAGTACGCAGTTTCATCCTTTTTTTAATGACCGTCTCGATGATTACAATCATCGAGAATGTCACACGTGACTTGGATTAGTACCTTTTCAGTGTTGTCGAAGGGACCTAATTAAAGTGTATGAAATTATTCAAGATGGAATTGCAGGACAGATGTGCATGGATCTGAAAGATGACATCATGTTCAAAGACTTTGGAGAGGAACTAGGGGTTGGATTTAGGGTAGTAGTTTGCAAGGATGAGGGGGGTTGAAGGTGTGTATTTTTGAGAAGGTGAATAATTACAGCTTTGAAAGGGAGAGGGCAGTACTTGAGGAGAGAGAACCATTTGCGAGGCCAGATGGCATTGAGGGCCAGGAGGGAAGATTGGGTAGTCAGCAATTTAGTGGGAATGGGGTTGATGCTTACTATGAATTGGATCGAAGCATTAAAGCTACCAGCAATACCTCGTCACAGTATCCACTTAACCCACTTAATACATGATCAGGCATTAAAAGTATAATCATGGATTGAGTTTGACTACTATTTTTGTAACAAGCAAGAACTTTTATAATGTAGCGTTTCCAGAACTTCTGTGTGCCATAGGAAAAGTGTGATTACTCTTCAGTACTAAAGTACTTGTTTCTTCTAAGTAAAACAAGTGGAAACTCTTTTTCACGAGAACATAAGAAATAGGAGTAGGCCATTTGGCCCCTCGAGCCTGCTCTGCCATTCAATAAGATCATGGCTGATCTGATAGGCAGAAAGGAAAAGGAGGTGGAGTAGTGTTGCTGGTTAATGAGGAAATTAACACAATAGTAAGGAAGGGCATTAGCTTGGATGGTGTGGAATCTGTATGGGTGGAGCTGTGGAATACCAAAGGGCAGAAAACGCTAGTTGGAGTTGTATACAGTCCACCAAACAGTAGTAGTGAGGGTGGGAACAGCAACAAACAGGAAATTATGGATGCGTGCAATAAAGGTACAGCAGTTATCATGGGCGACTTTAATCTACATAATAGATTGGGCTAACCAAGCTGGTAGCAATACGATTGGGGAGGATTTCCTGGAGTGTATTAGGGATGGTTTTCTAGACCAATATGTCGAGGAACCAACTAGAGGGCTCGCCATCCTAGACTGGGTGATGTGTAATGAGAAAGGACTAATTAGCAATCTTGTTGTGCGAGGCCCCTTGGGGAAGAGTGACCATAATATGGTAGAATTCTTTATTAAGATGGAGAGTGACACAGTTAATTCAGGGACTAGGGTCCTGAACTTAAGGAAAGGTAACTTCGATGGTATGAGATGTGAATTGGTTAGAATAGACTGGCGAATGATATTTAAAGGATTGACGGTGGGTAGGCAATGGCAAACATTTAAAGATCACACGGATGACCTTCAACAATTGTACATCCCTGTCTGGAGTAAAAATAAAACTGGGCAGGTGGCTCAACCGTGGCTAACAAGGGAATTTAGGGACAGTGTTAAATCCAAGGAAGAGGCATATAAATTGGCCAGAAAAAGAAGCAAACCTTTGGACTGGGAGACTGGAATTCAGCAAAGGAGGACAAAGGGTTTAATTAGGAGGGGGAAAATAGAGTATGAGAAGAAGCTTGCTGGGAAAATAAAAACTGACTGCAAAAGCTTCTATAGATATGTGAAGAGAAAAAGATTAGTGAAGACAAACGTAAGTCCCTTGCAGTCAGAATCAGGTGAATTTATAATGGGGAACAAAGAAATGGCAGACCAATTGAACAAATACTTTGGTTCTGTCTTCACGAAGGAGGACACACACAACCTTCCGGAAATACAAGGGGACCGAGGGTCTAAACTGAAGGAAATCCTTATTGGTCAGGAAATTGTGTTAGGAAAATTGATGGAATTGAAGGCTGATAAATTCCCAGGGCCTGATAGTCTGCATCCCAGAGTACTTGAGGAAGTGGCCCTAGAAATAGTAGATGCATTGGTGATCATTTTCCAACAGTCTATCGACTCTGGATCAGTTCCTGTGAACTGGAGGGTAGCTAATATAACACCACTTTTTAAAAAGGGAGGGAGAGAGAAAACAGGGAATTATAGACCGGTTAGCCTGACATCAGTAGTGGGCAAAATGTTGGAATCAATTATTAAAGATGATTCGGTGACCGTATCGGTCCAAGTCAGCATGGATTTATGAAAGGGAAATCAAGCTTGACAAATCTTGTGGAATTTTTTGAGGATGTAACTAGTAGAGTGGACAAGGGAGAACCAGTGGATGTGGTGTATTTGGACATTCAACAGGCTTTTGACAAGGTCCCACACAAGAGATTGGTGTGCAAAATCAAAGCATATGGTATTAGGGGTAATGTATTGATGTGGATAGAGAACTGGTTGGCAGACAGGAAGCAGAGAGTAGGGATAAACGGGTCCATCTCAGAATGGCAGGCAGTGATTAATGGGGTGCCGCAGGGCACAGTGCTGGTACCCCAGCTATTTACAATATACATCAATGATTTAGATGAAGGAATTGAATGTAATATCTCCAGGTTTGCAGATGACACTAAGCTGGGTGGCACTGTGAGCTGTGAGGAGGATGCTAAGAGGCTGCAGGGTGACTTGGACAAGTTAGGTGAGTGGGCAAATGCAAGACAAATGCAGTATAATGTGGATAAATGTGAGGTTATCCACTTTGGTGGCAAAAACGTGAAGGCAGAATATTATCTGAATGGCGGCAGATTAGGAAAAGGGGAGGTGCAACGAGACCTGGGTATCAAGGTACATCAGTCATTGAAAGTTGGCATGCAGGTACAGCAGGCGGTGAAGAAGGCAAATGGCATGTTGGCCTTCATAGCTGGGAGATTTGAGTATAGGAGCAGGGAGATTTTACTGCAGTTGTACAGGGCCTTGGTGAGGTCTCGCCTGGAATATTGTGTTCAGTTTTGTTCTCCTAATCTGAGGAAGGACGTTCTTGCTCTTGAGGGAGTGCAGCGAAGGTTCACCAGACTGATTCCCGGGATGGCAGGACTGACATACGAGGAGAGACTGGATCGCCTAGGCTTTTATTCACTGGAGTTTAGAAGAATGAGAGGGGATCTCATAGAAACATATAAAATTCTGACGGGACTGGACAGGTTAGATGCAGGAATAATGTTCCCGATGTTGGGGAAGTCCAGAACAAGGGGTCACAGTCTAAGGATAAGGGATATGCCATTTAGGACCGAGATGAGGAGAAACTTCTTCACTCAGAGAGTTGTTAACCTGTGGAATTCTCTACCACAGAGAGTTGTTGATGCCAGTTCGTCCGATGTACTCAAGAGGGCAGTAGATGTGGCTCTGATGGATAAAGGGATCAAGGGGTATGGAGAGAAAGCAGGAAAGGGGTACTGAGGTGAATGATCAGCCATGATCATATTGAATGTTGGTGCAGGCTCGAAGGGCCGAATGGCCTACTCCTGCACCTATTTTCTATGTTTCTATCATGGACTCAGCTCCACTTCCCTGCCCGCTCCCCATAACCCTTTGCTCCCTTATCGCTGAAAAATCTGTGTTTCTATCTTAAATATATTCAATAACGCAGCTTCCACAGTTCTCTGCGGCAGAGAGTGCCACGGATTTGCAACCCTCTGAGAGAAGAAATTCCTCATAATTTTTGAAAGGGTGACCCCTTATTCTAAAACTATGCTCCTTAGTTCTGGATTCCCACATGAGTGGAAACATCCTCTCTGCATCTACATTGATAAGCCCCCTCATTATCTTGTATGCCTCAATAAGATTACCTCTCCTTCTTCTAAACTCCAATGAGTACAGACCCAATCTGCCCAACCTTTTTTCATAAGTCAACCCCTTCATCTCAGGAATCAACTGAGTGAACCTTCTCTGAACTGCCTCCAATGTAAGTATATCCTCCCTTAAATAAGGAGACCATAACTGTACGCAGTCTAAGTGTGGCCTCACAAATACCCTGTACAGTTGTAGCAGAATTTCTCTGCTTTTATACTCCATCCCCTTTGCAATAAAGGCCAACATTCCATTTACCTTCCTGATTACTTGCTGTACCTACATACAAACTTTTTGTCTTTCATGCACAAGAACCTCCAGGTCCCTCTGTACTGCAGCATTTTATAACTTGTCTCCATTTAAATAATTTACTTTTCTATTTTTTCTGCCAAAGTGGATAACCTCACACTTTCCCACATTATACTTTCTCTGTCAAATATTTGCCCACTCACTTAGCTTGTCTCTATCCCTTTGCAGATTTTTTGCGTCCTCCTCACAACTTGCTTTTCCTCCCATCTTTGTATCATCAGCAAACTTGGCTACATTACACTAGGTCCTCTCATCATTAATATTGATTGTAAAAATTTGATGTCCCAGCACCAATCCCTGTGGCACCCCACTACTTACTGTTTGCCAACTGGAAAATGACCTATTTATCCCGCCTTTCTGTTTTCTGTTAGTTAGCCAATCTTCTATCCATGCTAATATATTACCCCCAACCCTGGGAGCTTCCATCTTGTGCAGTAACTTTTTCGTATCTTCTACCGTGAAGACTGATACAAAATATTTGTTCAAAGTCTCTACCATTTCCCTGTTCCCCATTATTAATTCCCCAGTCTCATCTTCTAAGGGACCAACATTTACTTGAGTCACTCTTTTTATGTAGAAACTCTTACTATCTGTTTTATTTTTTTTGTTAGTTTACTTTCATAATCTATCTTCCCTCTCTTTATTACTTTTGTAGTCGTTCTTTGCTGGATTCTAAAAGTTTCCCAATCCTCTGGCCTCCCACTAATCTATGCCACTTTGTATGCCCTTGTTTTCGATTTGATACCCTCTTTTATTTCCTTAGTGAGCCACGGATGGTTATCCCTTCTCTTAAATTTTTCTTTCTCATTGGGATATATTTTTGTTGAGAATTATGAAATATCTCCTTCAATATCTGCCACTGCTCATCAACCGCCTTACACTTTAATCTGTTTTCCAAGTCCACTTTAGCCAAATCTGCCTTCATACCTTTGTAGTCTCCTTTATTTAAGCTTAGGGCACTGGTTTGAGATCCAAATTTCTCACACTCCTACTGAATTTGAAATTCAACTATGCTTTGATCACTCTTTCCTAGAGGATCCTTTACTATGAGAGAATTTTTTAATCCTGTCTCATTGCACAGTACCAGATCTAAGATAACCTGCTCCCTGGTTGGTTCCACAACGTACTATTCAAGGAAACTATCCCGGATACACGCTATGAACTCTTCCTCAAGGCTACCTTGGCCAATTTGATTTGTCCAATCAAATGAAGATTAAAATCGCCCATGATTGTTGCCGTTCCTTTTTTACAAGCCTCCATTATTTCTTGATTTATACTCCGTCCAACAGTATAACTACTGTTAGGGGGCCTATAGAATACACCCACCCGTGACTTCTTCCCCTTATTATTCCTTATCTCCACCCAAACTGATTCTACATCTTGATCTTCTGAGCCAATATAATTTTTCACTAGTGCACTGATCTCAGCCTTTCTTAACAGAGCTACCCCACCTCCTTTTCGATTCTGCCTGTCCTTCCAAATTGTCAAATACCTCTGAATATTTTGTTCCCAGCCTTGGTCACTTTGCAACCACGTCTCTGTAATGGCTATCAAATCATACCCATTAATATCTATTTGTGCCGTCAACTCATCTATTTTCTTATGAATGCTGCGTGCATTCAGATAAAGAGCTTTTAATTCTGTTTTCTTCAGCATTTTTCTCTGCTTTGACCTCACTTTCTGATGCACTCTTATGTTTATACATTCTGTCCCTTCCATGCTCTGGTTATCATTTCCCTCAGTGCTACCCTGCTCTATTGCCTTCTCCTTGCTCTTTGACTTTTTAAATTTTCACTCACCTGAACCCTGCCCCCCACTAATTAGTTTAAAGCCCTCTCTATAGAGGGCATTAAAGCCTTCTGCCTTCTGCTTTGACAAAGTTTTATTACAGCTTAAATTATTCCATTGCAAAGGCTGTCTTTGTTAGTATTTATCTCTAGCAATGTAATTTCAATTAGCTGTTAGTAATAAAATGATTTAATGAAATATTGTAAGGAGCTTGCAGCAAAGATTGCAGCATTTTGTTGGGTTGATATGACTTTTATCAGTTGTGAATGATCATACTTCAAAATAAATAAAGAATTTGTACAGGTTGAACCTCCACTTATCCGGCACCCTCGGGCCCATGCCTGTCCTGAACGAGGGATTTTGACGGATATGGGGAGGTCACATGTTTGGATGGACTGCGCCTTAAGTGCTGTTGCTGGGGTAAGTATTTGTGTGCGTTGATTGGCTGGACTGACTGTCAGTCGGTCCAGCCAAATCAGTGTACGACGGGTCCAGAAGAGTCGGTCCGAGCCCCTGGAGGGAGCGCTGTGGAGAGGAGCAGCTGGCCCGAGGACTGTGGCTGCAGGAGTTCTAGCAGGGCGATGAGGAGGAGGCAGCTGATTGAGGAGAACGATTATATTGGCGAGTAGGATTTTGATGGTCGCGTTGTGCGCATGTGCCATCCGGCGGCTGGGAATGGTGCCGGACGAGGGGTGGTGCTGGATAAGGGAGTCCCAATGTGCTTTACAGCCAAAGAAGTACTTTTGAAGATAAGTCACTGTTGGAATGTAGAGAAATTAAGCAGCCAATTTGCACACAGCAAAATCCCACAAACAGCAATGAGATAAATGACCAGATAATCTGTGTATGATGTTGCTTGAGAGATAAATAGTAGCAAGGACATTGGGGAGAAACTGACCTACTCATTTTCGAATAGTGCCATGGGATCGTTTACGTTTGCCTGAGAGGGCAGACGGGGCCTTGGTGTTAGCTTAGGTTATGGGCTCAAGTCTTGGAATTAGATTTGAACCGACAACATTCTGACTCCAATGGGAAAGTACTACCAACTGAGCTAACGCTAACTCCTAAAATAGAAAGTAATGTATCTTCAGACTTATCTTTTCATAATTTGCAGTTTTTAATATGTAACTCAACTTTTGAAAGCAATAGTTTTGTCTCTGAATTTAAACAGTAGAATCATGCTAGTTTATCAAATAGACAATTATACAACTATTTTTTATTGGATTACCTCTGTGAAGTGCCTTGGGACATTTTTCTGTGTAAATGTAAACTAATATGTAATATAATTGTTTATGATCAGAAATGGGAAATGATTTGATAGCTTAATCATTGGTGATTTATAGGGACAAACCACATCAAATAGCTTTCATTGTTGTCTACTGATTTGCTGAAGGAGACTGAGATTTTTAAAAGTGAGGCTGTTACCTCTGAGCTGTGTCACAATGGAATAATTTTTCTTCTAGGTCATAATGAAGATGAGTACTTCAAAGTGCACTTACCAATAAATTATGGTCCCTCGGGTTACACAAGTGACCTCTAGCTACTTCCTTTGGCATCGTAGCCCACTTCTGTAAGTCCTTGGGGTAATATCTTGGTATGGTTGGGATCACATCCAGACATACTATAATTTAGAATGGACTTATTGATAACCCAAGATTGCAGTTCTGTGCTGTGATGTGTAGTACTAATAATCTTAGCTAGAATTTAAACATTAGAACAATGCATTTTGAGTCCCACAGTGTAGTCCAGATTTGATCTGATTCCATCACTGACAGAAATCTATTCTGGTTCCTGCTTTTAACTTCCCTTGATATATCCTGTGAATTGACCATTTGATGAATAATCAATTCCTGCACCTTGGCTTTGTGGTTATAATATATTGACATTGTAAATTCTGATTGTTTCTCAGCCTTGTGCTGTAATATAATTTATTTATAGCAGAATAAGGCTGAAAATGCAAGTGCAGGATATTATGCAAAACAAAGTGCACATGATTAAATTTTTGGCTTATTGCGCACACAATTCTTCACAGGTCTAATGCTAATGGTGCTTCATAAACTGAAAAAGTAAGAGACACGCGATTGGCTACAAAAATAGAAACTGGCAGCAATTAACCTTGTGTATTTTAAGCAAATGATTCGGCTGCATCACGGAATAATAACAGCAGGGAAGTAAACGATTTAGAAATGATACGCGAGGTGACATAGTGGCAAAGGATTTAGGTCGTGGACTTCTGTTGATGAAGCAGTCCTGATCTTGGGTAAGTGGCTGAGCTGAAGCTGGGTGCAGAACCAATCTAGTGGTTTTATGGTAATTTATTGAGTGGTATTGGTATTGGAACTAATTTGGGAATGGTAAAAGTAACACAGAAAGCAAGAAAAATGAATAAAGCAATGACAAATTAATGCTGCTCAAGTGATTTCTTGGGTTTCTATGACACTTGAGATGTCTTCTGCACCGTCTGAGTGCTATTCCTCAGCAGAAAGCAAAACAAATATCAACGCTCAAATGTCCTTTGTACATTTTTGTTAACATTGAAAGGTAGGAATTAATTTTCCAGGACCACACACTCGTTACACCGGAGATGGCAAGTCTATGCAGTTTGATAGATTCGGACTGAAAATCCATAATCCTTCGAGTTCATTCCTGCATTAGTTGGTGGGAGTGTGGTGGAAGAACCGCAAGTTAGGCCTGGACTCTGAGCTGTCAGGCCTCATCCTTCCAACAACAAACCCGTGAGGCCTTGGAAGGGGCAGACCCTCCGCTCACCTCAAACAAGGCTTGCGACGTAGAAAGAAGTGGGACAGTGGCGAGGAGTACCAGTGCCAGATGATCTCACATCCCTGGCATCTCGCTCGCTGGATGGATCATTGAGAAGCCAGTATGCCAGTTGAGTCCAGGTGTACTGACCACTTCACTTGCAGGTGAGGGGCCCATCTAGGGGTCCAGGCTTGGGTTGTGACCTGGATCTCTGGAAGCATTAAGTAAAAGGTTTTTTGTTATTGCCTGCTTTACACAGGGGGCCTTGGGGATTCTAATGGCTACTATCTGGAGCGGGGAACCTCCAAGATCTTTCTGCCTGGCACACTTCCACTGCAGAATGCGGCTTCCTATGGTATGAGGGCACCCAAGATGTCCTCTACTGATGCAGGCACACACCAGGGTTATTCAAATGAAGGGACCTCACCTTGACCCCACAAACTTTAGTGGGATTAGTGTTGGAGATCCCAGGCAGAATGTAAATAGGACTAGGTGGTGAAAGCTGCAGTTATTGTCACTTTTACAGCAATATGAAATCGTTTGGATGCATAATGACAGAAAAGTAGTAGTGGAATCAGGTCCTAATTGGTTTGTACAACATCATGTGAGACCCCATCCTAGAGGCACTTGGGTTCAGCCCCCACCCCCCGACCCCCCGGACGGGACCTGACCCGACTCGGCTCCCGCTCCTGGACCCGACTCGACCCCGGACCCGACCCCCGCTCCCCACCCCCCCCCCCCCCGACCCCTCCACAGCCTCTCTGTTGTCAGATTGCTTGTCTGACATCCAGTTTTGGATGAGCTGCAATTTGCTCTAATTAAAAGGGCCAATGGAAAAGTTCTTTCACCTTACTGGAGGACACCCACCCCCGAAACAAGATCAGTACGCTGCAGTTGTTGACTTTTTAGTGGGTGGGTGCCCAAGATGCACACAGAGTGATATGGGCAGCTACCATTGGATTGCAAAGTAGGGAACCTTTCCCTGAAAATCTATTTGGAACGTTTGGTCCAATTACTTTAGAACTGATATTTGGACGAATTTAAGCGACAAATGTTTGGAACAATCGAACAATTTGACAGTTGGAGTAGTAGTGACATTAGGGTAATTCAAAAAGAGGCTAAATGATATAACGGGACAGGTAGAGTACTAGAAGGACGAACTTCAGTGGGGCAGTCAGGCTTTTCCTTGTGTTTCACTTTTCTTGTGGTTCTTAAGTTCCATCCTAGGCTGTTCCTGAACGCTAATATAGAGGCTGGTGGGCCGAGGGTTTTAGTGTGATGATGTTTGAAATAAAATAACCGGTTAATTCTTTTTTTAAGTTAAAATTTGAAGGGTGTTTATCTCGCATTTTCATTTTTTCCTGCAGGGGAGCTATCCCCAGTGTCCTGGCCAATATTTACCCCTCAATCAACATAACAAAACAGATTATCTGGTCATTATACGTTGCTGTTTGTGGGAGCTTGCTGTGTGAAAATTAGCTGCCGAGTTTCCCACATTACAACAGTGACTACTCTCCAAATGTACTTCATTGGCTGCAAAGGGCTTTGAGACGTCCGGTGGTCATGAAAGGCACTATATAAATGCAATCTTTCTTTTTTGGCCTCTGCTTGTTAAAGCTGCAGCCAAAATGGCAGATGACCTTCTCCCATCCATCCGTCAACATTGTGTGTGTAGAAAGTGCATGAGAAAGGCTCAAGGATAATGCTCGTTCACGCGCACACGCTCTCTCTCTCTCCTTGCCAGTGGGGAAGTGCTTGCCTTCCCTGCTATATTTCCCCCCCCCCCCCCTGCTCCCCATAGTGGTTAACTTTGGGAACTCAAAATGTCAGGGGGCATGCCCCACTAATTTCTGATGCAACAAATTCAGACTCCAAAGCGCACCATTACCATGCAGATGCACGCACTTTTTATTAAAAATCACAAAAACGAAAACCATCTTCAGTAATAGTCTACAACGAAAGTTCATATTTTTGGATTAAAAAAAATTATTCAAGCCAAGATTATGCAGAGAATCGCCTTGAATGTTCTTTGGATCACGCACCAATACGACTAGAATGTAGCTTTGTATTAGAAACATTTTCTTAGTAAAGCTACCCTAATTACAGCTCTTCAGAAGCATTTCTTTTATGTCGCTCCTGTTGGTGACGTTTTCCCACACATTCAACTCCAGCTTCTCAAAATCAACGATTGCCAAATTAGGAACGACATTTATCATAATAACAACTTGCATTTAATCAGCTCCTTTGACGTAGTCTCAATGAGCTTCATGGAAGCAATAAAAAAAGAATACCAAGCCCAAAGAAAAGGATGTTTGGAAGGGTGACCAAATGCTTGGTCGCCAAGATGGGTTTTAGAAGGTCTCAAAGGAAGAGAGGCAGAGGTGTATAGACACAGAATTCCAGAGGCTGAAGGCACGGCTGCCAATTGTGGGAGGAGGGATGCACAAGAAGCCAGGGTCCGAGGAAGAGAGCGTTCAGTGGAGCTGAGAGCTAGACAAGGTCCCAGAGATGGGGAAGGGCAAGATCGTGGAAGGATTTAACTATGAGGATAAGCATTTTAAATTTGAGGCATGAAGGGACCTGGAGATAATGTACAACAGTGAAAACCGTGATGATGGGTGAGTGAAACAGTGTGGGATAGGATGGGAGCAGCAGGGTTTTTGATAAGCTGAGGGTGGAAGATGGAAGGCTAGCCAGGAGAACATTGAATACTTGAGTCCAGATGTGACAGCCATGGATATGAGTTTCAGCAGCAGATGAGCTGAGATAGAGGTGGAGGCAGGTGATATACGGAGGTGGACGTATATGGTCTTTGTGATGGAGTTGGAAGCTCAGCTCAGGGTCAGATAAGATTTGAGGATGCAAAGAATCTGGACTAACAGTAGCTGGGGAGGAGGCTGGAGTTGGTGATGAGGTTGCAGAATTTGTGACAGGAGCTAAAAATGGTGGCTTCAGTCATAATGGTCATAGAAATAGTGGATGCATTGGTGATCATTTTCCAACAGTCTATCAACTCTGGATCAGTTCCTATGGACTGGAGAGTAGCTAATGTAACTCTAGCTAATGGGAATTATAGACCAGTTAGTCTGACATCAGTAGTGGGAAAAATGTTGGAATCAGTTATTAAAGATGAAATAACAGCGCATTTGGAAAGCAGTGACAGGATCGGTCCAAGTCAGCATGGATTTATGAAAGGGAAATCATGCTTGACAAATCTTCTAGAATTTTCTGAGGATGTAACTAGTAGAATGGACAAGGGAGAAGCAGTGGATGTGGTGTATTTGGACTTTCAAAAGGCTTTTGACAAGGTCCCACACAAGAGATTGGTGTGCAAAATCAAAGCACATGGTATTGGGGGTAATGTACTGACGTGGATAGAGAACTGGTTGGCAGACAGGAAGCGGAGAGTCGGGATAAATGAGTCCTTTTCAGAATGGCAGGCAGTGACTAGTGGAGTGCCGTAGGGCTCAGTGCTGGGACCCCAGCTCTTTACAATATACATCAATAATTTAGATGAAGGAATTGAGTGTAATATCTCCAAGTTTGCAGATGACACTAAACTAGGTGGTGGTGTGAGCTGTGAGGAGGGAATTGTTGATGCCAGTTCATTGGATATATTCACGAGGGAGTTAGATATGGCCGTTACGGCTAAAGGGATCAAGGGGTATGGAGAGAAAGCAGGAAAGGGATACTGAGGGAATGATCAGCCATGATCTTATTGAATGGTGGTGCAGGCTCGAAGGGCCGAATGGCCTACTCCTGCACCTATTTTCTATGTTTCTATAGTGTTTATTTGGAGGAAAATGCATTCATCCAAATCTATCAACTTCGGCAATATTGAAATTGCCTTGGCCTATGACTTAATAGCAACAATTGGTTCAAAAAAACTTCTGTCCTGTTTTGATGGGCATCAATATTTCAAATATTGTCTCCGATATATTTTGAAAAGTAGTATTTTCTTGCATATCTGCTGGAAAGATGGGGTTTCCTCTCTGTTCATTGTTTCATTGCTTGGAACAAAAACATTTGTATTTGGTAAAAATTAGAAAATAAGTCTGGGAATCATGTCTGTTCCTTCCTGCTCAATCATGTTCCTTTAGGAATTGAGTTGACTAAGACTGAATATAATATTCAAAGAATAACTTCACTACCCACTAGCATACTGAACTTGGAATGCAGCCTAATACCCTTCTTCTTTGTTTTATTGACAATTATCTTACAGAGCAAATATTTTTAATGACCATCTGCAAAATGCATCTCTTCATCCATCCCTTCAATCTATGACTGTTAATTTTGTAATCGATATTAATGTGTTATTCATATCTATTTTTTGACATAATATTTTTTCACATGCATTTTGACAGCAGTTCCTTTTGAATGTCAGTCCCTGCTACACATTCAATCATCCTGTACAGCTCTGTAGAAACTTTAGAAATGTTGGGACTAATTTTCCTCCCCCGCCGCCCCCCCCCCCCCACCCCCAGCTCTCCCCCAGACCCTGGGAGTTGTTATATACGTAAACTTGTATTTCCTCTATACAGCCACGAGAGGGCTCATCCCATGGAGTTTCAAGGAATCCCATAATCCCTTGGGAGCACAGGTATTTAAGGAGGCCTCACAGGTTGGAGAGACACTCTGGAGACCTGCAATAAAAGACTACGGTCACACTTTACTTTGAGCTCAGTGTTCAGTCTGACTCTTTCTCCATACATAATAACTTGCGATGAGATACAGATAAGTGAACCCAAAGATGCAGAGAACAGTGGGCATCCTGGAGAAATTCTCAGAGGGAGATGATTGGGAAACTTTTGTGGAGCAACTCGACCAATACTTCGTGGCCAACGAGCTAGATGGCGAAGAGAACGCTGCCAAACAAAGAGCGATCCTCCTCACCGTCTGTGGGACACCAACATATGGCCTCATGAAGAATTTGCTCAGTCCAGCGAAACCCACGGAGAAATTGTACAATGATTTGTGCACACTGGTCCGAGAGCATTTGAACCCGAAGGAAAGCGTTCTGATGGTGAGGTACCAGTTCTACACCTACAAAAGGTCTGAAGGCTAGGAAGTGGTGAGTTATGTCACTGAGCTTAGATGCCTTGCAGGACATTGCGAATTTGAAGGACATTTGGAGCACATGCTCAGAGACTTTTTCATACTTGGCATTGGCCACGAAACCATACTTCGCAAACTTTTGACTGTAGAGACCCCAACCTTGAGTAAGGCCATAGCGATAGCCCAGACGTTCATTGCCACCAGTGACAATACTAAGCAAATCTCTCAGCACACAAGTGCTGCTACAAGTACTGTGAACAAAATGATGTTGCTTTCGAATTGCAACCTACAGGGCAGGTCACACATGCCTGCAGCTGCACGTTTGCAGATGTCTGAGTCCATCATCAAGGGTGATGAATGCAAGGCCATTAATACCTTGTTGGCGTTGTGGGGGTGATCATCGTTTCCATTCATGCCGAATCAAAGCGTATGTTTGCAAGGGCTGTGGAACAATGGGGACACCTCCAACGTATGTGAAGGCGAACTGCTAATCCTGTTAAACCTGCAAACCACCATGTTGCAGAGGAGGATAGATCCACGGAGGATCACGACGAACCTGAGCCTCAGACCGAGGAGGCAGAGCTACATGGGCTGCACACATACACCACGAATTGTCCCCCGATAATGCTGAATGCTGAATGTTGAACTAAATGGACTCCCGATGTCAATGGAACTGGACACGGATGCAAGCCAATCCATCATGGGCAAAAAGACTTTCGAAAGATTGTGATGCAACAAGGACTCAAGGCCAATCTTAACTCCTATTCGTACGAAACTAAGAACTTACACGAAAGAACTGATTCCTGTAATTGGCAGTGCTACCGTAAAGGTCTCCTACGATGGAGTGGTGCACAAGCTACCACTCTGGTTGGTACCGGGCGATGGTCCCATGCTGCTCGGCAGCAGCTGGCTGGGAAAGATATGCTGGAACTGGGACGATGTCTGAGCGCTATCGCCCGCTGACGACACTTCGTGTACCCAGGTCTTGAACAAGTTCCCTTCGCTGTTCGAACCAGGCATTGGGAAATTCCAAAGAGCAAAGTGAAGATCCACCTAATTCCGGGGGCGCGACCCATCCATCACAAGGCGAGAGCAGTACCATACATGATGAGAGAAAGGGTCGAGATTGAGCTAGACTGGCTACAACGAGAGGGCATCATTTTACCGATCGAGTTCAACCAGTGGGCCAGCCCGATCGTTCCTGTCCTCAAGGGAGACAGCACCGTCAGAATCTGTGGCGATTACAAAGTAACTATCAATCATTTCTCTCTGCAGGACCAATACCCAGTACCAAAGTCCGACGACCTCTTTGCAACACTGGCGGGAGGAAAGACATTCACGGAGCTGGATCTGACGTCAGCCTACATGACGCAGGAACTGGAGGAATCATTGAAGGGCCTCACCTGTATCAACACGCACAAAGGTTTTTTATTTGTAACAGATGCCCGTTTGGAATCCGATCAGTGGCAGCGATATTCCAGAGAAACATGGAAAACTTACTGAAGTCTGTCCCGCACACCGTGGTCTTCCAGGACGACATCTTGGTCACAGGTCGGATCACAGCTGAGCATCTGCAGAACCTGGAGGAGGTTCTTAGTCGACTCGACCGCGTGGTGCTCAGGTTAAAACGCTCGAAGTGCGTTTTCCTGGCGCTTGAAGTAGAGTTCTTGGGAAGGAGATTTGCGGCGGACGGCATCAGGCTCACCAATGCGAAAACGGAGGCAATCGAGAACGCACCGAGGCCACAGAACATGATGGAGCTGCGGTTGTTTCTGGGACTCCTGAACTACTTTGGTAACTTTTTACTGGGTCTCGGCACACTGTTAGACCCACTGCATGTCTTACTACGAAAAGGGTATGAATGGGTTTGGGGCAAAAGCCAAGAAAATGTCTTTGTAAAAGCAAGAAAATTGTTATGCACAAACAAATTGCTTGTGTTTTATGATCCATGTAAGAGTTTGGTACTAGCATGTGATGCGTCGTCATATGGCGTCGGGTGTGTATTGCAATAAGCTAATAATTTCGGGAAACTGCAACCGGTTGCTTATGCATCCAGGAGTCTGTCTAAGGCTGAGAGAGCCTACAGCATGTTTGAGAAATAAGCGTTAGCGTGTGTCTATATGGGTAAAGAAAATGCATCAAATCCTGTTTGGGCTAAAATTCGAATTGGAAACTGACCATAAACCACTCGTATCCCTGTTTTCCGAGAGTAAAGGGATAAATACAAACGCATCGGCCCGCATCCAGAGATGGGCGTTCACATTGTCCGCTTACAACAATGCCATCCGCCACAGGCCAGGCACAAAAAACTGCGGCGATGCTCTCAGTAGGCTGCCATTGCCCATCACAGGGTGGAGATGGCGCAGCCCGCAGATCTAGCCATGGTTATGGATGCATTTGAGAGTGAGCAAGCACCCGTCACTGCCTGGAAGATTAAAACTTGGACGAGCCAGGACCCCTTATTATCCCTAGTCAAAAGCTGCGTGCTTCACGGGAGCTGGTCCCGTGTCCCAGTGGAAATGCAGGAAGAGATAAAGACATTCCAGCGGCTCAAAGATGAAATGTCTATAAAGGCAGACTGCCTTCTGTGGGGCAGTCGTGTAGTGGTTCCCAAAAAGGGCAGAGACACCTTCATCAATGACCTCCCTGGCATCGTAATGATGAAAGCGATAGCCAGATCCCACATGTGGTGGCCCGGTATCGATGCGGACTTAGAGTCCTGCGTTCACAGATGTAATACATGCTCGCAGTTAAGCAATGTACCCAGGGAGGCGCCGCTAAGTTTATGGTCTTGGCCCTCCAAACCGTGGTCTAGGGTACACGTCGACTATGCAGGCCCGTTCTTGGGTAAAATGTTCCTTGTGGTTGTAGGCGCGTACTCCAAGTGGATTGAATGTGAGATAATGTTGGCTAGCACGTCCACTGCCACTACTGAAAGCCTGTGGGCCATGTTTGCCACACACTGCCTACCCGATGTCCTGGTGAGCAACAACAGGCCATGTTTTACCAGTGCTGAGTTCAAAGAATTCATGACCCGTAACGGGATCAAACATGTCACATCTGCCCCATTTAAACCAGCGTCCAATGGTCAGGCAGAGAGAGCAGTGCAAACCGTCAAGCAAGGCTTGAAGAGGGTAACTGAAGGCTCGCTGCAGACTCGCCTATCCCGAGTCCTGCTTAGCTACCGCACGAGACCTCACTCGCTCACTGGGATCCCACCTGCTGACCGGCTCATGAAAAGAGCACTTAAGACAAGGCTCTCGTTAGTTCCCCCTGATCTACATGAACAGGTAGTGAGCAGGCGGCTTCAACAAAGTACATACCATGATAGTGAAAATGTGTCATGTGAGATTGAAATCAATGATCCTGTATTTGTATTGAATTATGGACAAGGTCCCAAGTGGCTTCCCGGCATTGTTGTGGCCAAAGAGGGGAACAGGGTGTTTCGGTCAAACTTTCAAATGGACTCGTTCACCGGAAACACTTGGACCAAATCAAACTCCGATTCACGGACTATCCTGAGCAACCCACCTTGGACCCTACCTTTTTTGATCCCCCAACATACATATCAGTGGCAACCGGCACCACGGTTGACCACGAAGCAGATCCCATCATCCACATCAGCCCAGCAGGACCTAACACACCAGGCAGCCCAGCAAGGCCAGCTGCACAGCAACCCAGCGAGGGCCCAACAAATGATTCAACAACACCAGCTTTCACACCAAGATGATCAACCAAGGCGAGAAGGGCCCCAGATCGACTCACATTGTAAATAGTTACACTGTTGACTTTGGGGTGGGGGTGGGGCAGGGGTGTGGGGAGAGGTGGTGTTATATATGTAGACTTGTATTTACTCTGTACAGCCACCAGAGGGCTCATCCCCTGGAGTCCCAAGGGATCCCATAATCTCTTGGGCACACAGATATTTAAGGAGGCCTCACAGGTTGGAGAGGCACTCTGGAGACCTGCAATAAAAGACTACAGTCACACTTTACTTTGAGCTCAGTGTTCAGCCTGACTCTTTTTTTCCATACATAACAGGAGTAAATCAGACTAATGCATCTGTCTGATGTGGTCTAAGCCCCCAGTACTTTTGGGTTCAGGTCATCAGCTCCAATGTAGCCAAAAAGCCTCCAGCCCCCATGGTGGACATGCTGACCCTAAAAAAGTAAATGTATTTTTTTTTGACCCTCCCTGGTGCTTGGTTTCTATCTCCCTCGGATTTCCCAATCTGAGGGGTTGGGCACAAGCAATAAGGCCCAATTAACCATGGACACAACTCCATTCGGACCTTTGTCAGTTGTAAACCAACGAAAATGATGTGGGAGACATAGTGACATCACTCCTACTTTATTTGCTTCATATCTTCATTATTGCACCTGCCTCAGATGCAAGTGCTCCTTTCCACCTCTGGAACACCCTGGAAGTTCATGGGCAATGCAAAAAGGGTGGGGTCCCAGCACCACTGACTCGGCCCCTTTTAACTTCTTCTTTGTCCGTGAGAAATAAGTATTCCACTACTGCAAAGCAAAGGATAAGCAGTTCCTGGTTATATATTAATTGTCTTGTCCAGGTTGGTAATTTAGATAAGAATGATGATGGATTGAACCCAGACACCCTCAGTAACACAGTTTCCCAGGCTAAATAATGCTAAGTTATAATTACCCTTTGGCTTTTTGTTGTCAAATCAGTTTTCAGTCCACTTTGCTACATCTCCCCTAATTTTATCATCCTTCAGGTTTGGTACTTGTTTTTTCTAAAGCAATTTATCAATTACTTTTCAAAGTTTGGTTAGCTCCTGACATATTGGCAGAAATTTTAACCCCCCAAGAGTGGATGGGAAGTAAAACATTTATTTAAAAAAAAATCTCAAATCCAACCCCAACCCACCTCCAATCCGCCCACTTCCGTTTTTAAGAGAGTCGGGTTGGTGGGTTGGCGACAATCTGCTCTCGGGAGGTGAGCCAGTCAGCAAAAGCTTTCAAGGAAGCTTTGTGCCTCCATTTTAACAGTTTATTAAAAAAAAATTTAGTCCATGGAGGCTGGGTTTGATGGGGCTAGGGAAATCTGGCAGGTAAAAGGAGGCGAGGAGGATTCATGAGGTAAGTGCATTTGCAGCACTGCTGTGGGCAAGAGGAGCAGGAGAGTTTCCTCCAAGCCCAACAAGCTTACCTCCTTTACAGACCCTGCGATCTCCAAGTGCTTCCCCGCCTACCTTGGGATTTTCTACTTTCCTCGCAACCGCTACTCTGCTGTTTTCCTGCCTGACAGGCAGCTGATAGGGCTATTGGGAGGTGAACCTGCTGGAAAAAATGTAAAAGACATTCTGCTGTTAATTGCATCCTTACTTCCGGGTTTCCCGTCAAGATATCCTCCTCTTTTCCCCACCCTCACCCTCGCTCCGCCTCGTTCTCTTCACTGCCCCGAGTAAATATTAGGGCTATTGTCTCTGGGTTCGGGGTATAAATCTAACTGACCAGTGTAATGAAAGTCACCTTTTGGCTCTCAGAGCACCCTTACACCCATGAAGTCTGTTTGTGCAGTAACTCAGTTACTGGAAATTGTGGGTCCCATAGCACAACATTGCACTGTTTTTTTTCCCATTCATTATGAAAGAGCAGAACATCTAACCCTAAATTAGCAATCTGATTCAGGGAGGCCAAGTGGAAAGTTGGTGTGGAAAAGAAAACCACGTCCTGTGAGTGTAGTCAGGCCTAAAGTAGATATTGGCTCCTCTTTGCCTCTGACTTGTGCAATACCAACCTGCCATTCAGACACTGGGGCCGAAATTCGGTACCGCCCCATTTGGGGGTGGTAACCGAGGCAAGGCGGGACTTTCTGCGGCAGGCACCAAAGTCCCGCCTTGGCAGCGAAATTGGGGTCACCATCCCCGAGTGGAATTGGAGCTCAATATTGCACTCACCACCTTCTCTCGGGGACGGGACTAGGGCACGCACCACGGGAATTTACCAGCGCTATTCGAAACTTCCATAGCGTCTTGTGAGGCTGCTGCAGGCGAACCGGGCCGCACTCCGCTCGTGGGGCGAAAATTAAAGGGGAGTTGCGGCATGCAATTTCCTTTCCATGGACGACTTACCGGTCGCGATCTTGCCTTGTGGAATTCGCGGGGTCCGTGCCACGGTGTTGCAGCCCAGCACGCCGCTTCCGTTAAAAGGGAGGGCACGCTGCGAACTCTGCAATGGGCGAGGGGCCACCACTTCACCAGGAAACGGGATGCTGTGGCAACTTCCCGACACAGAAGCGGAGTGCTGGGCTGCAACATCGCGGCACGGACCCCGCAAATTCCACAAGGCAAGATCGCGACCGGTAAGTCGGCCATGGAAAGGAAATTGCATGCCGCAACCCCCCTTTAATTTTCGCCCCAAGAGCGGAGTGCGGCCCGGTTCGCCTGCAGCCGCCTCAAGACACAATGGAAGTTTCTGTCCGGAGCAAAAACGGGTCGCTGTGCACAGCGATGACGTCTTCGTTGGATCAGCAGCCCAGGGCACTACCAGTTTGCGTCTCCGCTAACTCCCGCGGAATTTCACGGGAGGCAGTAGCGGCCCCGTGTCCCAGGCAAGAAGTTGTTGTGCCCAGGGGGCGCTAACGGGAGGTGTAAAGAACGCAATTTCTCCCCCATTGAGTCCCTAACATCTTTCATTGTAACTGCTTGTCAGTCAAATTCACTGTTGTATAATTGCTAATGTCATTCCTCTTCCCTTTTCATAAATATTAGTCCTGCACTATAACTTCCAGCAAAATATTCAATCTTATGTTGCACCTCGCCAATGTGTCATAAAGGACTGGCATATCACTCTGCTGCGCTAAAGAATAAAAGTATTAATTTAGCTAATAGCATGGCCAGACAGACAGCAGAATGCCGGTATCAGTTAATGTATTTGGCTGTGATTCAAGTAGCAATGGAATTGTCTGGAAAATTGTGCCAGCAGAAAATTCAATAATAATTTTAGAAAAAAGCTGCGGGTAAGATAGTGATAGCCAATCGAGTAACTGCAATTTGTCACCACCTGTTTGCAAAAATTGATCTCTAAATGTTTCTCTAAATGAAAACAATCCATATATGCATTGGAAAAATAACCAAGGTTCACAATTGGTTTTGGCAAATGGCAAACTATTTGGAATCTGTACGCTTGCATGGCGACATCTACAGGCCTTAGTCATGAGAGATTCCAGCACTCGCATCAATTCTTGACACAGCATATGTATAAGCAGCTGGCATTACTGATTTTTTTAGACTTGCCCAAAAAGAGACTGATTTAGTTTAGTTAGTCATCAAACTAGATATTCTCACTGTTGTGTATGGAGAAAGAGTCAGACTGAACACTGTGAGCCCAAAGTAAAATGTGACCTTAGTCTTTTATTGCAGGTTTCCAGAGTGCCTCTTCAACCTGTGAAGCCTCCTTAAATACCTGTGCTCCCAAGGGATTATGGGATCCCTGGGACTCCAGGGGGTGAGCCCTCTGGTGGCTGTATAGAGTAAATACAAGTTTACATATATAACACTCACCATGTAAACTTTTTGGAATTTTTATCCAGTTTGTGCATGAAGCTTAAGGCCAGACTTTCATCTTAATATGGTCCATCTCCAACTCTTTCCTTCTCTGTCTCCATTTTTGGGGATAGGCTATCTACCAATATCCACTATAAGCCCACTGCTACCTTGACTACACTTCCACCCGCTTACTGTAAGGACTCTCTTCCATTCTCCCAGTCTCTCCGTCTCCATTGCATCAACCTTCCATACCAGTGCTTCCGATATGTCTTCCTTTTTCTTCAACCGAGGCCTCCCCTCCACTGTGGTTGACAGGGCCCTTGACCACTTCCCACCGTTCCATTTTCCACACTTCTGCAATCAACCCTTCTCCTCTCTCCCAGAACCACAATAGGGTTCCCCTTGACCTCATCCACCCCAGTAGTCTCCACACTCAATATATAATTTCTGCCACCGCCAGCATGATCCCACCACCAAACACATCTTCCCCTCCCCTCCACTCCTCTTTCAGCATTCCAAAGGAACTGTACCCTCCATGGCACCCTGTCCACTTCTCTATCACCCCCAAACACCTTCACACGGCACCTTCCCATGCAAGTGCTCCAGGGCTGCAAATCCTCCTTCCAGATGAAATTGCATTTGGTCTCCCCAATGTCGAGGAGACTGTATTTGATGCCCACAATGGGGTCTCCCCTACATAGGAAAGACCAAATGCAGAATGGATGACCGCTTTGCAGAACACCTCTGTTCAGTCTGCAAGTGTGACCCCGAGCTTCTGGTTGCCTGTCGCTTTAATTCTGCAGACCACTCCCACTCTGACCTTGGCCTCCTGCACTGTTCTAATGAAGCTCAACCCAAGTTCGATGAATAGTACACCATCTTTTGATTAAGCACTGTACACTTCAACAATTTAGGTCATAACCTCTGCCCCCATTTTTTTAGGGCAGCTGTTGCTGATGATTCTGATAATTCCATTAACACCTCCTAGATCCATCTTTTGTTTTACTTGTCTTGTTACCAGCTCCTTTCGCCTTGCACATCTCTAATCTTTTCCAGTTCTGACTGAAGGTCATTGACCTGAAAGATTAACTCTCTTTCTCTCTCCAGTTGCTGCCTGACCTGCTGATAGTTCCAGTATTTTCTGTTTTTATTCCTTTCATTTTAACAGTTTGTTAAAATGATTAACTTGCTTATGGTCACAATAATATCTCATTCTCATCAATTGCTCCTGTACTACTGCTCACCTTTTGTGCTGGGAGGGCATCAGCTGACAATATTCACTGGTCTGTCTGAACATAGAAAAGTGGTTCGCTATGAGGTCTCAGATTCTCTCTCTCATAGCTGCCTGAAACTATTTTAAAACCATTTTCCAAACCAGTTGAAGCTGGCCACGACTGCATCTTGGCATTTGAATGCTAAAACTTCTAACAGGAGTGAGGGCATCAAAGAGAGCTATTCCTAATGGATTTATGGCCTGCATAAATGAGGTCGCCACTGCTGATGTAATGGAGCAGCAGCACCAATTCCATCATTATTCTGGGAGATGACAGCAAAATTTTAGATGCTGGACTCCATCCACTCCACTTGTATCACCTTTCACTGTCCTATGCTAGGAGGCAAGTGGCTCTTCAAATCTTGATGTACCCGCCTGCATTTCAAAATAGGCCCACTAAACTGTATACTCCCATACAATTCAGTAGGGCTCCCTGCCATTTAGGACCTCCACCCTGCATCAGCTAACCCTCATTGCTTAGCATCAGTTTACCATTACCATTCTTTGCCAACTTTCATTACTTGATCGCATAATTGCTTCTGAACATCACTATCATCTCTGCCTAACTGTGTTGCCAATTGCTTCAACAAGGGGTAAAGATATTTAGGGGTAGAAACTTCAGTTAAAGGGGAGAGCCGCTGTGAGTTCTGCCTATTTTTAAGTTGGGTCCACTGGGCCACCAGGCAAGATTTCGGCCAGGCCAGTGACTTAGCACCCAAGAGGGGATGTCAGGCTGCCTGTTGGCGGCCCGGCTGAACCCGGCGGCGTAATTGTTGGGCCGACCTGGCAGTCGGCCTACAATAAAAATTAAATGGCATCACCGGCAGCGCCACCTCCCCTTTAAGGGTGGCCACGCCCCCAACCAACAAGGAGTGCACCGACACACAAAGCTGTTAGGGGTACCGGCCAACGGCAGTGGCGTTCCCACGGGGCAATTCCTCAAAAAGGATATTTCCCGCCGGGAATTTTGGGAAGCAGTCGTCGCCAGTTGGCAAGGGGTCGGCACGTGCAAAGAGTGTTGGGAAAATGGGCGGAGCAGTCCCCTGTACCACTCTGCCGCTGATGAAGGGCAATTTACAAAATGGCGGCCCCTCCGCGGAAAGTCTGAGGCCATTCTGCGCCACCCTATGGCCGCCACTTTCAGGCGGCCAGAGCCTTATTAGGAGGGGCAATTTCGGCCCCTTGGTGTTCTGGTGAGTTGTGCTCATTGAATGAAGTTTGTGGCAGACTGTGTTCTCCATGCTCTGTGGAGAATGGATGATCCGGTATGAATAAATAAGCACAATTATCCATATTGGTACTGTTTTGCTCTACTATAAACTTGGACATAATCAGTGTGTGTGAAAATATTTGTCCGAATATAAGGGGTAATTTTACAAAAACTGTACTCTGGGTGACGAGCTTCACCTACTGGGAATGTATATTGGGAATCTGGACATGTGCTATAGTGTGAATCACTGAATGTCCCAATAGTATTGAATTCTGGGCTGTCCTCCAATCTCCACAGAATCCACACCTTCCAACTAGTTCCTGGTGAACAGCTTCACAGTAACTGGCACATACAGCATCTGTGGTTGTGATATTGGGGTCCACCATTAGTTGCATTTTCTGCCATTTTATTATGTGCAAGCTTGCCTTAGTAATTAGAATTAAGATATGATTTGATTATATGCTGCAGTACATTCTCTTTCCTCTCTCAGTATGTACAATGTAATGTGTATAACCCTGTTGATTTCACTCATTATCTTCAGTGCTCTGGGCTCCACTGAGCTACTGCCAGCCTGATCTCGTCCCTCTCCGGTAGGCATCTGCCACCCCCACCCTGACCTATCTGTGTGCCAGCTTAGTGTCGGCGCCAGACAAATTTCCTGAGGCTCCGACTGGTGTGGTGCATCGGGTGCCTGATTGGTATCTGCCGCTCCCCGGTTTCGTGCAGATGAGGCCCACAGGCCTCATTGCCCAAGGCCAGGTTTCAATCGTGTCTCAGGCAGACATCCTTGAGTGTGTGTTGCGATGGCACTGTCCATTTGCACGCGACATCAGCATAACCCGAATATCTCTCCCCTTCCATCCTCCCTTTCATAACTTGAGCAGGCCATCGCATGCATCTCCATAGGGCCATCCACCAATCACCTTGGGGAGTATGTTTGGGCACCAAACAGTGAAATATGTCTCGTGTGCCAATTCATCTGGAGTGTGACCCCATGGAGGATATTTTCTTTGGCAAATTCTCCATATATATTATACATATATCATCTCCAAAGAAAGTACAGGTACTTTATTCTAGAAGTGTGCAGTGTGCTGCAGTTTTCACTACTTCACAAATCTTGTTATATAGCAGCATGCAAATGTTGCACACATTTAAATAGCAGTACTTTAACACTTAAAACTATTCAGCTATTTGGTGTGGAAAATATTCATGTACTTTAAGGTTACCACTAATGTAGTGAATGCATCATTTAATATTCATGATGCTTTCATTGCAAAGGTTTTCCACACAATGAAGGCCATCTCTGTTGTTTGAAATAAGGTTTGTATTGATCTGTTTAGAAACATAGAAAATAGGTGCAGGAGTAGGCCATTCGGCCCTTCGAGCCTGCACCACCATTCAATATGATCATGGCCGATCATGCAACTTCAGTACCCCATTCCTGCTTTCTCTCCATATCCCTTGATCCCTTTAGCCGTAAGGGCCACATCTAACTCCCTTTTGAATATATCTAATGAACTGGCCTCAACAACTTTCTGTGGTAGACAATTCCACAGGTTCACAATTCTCTGAGTGAAGAAGTTTCTCCTCATCTCGGTCCTAGATGACTTACCCCTTATCCTTAGACTGTGACTCCTGGTTCTGGACTACCCTAACATCGGGAACATTCTTCCTGCATCTAACCTGTTCAATCCTGTTAGAATTTTGTATGTTTCAATGAGATCCCCTCTCATTCTTCTAAACTCCAGTGAATATAAGCCTAGTTGATCCAGTCTGTCTTCATATGTCACTCCTGCCATCCCGGGAATCAGTCTGGTGAACCTTCGCTGCACTCCCTCAATAGCAAGAATGTTCTTCCTCAGATTAGGAGACCAAAACTGTACACAATATTCAAGGTGTGGCCTCAGCAAGGCCCTGTACAACTGCAGTAAGACCTCCCTGCTCCTATATTCAAATCCACTCGCTATGAAGGCCAACATGCCATTTGCCGCCTTCACCGCCTGCTGTACCTGCATGCCAACTTTCAATGACTGACGTACCATGGCACCCAGGTCTCATTGCACCTCCCCTTTTCCTAATCTGTCACCATTCAGATAATATTCTGCCTCCCTGTTTTTGCCACCAAAGTGGATAACCTCACATTTATCCACATTATACTGCATCTGCCATGCATTTGCCCACTCACCTAACCTGTCCAAGTCACCCTGCAGCCTCTTAGCATCCTCCTCACAGTTAACACTGCCACCCAGCTTAGTGTCATCTGCAAACTTGGAGATATTACATTCAATTCCTTTGTCCAAATCATTGATGTATATTGTAAATAGCTGGGGGCCCAGCACTGAACCTTGCGGTACCCCACTAGTCACTGCCTGCCATTCTGAAAAGGACCCGTTTATTCCTACTCTTTGCTTCCTGTCTGCCAATCAGTTCTCCATCCCCATCAATACATTGCCCCCAATACCATTTGCTTTAACTTTGCACACTAATCTCTTGTGTGGGACCTTGTCAAAAGCCTTTTGAAAGTCCAAATACACCACATCCATTGGTTCTCCCTTGTCCACTCTACTAGTTACATCCTCAAAAAATTCCAGAAGATTTGTCAAGCATTATTTCTCTTTCATAAATCCATGCTGACTTGGACAGATCCTGTCACTGCTTTCCAAAGGCGCTGCTTTTACGTCTTTAATAATTGATTCCAACATTTTCCCCACTACTGATGTCAGGCTAACCGGTCTATAATTCCCTATTTTCTCTGTCCCTCCTTTTTAAAAAATTGGTGTTACTTTAGCTACCGTCCAATCCATAGGAACTGATCCAGAGTCTACAAAATGTTGGAAAATGAGCAGCAATGCGTCCACCATTTTTAGGGCCACTTCCTTAAGTACTCCGGGATGCAGACTATCAGGCGCTGGGGATTTATAGGTCTTCAATCCCATCAATTTCCCTAACACCAATTTCCTGACCAATAAGGATTTCCTTGAGTTCCTCCTTCTCGCTAGACCGTCGGTCCCCTAGTATTTCCGGAAGATTATTTGTGTCTTCCTTGGTAAAGACAGAACCAAAGTATTTGTTCAATTGGTCTGCCATTTCTTTGTTCCCCATTATAAATTCACCTGATTCTGACTGCAAGGGACCTACATTTGTCTTAACTAATCTTTTTCTCTTCACATATCTATAGAAGCTTTTGTAGTCTGTTTTTATGTTCCCTGAAAGCTTACTCTCGTACTCAATTTTCCCCCACCTAATTAAACCCTTTGTCCTCCTCTGCTGAATTCGAAATTTTTGCCAGTCCTCAGGTTTGCTGCTTTTTCTGGCCAATTTAAGAACATAAGAATTAGGAACAGGAGTAGGCCATCTAGTCCCTCGAGCCTGCTCCGCCATTCAACAAGATCATGGCTGATCTGGCCGTGGACTCAGCTCCACTTACCTGCCCGCTCATTGTAACCCTTAATTCCCTTATTGGTTATAAATTCCCTTATTGGTTATATGCCTCTTCCTTGGATTTAACACTATCTCTAATTTCCCTTGTTAGCCACGGTTGAGCCACCTTCCCCGTTTTATTTTTACGCCAAACAGAATGTACAATTGTTGAAGTTCATCCATGTGATCTTTAAATGTCTGCCATTGCCTATCCACCGTCAACCCTTTAAGTATCATTCGCCCGTCTATCCTAGCCAATTCACATCTCATACCATCAAAGTTACCTTTCTTTAAGTTCAGGACCCTAATCTCTGAATTAACTGTGTCACTCTCCATCGTAATGAAGAATTCTACCATATTATGGTCACTCTCCCCCAACAAGATTGCTAATTAATCCTCTCTCATTACACAAGACCCAGTCCAGGATGGCGTGCTCTCTAGTTGGTTTCTTGACATATTGATCTAGAAAACCATCCCTTATACACTCCAGGAAATCCTCCTTCACCATATTGCTACCAGTTTGGTTAGCCCAATCTATATGTAGATTAAAGGCACCCATGATAACTGTTGTACCTTTATTGCACGCATCCCTAATTTCCTGTTTGATGCCATCCCCAACGTCACTACCACTGTTTGGTGGTCTGTATACAACTCCCACGAGTGTTTTCTGCCCTTTGATGTTCCGCAGCTCTACCCATATAGATTCCACATCATCCAAGCTAATGTCCTTCCTTACTATTGCGTTAATCTCCTCTTTAACCAGCAACGCTACCCCCACCTACTTTTCCTTTCAGTCTATCTTTCCTGAATATCAAATACCCTTAGATGTTGAGTTCCCAGCCTTGATCACCCTGGAGCCATGTCTTCGTAATCCCAATTACATCATATCCGTTAACAGGTATCTGCGCAGTTAAATCATCCACCTTATTAGGAATGCTCCTCGCATTGAGGCACAGAGCCTTCAGGTTTGTTTTTTTAACACTTTTTTTGTCCTTTTTAGAATTATGTTGTAATGTGGCCCTTTTTGATTTTTGCCTTTGATTTCTCTGCCCTCCACCTTTCCTTATCTCCTTTCTACCTTTTCCTTCTGGCCCCATTTTACTTCCATCTGTCTCCCTGCATAGATTCCCATCCCCCTGCCATATTAGTTTAACCCCTCCCAACAGCACCAGCAAACACTAGGACATTGGTTCCGGTCCTGCCCAGGTGCAGACTGTCTGGTTTGTACTGGTCCCACCTCCTAGAACCGGTTCCAATGTCCCAGGAATTTGAATCCCTCTCTCTTGCACCATTCCTCAAGCCTCTTATTCCTCTTCACTATCCTGCTATTTCTACTCTAACTAGTACGTGGTTACTGGTAGGTTTGTCATGTAACTTTTTTTTTCTTGGTCACGACAATTCTCTTTTTCCATTTTACCTAAAAGTTGCTTACCTTGAAAAGTTTGTGGAACAAGCATGGAGCCCTCTTTCATCCTGTGGTCCCTACTTTTATTTAAATGTTAAAGTAGTATGTGGTTTGGTTTGTGCTCTTTCAGAAACGCAATGGGGTTAATTTTCATCTTCACTGCTTGGGTGGAAAATTGATGGTGTAGATCGCCCGGTTATTGTAGAATCAACGACATAGGTAAAAAAAGGGATGAGGTCCTACGAAAAGAATTTAAGGAGCTAGGAGCTAAATTAAAAAGTAGGACCTCAAAAGTAGTAATCTCGGGATTGCTACCAGTGCCACGTGCTAGTCGGAGTAGGAATCGCAGGATAGCGCAGATGAATACATGGCTTGAGCAGTGGTGCAGCAGGGAGGGATTCAAATTCTTGGGGCATTGGAACCGGTTCTGGGGGAGGTGGGACCAGTACAAACCGGACGGTCTGCACCTGGGCAGGTCCGGAACCAATGTCCTAGGGGGAGTGTTTGCTAGTGCTGTTGGGGAGGAGTTAAACTAATATTGCAGGGGGATGGGAACCTATACAGGGAGACAGAGGGAGACAAAAAGGAGGCAAAAGCAAAAGACAGAAAGGAGATGAGGAAAAGTGGAGGGCAGAGAAACCCAAGGCAAAGAACAAAAAGGGCCACTGTACAGCAAAATTCTAAAAGGACAAAGGGTGTTAAAAAAGCAAGCCTGAAGGCTTTGTGTCTTAATGCAAGGAGTATCCGCAATAAGGTGGATGAATTAACTGTGCAAATAGATGTTAACAAATATGATGTGATTGGGATTACGGAGACGTGGCTCCAGGATGATCAGGGCTGGGAACTCAACATCCAGGGGTATTCAACATTCAGGAAGGATAGAATAAAAGGAAAAGGAGGTGGGGTAGCATTGCTGGTTAAAGAGGAGATTAATGCAATAGTTAGGAAAGACATTAGCTTGGATGATGTGGAATTTATATGGGTAGAGCTGCAGAACACTAAAGGGCAAAAATCGTTAGTGGGAGTTGTGTACAGACCTCCAAACAGTAGTAGTGATGTTGGGGAGGGCATCAAACAGGAAATTAGGAGTGCATGCAATAAAGGTGCAGCAGTTATAATGGGTGACTTTAATATGCACATAGATTGGGCGAGCCAAACTGGAAGCAATTCGGTGGAGGAGGATTTCCTGGAATGCATAAGGGATGGTTTTCTAGACCAATATGTCGAGGAACCAACTAGGGGGGAGGCCATCTTAGACTGGGTGTTGTGTAATGAGAGAGGATTAATTAGCAATCTCATTGTGCGAGGCCCCTTGGGGAAGAGTGACCATAATATGGTGGAATTCTGCATTAGGATGGAGAATGAAACAGTTAATTCAGAGACCATGGTCCAGAACTTAAAGAAGGGTAACTTTGAAGGTATGAGGCATGAATTGGCTAAGATAGATTGGCTAATGATACTTAAGGGGTTGACTGTGGATGGGCAATGGCAGACATTTAGAGAACGCATGGATGAATTACAACAATTGTACATTCCTGTCTGGCGTAAAAATAAAAAAGGGAAGGTGGCTCAACCGTGGCTATCTAGGGAAATCAGGGATAGTATTAAAGCCAAGGAAATGGCATACAAATTGGCCAGAAATAGCAGCGAACCTGGGGACTGGGAGAAATTTAGAACTCAGCAGAGGAGGACAAAGGGTTTGATTAGGGCAGGGAAAATGGAGTACGAGAAGAAGCTTGCAGGGAACATTAAGGCGGATTGCAAAAGTTTCTATAGGTATGTAAAGAGAAAAAGGTTAGTAAAGACAAACGTAGGTCCCCTGCAGTCAGAATCAGGGGAAGTCATAACGGGGAACAAAGAAATGGCAGACCAATTGAACAAGTACTTTGGTTCAGTATTCACTAAGGAGGACACAAACAACCTTCCGGATATAAAAGTGGTCAGAGGGTCTATTAAGGAGGAGGAACTGAGGGAAATCTTTATTAGTCGGGAAATTGTGTTGGGGAAATTGATGGGATTGAAGGCCGATAAATCCCCACGGCCTGATGGACTGCATCCCAGAGTACTTAAGGAGGTGGCCTTGGAAATAGCGGATGCATTGACAGTCATTTTCCAACATTCCATTGACTCTGGATCAGTTCCTATCGAGTGGAGGGTAGCCAATGTAACCCCACTTTTTAAAAAAGGAGGGAGAGAGAAAGCAGGGAATTATAGACCGGTCAGCCTGACCTCAGTAGTGGGTAAAATGATGGAATCAATTATTAAGGATGTCATAGCAGCGCATTTGGAAAATGGTGACATGATAGGTCCAAGTCAGCATGGATTTGTGAAAGGGAGATCATGCTTGACAAATCTTCTGGAATTTTTTGAGGATGTTTCCAATAAAGTGGACAAAGGAGTACCAGTTGATGTGGTATATTTGGACTTTCAGAAGGCTTTCGACAAGGTCCCACACAGGAGATTAATGTGCAAAGTTAAAGCACATGGGATTGGGGGTAGTGTGCTGACGTGGATTGAGAACTGGTTGTCAGACAGGAAGCAAAGAGTAGGAGTAAATGGGTACTTTTCGGAATGGGAGGCAGTGACTAGTGGGGTACCGCAGGGTTCTGTGCTGGGGCCCCAGCTGTTTACATTGTACATTAATGATTTAGACGAGGGGATTAAATGTAGTATCTCCAAATTTGCGGATGACACTAAGTTGGGTGGCAGTGTGAGCTGCGAGGAGGATGCTATGAGGCTACAGAGTGACTTGGATAGGTTAGGTGAGTGGGCAAATGCGTGGCAGATGAAGTATAATGTGGATAAATATGAGGTTATCCACTTTGGTGGTAAAAACAGAGAGACAGACTATTATCTGAATGGTGACAGATTAGGAAAAGGGAAGGTGCAACGAGACCTGGGTGTCATGGTACATCAGTCATTGAAGGTTAGCATACAGGTACAGCAGGCGGTTAAGAAAGCAAATGGCATGTTGGCCTTCATAGCGAGGGGATTTGAGTACAGGGGCAGGGAGGTGTTGCTACAGTAGTACAGGGCCTTGGTGAGGCCACACCTGAAGTATTGTGTACAGTTTTGGTCTCCTAACTTGAGGAAGGACATACTTGCTATTGAGGGAGTGCAGCGAAGATTCACCAGACTGATTCCCGGGATGGTGGGACTGACCTATCAAGAAAGACTGGATCAACTGGGCTTGTATTCACTGGAGTTCAGAAGAGTGAGAGGGGACCTCATAGAAACGTTTAAAATTCTGACGGGTTTGGACAGGTTGGATGCAGGAAGAATGTTCCCAATGTTGGGGAAGTCCAGAACCAGGGGTCACAGTCTAAGGATAAGGGGTAAGCCATTTAGGACCGAGATAAGGAGAAACTTCTTCACCCAGAGAGTGGTGAACCTGTGGAATTCTTTACCACAGGAAGTAGTTGAGGCCAATTCACTAAATATATTCAAAAGGGAGTTGGATGAAGTCCTTACTACTCGGGGGATCAAGGGGTATGGCGTGAAAGCAGGAAGTGGGTACTGAAGTTTCATGTTCAGCCATGAACTCATTGAATGGCGGTGCAGGCTAGAAGGGCTGAATGGCCTGCTCCTGCACCTATTTTCTATGTTTCTATGTTTCTATGCTGTTTTTATTTCAAAGTGATGAAGATGAAAAGTACTTCTAATATTTATCATCAGCATGCCTTTTCAAAAGCACCTTGGCTGAATTTTCGCCACCATTCTGCACCGTTTTTTTTGCCTACGCTGTTTTTTTTTTCTGGAGCAGACTAAAACTTGCAAGTTTTGCCAAAGCTTCTACGCCATTCTAAAGTACAAAAGTCTGATTTTTTTTTTTTAGTTCCCGATTTTTTTGACATCACTGGGTACGCCATTTCTGGACATTTATGCGAGTTTGGCCAAGTAGGACTTTTTCAAAATGGCGCAGTGCACCATTCTGAAAAACCTCACCTATACTTAAGAAAATCGGTGCAACTGAAGACACGGGGCGGGGGGGTTGGGGGGGAAGCCTTTCGGCCCAGGATGGCAACAGTGAGGAGAGGGGGTGGCCTTTGATGGCGCCAGCAGCACCAGCAGCAGGGGCGGGGGGGGGGAGGCAGGGTGTCCTTTTTGGCCCGGGATAGGAACGGCACTGGCACCTGGAGCGGGGGGGCCTTTCAGCCCAGGATTGCAATGGCACTAGCGGGGGCCGGGGAGGGTGGGCGGTGGTGGAGGCCTTTTGGCCCGTGAACACTTGCATATTGTGCAACATTTCTCTACATATCGTTCATGGGCTCCTGGTTTCATATATTGAGATTTCAGTCTGTTGTCCCAAGTCTCACTTGGTGATCTATTTTACAAAGAAGAAATGCTTTATTTGTTCCTCAGCCCTTCAGTGTGTCCCTCGTTACCCTGGCAACTTCAGTTTTTCAGCGCAGAGCTTGAGAACAATCTGCGCCGCACCAAAATGAAAGGTTTGAAACTTTTTTTTTTTGGCATTGTCGGGTCACTAAAAAATCGGACGTGCCTCTACAATTGCACTAAAAAAAAGTCCACGTGGAATTTTGGCCCAAGCTTGTGTCAAGATTCACCTTTCACATAATGCTATGATATTATCATCATCATCATCATCATCATCATAGGCCGTCCCTCGGAATCAAGGAAGACTTGCTTCCACTCTTAGAATGAGTCCTTAGATGGCTGAACAGTCCAATACGAAAACCACGGTCCCTGCCACAGGTGGGACAGACAGTCGTTGAGGGTAAGAGAGGGTGGGACAGGTTTGCTGCACGTTCTTTCTGCATTGGTTCCGGGATAGGGTGAGTCGAAGAGTCATGAGGCGTTCGTTAACCCCGCAGGGGGGGGTCTTTGAGGCGGTCGATCAGCTCGTTTTTGATGGCGAAGCTGACTCTGTGAAGGCGGCGTTCCTCCTCTGGTTTCCCTTTCCAGAAAAAGGTGCAACCTCCACCTTGTTCCTTGAGCTGGCCTTCCCCTGGCCGCCGGGTCTCGCTTAGGGCGACGATGTCGATGTCAAAGCATCTAAGTTCCTGGGCAACTATGGCGGTGCGGCATTCCGGCCTGTCGCTCAGGACCCTCATGATATAATAGTACAGACACAGCTTACATTATCAAATTTTAATATTTAGCGAGAGTATCTAATCCCAGCACTATTAAAATATTCAGGGGGTTAATTTTTAACTTTGTCACCTAAGTTTCTAAGTGGTGGAGTGGATCGCCCATCCCTTGGGAGAACCCATTCAATCTTTGTTCCATTTCAGTGGAATGGAAATCAGGTGGGCTTTACAGTGGGTGGGTGATTTGCTCCATCAGGATACTTTCCTGGCAACGGTGTTGAACATTACTCCGCTAGACACCTCCACCTCTGTTTACACAGTTTTCTTCTGAATTTTATTGCTTTATTTCTCTTACTATGTTCCAACTTATATTTTTATAGCCATTGAAAAAGTACTTTTTAAAAATAAATACTTTTTTTGATGGCTGTTATTTTATGCTTAGAGCTACAAAAAGTGTTTTGGTGCATAGCATAGTAAAAAGGTCATGGTATTCTCGGCTCTTTATATAGGGGCATGGAGCAAGGAGGTGATGATGATTTCTACAAAGGATTGATTAAGCCATAGAGAGAGTGCCATATGCAGCTTGGGTATCCCATTCCAGAAAGCATATTAAGCACAATGTAGATTCACTAAAAAGATACCAAAGATAATAAAATCTTGGAAAACTATTTAAGGGTAAATTAGATAAACTATTGCAAAAAGATAGAGGATGTAGGGAAATAGGATTAGCCGCAGTTGGGTGCTAGTACAGGTATGATGGGCTGAGTGGCCTCCTTCTGCACTTTCAATAAATGTGACTTCTAGTTTGCCTTTTTGTAGGATTTTTATTACTAGTTTTTAGATGACAATTTTAAAAACAGTCACAGGCCCCTATTTTCCACTTGCTGCATTTTTGGCGCCTGCGCATGTTGACATACGATTTTTTCGGCACTTTTGGCAAACAAATATCTGAATTTGGTGCTGCGCTCTCCGAAGTTGTCTGGGGGCGCGGAGCTTCAAGTCTGCACTTAAAAATTCTGGGCATGCACAAAAGAATAAACTTCCTGTTCTGGATCAGACATATTTAAAGAGCCCTTTGTGATCGGATAATTTTTCCTTTTGTGATCGGATCGTGCTGGCTGGATCATTCTGCAATTTTGAGCATTAAAATCTGCAAAAACATGGCTGAGAGGGAAGTGGAAGAGGAATTCGAAGGATAGAGAAGGAAGGGCCGTTCAATTTCTCCCACATGAAGTGGTATCCCTGGTAGATATCATTGAGAGGAAATGGGATCTGCTGGCAACTCTGGAGGGGGAAAAGCGAATAAAAGTAAAACCTACTATAATGGCTCAATGTTGGGGTGATGTTGCTGTAGAGTACGATGCAGTAGCCATCACCCGGAGAATCGGCGGGCAGCTGAAAAAGATGTGGCATGACCTAGGACAATTAGTTAAAGTAAGTATGCACTGCAATTACATTTGTGTGTGCGGCGAAGGAGGGTGGAAAGGATTGCTGGACCACAAGGGCAGGTAGACATGGTACAGCTCATCAGGATGAATGGCGAGGGTATGTAGCTAACCAGGTCGCTCCTGGACACAATGGGTGAAATGAGTGTGGAAATTGCAAAACTGTCAGGAGAAGTAGCAACACTGTCTGGAGGAATAGGACAGTGGGTCAGAGTAGGTAGGGAATGGTGGATGTACTTGATGCACTGTCAGGACAGCTGATGGGAAAATTGTCTGACATATGTGATGGAAATTTGCAAGTAGCTGCTGCAATGAGGGAACACGCCCAGGTTGTCATTCAACATCAATTAGCGGCATCAACTGCTGCCACTCAAATCGTCCCCAGGCCACCCTCAGGGACCGTGCCACAGGGTGATCCACAGCTTGAAAAAGAAGGCGAATATGAACCCGGGCCTTCCAGAAAGGAATCAACTCGGTCTGCCCCTGTCCAATCACACCAATGAAAAAAAAATATTGGGCTCACTGGGGGGCTGAGGAAGTCTGCTGCACCAACAGAAAGGGCTAAGGGTAGAGACATCAGGGCGGGCAAGAGGGGCACTATGCGCCAGTGGTCATTGAATTAGGGGAGCAGAGATATTTGTATCTTGCTGTTACTTGTTTTGTTAATAGAAAAGTTTAATACAATAAAATTTTGGTAATTGAAAATGTTAAAGTTTGATATTTCTTCATTGAAAAGTAATGTTTTATTAAAGTTAAGTACAAATGTTTAATAAACTTCTTCATTTAATTTAACCAGAATCAGTGCATTATTTTGTGAATTTAACCAACAGTATATATTAGACCAACATAAACCAACACAACATAATTAAAAGTGCAAACAGTCAACATGGTGCGACACTATAATCAACCGTGCCAGGCAGAAAAACGTTCACTGTTTAGCCACTGACTCTAGTCTCTAGCAATGGCTAGAGGTCCCCTTGGTTGCCCCACCCTCTTCCGCCGTCGTCCTGCAGCTGCTGGTCCTCCTCCTCCTCGTCCGCCTCCTCCGAATCTTCATCCCTCCTTCTCCCTTCAGGAGGATCTTCAATGTTCAGTACCTGTCCCCTCATCATGGCCAAGTTGTGCAGCACATGACCGTGAACTGAGCGACGTAGTGAGGGGGGTATTGCAGGTAGCGTCCAGAGTGGTCCAGGCATCGGAAACGCTGCTTTCAAATGCCAATTGTCCCCTCTATGATGCTCTGTCATTATATGGGCCATATTGTACTGACGCTCTGCCTCAGTGCGGGGTTTGCGTAGCGGGGTCATAATCCAGGTGGCGAGCCTGTAACCTTTGTCCCTGAGCAACCAGCTCTGCCCTTCTGGCAGCTCCCGAAACAGCGCAGATATAATGCTCTCACGTAGGATGAAAGCATCATGGATGCGACCAGGATATTTGGCATCCACTGCCATGATCTGCTGCAGATCGTCGCACAACAGCTGCACATTTAGGAAGTGGAACCCTTTCCTGTTGCGGTAAACTTCGGAATGTTGCAAGGGTGCTCTCAAGGCGATGTGGGTACAATTAATAGCAGCCTGTACCCTGGGGAAGCCAGCAATTTTGGGGAACCCCACAGCCCTGTCATTGCCTACATGGTCATTGAGAAAGTGATGAACTGGTCCCTTTTGACATAGTGTAGCAGTCACCTGGCGAATGCAGCAATGGATGACATGCTGCGAGATCGAACATACGTGCCCAGTTGAAGCTTGAAATGATCCCATAGCATAGAAGGCAAGTGCCGCTGTTTCCTTTACTTCTACAGCTAGGGCAGTCCTCCTTCCACTTCTTGGCCGTATGTCTGCCCTGATTAGTTGGCAGATCTCAGTGATGACCTCCTTTCTGAATCGCAGCCTGCGAATGCAGTCTGCCTCACTCAGTTGCAGGTATGAGCGCCTCTCGCTATAGACTCAGAGGGTAAGGCCTCCTCCCCATTAATCTGTCTCCCCGATATCGCCGTCAAATTATTCGTCGCCTCTGCAAGCCATATATGGTCGACAGCCTTATCACATCAGGCATGCTAAAAATTGCACCCATTATTGTTATGCAGATAAATACTTAAATCACTGACACCTTTCCTCTCTGTTTTGCTCCAGAAGGCTGGGTGACACCCTACATCGGACCACACCCTGATCTGCATATGCGTTTGTTTGTACAGTGATTTTCTTGGGTCACTTGTGACAAATGGTCATTTCTAGCTTGCTGCTGTGCCTGTGCACAAAACGTTTCATTTCAGATGCTTACCGAGTTCGAGGCACAGGTCGAAGGAGTGCCGGCTGGGCAGGATCGCAAGCTCGGCCGGACACGAGCGCAACAACTCTACACTCGGCTTCAAAAGCAGCCCGGGTTCTGGTGCTTGTGTCCGGCCGAGCCCGTGACCCTGCCTGGTTGGCACTCCCCTGACCCGTGCCTGGAGCCCAATAAGCAACGATTGTGTTGGGGTGGACTGTTGCGATTTGGGTGAAAATGAACCCAGCAAAGTTATTTAAATTCCCTCTGAAAAAATGATACATTTGATTTTTACATTGTCTTACTCCAAAAACTCGGCAATTACTTTGAGTTATTTTCAGAGTTCCCTGTCAAAAAAAATCCATGCGTTTGTACTTTATTTTTGTCTTTTGCCTGGCCCCAATGTTCTTTTGTGCGTCGCGCCTATTTCCTTAAGTTCACAGAAGGTTTTTTCCCGGGGCTTTTTGGCAGTGTGTGCCGCGCTGAAAAAGATCGTGGATGGCCAAAATCGGGTAATTATAGAAAAACGGCGCCCGAGCCCGTTTTCACTTGTCTATGCCAAAAATTTTTAAACTAGCGCACATGGTCGGCGCGGTGTGCAAACATTGACACAAGTTCGAAACTGAAGATTTCACGCCAAAATACGTTTGGACGACAAAAACCGGCGCACAATCATGGTGAAAATAGGGGCCATAGTTTGCACATTAATTCTATATGCCTATGTGTTTCCAATAATGGAATAGATTATACATTAGTCAGGTTTTCAGGACATAGGGCTCAAGTTTCAGCCTGAGTTGCTCCTATTTTTTTTGAGCATCTTAGAAATTGCAATTCTCGGCATTTAGTTTGCTCCAGTTCTAGTGAGTTAGAATAGTTTCATTTTAGAACAGTTTTTTTTTCAAAAGGGAGTGTGACCAGTCACTTACACCTGTTTTGCAAGTTTAGGCAGTGAAAACTTACTCCAAACTAACTTAGAATGGAGTAAGTGTAGATTTTTGTATGCTCAGAAAAACCTTGCCTACATTTTAGAAATTAGGCGCAGGGAACGAGAGATAGTTGGGGGCGGTGGGGGGTGCGAAGGGAAGTTTACAAGCATTAAACACTTCACTTTTTACAAATAAAGAGCCATTATCAATAAGAAATTATAAATAAATCAATCATAAAATGTTTTTTTTAAATTCAATCAATAAATAAAAAATTAAGTTTCTACTCACCTGCTGCAGCACCGGGAGCCCTCCAACAGCGTGCTGGGACAGGGCCCCCCCAGGAGATGCTGGTCGGGCGGGCTCTGCCGCTAACCACGACTTCGGGCGAGGCCCGCCGCCGAGGACTTTGGGCGGGTCCCGCCCCCAGCAGACGCCGGACCACTGGCCAGGACTTCGGGTGGGCCCCGATGCCGAGGACTTCGGGCGGGGCCCACCCCCAACAGATGACGGACCGCCGACCAGGACTTCGGGCGGGCCCCGGCGCTGACGCCGAGGACTTTGGGCGGGGCCCGCCCCCAGCAGACGCCGGACCACTGCCCAGGACTTCGGGTGGGCCCCGATGCCGAGGACTTCGGACGGGGCCCACCCCCAACAGATGACGGACCGCCGACCAGGACTTCGGGTAGGCCCCAGCGCTGACGCCGAGGACTTTGAGTGGGGCCTGCCCCTAGGAGATGCCAGGCGGGCGGCCGCGGAAGAGGTGAGTACTGTCAGGCCACTCGGCGCGGGATAGGGGCGATGTCCCTTCAGCCAGGGATAGGGTCATCGCCCGGAGGCAGGACACGCTGGGAGGGCCAGGAGCTACTGTGCATGCGCGCAGCTGCCGGCACTGTTTTTGGCGCGGGGCTGTAGTTCCACCCCCAGAGCTGGAACTGGCCCTACAGATATCGGAGAATCGCGAGGTAAGTATTTGGCGCTTTTTCAGTTCTACAAATTAGACGGGCCTCTCTGATGTGCGGCGTTCTAGCAGGGATCCGAAACTTGAGCCCAAAATGTCTATAAAGTGTGACTGTCCTTTCCTCCTTCAATAAAAAGCTGTTATCGGTGAGTCACAATTTGTTTCGGTATGTGTTTAGTGCTTTTTTTAGGCACATATCTTCACTAACAATAGATAACAGTGCAGGGAATAGAATGGCTTGCTCTTGAGAATGAAGTAATCCCAGGATAGGTGTGCTGCAGATCAAATAAAGCAAAGCACTTCCTACATTGTCCTAAAATATACCTCAGCCTTAATCTCTGAAGATCATCTGCTACTGTCCAGTGTTTCATTGCCATTTCTCCGATGCTGTCATTATGGAGTCCGCAAGTGCTAGGGGTCTAGCTTAAGCCTATTCAAGTCAGATAGGATTCAGGTCACAACACCTGCTTACTGAGATGTGGATCAATATTCCATAAACTTTATTTGTACTTTTTTTTTGAATAAAAGCAAACCAATGAGTTACAGCTGGACTATAGTTAACCACATTCTTTATTTTTACTGGGACTGATGAATACTTTGGTTTGGAATTCTGTTAATTTGAGAGATGTATTGGAGCGAGGTGGGTGGCGATGTGGCCTGGATTCACTGGGTTTCCATCCCAATTAAGTACAACCATAAATTCTGCCAGAGATGAGGGAAGGAGGAAGGTGCAGCAATACAAATGATCAGTTCAGGACCTGATAGGGTCACCTGTCCTAAATTCTTCCCTGTAGGAGTCGCCCATCGATTGTATTTTTAAAAAATTCGTTCTGGGATGTGGGTATAGCTGGCAAAGCCAGCATTTATTGCCTGTCCCTAATTGTCCTTGAGAAGGTGGTGGTGAGTGACCTGAACCCAGTCTGACTTTAATAAGTTTATGTTCATGTAGCTTTATGTGCAACTGTAAAACAGGGATGTTTTCGAGCAGTAGCTGAGGAAGACATGCTGAGTTATTAAAGGTGAATTCCAATATTTGGTCTTGCTTTATTTTGGTCTATTTTATGCACTTTATTTTTGAGGATCTCCACTTCAACTAAAAGTCTTGAGACTGCTTTGTTTTTAAAGCCACATAAGGAGTTTCCAATGGGAATTCCTCTTTTATCATATATGTTGAGGTGGAAGAGGAACACCAGAGAACCCAGGAGATTAAGCTCATATGGCAGTATCATTGGAAATCCCTAGCTACCTGCATATGTAGAACTAGATCTTAGTTAAATATATTCCTGGACTTGTGCCTCTGCTTCATCCAGAAGCCCTGAAGGGGCTTTTCTGCATCCTATTGGGAGATCTTCAAACTTCCTTAAGAACATGCTAGCACTGTTCAGAAGGTCACTTACTGTGTTTTAAGAATTCAATACAGCATTTAACTTTCAGGCTACTACACTGTATATGATTCTCCAGGGCAACAGGTGACTTCCACCAGGTGGCTGGAGATCTCTAATAATACTGCCATATATGAGCCTGGTCTCCTAGGTTCTCTGATGTTCCTCTTCAACCTCAAACATATATATGATAAAAGAGCAATATGCTGTCCATTCTTGTATAATGTCAGTAATTAATGCCCTGTTGACCAGGGCAACTCAAATTATTGTATTTGATGCATGATCAAGATAACTGAGCAACTGAGCCACTGGGTTTTCATGTGTGCTTGGAGCTATAGATTGCACTCGTGTGACCATGTGAGCCATACTGTCAAACCCTACCATGTTGTGAACCGAAAGGGATGCTACTTAATGTCCAGTCAGAGTACGACGTCAGGCACAAGTTTCTTGTCAGTGCCCAACATGCAGGGAACTGCCACAATTCATTCACAGTTGGAGTACTGTATGCAGTTGTATGATGTTGAATCCATTTCTTTCTCTGCTTCTGCCCTCTTGCTCCTAGCTGCTTGGAGAGAAAAAGACAGAGAAATGTACTTTCCTGCTATCCACTTCTTCCTTACATTTTTGCTAAATTAAGGGTCTTCTTAGATTGAGCATTAGAAACCTTTTTTTTTATCCCTGAACATTAACACTTGTTCTACACAAACTGACGATGGTTGCAGGTCCACCTACATCTCCTTCCTCTTTCTTCTCAAAACCTTGAAAGGTTTTGATAGAGTAAATAAGGAGTAACTGTTTCCACTGGTGGATGGATCAGTAACCAGAGGACACAGATTTAAGATAATTGGCTAAAGAACCAGAGAGGAGATCAAATGATGTGCAATCTCTTCCCGCATGAGAACAGAGTGTGTTACTTTCAGGAATAGAGTGGTTTATTTGACATTTACTGAATAATTCCATCAGTTCTCCAATGGATATCCGATAGAGAAAATTATTCCTCAAAGGACATGCTTGCATTTCAGAATTCTACATCATATAATTTATTTCTTCCATGTGAAGTCTGCATCAGTCATTCAGTTCAGAGTTGTACACTTTAATAAAAAAAAATAAAAAAAAATTGCACTTTTAGGGATAATGGCCTGGAATTGGTGGTGGCGAAGCAAAGTATTCGCTGCTGGCCCCAAAAGAAAGCTGCCCATCGAGATCTTGGTGTTTTCTGTGGTGAGAAGTTTGCCTATTTTGGTGCGTAATTGATTGCAATGTTGTATAGTGGGAATTCCTAATGTGATACTGTGACATCAACAAGCTGTCTAAGCAACCAATCACGTTGAATTTTTTTAGACAGGGAACCAGGAAATGAGAAGCTGCTTTTATTCAGACTTTCTAAAAAGGTTAGAGAGCAAAACAAAGATTGGGGCTCTCATGGGGATAAGGTTAAACCTGAAATATCATGAACAAACTTGAAAAAAATATATATATAAGTTTCTTAAAAATTGTAATTATTATCATCATGGAGAAATTTGACACTCCACAAAATGAAAATTAGTTTATCAGGGCCGTGTTGTTGGTGTAGAAGTTCACACACTGTTAAAACCCTAGCTACACTCAATCCAACAAGGCTTATCATTTAATGGGATATTACTAAAGAAAAGCCCAAGTTTCACTGATTTCACTGATTGCTGGCTATCTGGGTGGTGGGGTGGATGGGGCCACAGCAAAGCCAGTGTCGGAGCAGTGAATGACTGATAACTTCAGGATTTCCACATTTAGATGCGCATGCACTACATCCTGAAGTTGCGGTCAGTTTCAAAGAAGTAATATCAGCCAACGCTGTTAGTTCGCAGTTATTACCCACCGCAAATTCCGACCCAATAAATTTTAGTACAGCTTAAAATGTAGATAAATGGCCTATCTGCCATCACACTTGCCTTTGCTGCCATTGTGAGGTGGTTCTACTACTTCCTGCGATGGAGAGGGACCCATTGGGGTCAGTGAGTTTCTACGCACTGTCTCTGCCACTTCCACGTAGATCTGCTGTGTTGGCAGCTCTCTCGCCACCCACTTCCACTATTGTATCATTCCTGTGACATACTTTTGTCACTCTCTGAGAGGTTTTCTGCTCTACTTTTAATTTTTCCTGTTTCAGCTCTGAGTAAAGTGTAGTTCTGTATTTGCCACTCCGAGCAGCTCCTGCATCAGTTCCTTTTGATTGCAACGGAACTGCAGGCTACAATGCCAGTGATCTTAAATGTCAATAGAACTGCAGGCTACAATGCCAGTGATCTCAAATGTCATTGTGGTGATTTTATACATGCTTTTATTTTCCATTCATTTCCATTGGAAACTGATTACGTGCGAGTGGTTAAGCAAACAGAAAGGTCAATCAATAAAATATAATAATAGAAATGAATACCATGGTGACTATATTTTAATCCAATAACTATTTCCTATGTAACTGATTAGGAAACAAAGGCCTGTAATTTCCGACCAAGGGTTCACAGAAGAAATTTTCATCTATTTACTTTCTTTCCAGATGCTGCTGCATCTGCTGTTTCCAAGGGTCCAGAATTTGCCATAGCAAGGCATCTAACGACATCTGTTAGACTTGCCCCAGCACCCTTCAGCTCAAAATTTTTTGTCGACAAAGTTGCTGAAAGTGTGAGCTGATAAAGGTGCAGTGAATGAATAAGGCAATGGGGTAGCTCCTTAATCAATCAGGTTTAACAATTGAGGAATAAGCACTGAGAAGGAGGGCAAATTAAAGGAGGGTGAATTCAATGTCAAATCGGGTACAGAAAAAAAAATAAAGATGGGGAAAGAAAGATTGGATTGAGAGAGAATTCCCGAGTCCAAATCATTTATATAAATGGTGAACAGCAGTGGTCCCAGCATTGATCCTTGCCAATCTGAAAAAATGGAATCAGCATGAGTGCGCACTTATGTGTTGCTTGGTAGACTCTACTGTGGAGCTAGAAAGCGGACGCTGTTTTTCATGACCTTGGTGCAACATTCAGTCGATTCAGTTTGCACTTTTCTAAAAGGACTGTTGCCCCTATTATCTATTGGTCTATTAGTATAATTTTTTAACTGAATTGAATAACAGGAAGTAAGAGTCAAGACAATTGCATTTAGAAGAAGCCTCATATCGAACAAATCTAGTTTGCTGGGCATTCAAGCATCAATTATCTCATTTCTATCTGTTGTCTCAACTATTATAAGATTTTACTGGTATCAAATAACATTTAAATGATCACTGCATTTTTGGTGTGCACTATACAAAGGAAATTGAATGCAAATTTGTGTTGAAGTTGTGACCTCCCAAAATATGAAATTTCAAGACATTTGTTGTACTTACATATTTAGTTAATTGTAATTTAAAAAAAAACTTTTCCTCCACACACTTCTCTGTTGGAGAGATCGGGGAAAGAACATGTAATGCCATTTGTTGTAGCTATCACTGAACTGGCTACTTTGAATCTTTTTTAATTAGGGCGAAGGCCTGTTCTGTGGGATACCATCAATGTGGGAAAGAGTGACAAAGTAAATCGAGAAGCAGTGGTTAGGTGACGGCAAGCTTACGTTTTAAAAGCTTGTAGATTGGAGGAAGAAGGAAAGATTGAGGCTAGTAAAGAGATCCCAAAAAACATGTTTGATTAAATGATGGTGCAATGGGTCTTAATTTCATTGTAGTGAAGGTTCAGGGAGCAGTAACAACAACAGCAACCTTCTCCGCAATCACCTGACCACATTGCTACGCAGGGATGGCCAGATTTACTTCACTTGACACTGTACACACTGGCTGCCACATAATGCGCCAGGTTGACATCACCCAACATCATAAACCATCCCTACAATGCCCAAGCCATTCTTTTCACCCTCCTCACCATTTGAGGGGGGGGGGGGGGTGGTGTGGTACCGTTGTCTCACCATTCACTGCAACTCATTATGCCACTTCTAAAGGTGCACACTTATCTGTCCAATAATGCAAAGTGTTGAAAATAAAGATTTCAATGTTTGACAACATATTAGCAGAAACTTTATATGAACATTTGTGATAACACCCAAGGTACCTACCCTTGTGTGTAGTTAGTTGGTATGATTGGACAAGGGTGAGTGGGAGGGATGGCTTGTGAGATGGGAATGTGATAATGTAGATAGAGGGATGGGTGGAGGTGCAAGATAAGTTTGTGAGAGTCAGGATGTGCAGGAGTAAGGTAGGGAAGGCGGAGTGATAGGAATGTAATGAATGGCACAGCAGGATGAGGTTCAATGTGGCTTTGCAGTAACGTTTCGTGACCCACTGAGATCAATGAATGATTTGTGCCACTGCAGCCAGGTCCTCCTGACAACATCTCTGCTTATGCCCTCTTGTACAATGTGTCCCTCAATAAGCATATGGGGGGGAGTCATGGGAAAGCCTGAATGCAGCTTGTGCACCTTTGTGCAGTGCTTTCAACACCTCAATGCTGCAGAATACTGACGGCCCAACTTTCAATCAATGTGGGCAAAGTCTTTTTAAGGTTGTCATCAGATCCGCTTCCTTTTAATTGGCGGGGAACCTCGCAGGGCGAGCTTAACAAGCCCCATCCACGTAAAATCACTTGAACAGAGCGGGCTGCAACCGGGAGTGATGTTCCAACTTGCGCCCGCCTCGCTCCCAACCCGGTATGAAAAATCGCGGCCACGGAATCAGACAGAGTGGCTTTCCTCATTCTATTTTTTTTTAAAAACATGTATGTCCAATTTTGAAAGTAAGCAAAGCTGCTTTGAGGGCAACAGAAGCTGAGGAAGAGAGACAGAAAAACACCAGAGATAAGTGAGAGCGGGACCATGTTCCTTGACATACTGTGCACAAAGCTACAGGGAATCAACTGGTAATATTTTTTTTTAATGTACTTTTGCGCACACTTCCAGTAAACTTTTCATTATAAATTCCTATATCCATATTCTTAACTGAAACTGCTTGTGTAAACTTTTCACACTGTAATTGAACCTTCTTGCCAGTAGTGTCACTAGCACCTCAATTCTGCATCTCCTAGCTCCTCAGCCTATACTGCAGAGAAGCATTTATGGTCCAACCAACTCTACTTCCCTGATTCCCAAATTGATATCAGTTTTGCTATTTAACTGTAAATAATGTAATATTAAAGAATTATATAAAAGTAAGGACACAGTGCATAACTTTACAGTGGGGACAACTGACTTGCATCTGTAATATCTGGTCCAAATATCCCCTGCCTTCTAACCCTGCTTGCTTTACCTGAAAACTATCCTTGGGCCTGGATTTTGCAATTAGCAGTGAAGGAACTATGCTGACAGCTGCCCGCAGATTTTTTGTGGGCTTTTGACCTGTTTCAGCGCGGGGCCCTCTATTGACGATACAAAGATGGGAGGAAAAGCAATGTGTGAGGAGGACACAAAAAATCAGCAAAAGGATATAGACAGGCTAAGTGAGTGGGCAAAAATTTGGCAGATGGAGTATAATGTTGGAAAGTATGAGGTCATGCACTTTAGCAGAAAATATCAAAGAGCAAGTTATTATTTAAATGGAGAAAGATTGCAACGTACTGCAGTACAGCGGGACCTGGGGTACTTGTGCATGAAACACAAAAGGATAGTATGCACGACTGCAAGTGATCAGGAAATCCAATGGAATCATGGCCTTTATTGCAAAGTGGATGGAGTATAAAAGCAGGGAAGTCTTGCTACAGCTATACAGAGTATTGGGGAGGCCACACCTGGAATACCTCGTGCAGTTTTAGTTTCCATATTTAAGAAAAGATATACTGGCTGTGGAGGCAGTTCAAAGAAGGTTCACTAGGTTGATTCCGGAGATGAGTGGGTTGACTTATGAGGAAAGGTTGAGTAGTTTGGGCCTCTATTCATTGGAATTCAGAAGAATGAGAGGTGATCTTATTGAAACATATAAGATTATGAGGGGGCTTGACAAGGTGGATGCAGAGAGAATGTTTCCACTGATGGGGGAGACTAGAACTAGAGGGCATGATCTTAAAATAAGGGGCCGCCCATTTAAAACTGAGATGAGGAGAAATTTCTTCTGAGATTGTGGATTTGTGGAATTCACTGCCTCAGAGAGCTGTGGAAGCTGGGACATTGATTAAATTTAAGACAGAAACAGACAGTTTCTTATACGATAAGGGCAGGGAAGTGGAGTTGAGGCCAAGATCAGATCAGCCATGATCTTATTGAATGGCGGAGAAGGCTCAAGGGGCCTATTTCTTATGTTCTTAAGAGGGAAGGACATTTCTGGGATTATAGGGATGAATTTCCTTGACCACCATTGTTATATATGTAAACCTGTAAATACCTTGTTTAACCACCAGAGGGCTCATCCCCTGGAGTCCCAAGGGATCCCACAATCCCTTGGGAGCACCTGTACATGAGGAGGCCTCACAGGCTGGAGAGGCACTCTGGAGACCTGTAATAAAAGACTACGGTCACACATTACTTTCAGCTTACAGTATCTGGTCAGATTCTTTATTCAAGACATAACAACCATAACATAGAAACATAGAAAATAGGTGCAGGAGTAGGCCATTCGGCCCTTCGAGCCTGCACCATCATTCAATAAGATCATGGCTGATCATTCCCTCAGCATCCCTTTCCTGCTTTCTTTCCATATCCTTTGATCCCCTTAGCCGTAAGGGCCATATCTAACTCCCTCTTGAATATATCCAATGAACTGGCATCAACAATTCTCTGTGGCAGGGAATTTCACAGGTTAACAACTCTCTGAGTGAAGAAGTTTCAACTCATCTCAGTCCTAAATGGCCTACCCCTTATCCGAAGACTGTCCCCTGGTTCTGGACTTCCCCAACATCGGGAACATTCTACCCACATCTAACCTGTCCCATCCCATCAGAATCTTGTATGTTTCTATGAGATCCCATCTCATCTTTCTAAACTCCAGTGTATAAAGGCCCAGTTGATCCAGTCTTTCCTCATATGTCAGTCCTGCCATCCCGGGAATCAGTCTGGTGAACCTTCGCTGCACTCCCTCAATAGCAAGAACGTCCTTCCTCAGATTAGGTAACCAAAACTAAACACAATATTCCAGGTGAGGCCTCACCAAGGCCCTGTACAACTGCAGTAAGACCTCCCTGCTCATATACTCAAATCCCCTAGCTATAAAGGCCAACATACTATTTGCCTTCTTAAGACATAACAACCATAACATCAACAGATGAGCTGCAGAAACCCTGGAAAAGTGACACAAACATTAATTACGTTATTTTTCTATGGCTCTTCCACCAAAGCTATGGCAAGAGAACCCTGTGGAAATTTACCCCATAGTGTTTCCTATTCACTGCAGGTAGAAATACACCTAAATAAAACCATAACTACAAAAATTAAAATGTAATATAGGGAGGCAACTCTTCACTGTTCATCTGTTTAGTGGGCTTTTATAGCAAAAAACAAATTTTACATTAAACCTAGAGATTAATCTAATTTACCAAATATCTGTAGCACTGTATTTATTGTTGCTATATAGATCTACTTTAATCGTGTTTACGTTTCGAACTTTTATTCGAAATCGCCCTCCAAATTTGGATAATGGTAACTCCTGGGATTTCTGCTGTTTCCATATTAATCATTTTGTTTTTGATGTTTGCTTAGAATTCTGAAATAAATGTGAATACATGATAAACATAAGAACATAAGAATTAGGAACAGGAGTAGGCCATCCAGCTCCTCAAGCCTGCTCCGCCATTCAAAAAGATCATGGCTGACCTGGCCGTAGACTCAGCTCCACTTACCCGCCCGCTCCCCGTAACCCTTAATTCCCTTATTGGTTAAAAATCTATCTATCTGTGATTTGAATACATTCAATGAGTTAGCCTCAACTGCTTCCTTGGGCAGAGAATTCCACAGATTCACAACCCTCTGCGAGAAGAAATTCCTTCTCAACTCGGTTTTAAATTGGCTTCCCCGTATTTTGAGGCTGTGCCCCCTACTTCTAGTCTCCCCGACCAGTGGAAACAACCTCTCTGCCTCTATCTTATCTATCCCTTTCATTATTTTAAATGTTTCCATAAGATCACCCCTCATCCTTCTGAACTCCAACGTGTAAAGACTCAGTCTACTCAATCTATCATCATAAGGTAACCCCCTCATCTCCGGAATCAGCCTAGTGAATCGTCTCTGTACCCCCTCCAAAGCTAGTATATCCTTCCTTAAGTAAAGTGACCAAAACTGCACGCAGATAAAATGTAAAGAAATGACAGTGCCAAAAATCATGATGGAAAGTTTCATTTGTCACATATATAACATTATAAACAAGCCCTTGAAAATAATAAAATTATTTGCAGAAAAATTATCTTAAAAAATGAACACCACATGCTTTAACTTGTGTTGATGTATTATACAAAATAGTAACTATTCTATGAATGTTTTTCTTCTTATTAGTCCTATTGGTGCTTCCCTATTGCTCGACAGTTGATTGAGGGAAGAGGCGGGACTTAGAAACAGCAAGTTTTGGCACACTCTGGTTAGTCAAGTTGCAAATCCGAAAACATTCTAGAAGTTGTATGCAGAGGTATATACTGGAACTATAGGCTATGATATTGTTTAATCTTTTAAACTGGCAGTGATGTATCCAGGAAACTGCATGAACTCTAGGCTTACTTAGGCATTGACCTCCAATAGAAAACATTGTTACCAACATTACTTTCCCTCCTGATCCCCATATCCCTTGATTCCCTTAGAGTCAAAAAATATATCGATCTCTGCTTTGAATATACTCAACGACTGAGCATCCACAGCCCGCTGAGGTAGAGAATTCCAAAAATTCACCACCCTGTGACGGAATAATATGTAGCAGGCTAATTTAATACAGTAACAAACTGAAGATGAAGCCTTCAATTTTTGTAGTCGCAAGTCAGAAATCAAATTAAGCAATTTGATTGGTTCACCTTTTTTGAACAGTGTCACTCACTACTCATATTTGATTCATTGGTGCTAATTTTCAACTTTTATTTCAATGGAATAAAGGGCTAAAAGTTGAAAATTGGCCCATTGTTTTCTTATATTCTCAGTGGTTCTTTATTGGATCTTTCCCTATCCATTTTCCTTGTGTTTGATTTGTATTTCCCTCCCTCTTCAATTATGCACAATTGCTATGTAAGCTACGAGGAATTTGCATATATACAATTATGGCAGTGAAGCACAATGATTGAACATGTTATGGTTGACTACTTGCCATCTGTGTTGCAATTTTGATTGAATGGGATTTCTTTGAAGCCATTGTGCCTTATTTACAATTCTATAAAGGAGTGCTTCAGGAAATAGGTCTATAATGGACTAGTTGAAAGATTCCCTAGTTATTGCATTATCCTATATTTTCCTTTCTTCATCTATGTATTTACCAGTATACAATATAGTTTAAAAAAAATTGTTTGACTTTATCTCAGTGAAAAATTCATCTTGGACTTTTGATTTTCCAATCATTTCTGACTGATATATAAAGGCTGAAATTATACAGCCCCCAGCCAAATGCTTCCAACCTCCTTCCCTGCCACTCACCCTGCACCCATCTAATCAGCAGGTGTGTCTCATCCATTTTGAGACACTACTGTGCATTTTCTAATTTTGCTCTTTTGATGGACAAATTGGGAGATCCTGATTGTCAAAGTGGGCAGAAATCTATTTGTGGTGAAAATGCCCACCTGAAACCAGGAACTTCATTCAAATGTTATAATTGGAGAGGTTGGGCGGGGGGTGTGCGTGGTTGGTATATCCTCCCTATAATTTCCCAACGTCTATGTGGACAGAACACTGTCATATTTATATCTGTCAATAATGAGTGTTCAGGACTGCTAAGGAATTGGTTGTATAAATAAGCTCATTAAGAAGCATTATTCAACAGTTTTAAGGCCATTTCTACATTAATTTATTTTGCCACTCAGGACTTGATGAGCCTTTGTGGTACTTTGCTGTTTTTTTTTATTGTCTTACAGCTCCATTCCTGCCACCAATGGATTTCCCAGTGGGAATCTCTTTGATTCAGCTTTTTTGGGGGAAGAGATCATTGGAAGATTGCCAGGCTATGCCAGAGGTGTTCCGTGTCCATCCAGTAATACCCATACACCCGCGCCTACAGAAATAGGTTGCACATACCTCGTCTCAGCAGATGATTAGTGCTTGCAGAGGTTCCAATTATCAAGAAAGGTTGTACAGCAAATCTGATGGCACCCAATACAATATTCGGATACCTGATTAACCATTATGCTGGACCATTGTGATTCCAGAGAACCGAAGGCCATGCTTTCAATGGTATTGCTTGGGGGAAAAAAAAGCATACTGAGACAGAATGGTCTGACTGACACCAACCACATCTGCCATTGTCGCACATACCTAGTAAAGACCATGGAAACCAGTCTTCAGCATCTGAATCACCAGAGAGCCAGATGTAGAGCTATTCGGGAACGGTAGCATAGTGGTACTGTTACTGGACTAGTAATGCAGAGACATGGACTAATGATCCAGAGACCCAAGTTCAAATCGCATCACGGCAGCTGGGAAATTTAAATTCAGTAAATTAAATACATCTGGAATAAAAAGCTTGTGTCAGTAATGGTGACCATGAAACTACTGGATTGTCGTAAAAGCCCATCTGGTTAACGAATGTCCTTCAGAGAAGGAAATCTCCCGTCCGTATCTGGTCTGGCCTATATGTGACTCCAGACCCACAGCAAAGTGGTTGACTCTTAATTGCCCTCTGAAATGGCCCAGCAAGCCACTCAGTTCTACATAACCTACTACGAAAAATAAGGATAAAACCGGACGGACCACCCGGCATCGACCTCTGCACCTGCTTCAGACACGAAAACGGCACACCTGGCCCAGTTGACCCTGCAAAGTCCTCCTTACTAACGTCCGGGGACTTGTGACAAAATTGGGAGAGCTTTCCCACAGACTAGTCAAGCAACAGCCTGACAGTCATACTGATAGAATCATACCTTTCAGCCAACGTCCTAGACTCCTCCATCACCATCCCTGGGTAAGTCCTGTCCCACCAGCAGGACTTCAAGTGGTGGCACAGTAGTGTACAGTCAGGAGGGAATGGCCTTGGGAGTCCTCAACATTAACTCTGGACACCTTGAAGTCTCATGACTTCAGGTCAAGCATGGGCAAGGAAACCTCCTGTTGATTACTACCTACCACTCTCCCTCAGCTGATTAATCAGTACTCCTCCATGTTAAACACCACTTGGAAGAAGCACTGAGAGTAGCAAGGGCACAGAATATACCCTGGGTGGCGGAATTCAATGTCCATCACAAACAGTGGCTCGGTAGCACAACTACTGATCGAGCTGGCCAAGTCCTGAAGGATACAGCTGCCAGACTGGGTCTGCAGCAGGTGGTGAGAGAACCAACACAAAGGAAAAACCGAATCGACCTCGTCCTCACCAATCTGTCGCAGATGCATTTGTCCATGACAGCATTGGTAGCAGCAACCACTGCACCATTATTGTGGAGACGAAGTCCCGTGTTCACACTGAGGACACTCTCTATCGTGTTGTGTGGCACTACCACTTTGCTAAATGGGATAGATTCAGAACGGATCTAGCAGTTCAAAACTGAGCATCCGTGAGGCGCTGTGGCCATCAGTAGCAGCAGAATTGTATTCCACCACAATCTGCAACCTCATAGCCTGGCATATCCCTCATGCTACCATTACAATCAAGCCAGGGGACAAACCCTGGTTCAATGATGAGTGGAGCAGCACCAGGCGTACCTAAAAATGAGATGCCAACCTTGGGAAGCTGCAACACAGGACTACATGCATGCAAAAAAGCGGAAGCCGCATGCCATAGACGAGAGCTAAGCGATTACACAATGAATGGATCAGATCAAAGCTCTGCAGTCCTGCCACTTCCACTCGTGAACGGTGGTGGATCATTAAACAACTAACCGGAGGAGGAGGCTCCATGAAAATTCCCATCCTCAATGATGATGGAGTCCAGCATGTGAGTGCAAAAGACAAGGCTGAAGCGTTTGCAACCATCTTCAGCCAGAAGTGCCAAATGGATGATCCATCTTGGCCTCCTCCCGAGATCCCCACCATCACAGAAGCCAGTCTTCAGCCAATTTGATTCACTCCACGTGATATCAAGAAACAGCTATGGATATGGCAAAGGCTATGGGCCCTGACAACATCCTGGCTGTCATTCTGAAGACTTGTGCTGCAGAACTAGCTGCCCCTCTAGCCAAGCTGTTCCAGTACAGCTACAACACTGGCATCTATCTGACAATGTGGAAAACTGCCCAGATATGTCCTGTCCACAAAAAGCAGGACAAATAAAATCCGGCCAATTACTGCCACATAGCAAAGTGATGGAAGGTGTAGTCGACAAGTGGCACTTACTTAACAATAATCTGCTCACCGATGCCCAGTTTGAGTTCCGCCAGGACCACTCTGCTCCAGACCGGATTACAGCCTTGATCCAAACATGGATAAATGAGCTGAATTCCAGAGGTGAGGTAAGAGTGACTGCCCTTGACATCAAGGCAGCATTTGACTGAGTGTGGCATCAAGGAGCCGAGTAAACCTGAAGTCCACGCGAATCAGGGGGGGAAATTCTCCACTGGCTGGAGTCATACGTAGCACAAAGGAAGATGGTTATGGTTGATGGAGGCCAATCATCTCAGCCCCAGGACATCGCTGCAGGAGTTCCTCAGGGTAGTGTCCTCGGCCCAACCATCTTCAGCTGCTTCATCAATGACCTTCCCTCAATCATAAGGTCAGAAGTGGGGATGTTCGCTGATGATTGCACAGTGTCCAGTGCCATTCACAACTCTTCAGATAATGAAGCAGTCAATGTCCGCATGCAGCAAGACCTGAACGACATTCAGGCTTGGGCTGATGAGTGGCAAGTAACATTCGCACCACACAAATCCAGGTAATGACTATCTCCAACAAGCGAGAGTCTAACCACCGCCACTTGATATTCAATGGCATTACCATCGCTAAATCCCCCACCATCAACATCCTAGGGGTCACCATTGACCAGAAATTTAACTAGACCAGCCACATAAATACTGTGGCAACAAGAGCAGGTCAGACGCTGGGTATTCTGCAGTGAGTGTCTCACCTCCTAACTCCCCAAAGCCTTTCCACCAGCCACAAGGCACAAGTCAGGAGCGTGATGGAATACTCTCCACTTGCCTGGATGAGTGCAGCTCCAACAACACGTGAGTTCGAAACCATCCAGGAACAAGCACCACCTTAAACATTCACTCCCTCCATCACAGGCACACCATGGCTGCAGTGTGTACCAGCTACAAGATGCACTGCAGCAACTCGCCAAGGCTTCTTTGGCAGCATCTCCCAAACCCGCGACCTCTACTGCCTAGAAGGACAAGGGCAGCAGGCACAGGCACACCATCAACTCCAAGTTGCCCCCCAAGTCACACACCATCCTAACTTGGTAATATATCACTGTTCCTTCATCGCTGGGTCAAAATCCTGGAACTCTCTCCCTAAGAGCAATATAGGAGTACTATCACCACATCGATTGCAGCGGTTCAAGGGCAATTAGACATGGGCAATAAATGCTGGCCTTGCCAGCGACGCTCACATCCCATGAACAATTAAACAAAAACTGCTGCAAGGATATTTGCGGCTAATATGCAGCAGAGAGCTGACTCCTCCTTTCAGATTAATGCAATACTGACCTACAAGAAAGTTAAATAGTAAGTTACAACAAAACCACAATTTGGATGCATGCTCATTGCAATATCCAAATCTGCATCTGATGTATTAGCTTTTAACTGCCAGCTGGAGGTCCCAAAAGAGGGTTGACCACACCACTACCTCCAACGCCTCTCCTCCGTCGTCCAGCTGGGTGGGACTGCACTCGCCTTGTTCCATTCTCATCTATCCCGATGTAGCCAGAGAATTACCTGCAATGGTTTCTCTTCCTGCTCCCGCATCATTACCTCGAGTGTCCCCCAAGGATCTATCCTTGGCCCCCTCCTATTTCTCAACTACATGCTGCCCCTCAGCAGCAACATCCAAAAACGCAACGCTCTACACAATGTACGCTGACTAAATCCAGTTCTACCTCATCACCACCTCTCTCGACCCCGCCACTGTATCTAAATTGTCACAATTCTTGTCTGACATCCAGTACTGGATGAGCAGAAATTCCCTCCAACTAAATATTGGAAAGACCGAAGCTATTGTCTTCGGTCCCTGCCACAAACGCTGTTCACTAGCCACCGATTCCATACCTCTCTTTTGCAGCTGTCTGAGGCTGAACCTGACTTTCGCAACCTTGGTGTTGTATTTGACCCTTAGATGAGCCTCCGACCACATTTTGTACAAGAACAAAATGTTAAGGAACATTTATGATTTAAATAGCTAAAGCCTTCCAACTTGCAGTGAGGCAGTAGTGTTGTCTTGAAATCTCTCTTGGATGCCCAGAAGAAACTCACACTCAAATGATTTATTCTCTGTTCATACTGTGCTTGCATGCCCATATACATTAACCCAGCAAATACCACATTATGACTAATTGCAATGATTTACTTATTTGTGACTATTCTGGAATAGTGCTTGTTCTTTTTAAAGTGTTGTAAATACTGGTTTTATGAAATACAAAATGATACATCATATTCACACTAGACTACGGCATCATACCGCCTTTGAAATTGACTACAAGTTCGGGATTTAATCCCGAACTTGCCATCTGTCAAGTTCCGAATGGACAGATGATCTGCTACGACTTTCAAGTCTGCATTCAAATGATGTGTTAGTGAAAAGTTGGGCTAATTGCCTACCTACTTCACATCAATTACGCTGGAATTCTTTACGGCTGGTGCAGGAGTGCAAGGGGAGAGGGGGCCGGTGGGGGGGGGTGAGAAAATTGTACAATAATTATAAACGAACATGTAAAAGCGCCGTTTATCAAGTTATAAGAGGGTATTAAGACTGCTATATTCTACCTAACCATTACCGCCATTACATTGACTGTGTTTCAGTTGCTATTGAAACAATTAGCATAAGTTCAGAAACATTTGGTTATCCCGTGCACCTAACTATTTCTACTTATTATGATCCATGGTTAGAAAGTGATAAATTGTTATGGTGCGCTATATGATGGGCTAATGTTAACCGGGAAAATCAGCGGTTGAAATTCCTGATATTGCGACCACTGTTTGCAAAACACAGAGAAATGTTATAAAGTAAGAACCTAAACATAAGAACATAAGTAATTTTGTGTTGCATTCTGGGAAAAAATTAAGGGGTAGCAGAGTTCCCAAGACTTGGTTTGAGGGATGAGATTTTTTGAATCTTTTTTTAATTTTGAAGAGTTTTCCAGTAAATAACTGTACTTACTCTAAAGTATTCCCTGTGCTTTTTAAAACCAAATACTGTACTTGTCAAATAAATATAATTAACACACCATTTAATTTATAAATTGTAACTTCATAATAATTGGGCTTTCTACGTTTCTTGATTGGCTGGTGAAAGGAGCACCACCCCACGTGATCCCAAGTACGCTTACTCTCAATGATGCGCTCCTGGGATCTGTGGGCCACTACACTGCACACAACTCTACAGCGAAACAACGCAAGTTACATACAGAGGCTGAACTCCAGGACATAGTCAACATATTTACTGAGGCGTACGAAAGCATGGGCCTTACGCTAAACATCAGTAAGACCAGGCCCTCAAAACTGTCACCAAGCTCATGGTCTACAGGGCTGTAGTAATACCCGCTCTCCTGCATGGCTCAGAAACATGGACCGTATACAGTAGATATCTCAAGTTGCTGGAGAAATACCACCAACAATGTCTCCGCAAGATCCTCCAAATCCCCTGGGAGGACAGACACACCATCGTTAGCGTCCTCTGTTATGTATGCATGGTAACACTGAATGTACCTTCACCCTGTACACACCTTACCTGTACACCAGAGGGTGCTGCTGCTGGAGACCTAAGGGTTACCTGCACACTGCAGGTAACTCAGTATAAAAGGGAGCTCACCTCTTGGTGTCCTCACTCTAGGAGCTGCAAATAAAGGACTACAGTCTTCACAGTTTGAGTACCATACCTCTGCCTCGTGGAGCCATTAACAAGGTGCCTACATATATCCTCGACCAGGCCAACATCCCCAGCATTGAAGCACTGACCACACTTGATCAGCTCCGCTGGGCAGGCCACATAGTTCGCATGCCAGATACGAGACTCCCAAACCAAGCGCTCTAATCTGAACTCCTTCACGGCAAACGAGCCAAAGGTGAGCAGCGGAAACATTACAAGGACACCCTCAAAGCCTCCCTGATAAAGTACAACATCACCACTGACACCTGGGAGTCCCTGGCCAAAGACCAAGTGGAGGAACTGCATCCGGGAGGGCGCTGAGTACCTTGAGTCTCGTCGCCAAGAGCGTGCAGAAATCAAGCTCAGGCTGTGGAAAGAGCGTGCGGCAAACCAGTCCCACCCACCCCTTCCCTTAATGACTATCTGTCCCACTTGTGACAGACTGTGGTTCTCGTATTGGACTGTACAGCCACCTAAAAAACTCATGTTAAGAGTGGAAGCAAGTCTTCCTCGATTCCGAGGGACTTCCTATGATGATGATGAGCACTGGGTAAGTGCGGATTTCGTTCGGATGTCTAGCTATGGGCCATTATTTTTAATGAAATAACGCCACATTCCAAGTTTGTGTGTTTTAATTCATTGGATCAAGATAGTAAATTGTGGCATTATCAATTTAGAAAAAACCTTTAAGAACATATTTCTAGACATAGGGCCTAAATTTGCCAAGGAATTGCTCCATTTCTTTTTGAGCAACTTGATTTTTCAGTAGTATTTTAAAAATCCCCATTCTGTACATTTAATTTGCGCCAGTGTAAGTGAGTTAGTTAGGATTTTTAAAAGTTTTTTTTTCAAAAGGGAGCGTGACCAGTCACCTATGCCTGTTTTGGCCATTTAAGCCAGTTTGGACAGCTAATAGTTGCTCCAAACTAACTTAGGCCAGCGTTTGTGGCCGTACAGCAACCCCTTGTGGAGAGTTAAGAAATCAGCGCAGGTAGCCAGAGAAGTGGGGGGGAAGCGGAAAGGACCTTGCAAAGCACTAAACATCTTCTCAACAACATTCATGAAGCATAAAAACTATCAATAAAAAATAAATAAATAAAAAATGAAACTTAAGTCCTACCTTCATACTCTGCCTGGGAAGTCAGCGGGCCTGCTGGTGCGAAAAGCCACTCGGCCGGGGATAGGTGCGTGGGTGGGAAGCACTGGTGGGAGAGCAGTGAACTGGCCGCACACAAGACGCAGCAGGCTGGGCCCGCAAAAGGAGGCTGCAGGAAGGAACTTTAAGGAGGGCTGGCAGGAGGGAGGGGGCCTGGGAACACACAGGCTGCAGGAGCCTTAATGTGTTAAGTGTAAAAGTCTATTATGTACTTATTGTAAGTTTTGATAGTTGCCATGACACCTCAAAATAAATCATAAATAATGCTGACAAAAAGGCCATGAAACAATCCAAAACATCAGTGCTAGACTAAAAAAGTACATTTTAAAAATGCAAGCTCATCTGAGACAACTAAATATACTCCCAACAGCATGTACCATTTGTATGGACTTCAGAAATGATTATAAATTTGAATGGTAGTGTAATTCATAGAATTACAATCAGGTTGCATGAGATTTGCTTGAATTGAATCCAGTGATTAAGATTGAAGGGGATTGATTGAATCTTTACTTCTATCTGCATACTTCTCAGGGCTGCAGCCATTCTGTGGTCAGCTATTCAAAGTGCCCTCATACTCAACAATTGCAGAGTAATTTCTCTGGGCAATAAGTCTGATGCTAAAGCAATGCCGGTGCGAAAGGCCATACTGCCGGGGATAGGAGCGGTGGGTGGGACGCCCGGGCACATGTGCATGCGCAACGCTGCCGGCACCATTACATATGCTGGGCCCTAGCTCCGCCCCCCCCCACCAGCACTCTTTCAACCGCACGGCCCTAGCTCCACCCCCCACTGTGATTGTCACGCCACGCCATGCCAAGCACAAGGACGATCCACAGAGCGGGGACGATACGGTGATATATTTTCAGCGCCGTTTTGAGAGCAGAAAGTCGCTGCACTTCATGTAAGTGTGCTGAAAAAACCGGAGGGCCCCAAAAGACAAAAAGTACCCATAGATTTAACAGCATACTCAACCATCACTTAAAAATGATACATTTTCAGCAGTACCCTCAGAAACACACTCCACTGCCAAATGTTAGATCTGTGCTGTTGTGTGTTGAGAAATTCAGCTTGTAAGACTATAATTTTATGGAAAGTTGTTGTGGAATAACAATTTTGAGCCTTCTTTCTAAAATTCCTTGGAGATAAACCAAAATGTATTTAATTGAGTTCTTCTACACAGCTGACAACCAAAGAGTCCAAGTCTGATCAGATTGGAATGATCCAGAGCACCAGTTGATGATGAACAAACTGAGTTAAATTGCTAGGCCTTTGCTAACAGTATGTCAGGATACAGTTTCAGTTCTGATGTACCAATATTTATTGTGTGAGACCCCTAGAGCAGATAGGATATTGCACAGAGCAAGAATGCCTTGTTTTTCAGAAGGTCTTAATTTTAAGCTGATTAGAAATTAGTTTTTTCTCTGGGACAAGTTTCTTCAGATGATATTTAACAGTACATCATTTGCAAAGCTTTAAGGGCTCGCACCAGATGTGATGCATTGACTGGAAAGAATATAGTTAGAAACATTTCATTGAAGAGTTTTCTTTTAGTAGAGTATAAATTAAGGATGGAATTCAAGACTGGAAAATATTGTGTATTTTATTGATGGCTTATAAACAGAATCACATTCATAATTCATAAATACATTATTTATTTTCTCTTCCCACTCACTATTAGCAATTACAAAACTTTGATTTGGCATGAACCAGAATATTACCCTTGCCACCAGAAGTTCATGCAAATTTACTCCAGAACCTTACCAATATGGCTATACCTGTACTGTCATTTTAAGCATTCATGTTGAATGAAACTTTTGGTTTTATGACAAAACTAAAAGGTGATAAGTTGGTAATTATTTTAAGATTACTCGAGATACTTTAAATCAATTAGCATGCTAATCAATGCCAAAATGTTGGGAATAATCAACTCTCTTGTTTGGCCTTTTACTTTCTTAATATGATTTTTGATGGCATTGTCATACTGCCCCAAATAGCACAACAGTACAGCTCATTCTTAGGATGGATTCATTTATTTTCTTTACTCTTCCACCTTTCTTTTCTCCCTTATTCTCCCCCTGCTCTCTTGAAGATGGTAATCAACCTTGAGTGTAATTCCATTTGATATCTCGCTCCAAGTGGTCATTCTTTATATGTGAGCCTGGACAGTCAAAGTTGACAGGCTACTCAATCTCGGACGGCATCACAGTAGGTTCTGATTCTCAGATCATTTTGCATCCAAGCAGGTACACTTCTTCTCAGCAGGGGCCACTGGACAGCAGTCAGCAGCAGGTAGTCTGCCTGTTACTGCTACCTGGTCCAGAAATGCTGATATTAGTTGTAGCATCTCTGATGCTAGTCTAAGTGAACATTGCAGATTTATGAGGAAAGACTGGTCAAAATCCTGGAATCCCTACGCAACAGCACTGTGGGAATACATTCACCGCATGGACTGCAGTGGTTCAAGAAGGTCGCTCACCACCACCTTCTCGAAGGCAATAGAGACAGACAATAAATGCTGGCCTTGCCAGCGACGCCCACATCCCATGAATGAATAAATAAAAATTTTAAATGTATGATGGTATAGCATGCTGGAGCACAAGGTTAAAGCAGAGCTGCAGAAAAAATAGGGGAAATCATTCCCTCTCGCATATATAAAACAGAATTTTAATTCCAAATTAAAATGTTAAGCATACTTGAACATTTATCTTGTGTGTTGTAGTTGTCATCCCATTTCCTCCATGCCAGACTCAAAAATGGTTACTAGCATAGAGCAGTTTATTTAATTATTTCCGTTGAAACAGATCAGAATGTGATGAAGTCAGGATCTTAATGTTTTAGGCAAATTTCTCTTTGGCCTCGCTGCTTTCTATCTTTCAAGTAACCTCCTCCAGCCCTACAACTCTCCAAGAACTCTGCGTTCCTCCAATTCTAGCTTCTTTTGCAACCCTGATTTCCTTCGTCCCACCATGCCTTCAGCTATCTCGGTCTCAAGTTCTAGAATCTCCTCCTTAAACCTCTCCACCTCTCTCTCCTCCTTTAAGATGCTCGTTAAAGCTTCTCTCTTGATGCATTTTGGAAGGAAGAATGAGGAGAGGCAATATAAATTAAATGTTGATCTCCTGTCCCCAAATCTCCTTATGTGCCTCGGTATGAAATTTTGTCTGATAATGCTTCTGTGAAGCACCTGGAGACATTTTACTGTGTTAAAGGTGCTATATAAATGCAGGCTCATAGAATCATAAAGCACAGACGGGGTCGTACAGCCCATCGGGCCTGTGCTAGCTCTTTGAAAGAGCTATCCAATTAGTCCTACTCCCCTGTAATTTTTTTCCTTTTTAAAGTATATATCCAATTCCCTTTTGAAAGTTACAATTGAATCTGCTTCTACCACCCTTTCAGGTAAGGCATTTCAGAACATCATAACTCACTGCCTAAAAAAAAAATTAATCTTCCCTTTAGCTCTTTTTCCAATTATCTTAAATCTGTGTCTTCTGGTAAATGACCCTTCTGCCACAGGAAACAGTTTCTCCTTATTTACTCTATCAAAACTCCTCATCATTTTGATCATCTCTAATAAATCTTCCCTTTACATTCTTTAACAGCCTTATCAACTTGTACTGACACCTTCAAAGATTTGTGTGTGTGTGTACCCCCAGGTCTCTCTGTTCCTGCACCCCCGTTAAAATTGTACCATTTAATTTATATTGCCTCTCCTCATTCTTCCTTCCAAAATGCATCAATTTATACTTCTGTGCATAAAATTTAATCCGCCCATTTCACCAGTCTGTGCATGTCCTCCTGAAGTCTGCCACTATCCTACATACTGCTTACAACATTTGAGTTTTGTGTCATCTGCAAACTTTGGAATTATGCCCTAAAATACCAAGTCCAGTTCATTAACATAGATCAAACAGAGCAGTGATCCTAATACCGACTCCATGGGGAACACTACAATATATTTCTCTCCAGTTTGAAAAACAACTGTTCACCACTAGTCTCTGCTTTCTGTCTCATAGTCAATTTCCTATCCATGCTGCTACTGACCCTTTAATCCCATGTTGTTGCTTTGAATGATGCACATGTTTATTTTTGCCAGTAGTTAATCAGATCTGATGTATTGCTTCCCAAATCCTAAAACATAACACACACTAATGCCAAAGTACACATGGAAAATATATTAACATTACAAAATATTCTTGTAACATAATACTAGCATTGGGCTGGATTTTGTGGTCAGCCGCGTTTGAACAGCATGAACTTTTCATTACACTTGCACTTGACCATAGACTTTTTAAAATGCATTTTTGCACTGCAAGTTGCTGTTAGCCAACTATCAAAACAGCATAGTGCCCTCTTCAGGGAACTGTGTGAATAGAGCAAGCAACTGTATATCTCCTTAACTAATCAGATTGAAGAATCGTTAATGAGCAGCACAGAGTCTGAACCAGGAGTTAGAATATTGAATTCATGTCAAATCGGGTCCAGAGAGTGAAATAAAGAGACGGAAAGAAAGATTGGATTAAGAGATAAAAACACAAAATGCTGGAAATATTCAGTAAATCAGACAACACCTATGGAAGGAGAAACAGAGTTAACTTTTCAGATCGACAGAAGGTCATCGACCTGAAACATTAACTCTGTCTCTCCACAGATGCTGCCTGACCTCCTGAGTATTTCCAGCATTTTGTGTTTTTATTTCAGATTTGCAGCATCTGCAGTATTTTGCTTTTGTACTAGATTGAAAGAGAGATAAGCGACAGAAGGAAAAAAAAAACGTTTTAATATCTCCAACAATAATTAAAATCTGAAGGAATCAGACTTCACATTTGTTAATTTTCAGTGCCGGAGATATTGTTTGGTAGTATTTAAGACTTAACATGCCCTAAAAAATTTACTTCCACTGGAATGGACAAGCCCTAACTTTTTCTGTCGGGTTTAGTGACTACATATCCAGGTAAGTACAGCAACTTCACACCATTCCATGTATTTCAATGGCGAACTTGATGACTCTAGTTGGAATTCAGCCCAGCCCAAGAGGATGAAATTCTCTGATGGCTATGAATCGTAAATGCCAATTCACTTTTTTATGTCACAGAACAGATCAGAATTTTAACATTTTACTCAGAAAAGCCAGAAAGATACATTAGATGCTCTTCCTAAGATTGGACTAAAACACATTTTGCAACAGAGTAGATGGAGCTTTATTCTGCATCTAATTCACACCACACCTGGCCATTGAATGCTTGATAGAAAAGTATGGGTTCCATTATCCAGTACTGACAATCCTCAGTTTCAAGAACATAATCTTTAAAAGAAAATTCTATTGCCAGAAACACCAGATTTATGGAAAAACACAATTTTAACATATTTCAAAACCAGCATAAATCGAGGGTGTCCAAAGTATACCAGTGGGCTATTTTCAACCTGCGACTGCAGTCAATCTAGCCCTTGACTCCATCCCTCTCCCCAACTTCTGTCTGAGGCTGAACCACACTGTTTGTAACCTTGGTGTCATATTTGACCCTGAAATTAGCTTTCAACCACACATCCGCAGCAAAACTAGGACCACCTCTTTCCACCTCCATAACATCGATCGTCTCCGCCCTCGCCTCAGCTCATCCACTGCTGAAACCCTCATCCATGCCTTTGTTACCTCAAGACGTGACTATTCCAACGCACTCCTGGCTGACCTCCCACATTCTACCCTACATAAACTAGAAGTAATCCAAAACTCGGCTGCCCGTGTCCTAACTTGCACCAGGTCCCGCTCACCCATTGCTCCTGTGCTCGCTGACCTACATTGGCTTCCAGTTAAGCAACACCTCGATTTCAAAATTCTCATCCTTATACTCAAAATCCCTCCATGGCCTTGCCCCTCCCTAGGTCTGTAATCTCCTCCAGCCCTACGGCACCCCGCCCCCGAGATGTCTGCGCTCCTCCGCATCCCTGATTATAAATCGCTCAACTATTGGTGGCTGTGCCTTCTGTTGCCTAGGCCCCAAGCTCTGGAACTCCCTGCCTAAACCTCCGCCTCTCTTTCCTCCTTCAAGACGCTCCTTAAAACATACCTCTTTGACCAAGCTTCTGGTCACCTGTGTCAATTTCTACTTATGTGTCTTGGTGTCAAATTTTTATCACACAATACTCCTGTCAAGCGCCTTGGAACGTTTCACTACGTTAAAGGTGCTGTATAAATACAAGTTGTTGTTGTTGTGGTAAAGTGCAGACAACTTGGTTCCAATTGTACTCTCTGGTTTATCCTGTTTGAATTTTGTGGGCCTGGAGGTTTTGTGCTGTTGCTTCACTGATAGAGAAGTAGTAAATCAGAACACTAGGATCAGTTAGTATCTTCAGCTCAAAATATATGCAAATTAATGGGAACATTTATTTAAACTTTACATGTGACTCGTGAGTTCCATGATATGTGCCCAAGTGGCCCATGAAGTTAAAAAGCTGGGACTGTCCTTATGCAAATAGACTAGTGATTGAAAGAGCTGTGAAAGATTATTTTAGATTTTCAACATTTAAAAGATAGGAATTATTGTTTGACATCAGCAGACAAACACTTAACATGTTTGTATGATGTTCCCCTGACTGCTATGTTAATGGAAGTGAAACCATTTATTTTAAAAAGGTTAATTCCCATCTTAACATCATCATCATGGTGATGATGTTAAGATGGATATACTTGCTTTGGAGGCAGTTCAGAGAAGGTTCACTACGTTGATTCCGGGGATGAGGGGGTTGACATATGAGGGAAGGTTGAGTAGGTTGGGCCTCTACTCACTGGAATTCAGAAGAATGAGAGGTGATTTTATCGAAACGTATAAGATTATGAGGGGGCTTGACAAGTTGATGCAGAGAGGATGTTTCCACTGATGGGGGAGACTGGAACTAGAGGGTATGATCTTAGAATAAGGGGCCGTCCATTTAAAACAGAGATGAGGAGGAATTTCTTCTGAGGGTTGTAAATCTGTGGAATTTGCTGCCTCGGAGAGCTGTGGAATAAATTTAAGACAGAAATAGACAGTTTCTTGAGCGATAAGGGGTTATGGGGAGCGGGCAGGGAAGTGGAGCTGAGTCCATGATCAGATCAGCCATGATCTTATTGAATGGCGGAGCAGGCTCGAGGGGCCGTATGGCCTACTCCTGTTCCTATTGTAAAGTCCTGTACCCTCAGTACAGAGTCACACGAGACATGTAGTGAAGTTAAGGTCACTCTGGACCTGCACCTTTATTTCACAGCTCTGGAATGCTGCACTTTGCCTGAGACCTGTCCTTATATACCTGTCTCTTGCAAGTGCACCCCTGGTGGTAAGGTATGCTGGTGGTTACAGGTCATATCTTATTACAGTCATGTATAGCATGTTAGGATACAGTTATATATAATAATGTAAGATACATGACGCCTATTTTTTATGTTATGTTCTTATCTTCATGGGCGGTCCCTAGTATCGAGGATGACTTGCTTCCACACCAAAAAGGAATGAGTTCACAGGTGTTTCAATGAAGGACCTAATATTCCATGTCCCGAACTACATGTTGAAGGGTGGAAGATGCCTGTACATGGATTTTTTTTAGGTTTGGTGGCCATTGCACACCAGCCACCACACGGGCTTGACAGCTAGGTCTTGGTCCAATGGCAAGAATTAACTAAGATGACTGGAGACCAGCTCTGCTGCACGGAGCTAGTGTGCACACATATTGCAGTGTGGGCTGGCCCATGCTGCCCCTGGGCCCTCGCCTCTCCTGGGCCCCGATCACGTCGCACCACGATCACCCGCCGTTCCTGCACCTCAACCTTGCCACTCCTGCTGTACCTGCCCATGCTCCAATCAGCAACTAGGACCTTGGTGACATCCAATCCAGTCGCCCTCTTCACAGCTGTCACTCTCTAGCACACGCTGTACCTTGAAATGGTATGCTCCTTTGAAGGCCCCGACCTGTTGATGGTCCTTGCAGGTTGGGGCCGCTGCGCCGAATGCCGGCATTCAGAAGCTTTGTTTAAAGGTAAGGTGTCATCATCCCTCAGCCAAGTTTCCGTCAAGGCCATGATGTCGATGCAATATTCAATGATAAACTCATGGATGGCCAGGGCCTTGTTCGCAAGTGAACGGACATTCTGCAAGGAGATCCAGAGAGGATCCGTGATGGCTGATCCATTGCCAGCATTCACAGGGTCAGCGCTTGGAGGGATGAGTTTGACATGGAGGAGATTGGCAAGGTTAGCCCCCCTCCCCGCCCCGAGCAAGCTGGGCAGCAAGGTCGGTGAGACAGTAGGATGGGACAGTTGGGGTTGCTGCTCGTGAGGAGATAGCAATGAGTGCCAAGGGAGGCACAGAGGGAGCTGCAGACTTGTCTAAAAGGGAGTCGAGCCTGGGATGGCAGCAACTCACTGTACACCAACTTGTGCACTCTGATACGAGATAATTTAAATGTGAGAAGACCTTTAAAAGCAGAAATTGTTATGTATGAATAAAGAATCTGACCAGATACTGTGAGCTCAAAGTAAAGTGTGACCTTAGTCTTTTATTGCAGGTCTCCAGAGATCCTCTCCAGCCTGTGAGGCCTCCTTTACAGGTGCGCCCAAGGAATTGTGGGATCCCTTGGGATTCCAGGGGATGAGCCCTCTGGTGGCTACACAAGGCATTTACAGGTTTACATATAACAGAAATGATCTGCTGAATCATCAATGCAATCACACTGGGGAGAGGTTGTTCACTTGCTTTGTGTGTGGGAAGGAATTCACTTCTCCATCCCATCTCATTGAACACCAACTTGTACACTCTGATAAGAGACCATTTAAATATACTGACTGTGAGAAGACCTTTAAAAGAAGAAATGATCTGCTGCAAAACCAACCGACTCACCCCCTGGAGTGGTTATTCACCTGCTCCGTGTGTGGGAAGAGATTCACCTATTCATCCCATCTGCTGAGACACCAGCGAGTTCACACTGGAGAGAGGCCGTTCACCTGCACTCAGTGTGGAAAGAGATTTTGTGCTATTTCCAATCTACTGAGACACCAGCAAGTTCACACTGGGGAGAGGCCGTTCACCTGCTCCATGTGTGGGAAGAGATTCAACAGCACGTTCCATGTTCTGAGGCACCAGCAAGTTCACACTTGAGAGAGGCCGCTCACCTGCTCAGAATGTGGGAAGGGATTCACTCAGTCATCCAGCCTGCTGAGACACCAGCGAGTTCACAAGTGATTGCTGGGATTGGATTCTGCTGGGTTTTTTTTTAATGAGCATGAGATCGCTAGAGACTGATTTAACTTTTCAATTAAGTTCTGATTTTAAATTTACTTATAATTAATCTATATTAATCAATTTTGTTTTAAATAATTGATCTTGATTATACTGATTTTACTATTGTTGTATTCCCTATTCACTACGTAAATTGAGTTTTTCCATGTCTATTTGCTGCCTTTTTGGCTGCCGCTTCAGACCCGGGCCATTCACTTCTACTTCCACTTCTTTCTCCCGCTTTTTCGTTTCTCTCTATCCCTCCCTCGTCATGCCGTCTTTCATCTCTCCTCTCTTGGATACTCTGTCCTCCCAAAGCCCAACCCTTCATTACTCTTAGACATTCCTACTTTTCTTCCATTTGCTATGTTAAGATTGTCAACGGTTCATCCACTATCACTAACAGTAATTCCTATCTTGTAGTAGCTCTGCAGATGCAACCAGTTACACAACTCAATCCATGCATGTACTGTAACTTTTATAGGAAAGCTGACATCTCATTGTAAATTTGAGAATCTAAAAATGTGCATACAATATATAGTGAAATATCACAAAACTGGATTTAAAAAAATTCATTCTCAGGATATAGGCGTCACTGGCAAGGCCAGCATTTATTGCCCATTCCAATTTGGCCTTGCAAAAAAGGTGGTGGTGGGCCAACAGTGGTGGTAGTTTTATCATTGGTGCAGAAGATCTCAATTATGTATGTGACCATTAGCAGAAAATAGAAGCTCTACACTTTGGCTACTTTGGCTTTCAAGTCCTAAATATAACTAATATTGGAACAAAACACAAAACTATTTATGTGCACTGAATTTTATTACAAAACTCTGGTCAGCATTTAAAATGTATTCGCTTTGAAATGAAGTTGTGCATACATTTTATGATGCCTTTATGTATTATTCGCATGGGGGCTACAGACTTGTATATAGTGGCCTCTCATTTGTATAATTTATTGATCTGTTGGACTAGGCCTACTTTCCCATTTTACAGCACTACTTCAGTCAATGCTCGGAAAACAACAATGTTACAGGAGTAATCTCAATTTCTCTATCTGTGGCTCAATAGTACTTTAAAATTGGCAGGCCAGGGAAAGAATCGAAGAAAGTGCATATTATTTTCAGCAGCACTGAAGAAAAGAGCCATGTGCCAGCATGGATACATTTTAATTACTTGTTGTAATATTTATATCCACAATTTAACTGTAATTGCTCATCATTTCCAATTTTAAAGTCAGGCTCCTCAAGAAAAAGAACTTGGTAAACTTTTTGTCTTCTATGTTATTTTAACCAAGATTGTATTGCGCAAAAGTGAAACAATGGTAGATTTTGAACTAATTTAGATCAATTTTAAAACTGTTTGCAAAAAAAGGAAAACATTTTGTAGAATTGTTTTGATAAAAAAAGTATCCTTTTAATTCATACTGATGAAATATTTCAAATGGCATGACTGCAAGAACAGAAGGTAAAAGCTGCTTCAAATAAAAACCATGAAATATTAATGTTTTCCAGCTTTATTGTATCACAAATTAAAAAGTGAATAATTAAATAACATTTAAATTACCAAATTTGATACCATTCTGAAGGTATAAAAATATCTTCAATGGGAAACAATTGATACAGAATTTAACTTGCTCTAATCCTCAAGTTTCAACATCGTGAATCCATCAGCCTTCCATGCAAGAATCCCAAAGTAAGGATCACAACATTATCACATGCATATATAAACTGGGACAAAACTTCAGATCAAATTTTTTTGTAAAAATGTTCTACTTATTAACCTATTTGTTTACGGTTAATGTGAAGATTAAGCCACTTACTTTAAGATAATTACAGATGAAGACCAGTCAATCTTAATTCATTCATTCAGAGATACTAATCACCCAATTGTTTAAGTGATTCCAGGGATTTTCCCTTTACCAATCTTATCTGGAGGTTTATTCCACATGTTGATTATTCTGTGTGCTAAAGAATTTTTTGATGTCAGTCCTAAATTAACTTTTTTAAAAAACTAGTTTGAATCTGCATCCCTTAGTTCTAATCCAGCAGTTTAATTTTAATATTCCAGGATAAATGTCTCTTTCCTGTAAGGAGACTTTTATATCTCTACAAGATCACCTCCCTTCTAAGCTTTAAAAAGTCAAAGTTTATCCAATCTATCCTCAAAGCTCAGAACGCTGACACTTGGGATCACTTTGTGGGGTTCTCTGCACTGCCTCCAACACTTAAATGTCTTTCCAGTTTCTTGGCAGCCAGAACTGAATGCAGTATTCAACATTTAGTCTGACCAGAGCAGTACTTCCTTTGACTAATAGTGAACTGTTTTGGCTGAGGTTCAGAATCCTATTGGCTGTTGCCACAAGTTGAGTTTAAAAGGTACCAGAATGGGTTGTTAACATGGGAGGTATTCGGGAAACCAGAGGCAGAATGCCGCCTTCATGGAGTAGGCTTTGCCGTCAAGAATGAGCTGGTCGACCACCTCAAAGACTCCCCCTGTGGGGTCAACGAACGCCTCCTGACTCTCCGTTTCACCCTATCTCAGAACCAATGTGCCACAGTCATTAGTGCATACGCCCCCACACTCGATGCAATGGATGAGGCTAAAGAGGGTTTTTATTCCAACCTCGAGAAATCCTTGTCCCGTGTCCCCACGGGTGACAAATTGATCCTCCTGGGTGAATTTAATGCCAGGGTGGGCAAAGACACAGCCCTCTGGGGAGGAATGATTGGCAGAGAGGGGGTAGGGAAAGCCAATTCCAGCGGTACCCTACTGACAAAATGTCTAGAACATGAACTCCTCATTACCAACATCCTGTTCTGCCAGAGGGACAAATACAAGGCATCGTGGCAACACCCTCGCTCCACTCACTGGCACCTGCTTGACTATGTCATTGTCTGAGCCAGGGATCGCAAGGATGTGCGCATCACCCGCGCCATGACAGGAGCTGACGACTGCTGGACGGACCACCACCTAATCCAATCCATCATCAACATTAACATTGCCCCAAAGCAGAGGGGACAGTAGAAGCAGTTTCGCGAAAAAGTTAATGCCGGGGCACTTAGGGACCCAGCTAAGAGAGCCCTATACAGCCAGCGTCTCTCAACCAATCTGGCGTGCCTTGATGACCCTGAGATGCTGAAGGCCCACAGTGCTTGGTCTACCCTCCAGGCCTCTATAACCAGTGCCTGTGAAGAGACACTTGGTCACTCAACCAGAAAACACCAGGACTGGTTTGATGAAAATGATCAGGAGATCGAAGAACTAATAGATCGCAAGCGCAAAACATTTCTGAGCCTCAAGCAACAGCCCAACTCGGGAGCTGCAAAACAACATTACAGATGGCTCAAGGCTCAGGTCCAACAAAAAACACGGGAGCTAAAGAACAGGTGGTGGATGGAGAAAGCACAGGAGATACAACAACTGGCCGACAGCCACGATATGCGCGGATTCTTCGCTGCAGTCAAGGCCACCTACGGTCCAAACTCCCAAGGCCCCACCCACTCCTGGCCAAGAACGGGGAAACACTCATCAAGGACACCAAGGCTGTCAGGGCCCGATGGAAGGAGCACTTTAAAGATCTCCTCAATCAAGACTCTGCCTTTGACTCGAGTGTTCTCGATTCCATCCAGCAGCATGCCACCCGCCACCAACTCGGTGAAACTCCAACGTTGCATGAGGTTGGCAAAGCCATAAAATAGCTTAAGAATAAGAAGGCTACGGGTGCGGATGGAATCCCTGCTGAGGCGCTAAAATATGGCGGAGAGACGCTGTTGGCGTGGATACATGACCTCATCTCTCTCATCTGGAGGGAGGAGAGCATGCCGGGAGATCTCAGAGATGAAGTGATTGTGACCATTTTTAAAAAGGGGGACAAGTCCGACTGCGGCAACTACAGGGGAATCCCCCTGCTTTCAGCCACTGGGAAAGTTGTCACTCGAGTTCTCCTCAATTGTCTTCTCCCTGTGGCCGAGGAGCTCCTCCCGGAATCACAGTGCGGATTTCGTCCCCTACGGGGCACAACAGACATGATCTTTGCCTGGACAACATGACCATTTCCCATATTTCGGGAGCCTCTTATCAACAAAGGCAGACATTAATGCGGAGATGCGCCAGTACAGCCTTCGGCCACGTGCGGAAAAGAGTGTTTGAAGACCAGGCCCTCAAAAATCTACCACGAAACTCATGGTCTACAGTGCTGTAGTAATACCCGCCCTCCTGTATGGGTCTGAGGCATCGACAATGTACAGAAGGCACCTCAAGTCGCTGGAGATATATCACCAACAATGTCTCCGCAAGATCCTGTAAATCTCCTGAGAGGACAGGCGCACCAATATCAGTTTCCCCGACCAGGCTAACATCCCCAGTATTGAAGCACTGACCACACTCGATCAACTTCGCTGGGCGGGCCACATGGTACGCATGCCGGATACGAGACACCCCAAGCAAATGCTTTATGTGGAGCTCCTTCATGGTAAACGAGCCAAAGGTGGACAGCTGAAACGTTATAAGGACACCCTCAAAGCCTCCATGGTAAAGTGCGACATCACCACTGACACCTGGAAGACCCTGGCCGCAGACCACTTGAGGTGGAGAAAGTCCATCCAGGAGGGTGTTGAGCTCTTTGATTCTCAAGGCAAGGAACATGAAGAGGCCAGGCGCAGACAGCGGAAGGAGCGTGTGGCAAACCAGCCCTACCGACCCCTTCCCCCGACGAATGTCTGTCCAATCTGTTACAGGGTCTGTGGCTCTCGTATCGGACTGTTCAGCCATCAAAGAACTCACTTTGGGAGTGGAAGCAAGTCCTCCTCGATTCTGAGGAACTGCCTATGATGATGATATTCATTGTGGTTATAATAAATGTTGAATATTATGGATGACTCATAAAATAAAATATTATGGAAGGTACTTCTAGAAATTGAAAATGAAGTTCATAGTAAAATTAGAATGGTTTTATACTTGTAATCAGATGATGCTTTCTGGTTCCTTCCCAAACAAAATCAATGAATCAATCTGATAATACCACTTTCAAATGCATTAGTCCGGTTGGACAAACCCTGCTGATGGGAACCAGCTGCTCAGAGTTTCCCCTAACTACAGAATCTGCCTGTAGCTCCTCCACTGAAAATCTATTAATCAAATCATTGTTTAAAAGCAAGGTAACTTTGTTAATCTTGGATTTGTGTCATTAGTGTTCATTTAGGTCATTTATCTAGATATATATTCATGCAGCTGTACTTAGCTGCTGCCCAACAATGCTATTATCATACCTAATGGGAACCATGTTTTGGAGAAAGTGCATCTAAACTCATGAACATTATATTGCATAATGCAATGATGTTAAAAACAAGACTAAAAGGTTATGTATAACTGCAGTTTAAATGTTTAGAGTGTGATATTTTGAATTGCAGCACTAAATTCTGTTGAGTATGATGTCTTAAACAATGCTAAAACATCAAGCCTTGCTGGTAATATAAGACAAATAATTAAAGGAACAATTTGTTTCACTTTATTAAAAAAAATTAACTTGCCTGAAAAACTTGTGACTGGCAGAGAAAAATTAAGTGGGCATTTCAAACGCCCCCTTTGAACACCCTATTGAGAAGTACATCGGACAACAACTTCCGGCGATTGTTCATACACAGTTAAATGCGGAAATCAGGAAGTTGCTGTCTGAGTTGCACTGCTTCTCCAGAAGCTTCGTTCTAAAAGTATCTCGCCAAGAGACACTGCATTCACAAACATGCAATGGTGTGAATTTGTTGTTACCAACTAGATACCAACTAAACACGCCAGAAAACATTCAGGCATGTCCATTTAGTAAAGTAATTTTTTAATGGCATGGTAATTATTGTCAGATAACCTCTCTGGCATTGAAAATTAAGTTTCACAAGTATGGAGTCACATTCCTTCAGATTTTTATTATTATTGAAAAAAGTTTTTAAAAAAAAGTTTTACTTTTTCTTTGTCTCTCATCTCTATCTCAATCTCATCTTTCTTTCCCTCTCTATTTTACTTTTAGTACATGATTTTACATTGAAATAAATATTCTAACTTACACTTCCGAGTTTAGACTCTGCATGCCTCAGTGAGGATTCTTCAGTATGATTGGTTAAAGAAACTCGCTGTTGGTTGACCTGCTCACACAGCTCCCATATCTCCTGTAGAGGGCACCGTGCTGTTTGACGTAGGATTACATAGGATATATGACACAAACAGGCCATTCGGTCCACGCCAGCATTTATGCTTCACTCGAATCTCTTTCCGCATCGAAATCTATCAGCATAACCCCTTCTCCCTCATGCTTATCTAGCCTCCCCTAAAATGCATCTATATTATTCACTTCAACCATTCCCTGAGGTAGCGAGTTCCACATTCTCTCCACTCTTTGGGTAAAGAAGTTTCTTCTGAATTCCCTATTGGATTTTTTAGTGACTATCTTATATTGACGACCTCTAGTTGTGCTCTTCCCCACAAGTGAAAACATTCTCCCTGTATCCACTCTATTAAAATCTTTCATAATTTTAAAGATCTGTATTAGGTCACGCCTCAGCCATTTTTTGAGAGAAGAGACCCAGCCTGCTCATCCCTTCCTGATACGTATGCACTCACATTTCTGGTATCATCTTTGTATATTTTCTCTGCACCCTTTCCAGTGCCTCTATATCCTTTTTATAACATGGCGACCAGAACTGTACGCAGTACTCCAAGTATGGTTTAGCATTTCTTCCTTATTTTTCAATTCTATACCTCTAGAAATAAACCCTAGTGCTTGGTTTACTTTTTTATGACCTGTGACGCAGCTTTTAGTGATTTGTGTATTTGTACTCCAAGATCCCTTTGTTCCTCTACCCCACCTAGACTCTCACCCTCCAAATAATAAGTAACCTCCCTATTCTTCCTACCAAAATGTAATACCTCTCATTTATCTGTGTTGAACTTTATTTGCCAATTATATGCCCATTCTGCAAGTTTATTAATGTCCTCTTGTGATTTGTTGCAGTCCTTCTCAGTGTTGACTATCAGCCCCAATTTGGTATTATCCGCAAATTTAGAAATTGTGTTTTTGATATCAAAGTCTCAATCGTTAATGTTATATATGTAAACCTGTAAATATCTTGTGTAACCACCAGAGGGCTCACCCCCTGGAGTCCCAAGGGATCCCACAATCCCTTGGGAGCACCTGTACTTAAGGAGGCCTCACAGGCTGGAGAGGCACTCAGGAGACCTGCAATAAAAGACTAAGGTCATACTTTACTTTGAGCTCACAGTATTTGGTCAGACTCTTTATTCATACATGACAGTTAATATAAATTGTGAACAACAGTGGGCCCAGCACTGATCCTTGCGGAACACCACTTCTGCCACTGTGATTTTTAATTACTACAAATCGCATTCTAAAACCCACAAAGTCTGTAGGCAAGGGTGAGCGTAATGAACGGTGATCACTGTTTATTCACCGCTGACCACAAATTCCAGGCCATTGTATTTCTTCAATTTTGATTGAAGACAAAAAAATAATCTGTGTAAAAGAGACCATAGTTTCACCAGTGTTTTGGCTCAAAGTTATTGGGCTAGACTTTCCATTTAGCTGGCTAGCAATGTTTCAGCTTTCAGGATTGCTGGAAGATCGCCCATTTTTCTGATTGCTACTTTCGGCGCATTTTGGGGGGACTTTAGCTCAGCGATATGAAGGAACGGTGATAATTCCAATTCGGCATAGTTTGCACCTTAGAAGGAAATTTGGAGTAGGTGGTGTTGCCATGCACCTATTGCCCTTGTCCTTCTAGGAGGTAGAGGTCACGGGTTTGGGAGGTGCTGTCGAAGAAGCCTTGGCTGCAGCAACATAGAAAATAGGTGCAAGAGTAGGCCATTTGGCCCTTCGAGCCTGCATCACCGTTCAATAAGATCATGGCTGATCATTCACCTCAGTACCCCTTTCCTGCTTTCTCTCCATACCCCTTGATCCCTTTAGCCGTAAGGGCTATATCTAACTCCCTCTTGAATATATCCAATGAACTGGCATCAACAACTCTCTGCGGCAGGGAATTCCACAGGTTAACAACTCTCTGAGTGAAGATGTTTCTCCTAATCTCGATCCTAAATGGCTTACCCCTTATCCTTAGACTGTGTCCCCTGGTTCTGGAATTCCCCAATATCGGGAACATTCTTCCTGCATCTACCCTGTCCAGTCTCGTCAGAATTTTATATGTTTCTATGAGATCCCCTCTCATCTTTCTAAACTCCAGTGAATACAGGCCCAGTTGATCCAGTCTCTCCTCATATGTCAGTCCTGCCATCCCGGGAATCAGTCTGGTGAACCTTTGCTGCACTCCCTCAATAGCAAGAATGTCCTTCCTCAGATTAGGAGACCAAAACTGAACACAATATTCCAGGTGAGGCCTCACTAAGGCCCTGTACAACTGCAGTAAGACCTCCCTGCTCTTATACTCAAATCCCCTAGCTATGAAGGCCAACATACCATTTGCCTTCTTCACCGCCGGCTGTACCTGCATGCCAACTTTCAATGACTGATGTACCATGACACCCAGGTCTCGTTGCACCTCCCTTTTTCCTGATCTGCCGCCATTCAAATAATATTCTGCCTTTGTGTTTTTGCCAGCAAAGTGGATAACCTCACATTTATCCACATTATATTGCATCTGCCATGCGTTTCCCCACTCACCACCTGTCCAAGTCACCCCGCAGCCTCTTAGTGTCCTCCTCACAGCTCACACCGCCACCCAGCTTAGTGTCATCTGCAAACTTGGAGATATTACACTCAATTCCTTCATCTAAATCATTAATGTATATTGTAAATAGCTGGGGTCCCAGCACTGAGCCCTGCAGCCTACCATTCTGAAAAGGACCCATTTTTCCTGATTTTCTGCTTCCTGTTTGCCAACCAGTTCTCTATCCACGTCAGTACATTACCCCCAATACCATGTGCTCTAATTTTGCACACCAATCTCTTGTGTGGGACCTTGTCAAAAGCCTTTTGAAAGTCCAAATACACCACATCCACTGGTTCTCCGTTGTCCACTCTACTAGTTACATCCTCAAAAAATTCTAGAAGATTTGTCAAGCAGGATTTCCTTTTCATAAATCCATGCTGACTTGGACCGATCCGGTCACTGCTTTCCAAATGCGCTGCTATTTCATCTTTAATAATTGATTCCAACATTTTCCCCACTACTGATGTCAGGCTAACCGTTCTATAATTACCCGTTTTCTCTCTCCCTCCTTTCTTAAAAAGTGGTGTTACATTAGCTACCCTCCAGTCCATCGGAACTGATCCAGATTCGATAGACGGTTGGAAAATGATCACCAATGCATCCACTATTTCTAGGGCCACTTCCTTAAGTACTCTGGGATGCAGACTATCAGGCCCCGGGGATTTATCGGCCTTCAATCCCATCAATTTCCCTAACAGAATTTCCCACCTAATAAGGATTTTCTTCAGTTCCTCCTTCTCACTAGACCCTTGGTCCCCTAGTATTTCTGGAAGGTTATTTGTGTCTTCCTTTGTGAAGACAGAACCTAAGTATTTGTTTAACTGGTCCGCCATTTCTTTGCTCCCCATTATAAATTCACCTGAATCTGACTGCAAGGGACCTGCGTTTGTCTTCACTAATCTTTTTCTCTTCACATATCTATAGAAGCTTTTGCAGTCAGTTTTTATGTTCCCAGCAAGCTTCCTCTCATACTCTATTTTCCCCCTCCTAATTAAACCCTTTGTCCTCCTCTGCTGAATTATAAAATTCTCCCAGTCCTCAGGTTTACTGCTTTTTCTGGCCTCTTCCTTGGATTTAACACAATCCTTAATTTCCCTTGTTAGCCACGGTTGAGCCACCTTCCCTGTTTCATTTTTACTCCAGACAGGGATGTACAATTGTTGAAGTTTATCCATGTGATTTTTAAATGTTTGCCATTGCCTATCCACCGTCAACCCTTTAAGTATCACTCACCAGTCTATTCTAGCTAATTCACATCTCATATCATCGAAGTTACCTTTCCTTAAGTTCCGGACCCTAGTCTCTGAATTAACTGTGTCACTCTTTATCTTAATAAAGAATTCTACCATCTTATGATCACTCTTTCCCAAGGGGCCTCGCACAACAAGATTGCTAATTAGTCCTTTCTCATTACACATCACCCATTCTTCGATGGCCAGCCCTCTAGTTGGTTCCTCCACATATTGGTCGAGAAAACTATCCCTAATACACTCCAGGAAATCCTCCTCCACCGCATTGCTACCAGTACATCTTCTTGATCGTTAACGCTGCATCCACATTGCACTGGTGGTGGAGGGAGTGAATGCTTAAGTTGGCGGATGGAGTGCTGATCAAGCGGACCGCATTGTTTTGGATGGTGTCGCACTTCCTGAGTGCTGTTGGAGCTGTACTCATCCAGGCAAGTGGTCATTGTTGGTGGAGGAAAGGTTTTGGGGAGTCAGGAGGAGAGTCACTCGCTGCAGAATACCCAGCTTCTGACCCGCTCTTGTAACCACAGTATTTATGTGGTTGGTCCAGTTAATTTCCTCGTCAATGGTGAGCCCCCAGTATATTGATAAAGGATTTAATGATTGTAGTGCTATTTAATGTCATTTGAGGTGGTTGGACTCCCTCTTGTAGGGGATGGTCACTGCCCAACACTTGTGTGGTGTGAATGTTATCACTTATCAGCACAAGCCTAGATGTTGTCTTCGTCTTGCTGCATGAGGGCAAGGACCACTCCATTATCTGAGGAGTTGTGAATGGCACTGAACACTGTGCAATCATCAGCGAATATCCCGACTTCTTACATTATGATGGAGGGAAGGTCATTGATGAAGTAGCTGAAGATGGTTGGGCCTAGGACACTGCCCTGAGGAACTCGTGCAGTCATTTCCTGGGGCTGAGATGATTGGCCTCCTGCAACCACAACCATCTTCCTTTGTGCTAGGTATGAATTCAACCTGTGGAAAGTTTTCCCCCTGATTCCCATTGATTTCACTTTTGGTGCCACACTCGGTCGAACACTGCCTCTGTTAACGGCAGTTACTCTGGAATTCAGCTCTTGGATGAAGGTATTAATGAGGTCTGAAGATGAGTGATCCTGGAGGAACCCAAACTAAGCAGTGCGCAGTTTATTGGTGAGGTAGTATTGTTGACGACACCTTCCATCATTTTGCTGATGATGGCGAGTGGGCTGATGGGGTGGTAATTGGCCAGATTGTATTTGTCCTGCTTTTTGTGGACAGGACATAACTGGGCAATTTTATGCTTTGTTGGGTAGATGCCAGTGGTTTAGCTGTACTGGAACAGCTTGGCTACTGGCATGGCTAGTTCTGGAGCACAAGTCTTCAGCATCACAGCCGGGATGTTGTCGGGGCTCATAACCTTTGCTGTATCCCGTGCGCTCAGCCGTTTCTTGATATCACGTGGAGTGAATCGAACTGGCTGAAGACGCGCATCTGTGATGGTGGAGACCTTGGGAAGAGGCAGAGATGGATGATCCACTCTGAACTTCTGGCTGAGATGTTTGCAAATGCTTCATGACTTGTCTTTTGCACTCACATGCTGGGCTCTACCATCATTGGGAATGTTCATGGCGCCGCCTACTCCGGTTAGTTGGTTCACGATGTGGCAGGACTGCAGAGTTTTGATCTGATCTGTTCATTGTGTGATCGCTTAGCTCTGTCTATAGCATGTTATTTCTGCTATTTAGAATGCATGTAGTCCTGTGTTGTAGCTTCACCAGGTTGGCACCTCATTTTCAGGTATGCCTGGTGTTGTTCCTGGCATGCTCTTCTTCACTCCTCATTGAACCAGGCCACCTGCCTTGATGGTAATAGTAAATTTAGGGATATGAATTTACAAATTATGAATATGAATACCGTTCTGCTGCTGCTGATGACCCACATTGCCTCATGGATGCCCAGTTTTGAGCTGCTAGATCTGCTCTGACTCTATCCCATTTAGCACGGTGGTAGTGCCACACAACACAATGGAGTGTGTCCTCAGCTTGAAGACCGGACTTTGTCTTCAAGGACTGTGAGGTGGTCACTGCTACCAATACTGTCATGGACAGATGCATGGGCAACAGGTAGATTGGTGAGGATGAGGTCAAATAGGTATTCCCCTCGTATTGTTTCTATCACCACCTACTCCAAGCCTAGTCTGGCAGTTATGGCCTTCAGAACTTGGCGAGCTCAGTCAGTCATGGTGCTACTGAGCCACTCTTGGTGATGGACATTGAAGTTCTCCACCCAGAGTACATTTTGTACCTTTACTACTCTCAGTGCTTCTTCCAAGTGGTGTTCAACATGGAGGAGAACTGATTCATCAGCTGTGGGAGGTTCGGTTGTCTCTATTTGACATGATGTCATGAGACTTCATGGGGTCTGGAGTCAATGTGCTGTTTTTGTTCCTTATGTCATTTGGTTTAGAATAGATTGATTTGCAGGAGTTCTATGATAAAGTCAGGAGTTGGGCCTTTCACTGAATTAACCCCAACACACATGATTCCTGAGCACTAATATCCACACTAATAATTGTGCCATTTTCTCCAGAGAAATCTGAGCCTTCGAATAGCAGAGGCTGAGCCACACATCTCTGTATTTGCTTGTATATCAATACATCATTGACAATGCCTTAGCATTGAGCTAGCAAGGACAATAAATAATTTATAGACAAAATGCCCTAGCACAAGGAGAGCAATATGACTGTTCTGTTGCATGAAAAAGAACTGTAGCTTAATGTTTACATCATGTTAAGCCTTAAGCCTTTTAATGCCATGCATGTTAAGTAATTTTGTAGGTCATTTTAAAAAAAATTAAACATATGTGAAAAGTTATCCCTTAATTAAAGAGTGCAAAAAGAGAACAGAAAGGCAATCATAAAAAGGTACGAATGAATCAAACATAAAAATGTAAAAACAATAATCAAGAACATTTTCTCTGTCCGCTGACTATGAATGGAGGAGAAAATTCCACTTAATTTATAAAAGCTTTTCTTAACTAGCTCAGAGTCTAAAGTCTAACTTTGGCCTGTTGTTTCTGGTAATGGATATTGCTAACAGATGACTGATTACTTGTTGATAGATTTGCACCCTTTCCTGGTGCAGTCACCATCTCCTATTTCTATGGCAACATGGTTTGTTGCTGCTCTGGCAGATGCTAGTTTCCTTATACAATGGCTTAAATTCATCAAAGGCAGCTGCTAGTTTGTTAGAATCAACAGTTGATTGGTTCAGTAACCAGAGTTATCAGCAGCCGGTTCATTAGTGGTCGGAAATATCCTTGAATTTGGTGGTTTTGAAAAGGCAGCAGTTCGCTGTCATGCTCAGTGATTTACTCAAGATTGAGTCTCAGGGTGTAGTATCATCCCTCTGCCAGGTCTGGGGATGGGGAAGAGAGGATGCAATGCCTTCTGGTCACAGAGTTAGTGGGGATATTTTAATCTGTGTTTATGCTGTTTGCTCTATCTCTAGATGGTTAGAGGTGTCTATCTTAACCCATTTATACTGAGGTTGCACATTTATGAGATGCAAATCTGCAACTGCCACAAGCAGAATCACATTAATAAACATACATAAAAAAACAAATGTTGTTCTGCCCCAAAGCAAAAATATGTCCCTTTTACCCGTACAGTGTTGGATGTGCCCAGAGCTAGAGTAAATACTAAATGTTAATCAGCAGAGATTTATTTAAATGAATAAGTAATACATGTGGGTGGGTAATTTAGTATTCGCAGCAATAGCCGATTACAATTTGCCAAATGTTTTTAGTTTTTTTTTTTGGAGTGTCTAGCAAGAATACTTAAACTGCATTTATTACATACTACCTTTTCAAAAAGTACATGACCATTTACAAATTAAGCAAAAATTATTTTATGAATGTATAGAAAATATTGGGTAGATCAGTATGATTACACTGAAAACATCTCAGCAATTAAATCATCTCTGAACTCCAAGATGAGCTTATAGTTGTAATCACCCTCAATTAATATCAATGTTATTTTTAATCCTAAAAACATATGTCTTATTTTAAAACTTAAGGGTTGGGACAGTTGATGCATAATAGCATCCCGTCTTTAAAAAAAAATATATATATTTTTATCCCGAGTTCTCTCTCCCAGGCCTCTTTTTGCTATGTGCCCAGCTGCTGCCAGGAGGATAGGTGGGTCATTTATTCCCACGTTACTGCCAATGTCACTGCATGCCAGTGAACAGAAAGTGCACAAGTGGCCTCTGATGACTCTTCCATTCTGCGTGAAAGTGTTGGAACACTGATCAATAACTCCGCAGAGAAATGTGGTTGAGATCAGGAATTCAGTGGGACCAAGATTGATCCTGTATTTCAGCACTTGGGATGCTATGTAATTCTGTCTCAATGTACTGTGTAGTTTAAATTTTTAACATAATGGGTGGATTTTCAATTTCAACAGCGACATGAGACAGGTAGTAGTGGATTTACCGCCTGATGTCCTTTTCATTGACTTCAAGTAAAAATTTAGCTGCAACAAATCAAAGGCCTGTGACAAAAGAGAGCTCAAATTTAGTGGTCATGTCTATCATTGGACCAGATGGATAGTTAAAATGAGTGGACATTAGTAGCCGATTGATTTCTCTTCAATTTTTTAGGTAGATCAATGCTGTAAAATGCAGTAATTCACTTTAGCATTTTATGGTAGTACTATGACTAGCAGGCAGCTCTTGATGAATCCTAGCAAGATGTTATTTCAATTAAAGTTTTTCGTGCCAGTTATTTTGCTGAAGTATTTTTTTACATTTGGAGGAGAGAAATTTACAGTAAAAACTAAGGGCATAAGTGTGAAATTATAGAAGTCCCCTTAATGAAGAATTGTAATGTTTTATTCTTTCATCATATATAAGTAGCAAGCAGGCCTAACCAGAAAACCCACAGTGATATCACGGAGAGATTTTATATTGTACTCTGTGTTCCTGCACTTTCCAAAGTTGCTCCCAGGCAGCCATCTTCATGTCTTCCCCATTGCTGCATGACAAACCTTTATCAAACAACCCTTTTACAAGCATGTGATACATAATTTTTATTCTGAAAGTACAGTATTAACTTCAGAAAAGCATTCTCTGCCCCAAAGGCCATGTGCGCTGTCAGTAATGTCTGGCCATTGATTTTGACTCTTCTCCTTAATTAGAATGTGTTTCTATTACTTCCTGATGAAGGTTTAATGCAAGAGGCTACATTGTCCTTCAGTCATTCACACCAAAATATAAAACTTGCAGGTAGCAAATAAACCACTGAACACTATGAAATAACGTTTCATTTGTTCTGATCATATGTGCGCTTGGATTTTCTTAGGATAAGAAAGTGTATGCAAGAATGCTTTACTGCTACCAAATTGTCCAATAAATAAATGGTAATAGGGCATATTTCTCTAGCTTAGCTTGTCTCTTCCCCAACCACTCTTCCAAAGACTATGACGATGCCAATGACCTTCACATCTAATATAAGTGTTTTCATTGAAGCAAGTTCTAGAGTGGTTTTAGAGTTTGTCAGCTTGGCACACTGGTGGCACTGTCCCCTCTGATTCAGAAGGTCAGGGGTTTAAGCTCCATTCCAGGACCTGCACACGTAACGTAGGCTGACACTTCCTGTACAGTACTGAGACATTATCTATTGTGCCACCTTTCAGATGATGTATTAACCCATTTGACCAAGATCCAAAGCACTATTTGGAGAAGAACAGGGAAGTTCTTGTGTCCTGACTGACGTTTAGGGCTAGATTTTCGGTTGCGGCGAAAACGGTAGTTTTATGCCAAAATTACCGTTTTCGCTGCACTACCGTTTTTAGGCCTAAATTTCGGCCTTTAAGTCTGCACCAGGATCGGTAAAGTTGGCGTTGCATGAGGATTCGCGGCGCAAACTGCAAGTTTTGGCAACTTTAGTCCGGAGTTGGTAGCACTGCGAGAGAGGTCTTGGGAGGAGGGGAAAAACAAACAAACAAAATAAATTGCAAAAAACATTCACAAAACCCTTTTACTACTAAATCGCTGAAAAATAATTTAAAAATAAAAACTTTAACTTACCTTTTTTGCAGATCTTCATATTTGCCGCTGCTCCAAGGGCTGCACGACAGGTTTGACCTGTTGGTATTCTGGGTGTGACAGAGAGTGTCAAAAGTATGACGGTAACGCAATCCATGCTGTTGCACGTCGCTTCACATCAGTGCGCCTCTCCCCAGTGGTACGTGGAAGCACCGCCGCAAAAAAGGTGCCCGAAGATCCCGCCGACTAGGTTTCCGCTGTCGAGGGTTAAATCACAGCGAAAACCCAAAGTCGGCGAAAATCTAGCCCCTATACTTCAATCAACACCTAAAACAGATTAACTGGTCATTTTGCTCATTGCTGTTTGTGAGATCTTGCCATGTGCAAATTGTCTGCATTTGCCTACACCACAATGAACAATGAAGTAACAATATACTTCAATTACTTTGGGATGTCCTGAGGATGTGAACTAATATTTGAAACACTATTTAACCTGCAGAACATGCAAGAAAAATACATTCCCAAAACCAACAAGCTCTGACTAAACAAATAGGTTAGCAAACAAATCAAAAGGGAGATAAAGAGTAAAAATGGATTGTACAAATCTTGGAGGAAGAAATGAAAAGGGGCTCACTGGAACGAATACAAGTTGCAGAAAGATGATAATAGGAGATCTAGCAAAAAATCAAAACAACTGAGGCTTAGTATAGTCGTAAAATAATTCCTTCAGTATCGCAACAAGAGAACAGTCAGAAAATAGGTGAAAACCATAATAGATGCAAAAGATTTGAAACAGAGGATGAGCACAAAATAGAAAATATTCAGAATGACAACTTCTTCCAATTCAGAGGAGCAGAGCTGAACAACATGTCCTCTGCAAACAAAAATATAGCAAGTAAAATCAATTGCTTTGTTATAATTGAGATTGTAGTTCAAGACAGCCTAAATGGGATCAAAAGAAATACATTTTCACAGTGCTGAGAGAGACACTTATAATTACGGGGAAGTCACTGCACCAGTAGATTGGAAACAGGCTAACATAAAATTATACAGCTCAGAAGGGGGCCATTTGGACCATATTGCCTGTGCTGGCTCTTTAAAATAGCTATCCAATTAGTCCTGCTCCCTTGCTCTTTCCCCATAGCCCTGAACATTTTTAAGTACATATCCACTTTATTATTGAATCTGCTTCCACCACTCTTTCAAGCACTGTATTCCAGATTCCATCTCGCTATGTTTAAAAAAAAACCTCTCCTTATTTCTCCCTGAATTTTTTGCCAACTATCTTAAATCAGTATCCTCTGGTTACCAACTGTTCTGCTCGTGGAAACAATTTCTCCATATTTACACCATCAAAACCTCAATTTTAAAACCTCTACGAAATCTCCCCTTAACCTTCTTTGCTCTAGGGAGAACAATCCTTGGAGCAAGATGATGCCCAAATGTGCAGAAAAAACTGAGACCGATAGCTACAAACCCATTAGAGTAGGAAACAACGAGCACTCATTGAGAAGTTATGTTACTGTTACTGAGTGGGGTGCCTAAGGGATTAGTACAGCGACCATTACTGCTTCTAATTCATGTAAATGACCTAGATTCAGAAACTCAATGCAAAGTTGTCAAATTGGCAGATGATGCCAACCTAAAAGGAACAAAAGAATTGATATTGCAGAATGAGTTGGACCAGGTATGTAATTGGGCAGAACAATAGCAGGGGCAATTCAATGCAAAGAACTGTAAAGTGCTACACATAGTAAATAAAAATAGATGAGATGCATACTCCATGAATGGTGGTGAAATAGCTAAGGATTAAGTTGAAAGAGATCTAGGAATCAATGGAGATTAGCAGTCAACAAAGCCAATAGAAAGTTGAACTACATAGCCAAAATTATAGAAAATAGGTCAGAGGAGGGAGTAGCCAAATGCCAGTTCCAGAGACATTTACGCATTGGAAGCAGTGCAGAGAACAGCCATGAGGCTGTTCCCTAGGCCAGGAATTTAATCAGAGATGCTCCTGCTGTGCTGCAGAAACTTTGACCGACATGAGGTGGAAACAGAATTACTTCTGAATTTGGGGTGGCAGCGAGAGCAGTCCTGAGGATATGTCTTGCCCTAGAATCACGGATCTGAGTTATGAGCAAAGACTGAAGAAACTCAACTTTGGCTTTTTGGCCTTGAAAGGCAACATATGAGAGGTGATTTTATAGAAGTGTATAAGATTGTTAAAGGTATAGAAAAAATTAATCTGGAATATGTGAAATAAACTTTCAGATTGAGTCGTGGAATAATTTAAGAAACGGTTGGATTCTACAACTGGGGAAACGATAAGCCAAATGAACTTCCTCATCCTTCATTATCTTGTGAGCTTGTGCTGAAGCCTTATCACTGGCTATAGATACCACTAGCATCTGAAATTCCAGGCACATTAGTCCGTCTTCAGCTTTCTGAGGTGGTATTTTGTGCACCTACCACTGTTCTTATCCCAAAGGAGGAGAAACAAGACTACAGCAATCTATGAACAACTTGCTTTTGTCTTTCTTTAAAAATCCACTTTTCCTAAACATAAGGGGCTAGAAATTCAGCAGGTTTGCACCCCGTTTAGCGCCATGGCGAAGCTGAAAAATTATCTTTTGATGCTAGTCACGTCGCATAAAATTTAGAGCCCGATTGGAAAATTTGGCACCGGTTTTGCGCCGGCGTTAAAAATGATCGTCGTGCCGTTTATATGATATCAATCAGCGTGCAACACTGCGCTATCACTGGGGGCGGAAAATTCACCGATATTGCCATTTTTATCACCAGCCTAAAAACACAGCTGAAAAAATTAAGTCTTACCAGGTCGGACCCACGACGCACTTAGTGCTAACGGCGCCATCTTGAAAAACGGAGCAAAAGTTCATTGCATAAAAGGATTTGGAGGGAAGGCAGTGTTTTTTTACATAAGGAGCTTTATGTTAGTTCATAGTTCGTTTTTAAGGATATTTAAGGACATTTAAAAGAATGGGGGCTATAATATCTCTGCCATTATTCCTGGCTACTGTTTCTATGCAGCATCAAGCTGGAAGAAAGCTTAGTCAAGAGCATTTTAAGCATCATCGAAGAGCTTGCAGATGTATGAGGAAGAGGCCTTACCCCCCACGAGTTTACAGGGAACAGCACTCATACCTGCAGCTGTCTGAAGCACAATGCGTTCGAAGGCTGCGTTTCCAAAAACAGATGGTCAGAAATATGCCAGCTGATAAAGGCAGACCGATAGCCTACCAGCAGCATCAGGACTGTACTGTCCGTCGAGGTGAAGGTGACTGCGGCACTTGCCTTCTATGCCTCCGGCTCCTTTCAGACATTAGCAGGGGACATATGCTCCATCTCGCAACACGATACACATCGCTGCATTCGGCAAGTGACTACTGCACTGAACGCATGCAGGATGGCCTTTATAAACTTCCCAATGACCAAGGAGGCATAGAATGAGAGGACTGTAGGTTTTGCATGAATTGTTGGCTTCCCCAAGGTTCAGACTGCCATTGATTGTATGCACATCGCCCTGCGGGCACCTTTGGAGGATCCAGAGGTTTATCGAAACCGAAAGGAATTCCACACCCTGAAAGTAGAGATCATCTGCGACCACACTCAGCCCATCATGGCAGTAAATGCACAATTTCCAGAGAGCATCCATGATGCTTTCATCTTGCCCGAGAGCACTGTCTCATACCTGTTCGAGCGTTGACCACAAGGCCAGAGCTGGATGCTGGGGGACAAAGGTTATGGCTTCGCCACCTGGCTCATGACCCCCTCCGGAACCCTCAGACACAAGCCAAGCATCGCCATATAGCCACATGCAACATCGTTGAAAAGACAATTGGAGTGCTCGAGCAGTGCTTCCGATGCCGAGACCACTCTGGAGCCTGCAATACTTCCCTCAGCAGGTCTCTGAGTTCATTGTGGTATGCTGCATGCTACACAACTTAGCCACCAGGATTTGCCACTGGGGACTGCAGGACCCACTCAGGAGAGAGGGGAGGGAGGAGGAGGAGGACCACTAGGAGGACGAGGAGCCTGGCGATGATCCCATGCCATCACCTACACCACCACCACCACAGGGGAGGTCTCGTGGAGCTTTCGCCACTGCAAAAGCCTTGCGTCAGCAGTTCATAATTCATCGCTTTGCTTGAACAGTGAACGACATGTTTCACCATTGCCTGCCCACTTTATCCCACCATGTTGACTATTCCCCCTCTTATTCTACAAATGAAACACTACACAGGAATGGTTAAGGTGAACAAAAGAATGTATTTAATATATAGTAACTTGAATAAGATTTATTAAACATTGCAAACATAATTTGGAAACTGGAATTACATTTGTTAAGTTTTAAAAGTTCACAAAAATGTTTAACAGAATTGGGAAACTTTGTTTTGTTGCTATTTTATAAAAGTTTTCAATGAAAGAACAACCCCTGCACCGAACATCTTTTACCTGCGGGCCCCTGTTCTTCCCCCCCCCCCCCCTCTCCCTTACCCCCCTCCCTCACGCCATGACCGTACTCAAGGTGGTACCAACACGTCATGCAGCAACGTGGCCAAAGTCCTGCTCTAAAAGGGGATAGACAATAGCATGTGTGGATTCCTTGGAGAAGCTCAGAGTGTGGAAGGCCCAGCTTCTTAGTGGCGAGCCTCTTGCTCAGCCTTGCTACTCACAGCTGATGTGAGTCTGGATGCTGTGACACTGGGGACTGCAGTGCCAAATGTCGAGACCATCAATTGGGTGTGGTCATTGACAGCCGCGACAATCTGAGACATGCCCTCCCTCGTGTCCACCAATAGTGCCGCCGTAATGAGGGCGGGAAAAGCAACCAAGACCTCCAGGAGCTTTCAGCTGAGTCCCATCATGTCCAGGTATGCGTCTACCTGTCTATCAGCAGACTCACCTGCCGGAGAGACAGCATACCCTGGGAGTGCGTGGCTACACGCCACTTAGACCCGGGGCCTCGGATTGGCCAAAACTCGAATGTGTCTCCCTACTCTGAGCTACTGGCTGCTGCAGGTTAAAGAGGCCCCCTCCCCCAGAATAGCTTCATGAGTTTCCTCCTCCCGTGGAGGTTTCTCGTCCTTGCTGTCTTCGTGGTGCCCCTCCTGCACGATGGGTTGAGGTGGAGGCTACCATTGGCGGATTTGGCGCCTCCTCATCTGGAAATAGAAAACAGACGAGTGGTTAGCAGCAGGTGAGGGGACAGGGTGACATGAGGAAGGTCACATAACACAGGCTCATTTGAAGGATCGACGCTACTGCATTATATGTAGCCCACAGACCCTGCATGATATTGCCCCAACCCTAGCCCACAGACACTACATCACATTGCCTCAATGCAGCCCGGGGATTTTGCAGGACTAACCCTCAGTTTCCAACGGGATCAGCACCCCCATGGGTAGTTGACCTCTCTGAGGTACCGATCAGAGCTGCCATGTGCTCCTCCAGGTCCATTAACGTCAGTGTCTGGGGCGGACCGCCTGTGCACCGCTGCACCCGCCGGTTATGCGACAACTTTCCCTGCAAAGATGACAATTGGAATGGTTACCAGAGGGTCCATCTGCTCTTGTGGCACACACAGATAGCCACCAAAGCACTTATACTATACTGTTGTGCATTTAATATAACCCTCTGTCTAATGGCACTTCAATGTCTTCATGGCCCACGTGGTTCATGAAGACATTGAAGTGCAGAAACATCTTTTAAGATGTCAAAAAGCAGTGTGACGATCATTCATGGCAAATAAGGTGCAACACTAAGCCTACATATACCAATATGTGTCAGATTTACAATTTAGGTAATGAAGGAGTGCATGAATAAAAATATTACTTACTCTCACGACCCTGCAATGGTCATTGAACTTTTTCCTACATTGTTGATGGTCCCTCTTGGTATTATCGACTGAGGAGACCTTCTCAGCCACGCTGGTCCACAATCGCCTTCGCACAGCTCGGAGGGGTTTACCAGCACCCCTCCTATTAAATTCCTCCCATCTGGTTTGCACAGCTGCAATGAGGGCCTCATTTGCTTCATAGCTAAACTTTGGAGCTCTCTGCCTGCTGGAGACCCCTTCCATCGTGGCTACTTGGCCTGCTTCAGCCCAGGATGTACTGCACATGTGCGGGTACACCCTGACAGCTGATCAGAATCGTGGGAAGAAGAAAAAAAATCGGAGAACATTTTTTTTTTGCGTGCACAGAAGGTCCGTTTTTATTTCATCGCAAGTTTCGGCTCCAGTGCACAAATTCCATCGTGCACAACTTCCTTCATGTAAGGCCGGATTTAGTACTATCGCTATCGCCGGTAACCATTTGCTGAATTTTGTGACTTCCAGCGATTAACGCTAACCCGGCACGAAAAAAAAAACTCCACGATTATCGCCCAAAAACGGGCAAAATCGCTAATACCCAAATTTCTAGCAGGTACTTGCTGCCATCGAAAATTTCAAATGAGTTGAATTATTTTTTTGCAAGACTATCTTTTTGGTGATTGGCCATTACTATGCATTCAATAGCAGCTTTTCCTTCCCTGATCTTTTAGTGTGTATATGCTTAATGAAAGTGAATTCCAGAACTCACCTGACCAATCAAATTACTGGAAATCAAAGGCATCTGATATTTTAATAGTTGGGAAGGAGGACATTGTCATAATTTAGCTTTTTTACTGGGGGTGGTTCAGGAAAGCTCCAATCCCCGACTGGGTCATGATCTCAAATTAAGTTTACACTGCATTAGAAATTTTTCAGAGGTTTAAAAAGCCCTCGAAATTAAATTTGTTCTTGAAAAGATTTAAAAAATGTAACCAATTGTAATACATGGATTAGTCGGTATGTGAAGCCGTGCGTGACTAATTGTGTGCTGTTATGTTAAGGCATGGAATAATTTCCCTTGAGTATCCTCTATGTAATGAAGGCAGAACAAGTGTTCTGCATGAGAATTACAAACATTTTGAAATGTGGGTGCAATTAGGAGCACATTGTTTATGGACTGTACTTTAATGGACCATACAGTGTGGTTTTATTTATTGATCGTAGTTTTATTAGATATTTGATGAACTGTGATGCAGAATATCAAAAATTGCATACATGCAGCTTGACTCTGGAGCACTTTAGAAAAATAAAGTTAATCTGAGTAATATCACTGAAGGAACAGCATTAGCTTTTTGCATTCTGAGCAGGGAACAATTGATTAGAACAAAAATACCTGCTCAGCAAAAAAAAAATCATTCGTACCCATTGTCAATACAAACTGGATTATTTGCTGTCTCTTTTTTGGTTTCTTTGTGGTATTTGGTTGACTCAGCAACTTTGTGTACTTGGTAAGTAGTTTAGTGCAAAGGGGACATTTTTGTTAAATTTAACAATGCTAGTTACGACAGTTGTAATATATACAAGCCGTAGAATTTCCTGGTAAACAACTGCAGATTATTTTTCTAATCCTACCCTAATGTTCTTCATTAATCCTCTTCCACAAATGTCATCGTGCACTAAGGCTATGAAACATACTGACAGATGCTGTCTGCATTAACTAACTATTAACAAAATGTGAAAGAAAACTCCACATAAAACTATATGTAAAATAAACAGTGGCAGGTACATAGAAGCGATTACAAGTCTTCAGTATAAGAGGGGGGTTCAAGTTACAGCTTTAAAGCACTTGGTCAATGCAGTTTGCTTTACAATGTCCTCTGAAACCATTAAACACATTAGTTCAAAGTCCATTCCAGGTATTTATTATAACATGATTAAAAGAATATATAGGTTATTTAAATAAATTGAATTTAATTTATTTTAATATGAAAATGCTAAAATCAATTTGAACAAGCAGAATTTTTTTATACTAAATCAATATTTAGAGCTTGTTAGAAGCATGAACATTTCGTGTATATTTTTTTAAATCATGGCTTGGTATTTCCACCAGCAGGTTCTACAAAAGGCGGGTGTTTCGCTCTGAATCGCCCAAGTGGGGAAGGTGAAGATTACCCCGACAGCTCTGAGTCAAAATAACTACTTGCATTTGCATGACACCTTTAACATGGAAAAACATTCCCAGGTGCTTTATCGAGGGGGAAAGCAAAAGTAAATCAAATAAATAAGAGATAAATCAAGACATTACATCCATCTGTTATTTGTAAAAGTGGAAAACAACTTGATGAATATATTATCATGATAAATTTAATTATTAATGAACAATGCCTCCAACACTAAGAGCTTCTGCCCTGTTAAAATTATGAACAGATCTCTCAGATGGAATTGTTCATGATAAATTGTATGATATGCTATTTTATAAAGACGGGGCCCGAAACTTGGTGGCCGTACCGCCGGCTGCCGTCGAATTATTTTCAGCAGTCTCTCCTCGGTGTCAGTTTCCAGCGGGCCTCCCGCCGATGGGAGAGGAGGACCACTGGGAACCGGCCACTAGCGCGTAAGGTGTGTAAGTGGCCTCCCGCCCGCTGAGCTAGCAGGTATCTCCGGGCGGGAGTCGGCGGCAGCAGTGAGAAGGATCGCTGCGTGAAGGCAGGTCTAACCCAAATGGTAAGTATGAAGACCTGTAGAAAAAAGTTAGTGAACTTTTTTTTTCAGCAATTTATGTGGATGGGGTCCCCTGAATGTTTTCCAGGGTTTTTTTTGGTGTAAATTTTTATTTTTATGTGCTCTCCTGTCCCTGAGCCCGACTCAACCCTCAGCGGTACTTCGGTGAGGATTGCAATTGCCACTGAGATTGAAGGCTCCCGCCCACTGCCACCAGATTCACGCATAAATCCCTTTTTGCCGCCGGGCGGTCTTTGAAGGACCTTTTTTACGAAACTCCCGCTCAAAGTACCGTCAGTTATCTTGATAGTCCTTTGGGCAGCAATTGGGCAGAACTTGACTTCTACCTAGTTCGGGCCCAGGAGAACTATATCATGCAAATTATAATGTGATTTTTTTTTTTCTGCTGCTAAGGTGAGGCCACAAAGTCTAATTAAATAAATGAAAGCAGAAAATGTTGGAAATACTCAGCAGGTCAGGCAGCATCTGGGAAGAGAGAAACAATTACGTTTCAGGACAATGACCCTTGAGAATTTAATAAACATCGGGTAAGATCAGAGTTTAATTGCTCTATGTGGGAACCTTGGTTTTATTTTTTTTAAACGTGATTGGTAAAGTCAGGCAAGGGTTACAGACAATCTGGCTCATGTGTCATTTAAGGTATTTTCAATTGCTTGGGACTTTGCACAATATAAATGAATACTTTTGTTTTCTTTTGTACATTGTCTTTTCTACATTGTCTATGTATCATACAATCGGTCAGTTATTACCACTAAGGTCACAGATCCTATTTGACTTGTCTTTGATTTGTGATGTTATCATACCACTGATACAGTAATAACTCACAACATAGAAATCAGTTAACCAAAAGCAAAATGCTGGAAATCTGAAATAAAAACAGAAGTTCGCATCCGGTCAGGCATCATCTGTGGAGAGAGAAAGAGTTAATGGCCTTAAATTTTCGATTTGCTGTTATAACCCCTTTGAAACTGACCGCAACTTAAGAATGTAGCGCATGCGCATCCTAACGCGGAAATCCTAAAGTTGCAGTTAATCATTTACTGCTCTGACAGTGACTGCATGGTGACACCCCCCCCCCCTTCCACCCCACCCACATAGCATTCAAGGAAATCAGGAAACTGACAAAACCTTTGGCTCTTCAGCAATAATATCGCTGTTAAATATCCCATTAAAAGTTAGACCCTTTTGGATTAGGTGTAACTGGGGTTTCAACATTGTATTGACTGCGAAACAAATGTTATGGGTCTGAAAAACTTAATTTTAATTTTGTGGAGCGTCAAATGCATCTATTTTTAATAAAAATAAAACATTTTGAGAAACTTAAGATAAATGTTTTTTTTTAAAGTTTGTTTATCTTTATTTCAGGTTTACCTTTTCCCCAGGTGAGAGCCGCAAGCATTGTTTTGCTCTCTAACATTTTGAAAAATTTAGAATCAAAGGAGCTAACTCACCTCCTTGTTCTGAGAGTTCTGCATTGTGATTGGTGGCTTCGTCAGTTTGTTGACGTCACAGCAGCTCGCGTTATAGAATTCCTACTAAACTACGTTGATTTCAACTACACGTTGGAAAAGCTGAACTTCTCACCACAGAGATCGCGAGATCTTTGTGGGCAGCTTCGGGGCCAGCGGTGAACGCCTTTGCTTTGCTGCTGACCGCAATTACGAGCCAATATTTTAGGTCGCTGAACTTTAGAGGTACTGAAGTTTCATGTTCAGCCATGAACTCATTGAATGGCGGTGCAGGCTCGAAGGGCCGAATGGCCTACTCCTGCATCTATTTTCTATGTTTCTATGTTTCATCAGAACTGAACATAGAAACCAGTTATTTCCACAGGCGTTCTTCCAATTGCCCACTGTACCATCAGCGGAAGATCCGCAAAACTCCAGAGGAATATTGTATCTCGGGGGTTCCCGCAGATGTTTCACCAATGTTACAGCAGACAATTGGGAGGACTCGCATGTAAGTTCAAATACATAATATTTAAAAGAGCAGAAAAAGCTATATTCTGCTGCAGACTCGCATTTCATTTTGCATCTTCAGTTACAGAAGAGCACCAAAGTAATTTGTCAAAATATTTTATGATAGATTGTTGCGATCTTGGAGGATACTTGTGGTACACTGTTAATGTTTTCTGTGTATGTGAAAAAGGAAAGCAAATTAAGGGACTTGGAGAGTGAAAAAGTTCATATATCTCTGATGAATAAAGCATGGGAAAATCTGTGTGATCCATTCCTCATATTGAAAAGGGTGACAACATTGACAGTCCACATTTGATGATGCCTAATATGTTGGTAAACTGAAGATTTACAGACAATTGGAGACACAAATGTTTTACACCTTGCAGCATGATCTTGGAGGAGTAAGTGGAGGAACTTTGGAATAGTAGAATAAAAACAGAAAATGTTGGAAATCTCAGCAGGTCAGGCAGCATCTGTGGAGAGAAAGCAGAGTTAAAGTTTCGGGTCGACGACCCTTAGTCAAAACTAGAGTGTGTTCGGAAACAACAAATTCTGAACAGGCACTGAACGGGGGAGGGGAAGAAACAACAAAAGGGAAGGTTGTGATTGGGTGGAAGGCAGGAGAGATTTGAGACACAAAAGGAATGATGGGCTGAATTGAAATGGTAATGCCAGGAGTTAGAAAAACATTAGTCAAGATAGGGATTGAATGGTGGAATAATGACAGTTGCCATTAGAGACTTGAAAATTTCATTCACTTAGCATCCAATTTCCACCCTTCCCTCAGCTTCACATGGTCCATCTCCGACTCTTCCCTTCCCTTTCTCAACTTCTCCATCTCTGGAGATAGGCTTTTGACCAGTATCCACTATAAGCCCACTGACTCCCACAGCTACCAGGACTACACCTCCTCCCACCCCAGATCCTGTAAGGACTCAATTCCATTCTCCCAGTTTCTCTGTCTTTGTTGCATCTGTTCTGACGACACAACCTTTCACACTCGTGCCTCTGACATGTCTTCCTTTTTCCTCAACAGAGGATTCCCCTCCGCAGTGGTTAACATGGCTCTCAACTGTGTCCGTTTTATTTCCCACATCTCTGCTCTCAGCCGTTCCCTTCCCTCTCAGAACCATGACAGGGTTCCCCTTTCACCCCACCAGCCTCCATTTTCAAAGGATCATCCTTCGTCATTTCCGCCACCTCCAGCGTGATCCCACCACCAATCACATCTTCCTCTCCCCTCCCCTCGCAGTATTCTGAAGGGACCGCTCCCTCTGCGACACCGTGGTTCATTTCGCAGTCACCCCCAGCACGCCCTCCTCTTCCCATGGCACCTTTCGGTACCATCGCAGGAGATGGCAACACCTGCCCTTTTACCTCCTCCCTTCCCACTATGCAGGACCCCAAATACTTCTTCCAGGTGAAACAGCGATTTACTTGTACTTCTTTAATTTAGTATACTGTATTCGCTGCTCACGATGTGGTCTCCTCTACACTGGGGAGACCAAGCGTAGATTGGGTGACCGCTTTGCGGAGCACCTCCATTCAGTCTGCAAGTGTGACCCCGAGCTTCTAGTTGCCTGTCACTTTAATTCTCCACTCCCACTCTGACCTCTCTGTCCTCTCTGTCCTTGGTCTCCTACACTGTTCCAACGAAGCTCAATGCAAGCTCGAGGAATAGCACTTCCATCTTTTGTTTAGGCTCTTTACAATTTTCTGGACTCAACATCGAGTTCACCACTTTCAGAGTGTAACCGCAGAGTGTCCTTTTCCCTGCCTCCCTCCCACCCCCCCACCCCCCGCCCGTTCCCACCAAGACTTTTCTCCTTGTCTCTAATGGCAGCTGGTCATTATCGCCTCATTCATACCCTATCTTGACTAATGTTTTTCTATGGCATTACCGTTTGAATTCGGCCCATCATCATTTTTGTCTCTTTAATCTCTCTTGTCTTCCAGCCTATCACAGACCTTCCTTTTTGTTCTTTTTTCCCCTCTCCCTTTCAGTGCTTGTTAAGAAGCAGTTCTTCCCGAACACTCTGCAGTTCTGACTAAGGGTCATCGACACGAAACGTTAACTCTGTTTTCTCTCCACAGTTGCTGCTTGACCTGCTGAGATTTCCAGCATTTTCTGTTTTTATTCCAGATTCCAGTATCAGCAGTATTTTCCTTTTGTATTGGAATAGTAGAGTTTGCCGGTAACCGAAGCATGGATGAGGGTTTCAGCAACATCTACATTTGAGATCATGCGGGATGAATTTCAGCAGCGATTCCCCCACTCAGCTGCTGTAGCAGCTTTTACACTGTTTTTAGAAACATAGAAAATAGGTGCAGGAGTAGGCCATTCGGCCCTTCGAGCCTGCACCACCATTCAATATGATCATGGCTGATCATGCAACTTCAGTACCCCATTCCTGCTTTCGCTCCATACTCCTTGATCCCTTTAGCTGTAAGGGCCACATCCAACTCTCTTTTGAATATATCTCACAAACTGGCCTCAACAACTTTCTGTGGTAGAGAATACCACAGGTTCACAATTCTCTGAGTGAAGAAGTTTCTCCTCATCTCGGTCCTAAATGGCTTGCCCCTTATCCTTAGACTGTGACCCCTGGTTCTGGACTTCCCCAACATCGGGAACATTCTTCCTGCATCTAACCTGTCCAATCCTGCCAGAATTTTATATGTTTCAATGAGATCCCCTCTCATTCTTCTAAATTCCAGTGAATATAAGCCTACTCAATCCAGTCTTTCTTCATATGTCAATCCTGCCATCACGGGAATCAGTCTGGTGAACCTTCGCTGCATTCCCTCAATAGCAAGAATATCTTTCCTCAGCTTAGGAGACCAAAACTGTACACAATATTCAAGGTGTGGCCTCACCAAAGTCTTGTACAACTGCAGTAAGACCTCGCTGCTCCTATGCTCAAATCCTCTCGCTATGAAGGCCAACATGCCATTTGCCGCCTTCATCGCCTGCTATGCCTGCATGCCAACGTTCAATGACTGATGTACCATGACACCCAGGTCTCGTTGCACCTCTCCTTTTCCTAATCTGTCACTATTCAGATAATATTCTGCCTTCCTGTTTTTGCCACCAAAGTGGATAACCTCACATTTATCTACATTATACTGCATCTGCCATGCATTTGCCCACTCACCTAACCTGTCCAAGTCACCCTGCAGCCTCTTAGCATCCTCCTCACAGCTCACACTGCCACCCAGCTTAGTGTCATCTGCAAACTTGGAGATATTACATTCAATTCCTTTGTCCAAATCATTAATGTATATTGTAAATAGCTGGGGTCCCAGCACTGAACCTTGCGGTACCCCATTAGTCACTGCCTGCCATTCTGAAAAGGACCTGTTTATTCCTACTCTTTGCTTCCTGTCTGCCAACCAGTTCTCTATCCATGTCAATACGTTACACCTAATACCATGCGCATTAACCTCTTGTGTGGGACCTTGTCAAAAGCCTTTTGAAAGTCCAAATACACCACATCCTTTGGTTCTCCCTTGTCCACTCTACTAGTTACATTCTCAAAAAATTCTAGAAGATTTGTCAAGCATGATTTCCCTTTCATAAATCCATGCTGACTTGGACCAATCCGGTCACTGCTTTCCAAATGCGCTGCTATCACATCTTTAATAATTGATTCCAACCATTTTCCCCACTACTCATGTCAGGCTAACCGGTCTATAATTCCACGTTTTCTCTCTCCGTTTTAAAAAATGGGGTTACATTAGCTACCTTCCAATCCATTGGAACTGATAGAGGCTATAGAATGTTGGAAAATGACCACCAGTGCCTCCACTATTTCTAGGGTCACTTCCTTAAGTACTCTGGGATGCAGACTATCAGACCCTGGGGATTTATTGGCCTTTAATCGCATCAATCCCATCAATTTCCCTCACACAATTTCCTGACTAATAAGAATTTCCTTCAGTTCCTCCTTCTCGCTAGACCCTCAGTCCCCGAGTATTTCGGAAGGTTATTTCTGTCTTCTTTAGTGATGACAGAACCCAGGTATTTGTTCAATTGGTCTGCCATTTCTTTGTTCCCCATTATAAATTCACTTGATTCTGACTGCAAGGGACCCACATTAGTCTTCACTAATCTTTTTCTCTTCACACATATATATAGAAGCTTTTGCAGTCAGTTTTTATGTTCCATGCAAGCTTACTCTCATACTCTATTTTCCCCCTCATAATTAAACTCTTTGTCCTCCTCTGCTGAATTCTAAATTATTCCCAGTCCTCAGGTTTGCTGCTTTTTCTGGCCAATTTATATGTGTCTTCCTTGGATTTAACACTATCCCTAATTTCCCTTGTTAACCATGGTTGAGCCACCTTCCACGTTTTATTTTTATGCCAGACAGTGATGTACAATTTTTGAAGTTCATCCATGTGACCTTTAAATGTCTGCCATTGCTTATCCACCGTCAACCCTTTAAAAGTATCATTTGCCAGTCTATCCTAGCCAATTCACATCTCATACCATCGAAGTTGCCTTTCTTTAAGTTCAGGAGCCTAGTCTCTGAACTAACTGTGTCACTCTCCATCTTAATGAAGAATTCTACCATATGATGGTCACTCTTCCCCAAGGGGCCTCGCACAACAAGATTGCTAATTAATCCTCTCTCATTACACAACACCCAGTCTAGGATGGCCAGCTCTCCAGTTGGTTCCTCAACATATTGGTCTAGAAAACCATACACTCGAGGAAATCTTCCTCCACCATATTGCTACCAGTTTGGTTAGCCCAATCACTATGTACATTAAAGTCACCCATGATAACTGCTGTACCCTTATTGCACGCATCCCTAATTTCCTGTTTGATGCCATCCCCAACCTCACAACTACTGTTTGGTGGTCTGTACACAACTCCCACGAGCATTTTCTGCCCTTTGGTGTTCCGCAGCTCTACCCATACAGATTTCACATCATCTAAGCTAATGTCCTTCCTTACTATTGCGTTAATCTCCTCTTTAACCAGCATTGCTACCCCACCTCCTTTTCCTTTCTGTCTATCCTTCCTGAATATTGAATACCCCTGGATGTTGAGTTTCCAGCCTTGGTCACCCTGGAGCCATGTCTCTGTAATCCCAATTACATCATATCCGTTTGCTGCTATCTGCGCAGTTAATTCATCCACCTTATTACGAATGCTCCTCGCATTGAGACACAGAACCCTTAGGCTAGTTTTTTTGACGCTCTTTGTCCTTTTAGAATTATGTTGTACTGTGGCCCTTTTTGATTTTTGCCTTTGATTTCTCTGCCCTCCACTTTTCCTTATCTCCTTTCTACCTTTTGCTTCTGCCTCTATTTTACTTCCCTCTATCTCCCTACATAGATTCCCATCCCCCTGCCATATTCGTTTAAACCCTCCCCAACAGCACTAGCAAACATTCCCCCTAGGACATCGGTTCTAGTCCTGCCCAGGTGCAGACTGTCTGGTTTGTACTGGTCCCACCTCCCCCAGAACCGGTTCCAATGTCCCAGAAATTTGAATCCCTCCCTCTTGCACCATTCTTCAAGCCACCTATTCATCTTAACTATCCTGCTATTTCTACTCTGACAGTAGAACAGAGGCAATTTTCTGAGAATGTGCTTGTGGTAAGGAGCCTTGCATCACACCAACACACAAAATATCCGATTTGTATCAGTCAGTCAGCGATATTTTAATGTGCGTATGGTGTTAGCGGTTGAGATTTCCTGCTTTCAGCATGTATTCAGAAAAATCACCCCCAAATATCGCATACCTGAGTCAAATTATTCGTTGACCTGATTTGCTCCACACTAGTTGTAATGCGGAGGAACTGAGCAGATGCGAGGCATTTCACAGGGAGGGAAATAAAATGCTCCACCTTGTACATTTGTTGTCATCTAGTTCCACAGCCATACTCGCAGCAAGTGGGCAATAGATCATCTGCTCACCCTCTTGGCAGAGGAATGGTGCATTGCAAGAAGGGGGCATTGGTGAATGTAATTATGAAAAAAAAATCATCCCTGCAAAACAGAAAACAAGTTAAAAATGTAACTACAGGTGTAACGTCCCGAATCCGGAATTCTAAAAATCGCAATTGTCCAAAAACCGGAATTGTCTGAAAACCGGACATTGTGCAGATTGCAGAAGGAGTCATCCGGAATACAGGAATATTTCCTGAAAACTGGATTTTTTTTTAAACGCCGCATGTTGCCAGGAGTCGTCTGTAATCCAGAAATCTGTTCTGAAAACCGGACTTTTTTTTTTAAACGTCACAACTACAGACCTGCGATCAGTCTGAGCCTTTCGGACTGCCCCCGCCCTAACGAACATGTGACCCGAGCCGACCCCACCTGACCCACGTACTCTCTTCGATCAGGCCCTATCCAACCTGACTCAATCACTGTGGTGTTTTTCTCAATTTAAAGGTGTTGTGAAATTGTGTTGTTTGCCATTGCAAACATGTCAAAAAGGCCACCTGATATCTCAATGGGTGATATAGGTAATGTAGAGAGGAAGCATAATTCAATGTCAATAACCAAGAAAGTGGAGTTACTCCAGAGATTAGATAGAGGTGTTTCAGTGAAAAGATTTGAGTGAGGAGTATGGTGTTGGAATCGCCACCATTTATGATATAAAAAAACCCAAAAGAACAGACCATGAAGTTTTATGCAGAAAGTGATGTTCAGAAAGAAATGATTAAGAGAAAAACTATGCAAAAGCCTAAAAGTGATGAGCTGGATCGATTAATGATGGAGTGGCGGCGACAGAGAAGTGAAAAGGTTCCTTTGTCTGGCCCAATGGTGATGCAACAAGCCAAGATATTCCATGCAGAACTGGAGATTGAAACTCCATGCGAGTACTCTTCAGGTTGGCGAACCAAATTTAAAAGGTGTTGTGGCATCAGGCAATTGATAATATGTGGTGAAAAAGCCTCTGCAGATCATGAAGCAGCTGAAAGTTATATATATGAGTTTGTTAAACTAATTGCTGATGAAAATCTTTCGGCTGAGCAAATCTATAATGCTGACGAGACAGCACTGTTTTGGTGCTATATACCGCAAAAGACATTAGCAGCAGCAGAAGAATCGCAGCCAGCAGGTGTAAAAGACGCCAAAGATAGGCTGACTGTGCTTGCTGCTGCAAATGCAGCTGGGACACGTGGAAGCTTATGGTCATCGGGAAAAGCCGGCGTCCAAGATGTTTTAAGGGCATGAGAGTATTCCCAGTGCATTGTTATGCTAATAAGAGAGCGTGGGTAACCAGGGTAATCTTTCTGAACTAGTTTGAGAAGCATTTTTTTCCCCCAGGCATGTGCTCATTGCACGGCAGCTGGCCTTGAAGAACACTACAAAATATTCTTGCTGCTAGACAATTGCTCAGCACATTCTGATGCTGAGCTTCTAGTAAAGGATAATGTCCATGGAATCTATTTACCTCCCAATGTAACATCACTGGTACAGCTAATGGACCAAGGAATTTTGAGATCGATGAAGTGTCTCTGCAAAACAAATTCATGAGGTGTTTGCTTAGTGCTGTGAACAGAGACATGGGAATAACAGCATTCTCAAAATGTTTCTCTGTGAAGGACGCCATATGGGCAGTTGCGGATATGTGGAATGAGGTAACTAGAGATACCTTGGCCAATGCTTGGCATGACCTCTGGCCAGCAACTATGTTTAGTGAAGATGACGCTGATGCTGATGATGACTTTGAAGGCTTTCATGTATCCAGGGAGAAGGAAGTGATTGCTGAACTTTTAGAATATGCAAAAGAGCTGACTTGTAAAGCTGCGCTAGAATTGAATGAAGGCAATGTCACAGAAGTCATGGATGTAGACAATGATGCTCCCATTGTGCATGCAGTAACAGATGAAGAAATTGTGGGTATGATTTTGCATCCAGAAGAAAAGGATGAAAGCAGTGAGGGTGACAATGCTGATGTTGATGATCAAGTCAAGAAAGTGTCCATTGACAAAGCAATCAATCTTTGTCAAGAATTAATTAACGCCCTAGAGCAACAAAACTGTAAAAGTGAAGAGGAAATAATGCAGGTATATAAAATTTGGGAAAAATTAATCAAACTGTCATGTATGTACTTTTGGGATCACTAGCCACTATGAAGAATTGTGTACACTGGTACAAGACTACCTTAAGCCAGACGAAGGCATCATCTCGAGATAGATTTTACACGCACGTTCGCTCAGAGGGTCAGAATGCGGCGGAATTCGTTGCCGACCTGAGACATCTAGCAGCACCGTGTAAGTTCGGGGCTGTGTTCGCAGACATGCTGCGGGACTTCTTTGCAATTGGCATCAACCACAAGGTGATTCTGTGTAAACTACTGGCGGTGGAGACTTTGGACTTGAACAGGGCCATCACGATCGCTCAGTCATGCATGACGACGGATAGAAGTCTAAAACAGATATCAGTGAAAAATTGAAACTCGGCAAGTACTGTAAATATGATTGATTTGGCATTCGGCCGAGCGGCACATGGCAGGACCTACCAACTGCGTACGCGAAATCTGTGGCTGCCCAAAGTCCACCAGCGGGAATGCATCCGATTTCTCTGTGATGGCGTTGTGGGGGAAATCACTGGCACCAGCAGTGCCGATTTAAGCAATATAGTTGCCAAGGCTGTCTGAGAATGGGGCATCTCCAGCGCCCGTGTCCGCAGATGAGCAAGCGTGCTGCGGCACACCTCATGGAGGATGATGGTCAGACTAGCGCGGATCTGGATACGCAATCCGAGATACCAGAGGAGGAAGTGTATGGACTGTACTCGTTCCTAACTAAAAGCAAACCGCTAATGATCAACGTGAAATTTAATGGGGTGCCTGTATCGATGGAACTGGACACGGGGGCGAGTCAATCGATAATGAGCCAGAGGGCATTCGACAAGCTGTGGGATACTAAGGCTGTGAGGCCCAGGGTGAGTCCAGTCAATGCCAAGTTGCGCACGTACACCAAAGAACTCATAACGGTGATTGGCAGTGCCACAATTAAAGTCGTATGTGTCATGTATCCTACATGGCTACTGTTTGTACTATCACAAGGTGTGCCACCAGAGGGCACAGCAGTGGGAGACTTGTACGTTACCTGTACAGGTGTGCCAGACCTAGTATAAAAGGCAGGCCACCAGGTGTGATCCTCACTCTGAAATTATCAATAAAGGACTAACGTCACTACAGTTCAAGTACAACACATTGCCTCGTGGAGTCATTATCAGAGCATCTAATGACATAACAATTGGCGACAAGATTACGGACTTTCATGCGAAAATGGCTACCCTTGGTACGTTGCAGCAGTTTGCTGATGGTGATGATTGGGCTGCCTTTGTGGAGAGGCTCGACCATTTCTTCACAGTAAATGACCTGACAGGAGATATAGAAACATAAAAATTAGGTGCAGGAGCAGGCCCTTCGAGCCTGCACCGCCATTCAATAAGATCATGGCTGATCATTCAACCTCAGTACCCCTTTCCTGCTTTCTCTCCATACCTCTTGATCCCTTTAGCTGTCAGGGCCACATCTAACTCTCTTTTGAATACATTTAACGAACTGGCCTCAACAATTTTCTGCGGTAGAAAATTCCACAGGTTAACCACTCTGAGTGAAGAGGTTTCTCCTCATCTTGGTCCTAAATGGCTTACCCCTTATTCTTAGACTGTGACCCCTGGTTCTGGAATTCCCCAGCAACGGGAACATTCTTCCTGCCTCTAACCAGTCCAATCCCGAGACAATCCGGCCACACTGGCTGGCAAGCGCAGAGCTATTCTACTAACCAGTTGTGGGCCACCGTCGATGGCCTCGTCAGGGACTTGCTGATACCAGTGAGGATAATGACCAAGTCGTACGAGGAGCTCGTAACACTGATCCATGAGCAACTCAAGCCCAAGGAGAGCATCCTCACAGCCAGGCACCGGTTCTACACCCACCGACAGCCCGAAGGCCAGAAAATCGTGAAATTCGCCGCAGACCTCAGGAGGCTGGCGGCACTGTGTGATTTCGGCGACCACCTCACCGAAGCGCTGTGGGACATTTTTGTCATTGGAATCGGCCATGAGGAACTTCTTCATAAGCTACTGTCGGCAGATACCACAGTCACTCTGCAGAAGAAATGTAATATCTCCAAGTTTGCAGCTGACACTAAACTGGGTGGCGATGTGAGCTGTGAGGGGGACACTAAGAAGCTGCAGGATGACTTGGACAGGTTAGGTGAGTGGGAAAATGTATGGCAGATGCAGTATAATGTGGATAAGTGTGAGGTTATCCACTTTGGGGGCAAAAATGCGAAGACGGAATATTATCTGAATGGCGGCAGATTAGGAAAAGGGGAGGTGCAACGAGACCTGGGTGCCATGGTTCATCAGTCATTGAAAGTTGGCATACAGGTACAGCAGGCGGTGAAGAAGGCAAATGGTATGTTGGCCTTCGTAGCCAGGGGATTTGAGTATAGGAGCAGGGAGGTCTTACTGCAGTTGTACAGGGCCTTGGTGAGGCCTCACCTGGAATATTGTGTTCAGTTTTGGTCTCCTAATCTGAGGAAGGACGTTCTTGCTATTGAGGGAGTGCAGCGAAGGTTCACCAGACTGATTCCTGGGATGGCTGGACTGACATATGAGGAGAGACCGATCAACTGGACTTTGGAGTTTAGAAGGATGAGAGGGGATCTCATAGAAACATACAAGATTCTGACGGGACGGGACAGATTAGATGTGGGTAGAATGTTCCCGATTTTGGGGAAGTCCAGAACCAGGGGACACAGTCTTAGGATAAGGGGTAGGCCATTTAGGACTGAGATGAAGAGAAACTTCTTCACTCAGAGAGTTGTTAACTTGTGAAATTCCCTTACTCAGAGAGTTGTTGATGCCAGTTCATTGGAAATATTCAAGAGGGATTTGGATATGGCCCTTACGGCTAAGGGGATCAAGATGTATGGAGAGAAAGCAGGAAAGGGGTACTGAGGGAATGATCAGCCATGATCTTATTGAATGGTGGTGCAGGCCCGAAGGGCCGAATGGCCTACTCCTGCACCTATTTTCTATGTTTCTGTGAGCCAGGCATTCATGACCTCGACCTGCGGCTCTAGGCAGATGACTCATCCTCAGGACTCAAACCTTGCAAGTACTGTGCACAGAGCGGCGCCTTTTCGAGGCTGGACTGTAGAACGCGAACCTTCTCAGGGAAGAGAACACAAGCCCCCGAATCCTTTAACTCAGAGTCCGCCGAGGGAGGCTAATTGAGTAGCTCCATGCTGGCGTTGTGGAGGGAATCACAGGGCTCACCAGTGCTGTTTTAAAGACGATGTATGCAAAGGCTGCAGCACAAAGGGCCACCTCCAGCGAATGTGTAAGAGAAATATGACTCACTGTGGCGATGAAGAGTCTGCAGATGGCCATGAATCCAGCGCGGATGATGAAAGGATAGGCGGAGAGGCAGCTCAGCCCCACGACGAGGTATATAATATGTTTACCTGCACCACGGAGAATTCCCCGTTGAGGATGGAAGTCGAGATAGAGGGCATTCCAGTCTTCATGGAAGTGGACACGGGGACGAGCCAGTCAGCAATGAATCAAGAAATGTTTAAGAGGCTATGGGACAATCAAGCTGAATGACCCAAGTTGATCACGGTTCAGGCAAAGCTGCGCACCTACACCGATGAACCTATCCCAGTCATTTGTAGTGTGGATGTCAAGGTACTCCATGATGGCGTGGTGCACAAGTTACCTCTGTGGATTGTTGCAGGTGATGGACCAATGCTACTTGGAAGAAGGTGGATGGAGAAGATCCATTGGAAGTGGGAAGACTTCACCCCTCCAACGATCGACGTCCTCTGCGCTCGGAGGTAAAGCAAGCCCTCACCTAAGGTTGGATCTGGCACCAGAGAGCAGACCAGCACAGCACCCGAGGCACAGACCATCCAGCATGACTGCGTGGAGATGATCCAGCTGGGACGACCCGAGCGCACCTTCCAAGAAATTCGGATCCAGAGGCGACTTCCCCAGCTTCGGAGGCAGAACCTGAGGAGAAGAGGATCACCGCAGTCGATATCATGGATGGAAGAAAGATGGCTCCCGAACCACGAAGTAATGCGCTGAAGAAAAAGATGGCGGCGGCCAGACCATGAGGTGCAACGCTGATGGAGCAACACGTGGCACCAAACATAGAAGAGGATTTGGGTAAACGAAGCAAGACTCTCTTAAAGGAGGCCTGCAACCCACCACAATTAAAGGGACAGTTCCACACACTCAAGCAATGTAATAGCAACAATAGTAATAGTGAGTTAAAGATAAAATGTGTAACTGACGATCAGAGTTGTTTACATGCAGCTAGCAAGGAAAAGTCGCACGATCGCGATTGCGATTGGAGCTACAGGGTATTCACAATAAGTAATGAAAAGTTGTGTGATGTAGGATTTCAACTGCACACAGTCAATGCAGCGGGCAAACACCCATCGGGAGCACACGGGTCCAGCGAGCTTACCCAATGCTATAGCCTGCATCCCTGGGACCAGAGTTATGCACCATGGAGTGTGGCCACAAACAGCCAATACACACGAGCTGCCGAGCAAGCGATCTCAGGAAGGCAACGGCATCAGTATAGATACCCCGCCCCTGATCGGCTCCACCTCTCAATCAACCGATGGCACCAACGGCCACGAGCCTGAAAGAGCAAACTGTGCTAAGGCGCAGACCTCATTGCCACCAAGGCCATACCCAGAAACGAAGGGTCACCCGCTACAGTCCTCCCAAAGGGGACCGGGACCAGCCAGGATCCCAAACCAAACAATGCCCAGGCTAGCGAGTCAGCAGTTCCCTGTGCACTGCTAGACAACAGCTCCTCCAGGGAGCAGCAGCGACCCAGGGTGCAAAGAAAGGACAGGGAGGTCACAGGCATCTGTGAACCTGCCTGATGCTAGGAACCACGGCAACAACCCCAAGAGCAGGCAACTTGAGCCAACTGGGTTCCCACTGCCAGCACTGGACACTGCGCCGTCACCAGATTGACTGAACACCATCCAGCAGTTATGGAACTAGTTTTTCCTTAAGCACCGGTCACCGATCCCCAGTACGCATTGATAAGTTATCTCACCAGTCAAACATACTTGTCTTACAACTGAACCACAAATGTAACGCAAACTTGTTTTTCTGAACTTGAATGTATATGAATGCAATGAGCCTCCGGCAAAGTCTATATGTGGGGGTTGGGGTGTGGGGGGGGGGGTGAAATGGAGTGGTCAGGGACACACACAAACAGCAACCACCAGCAATCTACTGCACCAATCACTCACCCAAGAATGAAACGACCCGCCAAGGGACAGTCAATGCAGAGGCAATTTGCACTAAAGGCTTAGGGGAGAATGATATCATGTAGCCTACAAGGCTACTGTTTGTACTATCACAAGGTGTGCCACCAGAGGGCACAGTAGTGGGAGAATTGTAGTTTACCTGTATAGGTGTGCCTGGCCTAGTATAAAAGGCAGGTCACCAGGTGTGATCCTCACTCTGGAGTTATCAATAAAGGACTAAGGTCACTACAGTTCAAGTACAACACATTGCCTTGTGGAGTCATTATCAGAGCATCTAAAGACATAAGAGTATGACGGTGCGGTTCATGAGTTACCGCTATGGATTGTCCCAGGCAATGGCCCAACGCTGTTCAGCAGGAACTGGATTGAAAAAAATCAGATACGATTGGAACGACATCAAGGCGTTGTCGTCGGAGAAAGATACATGTGCCCAAGTACTGAGCAAGTTCCCATCGCTGTTCGAACCAGGCATCGGCAACTTCACGGGAGCCAAGGTGCAGATCCACATGGACTCGGATGCAAGACCCGTCCATCATAAAGCTCAGGCAGTTCCGTAAAAGATGAGGGAGAAGGTCGAAATTGAACTGGACAGACTCCAGCATGAAGGGATCATATCACCGGTTGAATTTAATGAATGGGCCAGCCCCATTGTTCTTGTGCTGAAAATTGATGGCACAGTCAGAATCTGTGGAGACTACAAGGCTACGATCATCAGGGTTTCGAAACAGGATCAGTACCCGTTACCGAAGGCTGATGACTGTTTTGCAATGCTAGCCGGGGGGGAAGTCGTTCACCAAACTGGACTGGATGTCATCCTACATGACTCAGGAGCTGGTCGAGACGTCGAAGAGACTTGCGTGCATTAACACGCATAAAGGACTGTTTATTTATCACGAGTGCCCTTTTGGAATTTGCTCGGCTGCAACAATATTTCAGAGGAACATGGAGAGTCTACTGAAGTCCGTTCCCAGAACCATCGTGTTCCAAGATGACATCCTGATCATAGGTCGTGACTCCAAGGAACATCTGAACAACCTGGAAGAGGTTCTACATCGTCTGGATAAAGTGGGACTCAGACTGAAATGCTCGAAGTGCGTCTTCATGGCACCAGAGGTCGAATTCCTGGGGAGGAAAATTGCTGCTGACGGCATCAGGCCCACGGACGCGAAAACCAAGGCCATCAAGAATGCACCCAAGCCGCAGAATGTGACAGAGCTGCGTTCGTTCCTGGGTCTACTCAACTACTTCGGTAACTTCCTACCTAAATTGAGCAACTTCTTAGAACCACTGCACATGCTAAGAAAAGGTGACAACTGGGTGTGGGGTGCATCTCCAGACAGCACTTTTGAGAAAGCCACTAATCTGCTTTACTCTAACAAGCTGCTGGTACATTATGATCCATGTAAACATTTAATATTGGCCTGTGATACTTCGTCATATGGAATTGGTTGCATACTCCAACAAGCTAATGAGTCGGGTAAACTTCAACCAGTCGCGTATGCTTCAAAATGTTTGTCTAAAGCGGAAAGAGCCTACAGCTCTTGGTAGAGAAAGAAGCACTAGCCTGTGTGTATGGGGTTAAAAAGATGCATCAGTACCTGTTTGGTCTTCGGTTTGAACTGGAGGCAGATCACAAGCCGCTCATTTCACTGTTCTCTGAAAACAAAGGTATCAATACTAATGCTTCATCCCGCATCCAGAGGTGGGCGCTGACATTATCCGCTCATGATTATGTCATTCGCCATAGACCTGGCACTGAGAATTGTGCTGAAGCTTTGAGCCGTCTGCCGTTGCCCACACCGGAGGTGGAAACGCCACAATCAGCGGACCTATTGTTAGTTATGGATGCTTTTGAGAGTGAAGGAACCCCTATCACGGCTCAACAAGTTAAGACCTGGACCAGCCAGGACCGGATTCTATCGGTGATGAAGAGTTGCATCCTCAAAGCTGATTTGTCTGCCATACCCAAGCAAATGTGCCAGGAGACCAAACCTTACATTCATCGCAAAGACTAACTGTCTATTCAGTTGGATTGTATACTGTGGGGCAATCGTGTTGTTATGCCCAAGAAAGGGAGAGAGAAATTTGTACGTGAGCTACATAGCACACATCCCAGCATTGTAATAATGAAAGCCATCACCAGGTCTCGTGTATGATGGCCGGGAATTGACTCACAGCTGGAATCATGTATGCATCAGTGTAACACTTGATGCAGCTCAGCAAAGCACCAGCGGAATCGCCGCTGAGTCTGTGGTCGTGGCCGTCCAAACCATGGTCCAGGATCTACATAGACTTTGCAGGTTCTTTCCTGGGGAAGATGTTTTTAGTTGTGGTGGATGCATATTTGAAGTGGATAGAGGGAATAATCATGTCATCCAGCACATCCACAGCTACCATTGAGAATCTCAGTGTCATGTTCGCGACACATGGTCTGCCTGACATCATTGTTAGCGACAACGGATCGTGCTTCACCAGTCAGGAGTTTCAAGAGTTCATGAAACTCAATAGTATCAAACATGTAAGGTCAGCACCATTCAAACCTACATCCAATGGGCAAGCAGAACATGCTGTCCAAATCATAAAGCAGGGTATGAAACGAGTAACTCAAGGGTCACTACAGACCTGCCTGTCATGCATACTGCTTAGTTACTGGACAAGACCACACACGCTTACCGGGGTCTTGCCTGCTGAACTAATGCTGAAGAGAGGGCTTAAGACCAAGCTATCTCTTGTACACCCTGACTTGAATAATCATGTTGAATATAGAAGACAAAGTCAGCAAGGGTATCACGATCACGCAGCTGTGTCACGCGATATTCCTATAAATGATCCTGTATGTTCTGAATTATGGTCAGGGTCCCAAGTGGATCGCTGGTACTGTCATGGCCAAGGAGGGCAACAGAGTATTTATTGTCCAACTCAAAAATGGGCAAACATGCAGACAAAGCTGCAGCACACAGACGAACCGGAACAGTTGGAAGAAGAGACAATCGACAACCAACCTACCCCCACTCATCAGAGGACTCTGTGGTCATCAGTGAATCGGGACTTTCAATCCCTGACATGGCCATTGCCACCAGGTCAGCCACTCAGTCACCAGTCACAACAGACTCTGAATACTCACCCAAGGCTGGAGTTGAACTGAGACGGTCAACCCGGGAGCGTAAAACACTGGACCGTCTCAATTTGTAAAAGACTGTGTTAATATCTCAGAAGGGGGATATCGTCATGTATATACTTTTCGGATCACTAGCCACTAGATGGCGACACTGTTGGAGATCATTGGGCTGTACGCACATGTGTGCAGCCCAAGTATAAAAGGCCAGCCATTTTGTATACGAGTCACTTTGGGCCTTAATAAAACAGAGCCAAGGTCGCACCTCTTGGCGTTAAACAGTACTCAGTCTAACAGTTATTGCATACACAACACAAACAAAAGCCCAAATTATTTAAACAATTAAAATTAGTCGATATGTTTCAAAGGGTATCGCAGCAGAGTGCCCAAGACCTACAGCCTGCAGCTACACCAGCAATTTCCACATTTAAAAATTCTATTGCTGACCGACCTTCAGTCCCAGACATGGGGCCTGAAATTCAGTACTGCTGGAAAGCTGCTGCTCCACCCACCTTTTGTGGCCGCTAGCGTCAAAATTTTTCCGTGGCTGGACCTCTCCATATTCAGCTTCAAAAGTGAACAAATGGGTTCCAGTGCTAATGAATCCTTCCAAAATGGATATTTTTTTAGCGGTGTGGCTGTCTTAATTTGAGTGTTATCACCTTTTTAAAGGCCAGGGTTTGCAGCAAGGCCTTGAGGGGGGGAAGGAGTTTTGGAAGGATGGCTGGTGTAAGAGGTGCAAAGAGAGCCAAACAGGTTCACTGATATGGAGCTGGAGACATTGATGGATGGTGTGGAGGACAGAAGAAGAATACTGTTTCCTGATGTGGGGAGACCTAGTAGACCGCCAGTATATAATGCATGGAGGGAGATTGCAGGGGAAGTATTGGGCACCTCCATATATGTGAGGACAGGAGAGTGCTGGCCAGTCTGCACCCGGCCCTTCCAGGGTGGCGATGGGTCGAAGCCTCCTAGCTCTGGGGCGACAGGGATCATCATCCTGCTCCTCCTCCTCAGGTGGTACTGCTGGCTCGACCTCCAGCGGCTGTCCCCTCATGATGGCCAGGTTGTGCAGCATGCAGCAGACCACGACAATGATGGAGATCCGTTGAGAGTACTGCAAGGTGCCACCAGAGTGGTCTAGGCACCGGAACCTTTGCTTAAGGATGCCTATGCACTGCTCGATGATGCACCTGTTGGCACAATGAGCGTCATTGTATGCATGCTCTGGCGCTGTCCTGGGGTTCCGCAGAGGAGTGAGCAGCCAAGTGTACAGGGGATATCCCTTGTCCCCAAGCAGCCAACTGCAATCCTGATTTGGGTTGGTGAAGACAGCGGGCACACTGGTCTGGCACAGAATGAACAAATCATGGCTGCTACCTCCCTTGCCCGCTGCCTGACTGCACGGTGCTGACTGTGACGCCTTCTCCTGCGTGCTGCCCTGCTTCTGTGCAGGTGTACCAGGTATCACCCTCCCAACACTCCTCCCATCCTCGGGGTGAACCCTGCCAAGCAGACCTGAAAGTTGTCCAAACGTATGTGCAAACCTCTGAGCAGCACTCAGCAGGTTGAATGGAGCCAAAACAATTAATAAAACTATATGAAAAGCAAAATACAGCGGATGCTGGAATCTGAAATAAAAATACTAAAATTAATAAAACTATTTCCCTCCCAAAGAGCCCCGAGCACGGCAACACTCCCACGGTGTCTCATTCGAGCACCAAATCGAATACCTCATAGGGACACTGCTGGGAAAAGTCTTACCTTTTTGCAGCTGAAAATCCTTGACCTTGCCACTTTCCAGTGGCCCTCACGCTGCAGATCTCTCTGCTGAAATGTCACCTTTACAGCGGCTTCACCGCGCCATGTCCGGCGGAAGTGAACACCGCTTAAATCTCCGCCCCCCGCCCCCCCCGAGCTGAATATGGCTCGCGGAGGGAAAATCATCCGACCGTGGCGGCCGATCGATTGTTTCGCCCAAACTCCGCGGTAGCGTCCCTTCGGGGACGGTGAATTTCGGCCCCCATAGTTGAGCCCGCTACCTCGAGCACAACCTCCAGCCAATTGTAACCTGTACCTATTTCTGTGCAGCTTTCTTACGAAGTGGATAGTAGGAAGGAAGAATATTATTCTTTATACCTGTACATTACAGGGTACCTGTATTCTGTTTCATACCTGTACTTTGTTTACCAAATAAAAACCTTCATTTACTGTACCTGTATTATATTTCATATCTGTACCATTTACTAAATAAAAACCTTTATTATATTTCATGCTTTGAGTACATTCCTTTTCATATTTTAAGTACATTTTAAGCTGTACGTACCTTTTCAAAGATAAATCCGGAAAAATACACAAACCGGCACGGCCCAGTCCGGCCTTGAGGTTGCCCGATTCGGGCCATCGGATTTTCTGCTGCGAAATCTGGAAATACCCAAAATTAGGCCCAAGGGTTTCTGGATTCGGGACGTCTGATTGTCTCTGAAATCCGGAAATGCACGAAAATCGTCCACAGGGTTTCTGAATTCGGGATGTCGGATTTTCTTCTCCGAAATCCGGAAATACCTGAAACTGGGCCCAGGGGTTTCTGGATTCGGGACGTCGGATTTCTTCTCCGGAATCCGATTTAAAAACCAGAATGGCCTCGGTCTCGAGATTTCCGGATTCGGGACGTTGTACCTGTACCTGTGTTCAGAATCTTTTTTTTTTTTAAATCAGTGTTTAGCTGCATGTCCTATAACGTTCTACTCTAGCAGAAAGTAATTTCAAATAACCTTTCGGGAAAGTTTTGTTAGCTTTCTCCAAATGGGCTGACTCAGTGTTAACTGTCTCTCACCATCTTATGCTTTCAAGCATATCACATAATATTGGAACTCGAGCCAGCAGGTATTGCAGAAGCATTTTATTTTGGAATGATTTTTTTTATATACTTGCTCACCTTTAATACGCCTTGGTGTTAGACATGATGGGGGCAATTTTAACTTATCCCGCTCATCGGGAAACGGATGAGATGCGATGCAATACTAAGTTTACGTTCTGCTCAATTTTATTCCATTGAAGTCAATAGTGTGATATTGGGCTGGTATAAAACTAACATTCCACCCAATTCCATGAGTTTCCTGCCCGGCGAGTTAGGTTAAAATTACTCCTGCTGAAACAACTTTCAGTTGCAAAAAATAATGGTACGCATGTTCCTCTTCTCTTTTAAGACCATAATACATACACAAGAAGGTAACATGAATATGCTGATGACAAAGATTTCTAAGACAGTTTTCAATTTTAAACAGAAACATTAAAGTTTCATTTGTTGTCTAAGGTAAGAATATACAGAGCTAGGATTGATTCTGATCATTTCAACAGAAACTTATTTGATAGGCTTATCTGTGTTCTCTGATTGCTTAGATACCCTACAGTGCATTCTGAAAATTATAGCTTGTAATGTCTACATTTTAACATACATAACACATTTCACCACAGAATGCAGACAACAAAATGAAATGAAGATGCTGAGGTGGACTATATTAGATTTAATAAAATTAGTTGAGACCTCGATTGAAGATAACTTCGCTACACATTCTATTGTTGAACAGTGGGGTATTTGGATCTCTTTCAGACCAACCTAAAACTATCTGGCCCAACTAAATAACGAGCACACAACAATAGCAGCAAATATGAACAAACCTCTCTTGTATCATATCTGCTTATTTTAAAGGAGGATCATTACTGAACTGCCATAGTCAGATAGCTTTTGTGAAATAGATGCCACCATGTACAACATAAAAAATGTTAATCATTTACTTGAAGTGGATTCTGAGATGCTAACCTGGGATGCACATTGCTCTCATCTGTTCTGCGCCTAGTTTGTAGTTAATTCTGATGCAGTTGGCTCATTATGTTGTGAACAGTATTTTGATCCATTAAAACAAAGTTCAAACAGCCTCATACAAAAGGAAATAGCATTCAAATTCTGGATCTGGATTCAAAAACACAAATACAAGTTGATTTAAAAATTGCAAGGATTGCTGGGATTCAAATTTCTTTAAACATTTTGTCCTCTGTTAGAATTTTTCAGATTGTTATGGGATGGCTGAAGGGAACATTGGTAGAAGCTTGAGGCAAAAGTAAACCTGGCCGATTAATTCCTGAGGAATGAAGTCACAAGTCAATTATGTAGTCGGCTTCATAAGTGCTACAGACACTTTAGTAACCTGTTACTATTGCAATCTGTTTTTATTTTTCTGTTTTAAAAGTGCTTATTATAGATTATTTTGTTCTTTCTGCCATTTTAGTTAGACTTCTTTTTCTGCAAAACTAAAAGTTTGTGTGTGTTTGATATAATGTTGAACAGTCTGCACTATGGGGATGAATAGTGCACTTTTTGTGTAACAGGCAGTGATTGTGAGATCAGGGATTTATTTTTAACTGTAGGGTTGGATGAAATTGAAGTGTAAGGCAGGGGACAGTATCTAATAGATAAATGGCATCAAGGTTGGGGAAAATACTGCTGGAATTCTGGAAGGAAGTCCTTCACCTTATCTACATTCTTAGCTGTAGTTGATTTATGGTTCACAGAGATCAGGTAAAGAGGATCTTATCGAATCTTGGCGCAGGAATTTGCATAGTTCAGGTGCTCTCCCAACACAAGGCCTGACCCTGGCAGTCTTGCATTAATATCAGGGAATGCAAGCAAGAGTGTAGTTGCTGGTCTCCTGGTTGTTGGCATGAGAGTCTTCTGGCTGCTACTCCAGAAGATCCTGTGGCTCTAAGATTGTTCTGGGGCCAACTTTTTACCAACTGTAAATAATGTTCTATCTCCATTCATCTTTGGGCTGCTAGGACCTTCACATACACTCTGATGTGCAGGGGTCCTGGTGCAAGCCCCATCGTGCAATCTCTTTTAGAGTGTCCCTCCATTTGGATGAAGTTATAGGAAAGTAAAGCAGAAGGCCAGGAATCTTCCTTCCTGCCTCATTTACATTGTGATGTTGAGGCTGCATAGGCCTGATTAGATTTAATTGGGGAATCCCAAGAAATTCCAGCACAGCACTGTGAAGTTAAAGACTTGAACACAATGGGCCTCCAAACCCATTCGTCCTTAGCTGCACCTGAGACTTGAACGCTCTCCAGCCATGACCAGGAAAATCTGCCCCAAGCACCTCTCCATTTTGGGCACCGAGTGTCAGCCTCTGGTCAGGTATAGAATGTTCGAACTCAAAATAAACATTTTGGGCACCAAGTGTCAGCCTCTGGTCAGGTATAGAATGTTCGAACTCAAAATAAACATTTTGGGCACCAAGTGTCAGCCTCTGGTCAGGTATAGAATGTTCGAACTCCAAATAAAAATTTCCCCCACATCCTCCGGATTCTCAAAGTGTTTCATACCCAATGAAGTTTTTTGAAGTAAAGTCACTGTTGTAATGTTGGCAAATATGGCAGCCAAATTGTGCACAGCAATGTCTCATAAATTGCAATTCAATAAATCACCACCTATTTTGTTTTGGTGATGTTGTTTGAGGGAGAAATATTGGTCAGGAGACCGGGAGAACTCCCTTGCTCTTCCTCCAGTAGTGTCATGGGATTTTTTTACATCCATCTGAGAGGGTAGAGAGGTCTTTGGTTTAACATCTCATCTGAAAGACGGCACCTTTGACAGTACAGGTTGAACCTCCCTTTTCCAGAACTCCCTTATCCAGAACCATTCCCGGTCACCAGGTGGCACATGTGCAGAACTCCGACATGAACAAATTGAAGTCCTTCCTCGCTGACGACTCCCGCAATCGCTGGCCTGACCCCGTGACCCACCGCCCCTCATCCCATGATCTCTCTGCCACACTCCCAGCCTCAAGATCCCCATGCTCAGTTCAGTACCTGTACCATCCAATTTAACATGACCACCCCTCATCCGCAAAAATTCCTTATCCAGAACAGGCCAGGTCCCGAGAGTTCTGGATAAGGGAGGTTCAACCTGTACTGGAATGAAGTGTTAACCTAGATTATGTGCATAAATCTCTGGAGTGGGAATTGAACCCAGGATCTCTTGACTCTGATTCAAATGTGCTACTGCTGAGCTAAGGTTGACATTTTTCCTCACATTGTTCGAGTGATGTGCCCTAACTCAACTTCAGAAAAGCTGCCTCTACTGTACAAATGTAACTTTTTCCATTTCTTACACCAAACTCCCCTTCTGGCCCTATTTCAAAATTGTTGACCATGAATGCAGAATGATGAGCAGTTTCATGCTGTAAATTCACACCCAATGAAAAATGTATTTCGGCTGCTGCAAATTAATTTCACGTAGACATCTTCGAGTGGTCACACAGACTTTCATCCCTTTTGTCCGAGCTGGCTTTGAACCCCAGCTCCATAGGTGAAAGGACAATTCCTATTGTATCAGCCATTCTCCTCATTTTAGGTTTTTAGATGTAACTATGTTGCACCATGCTGGCTAGGATATCAAATTAGTAGTAGGATAATTTTTACAACTACTTTTCATAGTCAAATCTCAAGGGTGAAAAAAAGATTTTTTTGACTTGTGCTATGCTGTGATAAAGTGACAGAGCAGACTCTGTGAACCACCCTGTATCATTTCTTTAATGCATTCTACACTGGCTCTAATTGTATTGTGTTTGTCAGTTGAACTCTTGATCCCTTCCATGCAAACCGTACAAAGGATGCATTTAGTGTGATGCTGGTGTCCCAGTGATTCAATCCAAGGCATTTTATTCAATCAAAGGGAGGCTGAGGAGAAGTCAGACAAAAGATCTGAATTAAAGCTTAGTAAATAAAATGGGTTGCATTTTCAAATGCACAACATCAGTTGTTGTATAGTATTTTGCATCTTGGAACTAGCTGTTAATCATCTGGTTTTGAATAAAATGTATCTGTGATGAGCATATTTTCATTTGAATCTTCACACAGATAAATATAAACCCCCTGATTGCCTAATGGAGAAAGGCACCACTCAATGCAGCATTAAGTCATAATGACCAGAAGGATTGATTTCCGGACTGAGCTGAGTTAGTTGCTTTCAGCCAGGGCAGCAGTTGGGTACAATGTGCTTCAGCCTTGTATTAGGGAGAGCGCGAATCAGAGAGGGTTTTCCCCTGCTCATCAGTAAGTTCTGGTGGAAAGTATATTGGGTGACAAAAGGATTAGGCTCGGTTGTGATGTTGAAAGGCCTGCCGACACCCAACAGGGGTAATCTTCACTGTCACCACTTGGGCAGTAAACTGGCAGAGCAATTCGTCCATCTTTTATAGAACCCGTCCCCTTTTCATTTCCATTTTCACTACTAAAATCACCACAACTCTCTCCTCTTACATGGTGGTGCTACTGCTCCAGGAAATGGAACTCTGTTGTGGGCGAGAATTCCTGATCCTGCAAATTCCCACCCACAGCAGCGTGCCTCCTTTGGAGCAACATTAATAATTGATAGGAGCAAAGAGTGACAATGAGGAGTGGAGTCAGCAGGGGCGCTGATTTTTGTTTGCACGTGCAAATTGATCTGAAAATGATGACTGGCTGGCAGGTTGGCATGTATGTGTGCATAGAGGAAAAGTGTTTATTTTCTGGCTATGCACTCTTCTCCATTCCGAAGCTGAATAATGTGCATTGCGGTAGTCAAGGCCAGTGCAATCTAAAATAATTTTGGTAGCTGGTAACCGAGCCTTTTTTGGCCCATCAATACTAAGGAGACGAATTACATTTGGGGCTCTTCAGTGCGTCCATCGTAATTTAAACGGAAGAACCGCAAAACTCTGATGTTTTTCCAGAGTATCTGCAGCTCTTCAACTGAAGCGAGCAAGTGGAAAACACCCTGCAGAAATTCACCCCCAATTTATAGGGTAAATGCAGCACTACTCTCTTTCTTTCTTTCTTTTCCTCTGTGGCAAAAGCCGACTCCTGCCAGCATACAGTTCTCTGGACACAATCGGCTCACTGGTACTTTGCCCAACTGGCTATACTTTGTCGCCTAGCATTAAGTTTCGGGAATTTTGTGCTCAATACGGCGAATTGCTGAGATAAAGCAGCTAACAACTAAGTTAGAAATTCTTAGAGCAGCTCCATCTGGTGTACAAGCTAAATGTTTACCTCTTTCTATATGTATCGAGCCAGTTATTTATTGTAAGAGTGTTCAAACCAGCAAAGGCTTCTATAAATAAAGTGTTCTTGTTTGGAAAAAGATTTTCTGAACTTTTGATACATAAAAATCTGTAGAGATAAAGCGAAGGTAAGGGAATAGAATATATTCCATTTTAAGTTCGCCGGGCCAGCATCAAACACCTCCAGATCATGTATAGAATGGTGTTAGATGCAGAGTAAAGCTCTTTCCACAATGCTCCAATAATGGTCCCAATCCCAAGTATACCTATCTTCCCCACTGCAGTAATGTAACATTTCTCCACTTTTTTACAAAACCATCTCATGGCCTCGCAAGTGCATTGGGAGATGTTTATTGCTGTGCAAACTATGCCCATTTTTAAAAAGTGGATCTTAAGCCTGGTTTGAATTTAAACCTGTTGGAGTTGGAGTGAAAAGCCCAGGTGCTTGAGGCAAAATTCATCCTTTCCTCAAATCGCTATCCTTTGCATGAGTTTTAACAATGTGTGTTGGCAGGCTATTCTATGTGTAGGACATCACGACTACACCCAAACCATGTTCTCGGCTCACATCCACACATGCACATTTTCTAGTAGTAGTCTCTGGACAGCAATCAGGAGCAAGACTCTGGGTCATTTTTATTTTCCCCACTATAGCCTTGCAGTGCCGAGGCTAATTTTAGTGCCTCAACTGCTGACCTAGCACAGACCAGGAACTGGTCCTGGAATCCATGTTTGAATCCCTTCACAGGTTTCTGCCCCTGCCACAGTACCGAAATGACATCCGATGTGACTGCATCAAAGGCCCTTCTCGACCTGTCTGCAGCCTTTGACATGGTTGACCATTCTATCCTCCTCCTAAGCCTCTCCACAGTCCTCCAGCTGGGTGGGACTGCACTTGCCTGGTTCTATTCTTATCTATCTAATCGTAGCCAGAGAATCACCAGCAATGGATTCTCTTCCTGCTCCTGCATCATTACCTCTGGTGTCCCCCATGGATCTATCCTTGGCCCCTTCCTATTTCTCATCTACATGCTGCCCCTCGGTGACATCATCTGAAAACACAGCATTAGTTTCCATATGTGTGCTGACGACACTCAGCTCTACCTCACCACCACTTCTCTCGACACCTCCACTGTCTCTAAATTGTTAGACTGCTTGTCCGACATCCAGTTCTGGATGAGCAGAAATTTCCTCCAGCTAAATATTGGGAAGACTGAAACTATTGACTTTGGTCCGCGCCATAAACTTCATTCCCTAGCCACCGACTCCATTCCACTCCTTAGCATCTGTCTGAGGCTGATCTCGACTTTTCGCAACCTTGGTGTCATATTTGACCCTGAATGAGTTTCCAACCACATCTGCGCCATCACTAAGACTGCCTATTCCACCTCTGTAACATCACCCGACTCCGCTCCTGCCTCAGCTCATCTGCTGCTGAAAACCTCAACAATGCATTTGTTACTTCTAGACTTGACGTTTCCAATGCTCTCTTGGCTGGCCTCCCACGTTCTAGCCTCCGTAAACTTGAGGTCATCGAAAACTCTTACTACCTTTGTCCTAACACGCACCAAGTCCTGTTCACTCATTACTCCTGTGCTTACTGACCTCCATTGGCTCCCTGTTAAGCACTGCCTTGATTTTAAAATTCTCATCTTTGTATTCAAATCCTTCCATGGCCTCGCCGCTCCCTATCTCTGTAATCTCCTCCAGCCCCACACCTCTGCGCTCCTCCAGTCCTGGCCTCTTGCGCATCCCTGATTTTATTCGCTCAACCATTGGTTGCTGTGCCTTCAGCTGTCAAGACCCTAAGCTCTGGAATTCCCTCCTTAAATGTCGTCGCCTCTCTACCTCTCTTTCCGCCTTTAAGATGCTTCTTAAAACCTACTTCTTTGACAAAGCTTTTGGTTATCTGCCCTAATATCTCCTTTATATGGCTCAGTGTCAAATTTTGTTTTATGACGGTCCTGTGAAGTGCTTTGGAATGTTTTACTATGTTAAAGGTGCTAGATAAATAGAAGTGGTTGTTGTTGGAATCTTTTGGTCTGTATGGCCTAATATTACACCTTTACTTAGGCAATTTGGGGGAAGCTCTCTTTTTATTTTTATTAATTGGGAAACCAAAATGATGTGATGCTTCAACATTTTACTAAGCTCCACAGTATCTGAGGATAGCAAATGCAGTTCCAGCTCCAATGTCAAAATAAGGAGCAAGACCTGGTTAGCCTAAAATCCATTCGAAAGGTTGCTTTGCGAACATTTAAAGGCACAGTTATTATGGGCAACAGTCAGGATAGTATGAGAAGTAATAAGTCATATCTTACAAAGTTACTAGGTTCTTTAAAGAGGTAACGTAAGATAGTGAATGAGGATAATCCAGTAATGTTGTTTACCTAGATGTTCAGCAAAGTTCCCCATATGAGCCTGGTAGGGAAAGTTAATCATGAAATGATTTATAAATTATCTAGATAGATTAAGAATGGGCTTCACCAACCCCAACCCCAACCCCACCAGGAGTTGAGATGTGCCTTCCCATATGGGACAACACCAATAAAATTATAGGGAGGAGAGACTCAAACAAACTAGATTTAGACAAAAGATAATTAAAATTACAACAGTAACTCAAAAGACTAAAATCAGCTGGAATCAAAGCAAAATTTCGAATCAATAGTTATCGCATGCTTAATACATCCAATGATGGTATACACTGCAGGGCTGAAATTGCCCCCCAACCGAAACGCGGCGCGCTTATCGATATAATGATTTTTCTCTGCCCCCAATCTATGGAGCGGAAAGTTGAGCAAAATTGAAGTCTTAAAAGTTTTCAGTTAAAGGGGAAGGTCGCTGGGCGCCCTGCACAAAGTTTAGTTGGGCCCACTGGGCCACCAGGGAGGGTTTTGGCTGGGCCAGCAGCCTGGCACCCAAGAGAGGGTGCCGGGCTGCCTATTGGCGGGAAAAGCTGTTGGGGGGGAACCGAGCGGCGGCCGATCCACGCCCGTGGGGCAATTTCCCACGCGGGGCAGAAAGCGAGTCGCTGTCAGTTGGTAAGGGGTCGACGCATGCCCGACGGGGCAGGAACACAGGTGGGGTGGTAGCATGTGCCGGCACAAAAATAAAGGAGGACTCTTTCTCATATGTCGGCACCTCTGCCCCGACTGAGCGGTAGGTGCTTGCCAAACCATTAACAGCTCTTAAAGTGGCAAATTCGGCCACGCACATGTTGGTGCTCAAGGGTCACTTGGGCACAAGCTATTGCTCTGCTTGGATTGTGGGCAAGCAGCCGGAGAAAGCCTGCCTGGTTGTCCTGGCTCCCTGGACCTGTAGATGGCGGATTTGGCAAGGCCCAGCAGCAGAGGCTGTTTGGAAAATTACTTAGGGATTGATTATACCTGAAAGGATCAGTGTGAGGCAATTATTAATGAGGCAAATCAGCTTTTGGGGTACATATTGGACTCCCAAGTCAGAATACTTAACTGAACCAGCCATATAAAGACTCTAGCTACCAGAACAATTCAGAGGCTGTGTATTCTGCTGTGAGTGACTCGCCTAGTGACTCCCCAAAACCTTTCCACCATCTACAAGGCACAAGTTAGGAATGTGATGGAATACTCTCTACTTGCCTGGATGAGTGCAGCTCCAACAACACTCAAGAAGTTCAACACCATCCAGGACAAAGCAGCCCGCTTGATTGGCACCCCATCCTCCACCTTGAGCATTCACTCCCTCCACCACTGGCGCACCGTGGATGCAGCGTGTCGCATCTACACGATGCACTGAAGCAAGTCGCCAAGGCTTCTTCGACAACACCTCCAAAACCCACAACCTCTACCACCTAGAAGGATAAGGCAGCAGTCGCAAAGGAACACCACCACCTCCAAGTTCCCCTCCATTCACACATCATATATCGCCATTCCTTCATCATCACTGGGTAAAAATCCTGAAACCTTCACCACACTGACTGCAGAGGTTCCAGAAGGCGGCTGCCACCACTGTCTCAAAGACAATTAGGAATGGGCAATAAATGCTGACCTTACTAGCGACACACATGTCCCGTGAATGAATAAAGAAAAGTTTATATTAACATTGTTGTTCTTCATCTATATCTTGCCCCTTAGTTACATTTGGCACGACATCCATCTGTACGTAGTGGACAACCAGATGAACCTTTATGCCACCACCCTAGAGTCCACAACTGTTACTGTGCTGTTTTCCTGCTTGTCCAATAGCAATCTAGTTTAACCGCACAGAATGAAGTCATCCTGTTTGACACACTGGTTCCTCGTTCCATCCCCCTCTCCAGCTGCTTGTCTGGCTAAACCCAAAAGGGATCACCCTCGATGCCCTATTTGATCCTGAGCTAAACTTCAAATACCATATCCTATCCATCACCATAAATGTCAGTCTCCACCTATGCAACATCATCTTTTAGCTCTATCTCACCCCACCACCACCACAACTCATCTACACTTTTGTCACCTCCCAAGCTCCACCCAATATACTCATTCAAAACTGTGCTGCCTTCATCCTTTCTTCGTCCTCAGTCCGTCCTGCTCAGCTATCACTGCTCTTCTTGCTGACCTACACTTTCAAATGAGTGAAGTAAAAACCAGGAGATACATAGCAGAACAGTCGACATATAAAATTGAAAGACAGATGAATGTTTCAGGAGCGACACCCCCTTCCCCCCCCCCCCCCCCCCCCACCCTCACTGGAACTCATGGTTTCTGATGAAGAGTCACACCCGAGCATTAACTTCTCTTTCTCTTTCACAGGCTGACTGTCCTGCTGTATATTTGCAGGATTTTTCTGTTTTTATTTCTGACCTCCAGCACTTGCCTTTTCTCCTCTTGTCTATTGTAAAGCGAGTGAGGTTATGTCGATCTCCCACTTTGTTTTCTTCTGCATCACCTTCTGACATGAAAAGAAAGTAATTTTCTACTGAAACGCAATACAAACAGTATACAGCTTGATAACTGCAGTTTGTCTTTGTAGAATAATCTTTTTAAATAGGAAAAAAATTGAAAATCCTACATAAGCATCCACACCAAAAAATCTTGAAAATTGAAAGCAAATGGATTTTTTTGTGTACTTTTTCCCTTATTTCATTATTATTGGGTTCTACAAGGATTTATGGACGCATTTCTTATTTTCTAAGCACAAATGCATTCAAAACGTTATGGAAAAAGTATTTTGAACTGCATCTTTTACACTCGTAAAGGAAATCTTTAACCTTTATAATATCGGTTACTGTGGGCTCAATTTTGGCCAGCAGTTGCTCTGTTTTTTTGGAGTAACTTGGTTTTTCTGGCATAACTTAAAAAGCCCCATTTTCCCCAATCAATTTGTACCAGTGTAACTGAGTTAGTTACGATTGTTTTAGATTCGATTTTTTTCTCAAAAGGGGGCGTTACCAGCTACCTACGCCAGTTCTGCCCATTTAGGCAACTTTGGTTAGCTAATAGTTACTCCAAATCTACTTAGGCCAGGGTATGTGGCCACTTCAGAAAACTCTTGCGGAGAGTTAAAGAAATCGGCGCAGGTAGGTACATCGGAGGCCATTCGGCCTGGGAGGGGCGGGAAGTGGAGAGGACATGCCTGCACCTAAACCACCAAGCCTTACAAACCACCAAACCCTGCAAACAAAACGTAATAAGAATTCAATAAGAAATAAAAAATTGAAGTAAGTCCTACCTTCAAAGTCGGCCTGGGAAGGCAGCGAGCCAGCCGGTGTGGGAGGCCACTCGGCCAGGGCTAGGGGCTCCTGCCTGCCGATGATTTCTATCAATTCTCCTGCCCGCCCACCCCTAGTCCTGGCCAAGTGACCTCCCAGTACAATTGATCTCTTATAAATCGCACCGGGAGGCTACTTGGCCAGGGCTAGGGGCGGGAGTGAGTCAACTGGCCGGCATCGGGTCCCACAGAGCAGCTGCAGCAAGCACATGGAGAGACTGGGGGCGAGGAGCTACTGTGTATTCGCGGACACTCCACTGCGCATTTGCAGACGACCTGGCACAGTTTTCGGCGCAAAACGCTGGCTCCACCCCTAACTCGACTGGCCACACTGCGCGACTACAGGGAAGAAGCCGCTCAGCGGCCAAAGTGGGAAGGAAATATTTCGGCGCACTTCGGAACAGAGAAAAGCGGCGCAACTCCGATAAGTGTGCCGAGAAACAGGCTGGGCCAAAATTGAGGCCTGTGTTTCATGCCCTGTAGTTTACTGGCAATTTCCAGAGAGACATCTCAATAGTGGCTGAATTCCTCTCTGTGAGAGTCCCTGAGATTCCAGTGATAATCAGTATACTTCTTTTACCTTTTTGAAATGATTTAAAAGGCAACTGCCTGCTATTATCTTCAAGAACCAAGATATGCAAAGCTTCATGTTACTTTGGCATTTTAGAAGTAAGCTCAGTAATTACTCGTGTACCTTTTACTGGTGAATGTTGAGTTCTAAAGGTACGCCAGGTAGACAGCATTTTTTTTTTCATGCTGCAGTGGCCCCGAAATTCACGATCTTGTGAAGGACCGTTAATGCCCTTTTGCGGTGGCCATTCGTCAAAATCGAATGGCTGCTGCTTTGGGCTCAACTGGTGGTCGCCCCGACATAGATTCAGCCCGGGAGGTCTTGCAGCGGTGTGGGCCACCGCCAGGCTTTTGGCAGTAGTGACGCACTAAAAGTGCGCACCGCTATCGCTCCGCCTCCAGACCCATTCTAAGCGTGAAAAAGTAAGCCCTTCAGCTGATGGTGCCCCCGTCAGCTTTTAGGGCCGGTGCAGAGTGGCAGAGATCTCGGAGCCGTGGCAGCGAAGAGAGACAAGAAGGTCCGATCCAAACCTGAGGATGTTCAGCACAGAATCTGCAATCAAGAGGAAAGAGGGAGAGGGAAAGATAGAGGGAAGGGAGAAAAAGGGAAAGGAGAAAGGGATAGAAGTGAGAAAAGAGAATGAGAAAATTTGATTGGGGGAGAGAGAGAGAAATAGGAATCGAGAAAGTAAAAAGGGGGAAAAAAAACTGAGAGAGAGAGCGAGAGAGAAATAGAGATCCCGAGATTCACAGAGAGAAAACTGAAATCTCTATCCAGGGGCTCAGACTGGAAACGTCGCCCCAGCTCAGCATTCTGAGCGGTAACAAATGGGAATCTGTTCCACCTCCGCCACTTCCAGGCGAGATCCAAGGTCGTCCCATCCTTTGTCATCGAACTACAGTATGCAGATGACGCTTGCATCTGCACACACTCAGGGGGCCAAACTATAAGCCATCATCAATGCCTTCACCGAGGCATACGAAAGCATTACACTAAACATCTGTAAGACACAGGTTCTCCACCAACCTGATCCTGCCACACAGCACTGCCCCCCGGTTATCAAAATCCACGGTGCGGCCCTGGACATTTTCTGTACCTCGGGAGACGACTGTCAGCAAGGGCAGACATCGATGACGAGGTCCAACATCGCCTTCAGTGTGCCAGCGCAGCCTTTGATCGCCTGAGGAAGAGAGTTTTTGAAGACCAGGATCGCAAATCTGGCACCAAGCTTATGGTCTACAGGGTAGTAGTGATACCAGCCCTCCTAAGTCGCTCAGAGACGTGGACTATTTCCAGTCGACACCTTGGAGAAGTACCACCACGCTGCCTCCGCAAGATCCTGCAAATCCATTGGGAGGACAGGCGCACCAACGTCAGTGTTCTCGCTCAGGCCAACATCCCCAGCATCGAAGCACTGACCATGCTCGATCAGCTCTGCTGGGCGGGCCACATCGTCTGCATGCCTGACAGACTCCTAAAGCAACCACTTTTCCCAGAGCCTCAACACGGCAAACAAGCCCAGGTGGGCAGAGTCAATGCTTCAAGGACACCTTCAAAGCCTCCTTGATAAAGTGCAACATCCCCATCGGCACCGAGGAATCCCTGGTCCAAGACCGCCTAAAGTAGAGGAAGAGCATCCGGGAGGGCGCTGAGCACCTCGAGTCTCGTCGCCGAGAGCATGCAGAAACCAAGCGCAGACAGCGGAAGGGAGCGTGCGGCAAACCAGACTCCCCACCCACCCTTTCCTTCAACCACTGTCTGTCCCACCTGTGACAGAGACTGTAATTCCCGCATTGGACTGTACAGCCACCTGAGAACTCACTTTGAGCGGAAGCAAGTCTTCCTCGATTTCGAGGGACTGCCCATGATGATCTTATGCATGCCTAACCTGCGACTTCACCTCAGTGTCTCCCTCATGGGTCTGGGAAGACTGGGAAGTTGCAAATGTCCTTTTAGGCTGCCCTCGAGCAGCTTTGGGCTTGGCAGGGCTGGCTGGAGACTGGTTAGCACCCTCCTGGGAGGGTTAAGTCTGGCTTGGCTCGGGCGAGGCCATGCGTGGAGGCACTGGCGGAGTGACAGGTCTGGGGCCAGGAATGCTGCGAGCAGGAGGAAGTGCATCATCCGTATCCTGGCCCGAGGTGACTGAATAACTCACCAGGGGTGGCACAATGCCACCACCACCAATCTGAGAAAGCTCAGGTCTGTGCTGTGGCCCGTGATGGACCCAGTCGCAAAAGCAACACTGAGGTCTCTGGGGGCATACAGCTGAGACTGCATGCGAGCAGCCACAGTCTGAAAACCACCAGATATGACAGCACTTAGACGCTCCGTCGACTCTTGCAGAGCCGCGGCCATCCTCTCCAAGGCAGCACCGATACGCTCGTTCCCTCGCACCTATGTTGCAATGGCAGCTGCCACATCACCCTAAGGGTGAATTTCCCATGGGAATGACAGCCCAATTAAGACTGCAAACTTTCAGGTTTGAAGTGCTAATAAGACTGGAACACTTTTTTGTGGTCAAAAAGCTGAATTTAGATCCAATGGCTGCCGCAAACTTTGCAGCGCTAATCGGGGAAAAAAGGTCTTAACACCACCAGCTTTCTGGCTACACTGAATTTCGGCCCCAGTTTTTGTCACTATTCGAATTGAATTTATCACATTACATTTTATGCTAAGCCAGTGTATTTGATGTTTGAGAGTTGATGGGGCTGGTGCACTACTGCTGTAATTCCAGTAGATGTGTGCTGGAAGGGCCATGGATATGGTACCTTACCCAAGTGGCCATTCATTCTTTCAATGCCCAGGTATTGAATCATTGCTAAAAATCAGGAGTGGGATCTCTGGCTGATTTTTACTTCAAGGCACTAAAGCCATTTGTAGCATTCCTGTCCCAGCTGAGAGCAAGTAATGATACACAGAACATGAATTCTTTCTGTTCTGTGTGGCTTTATACGGCACTGACAAATACATTTAAAAACTGCCATTAGCAGCTGTTCCTTCCAAATCGTTTTGTGCTCTTTTGTGAATGAAGCACTCCATTGTATACTTTGTTCAAAATCTTTTTTCTTGGAACAGTATCAACTTAAATACGAGAGCAGTCTTGCAGCTTTTATCTGTTACAGAAGCACTACATAATTGCACAATATTCCACACAGCCCCATGTTTAATTGAATTAAACTTTGGGAGTGTGGATAGGACACGATCTCCATTAGTTATCCAGGGTAGGTCCTCTTGCCAATTGAGCACTCTGTTGGTGTTAGATTTTCCAATTCATTGATCCAATTGAGACTTTGGTTTTAACGCCCCAAAATGGGTGGGTTTGTTTCGGGTGGGAGGTTGAAATGTAAAAAACCTGAAACGGGAGCGCAACCTGCCTCAAACCTGCGCACTTCCACTTTTAATGGAGGTGGGACGAGGGACAGGCGACCATTATTGCTCTCAGAAGGCGGGTCGGTCATTGAAACCTTTTCAGAGGCTACATGTCTCCATTTTTACAAGGTTTCTATTAACCCATGTTGGCAGGGTATCCCAGGTTTGGAAAACCCATCAAGGAGCTGAGAAGGGCCAGATCCTTCAGGTTAGTGCCTTTTAAAGTGTTGCTTGTGGGCCAGGAGGAGTGTCCCGCCCACCATCCGCCTCCCCCAAAGAGATCTCCGAGTCTCTTTCCCCAACCCTCCTCGTGACCTTCCCTGACTGACCCAGTCAATCAGGCCTTCAACAACTACAGCCATCTTCCTTTGAGCTAGGTATGACTCCATGAGTTATAAGAAAAAAAACTTGCATTTAGATAAGTGCATCGCCTCTTCTCTGGGGGTGTCATAAAGCGCTTGAAATACATTTAATTACTTTTGAACCGCAGTGATTACTGTTGTGTAGATGAATGTGAGAGTCTTTTTTTTGCGCATAACAAGATATCATAAGTACAATGGGATGAATTGCCATTTCATCCATTTGTTTTTTGGGTTGGTTGAAGGAGGATTGTTGCCCTGGACACAGAGAACTGGGGGCTGAAATTGCCTGCTGCTGGAAACGAGGCGCACCTACCATTTTCGATGTGTTCTGGCCGCCACATGCATGGCGGCCTAACTGTCAAAATTTAGACTTCGGATATTTTTTTCAAGCGGGGCGCAAGTGTCATCATGGTGCGGGTGGGGCAGAGTGGCTGTCAATAGCGGGGTGGAAGTGGGGGCGGGGCAGAGTAGCCGAGGCGGTCAGTCATCATCATCATCATCATCATAGGTGGTCCCTCAAACAAGGATGACTAGCTTCCACATGAGTTTACAGATGTTTCAATGAAGGACCCGATATTCCAGTCCAGAACTCCAATTGAAGGGGTGGAAGATGCCTGTGTGTGGATTTTTTTTAACGTGTGGTGACCGTTACACATCAGCCACCACACGGGTTTGACAGAGCTAGGTCTTTATCCAGTGGCAAGGGTTAACCAGGACGACTGGAGACCTGTTCTGCTGCACGGACCTAGTGCACACACATATCGCAGTGTGGACTGGCCCGTGCTGCCCTGGGCCCTGGGCTCTTCTGGGCCCCGTACCCTCATTTGCCACACTTCCCCCATGATCTCTCGCCGCTCCTCCGCACCAAACATTCGCCGAACCTCCGCCAGGGTCACCCACCGAATCTCAGCCACGATCCCTCATTGCTCCTCCACCTCGATCACTCGCCGCACCTCTGCCATGACCTTCACGCTCCTCTGCTGTGCCTGGGCTCCGCCGATGCTCCTGCCCATGCTCCAAACAGCGACCTGGGTCCTGATGACACCACCCAATCGCCCACCTCGAAGCCGTTGCACACTTGGAGCAGCTCGCGCTGGAAGTTGTAGTGGTATGCCGCTCCAGCTCTTATACTTGCCGACCTGCGGAGGTGTTCTCTCGCAGCTCGGGGGTCCACAATGCTCCGGGGCCCAGCCCCAGCTCTTACACTTCATCACACCATCGCGCTGGCACGTCACAACATCTCTCCCCTTCAGTTAAAGGGGAGGGCCACTGCGAACTCTGCAGCCACTTTAGTGGCAAACACTGGGCCACCAGGGAGGGACCTGGCATCCAAGAGGGGGTGCTAGGCTGCCTGTTGGCGGCCCGGCCAAACCCACGGCCATAATTGTCGGACTGACCTGGCAGTTAGCCGACAACAGAAAATAACATGGCGGCCACGGCAGTGCGCCCTCCCCTTTAAGGCTGGCCGGGCCGCCATGGCACAGAGTGTGTACTGACACAAAAAGTGTTATGTTCAGAATAAATCCACAGGACTATATCGCAAGCTCAAACTGTTGTGACCTTGGTCTCTTTATTTCAGACTCTCGAGTGAGGAAGCAGCATGGTGAGTCACCTTTTATACCTGCTTGCCCCAGGATGCACAGGTGACCCTTGGGTCTCCCACAGGCGTGACCCCTTGTGGCAAGTGTTACATTTGTGTAAGGCCTACATACATATGTAACATCACTCCCCCCCCCGCCCCCCCCAAAGTCTTATTGTGCAAGTTATTTGCAAGTTGAGACGATCTGGCGCCCCGTGCCCCTGGGTCGATCGCCTGGTTGAAGTCTTGACATGTTGGGTTCGTGGTTGACGGCGAAGTTGATCGTGTTGCTGGGTCGCTGGGGGCCAGGTCCTTACAGTGTGGTTCCTGGTTATCTGTCGTTCGCAGTTTGGTCTTGTCCCACTGCTTTACTCGTTAGCCCGGTACATGGTTTCACAATCAAATACTCCGTTTTAATCACAAACACTCCATTCCCCCCCTTGGCTAATGCGGTGCTAGCGGCCTGACTGGGGCCCTGAACATGGTTTACATCGCTTATTCTGATGTCACGTGGAGGGGCCGTGCACTTATGGTACATTCTCTGCTGATGGCATGCGGAAGGCTCGATTCTGAGTGATTCAGTCTGGTGATTGCGTAACACCGAGGATAGCCGGGTCTGTAGGAAGTCTACCTTGGCACACGTGGTGCTAGGTTTCGTGATTTGGGAGCTGACCCTGAGGTCTGGCAAGCCCAGGATGGCCGCAATGGCCTTGAGACTTTCGGTAGTGGCGGGAGGCCTAGTGGTCCCCGTGGACATTGGGCCGTAGTATGGGGGCCCCGGACCACCGACTGCGTGTAGCCGCCCTGCCTTGCTTTGCAATGTTGGGATGGGTCTATCGTCTTTTTGGCCGATAGGTTGCCACATCCCGTCTAGCAGTTTACCTTTGGCTTGTTGTAAGGTACCCCCAACCCCTTACAATGGTACATCATTGGCCGCGAAAGACTGCTCGCACGGGTTACATGGTGCACTCAATTTATTTCAGCGTGGTGGGTTCCTGGCCTTCACCGTGGCCGCCCTCTTACCTTTGCCCTGAACCCAGTCATCTTCCTTGCTGGGCGACACATTCCTCTGTTCCGTTGCGGCGACCTTCCGTGGTCTGGACGCTTTCTCGTCCCGTGGCCTGGACGCTCTCTCGTCCCGTGGCCTGGACGCACTGTCGTCCCGTGGCCTGGACGCTCTCTCGTCCCGTGGCCTGGACGCCCTCTCGTCCCGTGGCCTGGACGCCCTCTCGTCCCGTGGCCTGGACGCCCTCTCGTCCCGTGGCCTGGACGCCCTCTCGTCCCGTGGCCTGGACGCCCTCTCGTCCCGTGGCCTGGACGCCCTCTCGTCAGGTGGCCTGGACGCCCTCTCGTCCCGTGGCCTGGACGCCCTCTCGTCCCGTGGCCTGGACACATTCTCGTCCCGTGGCCTGGACGTCCTCTCGTCCGTGTCCGTGATGCCGACTGCCGTGATCTTCCTCCCCAGCTATTTTGCCTCTGGCATCGGGAAGACGCATTCAGATCATTTCGACCGGAGTCCCACTCCACATGGTCGACCTGGAGCCTCTTCCATTGTTGCGAAGGGGTCATTGGCTTCAAGTGGTGGGTACTGTGCCTGTGCCTATGCTCGTTTGAACTTTACCTCCTCGTGGTTGTGATGAGCGGCCTGTGCCTCGGGGACTTGCAAATGGATCTGCACTTCGATGCCTGGTTCAGCTGGAAGAGGGGTTTGCTTGGCCTTTGAGAGAGGGAGGCCTTGTTCGCCAGAGAGGCTACGCAGAGGTCTTCCCAGTTCCATTGAATCTTCCCCATCCATCTCCTGCCAAGCAGCGTTGACCCATCACGTGAAACAATCCATAGTGGTAATTCCTGCACTGCTCCCTCATGGGATACTCTTATGTCCGCACTACCAATAACTGGTATCAGTTCCTTGGTGTGGTTGTGCAGCTTTGCCTGAATCATGATTAGCTTGGGTCGTTTGGCTTCGTCACTCCACAGCCTCTCGAAAGCCTTCTGGCTCATGACTGATTGACTCGCCCCCGTGTCAAGTTCCATGGAGACTGGAGTGCTGTTAAGTTTAACTTTTAACATTATCGGAGGGCTTTTAGTGGTGAAGGTGTGTATCCCATATACATCCTCTTCATCCTCAGGTTCAATTGCCTCTTCTGCCCGTTCATCGTGATCCTCGCTGGATCGGTTGTCCTCTCCTGATTCTGCCAGGTGGTGAGTCAGAGATCATTTGCACATTCGCTGGAGGTGCCCCATTGTTCCACAGCCCTTGCACACATAGGGCTTGAATCGACATTGATGAGCTCTATGGCTGCCCCCGCAGCGCCAACATGGTGCTAATGGATACACATTCACGCCCCACGGCAGACTCTTGAGTCACTCTAGGCCTAGGTCTGGCCTCTGCAGCCGTGTGGGCTCTGACCTGTGCCATTCTGCCTGCTGCAAACGTTATTTTGTGCACGGTGCTCACATAGAAACATAGAAATTAGGTGCAGGAGTAGGCCATTCGGCCCCTCGAGTCTGCACCGCCATTCAATAAGATCATGGGCTAATCATTCAACCTCAGTACCCCTTTCCTGCTTTCTCTCCATACCCCTTGATCCCTTTGGCCGTAAGGGCCATATCTAACTCCCTTTTGAATATATATAACGAACTGGCCTCAACAACATTCTGTGGTAGAGAATGCCACAGGTTAACAACTCTCTGAAGAAATTTCGCCTCATCTCGGTCCAAAATGGCTTACCCCTTATTCTTACACTGTGACCCCTGGTTCTGGAACTCCCCAGCAACGGGAACATTCTTCCTGCCCCTAACCTGTCCAATCCAGTCAGAATTTTATATGTTTCTACGAGATCCCCTCTCATTCATCTAAACTCCAGTGGATACAAGCCCAGTTGATCCAGTCTCTCCTCATATGTCAGTCCAGCCATCCCTGGAATCAGTCTGGTGAATCTTCGCTGCACTCCCTCAATAGCAAGAACGTCCTTCCTCAGATTAGGAGACCAAAACTGAACACAATATTCCAGGTGGGGCCTCACCAAGGCCCTGTACAACTGCAGTAAGACTTCCCTGCTCCTATACTCAAATCCTCTAGCTATGACGGCCAACATGCCATTTGCCTTCTCCACCGCCTGCTGTACCTACATGCCAAACTTCAATGACTGATGTACCATGACACCCAGGTCCCGTTGCACCTCCCCTTTTCCTAATCTGTCACCATTCAGATAATATTCTGTCTTCCTGTTTTTGCCTCACATTTATCCACACTATACTGCATCTGCCATGCATTTGCCCACTCACCTAACCTGTCCAAGTCACCCTGCAACCTCTTAGCATCCTCCTCACAGCTCACACCGCCACAGCTTAGTGTCATCTGCAAACTTGGAGATATTACATTCAATTCCTTCATCTAAATCATTGATGTATATTATAAATAGCTGGGGTCCCAGCACTGAACCCTGCAGCACCCCACTGGTCACTGCCTGCTATTCTGAAAAGGACCCATTTATTCCGATTCTCTGCTTCCTGTCTGCCAACCAGTTCTCTATCCATGTCAATACATTACCCCCAATACCATGTGCTTTAATTTTGAACACTAATCTCTTGTGTGGAACCTTGTCAAAAGCCTTTTGAAAGTCCAAATATACCACAACCACTGGTTCTCCCTTGTCCACTCTGCTAGTTACATCCTCAAAAAATTCTAGAAGATTTGTCAAGCATGATTTCTCTTTCATAAATCCATGCTGACTTGGACCGATCCTGTCACTGCTTACCAAATGCGCTGCTATTTCATCTTTAATAACTGATTCCAACATTTCCCCACTACTGATGTCAGACTAACTGGTCTATAATTCCCTGTTTTCACTCTCCCTCCTTTTTTAAAAAGTAGTGTTGCATTAGCTACCCTCCAGTCCATAGGAACTGATCCAGAATCAATAGAATGTTGGAAAATGATCACGAATGTATCCACTATTTCTAGGGCCACTTCCTTAAGTACTCCGGGATGCAGCCTATCAGGCCCTGGGGATTTATCGGCCTTCAATCCCATCAATTTCCCTAACACAATTTCCTGCCTAATAAGGATTTCCTTCAGTTCCTCCTTTTCGTTAGATTCTCGAACCCCTAGTATTTCCGGAATGTTATCTGTGTCTTCCTTAGTGAAGATAGATCCAAAGTATTTGTTCAATTGGTCTGCCATTTCTTTGTTCCCCATTATAAATTCACCTGATTCTGACTGCAAAGGACCTATGTTGGTCTTCACTAATATTTTTCTCTTCACATATTTATAGAAGCTTTTGCAGGCAGTTTTTATGTTCCCTGCAAGCTTCCTCTCATACTCTATTTTCCCCCTCTGAATTAGACCCTTTGTCCTCCTCTGCTGAATTCTAAATTTCTCCCAGTCCTCAGGTTTGCTGCTTTTTCTGGCCAATTTATATGCCTCTTCCTTGGATTTTACACTATCCCTAATTTCCCTTGTTAGCCATGGTTGAGCCACCTTCCCCGTTTTATTTTTACTCCAGACAGGGATGTACAATTGTTGAAGTTCATCCATGTAATCTATAAATGTCTGCCATTGCCTATCCACTGTCAACCCTTTAAGTATCATTTGCCAGTCTATCCTAGCCAATTCATGCTTCATACCATCGAAGTTACCTTTCCTTAAGTTTAGGACCCTAGTCTCTGAACTAATTGTGTCACTCTCCATCTTAATAAAGAATTCTACCATATTATGGGTCCCTCTTCCCCAAGGTGTTGTGTAATGAGAAGCACAACAACATTGCTAATTAGTCCTTCTCATTACACAACACCCAATTAGGATGGCCAGCTCTCTAGTTGGTTCCTCGACATATTGGTCCAGAAAGCCATCCCTAATACAATCCAGGAAATCCTCCTCCACCGCATTGCTACCAGCTTGGTTAGCCCAATCTATATGTAGATTAAAGTCGCCCATGATAACTGCTGTACCTTTATTGCTCGCATCCCTAATTTCTTGTTTGATGCCATCCCCAACCTCACTACTACTGTTTGGTGATCTGTACACAACTCCCACTAGCGTTTTCTGCCCTTTGGTATTCCGCAGCTCTACCCATACAGATTCCACATCATCCAAGCTAATGTCCTTTCTTACTATTACGTTAATTTCCTCTTTAACCGGTGAGCTTCGATTCTGTGAAGATATCTGTTTTGTGTTATCGCTTGTGGATATGAAGGCTTGTGGATATGTGGATGTGATGGCCTTGCTCAGATCTAGGGATTCGGCAGACAGCAGTTTGTGAAGGATGACCTCGTGGCCAATTCCAAGCACGAAAAAGTCCAGCAACATTTCCCCCAAGGATCTTGCAAAGTCGCACTGCCCCGCAAGGCGTCTTAGGTCGGCGACAAAACACGCCGCGTTCTGGCCCTCGGAGCGACGGTGCGTGTAAAAGCGGTATCTGGCCATCAGGATGCTCTCCTTTGGCTTGAGATGTTCCTTAGCCAGCGTACACAGCTCTGCATAAGATTTCTCCATTTTTTTGACCGGTGTCAGCAAGTTTTTTAGGAGGCCATATACCGATGACCCACATACAGTGAGGAGAATCGCCCTGTGCTTGGCTTCCGTCTCCGCCTTGTCCAATTCGTTGTCCACAAAGTACTGGTCAAGGTGCTCAACGAAGGCTTCCCAATCATCACCCTCAACAAATCTCTCAAGAATACCAACGGCAGCCATTATCGCGTGAAAGTTCATGATCAGTTACTCGTCGCCAATTTGTTATGTTCAGAATAAATCCACAGGACTATATCTCAAGCTCAAACTGTTGTGACCTTGGTCTCTTTATTTCAGACTCTATTGAATAAGCAGCATGGTGAGTCACCTTTTATACCTGCTTGCCCTAGGGTGCACAGGTGACCTTTAGGTCTCCCACAGGTATGCCCCCTGGTGGCAAGTCTTGCATTTGGGTAAGGTCTATATACATAACAAAAAGCTGTCAGGGGCACCGACCTGCAGCGGAGCCGCTTTCGCGGGGCAATACCGGGAAAGGGGCAATTTTGCGTGGGGGTCCCTGCTAGTTGATAATGGGTCGGTACGTGCACGTTGTGGTGGGAAAACGGGCGGAGCAGTCCCGGGCACTACTCCAAATCTCAGTCAATTTACAAAATACCGACCACCGTGGAGAGTCGGAGGCCATTCTGCGCCGCCCCATGGCCGCCGCTTTCAGGCAGCCAGTGGCCTTACTGGAGGGGGCAATTTTGGCCCCCTGTTCTTTAAATAGTGCCCTGTGATCTTTATGTATCAAAACATCTGAGCAGGTGGATGTTACAGGCAACGAGAACTAGGTGTAGATAAATTCTGTTTCCAGTTCCATTGCTATAAAAATGTCCTTGCATTGCCTTTTGTAACAAATGTATTTTGTAACGTTATTAATTTGCTATATTTGGCCCCATTGCTCACCCTAGTGGTATGTTTCAGCAGTAGCAGGGGAAATAAGAAACATTGGTCCAGATTTTGCAGTGGGGATGATGGCATACACTGAGAGTACGCCATTATACCATCTTTGAAATATACTGCAAATTCGTGATCTATCAAGGTATGCCTTGACAGATGGTCGGCACCACCTTGGCAGTACCAATTGCTGGCGCAGAGTTGGGCTATTTGCCCACCAATTTGTCCAGCAATTACGGATGTTTGTCTTGCGGTTGGTGAAAGCAAGCGCAGAAGCCTGCTTCACATCTTAAAAGAAGATCGATGTATGCATATTGTATGTGTTTTGGTGGAGGAAACTCTTTTTGTCATTCGAGTTTCATTTTAATTACTTGGGAAGTTGAAAACGAAAGTTAGATAAAGTGAAAATCTATCAGATTTCAGTGACCAATTCTGTCCTTTCAACTCAAAAATGAACAACATAACAAACAAGATATGTGGTTTGCTTTAATAACTTTGACATGGGCTGCTGTGGATCCGAATTTACAGATCGTTCAGCACTTCTACAGCGTCATACTGCACACACATCCGGTAGGGCTGTTCTCTGTCTCTCCCAAGATGCAAATACAACTAGCTGCTTACACAAACACCTTCCCAAATAACTGTGCACATGAACGCATTTACTAATGACCGGAAGGTATCTCCAGCCTGTATAGGACAGAATTCGTACTTTCTTTCTCTGGGAATATTAAACAAATCAAATATCCCTACCTCCCAAAATGAAGGTAAAGCAGATTAGATAATTAAACACAAATTTGGGAATGTGGCAAACCTTTGTATACGTTTAGTTCAATGTTTAAAGGAGATCGTGTCAGAGGAAGCAAAGCAGCGCCTCTTTATAATTGAGATCAGTGCAGTTAATATAATGCATTTATACCAAGGAAAAAGATTTATCTATTACTAGTCTAAATGAGGTCTGAATAATGTATTTTAATCCTGAAAATTATCATTGAATATATGGCTGGGAGTCCCTTTCTGAAGTTCAACAACATTATTTGTACAAGATATAAAACAGTGCAAGATCTTTCCTGAATATCAAAACAGGAAGTTGTATACATAGGGACTAATAAATTGAGTTTGGATGAAAAAAACCCAAAATGCCGATGTATGAAAAATTCCCGTTTAATTGGAAGTTTTTAGAATGTAATTTGAATGAAGTTTCTGTGGGCGTGGCTTAGTTTTGACAGCTTTTGTGGGCATGTCTTCCCTTATGCATAGGCTGTACGCTGCGCTCCTGGCCTCCCTGATGTAAAACACTGCGCACAACTCTGCAGCACCAAAGAGGAAGTCCCCGTTCTGGGCCTCGCATAAGGTAAGTTCATGTGCTTTTCATAGACCGGCGACGCAATTTTTCAGCCATTGTTGACAGTATCAAAGCAGAAAGGAGCCAATACTAAAAAGGATTGTACATAATGTTACACAAAGCTCCAAGTTCTGAAGCCCATTGTTATCGGTAATTTTTAGTTATTGTAAAGTAGAGCAGTAAGCTTGGAAAGTCAGTAATATTGCACCGTGAGTTCAACACGCTTTTTTATTATAAAGATTATTTTGAATGAAGTGTGGACTCTCTACCAGATTTGGAACGTATCATTCATCCCATTTGCTGCCACGGGATCTTTTTATCCGTATGTTAGCTTTTAAAATAACTTTGGAAATCACCTTCCTAACGCCTGCCCCACAACCTAGCCTCGGGCCATCTACCATCAATGGCGCTACCCGGCACCGAGCTTGCAGCCAACACTTCGCCGTAGGCAATTAGGCTTATCGAGCTGTGCCTGGTCTCCAGTTGTCTTGGGCCCCCTTGCCACTGGACCAAGACCTTGTTCAGCTAAGCCCGTGTGATTGCCGGTGTGCAACGGCCATCCCACGTTCAAAGAACTCACGCACAGGAATTTTCCACTTCGTCAGTATGAAGTTCGGGACCTGGAACGTCAGGACCCCCTTGGACAATCCCAACAGCAACAGGCCGGAACGCCGCACCGCCATAGTTGCCTGGGAACTCAGACATTTGGACATTGACATCGCCACCCTAAGCGAGACCTGGTGGGCAGGGGAAGGCCAGTTGAAGGAACATGGTGGAGGTTACCCCTTCTTCGGGAAAGGGAAACCAGAGACAGAACGCCACCTTCATGGAGTCGTCTTTGTCGTCAAGAATGAGCGGTTTGACCGTCTCAAAGACTCCCCCTGTGGGGTCAACGAACGCCTCATGACTCTCCGTATCACCCTATCTCGGAACCAATGTGCCACAGTCATCAGTGCATACGCCCCCACACTCGATGCAACGGATGAGGCTAAAGAGGGTTTTTATTCCAACCTCAAGTCGTCCTTGTCCCCTGTCCGCACGGGTGACAAATTGATCCTCCTGGGTGATTTTAATGCCAGGGTTGACAAAGACACAGCCCTCTAGGGAGGCGTGATTGGCAGAGAGGGGGTAGGGAAAGCCAATTCCAATGGTACCCTGCTCCTGAAAAAATGTCTAGAACATGAACTCCTCATCACCAACACCCTGTTCCGCCAGATGGACAAATACAAGGCATCGTGGCAACACCCTCGCCCCAAACACTGGCACCTGCTTGACTATGTCATCGTCCGAGCCAGGAATCGCAAGGATGTGTGCATCACCCGCGCCATGACAGGAGCTGACGACTGCTGGACGGACCACCACCTAATCCAATCCATCATCAACATTAACATTGCCCCAAAGCAGAGGGGACAGCAGAAGCAGTTCCGCAAAAAAGTTAATGCCGGGGCACTTAGAGAGCCAGCTAAGAGAGCCCTATACACCCAGCGCCTCACAGCCAACCGGCCGTGCCCTTGATGACCCTGAGATGCTGAATACCCATAGCGCTTGGTCTGCTCTCCAAACCTCTATAACTAGTGCCTGTGAAGAGACACTTGGTCACTCAACCAGAAAACATCAGGACTGGTTTGATGAAAATGATCAGGAGATCAAAGAACTAATAGATTGCAAGCGCAAGGCATTTCTGAGCCTCAAGCAACAGCCCAACTCTGGAGCTCCAAAACAACATTACAGACGGCTCAAGGCTCAGGTCCAACAAAAAACCCGGGACCTAAAGAACAGGTGGTGGATGGAGAAAGCACAGAAGATACAACAACTGGCCAACAGTCATGATATGCGAGGATTCTTCACTGCAGTCAAGGCCACCTACGGTCCAAACTCCCAAGGCCCCACCCACTCCTGGCCAAGAACGGGGAAACACTCATCAAGGACACCGAGGCTGTCAGGTCCCAGTGGAAGAAGGACTTTGAAGATCTCCTCAATCGAGACTCTGCCTTTGACTCGAGTGTTCTCGATTGCATCCAGCAGCATGCTACCCGCCACCAACTCAGTAAAACTCCAACATTGCACGAGGTTGGCAAAGCCATAAAACAGCTTAAGAATAACAAGGCTACGGGTGCGGATGGAATCGCTGCTGAGGCGCTAAAATATGGTGGAGAGGCGCTGTTGGCGTGGATACATGACCTCATCTCTCTCATCTGGAGGGAGGAGAGTATACCGAAAGATCTCAGAGATGCAGTGATTGTGACCATTTTTAAAAAGGGGGATAAGACCGACTGCGGCAACTACAGGGGAATCCCCCTGCTTTCAGCCACTGGGAAAGTTGTCGCTCGAGTTCTCCTCAATCGTCTTCTCCCTGTGGCCGAGGAGCTCCTCCTGGAATCACAATGTGGATTTCATCCCCTACGGGGCACAACAGACATGATCTTTGCAGCGTAACAGCTGCAGGAAAAATGCAGGGAGCAGCGCCAGCCCTTATACATGGCCTTTTTCGATCTTACAAAGGCCTTTGACACTGTCAACCATGAGGGTCTATGGAGCATCCTCCTCCGTTTCGGATGCCCCTAAAAGTTTGTCAACATCCTTCGCCTGCTTCACGATGACATGCAGGCTGTGATCCTTACCAATGGATCCATTACAGACCCAATTCACGTCCGGACCGGGGCCAAACAGGGCTGTGTTATCGCTCCAACCCTCTTCTCAATCTTCCTCACCACCATGCTCCACCTCACAATCAACAAGCTCCCCGCTGGAGTGGAATTAAACTACAGAACCAGTGGGAAGCTGTTTAACCTACGCCGCCTCCAGGCCAGGCCCAAGATCACCCCAACCTCTGTCATCGAGCTCAGTATGCGGACGATGCCTGAACTCCAGGATAAAGTCAATGTATTCACTGAGGCATATGAAAGCATGGGCCTTACGCTTAACATCCGTAAGTCAAAGGTTCTTCACCAGCCTGTCATCGCCGCATAGCACTGCCCTCCAATCATTAAGATCCACGGCGTGGCCCTGGACAACGTGGACTATTTCCCATATCCCAGGAGCCTCTTATCAACAAAGGCAGACATTGATGCGGAGATTCAGCATCGCCTCCAGTGCACCAGTGCAGCCTTCGGCCGCCTGCGCAAAAGAGTGTTTGAAGACAAGGTCCTCAAATCTACCACCAACCTCATGGTCTACAGGGCTGTAGTAATACCCGCCCTCCTGTATGGGTCTGAGGCATGGAAGATGTACAGTAGGCACCTCAAGTCGCTGGAGATATATCACCAACAATGTCTCCGCAAGATCCTGCAAATCTTCTGGGAGGACAGGCACACCAACATCAGTGTCCCTGACCAGGCTAACATCCCCAGTATTGAAGCACTGACCACACTCGATCAGCTTCGCGTGTGGTCCCCAGCAGTACCCAAAACGGCGTATCTGTTTTGGAGGGGGATGACCGCCGGGGACCCCTGCACTACCTTCCTTCCACTGCTCTTCCAGTTGGTCTCCCATTCCCTATCTGTCTGTGTAACATTTACCTGTGGTAAGACCAACTCACTAAACATGCTATTCACGGCATCCTCAGCATCGCAGATGCTCCAGAGTGAATCATCTGCAGTTCCAGTGCCGCAATGCGGTCTGTCAGGAGCTGCAGCAGGATACACTTCCCGCACATGTAGTTGTCAAGGACACTGGAAGCGTCCCTGAGTTCCCACATAGCACAGGAGGAGCATGACACGTGTCTGAGCTCTCCCTCCATTTCTTAACCCCTAGATTAACTTAATTTCGCAACAACAATGATAAAGGTTACCTACTGATAAAAGAAAAGAAAAAGAAAAACTACTCGCCGATCACCAGCCAATCACTTACCCCCTTGGCTGTGACGTCACCTTTTGATTTATTTCTACTTCTTTGTTTACCTTCTGCCCCTGCTGCAGCTGCACCGGCTGGCCTCCGCCGATTCCCCGGACTCGCGCTGCTCCGAACTCCCGCCTCTCGACGACGTTGGGCATTTTATAGGCCTCCGCCGACTCCCTGGACTCACGCTGCTCCGAACAAAGTGCTATATAAATGCAAGTTCTTTTTTTCTATAAGAAGCTTAGCAGATTGGAACAAGGAAAGGCTGCTCAATTTGCTCACACTGTCCTTTAGGGCTGTATCTTGGACCTGCTTGGTACTTTCCATCTCCCTGTGTAAACATATACTTTAAAGGTCAGACTTTTCAATCTATTTAAAAGTATCTTCTTTGAAATAAATGGAGACAGGCTCATCAACTTGCTTGTCACACTAAATGACTCCAAATAACAGATTGGAAATTTCTTGATACTGCCTTGAGGTGGGAATCGAGGCTGGGTACTGGAAGTTGCGAGCTGAGCAATTTTCTTTAAAGGGGCATATATCAAAGAAAAATGAGTTTGGCAAGCATTATTGTTCAGGGAGGAGGAAGAGCTGCATTTCATTTTTGCCATTGCAATGATCATCGTGTGCAAGTATTGCAATAATGGGTGAGAAATTAAACTCGAGGCCATCCATTTTGCGTATGGATATTAGGCAGCCAGCAGTGGAAATTCGGGGTGACAGAAGCATCTTGGCCACTTGATTGACGCCCAAATCCCGCCTGCCATGAAATTCAAACAACTCTGTAAATCCCCGATGTAACGTCAGGTACAAATGGACCGAGGTTGCGACTTACAAGCTTTGCCTAGATGTACCAGGTCCTCGGCAATCTTGAACGGATTGCTGGAGGCTGCTCAAAAAGCAGCCACTAAACCTTTTATGTTGCATTTTTGTGGAACCAGAAAGAGAAGTAGTGGGCTGGCATCAACTTGGGCTCCAACCCCTCACAGCTTTGTCTCCCCCACCCACCTGCTCCCTGACTTTGTGGGTTGGTTTGGCATTGGACCCAGCCAGAATTCATCAGGTCATGACTCACGACAAGTCAGGCCCAATGTTGAATTTGGCTTGGGTGCCAGGTTACACAAATTGATCCGCAGAGCCATTGCTCTGCTGACTTGCCACCCATTTCAGGTGCAAGGTGCATATCGTCCCCCCAGCATATTTTAATACGATTAATTTCATTATGTTGTGTGTTAGTAAATAGTTTTTGAGGCTGGCTTCAACCAGTTGTAGCCATTGTTTAAATTGTCATATATTCCAGTGGTGTGAAGCACGCCAAGTAATCAGTACAATTGCAATAAAAAACTGTAAGAAGCTGAAGTTTCTTTCTTTCCAATTTTTTTCTCTCCTGAGCTCCTTGCTAGGGTATGTTTCTACAGGTACCCTCTGATACTTCCCATAAGTGGCCATTATTCACTCGTGAACCTTGAATGAGAGTGTCAGCGGGCAACCGGTCTGTGACGGACATATCATTTGAGCCGGATCTTTTCCTCTCCTGACATCCACACGTTTATATACTCGGTAAGGGGTCACTGTAGTGAGATTAAGGTTGGGAACCCTGGCTGGCCTTCTCTTCCCTAGCCCAGGGTTTCTGGGGCCAACTGTAATGGGACCTATTGCCCTGGCTGAGATCAACGAGGATCGAACCAGGAACTTTCCCAGTAAAGTTGGTTCAGTGGTAGCAACCTTACTTCTGAGTCATTGAGATGGATATGATTAATTGAATTTCAGATAATGAAAAAATAAACTCTTAAGCTATGCTCTAATGATTTCACATAGAAAAGATAAAAGCATGATTCCACCTTATATTTTTGTCAGTTTACTTCATAAATACATATTTATGTTCGAGTAAATGGCTTGCAGTAATCCTTGCTTTATAAGGGCTCTTTTATGATAGGCCTTTGGTCTGTGAAGTTACTGGTGCCAAATGCCTTTTAATCTTGCTTTGGCAGAGAGGTTTTGCACAGCAGGAAATGGGAACACAGCAGTCACTTACTAAAAAGTGAAAAGCTAACAGAGAGTAAATCCAGATTATAGTTTAACTACCCGTGACTAATCCTTTAACCCAGGAGTTTTATTTTTGTATTTTTCACAATATAGTACTTAAAATGTTACTGAAAGTGCAGTGCACGCGGATCTTTGCCTTCCAGTGAATACGCTGGTCAATCAGTCCAGTAATGCTTTACTTTTGGGACACAGAATATATTTACAGTGTATTTTACTATATCTTCTCTGCATTAATCTCACTCTTGTTGACCTTTCCTGAGGAAGTATTACTATACCTTGATGATGTGAGGTCAAAATATTAGTGCCAGTTCTGGTCATATGTAAACATTTTGCCAAATGTAGATAGGAGTTTGTGTACATATGCACCTTTTGCCACTCAGGGTGATTTGCTCCTGTCAGCCAATTTCACAACCACTTGGACAGTGTTTCATGCTATGTAGTGAAAGTGAACTGACTTTAAAGTGGAGCCAATGCTTGCTATGGATAAGAGTTTAACAACAGTACAATGACAATATAGTGACCTCTCTGTCGCTGTGATAGATCAATTGTAGGTCATTTCTAACAACTGCACACTCTGCTCAGCTCTTCAGATGGCTCAGTTGATACTTGCACTGCCTAAAATGAAACTGACTAACATAGCTGAGGAAGGTCCTATGTTTGACCCTCAATTCATTGAGTTAGCTAATCACAAGGGCATACAGTTGAGTTTCGCACACCGATGAGTAAGGGAGAGCAAATATTCAATCAGGGTTTCTGCTGCGGATTGCTATCTCATGACCCTTGATGGAAAGCACACATGTATGGACACAGGGTGATGACTGAATTGGGCATATTTGTGATGACCTTTATTGTCTGTGAGCTTGCTGACACACACTATCGAGGCTCACACATGATGAATGCACACTTGGATAAAGTATCAAGAGCTCGGTCTGTGTTTATGCCTTTGTTGCCTCTATTTGGACTTGACTACTCCAACGCACTTCTGGCTGGCCTCCCACACTCTACCCTACATAAACTTGAGGTCATCCACAACTCGGCAGCCCACATCCTAACTTGCACCAAGTCCCGCTTATCATCACCCCTCTGCTCGCTGTCCTACGTCGGCTCACGATTAAGCAACACCTCAATTTCAGAATTCTCATCCTTGCTTACAAATCCCTCCATGGCCTCGCCCCTCCCTATCTCTGTAATCTCCTTCAGCCTCACAACCTGCCGAGATGTCTGCATCCTCAAATTCTTCCCTCTTGAGCATCCCTGATTATAACTGCTCAACCATTGGTGCCTGTGCCTTTAGCTGCCTGGACCCAAAGCTCTGGAGTTCCCTCCCTAAATCTCTCCACCTCTCTACACCTCTTTCTTCCTTTTAAGTCCTTAAAACGTACCCCTCTGACCAAGCTTTTGGTCATCTGCTGTAATTTCTTATGTTGCTCGGTGTCAAATTTATTTGTTTTGTTTTATAACACCTCTGCGAAGCGCCTTGGGGTGTTTTACTACGTTAAAGGTGCTATATAAATACAAGTTGTGGTTGTTGTATGAAACAGTGCCGCTGCTTGAGTCAGTGATTTCATGAAATGAGGGTAGATAACTGGAGGGGAGATGATAAATTATACAATCAGTTTATCAACAGCAATAATTCCTCTATCCGCCATTTTAAAAAAGTGTACTGTGATAAAAATAGATAGTAAAAGCTTTTACCGATATATAAAACGGAAAAGAGTGACTAAAGTAAATGTTGGTCCCTTAGAAGATGAGAAGGGGGATTTAATAATGGGAAATGTGGAAATGGCTGAGACATTAAACAATTATTTAGCTTCGGTCTTCACAGTGGAAGACACAAAAACCATGCCAAAAATTGCTGGTCACGGGAATGTGGGAAGGGAGGACCTTGAGATAATCACTATCACTATGGGGGTAGTGCTGAACAGGCTAATGGGACTCGAGGTAGACAAGTCCCCTGGACCTGATGAAATGCATCCTAGAGTATTAAAAGAGATGGCAGAAGTTATAGCAGATGCATTCGTTATAATCTACCAAAATTCTCTGGACTCTAGGGAGGTACCAGCGGATTGGAAAGCAGCTAATGTAACGCCTCTGTTTTAAAAAAAGGTGGCAGACAAAAGGCAGGTAACTATAGGCCGGTTAGTTTAACATCTGTAGTGAGGAAAATGCTTGAAGCTATCATTAAGGAAGAAATAGCGGGACATCTAGATAGGAATAATGCAATCAAGCAGACGCGACATGGATTCATGAAGGGGAAATCATGTTTAACTAATTTACTGGAATTCTTTGAGGATATAACGAGCATGGTGGATAGAGGTGTACCGATGGATGTGGTGTATTTAGATTTCCAAAAGGCATTCGATAAGGTGCCACACAAAAGGTTACTGCAGAAGATAAAGGTACGCGGAGTCAGAGGAAATGTATTAGCATGGATAGAGAATTGGCTAGCTCACAGAAAGCAGAGAGTTGGGATAAATGGGTCCTTTTCGGGTTGGAAATCGGTGGTTAGTGGTGTGCCACAGGGATCGGTGCTGGGAACACAACTGTTTACAATATACATAGATGACCTGGAAGAGGGGACAGAGTGTAGTGTATCAAAATTTGCAGATGACACAAAGATTAGTGGGAAAGCGGGTTGTGTAGAGGACACAGAGAGGCTGCAAAGAGATTTGGATGGGTTAAGCGAATGGGCTAAGGTTTGGCATATGGAATACAATGTCGGAAAATGTGAGGTCATCCGCCTTGGGGGAAAAAAAACAGTAAAAGGGAATATTATTTGAATGGAGAGAAATTACAACATGCTGCGGTGCAGAGGGACCTGGGGGTCCTTGTGCATGAATCCCAAAAAGTTAGTTTGCAGGTGCAGCAGGTAATCAGGAAGGCAAATGGAATGTTGGCCTTCATTGCGAGAGGGATGGAGTACAAAAGCAGGGAGGTCCTGCTGCAACTGTATAGGGTATTGGTGAGGCCGCACCTGGAGTACTGCGTGCAGTTTTGGTCACCTTACTTAAGGAAGGATATACTAGCTTTGGAGGGGGTACAGAGACGATTCACTCGGCTGATTCCGGAGATGAGGGGATTACCTTATGATGATAGATTGAATAGACTGGGTCTTTACTCGTTGGAGTTCAGAAGGATGAGGGGTGATCTTATAGAAACATTTAAAATAATGAAAGGGATAGACAAGATAGAGGCAGAGAGGTTGTTTCCACTGGTCGGGGAGACTAGAACTAGGGGGCACAGCCTCAAAATAGAGGGGAGCCAATTTAAAACCGAGTTGAGAAGGAATTTCTTCTCCCAGAGGGTTGTGAATCTGTGGAATTCTCTGCCCAAGGAAGCAGTTGAGGCTAGCTCATTAAATGTATTCAAATCACAGATAGATAGATTTTTAACCAATAAGGGAATTAAGGGTTACGGGGAGCGGGCGGGTAAGTGGAGCTGAGTCCACGGCCAGATCAGCCATGATCTTGTTGAATGGCGGAGCAGGCTCGAGGGGCTAGATGGCCTACTCCTGTTCCTAATTCTTATGTTCTTATATAATAATATGGATAAATCATGTGCATGGTTTTATAAATGACTACCAATCAATAGTGTGAAAAAGTAAAATATTTAAGCCAGGCTAGACTCGTGATTCTATTACAATACAAAGCTTGTTGATCAGTATTATTTGAATTATTTTACCAAATAATAAAATCGAGGAAAAACACATATGAATGTATATTGAAAATGCTTATCGAATTTTTTTCCTTTTCTTTGCAGGTAAGTAAACGAACATTATTATGAGGAACTGACATGGAAAGATGAGCACCATGTTACAGAAGGTACCTGTTCTGCTTTTCTAGCAAATTGAGCTCTGCTCTGAGTAATTACCACTATTGTAGTTCAGAGTAAGCCCAGCAACCTCGTTTCCATTTCTTAGGGTCACCATCAAAGGCAATCCCTCAAAGGGTAATTTGATCCCATGTCCCTTTTTAATCAGGTTAGCGGGTCAATATGTGATGCTCCTCTTGCAGCATTTGTTGGCCACTTTACCATGTGCCTATGTACACAGCAATAAATAAGATCACCCTTCTGGAGTTCAAAGACTCTAAAACATTCAGAAAAATTGTTTGTATCAGAGAGCAGAAAATAAATCCAGTAGGAATGTTAGCAGGAGGATGTGTATTCGGGAAGTTTGAAATTGTTTGTTTTAAATCATCTAAATTTGATGTTCTATTTTTCATAAAACAAATAAGCTCTCCAATCTCTAATATTTTAAAATCTTTTTTGAATTCAGGACTGTGACAGGCAGTAGCAGTAATGGGCACTAATGGTACTATGGTACTGGGGTAATTTCATGATAAGTCATTGCAGCATATGTTTGCCCTCTGGCCATATATAGGATATGTGGTTCAACCTGAACTGACCCCAGCCGATTCAACTTCACCTCATACAAACTACATTACATAGGTGGAAATCTGCCTTAGCTTTCTGGTTTTCCAACTTGTACTGCAAGATGGTGCTGACGAACGGAGAGATGAGCCTTTTTACAAGGAGTCTGAAACAAGCCAACTGAAACCAGGCCACAGCATGGTTGAACCAACTCACCTTGGATGGGTTTAACTTTTTCAACTAGCTCAATGCTCACTCTTGAACAATGTTGACTTCAGTATTACAGATGGAAAAATGAGGTAATCTTCTGTCAGATAGAATTCTGTGTACACGTCTGCTGCTTTCATTTCTTCATTTTGGGTTGATATTCATGATATTATGGCCATGAAGCACCTTAAGTAACTCAAGAACTGATTACATTAAAGATATGTAAACTACGTGATTTACAGTGAACATAAGTCGCCTCTAATGATCTAGATTAAATTCATTCTTACCCTCTACCCACTTCCTTGAAGCAGGAAATTGGGTGGAATTGGACAGTATCAGATTCATTATCCAATGTGTGTTTTGCCGACCATGACTTGAATCAGAGTATACATCAGATTGATTGATTAGAATTCATTGGCCTTGAAAATCCGTAGGGTGCAATCCCGGGGGTTATGCCAGGATCTAAGCCAATCCACTGGACCTGATGGCCTAGATCCTTGGGTTCTAAAAGAGGTGGCAGAGATAGTGGATGCATTGGTTGTGATCTTCTTAAATTCCCTAGATTCTAGAATGGTCCCAGCAGATTGGAAGGCAGCAAATGTAACCTCGTTATTCAAGAAAGGAGGGAGAGAGAAAACCGGGAACTACAGGCCAATTAGCCTGACATCGGTTTTCTAGACCAATATGTCGAGGAGCCAAGTGGAGGGCATGGCCATCCTAGACTGGGTGATGTGTAATGAGAAAGGACTAATTAGCAACCTTGTTGTGCGAGGCCCCTTGGGGAAGAGTGATCATAATATGGTAGAATTCTTTATTAAGATGGAGAACGACACAGTTAATTCAGAGACTAGGGTCCTGAACTTAAGGAAAGGTAACTTCGATGGTATGAGACGTGAATTGGCTAGAATAGACTGGTGAGTGATACTTAAAGGGTTGATGGTGGATTGATCGTGGTAAACATTTAAAGATCACATGGCTGAACTTCAACAATTGTACATCCCTATCTGGTGTAAAAATAAAATGGGGAAGGTAGCTCAACCGTGGCTATCAAGGGAAATTAAGGATAGTGTTAAATCCAAGGAAGAGGCATATAAATTGGCCAGAAAAAGCAGCAAACCTTTGGACTGGGAGAATTTTATAATACAGCAGAGGAGGACAAAGGGTTTAATTAGGAGGGAGAAAATAGAGTATGAGAGGAAGCTTGGTGGGAACATAAAAACTGACTGCAAAAGCTTCTATAGATATGTGAAGAGAAAAAGATTAGTGAAGACAAACGTAGGTCCCTTGCAGTCAGATTCAGGTGAATTTATAATGGGGTACAAAGAAATGGCAGACCAGTTAAACAAATACTTTGGTTCTGTCTTCACTAAGGAAGACACAAATAACCTTCTGGAAATATTAGGGGACCGAGCGTTTAGTGAGAAGGAGGAACTGAAGGAAATCTTATTAGGCGGGAAATTGTGTTCGGGAAATTGATGGGATTGAAGTCCGATAAATCCCTGGGGCCTGATAGTCTGCATCCCAGAGTACTTAAGGAAGTGGCATTAGAAATAGTGGATGCATTGGTGATCATTTTCCAACAGTCTATCGACTCTGGATCGGTTCCTATGGACTGGAGGGTAGCTAATGTAACACCAATTTTTAAGAAGGGAGGGAGAGAGAAGGTGGGTAATTATAGACCGGTTAGCCTGACATCAATAGTGGGGAAAATGTTGGAATCAATTATTAAAGATGAAATAGCAGCACATTTGGAAAACAGTGATGGGATTTGTCCAAGTCAGCATGGATTTATGAAAGGGAAATCCTGCTTCACAAATCTTCTGGAATTTTTTGAGGATGTAACGAGTAGAGTGGACAAAGGAGAACCAGTGGATGTGGTGTATTTGGACTTTCAAAAGACTTTTGACAAGGTCCCGCACAAAAGATTGGTGTGCAAAATTAAAGCACATGGTATTGGGGGTAATGTACTGATGTGGATAGAGAACTGGTTGGCAGACAGGAAGCAGAGAGTCGGGATAAACGGGTCCTTTTCAGAATGGCAGGCAGTGACTGGTGGGGTGCAACAGGGCTCAGTGCTGGGACCCCAGCTATTTACAATATACATTAATGATTTGGATGAGGGAATTGAGTGTAATATCTCCAAGTTTGCAGATGACACTGAACTGGGTGGTGGTGTGAGCTGTGAGGAGGACGTTAAAAGGCTGCAAGGTGACTTGGACAGGTTAGGTGAGTGGGCAAATGCATGGCAGATGCAATATAATGTGGATAAATGTGAGGTTATCCACTTTGGTGGCAAAAACACGAAGGCAGAATAATATCTGAATGGCGGCAGATTAGGAAAAAGGGAGGTGCAACAAGACCTGGGTGTCATGGTACATCAGTAATTGAAAGTTCGCATGCAGGTACAGCAGGCGGTGAAGAAGGCAAATGGTATGTTGGCCTTCATAGCTAGGGGATTTGAGTATAGGAGCAGGGAGGTCTTACTGCAGTTGTACAGGGCCTTAGTGAGGCCTCACCTGGAATATTGTGTTCAGTTTTGGTCTCCTAATCTGAGGAAGGACATTCTTGCTATTGAGGGTGTGCAGCGAAGGTTCACCAGACTGATTCCTGGGATGACATATGAGGAGAGACTGGATTGACTGGGCCTGTATTCACTGGAGTTTAGAAGGATGAGAGGGGATCTCGTAAAAACATATAAAATTCTGACGGGACTGGACAGGTTAGATGCAGGAAGAATGTTCCCGATATTGGGGAAGTCCAGAACCAGGGGACATAGTCTAAGGATAAGGGGTAAGCCATTTAGGACTGAGATGAGGAGAAACTTCTTCACTCGGAGAGTCGTTAACCTGTGGAATTCTCTACTGCAGAGAGTTGTTGACGCCAGTTCATTGGATATATTCAAGAGGGAGTTCGATATGGCCCTTACGGCTAAAGGGATCACGAGGTATGGAGAGAAAGCAGGAAAGGGGTATTGAAGTGAATGACAGCCATGATCTTATTGAATGGTGGTGCAGGCTCGAAGGGCTGAATGGCCTCCTACTGCACCTATTTTCTCTATGTTTCCATGTTTCTATTGGAAAATCCATTATTAAGAAAGTGGTAACAGGCTACTTAGAAAATCATATGATTAGGCAGTGTCAACATAGTTTTATGAAAGGAAAATGTATTGGAGGCAAACTTATTAGAGATTTTTAAGGATGTAACTAGCAGCATAGATAAAGGGGAACCAGTGGATGTAGTATATTTGAATTTCCAAAAGGCATTCGATAAGGTGCCACATAAAAGCTTGTTAAGCAAGATAAGGTCACATGGGGTTGTGGGTAATATATTAGCATGGTTAACAGAAAACAGAGAGTAGGGATAAACGGGCCATTTTCAGATTGGCAGGCTGTAACAAGTGGGGTGCCGCAAGGATCAGTGCTTGGGCCTCAGCTATTTACAATCAATATTAATGATTTAGATGAAGGGTCTGAGTGCAATATACCCAAGTTTGCTGACGATACAAAGCTAGGTAAAAAAAATAAGATGCGAGGAGGACGCAAAGAGCCTGCAAAGGGATATAGATAGGTTAAGTGAGTGGGCAATAAGATGGCAGATGAAGTACAATGCGGGGAAATGTGAGGTTATTCACTTTGGTAATCTACCAAAGTTCTCTGGACTCTGGGGAGGTACCAGTGGATTGGAAAGCAGCTAATGTAACGCCTCTGTTTAAAAAAGGGGGCAGACAAAAGGCAGGTAACTATAGGCCTGTAGTTCAACATCTGTAGTGGGGAAAATGCTTGAAACTATCATTAAGGAAGAAATAGCGGGACATCTAGATAGGAATAGTGCAATCAAGCAGACGCAGCATGGATTCATGAAGGGGAAATCATGTTTAACTAATTTACTAGAATTCTTTGAGGATATAACGAGCATGGTGGATAGAGGTGTACTGATGGATGTGGTGTATTTAGATTTCCAAAAGGCATTTGATAAGGTGCCACACAAAAGGTTACTGCAGAAGATAGAGGTATGCGGAGTCAGAGGAAATGTATCAGCATGGATAGAGAATTGGCTGGCGAACAGAAAGCAGAGTCGGGATAAATGGGTCCTTTTCGGGTTGGAAATCAGTGGTCAGTGGTGTGCCACAGGGATTGGTGCTGGAACCACAACTGTTTACAATATACATAGATGACCTGGAAGAGGGGACAGAATGTAGTGTAACACAATTTGCAGATGACACAAAGATTAGTGGGAAAGCGGGTTGTGTAGAGGACACAGAGAGGCTGCAAAGAGATTTAGATGGGTTAAGCGAATGGGCTAAGGTTTGGCAGATGGAATACATGTCGGAAAGTGTGAGGTCATCCACATTGGGGGAAAAAAAACAGTAAAAGGGAATATTATTTGAATGGGGAGAAATTACAACATGCTGAGGTGCAGAGGGACCTGGGAGTCCTTGTGCATGAAACTCTTTTGGAGTTTACCTGAAAAAACATAAACATTAAACCGTGCCACCCGCCCTGGATGACACACCAGACATTTACAAGGTTCTTTTTTGTGTTTTTTTTTGTGTTTTTCTTTTTTTTTGGGGGCACTAAAATCACATTTTTTCCTCCAGTGCCCCCTATAAAAGGGGAGGGGGACACTAAAAGCACCGGCAATTAAAACAAATTAAACTTTAAAACATAAAATCAAATTAAAATTTGGTTGCCAGGCGTGACGATGCACTCCAGTCCCTCCGGTGCCCACCTCTCGCGGAAGGCCGCGAGCGTACCGGTGGACACCGCGTGCTCCATCTCCAAGGACACCCTAGCGCGGATGTACGCGCGAAAGAGAGGCAGGCAGTCAGGTTGAACGACCCCCTCGACCGCCCGCTGCCTGGACCGGCTGATGGCACCCTTGGCCGTGCCCAGGAGCAGTCCTACGAGGAGGCCCTCGGACCTACCCGCTCCCCTCCGCACAGGGTGCCCAAAGATAAGGAGAGTGGGACTGAAGTGCAGCCAGAATTTCAGGAGCAGCCCCTTTAAATAATAAAGCAGGGGCTGTAACCTCGTGCATTCCATAAAAACATGGAACACGGACTCTTCCAGACCGCAGAAATTGCAGGCGGCCTGGGAGTCCGTGAACCGGCTTAAAAATTTGTTGCACGGCACTGCTCCGTGCACCACCCTCCAGGCCAAGTCCCCGATGAATAGTGGGAGGACTCCCGCATAGAGTGCCCTCCATCGGCGACCCCCGCCTCCTCCGGACGGCAAGATGGTACGCCATGGCGTGTCCGGACGGCCGGCGAGGATGGCAAAGTTGAGAGTGTGCAGGAGCAGCCCGTACAGGAAACTCCTCCACGCGGAACTGAAAGGCACGGAGGGGATTTCCTCGAGGCGGCTCAAGTTGTGAGGTGCCGGCTCCCGAGGGAGGTTCCGGGGTTTGGCGCCGATGAGGAATTCTGTCCGGACGGGGGTCAGTTCGGACGGGATCTCCCCACGTGCTTGAGCCTCCTCGATGCACGTAACAGAGTCAGGGCCCAAAGCTGTTTTTAGCGACTCGATGGCTTCGGCCGCGCGGCAGATTTTGGCTGAATTTAGGCGCCGCGCCAGCGTGCCTGGTGCCATCCAGCCCGCTCCTCCGCCATCGAGCAGGTCCCTGACTCTGGTCACCTCACCAGCCACAGCCCTCTCTTCCGACCGCCACATAAAACCTCGGTCGTGGAGGTACGGATTCCCGAGCAGCGGCTCCTGCAGGACAGCCGCCACTCCAGCCGGCGGAGAGCTGCGCTTGGTGGAGACTTTGTTCCAGACCCTGATGAGTTCCTTGTAAAAGACATGCAGCTCCTGGAGGGCGGGCCTGACACCCCCCAAGTTCACAAACAGGAGCTGCGTGTCGTAATTGAGGTCGCGCTGCTGGCGGAAGAAATACGTCGCCAGAGCACACCACCTAGGAGGGGGCTCGACGTAAAGGTATCTCTGCAGGGTCTGAAGACGGAAAGTCGCGAGCTGGGCGCTGACGCACACCAATGACTGACCGCCTTCCTCAAGCGGGAGACTCAAGACCGTGGCAGAGACCCAGTGCTTCCTGTTGTTCCAGAAGAAGTCCACCAGCTTCTTCTGTATCTTGGCGACAAACGCAGGGGGAGGGTCAAAGTGACCAGCCGGTACCACAACATTGCGGCCACCAGCTGGTTTATGATTAGCGCTCGACCCCTGTAGGACAGCACTCAGAGCAGTCCTGTCCAGCGCCCTAGGCGAGCGGCGACCTTGGCCTCCAGCTCCTGCCAGTTCGCCGGCCAGGCTTCCTCGTCGCGGCTAAGGTAGACTCCCAGATAGAGGAGATGGGTCGTGCTCCAGGCAAAAGGCCTGAGCTCCTCCGGCAGGGAGTCCACCCGCCACTGACCCACCAGGAGTCCGGAACATTTTTCCCAGTTGATTCTGGCGGAGGATGCGGCCGAGTAAATCTCCTGGCACTCACGCATCCTCCGCAGGTCAGCGGGATCCTCTACTGCGAGGAGCACGTCATCGGCGTAAGCCGAGAGGACGACCTCCACGCCCGGCCCTTGCAGAGCCAGTCCCGTCAACCTCGTCCGCAGGAGGCGCAGGAAAGGCTCCACGCAGATGGCATATAACTGGCCGGACATGGGGCATCCCTGGCGCACCCCTCTCCTAAAGCGAAGGGGCGCCGTCAAGGACCCGTTAACCTTAATCAGACACTCCGCGGCGGCGTACAAAAGTCGGATCCGGGCGACAAAATGCGTCCCGAACCCGAAAGCGCGCAGAGTTCCGAGCAGATAGTCGTGATCCATCCTGTCGAACGCCTTCTCTTGGTCGAGAGATAGGAAGGCGACCGACAGACCAGCCTCCTGGGAATGATGGATGAGGTCCCAGACCAGATGGATGTTATCGTGGATTGTCCGGCCCGGGACCGTGTAGGACTGGTCGGGGTGGATCATGTGGTCCAGCACGGTGCCAAGGCGAGCAGACATCGCCCTGGCGAAGATTTTGTAGTCCGTGCTGAGGAGGGAGACCGGGCGCCAGTTCTTAAGGAGGCGGAGATCGCCCTTCTTAGGCAGCAGGACGATGACTGCCCTGCACCAAGAGAGAGGCATCTCCCCGGTCGCCAGACTTTCCCCCATGACCCGCGTGTAGTTGCTCCCCAGGATGTCCCAGAACGCCCTGTGGAACTCCACGGTCAGCCCGTCCAGCCCCGGGGATTTTCCCCTCGAGAGCCGGTCGAGGGCACCAGTCAGCTCCGCCAGGCTTAGCGGAGCTTCCAAATTTTCACCGCCCTCCGGGCTGACTTTCGGCAGGTCCTCCCACAAAACTCTACGCGCTTCCTCGCTGGACGGATCCGGAGAGAACAGAGCCCCGTAATATTCACGGGCACTGTTGTTGACGCCCACCGGATCCGAGACGAGAGAGCCGTCGTCGGCCAGCAGCGTCAAGAGCTGCTTACGGACACTCTGCCTTTTTTACAGCGAGTAGAAGAAGGGGGAGCCGCGGTCCAGATCCCGCAGGAACCGGATCCGCGACCTCACGAACACGCCTCGGGACCCGACGAGCTGCAGGTCCTTCAGCGCAGCCTTCTTAGCTTCGTACACCGTCCGCAGGGCCGGGTCCTCGACGACTTGACCGAGACGGGATTCCAGGTCGAGCACCTCTTTTTCTAGGCACCCGACTCTGGCCGCCCGCCTCTTGGTCGACCCCCTCGCGTACTCTTGACAGAAGACGCGGACGTGAGCCTTGCCCACGTCCCACCATAGCCTCAAGGAGGGGAAGCCCCCCTGCTTCCTTCTCCAGTCGGCCCAGAATCGACGGAACGAGTCCTGGAACCGCACGTCCTCCAGCAGCCGGTTGTTAAAGTGCCAGTACGCGGACCCCGTCCTCGCGCGGAGCGAAGCGAGCTCCGCCCACACCAGGTGGTGGTCCGAACACGGCACCGGCCGCATGGAGGCCGCCGGGACGCAGGAAACGTACACCCGAGACACATAAAGGCGGTCGACTCTGGACCATCCTACTCCAGGCCTCACCCAAGTAAAGGTGCTGGAGTCGGGGTGGAGATTTCGCCAGACGTCCACCAAGTCGAAGGACCCGACCAGGTCCCTCAACTTCTCCATCGCCGTCATGCTCTGCGGGGCACCGGAGCGGTCCCTCGCCTCGAGGGTGCAGTTAAAATCCCCACCGAGGACAATGCAGCCGCCGACGTCTACGGAGCCAAAAAGAGCGGACACTTCTTCGAAGAAGCGCGCCTGCTGCGGGCCGGGCTGAGGGGCGTACACGTTCACGAGATGGAGCGGCACGTCCCCCAGGCGAACCGTTACGTGCAGCAAGCGGCCTGGCACGGGCTCCTCGACCCCCAAGATCTCCGGCTGAAAATGCGGGCCCAGCAAGATGGCCACCCCACTAGAAGTGGCGGCGAGGTGGCTCATGCGGACCTCTCCTTGCCATTCCAGGAGCCATGTGGCTTCATCTTCCGGAACGGTGTGGGTTTCTTGCAGGAAGCACACCGCATATTTCCCCTCCCGCAGGAGCGAAAAATTGTCAAATCTACGGCGTGCCCCTCTGCCGCCGTTGATGTTGAGGCTGGCTATGGTTATTTTCATGGCAAAAGCATAGTGCAACCTCTACCTTAACCTATTGCTGGGGGAGGGAGCGGAGTCTTTTGTTGACCTCCACTCCTTCAGCAGCCCAGCGAGGAACTTTTTGAGCCGGCGCAGCTCAAGGCCTTGCACCTTGATAAGGGCCCGCCCGCGGCCATGGTTTTAGCGGCGACGCGGACGGAAGCGATGAGCAGCCCCGGCACGGACCATCTTTCCCGGGCCAGATGGGCTTGGTTGCGGCGACCCTGGCTCTCGACCAAAAAGTCCCGGAGATCCTCTACGGGAATGAGGGGGGACTCAGCGGCGGGCACGAGGAGATCCACCGCCTCACTGGCGATGGACTCTAGGTCTTCACCCGCGTCCTCCACCGAGTCCCCGTCCTCCTCCGGGAGGTCGCCGCTAGCAGCCGGCCCGTCGACCGCATGAGGTACGGCAAACGGCTCGGCCGCTCCATCTGGCCCTGGCTCTGCCCCGATCCCACTCCCAGGATCGTCAGCAGAGGAGTCCCCACTGGGCTCTTTTAGAATTGGTGCTGGGTCGGGAAGCGACAGCGGAAGGGGTTCCTCCTCCGCCCCAGGAACCGGGGAACAAGGAGAGACCCGGCCATAGAAAATCCCCAGGCCCTCCAAGCGCTCCAGCTCCAAAGTAGGGGGCGAGGGTGGGTGTTCCTCCCCCTCCCCGCCGCCACCCCCCGGCCCAGCGTGTACAGATTCATTAAAAGTGTTAATACTTTGTATTTCTGCCGAGTCGAGCAAATCCCGGGGGAAGTTGGATATTGGCTGGGCGGGCTCAGGTTCGGCCTTTTCGGCCCCGCCCGCCTCAGTTCCCGGGACGCTTGACCCGGCGGCTACGCATTCTTCCGCTGGCCCCACGCCCCCCACGACAGGCGGATCTTTCACGCCATCTCCGGGAGGCAGCGGCTGGGCAGCCTCGACTGCCTCACCCTCCCCGGGGACAGATTCCTCATGCCTACGGCGCAGTTTGGGGGCGCCGGTGGGGGACGCGGGACACGCGGCGGGCACCGACTCCTCCGCGGAGGGATGTTGTTCCCCCCCCGCCTCATTGGAGCGGCGCCTCCTTTTTTTCCTGGGGGGGCACGGAGACAGGGAGACACTCGTGTCTGCCGAGGCCTCCCGCTCCACTCCCCCCTTTTTCTTATCTTGCCCGCGCCCGAACCCCTCTGCGGTATTGGGCATGGGCTCAGAGCACCCCGCGCTCGCCGGTGACGGGGTTGGGCCGAGCGCGGTGAACAGCTTGTCTGGCGCACTAAGGGGACCCGCCTCTAGGTGTTTCGCCTTCTTCCGCGCCGCCTTTCCGGCCGGACGCTCTCCCTCCCCCCCGCCGGAGGCCGTGAAAACAAAGGCCCCCGACGATGCCTGCGCACCCACAGCTCCCGGCACGCGGACGCTACTAGGGGGAGGGGTGGCGGCGGTGCCAGCCTTGTCCGCCCTCGGTGGTTTGGCGGCTTTGGAGGCGGGGCAGTTCTTGCGAACGTGCCCCACCTCCCTGCAGGCATGGCACCGCACGCCGTCCGACATCCAAAAGACGCGGTAGGCAGTCCCCTCGTGCACCACATTAAAATTGCCCTCTGTCGTCTCTTCCCGCGCCAGCCGGACAAAGAGCTGGCGGTGGAAGGAGAACACATGGCGCAGGCTGTTCTCCCTGAGGCCAAGCAGTATGGGGTTGATCCCCGACCTTATCTCCCCCAGTTGGTGTAGGTGAGGGAGGAGGAGCTCAGCGGGAACAAAGGGCGGGACGTTTGATAGAATGACCCTCTGCGCGGTGGCCTCGAGAGGGTCCATCGGCAGGAACACCCCGCCCACCGTGAGCCCCTTTTCAATGGCCAGGGACACCGCCCGCTCCGACCACAGGAAGAACACGGCCTTCCCAGACATCTTGGAGGCTGCGACAATGGCCGAGGGGCCGACTACCCCAGCCATCGCCCGCACGCAGTCCTCAATGCTCATTGTGGGGTGAGTGTAGCTCTTGACCCCGTGTTTCGTAGTTATAACTCTGAATGGTGGCAGGGCAGCAGGTGGCGCAGGAGGTGCCGTGGATGTGGATGCCGCCTGCGCATAAGTCCTAGCTGGCCCTGCCACCGGCGTAGATGGGGTCGCCATCACGGGGTCCCTTTAAGGGCTACACCCACCCCAAAGTCACAGGCCTTAATGGTCTTTAAATGGCCTCGTTTAATAGACTGAGCAGAGGAACTCTTAACGAGGCACACCTCTCCCCTAGTTGACAATTGGGGAGGGGCCTTGCTCCCTCTGCTCAGTTGTCTTAATTGTTTTATATTTTTCCAATCAATTTGGGAGGAAAAGGGCTCTCAGAGAGAGACGGGAGAGACAGAGAGTAACAGAGAAAGAGAGAGGGGGGTGGGAAGGGGGGAAACTGCGAGGGCAGGTCTCCCCTCGCAGCTGTGGGTGGGTGCAATCCCCAGATGGCAAACAAAAATAGTCTTTGGGGTGATCTTCGGGTGAGGGGAGAAGATGTCTTCATCTGGTGCAGCTGGAGCCACACAGGCACACAGTCCCAACGATGTTAATTAGGGTGGATTAATTGTTTCTTCAGCCTGGTAGCTCCAGCTATCCCAGGCTAGGCAATGGGGGAGGGGTGCTTCAAAGGTGTGTGGGGCCTAGTTGTAAGCAAGGCCCCCACACACACTTCCACACACACACACCCCCCGCGATGTTCCGGCCCCCGACTGGTCTTCTTTCCTCCCCCCACCGATACAGCAAAGTCTTTTAGGGACTGCACCAATACACCCACCTGTAGAATGGTAGAGTCTCCCTCCTTCCACACTGGATGTTGTTGTTGGTCTTTCCCCCTCTCTCCAACTCTTTGTAGAAATGGTGAAGTTGTTCAAGCTTTCTGCTTTTTCCTCCTCTCCCTCTGGGTGAAAGTTGGTGGTGAAGCCCCTTCCTTCCTTCCTTCTCTTCCTGGGCTGATTCACAGGCCCAGCCAGGAGCAAAAGCAGCAGCTCCTTCTCTCACTGCTCACAGCTCCAACTGTTTAGGCCACGCCTCCACTGCTCCACAATTGGCCCAGGTGCAGCAGGTAATCAGGAAGGCGAATGGAATGTTGGCCTTCATTGCGAGAGGGATGGAGAACAAAAGCAGGGAGGTCCTGCTGCAACTGTATAGGGTATTGGTAAGGCCGCACCTGGAGTACTGCATGCAGTTTTGGTCACCTTACTTAAGGAAGGATATACTGGCTTTGGAGCGGGTACAGAGACGATTCACTAGCCTGATTCCGGAGATGAGGGGGTTACCTTATGATGATAGATTGAGTAGACTGGGTCTTTACTCGTTGGAGTTCAGAAGGATGAGGGGTGATCTTATAGAAACATTTAAAATCATGAAAGGGATAGACAAGATAGAGGCAGAGAGGTTGTTTCCACTGGTAGGGGAGACTAGAACTAGGGGGCACAGTCTCAAAATACGGGGGAGCCAATTTAAAACCGAGTTGAGAAGGAATTTCTTCTCCCAGAGGGTTGTGAATCTGTGGAATTCTCTGCCCAAGGAAGCAGTTGAGGCTAGCTCATTGAATGTATTCAAGTCACAGATAGATAGATTTTTAACCAATAAGGGAATTAAGGGTTACGGGGAGAGGGCGGGTAAGTGGAGCTGAGTCCACGGCCAGATCAGCCATGATCTTATTGAATGGCGGAGCAGGCTCGAGGGGCTAGATGGCCTACTCCTGTTCCTAATTCTTATGTTCTTATGTAAGAAGAATAGAAAAACAGAATATTTTTTAAATGGTGAGAAACTATTAAATATTGGTATTGAGAGAGACTTGAGTGTCCTAGTACAAGAAACATAGGGCTAGACTTTCCACTTCACATTGCCCATCTAAGGCCCATCTATCTCCCAAAAAGGAACTCTATTGCCCATTTTGAGCAAAAAGTGGAAACTAGGCCAAAAATATCGACGGAAAAATAGGCCCCCAAGTTTCCACTTTGATCACTGAGATGATCGCCCAAATGATTGGCCACACAAGGCCCATCCCAAATTTCAGCACTTAGCATGCACTTCGCTGGGCCAATGCAAGGCCCAAAGGAGTGCTCAAAAATAGTTGTTTTTTCAGTGCCTTTAAACAGGGAAATGGGCACTACAGACACCATTTTTAGCCTGTGAGGAAGGGTGGAGAATTCTTCTGAGTTATTTAGAGAGTAAAATTGAAGCCAATTATACTCAAATTTGGGACAGGGAATATAAATAGGTATTATCACCTTATTTGTGCTAAATAGATCTCATGTATTGGAATTATTTCGTAAATAGCTTTTACGTAGTGAAGTTATTTAATGATATTCGCTGGGGAAACAGAATAAACAAACAAATCTGCATGAAGAACCGTACGTTGTAAAACTTATGTAAATAAGAGAGAAGGAACAAAAGTTGTAGAAAATTTTTTTTTTATTAACAAACAACATTTTTTTAAGAACTAATGAACAACACCCTCTCTCCAACCCCCCGCACCAACCCACCCTTCCCTCAAAATCCCCAAAATGTTAGAAGAAGAAGAAATTGAACATTTTAAAGAGCAAGTGGCCATTTAAGTAATGATATCAAGTGACCATTTCAGTCATTCTATCAAGTGACCATTTCAGTCATGCTATCAAGTGACCATTTCAGTCATTCTAACAAGTGGCCATTTCAGTCATTCTAACAAGTGACCATTTCAGTGATGACAACAAGTGACCATTTCAGTCATGCTAACAAGTGACCATTTTAGTCATGACAACAAGTGACCATTTCAGTCATGCTAACAAGTGACCATTTCAGTCATGACAACAAGTGACCATTTCAGTAATGATAACAAGTGACCATTTCAGAGAATGGAAAGTGAACAGTTAAGTAATGATAACAAGTGAACATTTAACTATTAAATACAATTGGCCAATTTAGTAACAATAACAATAACAAGAGTATAATAAATTGATAATAACAAGTGAACATTTTAAAACAAGTGAACTATAGAGAAGCACTCCCCCCTCCCTACCTGCAGCCACGTTTCCCACCAGATCCTGTCCCACCCCGTGTTCGCACCCCACTCGCCCGTTTTGGTCTGCGCAGACCGACACCAAGATGTCGTGCAGAGTGGGATCTCAAGACTTCATGCCGTGGTGGAGGTGACGGAGAGGAAGTGTAAGCCTGAGGCTCTACTTCCGAGTCCGGAGGAACTGTGCCCTCCATACTCGCTTGCATGCTTGGGGTGTCGCTGCGAGCAGACACGACACCTCGGAGTGCAACGCCATCTCCAGCCAGCAACGCATACCGTAGGGCATTGGTTGCGGCTGTCTGCTGCCGAATAGCCTCCAAGGTCTTCCTTGCAGTCTGTGACTGCTCAGAAGACCAGTTGGAGAAGTTATGGCAGAACTCGCTCAACTGGTTCCAGTTCGCAGAGAATCCCGCGAACCCCTGGATAAGGTCACGACCAATCGCGACCGTCTCCCTGCACAGGGAAATCAGGCTCTCTGTCTGGCCCTCCAAGGCAGGCGATTGCTCGCCACGCTGACCGGACCTCCGTGGGGTCGGCTTTTGCAATATGAAGCGCCTTGGCGTCACCATCTGCACACCGCTTGATCTCGGTGCTCCTTCCATCTCAACTGAGATGGTCGCAGGTTGGTCCCCCCTCACAAAATCTCGTCTCCTCCTCCTCCTGCTGAAGCACAGCAGCAGAAGTCTGCAGTGGCTCTTCTTCTTCAGCCTCCTGTGATCTTGGAGACGGTTCAGTGGTAGTGGACTCCACTGACTCGACGACCACTTGACCTTTAATTTGATAAACGACGTTTAACAATTCAAACCATTGCATTACAATTTTTCTCGAACTCAAAACATTGCAATGCTTTCCATTACCCCATATGCACAGTTGATTGCAAGGTTTAACATGACCTCATTCGAACATCTATAGTACATCACCGTTATATATCAGATTGTATTATAATTGCATAACATTACACTGTAATTGCACAACATCAAATTACATTTTAATTGCATAACATTACATGCGTAACTACGATATTTTCAGTATTTACTAATGATTCACACATTGCACAATGCACATTTCTCATTACTCACATGTCTCAAGGATGAGTTCGGCCACACCACGGGATGTGACCGGATGGCTTTCTGGCCCCACCAAGGCCACCACAAGCTCCTCGTAAGCACTTAAACTGAGCATCATGGCAGAGCCCCCACCCGTCCTGCGTTGTTCACGATTATTGATCGAGATCTTCTTCTGTAAATGATACGATAACATTGCACGGTATAAGCAAATGGATCAGGCAATTTAACACATTGAAGACATTTAAGACTGACAGATTTAAATGTTCTATTACAAATTAGCATTACGTTGCATATTTCATACTACAACATTTAACTTTATGCTGGGTTGCATAAATTTATTCATAATTTAGTTATGTTTAAATGTAACCAAATAACACTGCAGCTTCTAGTTATTATTTAGATCATTAAATAATACATAAATATAAATTTCAACTTACTCTCGCAGCTGCCAGTAGGCTGTTCCACCGTTTGCGGCACTGGTCCGGTGTGCGCATTTCATTAGAGGCTGACGTGACCACGTTGGCAATGTCAGACCAAATCCTCCGATATACACGGGGTGGAGGTTTCCCATGCCCACCCCGTGTCAGATCCTCCCACCTGGTGCTGACAGCATTCACGAGGGCTTCATTGGCCTCCTCGCTGAAGGGCTTGGCCCTACGCCTCTCAAATGATCCCTCTA